>NC_080684.1:59593002-60843002 GCF_030445035.2 Dasypus novemcinctus
TAACTGGTTTCTTTACTTCTCTGGTGATTATTAATGTTTTATTCATGTTTTCAATTACAGTGACATAATGTTAGAGCAACAGCCTAGAGCAATTTGGTTTTGCTCTTCTCCTAAACTCTCTGTAATCATGTAATTTTTTTAATAATTAAAATTTTCTTTAAAATTCCACCATAGGTCAATGTCAATATAAACCAAGGAAAGTGTCCAGTTACCTTTTATCAGTGATTTTTTTTTTTTTTTTTGAGGTGCCAGAGCCAGGGATTGAACACAGGACCTCCTATGTGGGAAGCCAGCCCTCAACCCCTGAGCCACATTAACTCCCCAAGTTGGTTTTTTCATTTGTTTGTTTGTTTGTTTTTTTGGAGGCACTAGGCTGAACCAAGGACCTCCCATGTGGGAAGCAGGTGTTCAGCCACTTGAAACACATGCTGTCCCCTATTAGTGGTTTTTTTAAGGAGTGAAAAAATAAATTACAAACTCAACCTGAACCATAACTAAAAACATTTTATAGAGTGAAAAGCAGACAATTTTATCAGTGGAGAATACCGAATGTTGTAACTACAGGTCTAAAAAAAAAAAAAAAAATACAGGCAAGAAAAATTAAAATTGTCACAATATAAATAAAATAACTGGTTTCTGACCACTGTGACTTGATTCCCTTGTTAAATATAAAATTAGACAGCAAGAGAAGAACAATACCATACAGTCTGTGAGGTTGGTGACAGGCAAGCCTCACTGAATTTCATGTGAAAAGAACAGTTTGATAGCTTTCCTATTTAAAGTGGTAGCATATGTGTGTTTGTGTGTGTGTGTGTGTGTTGGTTTGAAAGAACCCAATGCAGTAGCAATCTCATGGTTAATATTAAAGATGGTACAGAAAGTGAATATATTTTAACAGCATAAAATTTCAGTGAAAAGTATTTATGGGATTGACAAGTCAGAAACATTCATAAGGCCTTCAGTTAGTTTCATTCAGGTATTGCACCTTAATTGTAATGAAATTATATTACTGTTATGCATTGGCTCACCTTTTTTCACCACTGAGAAACTGAGCCCTTTATGAAATGTTAGGAGCCAATTCTCTCAGTGCATATATAGTTCTTTGATTTAGACAGAAGGATGCCTTTATATCGGAATTTCAGACAAAGAGCCTTTGGCACTATCTCACAGATATATGCAGAATCCAAATGCTACTTACTTCCATCTCTCTCCTGAGTTACTTCAAGAGTCTTAGAACTGGTTTCCCTGCTTGTTGGCCCTGGTAGTTTGTTTCCCAATAGAAGTCAGAGGGGTTCAATTAAAATATCAGACCATGTCCCCCTTCTGCTCCAAATGTTCCAATGGCTCCCCACACTCATTCAAAATAAAAGCAAAAGTCCTTACAATGTCCTACAAGGTCCTTCGAATCTGGCCTGGCTTTACCTCGTGGTCTTTATCACCTTAGTCTCTTTGCACTTGCTTGCTCTGCTATAGCCATACTGGGCTTATCTTTGGACACACTTGCTTTCTTCTGCCCTAGGGGCATGTATTTGCTGTTCCCTGGTCTGGAATGCTTTTCATCCAGAGAAGTGCACAGCTCTCTCCTTCATTTTGTTCAGGAGTGTATTACGTAATGATAACTGCTGTAGCTAACATTTTTGATGTAGCAAAATTTCGGTAGCTTAATAAAAAAGACTGATGATGGTACTCCTGGTTAACACATGTCTTTCCAGTATGTGGTGATTCTTAGACACAGACTCCTTCCATTTTGTGGCTCTGCAATCCCATTAGGCAGGCCCCTAAGTCCACTGTTTCTAGCTCGTGGAAGGGGAAGAAGACAGGGGAGGGGGCACTTGTTACTTCTATTCACATTTTCTGGAGAACAGTTAGTCACATGGGCACAGTGGATTCAAAAGGAGCTGTGAATATAGTCACTGGCCCTGCAGCCACAACCCAGCAAGAACCTACCATTATGGAAGGGAGAGCAAGAACTCATAAGGAAGCTAGCCATTTCTGCCATACACTTGTCTTCTGGTCACCACATGTCTTTATGACCTCCTCCCAAAGAGAGACAGCCCCAAATTCCATTCACCTGCTGTAGCTAGGAAAAAATCCAGAAACCCTGGGTAATGTGGTTCCTTTAGTTCAGAGAACTAAAAGGCAGATTATCCCCTCCCCACCCCCACAAATAGCTAATGTAAAGAAAGTGAAGCAGGAGCAGGATAACTACAATGAAAACTCTTATTTGCTAATGGGAAGAATAAAGAAGTAACTGGAATTGACTGAGACGGCATTAAGACTCCCTACTCTTGAGGTGGTAGACGTTTTTTCATTAGACCATGGACCTGCTCTATGGAAGGAACATCCTTGTTCACTATTCTTTGTGGTCCCTGGCTCTGCCCTCTAGAATGTGCTTTCTTGTCCATTACCCTTCCTGGCTGTATCTGATGTGGACATTATAGACCATGACCTCCTGGGGACATGCACAGCTTTCGGAGCCTGCTTTGTGTTGGTGTATATTTGAGGTCCCTGGAGTTGTTTTAGAGGTGTTTTGGGCCCAACTCACCATTTCCATTTATTCTTTGGAAATATTCCCTCAAAACCACAATGTATTTAAGAGCTATGTATATCTAATCAGTTTCATGTCCCAATTGCCACACCCAAAGTTATTTCCTAGAAATAATTCTCAATTCTGCTTTATTATTTTTTTGTTCCTCACCCATCTTGGTGGAAAGAGAAGAGTGTTATCATTATTTTAGTTTTAACTTTGCATACTTCTGCTTAACTAAAACAAGTTAATGCACTTTTCTTGCTCAAAATGTTTTAGATATTACCTATTTCTTGGTGTCTTGAAACAGCCAGTTTTCTGACCCTGTAAGGCCCCCAACCCTATCTCAATTTCTAGATTCTTTATATTCTCTTTCATTTATGTTTGCAAGCCAGCCAGTTCTTTCCTGAACACATTTCTTTCTTTTAATCCTTGTTCAATGCAGAGAGGAGCATTCATTATTTATTGGCATTTGGGATCTTTCATACCATTTACTTTAATGCTACAGTCTCACTAGATGCTTGTTCTACCTTTTATAAATGTTTTCCAATTGCATACTCTGCTTTCCAGAATCCAATGCCCATTTCATGCTATCAATTTTCTGATTGCTAAGCTAGTCATGTAATTAGTTTTTAAATGACATATGCAGCTCACATTATCTTTCTATAGGACAGCACTGTTCTAAAGCCTCAGAGTTCACTGCCTCATTTGGCAGAAAGAGAAAGGGACAGTGGAGAAGTGAGATAAAACACTTCTGTTCAAATTCCATTGGTGAGTATTAGTTATATTGCTACATCTGGTTGTAGGAGGCACTAGGAAATGTATTCCTGGCTCAGAGGTCAGCTGTTAGCAACATGGAATAACACATCATGAACATGTTGGGTTTATCTCAGTAATATGTTAAACATTGAACGGTTAATTAAAGTAATTCATCATATTAATAGAATAAAGGGAAAAAAACTCATATGATCTTCTGGCTAAGTGCACTGAAAGCATTTAAAATAATCTACATTCATTTATGATAAATCCTTGGGAAACTAGAAATAGAAGGGAACTTCTTCAATCTGAATAAAGGAATTTGTGAAAAGCCTGCAGTTAGCATTATACGTAATAGTGAAAAGAATGGTTGTTTTTCCTTTAAAGCTGGGTACAAGACAAGGATGTACACTTTCAGGCCTTTAACATTTTGTGGCAGGTCTAGCCAGAGCAATAAGGCAAGAAAAAGAAATAACTGGCATACAGACTGGAAAGGAAGAAGTTAAACTTTATATTTGCAAAAAATATAATAGTGTATATAAAAAGTCCTAATGGATCTACAGAAAGGCTATTAGAACTAATAAATGAATTTGTCAGATGGTATGATATAAATTCAATACATAAAACTCAATTGAACTTTTTATACCAGCAATGAACAATAAAAAATAAAATAAACAAATACTAATTACATAGTATAAAAATAAAATATCCAGAAACAAATTTAACAAAATTACTTCAATACCTGCACATTGAACCTTACCGAACATTGCTGAGAAGATTTAAAGTAGAAGAAAACAAGTGGGATTAGACATCATGATCATGGAATGGACGTATCTCTGTTAATAAACTTTCAAAATTCCCCAAGTTATTCTATTGATTCAAAACAATCCAAATACAAATTCCAGTTCCTTTTTCTGATAGGACTTGGTAAGTTGATTCTCAAGATTATATAGAAAAGCAGGGGATCAAGAACAACCAATACAACTTTGATAAATGAAAACCAAGTTATAGCACTTAAACTATAAGAGTCTATAAAGAGTTATGGGCATTTATATAATGAATATTAGCTTAATAATAGCTATATAAATTGATGGAACAGAACAGAAAATCCAGAAATAGACCCATATGTGTTTAGTTAATTTATTTTGACCAAGATCTCAAGTTAATTCAGTGACTCAAATGGTAATATTTTTGACAAACAGAGCTGGAATAACTGGATATTCATGTGGAACATAATGAATGTCATCCTGTACTTTATACTATACATAAAAAGTATCTTCAAGTGGATCATAGACCTAAATGTAAAAGTCAAACCTATAAAACTTATAGAAGAAAGTACAGGAGATTATCTTTGTGACCTTGAAGTAGGCAATGGTTTATTAGATAGAACACAAAAAGTGCAAATCATGAGTAGAAAGAATAAATTAGAATTCATCCAAATAAAAAACTTTTGTTCTTTGGAAGACACCATTTGGAAATGAAAAGCATGTCACAGACTAGGAGAAATTATTTGCAATGCATATATATGAAAAAGTATTTGTATTCAAAATAACAAAAAACTTTTACAACTCAAAAATAAGAAGGCAGACTACCCAATAGTAAATGAACAAAAGATTTGACCAGACACTTCACAAATTATGTCTATACAAATGTTAATATATACATAAAAAAATGCTCAGCATTATTAGTTGTTAAGAAAATGCAAATAAAATCTATAGTGCTATGTCACTACTCACTAGAATATCTAAAAAATGAAAAAAATTGACAATATCAAGTGTTGACAAAGACATGGAGCATATGTAATTCTTGTATATTGCTGGAAGGAATATAAAATGCCACAAACACTATGGAAAACAGTTTTGCAGTTTCTTATTAATTTAAACATGCACTTATCATATTATCCAACAATTCCACTTGTAGGTCTTTACCCAAGATAAATAAAAATGTGTGTCTACACAAAGCCTTGTTCATCAAATTCATAGCAAGTTTACTCATAATGGTTCCAACCTGGGAAAAACCCACATGTCCATCAACAAGTCAATGCATTAACAAGATGTGTTATTGCTATATAATGGAATATTATTTGGTAATAAAGAGAAAAGTACGTAAAACAACATGGAAAATCTCAAAAATATTATGTGCAGAAAATAAGATATTTTCTAGGAAAGGAAACCAGTCATAAAAGAATACATACAGTGTGAGTCCATTTACTTGAAATTCTAGAAAACGAAACTATTCTATAGCAATCAAAAGCAGACAAGTGGTTTCCTGGAGCCAAGAGTGAGATAGGACTTATTGTAAAGAGGAACAGCAAACCATTTTGGGTTGATGATGGTGTTGGTTATAATTTGTATTAGTGACAGTTAGTCAAAACTCTTTTAACTGTACACTTAAAATATATGTACTTTATTATATGTAAATTGTACCTCAATAAAGCTGATAAAAAAGATGTGTGAAAAGAAGTTAATGCCAGATCCCCTTGAATAAACTCAATGCTATTGTTTTGCAGTACCAGTACCTGGAATACTAATTTGGGTGCCATAGTCAGGGAAGCTTTGAATGACTGGAGAGCTACTCTACCAGAAATTTCTCTAATTCCTCTTTTAATTGTAGTCTGTTTTTATTTCAATGGATATAATAGCTTCTCAGTTATCTAACAATACTAGTTGGAATTTTGTAAAACTTCTTTTCTGTTCTCTGACTTAACTCTGTTTCTTCTGTGACCGTAAAGACAAGTAAAAGGAATAAAACTTTAACTGTTCAGGGTTTGTTTCTTTGTTTGTTTGTTTTTCATTTTCTCCATTCTCTTACTTTTTAAGACCTGCCTCAAGACTAATGATGAAGAAGGATTCTCTCACAGTCTCAGATAATATATTTACCAGGAATATAGGTAATTGTCTCTTGGGTCAAATTATAAATTGTATTTCAGGTTCTAGAAAGAATAGGGGATATTAGAAAGTGAAAAAAGCAATCAACTTATCCTACATTATCAATTATTTTCCAGAATTGAAAATTCTCTTTTTACATTTTTATTTGAAATAATTTGGTTTGTTTTCATTCTCTATCATTACTTTTGTAATTAATTCATACTTTATAATGTTCACAAATAATTTCTTTCTGAAAAGGTTTTGCCAAAACGAATCATTAGAATATTTTCTTCCATTTAAGTTTGTTGCATTTTTTTAAGCAGGTAACTCTTTTAGTTTTCACATTTAATTTCAGCTCTGCCAAGAGTTATCAAGTACCTGCTCTTTGCTGTGTACTGGTTGGAACTGGAAAATAAAGGTGAATTATTGTATCTGCCTTATCTACGTTTGTTTCAGTTTTCTGGTTGCTGAAGAAAATACCATACAGTGGGTTGGCTTAAACAATGTGAACTTACTGGCTCGTGGTTTTGAAGTATAGGAGAAGTCCAAAATCAAGGCATCATCAAGGTGATGCTTTCTCCCAGAAGACTGGTGTTTTGGGGCTGGCTGCTGGCAATCCTTGGTCCTTGGCTTTTCTGTCACATGGTGTGTTTATGACACCTTCTCCTGGCTTTGCCCTCCTCTTCTGAGTTCTATTGACTTTCAGCTTATGGCTGCTTCCCCTGGCTTTCTCTCTCTTTGTGACCTTCCCTGTTACTTCCCTTCAGTAATAGGATTAAGAGCCATCCAGACTCAGCTGGCCTACACCTTAACTAAAGTAACTTCATTGAAAGGTCCCATTTACAGGAGTTCACACCCACAGGAATGGACCAAATCTAAGAACATGTATTTATGTATTTCTAGCTCTAAACCACCACAGCACTCATGGTACTCAAATAAAAAACTTTTTAGGAAGAGAGGCATATAAATAAGTATTTTAATGAAATGCATATCATATCATGGAAGTACTTACATAAAATGCTGTGAGAGAAGTTGAAACAATGATTGATTTTCCCTTTGGAGGAAGATTTAGGGTTATCAAAGCTTGAATTGTAAATAAAAATAAAAGAGAAAGAAGGGCAGTTTATTTAAAAGAATGGCCAAAAAAAAATCAGAGTACTTTTTCTCCTCTTATCTGGTATAATTTAAACAAGGGGCAAGTTGTTGTAACAAATTTCCCACGGTGTTTTAACATTACATTCTTGATTTTTACAAATATTCACAAAATAGACGGCTCTAAAATGGACAAAACTAAAAAAATGGAGGCATAAGGAATAAAGCTAGTGCAACTGAGACTTTCACAGCTCCTGAGATAAGCCTTTGCAAGAGTGTCACTCATGTAAATGTCAGTCATCAGCAGTAACTTAATGGGAATAATGTAGAACCTTGGGTGTAGAACATCTAGACAGTAATTCAAGGCATTGTTGAAATCATAATAAAGGGGAAACATTAATAATGTAGAGAAAGTGAAAGTAAGTGCACATGAATGTTAATAGGCTCACGTATAATTAATAACAGTGGAGCTGGATTTACTTTTTCCCTTCAGTCCCCACACCCCTCAAGGAAGAAAGAGTACATGGTCCATTGTGTGGGATGGTTTAAATTCATAATACTGACCACTAAATTATCCATTTTAATTCAAATGCAGCATAAGCCTGGTGAAGAATATCTAGACCTTAGTATCTTCCTAAGAGAACAAACCACCCAAACTTGTTGGTTTATCTTAATGGCTTAAAACTACAATGGTTTATTATTTCTCAATGTTGGTTAGAATTCAGGCTGAGCTCAATCGCACTTTTTCTCTGCTCTATGTGATGGTATCTGGGATCATGCATATGGCTGCATTCAGCTGGAAGTTTGGTTGGAGCTGGTACATACAAGAAGGCCTTTTGTCTCTCAGGGAGGAAATGTAAGTTGTCAGTTCTCTTGAGGGCTAGGCCCAGAAATGACATAGCATCACTTCTTCCATATTCTGTTGGTCAAAGCAAGTGACAGGGCCAACCTGTATTCAAAGAGATGGGATCTTATAGATGGGAAGAATCTCAAAGAATTTTGGCCCTTTTTAGTCCACTACACGTACATCTCTTTGTGTTTTAGAAATTGTTCATCAATAGCCAGAAGAAGTATATGGCCAGTGTTTTGGATATCTGTGTGATTTTTTTTTTTCAACCTCAGTTTGTTTGTTTGTTTCTTTTTTTTTTTTAATATACTAGTTGTAGGTATACAGAAAAATCATATAATCATACAGAAAGTACAGCGTTCTCATATATCCACACCCTGCCCTCTTACTCACACATAGTTTTCCTTACGATTAACACTTTGCATTAGTGTGGTAATTTTGTTAAAATTGAGGGATGATATTATAATTATACTAAACTATATGCATAGTTTACACTAGGGTATAATTCTGATTTTTAAAAAATTTTTATTCTGGTAACATATATACAACCTAAAATTTCCCCTTTTAAACATATTCAAACATAAAATTCACTAGTGTTAGTTTTATTCACAATATTGTGCTACCATCACCAATCTCCATTACCAAAGTTTTTTCCATCACCCCAAACAGAAACTCTGTACAAAGTAAGCATTAACTGCCCCCCAATCTCCCCACGCACACACACACACGGCCCCAGAACCTGTATTCTAGTTGCTGACTCTGAATTTGCCTATTTTACTTATTTCATATAAGTCAGGTCATACAATATTTGTCTTTTTGTGTTCTGGCTTATTTCACTTAACATTATGTTTCAGGGTTCATCCATGTTGTTATATGTATGAGAAATTCATTCCTTTTTAAGGTGGAATAATATCCCATTGTGTGTGTGTACATATATATCCATTTTTGATGGACGCTTGGGTTGGGCCATCTTTTGGCAATTGTGAATAATGTAGCTGTGATGTTAGGTGTGCAAATATCTGTTTGAGTTCCTGCTTTATATTCTTTTGGGTATATACTTAGAAATGGGATTTCCAGGTCATTTGGTAGTTCTACACCTAGCTTTCTGAGGAACTGCCAAACTGTTTTCCATAGTGGCTGCATCTTTTCCTATCAAATGAATGAGAGTTCCTGTTTTCCATATCCTCACCAACATTTATTATTTTTCCATATTTTTAGTAATAGCTATTATAGTGTATGAAATGGTATCTAATTGTAGTTCTGATTTGCACTTCCCTAGTGGCTAATGATGTTTAACATTTTTTTCCTGTGTTTTTTTGGCCACTTGTACATCTTCTTTGGAAAAGTATCTGTTCAAGTTTTTTGCCCATTTTCTAATTGGGTTGTTTGTCCTTCTGTTGTTGAGTTGTAGGATTTTTTATATATTCTGGATATAACCAAATATTTTCTACCAATCTGTAGGTTGTCTTTTTCCATTGATGGTTAAGTCCTTTGATGCATAAAGCTTTTAATTTTGATGAAGTCCCATTTTTATCCATTTTTAAATTTTATTGTTCAGGCTCTTAATGTAAAGTCTAAGAAACCATTACCTAACTCAAGGTCCTAAAGATGCTTCCCCATGTTTTCTTCTAGGAGTTTTATAGTTTTGGTTCTTATATTTAAATCTTTGATGTTTTTTGAGTTATTTTTTGTATATGGTATGATGTAGGGGCCCAAGTTCATTCTTTTGCATGTGGACAGTCGTTTTCCCAGCATGATTTATTTATTTATTTTCCCTCTATTTTTTTTAATGTTACATTAAAAAAATATAAGAGGTCCCCACATACTTCCCACCCCCCTCACCCTACTCCTCCCACATCATCAACCTCTTTCATCATCATGGGACATTCATTGCATTTGGTGGATAATGGTTTACATTGTAGTTTACACTTTTCCCCAGTCCACCCTGTGGGCCATGGCAGGACATACAATGTCCAGCATCTGTCCCTGAAATACCACCCAGGACAACTCCAAGTCCTGAAAATGCCCCCACATCATATCTCTTCTTCTGTTTCCCTACCCTCAGCAGCTACCATAGCCACGTTCTCCACATCAATGCTACAATTTCTTCCATTACTAATCACAATAGTTCCATAGTAGAATATCAGTAAGTCCACTCTAATCCATACTCTAGTCCTCCATCCTGTGGACCCTGGGATAGTTATGTCCACTCCACCTCTATATCGAGAGGGGGCTTAGATTCCACATGGATGGTGAATGCAATTCTCCTACTTGCAGTTGTAGGCACTCTTGGCTCCCTGGTGTGGTGGATGACCTTCTTCACCTCCCTGTTAGCTGGCCAGGGTAACTCCAATAAACTAGAGGGTAGGAGTTGCAAGTCTGCTGAGGCTCAGGACCTGGCTGTCACATGGACAGTCCAGAGATTCAGGTCTCCTGAGTATATATCAACCCCAGCGCCAACAACAGGTCCAGTAAAAGTGACAGAAGAAGCATGTGTAGAAAGGTCTCATCTGAGTCCAACTCCATGGCACTGAACTCCAGAGCCATATGCCATGACTATAGAACTTTGGGTCTCTGTAGCCCTCAGGAGAACCAGTACCTGGGGTTGTATCTACTTTCACTGTCTCTGGGACCCTGCTGAGGTGTGCCTAAACGTGACCCCTCTGATGACCTCCCAAATCTTTTTTGAAGACTCACAGCCATATAAACTCATTTGTCCTTTCTATTTCCCCCTTTTATTCAAGGTCAAAACCAGTTTTTAACACCTGATATTACATGTAGGCTGAGATATTTTGCTGGTCTGAGTTGACCCTTTTATTCAAAGTCTTTTTCTTGATGAGATTATTCTTTCCCAATTGAATAGACTTGGCATCTTTGTCAAAATCAATTGGCCAAAGATGTGAAGATTTATTTTTGAACTCTCAATTAGATTCCTTTGGTCTATATCTGTTCTTGTGCCAGTACCATGCTGCTTTTCATTTAATTTTTAATATATATATTTTATTAGAGAAGTTGTGAGCTTACAGAATAGTCTTGCATAACATGCATACTTTCCATACCTCACCCTTCCACTGACACCTTGCCTTGTCATTGGTCATTTGTTACAGATTATGAAAGATCATCATCAAAATATAACTACTAACTCTGATCCATAGTTTACCTTGATTTATTTTTTCCATACACCCCCCCATTATTAACACCATGTATTAGCATTGTACATTTGTTATCATTCATGAGAAAATGTGGATGTTAACCACAGTCCATCAGCTTCCACAGTCCATTGTCCCATGCCTTGTACCATCCATGCAAAGTGTATACTCAGTGACCCTCCCTTTCATTATAGAGTTGTGCTGACATCACCTCGGTAGATTTTTGAAACTTTTCCCTAGTACAAAAGAAAAAAATCTCATACCCCCCATTATTGATTATTGTGTTGATATAGTACCTTTTTTGCCATTGATGTAAAAATATCACAATATTACTGTTAACTATAGTCCATAAGTACATTAGTTGTATTTTCCCATGTATCACCATATTCTTAACACCTTGTAATAGTGATATATATTTGCCCTAGTTCATAGAAGAATTTTCTTATTAACAACAGTCCTCATTCACATCAAGTTCACTGTTACACAGTCCCTACATTATTCTCTAGTTACCTTTCAATTGAGATATTACATCCACAGAGTACCCTTCAGTCACAATCACATTTATAAATCATCAGTGTTAGCTATACTCACTATAACGTGCTACCATAAACTCCATCCATTTCCACACATTTACAATCGACCTTATTAAAAATTCGACATACCTTAAGCATCAGCTCCCACTTTATTCAGCCCTCATTCTATTGCCTAGTAACCTGTACTCCAGAGTTTAATTCCATGAGTTTACTCATCCTGTTTAGTTCATATCAGTGAGACCATACAATATTTGTCCTTTTGTGTCTAGCTTACTTCATTCAACATAATGCCCTCATGGTTCATCCACGTTGTCATATGAATCCTGATTTCATTTCTTCTTACAGTGAAATAGTACTCCATCATATATATATACCACATTTTGTTTATCCCTTCATTTGTTGAGGGACAATTGGATTGTTTCCATCTTTTAGCAATTGTGATCAGTGCTGCTATGAACATTGGCATGCAAATATCTATTTGCACTCCTGCCTTCAGTTCTTTTGAGTATATTGCTAGGAGTAAGATTGCTGTTTCATATGGCAGATCTATACTTAGCTTCCTGACAAACTGCCATGCATATGTTTTTATCTTATTGCAATAGGTTGGTGCATCCTTTCATCCAACCGTTTCTTTATCCCTTCAGTCCATTCTTTAGGCTCTAAAGAACAGAATGTTTCATAAAACATGCTCATGAACAAGTCATAAAACATGCTTGTCTCTTTCCTCTCTGCTTATTTTCTGCCCACCAGAAGCCCTCATCTTGCGATATTCATTACAACTGCCACTTTCTTCATTTTAGCTTCTTCTGCGCTCTCACAGCATACTATTTGCCATTCTGTCTTGTGTTTTCTTTAGTTATTTAGAAGTTATGAGAAAACTCCTCTTGGCCCTCTCCCTATGTACTTACTTCCTAGACTTACCTTTGCTTGGTTGACTTACCTTTGCTTAGTTCGGGGAAGGTCTTCTCTTCAGACGTGTCCTATGTAGGTGTCTCAACTTCCATAAGAGAGCTCTCACCATTTTGACTGATCTATGAACTATATGAAAGTGAGCACTGTAGAATAATTTGTACTCCAATTTCTTGTCAGAGGTTATAACCTCGAAATCTCTGCTGCCTAGTACCTATCAGAAGCTCAATTGTGAAAAGTAATATATGTGGAGAATTGCCTGAAATCCATCCATTCTCTAGACACACTCAATTTTCTTCTTAGATTAAACTAAACTAAGAGAGAGCTGCAGCCTGAAATACTTTTGTTTTAGCACCCCAGAGGATTGCTTTTATGGAATTGCCTTCGGCACTATGCCACTGGCTTGCTTTTGATGGACATTAAGAGAATAAGCTTGTTTAAGTTTTTGCCAATAAATTTGAAAATCTAGATGAAATAGATAAATTTTCTAAAAATATAAAAATTGACTTTAACAGAGTTAGGAAAATCTGAATAGTTCAGTGACCACGGAGGGTATTGAAAAATATTGCCAAAGATTTATTCCCCTAAAGAGCTAAATGTTTTTTGTAGTGAGTATCTATCCACTGTTTATTTTCTAGCAATTCTTTTGTCTGTCACTATATCTCTCTCTTTTTCTCTTTCTTAAATTAGCACCATTCTTCTTTTGAGGATGCATCCTCCCCCACCAGAATTATAAAAGTCTGTGATAGCATAAAATTGCTGTACACTAGTCCTTGGCCACAGGACCAAACTCCTAATGCTGGACCATATTAACAGATATCCTTGTATTAATCAGAGTCCTTTTCTGTAATCATATTTTCATATATGTGGGAAAGTTCTTTTTTTTTTCTGGATTGCTAAATGGGAATGAGGTAAGCCTAGAGCTAGATGTGGTCACAGCTACCTCCCACACCAAAAAAATTAAACCCATCTGCAGTGGAGAGAAGCAGCCTACTTATAGAGAAAGGCAGAGGTGAGAGATGTAGAACAAGAAAGGAAGGGAGAGAGCAAGAGTGAGAGCAAGAGCAAGCAAGAGAGAAAGATTCAGACAGAGAAGGATGGGGTGAAGGATCAGAGACAGACACACCCACAGTCAGAAAATATCTGACTTACCAAGAGATGGAGACTGAGAGACAGCAGAGACATAGAACTTAGACACAAATAGAGAGATAAAGAGAAAGGCTTCAGTATTGAGCCTCTGGTGCCACATGCACCACTTTCCTTCCCACACGTGAGTCAATATATCCCTTAAAATTTGTTTTTCTGCTAAAGCTAGTTTGAGTTAGGTATCTTTCACTTGCAAGTGAAATACTTCTGACCAAATTGGTTTTATAGGTGAGTTGTAAAATAATAAAGAGCAGATAATTCCTTTGTTACTTCTATCATTTTAAAGCATAGGGAAAAAAACCCAGAAAATATCTCTACTTATTTCATAAGGCTAGCATAATTCTGATATGAAAACTGAAAAACCATAGTACAAAAATGGGAACAATGAATATAAATGAATATGGATGTATATATCCTTAGTGTAAGCCAGAAGACATCAGTGGCAGTTTGATATTATTTATGAATTCCAAAAAGAGATATTGATTAGGTTTGTAAAATGACCTGTACCTTGAGTTGAACTCTTTAGGGCCTTATAACTGTAAGCTTTTAGTCTAAATAAATATACTTTATAAAAGTCAACAGATTTCTGGTACTTTGCATCAGCACTCCTTTTGGGTGACTAATACATCTATTTCTTGTTCCCACAGGCTAACTCCATTTGGCTTGCATCACTGAGTGCAAAACTCACCTCCTTCCCTGTACAAAGAAAACCCTATCACATTGTATCTGTCAGGATAGACCAGGTTTTGCTGTGGTAATGAATAACCCCAAGTTATCAGTGGTTTGAAACAAGAAAGCTTATTTCTTGGTCACTCACTGAGGTCAGCTGGGTGTTTTCTCACTCAGCTATAAACAAGCTTTCAGAATGTCAACCATTTCGAACATGACACTGCTTTAAGAGGTGGAAATAAGGGGAATCATATTCTACTTCTTAAAATCTCATCATAAAGTTGACAACTCATATCTCATTGATGAATGCAAGTCACATGGCTGCATCCAACTTTTAAAGCTTGATTAAGAACAATCCTAACCTAGTCCTGGAAGTAGAGAAAATATAGAATATTTACAAACAGCTCTAATGATGACCAGAGTCATCCTTTCTGGTCAGCAATTCTTTGGTTCCTTCTCCTTTCCATATGCAAAATATAGTTATTCCCTCTCCAAGGGAGACTACTCAAAATTCCTATAAGGTAACAGACCAGACTTAATGTCCAAGATCTCAGGGTGGTGTGTGCTTGTCTCTTCATCAGGAAAGAGGTCTATACATGCTGCTTTTGATCTGGTGACTTATGAGTTCAAATGTCATCTGCCCATCACACACTCAGTATACCCAAGGAATGGCTACTTGAAATAAACACTGTTAGTTGGAAAGAGCCCCTTATTTGAAGGAGGATATTCTTTAATCAAGCTTAATTTTGTTTCCTTGACCATTATTCTCCATTGTTCCAAGTTCTTACCCTTAAGAGAGTCTAACTTTTCCATTACTCTTTGGTGACATCTTAAGTAGACATCCTGGAATACATCCTTTTGTTGGAGTAAACAGTTTTATCAGCTTACCTCCAGTCCATAGAAGATTGAGGTCCTTGGTTTGTCATAATTCTAGCACAGTCATAATCATTTTTAATTCAGTTGGTGTTTCTTTTGCAGTACATATACCTCAAAAATATTGATGGATTCTTTCCTATTTGATTCCAGTTCCAGTCAGTTCCATGTGTCAAGTGTTTGCAACTTCTACATTTGCTGTATGCTTTTGTTTTCTTGATCCTACATAAAATGATTTTTCAATACATAATATGGATTTTCGCCTGTTCATGCTCCAACAATGTTTTCTTCCCAACCCACCCCTCATTTCTTAACCCAATGCAGCATATTTTAGATTTTTTTTTGGATATAGCAGCTCTCCACTATAAGCTCTCAATTCCCATATCAGTTAGGATACACTGGGTTATGCTGAAGTTTTAGTGACCAAAGACAAAAATGGTTTATTTCCCACTCACACTATGTCCCTCACGGGTTGGCTGTGGGCTTTGCTCTATATTGGCCTCACCCAGTGTAAGAGATTCCACTCTTTGGAGCATAGCCAGAAGCCAGGACAAGGGAAAGGGAATGTGTAATATGTATAAAGCTTCTGCCTCTAAATGACCCAGTATAACTTCCACTCACATTTATTGGCCACAACTAATTTTAAGGGGTTGAGGAAATGAATCCTAATAAGTGCCTTGAAGAAAGTAGAAATGGAATATCAGTGAACATATCAAATGACTACTTTATACACACACCAACATTAATGGTTTTTGTGGACTTCACTGGAAATTTGTTGGGACCAGAGGAAGAATTATATCACATCATGTGTGGCAATTTGCTAGAAAAAACCTCATCTTAAATTTTTTTCTCTTTAGTATCTTTTCTATAGGGTCCTTAATGCTTTGCTGTTCTCTCCTTCTTCCTTCTTAAAGCATTTAGACTCTCTGGCTCTACTTCCCATCCCCCAATCAGTTTTTCCATTTGTTTCTTAAAATTCCATACTCCTCCATTATGGAGAGCAAATTCCATTATCCTTGTTGTCCATTATTTGAGGGATCACATATCACCCCAGCAGACTTATCAAGCATTTTTTTTTCTGAACTGTAGTGCTTTCTCTAATAAGAATTCTGACAAATGCAATTTTCCCCATCTTTTACATTAATAATACATTAGCAAGTGAAATATAATATTACAAGTAGATTTTGTTCCAGAAATGTAAAGATGTTTCACATTAAGAAATCTATTATATGTTACATTAATAAAAAGAGAACACATATGGCTTGTGGCTATGGTATAAACACATATATGGACATTTCCATCATAGCAGAAAGGTCCATTACACTGTGCTGATCTAAATAAATGCCAGAAAGTTATTTGATAAAAGTAATAACCATTCCTAGTTAAATTTTAGTAGTTCAGAACTAGAAGGAAATTTATTTAAATTAAGAAACAGTATACAAGAACTCAATGGTAAATATCTTACTAAGTGGTAAAATAGTGGCATTTCTATTATATTTAGGAAAAAGGGTGAGGATCATATCACAACTATGTCACTTAGGATTAGGTTTTCTTCTGACTGGAAAACAAGCTTATATCTTGCTTAGGAAGACTAGAGGAAGGCAGTCAAAGGTGGCAAAGTGTAGAATTGCCTATGCAGGGACCCAGGCTTATTCTAGCACTCCTGGGTATGATTTTCATTCTTATATTTCAAGATGACAACTAGAGTTCCAGCCCTCATAGTTGTGTTTCCGGTGGAAGGATGGGTAAAAGGACAATGGACAAAGAGGAAAGGAGGCCAGTGTAGCATCTGCAACTTGTGTAAATTGCCACGTGGTATTTCTGTTGACATTGTCCAGCTCGTGGTCACATTTGCCACCCTTTGCTGCAAAGAATGCTGGAAACTCTAGCTGTTATTAAGGGTAGGGGTAGCCATGTGTTCATCCAAACTAGAGTTTTCCATGGATGAAGAAGAAAATTAATACTAAGACACAACTAGTATTTCTGCCTTACCATGCAATTTAATATTTTTATGGAGTTTTTCATCAAAGCAAAAAAAAAAAAAAGAGAGAAAACAAAAAATAAAAATATTGAAAAAAACATAAAACAGATACAATTATTTTTCCCTTTAGAAGACATAGGTAAATATCTAAAAATCCAATTTATTCAACTGAAAATCTGTTAGAAATAAAAAAGAAAATTCACTAAGATGTGGGGAATAAGACAAAAGAGTTAAGAGCTTTCCAATTTATGTTTCAACCTGTGAGAGATAGGAAATATAATGAAAAAAAAATCAAAATAAAAATAATGCCTATGGATAAATTTAGCAAAAGAAGTGTGAACTATAAGAAAACAATAACATTTTGTTTAAGGGCATAAAAAGCTGATCCAGATAAATGAAGAATCACAGCAAGTCCCTGGATGATATGATTCAGTATTGTAAAGACAGCCATTCTCCCCAAATCTGTAAATTCTAAATATTTCCACTCAATATATATATACTTTTAATCTTTCTTTTTTAAAAATTAATTTATTAAAGTATATCACTCATACATAAGTATACATAAACAATAAGTGTATAATAATAGTTATGAACTTACAAAACAAATATGTATAACATCATACAGGACTCTCACCCTACCACCAATTAACTTGCATTGTTGTTAAACATTTTTAACTAATGATTAAAGAGCATTGTCAAAATATTACTACTAACCAAAGTATTTTTCCCCCAACCAACCCTATTATTATTATCTTTATACATTTATATTTGAAAATGCTTAAACAATTAACTGTATAATAAAAGTTGTGAACTTTCAAAGCAAACATGCATAACATCATACAGTGTTCCCATACATCAACCCTCCACCAACACCTTGCATTGTCATGAGATGTCTTTTACAAATTATGAAAGAATATTGCCAAAATCTTACTACTAATCATAGTCCTTATCTTACATTTGATGTATTTTTCCCCCAACCTAGCCTATTATTATTTTTAAATATATTTTTTTATGATAGAAGTTGTAAACTTATAAAACAATCGTGCACATGTGCAGAATTCCCAAACACACTCCTCCATCACCACACCACACTGTGGTGGAACATTTGCTACAGATAAGGTAATACCATCTGATTGTTACTATGTCCGTAGTGTACATTTGGCTCACATTTTCCATACTGCCTCATTATCAACACAGTACATCTTTGGCATAGATGTAGGAATATTATATTATTTCTTCTAACCACAGTCCATAGGTCATTTAAGTTGTACTTTTCCCATGCTTCTCCATATTCACACCACCCTGCAATAGTGATGTTCATTTGCTCTAGCTCACAAAGGACACTCTTGCATCTGTACCATCAACCACAATTCTCATCCACTTCTTTTTTTTTTTTTATTAATTTATTTATTTTTTAATTACATTATGAAAAATATGAGGTCCCATTCAACCCCACCGCCCCCACCCCCCACTCCCCCCACAGCAACACTCTCTCCCATCATCATGACACATCCATTGCACCTGGTAAGTTCATCTCTGAGCATCACTGCACCCCATAGTCAATGGTCCACATCATAGCCCAGACTCTCTCACGTTCCATCCAGTGGGCCCTGGGGGGTTCTATAATGTCCCGTAATTGTCCGTGAAGCACTATCCAGGACAACTCCACGTCCCGAAAACGCCTCCACGTCTCATCTCTTCCTCCCGTTCCCCACACCCAGCAGCCACCATGGCTACCGTTCCCACACCCATTCCACATTTTCTCTGTGGACATTGGATTGGTTGTGTCCATTGCACACCTATGTCAAGTGAGGGCTTAGATTCCATATGGGTACTGGATGCACTCCTCCCGTTTCCAGTTGTAGACACTCTAGGCTCCATGTTGTGGTGGTTGACCTTCTTCAACTCCATGTTAGCTGAGTGGAGTAAGTCCAATAAATCAAAGTGTAGGAGCTGAAGTCTGTTGAGGCTCTGGGCCTGGGTGTCATATTATCAGTCCAGAGATTCAAATCCCCTACATATATCTTAAACCCAGCACCGACTACAATTCCAATAAAGTAGCATGCAAGTCTTGTGAAAAGAGATCCCCTCTGAGTCCAATTCCATCACGCAGAAACACCAACTCCAAAGAAGGGCTATCTGTCATGGCAGTGAACCCTTTCTGCCATGACCATAGAACCCGTGGGTCTCTTTATCCCTCAAAAGAACCAATACCTGGGGTTGTATCTACCTTATCTGTCTCTTAGACTCTGTTCAGTTGTACATAGGGCTATTCCTTCTGACAACCTCCAGACTCTTTTTTAGAGACTCACAGCCTTATAATCTCATTTCTCCTTTCCATTTCCCCCTTACATTAGGTCAAACAGCTTCCCGAAGTCATGTCATTATATGTAGACAGGTATATTCTGCTGTTCCGCATTGAATCTTTAATTCAAGGTCATTTTCTAGTTGCTTCTTCAGCTGGTATGTGGTAGTGATCCCTCGGTGCCAGGGAGGCTCATCCCCGGGTGTCATGTCCCACGCTGGGGGGAATGCATCGCATCTACACGCAGAGTTCTCATCCACTTCTTGATTTACTTTGCCATTCAGTTGCTAGATTATTGTCTAGCATTCTGTCAATTGGCATTTACATACCTAGACTACCATTTTCAGCCACATCCCCATATATAAACTAGCTCTTACTCACTATGAGTTACCATCGACTCTATACATCTCCACACTTTCACAGTAAAGCTAATTAAAACTTCTACATACATTAAACATCAGTAGTCCATCTGAGTCCTCCTCTTATCTCCTTTCAGGGTCCACCACCTACCACCAGATCTTGAAGATACTTTCCTACAATTTCTTTTGGAGCATTATGGTTCTTGCTTTTTATTTTTAGGTTTTTGATACATTTTGAGTTAATTTTTGGATAAGGTGTGAGATAGGAATCCTCTTTCCTTCTTTCAGGTATGGAAATCCAATTCTTTCAGCACCACTTGTTGAATGGACTGTTCTGCTTGAGCTCTGTGGGTTTGACAGAATAGTAAGAAATTACTTGATGATACATGTGAGAGTCTATTTCTGAACCATAAATTTGGTTCCATTGGTCTGTGCGTCTGTCTTTATGCCAGTACCATGCTGTATCTAGGTAATATGATTTAAAGTGTGGAGATGAAGGTTCACTTTTCTTTTTTATGATGCTTCTGGTTATTCAGGACCCCTTACCCTTCCAAATAAATTTGATGATCATGTTTTCAATTTAAAAAAATGCTGGTGGAATTTTTATCGGTACTGCATTGAATCTATATGTCAATTTGATTAGAATTGACATCTTAATGATCTTTAGTCTTCCAATCCATGAGCATGGAATGTTCTTCCAGTTATTTAGGGCTGTTTTGATTTCTTTTTACATTGAGTTGCAGTTTTCTGAATACAAGTGCTTTACATGATTGGTTAAGTTTATTCCTGATTATTTGAGTTTTATCTGTCATATTTTATTTTCACCACTCTTATGACACTTTTAGTTACTTTTATTGATATAATCTGCATTTCTAGACTTTCTTCCAAGCCTCCCTCTCCTGTATTTTCTTTTCAGGCTCTAGTACACCCTATAGTATTTCCTGAAAATGAGGTCTCTTACTTAGACATTCTCTCAGTTTCTGTTTATCTGTGAATATTCTAATCTTGCCCTCATTTTTGAAATCTTTGTCTTGCTGGACATAAGATTCTTGTCTGGAAGTTTTTCTCTTGCAGTATCTTAAATATATCAGACCACTGTCTTCTTGCCTCCATGGTTTCTAGTGAGAAATCAGCACTTAATCTTATTGGGTATCCCTTATATGTTATGCATTGCTTTTCTTTTGCTGTTCTCAGAATTCTCTCTTTGTCTTTGACATTTGATATTCTAATGGGTATGTGTCTTGGAGTTGGTCTATTCAGATTTTTTCAGATGGGAGTACGTTGTGCTTCTTGGACATGGATATCTATATCCTTCAATAGGTTTGGGAAATTTTCTACCATTATTTCTTCAAATATTTATTCTGTCCATTTTCCCCTTCCTTCTCCTTCTGAGATACCCATGACAAATATGTTTGCACATCTCTGGCTGTCATTTAGTTCCGTGAGATTTTGTTCAATTTTTCCTCTCTTTCCTTCATCTGTTCTTTTGTATGTTCACTTTCAGAGGCCATTTCTTCAAGCCCACCAATTCTTTTTTCTGCCTCCTCAAATCTTCTATTATATGATTCCTATTTATAAAAATTTTATTTATTACACCTTTTATTCCCATAAGAGCTGCTATTTTTCTATGTATGCTTTCAAATTCTTCTTTGTGCTCATCCAATGTCTTCTTAATATCCTTAATCTCTTAAGCCATCTCATTGAATTTATTAAGGAGATTTGTTTGAACATCTATGATTAGTTGTCTCAACTCCTTTATGTCATCTGGAAGCTTATCTTGTTCCCTTTTCTGGGCCATATCTTCCTGTTTCTTGGTGTGGATTATAATTTTTTATTGGTGTCTTGGCATCTGGCTTACTACAGTATTTATTCTGGGTACAGTTTTTCTCTTCAGTTTAGGGCTCCCTACCCTTTGCCCTTGCTGGTTGTGCAGTAGGAGCCAAGGTTGTAATTGGTGCTATAAGCTGTGGACACTCAAGCTGCCCCCATTGAGCCAGGGACCAATGAGGCTTCTCCCAACATACTCCCTTGCCAGAAATAGGGACAGAGTCACAGCTGTGTGGAATAATCCAAGTCGTACAGGCCTAGACTGTAGTTGCTTAGAGAGAATGATGAAGCTTCAGGCCCTTTCTACCCTTCCTGGGGTGGGGATGGAGCTGCAGGTGTGGGCAGCAATATATGCAGTGTGGGTCCAATATGATCACAGTTGCCATGGCAGACTTCTGATTTTCAGTCTCTGCCAGCCAAAGGTACCTGAAGTTACCTGGATAGGTTGGTGCAGGGCCTGCCAGCCTCCTCCCTGCCAGAGGTAGGGCTGAAGCCTCTTCTAGGGCTGCAGGCTGATCTGGGTGAAAGAAACTGGCTCCTACTGTCACTGTGATTTTTGGTCAGCTGGGCTTTACCTCAGGTTGGGGGCAGAGTCAAATTGGCAGCTACTGGTCTCTTTCCAACTTGGGAAGATTCACACCTAAATGTTCCCAGGGTTATACCTTAGTCAGCCAAGTCTAACAATTAGTAGTCAAAATCAGCAGCCAACTGTCTCCTCTTCCCCTGTTTTTGGGAAATGGAGCTTCCAATTCCAGCCACAGAATAGCTCCTGGGGTGGCTCATGCCACCAGAGTAGGATAATCACCAACCTCTGCAGCTTGGCCGGTAATTTCCTTGAGAGGGTGGTGCAGGTCTCTGCAGATTCCTCCCTGCTGAAGGTGGCACTGGGGCCTAGGCTAGAGATGCAATCTGATCTGGATGTAAAGGAGCCAGTCCCCGCCAGCACTGTGATCCTCCGTCTGTCCCACTTCTCTTCATGCCAGGTATGGAGTTAAGATAGTGGCTACTGGCTTCTTTCTGACTTACAGGCTCAAACTTTAGCTGTTCTCAGGATTATACTTTAGCCTGATGAATTTACTCATCAGTAGCTGAAGTTGGTGCCCAGCTGTCTCTTACTCCCCTGTTTTAGAAAGTGGAGCTTTGAATTCCAGATGTGGAAGAGCCCCTGACGTGGCTTGTGCCACCAGTGGAGTATGGGCACTGGCCTCCGGGGCATGGAGCCCTCTACTTATGAGTCTTCTCTGCAGATGGGCAGTCTCCTCCTTCCATTCCTTTGAAGATGTTGCTGGATGCCCTTCTGGTCTCCTGGAGCCCCCGTACAGGTACTTCAGCTAGTTTCAGAGAGCTCTGGGTGTTTCCTAACTGCCCTGTAGCAGGAGCCAACTCTAGGAGCTCCTTATTCCTTTGCTATCTTGCTGGTTATCTCAATATATATATAAATATATAAATCATATATATTTTTTAATTTGACAGGGAAATGATGAAATTACCTGAATGACTGACTGTGTAAGAATAGCAAGAAATTTGAAAAAGAACAGTGAGGGGCATGTTTCCTAGCAGATATGAACATGTACTATGTTGATATTACATAGTACATGTAATACATATACTATAGTAATTAAAAGTGAGAAAGCAGGTGAAGGACCAGTATAGGAATAGAATAGACTTCAGGACAAGGGTATGTGGTAGATGAAAGAAGTGTAGTATGTGGTGGGTACACACATTCTGGAGCCACACTGCCAAGGTTCTAACCACAACTTTGCCATTAATAGCTGTGTGACTTTATAGCCTTCTGTATATCAAATCTCTCATTTATAAAATGGACATAAACTGGTCCATAATTTAGAGTTGCTGTCAACAATACATATAAAGCACTTAGAACAATGCTGGTAATGTTGTAAGAACTATTAAAGTATTGTCTGTTATTAACTCTGGAATTTAACATATGGTAAACGTGCCATTAAATTCAATGGGTAGAGAAGCAGATGTGAATGGGTAGAGAAGCAATGGATAGAGAAGCAACTGAGCTCCTGCCTACCATGTGGAAGGTCCCTGGTTTGGTTCCCGGAGCCTCCTGAAGAAGACGAGCAAGACAGTGAGCTGACATAACAAGATGATGCAACAAGGGACACAAAGAGGAAAAACCAATGAGGGAACAACAAAGCAGGGAGCAGAGGTGGCTCAAGCATTTAGGCGCCTTCCTACCACATGGGATATCCTGGGTTTGATTTCCAGTGCTTCCTAAAAAGAAGACTAGCACAAAAAAAGGAGACACAGCAAATGCAAACAATGAGGGGTTGGAAAGAAATAAATAATAAGTAAAATAAATCTTTTAAAAAAATCAATGGGCAAAGTATGTGTTATTTAATACATGATATTGGAGCAATTGACTTACTATTTGGAAAGGAACAAAAGATGGAAAGAAGGAAGAAGGAAGGAAGAAGGGAAAAGAGATGACAATTAGAACGTCAGCTTACATTCATCATAAATGAAATGATATGGGTTAAATATTTAATTATTAAAATCTCCATAAAAAGTATTAGAAAAATGAATATTTAACATATTCATAGTTTGCAGATGGTTTTAAAAACCTATTATTCTTATTTTACACATAATACCAATGCAACAAGCCATAAAAGAAAACACTGTCAGTTTTTTTGTCTTTATTTATTTTTTTAATGTTACATTAAAAAAATATGAAGTCCCCATATACCCCCAATCCCCCTCACCCCACTCCTCCCCCCATAACAACAACCTCCTCCATCAGCATGAGACATTCATTGCACTTGGTGAATACATCTCTGAGCACTGCTGTACCTCATGGTCAATGGTCCACACCATAGCACACACTTTCCCACAGTCCACCCAGTGGGCCATGGGAGGACATACAATGTCCAGTAACTGTCCCTGCAGCACCACCCAGGACAACTCCAACCCCCAAAAATGTCCCCACATCACATCTCTTCCTCCCACTCCCTACCCCCAGCAGCCACTGTGGCCACTTTCTCCACACCAATGACTAATTCGATTACTAATTTGATTACTAATTCGATTACTAATCACAATAGTTCATGAATAGAATATCAGTAAGTACACTCTAATCCATACTCTATTCCTCCATCCTTTGGACCTTAGAATGGTTGTGTCCGCTCTACATCTATATCAAGAGGGGGCTTGGCAGCCGAGCCTAGCCGCGCTGCGGCGGGCGGCAGGCGGGAGAGCCAAGCCGCGCTGTGCCGCAGCGGCGGGCGGTGGGCAGGGAAGCCGAGTCCGGCCGAGCCCGGCTGAGCCGCGGCGGGGGGGGGGGGGCCGAGCCACGCCGCGCTGCGCCGGGCGGCGAGCGGGAGAGCCGAGCCCCGCTGCACCGCGCCGGGCGGCGGGTGGGAAAGCCGAGCCCAGCTGAGCTGCGGCGGGCGGCGGGCGGGGGACCCGAGCCCAGTCGAGCCCAGCCGAGCCACGGCGGGCGGCGGGCGGGGGACCGGGGCCCGGCTGAGCCCAGCCGAGCCTGGCGGCCGGGTTTCTGTTCTTTGGTTTTTTTTTTTTTTTTTTTAATTTTAAAATTTTTTTTTGTTGTTGTTCTTCTTGTTCTTTTTTCAATCCTCTCTTTCTTGTCCCCAATATTCTTCTTATAGTATTTTACCTTAACAATACAATAGGTCCTACAGGAAATACCTCACATTTGCTGGGTTTCCTCACCCTCCACTGCCTCATTTCTCTGTGAATAGATTTAGCCTGTCTACACTATCCCCGTTCCCCTACAACTTGATATCCTCCACCATCTTCTATCTCTCCTATATTCCATCTCCCTTTCTTTGATCCACAAAGTGTCTAACTCTTAATTTCTAATACCTTTGTTTAGTTTTCCATCTGGTATTCGTCCCTGAAACTATTACCTTTCTTTTCTCTTTCCCTCTCTCACAAAAACAATAGCCTCTTAGTATGTACCACATTCCTCCCATATTCAGTTGTCTACCTCATTATAGGTACTTTCCTACTACTATAACTCTACACAATTTACATGATCTAACCTCCATCCTCCCAGAACTCATATTGTTGCTTTGTAAACATAAATCACCAATACTACTTCACACTTTTTCCTTCCTTACACAATTGACTTTCCCCAGCACTAATACTTTCCTTTAAAGTGAGCTTAACTAGCAATAAGAAATTGGAATAAGAAGAACAAAGTGACAAAGAGAAGATATAACACTTACGCAAAAACAACAGCTAATTAATCTCCAAGACTAGACAAAGAAGCTAAGGAACTGATTAAACCCATCAAGAAAAAATGTTGACAAGACAGCAACAAAAATCTACAAACCAAACCAGTAATCAGGAAAACATGGCTGAATCCAATCAACAAACTGAAAATCAGGAAGGGGGGCAGGACTTCGCACAAGCAATGAAAGATCTCAGAACATTTATCACCGACAAATTTGATGAAGTAATGAAAGAGGTTAACAGTGTGAAGACAACACTTGGAGGGGAAATTGCAGACATGCGCAAAAAAATAACAGATATGATGGAAATGAACACCACAATTCAAGAAATCAAAAATACACTTGCAGCAAATATCAGCAGACTAGAAGAGGCAGAGCAGAGAATTAGTGATGTGGAAGACAGTGCATTGGAAATCAAACAGATAGTAGAAGTGGTCAATAAAAAGGTAGAAAAAATCCAGATAGGACTTAGGGACCTGAATGATAATGCAAAACGCTCAAACATATGTATTATAGGCATTCCAGAAGGAGAAGAGAAGGGAAAGGGGTCAGAAGGAGTGTTGCAGGAAATAATGAATGAAAACTTCCCAAATCTACTGAAAGAGACAGATGTACATATCCAAGAAGCACAGCGCACTCCACTGGTCATAAACCCCAACAGGCCCACCCCAAGACATATACTTGTCAAATTATCCAATGCTCAAGACAAAGAAAAAATTCTAAAAGCAGCAAGAGAAAAGAAAACCATCACATACAAGGGAAACTCCATAAGATTAAGTGCTGATTTCTCATCTGAAACGATGGAGGCAAGAAGGCAGTGGTATGATATAGTCAAGGTACTAAAGGAAAAAAATTTCCAACCAAGAATACTCTATCCAGCTAAACTAGCATTCAAAAATGATGGAGAGTTCAAAATATTCACAGATAAACAGAAACTGAAAGAGTATATCAACAAGAAACCTCCCCTTCAAGAAATTCTTAAGGGAATTC
Source organism: Dasypus novemcinctus (assembly GCF_030445035.2). Taxonomy (NCBI): domain Eukaryota; kingdom Metazoa; phylum Chordata; class Mammalia; order Cingulata; family Dasypodidae; genus Dasypus; species Dasypus novemcinctus. The sequence continues at coordinate 59,620,053 of NC_080684.1, forward strand.
TGCAGGAAGAAAGGAAAAAACAGGACAGTCAGAGATGGAGGAGAGTGTAAAAGCAACAAGAAAGACAAAAATAGAAGGGGAAAATAAAATAATACAAACAAAATATAACAAACACAAATCCAACCAAAATATGGCTACCATAAATAACTCTCTAAACGTAATAACAATGAATGTCAACGGATTAAACTCACCTATCAAAAGATTCAGACTGGGACACTGGATAAGGAAATACGACCCATCTATATGCTGCCTACAAGAGACACATCTTAGACCCAGAGACTCATGGAGGTTGAAAGTGAATGACTGGAAAACAATCATACAAGCAAACAACAACCAAAAAAAGGCAGGAGTAGCTATATTAATATCAGACAAAATAGACTTTAAATGCAAAACAATTGTGAGAGACAAAGAAGGATACTATATTTTAGTGAAAGGGACAATTTGTCAAGAAGATCGAACAATCATAAATATTTATGCTCCTAACAAGGGCGCCTCTAAATATGTGAGGCAAACGCTGGAAAAACTAAGTGAAAGAATAGATACATCTACAATTATAGTGGGGGATTTTAATACACCACTATCAACTCTGGACAGAACATCTCAAAAGAGAATCACTAAAGAAACAAAACATTTGAACAGTATATAAGAAGAGCTGGATCTAATAGACATATATAGATCATTACACCCAAACACAGCAGGATATACATTTTTCTCAAGCGCACATGGAACATTCTCCAAGATTGACCATATGCTAGGCCACAAAGAAAGGCTTAATGAATTCAGAAAGATCGAAATCATACAAAACAATATCTCTGACCACAGTGGAGTCAAGCTGGAAATTTGCAAGGGACAGAGACCCAGACTTCACATGACAATTTGGAAATTAAACAGCACACTCTTAGAAAAACAGTGGGTCAAAGAGGAAATCTCAAAAGAAATCAATGACTACCTTGAAACAAATGATAATGATAACACAACATACCAAAATTTATGGGATGCAGCAAAAGTGGTACTGAGAGGGAAATTTATAGCCATAAATTCATATATCAAAAAAGAAGAAAGAGCAGAAATTGAAGAATTAACTGCACATTTGAAGGAATTAGAAAAACAACAACAAAGTAACCCAACAGGAAGAAGAAGGAAGGAAATAACAAAGATAAGAGCAGAACTAAATGAAATAGAAAATAAGAAAGCACTTGAAAAAATAAACAAGACCAAGAGCTGGTTTTTTGAGAAGATCAACAAAATTGACAAACCTTTAGCGAGACTAACAAAGAAAAAAAGAGAAAAGATGCAAATACACAAAATAAGAAATGAGAAAGGTGATATCACCACTGACCCCACAGAAATAAAGACTATCATAAGAGGATACTTTGAAAAACTATATTCCAACAAAAATGACAATTTAGAGGAAATGGACAAATTCCTAGAAATACATAAGCAGCCCATACTGACGAAAGAAGAAATTGATGATCTTAACAAACCAATCACAAGCAAAGAGATAGAATCAGTCATTAAAAATCTCCCAACTAAGAAGAGCCCAGGGCCAGATGGCTTCACAGGTGAATTCTACAAAACATTCCGGAAAGAACTAACACCAATCCTGTTGAAACTATTCCAAAAAATCGAAACAGAAGGAACACTGCCTAATTCCTTCTATGATGCCAACATTACCCTAGTACCAAAGCCAAACAAAGACACCACAAGAAAGGAAAATTACAGACCAATTTCTCTAACGAACCTAGACGCAAAAATACTTAACAAAATACTTGCTAATCGTATTCAACAACACATTAAACGAATTATACACCATGACCAAGTGGGATTTATTCCAGGTATGCAAGGATGGTTCAACATAAGAAAATCAATCAATGTAATACACCATATAAACAGATTGGGAGAAAAAAAACCACATGATTATATCTATAGATGCAGAAAAGGCATTTGACAAAATACAGCACCCCTTCCTGATAAAAACACTCCAAAAGATCGGAATACAAGGAAACTTTTTGAACATGATAAAGAGTATATATGAAAATCCTAAAGCCAACATTGTTTACAATGGCGAAATCCTGAAATCCTTCCCCCTAAAATCAGGAACAAGACAAGGATGCCCATTGTCTCCACTCCTATTTAACATTGTCTTGAAAGTACTGGCTCGAGCACTGAGACAAGAACCAGATATAAAAGGCATTCAAATTGGAAGGGAAGAAGTCAAAATCTCATTATTTGCAGATGACATGATCCTATATATAGAAAACCCTGAGAGATCTACAACAAAGCTCCTAGAACTCATAAATGAGTTTAGCAAAGTCGCAGGTTATAAGATCAATGCGCAAAAATCAGTAGCATTTCTATACACCAATAATGAGCAAGATCAGGAGGAAATCAAGAAACAAATACCATTCACAATAGTAAATAAAAAAATCAAATACTTAGGAATAAATTTAACTAAAGAGGTAAAAAACTTATACATCAAGAACTATACAAGATTGTTCAAGGAAATCAAAGAAGAACTAAATAAATGGAAGAATATTCCCTGTTCATGGATAGGAAGACTGAATATTATTAAGATGTCTATCCTACCAAAACTGATCTACACATTCAATGCAATCCCAATAAAAATCAACAGAGCCTTCTTTAAGGAACTAGAAAAACTAACTATGAAATTTATTTGGAATAAAAAGAGGCCCCGAATAGCCAAAGACATATTGAAAAAGAAAAACGAAATAGGAGGAATCACACTTCCTGACTTCAAAACATACTACAAAGCTACAGTAGTGAAAACAGCATGGTACTGGCATAAGGAGAGACACACAGACCAATGGAATCGAATTGAAAGTTCAGATATAGAACCTCATGTATATAGCCATATAATATTCGATAAAGCCACCAAACCCTCTCAACTGGGAGAGAATGGCCTATTCAACAAATGGTGCCTAGAGAACTGGATAGCCATATGTAGAAGAATGAAAGAGGATTACCATCTCACACCTTATACAAAGATCAACTCAAGATGGATCAAAGACCTAAATATAAGAGCCAAGACCATAAAGACCTTAGAAAGCAGTGTAGGGAAACATCTACAGGACCTTGTAATAGGAAATGGCTTCATGAATATCACACCAAAAGCACGAGCAGCAAAAGAACAAATAGATAAATGGGACTACCTCAAAATTAAAGCCTTCTGCACCTCAAAGGAGTTTGTCAAGAAAGTAAAAAGGGAACCCACACAATGGGAGAAAATATTTGGCAACCATATATCTGATAAGAGACTTATAACTTGCATATATAAAGAACTCATATATCTCGAAAACAAAAAGATAAACAACCCATTTAAAAAATGGGAAAAAGATTTAAACAGACACTTCTCCAAAGAAGAAATACAAATGGCTAAAAAGCACGTGAAAAAATGCTCCAAATCCCTAGCTATCAGGGAAATGGAAATCAAAACTACAATGAGATACCATCTTACTCCCATAAGATTGGCAGCCATGAAAAAAACAGTAGAATACAAATGCTGGAGAGGATGTGAAGAAAGGGGAACACTCATCCATTGCTGGTGGGAATGCAGAAGGATCCAACCATTCTGGAGGACAGTTTGGCAGTTTCTCAAAAAATTATCCATAGATTTGCCATATGACCCAGCAATACCACTGCTGGGTATATACCCATCAGATCTGAAAACAAGGACACAAACCGATATATGTACACCAATGTTCATAGCAGCATTGTTCACCATCGCCAAAAGTTGGAATCAATCCAAAAGTCCATCAACAGATGAGTGGATCAATAAAATGTGGTATATACACACAATGGAATACTACTCAGCTGTAAGAACCAATACACTACAATCGCACGTGATAACATGGATGAACCTTGAGAATCTTATGTTGAGTGAAGCAACCCAGGCATTGAAGGACAAATACTATATGACCTCAATGATATGAAATAAGTTAACTGCCTCAGAGAGCTAGAGTCTGGAAAAGTGACTTACTGGAAATCGGGGGGTGGAGGAAGGATGTGAGTTAATGTCTGTAGGGGTGGAATCTGTGATGAGCTGGGAGTAAGTATGAGCACAAAGAAGGGACAAAATGGGGGCAAGGGGTTACCTTCGGGTGGGGTTTTCTGGGTTTGAGGGGGGCTGGGGATGGGAAGAGGGGTAATATGGTCCAAGAAATAGGTGGGAGGGAGGGGCAACATACAAACATGGGAGAGTGCCAGAAGTTCGTTGAGAACTAAATGTTGAGTAAAACGTATCAAAGTATAAGTAGGAGGGTTACCTGGTTAGGACGCTCAGGGGGTATGGTCTGATGCGGGACGGACTCCGGAGGGAATAGCTGAAGGCTCATTTTGCCAAGGTGGGTTCTACCATTGGGTGGGGTGGACCCATATCCTGGGGAAGACTAATGCCGTCGAATAGAGAGAACTGTATCTCTCGTGAGAAAGGATGGCTCCCAGGGCATTAGATTGGCAGGCGTTGTGGGCCCTAAGGGAAGGGGAAAATGGACGTGCAATGGATGGAACAAAGGTAAATAAGGGGGCAAAAGAGGAGTTATGTGAGAGTACACGAGGATGAATATAAAACAGCTAATATTACACCAAAAACATATAGGGGACGACAGACTAATAATGAAAACCATAAGACAAAACATAGGATAACTAAAAAATTTAGAAAACTGTACAACCTAAAGTATGGACCACATAGTAAGCACAAATGTTACCTTGTTTGAAAACTATAGTTTCAGAATCTGTACATCAGTTTCAGGAAATATGATATGAATAAGTTAAAAGATTATTGCTGTGGAAGGGAAAAGGTTTTATGGTGGATCTGGGGAAATACTGTATATTGTATATATGAATTTCAGTGATCTAAGACTCTTCTGAAGCTGACATTATGTTGGGATTCACTTTACGGGAAGTTTTGGATCACAGAGTGGTTCAACAATGGCAGCAGAGGAATACTGATATGGGATGTTATTGACAGGATATATATGGTTGACAGGGAGTTATACAGGGCATATGCCCAGGGTATATGGTAATGTCAATATATACTCATAGTGGAAACAATTAAAAAAAAACAGCTGGGGGGGTACTGGGCTCCTGGCCGGGGGGTCACTGTTGTGGGCCCTGGGAGAGCAGCGGCAATCCTCCAGGTGCAAAGGCAAGAACCAGGAAGGAAGGTGGGCCCAACAGTGGGCTCTTGATACTAATGGCTACACTTTTGAGCCTATGCACCTGCAATAAGAACAAGGCCTAGAGTAGCATTGTGCCTGGGGGTTTCCTCCTGACAGCCTTCATGTTACTCAAATGTGGCCACTCTCACAGCCAAACTCAGCGTGTAGATGTGATGCATTCCCCCCAGCGTGGGACACGACACCCGGGGATGAGCCTCCCTGGCACCGAGGGATCACTACCATATACCAGCTGAAGAAGCAACTAGAAAATGACCTTGAATTAAAGATTCAATGCGGATCAGCAGAATATACCTGTCTACATATAATAACATGACTTCGGGAAGTGGTTTGACCTAATGTAAGGGGGAAATGGAAAGGAGAAATGAGATTATAAGGCTGTGAGTCTGTAAAAAGAGTCTGGAGGTTGTCAGAAGGAATAGCCCTATGTACAACTGAACAGAGTCTAAGAGACAGATAAGGTAGATACAACCCCAGGTATTGGTTCTTTTGAGGGATAAAGAGACCCATGGGTTCTATGGTCATGGCAGAAGGGGTTCACTGCCATGACAGATGGCCCTTCTTTGGAGCTGGTGTTTCTGCGTGATGGAATTGGACTCAGAGGGGATCTCTTTTCACAAGACTTGCATGCTACTTTATTGGAATTGTAGTTGGTGCTGGGTTTAAGATATATGTAGGGGATTTGAATCTCTGGACTGATAATATGACACCCAGGCCCAGAGCCTCAACAGACTTCAGCTCCTACACTTTGATTTATTGGACTTACTCCACTCAGCTAACATGGAGTTGAAGAAGGTCAACCACCACAACATGGAGCCTAGAGTGTCTACAACTAGAAGCGGGAGGAGTGCATCCAGTACCCATGTGGAATCTAAGCCCTCACTCGACATAGGTGTGCAATGGACACAACCAATCCAATGTCCACAGAGAAAATGTGGAATGGGTGTGGGAACGGTAGCCATGGGGGCTGCTGGGTGTGGGGAACGGGAGGAAGAGATGAGATGTGGAGGTGTTTTCGGGACGTGGAGTTATCCTGGATAGTACTTCACGGACAATTACGGGACACTGTAGATCCCCCCAGGGCCCACTGGATGGAATGTGAAAGAGTCTGGGCTATGATGTGGACCATTGACTATGGGGTGCAGTGATGCTCAGAGATGAACTTACCAGGGGCAATGGATGTATCACGATGATGGGAGAAAGTGTTGCTGTGGGGGGAGTGGGGGGCGGGGGCGGTGGGGTTGAATGGGACCTCATATATTTTTTTTAATGTAATTAAAAAAATAATAATAATAAATAAATATTAAAAAAAAAAAAAAGAGGGGGCTTGGATTCCACATGGATGCTGGATGCCATTCTCCTGCTTTCAGTTGTAGGTACTCTTGGCTCTCTGGTGTGGTGGTTGACCTTCTTCATCTTCATGTTAGCTGAGTGGGGTAAGTCCAATAAACCAGAGTGTAGGAGTTGCAACTCTGTTGAGGATCAGGGCCTGGCTATCACATGGTCAGTCCAGAGATTCAGGTCCCCTGGGTATACACTGAACCCCAGCATCAACTACAGATTCGTTAAAAGTAACAGGAAAGGCTTGTGGACAAAGATCACGTCGGAGTCCAGCTCCATCACACAGAAACACAAACTCCAAAGTAGGGCCAACTGACATGGCACTGAACTCCATCTGCCATGACCATAGAACCTGTGGGTCTCTGTAGCCCTCAGAAGAACCAATATCTGGGGTTGTATCTACTTTATCTGTCTCTGGGACTCTGCTGAGGTGTGCATAAGGGCAACCCCTTTGATAACCTCCCAGCTCTTTTTGGAGACTCATAGCCATATAAACTCATTTATCCTTTCCATTTCCCCCTTTTATTCAGGTCGAAAAGCATTTTTAACTCCTGGTATTATATGTAGACTGAGATATTCTGCTGGTCCGAGTTGATCCTTTTATTCAAGGTCATTTTCTAGTTACATCATCAGCTGGTACTTGGTAGTAATCCCTTGGCGCCTGGGAGGCTCATCCCCGTGAGTCATGTCCCATGCTGCGGGAAGGCAATGAATTTACATGCTGAGTTTGGCTTCGAGACTGGCCACATTTGAGCAACACAGAGGCTCTCAGGAGGTAACTCTTAGGCACTCTGCAGCTCTAGGCCTTGTTCTTATTTCAGGTGCACAGGCTTACAAGCATAGTCATTAGTATCAAGGGCTCATTGTTGGACCTTCTTTCTTTTTTGGTCTTTGCCATTGCACTTGGGGATTGTTGCTGTTCCTTTAGGGATTGTGATAGAGCTCCCCCGGCTAAGAACTCAATACTCCCTCAGTTGTTGTTTTTAACTGTAACCTCTATGAAAATATCCTAACACTTTTATGTACCCTGGATATATGCCCTGGAGAACTCCCTGCCAACCATGTGTCCCCTGTCAGTAACATCCCACACCAGTATTCCTCCCCTGCCATTGTTGAACCTCTCTGTGATCCCAAACTTCTTCAAAAATGAAGCTCAATAGTGAGGCGGACTTGGCCCAGTGGTTGGGGCATCCGTCTACCACATGGGAGGTCTGCGGTTCAAACCCTGGGCCTCCTTGATCCGTGTGGAGCTGGCCCACAGGCAGTGCTGATGCACACAAGGAGTGCTGTGCTATGCAGGGGTGTCCCCTACGTAGGGGAGCCCCATGCGCAGGGATTGCTCCCCATAATGAGAGCTGCCTAGCATGAAAGAACGTGCAGCCTGCCTAGGGATGGCACTGCCCACACAGAGCACTGATACAACAAGATGACACAACAAAAAGGAAACACAGATTCCCATGCCACTGACAACAACAGAAGCAGACAAAAAGATGATGCAGCAAATAGACACAGAGAACAGACAACAGGGGCGGGGGTGGGGTATGGAGGAAGGGGAGAGAAATAAATAAGTAAATAAATCTTAAAAAAAAAAAGAAGCCCAATATATTGGCAGGTTCCATTTTTAGTAAAATGGAATATAGTGATGAGTTTAAAGGTTAGATATAGAATACATATTAATTTAGAAAAATTAAGGTAAAAATAAATTGGGGTATCAAAAAATTAAAAAATGCAAAAGCTTTGTTTTTGATGTTATGCCTTCCATCACTGCAATAAGTGTTGCCCTGTATGCAAATTGGCAAGGCAACTTCTTCCTTCTTTTCCTCAGTGTCTATGTCTTAGAAAATGGGAAAAAGATTTAAACAGACACTTCTCCAAAGAAGAAATACAAATGGCCAAAAAGCACATGAAAAAGTGCTCCAAATCTCTAGCTATTAGGGAAATGCAAATCACAATTACAATGAGATACCATCTTACTCCCATAAGACTGGCAGCTATGAAAATAACAGAAGACTACAAATGCTGGAGAGGATGTAGAGGAATGGGAACACTCATCCACTGCTGGTGGGAATGCAGAAGGATCCAGCCATTCTGGAGGATAGTTTGGCAGTTTCTCAAAAAACTGGCTATAGATTTGCCATATGACCCAACAATTCCACTGCTGGGTGTATACCCAGTAGAACTGAAAACAAGGACACAAACTGATATATGCACACCAATGTTCATAGCAGCATTGTTCACTATTGCCAAAAGTTGGAATCAACCCAAATGCCCATCAACAGATGAATGGATAAATAAAATGTGGTATATACATACAATGGAATACTACTCAGCTTTAAGAATGAATACACTATAAACACACATGATAACATGGATGAATCTTGAGAACCTTATGTTGAGTGAAGCAACCCAGGCATTGAAGGACAAATACAACATGATCTCAATGATATGAAATAAGTAAACCAAGCTGCCTCAGAGAGCTAGAGACTGGACGATAGTCTTACAGGAAATCGGGGGGTAGAGGAAGTATGTAAGCTGACACCTACATGGGTGAAATCTATGATAAGCTGGAGGTAAGTTTTTGTACAAGGAAGGCATAAAATAGGGGCATAGGGTTACCTTTGGGTGGGGCTTTGCGGGCTTGAAGGGGGCTAGGGATGGGAGGATGGGTAATATTGCCCAAGAAATTGGGGGGAGGGTGGGGGAACATACAAATATAGGAGATTGTCTGGTAATTGGTTGAGAGTATAATGCTGAGAAAACTTTTTCAAAATATAATAAGGAAGTTACCTGTTTAAGATGCTTAAAGTGGATAAGCTTAAAGGGGATAAGCCTGTCCCAGGACAGGCTTCTAGGGAGTGTATGAGTGCTCATTTTGCCATAGTGGGTTATATCATTGGATAGAGACCCATATAATGAAGGTGAAGGTATACCCACAACCTGGGGAGAACTAATGTTCTCAAATAAAGGGAATTGTATCTCTCGAGAGAAATGGTGGCTCCCAATGCATTCGGACAGTTGAGCCTGTCAATCCCTTAACACTGTTGCAAGTATCTCTGAATATAGCCCTTCAAGTAATGAAGATTGACTGTCACTGTGGGCCCTGAGGGGAGGGGGAAAGAGGTAATGAATAGATGGAATCAATGTAACTGTGTGGGCGATAGAAGTGTTCCACAAGATTACGCAAGGATGGATATAAGACATGTTAAATTACACCAAAAATGTATAGGGGCTGATAGGTTAAAGTGTAAATCATAATGTAAAACATAAGATAATGAAAAATTTAGAAAACTGTATAGTCTAAAATATAAACCACAATGTAAACCCAAATGTTACCTTGTTTGAAAGCTATTGTCTCACTATCTGTGTACATCGGTTTCAGTAAATATAGTATGAACATGTAAAAAGATTATTGCTGTGGAAGGGAAAAGGGTTTTACATTGGATATGTGGGAGTACTGTATATTGTATATATGAATTACTGTGATTTAAAACTTTTGTGAACACTGTCAGGTTTTACTGACAATCGAATGGGAAGTTGACATAGGGTGATGGGGTAGGGACAGGTGAGAAATGGTGGATCAGAAACTTTAAAAAATCCAATAAAATTTTTTTATGTCTAATATTACTATTTAATTTTCAAGAATATTTAAGCAAGTCATTTATAAATGATTAGTTCTACTTTGAACTACATATTCAATAGATGCTTATTTAAAAAATAGATGATAATAACAGGAAAAGAATAGATATTATAAATCAGATGTATAAGATAGCAATATTAGAGCAGCTTGACTGCTCCACATTCTAAATTGGAAATGATTTATTTGGTGAGAGGCAGACAGCAATATTTTTATATTATAATTGTTTTTGTAATGCACATTTACCCTCTTAACCATCGCAACTCTCCTTTTTTTCTTTTTATACTTATACAAAATTATGTATCTATAAAATTACATAAATGTAAAAAATACAATAAAAGGGCAGAGTTTAATCTTGCATATACACTATTCACTATGAGGAAGAGAGCTGTAAAAATGTAGAATTCTAGAGAGTACAGTTTTTGTGTAAAAAATGCTTGTAGCAAATAGAAAATTTCATTGGCAAATGCTCCTGACTTTTAAATTTAGAGACATTGAGATTTATGGTGCCAATATGGCTGCCACTCAGATTGTGCAATATTCAAAACTCTGAGTTAAAATTCTAGATGTATATGTGATGACATATAACACAAAATGATCTTTACAGAAAAATCTCATTACTTTGGATTCTGCCTCCCTCCCCAAACACCCAGGAGTTTGAATCCCATGTGAAACATTAATGGACTTCTGTGTTTCACTTAAATATGCTCTCTGAGAATTACTAGAACATCACAGAGACTAAAACTGCTAATAGGTATTTTCTTTAGCTATGCAACATTAAAGAAACTAATTTTTTAAAGAATGAAAGTTGTAAGTATGTCAGTTATGTCTATTTGATATCCTCTGATTCATGAAAAAATACAAACAAGTTCAGTTATTTTTTTTTTTTTCCTCCAGGATGATACTAGAGCTTTCCAAACAATTCGTTTCCCGAGGTCTAAAGGGACAGAATTAGGTGCCCTGCATCTCTAATTAGAACTGTTGATTTATTAATGATTGTCTGAGAAGCATTGCTTCTCTGCAAATTAGATACACTCTGGTGATGTGGTTATTTTATTATTTGCCTCTTCTATCTCCCCTTTCCTCTTGCAAATAAATAGAAGTTTTCTCAGCATGATTCACATCATTGTAAAACATTTTGACAGTTATTATTTTTGTATTGGGAGAAGCTTCCATTTCTCCAATACTTCAGATCTGCTCCTCAGGGCTTGACCCCCTTAAACTAGCATCCGGGTATTTATTTGGAGACTTGTATGTATTGTGGTTATCTCCACTTTTTTCAAGGAAATGAGGAACTAGTAGACATGGATGGATATAATCTCCCTCCCCTGCTCTAACCCCAATCTCTAACCTTTCTCCCAACAATAAACACCATGTGGGCAATTTCCTCAGAGTGGGCATCTCCTCCAGACCTCCCCTGCAGAGGTCTCACATGGAGACAGCATCAGCACTTTCCAGTATTGGCATTATCTCTTCTACCTTCAGGCAAAGCCCCCTTCTTTTTACATTCTACCTTCTCTTCATGCCACCATCTAGCCTCCCTCTCTTGCTGTCATTCAATCTAAGGCACTCCTCTTCATTTGTTGAGAGCATTGGCCTCTGGATCACAGTGTTCCAAGTTATGCTGTGATCCTGGGTAACTTTACTATCTCCATGGATGGTTAAGTTTAACACATTGGTCTCAAAGTTCCCCATATTCCAGTGACCTGCATGACTACATGCTGAACCCAGTCAGCACCAACTCTGTGATCTTTAACCCAGTCTTTGCCCATATCCTTCAATCACCCAAATTTTGATCCACTGCTTCTAATTGCTCTTAACTGTCCTTTTTATCCTATCCTCTCAATTCAGCTCTTCCCTGCAGTCTTAATGTGCTCCAATTTTTTTCTATATAAAAAACAAATTCATCCTTGACCACAATATGAGCCCTAACTACATCCTTTTATACTCTATTCCTGTTCAAGTCAAGTGCCTCAAAGAATTATCTTTGTTTCCTTCCTTCATACTTTTTTTCAGGAGTCAGGCAGATGATCCCACCAAGACAGTGAAATTACTCTGACCATGGTCTCCTGCTTATCTAATTCAATGGACTTGTTTCAGAACTTCATCATAGTTAATCTCTGCAGCACTTGACCCACTCTCAACTTTCCTTCCTTGTCTTTTATGGCACTGTTCTCTCAGCATTTTTCTTATGATTTTTTTCCAAACTTCTTTGCCAGTTCCTCCTCCTGTTCCCAATATGAAATATGGATAATATGTTTATGATCTTCTTTTGTTTTTATACTTGGTGACACTGCAACATCTTATATTCTTCTGTGACTTCTATCTATAGGCTAAGAATTAATGAATTCTAAAGAGAGAAAGAATGAATGAATAATTACTTTAAAAATAATACATCTTTTCCAGGAATAATTTAAACTTGCTAGTAAGGACACAAAAAAAATCCAATGGAGAAAGGAGTATGGGGCAAAAGAACAAGGAAAAATATGGATGAAAACAAAATATAATTCAGATGTACTAAGGATAAATATACTCTAAGTCCAGAATTTGATTCTAAGCTTTCAGAAGCCAATGAGATGATGATAGAATCTGGTCAGTTACACAATCCACATCATCTATAAAGTAAACAAACCAATTGCTAGAAATTCAAACATTTCTGCTACTGTGGTGAGCAGGAGTTTCTCACAGGGTAAGGAAAGAAGGAATCAGAATGATCTGAAACACCTCAATCTCTGGACTGTCCATGTGACAGCCAGGCCCTGAGCCTCAGCAGACTTGCAACTGATACCCTTTGGTTTATTGGACTTACCCCGGCCAGCTAAAAGGGAGGTGAAAATCAACCACCACACCAAGGAGCCAAGAGTGCCTACAATTGTAAGCAGGAGAACTGCATTATCATCCATGTGGAATCTAAGTGCCCTCTCGATATAGATGTGGAGTGGACATAACCATTCCAGAGTCCACAGGGTGGAGGAATAGAGTATGGATTAGAGTGAACTTACTGGTATTCTACTATGGAACTATTGTGATTAGTAATGGAAGAAATTGTAGCATTGATGTGGAGAAAGTGACCACAGTAGCTGCTGAGGGAAGGAGAGGGAAGAAGAGATATGATGTGGGGGCATTTTCAGGACTTGGAGTTGTCCTAGGTGGTACTGCAGGGACAGATGTTGGACATTGTACATCCTGCCATATGGCCCATTGGATGGACTTGGGGAGAGTGTAAACTACAATGTAAACCATTGTCCATGTGATGTAGCAGTGCTCCAAAATGTATTCACCAAGTGCAAAAATAAATAAATAAATGTAAAAAAAAAATGATCTGAATCAAATCCTCAACAATATTTGGAAGGTAAACGCATGAGTTTCCAAGAGCTATATCATAAACACCTTCCATTTGGACAATGGCATCAGAATAAAATGCAATCTAGTTAAACAATTCTGCTACAAGTCAATATGATGTGATCTAGGTTCTTGGGGAAATTTATTAGAATATCTTGAAGTGAAGATGGATTTATTGTCCTGCCAGCAATTTTCCTTGAATATTATGTCTCTTAAGGCAGATTTGAGGTATATTGAGGAGATTCTACTCTGTGACAAGTATTCAAACTCATAAAATTCAGTTTCTAGTTTTATTCCAGGAAACTTAGTTGTTATCTCCACCTGATATCCCAAAACAGGACACACTATTTAGCTCCAAACCTATTTCTTCTATCCCTGTGACAGTGAATGACATTGTCTGCACCGGTTTCATCAGGAAATCTGGACTTTAGTTGCTTTTCCTTTTGCACCTCAGACACAATCAATACTCAGATCCTTGTGATACAGCTTCTTTATACCTCATACCCTGCATCCCTGCTCCACTGCCACTGTTATAGCTCATTTAGGACCTTATCATTTCTTGCCTGAACTATTGCCGTATTGTCTTTACTGGTCTTCTTGGTCCCATACTGGTCCGTTCTCCTTCAACCCAGTCTCTATCTGATTTAGATAGATATCTTTGCATCTCTGGCATTTACCACAGTGTCTAGCATATAATTGTCAAAGTGAAGTATTTTTATTGAATGGATTGATGTACGGGTGCATGAATTTACACATTTGTGCACCTTATGAGAGGTACTATTGTAATGCTGCTTTGTATTATCAGAAAAACTGTACTTAGACCCACTCTCATGTTGTCAGGATTTTGGCAAATAATTGTTGAGATTGGTAACAAATTGTTCTTTCCCAGATAAATTCTGTCTTTCACATAGGCAAACAATTGAGAAGAGGCGGCAGAACTCCCTAATTGACAGAATTGTTAGAAGAAATTCCAAGAGAGGTGTGATTAGTCAGCCAAAGTTGTGCTGATGCAAAGTACCAGAAATCTGTTGGATTTTATAAAGGGTATTTATTTGGGGTAGAAGCTTACAGTTATAAGGCCTTAAAGAGTCTGACTCAAGGTACCATAAGAGGTACTTTCTCAACCAAAGTCTATTGTCATATGTTGGTGCAAGATGGCCATCGATGTTTTCAAGGGTTCAGCCTTCCTCTTCCCTCTTAAGCCTCCATGGTTCCAGTTTCTTCCTATTTCAGCTTAGGCTGGCACAGGACACATCTCTATTCCTGGGGCTTGTTTCTTTCTGGGCTCAGTTGCTTTGGTCTCTTCACAAGGTGAGCTGTAAACTGTCAGGAGAATGGCTCAGCTCTTTTCCTGGGACTGCAGGATCCTCTTCTGAATCTATGGAGCTTTCTCTTTTTATGCATATCTGTTTCCATGTTCTTTATTGAGTGTCCATTTATATACCCCACCAAGGGGGCAGGGACACAACTCTGAGTGACCCTAATGATGTGATCAAACCAAAGCCCCAATCTTGATTTAATCAAGTAAAAGTAAAGCCTTCAAATGTAAATCAATCAAAGGGTATCTTGCCCAGAGGAACTGGCCAGTTTACAAACATAATCAATATCTCTCTTTGGAATTCATAATAATATCAAGTTGCCATAAGAGGCTTAAGAGGAAAAGAAGGAGGAGGGAGCAGCCTTCTAGTAGCTATGCAACAATCAACAGCCCCGGGATGGGAGGTAAGGAATAGACTCAAAAGCAGTCAAGGTTTCACTAAGGACTCAGGTGAGGAGAAAAAGGGGAGGAAATTCACCCATAACTGGAGGGTATATGTTGGGGGAGGATGAAAGGAAGGAATTTACATGACTCTTAAGAAAATTAGGTGGGAATATGTGAGGGGAGACATCATAAGATAAGACCATGAAATAATACCCAGTTGAGGGTGACATTGTGATAAGCAACATTATGTGAGGCCCTTGATGGGAATAATTGATAATGACAGCCCATCACCTGTTAGAAGTAGGTTTTTCTGTTGCTTTATTTATTTCTGAGTAGAAAAGGGTTATGAGTAGGCTCATAGAAAGGAGTTAGGTGTGCAAATTGTATTGAGGACTCACTTATTTGCAGTCCCTGGGTGAGAGAAGAAATGATCGGGAATAAATAATTTCAATAAACATCACCATATTTATGATGCTGGCCCTGGAAACTCAAGAGAAGCAGTGAGAGTCCTTCAGTACTGCATCTTGCTGAAAGAGGCTAAGCTAGTAAATAGGTTTCATATTGGGTATTATCTCCTGTTAAATACCCAGGTTGGGACTCCCAGAGCCAGGCTCTGCCCTGTAGGCACTATCTCCTAGTTAGCAAAATACATCTCCTGGAGAAAGAGCATTTGTTTAAACCTCTCAGTTCTTGGAGCCTCTACTCCTTACTTAAAACCCTATTGCATCTCTCTCTTCCTTTTGACCAAGGGAGAAAAGAGAGTAAAAGAGGAGGAAGGTATGTTACTAAGTTATAGGATATCTAATGAAAGTAATAATAACATTAAGAACTAACACGTATTACAGTGGGAGTGGACTCAGGGATTTCTGAGAAGGGACGCTGGGTCTCAGTCTTTCAGAGCATGATTTGGGATGGGGGCAGGGCTCTGTGTGGGTTCTCCCCCTTGGCCTCAAGGACTCTGCACCCCTGGAGAGTGGGGCCACGAAAGTACGGGGACCAGTGCAAGGGTGCCAGCTGCTGCAGTCTAAGGCCAGTACTGGGCAGCCTCCACCTGGAAAAAAGTTCCCATTCATTTAGACTTTTTGCAAGTCTTTCATTTAGGACTCCTCAGCTATCTGCTCTAGGCTCTTTTCCATCCTCCACCTTTAATCCACATGTTTCTCTAAGTCTCTAAATCCCTCATGCAGAGAACTTTCTCTTTCTGATCAGCCAAAACTTTCAGATTGGTAAAGGTCACTAAGCTCAGCTAAGAAAAGGTCCTGCTGTTACCAGGACTCACTCGCCACCTTGCAAGACAGAAGAGGATCATACATATTAACTCAGGGTAATTGGTATTCAAGTGGATCACCAAGCTTCTGTGGTTTGGGGGGAAATCTAGGGACTGCATTACTTAAAACCTCATTGTGCTTTAAAGAGCAGATCTAACTACCTTGAAGAGTTATTTGAGGATTAAAGATCATATTATAAAGGGTCTAATACAATGCCTAGCATGAGAAAGTACACAATAAATGGGAGTTATTGTCAGGTCCTCTCTGACAATATGAAGTATTGTCTTCTATTTTAAAAAGTTTGTCAAAATAAAATTAATTATTTCTGTTACCATCCTTCTTCCTCCTCCCTACCTCCTTCTTCTTCTTTTTTTTTTTTAAGACTGTAGAAAAGGGAGTTCTGAAGCAAGATATCATCACATCAGCTTATAACAAGAAAAAGGAGATGTGCTTAGCTTTGGCTAATGATGCTTACCTCTGCTCAATAATAGACAAATTTTGAACTAACAAGTTTAAGGTTAAAACCAAGTTTTTCCCCAATTTTCCACAAATCCATCCCTGAATGTCCAGTACAGGTCAAAAGAGAAAAATTCCAGGAACCCAGGTCTGAGCCATGCAAGATTATTTTAAGTTAACATTTTGCTTTCTAAAAACAGAGCAAGGCACAAATAAAGAGAGATCAAACCACAGGCAGTTCAGATTACATATCTCCCCCCAACTAGATTTGATAATCCTAGTAGAATGAAATAGTGTAGGTTGATTTTTGGTAGCTTCAGATGGTCAACGTGTATTTGAGTGCTTTCAGAAAACAAAAGGCTAAAGTGATAAACAGTGGCATACTATGGGAACGGCTCATGAAAAAAACTAATAATACTACCAATTTCTATCATTAGCATCCTGGGGAAGCTACAGAATTATTCAGGGGCTTGGTTTTAATTATCTTCTAATGAAGGTTTGATTTCATTTGCTCTTTGTAATTTCTCATTCTTATTTTTCTTTCCACATACTTCCCTTGTTTTTAATTTCAGTGTAAAAATGTTCTGTGTTTAATTGTCTCAGTACAGAGGCTGAGCTCTTCAGAGGAAATATTACGTCAATCTCACAAGTAATATCACTAGTTATAAGGAGACCTGGCATTATTGCTTCTAGTCATATTTTTAAGTATTACATCTACTTAACAAAAGGAACAAGGGAGAGGTTCAGAGAGAAGCAACTTGGATCCACTCCTTCAAATCTCTCCAACTATTGCTCTCCCAATTTTCTTTAGTTTTATGAAGAGGGGAATGTGGGATATATTAATAGAATTTCAAGTAAAATTTTTGTTTTTAGTCTCACTTTTACCTTCACTTCCAGAGGTCCCTAGTGCTGCAAATTTCTGAGCCTTTGGGGGAATTGTACAATGCAAGATGAGTTGCTTTTTGGCTTCATCACTATTGGTTTAGGATCCAATTGCCATGTCCTCATGCTGTGTCTAAGGGAAGGATTCAAATTTAGATTCCTTTTACTAGTTGCCATGCTTTGTGTTATGTGATCCTATCATGCTTATTTCAACTTATTGTCTAAGAATATTGTGGGATTTTCATATATTCCCTCTGTCATGGTGAGGAACTTTCCTTCCAATCCTAGTGTTCTAAGTGTCTTTATCATGAAAGTTTAGTGCATTTTGTCAGTTTCCTTTTCTGCATCAGCCGAGATGATCATTTGTTTTTTTCCCTTCATTCTGTTAATGCGGTATATTACACTAACTGATTTTCTTATATTGAACCAACCTTGCATAGTGATAAATCCTTCTTGATCCTGGTATATAATTATTTCATTGTGCTCTTGGGTTTGGTTTGTGAGTATGTTGTTGAGGATTTTTACATCTGTATCCATACAAGATACTGGTCTTTAATTTTCTATTCC
This sequence comes from Dasypus novemcinctus, assembly GCF_030445035.2. NCBI lineage: Eukaryota > Metazoa > Chordata > Mammalia > Cingulata > Dasypodidae > Dasypus > Dasypus novemcinctus. Next base: position 59,638,440 of record NC_080684.1, read on the forward strand.
TGTGTTATCTTTATCTTAATTTGTTATGAGGATGATGTTAGTCTTGTATAATGAGTTAAATTGTGTTATTTCCTCTTCAGTTATTTGGAAGATTTGAGCAGAATTGGAGTTAAGTCTTTGTGGAATGTTTGGTAGAATTTCCCCATGAAACAATCTGGTGCTGGGTTGTTCTTTGTTGGGAGTTTCTTTTTTTTTGGTTTGTTTGTTAGGTTCCCTGCCCCCTGCTCCCTCATCTGTCTGTTCATTGTCTGCTCACTGTGTCTGCTTGTTGTCTGCTCACTGTGTCTCCTTGCTGTCTCTGTTTATTGTGTCTGCTCGCCTTTTTTGCTTGCTGTCTCTGCTTGTTGTGTCCACTCCTTGTCTGCTCACTGTGTCCACTTGTTGTCTGCTCATTTTCTTCAGGAAATACTGGGAACTAAACCTGGAACCTCCCATGTGGGAGGTGGGCATCCACCTGCTTGAGCCATATATGCTCCCTGTTTGTTTTTTATAACTTTTTTATTTTATGAAGGGATGGAACAAAGAGAAGTTCAAAAAAACAAATTTACTGATTGGTCTGATAATGATTTAGATGATGAAATTGATGACCAGGATTTAAACAAGATTTTGATTGTAATTCAGAGACCACATTATGTGAGAAAATAGCTAACAATCTATTATATGAGAAAGAGATAATGAGCCTTGGAATATTGAGGGTTCTTCTTTGTGTTTTTTTTTTTTTTGAGACCCGGTTGGGGGATGGGATTGAACCCAGTACCTCGTATGTGGCAAGCTGGTGCTCAACTGGTGAACCATATTGGCTCTCCTGAGTTGTTTTTTTTGTTTGTTTGCTTGTTGTTTGTTTTTATTTTTAAGGAGGCACTGGGATGTACCCAGGAACTCCCATGTGGGAAGCAGGTATTCAACTGCTTGAGCCACATCTGCTCAAGTATATTTTCTTAGTGGGACCATAAAAAAGTTCTAAGAAATCACAAAGAGAGTTGTGAACTTTGAGAACATCTAGAAAACTTCAGGGAGGAGATAACCTTTGAGCTGGGCTTCAAATATGTCCTCTCAAATGGCCCCAAGCTGGAGAGCAAGAACCATAATCAGTCAGACAGACTGAGCACCATGAAGTCACACCCACAATGCACGCACAGGAAAGTAAAGCAGCCAAGTGTTGGCGGTTGATTCAACCTCTTTATTAGTAATTGGTTTGTGAAGATCTTTTTCTTTTTGAGTCAGTAAAAGTAGTTCATGTGTTTCTAAGAATTTGTCCATTTCATTTAGGTTATCTGATTTATTGGCAAACAGTTGTTCATGTTCATGGTATCCTTCTATAGTAATTTTTATCTCAAGCAGTATTGTTAGTAATGTCCCCATTCTCTTCTGATTTTCATTATTAGTATCCTCTCTCTTTCTTCCTTTGTCAGTCTTGCCAAAGGTTTGTCAATTTTATTGATCTTTTCAAAGAACCAACTTTTGGTTTTGTTGATTCACTATTGTTTTCTTGTTTTCTATTTTGTTTATTTCCACTCTAAGCTGTTAGTTTCTTCATTCTGGTAGTCTTGGGTTTAATTTGCTCTTCTTTTCCTAGTTCTCCCAGTTTTGAGGTTAGGTCTCTGATTTGAAATATGTCTTCCTTCTTAATGTAAGCACGCAGAGCTATACATTTCCCTTTCAGACCTGCCTTCATTGCATCCCATAAGTTTTGGCATATTGTATTTTTATTTTCATTTGCCCTAAGATATTTTCTAATTTCTCTTCTGACTTCCTCTTTAACCCATTGGTTGTTTGAGCATGTTGTTTAATTTGCACATATTTGTGAATTTTCCCTTTCTCCCTTTGTTATTGATTTCTAGCTTCATTCCATTCTGCTCGGTGAATATACATTAAATGATCTCAATATTTTTGAATTTACTGAGACTTTTGTGTCCCAATATATGGTCTGTCCTGTAGAATGATCCATGTGCACTTGAAAATAATGTGTATTCTATTTTACTGGGTGTAAAGTTCTATATGTGTCTGTTAGGTCTAGTCAGTTTAATATATCACTCAAGTTCTGTACTTCTTTTTTTTTTTTTACTAGATTTTCTATTATAGAGAGTGGTGTGTTAAAGTCTCCTACTAATTATGTAGAACTGTTACTTTCTCCCTTCAAATCTGTCAGCATTTGCTTCATATAGTTTGGGACCCTTTGTTGTTGCATATATGGTTGTAATTGTTATGTGTTGTTGAATTGTCTCCTTTATCAGTATGAAATACTGATAACAATTTTTGAATTAAAGTCTATTTTATCTGTTATTAGTATAGCCATCTAGTTCTTTTTTTTTTTTAAGATTTATTTTATTTATTCATCCCCGTCGTTGTTTACGCTCACTGTCTGCTCTCTGTTCATTCACGTGTGCTCCCCTTGTCTGCTTGCCTTCTCTATAGGAGGCACCAGAAACCAAATGGGGGACCTCCCATGTGGGAGAGAGGCACTCAATTGCTTGAGCCACCTCAGTTCCCTGCCTTTTTGTGTCTTTCATTATCTTTCATCTTTGTGTCTCCTTGGTGCATCATCTTGTTGCGTCAGTTTGCCATGTCTGCCTTCATGACAGGTCTCTGTCTTGCTCATCTTCTCTAGGAGGCACTGGGAACCAAACCTGAGACCTCCCATGTAGTAGGAGGGAGCTCAATCACTTGAGCCTCATCTGCTTCCCTCAGGTCTCTTTTTGTTATTACTTGCATGGTATATATTTTTCATCCTTTACTGTCAACCTACTTGTATCTTTGACTTTAAGGTGACTCTCTTATAGACAGCATGTAATTTGGCCATTTTTTAAAATCCATTTTGCCAGTCTCTTATCTTTTGAATGGAGAGTTTAATCCATTTACATTTCAAGTCACTACTGATAATGAAGGTCTTTCTTCTGTCATTTTGCTATTTAGCCTTTGTATGTCTCATACATTTGTGGCCTTCACTTCCATTAAAGCCTACTTTTATATTTATTTACATTTTTTGTTTTACCATATTGCGTGACTTCTCATTTCTATCTGGTTATGTATTTAATCCATTTTTCTTGTGGTTACCATAGAGTTAAAATTTAACATCCTAAATATATAACAGCTATATTTGGTTTAATACCAACTTAATTTCAATAGCATGCACATATACTTTTCCTGTGTGCCTCTGTACCTCCACCATTATTCTCTACTTGATTCCACTTATATTTTTGTATATTTTGTTTATCATTACTTTTTATACATTTGCATTTTAGCACCATTTTGAAGTAAGAAATGGTGCTTCACACCAAATAATACAATATAATGATATTTATAATTACTCAAATGGTTTTCTTTACTGCAGGTGTTTATTTCTTATTGCTGCATTGAACCACTGTCTCATGTCCTGTCATTCCAGTCTGAAGAACTCCCTTTACTATTTCTTGTAGTGCAGGTCTAATAGTGATGTATACCCCAGCTGAGAATGCCTTCATCTATCCCTCGGTTTTGAAGGAGAGTCATGCCAGATATAAAATTCTTGGCTGACAGTTATTTTCTTTCACCACATTAAGTATTTCATCCTACTGCCTTCTTGCTTCCATGTGTTTTAATGAGAAATCGGTACATTCCCTTGTATGTAGCATGCTGCTTTTCTCTTGCAGCATTCAGAACTTTCATTGTCTTTTGCATTTGATAGTGTAATCCATATATGACAGGGTATACTTTTCTTCATGTTTATCTTGTTTGGTGTTTTCTGTGCTTCTTGCATGTGCACATTCACAACTTTTGCTAAGTTTGGGAGCTTCTCTGTCACTATTTCTTTGACTATTCCTTCTGTCTCTTCCTCGCTCTCTTCTTTTTCTGGGACTTCCATAATGTGTTTGTGGTGTGTTTGATGGTGTCCCATAGCTTTCTTAGGCTATTTTTGCTTTTATTAATTATTAATAAATAAATTTATTATTTTATTAATTATTATTTTTTCTTTCTGTTCCTCGACTTGACTCATTTCAAGTGTCTTGTCATCAAGTTCACTGACTCTTTCTTTTGTCAGCTCCATTCTGCTTTGAAACTCTCCTGGGCATTTTCTCATTTCAGTTATTGTGGTCTTCAACTCTAGTAGTTCTGCTTAGTTCCTGTTCTATTTCTGTTCTATTTTATTTCTTTACTTAGACTCTCATATTGTTTATTCATTGCTTTTCTAATATCCTGTAGTTCTTTCTCTGTACTTTCCTTCATCTCCTTGAGAATTTTTACGATCATTTTTTAAAAGCTTTGTTTGGTAAGTCCCCATTCTTGTCTTCCTTGTTGGTGTTTTCTTTGTTTTTATCCTCTTTCTTTGGATGGGCCATCATTTCCAGTTTCTTTTTTTGCCTAGTTCTTTTTTGTTGCAGACTGTACATTTATTGTAATATATTAAAATTTTAAACTCCAGGATTTCCTCCCTGAGATGTCTGTTTCCTTTTGTAACAAGGTGGTGCTAAGACAGAGATCTTCTTGAGCTCCAGGCTTCCTATAAGGAAGGTCTGCCCAAGATGAATATGCTGTGCAGGGTTTTCCTTGTCTTACTAGGATTCTATCTTGACCTGGGTTTTTGCTTGTTTTGGAGTTCCCCTTTTTATAGGAGTTTGGTTGCCCCTCTATTTTCCAGGAGACAGACCTTCCTATCCCAGATTTTGAAGCTGGCAGGTCTTTGTCTCAGGACTGTCCGTCTCTTTAGTTTTTTAAGTCCTTTCATTGTCTCATGCTGCTTTTGACTAGAGGTCAAATTCTTGGGGGAGGCTCACCTCAGGGATGACTTTCCAATTTGGCCTTTACCAGTAGGATTGGACCAGGGACCTAAGAAGTATGCCCTGTGGAGGGGGTCAGGAATGGTACCAAAGACTTCTCTGGCAACTCCCTAAAGTTGAGCTTTCTAGACCTGTCCAGCAAATACAGCCTTTCAGCTAACTTTCCCTTACAGCTCTGAGGAAGTCCTGCATATTTAAATCTCCACTGCCTCTATACCTGTCCAGTGAATGTTTAAGCAATAGCTGGTACCACCTTTGTCTAGGGTGGGATTGAAACACTAGCAGTCCTCAGAGCCAGACTCAGTGATCCAAATTTGCTAATCAAAAGCTGTGATCAGTGATCAGTCATGTACATCCCTGTTCTTTAGGAAGAGGATTTTTATGTGCCTTTCTGTGAGTAGCAGCTAGCCAGGGACTGGGCCCTGCAACAGCCTGCTGTGAGATTGGGGAATGGGCATCAGTAGCCACTGTATATAGAGAGCAATTTACAGTTCTTTACTGTAATTTATTAGACTCTTCCTCCCGCTATTCCCTGGATGCTATACAGGGTTCTTCTGTCCTCTAGATTTTCAAAATAGTTGTTTTAGACAGTTCCTTCCTGTTTAATATCTGTTTTGGTGGAAGTACTGAACTCCCTACTCTGCCATCTTCCCTGGAGGTTCACCTCAGCTTTACTTTTTATGTATTTGCATTTTAGCACCTTCACGAAATAAGAAGTGACGTTACATACCAAAAAAAATATAGTACAATAGTACTGGCATTTATAATTACCAAACTGGTTACCTTTACTGGATGTCTGTCTTTATTACTTTATGTCACTTTGACCACTGCCTAGTGTCTTTTCCTTTTTCCTTTCAGTCTGAAGAACTCCCTTTTGCTTTGATTGTAGGGCAGGTCTTATGGTAATGAACTCCCTCAGCTTTTGTTTATCTTGAAATGACTTAATCTCACCCTCATTTTTGATAAAAATTCTCACCAGATAATTCTTGGTTTGTCTTTGTTTTCTTACAGCAATTTAAGTTTTTCAACCCACTTCCTTCTTGCTTCCATATGTTTTGATAAGAAATCCTTACTTTATGTAATTGGGATTCCCTTGTACATAACATATTGCTTTTCTTTTGCAGCTTTCAGTACACTCTACTTGCATTTGATAGTTATTTCAGAATGTGATGGGCCATCTTTTTCTTCAAGTTTAGGAAGTTTTCTATCATTATTTCTTTGAATTTTCCATTTGCCCATTTCTTTTTCCTTATCCCTTTGGGCCTCCCATAACACATATATTGTTATGCTTGATAATGTCCATTTTAGGCTATTTTGACTTTCCCTAATTCTTTTTTCTTTCTGCTCACTCATTTCAATTTTCTTGTCTTTGAGTTCACTGATTCTTCTGTCAGCTCCAATCTGCTGTTGAAATTCTATTAGGCATTTTTCATGTCTGTTATCATGGTCTTCAACTCCAGTAGTTCTGTTTGGTTCCTTTTTAAAATTTTGATCTCACTTTGAAATTCCCATATTGTTCATTCATGGTTTTCCTGATATCTTTTAGTTCATTCTCTGTATTTTCCTTCATTTCTTTGAGCATATTGAAGATCATTTTTTTTTAGGTCTTTGTTTAGTATTTCCACAGTCTTGTTTCCTTCACCTGGTGATATGATAGAAATTTTCTTGAGTATCATGAGCTAACAAAACCAAACAAATCTAAGCTAACAACACCTTTCAGTGTCTTGAAAATTGCTTTTCAGTTTGCTGGAGCCCTCCTATCAGGAAGGTCCACTCAAGACTAATACAAAGTGCAGGGTCTTCTCTATCTTTTCTTGTCCTGTGTCTTTTTCTCAGCTTGTACTTCCTAGAGGCTTTAGGAGTCCCCCTTTTACAGGAATTTGAATGCCACCTCTACTTCTAAAGAATAGACCTTCTCTCTCTTTCTGGTATGAAGTAGACAAGACTTTGCCCCAGGCCTCTGCCTCAATTGTTTCTTAAATTCTTTGGTTGTATAATAGCAAGCTGCTTTTGCCTAGAAGGCAAATTCTGGGATGGGAGGCAAGACAGAGAGGGGTTTCCCTATTCAGTTTTTCTCAACTAGAAGAAGGCCAGGGCCCCACAAAGGGAGTGATGGCTGGCTTCAAACTGCCCTGGAAAGGGGATAAGGGAGAGACCAGGGAGGTTACCAGGAACTTCTTCCATAGTCTCCCTGTATTAGTCAGCCAAAGGGGTGCTGATGCAATTACCAGAAATTGGTTGGTTTTTATAAAGGGTATTTATTTGGGGTAGGAGCTTGCAGATACCAGACAATAAAGTATAAGTTACTTCCCTCACCAAAGTCTATTTCCATGTGTTGGAGCAAGATGGTGCCATGTCTGTGAGGTTTCAGGCATCCTGGGTTCCTCTGTTTTCTCCACAAGGTCAGCACCTCTGTTTTCTCCACAAGGTCAGCTGTAGACTTCAGGCGAATGGCTATATTTCTCTCCCTGGGGCTCCAGCTTCAGCATCAAACTCCAGCATCAAAACTCCAACATCAAAAGCCCCCCAACTCTATCCTTTGCCATGCCTTTTATCTGTGAGTTCCACCCCCACCAAGGATAGGGGCACAACACCCTACTGGTAAAAATCTAATATGCCTAGAGGAAAAGATCAGTTTACAAACATAATCCAATATTTCTTTTTGGAATTCATCAATAATATCAAATTGCTACACTCCCAGAGCTGTCCTTTCTTGACTTGGCCTCTTCTCAGCAAATGCAGCACTTCAACTGTCCTCTTCTGCTCTGAGGGAGTGTACTGTTTTCAATCTCTTTTGCTGCTCTTGTCCAGGGGTGAGTTGGAACAATGGCTGTCCTCAGAACTGGGCCCTCCAGGGATCCAAAATAACTAATCCTCTCTGATCTTGGGGAAATGGATTTTTATGTTCTTCTTTGGCACCAGCAAGCTACCCCGGGAGCTGGTGTCCACTGCCTCTCGCTGTGAGGGTCAGGGCTAGGTGACAGAAACTGCTGCCTGGAGAGAGCAATTTACTGGTGTTTCCATAATTTACCAGTCTCTTCCTTCCTCTCTTCCCTGGATGCTGTACAATGTTCTTCTGGACTCTGGAATTATGAAATAATTTGATACAAACAGTTCCTGCTTGTTTAATAGTTGTTCTGGTGGAGGACTGATTCATGGAGCTTCCTGCTCTGCTGTCTTTCCACAATTCCTCTCTGAACTTTGGTTCTTACTAACAAACTTAGTAAACCTCAACTGCACCTTGGTACTGAATGAGTGTTGGTCTGTTTGTTGTACCAAATGCTACCTCTTTAGCAATTTGGAGAACTCATCCTCTATGGCTGCTGCCTGTAGCTACAACTCTCTGGTATCTAGGTCTTTCCTTTTTTGCTGTGTTATGCCCACTTATAATGGCATTCCAGGGAACTGTCTTAGTTAGTACCTAGCTCCTGAAGGATGTTTCTAATTTTAAATGTGTGTCTTCTCAGCAAAGTTCGGTTTACATTTTCAGGTGACCAGGCATCCTATTCTTTTCTCCCTGGACTGTTCCCCTGAGTTAAATCTTTATTTATTTACTTTGCAAATCTTATCATGCCGATAGGATGGCTGGGGCATTTACCTTAAACACAACCCTGAGGGTAGATACAGTAGAAGAAATTTTGTCACAGAAGTCCATGACTGAAGGGTGCAGTGGAATTATACTGCTGACAAATACTATGATATGGATTTCTTTCTTATTCAAGCTTATTCAAAGCTTCCCATGAATTCTTTTGCAAGTTAAGAAGTACTTTGAAAATCCATTGTTTTTGAGGTTTAAAGAATGAAATGCTCTTTGACGTAGAACAATAGCAGCTAGTTGCATACTCTAGCTGTTTAAAATGACTCATCATTCCGATGCTCCACATACCTGTGGGCCTAAATTTACTTTGAGTTCATCTTCCTTCCTCAGCACCCTCATGCTCATTGCCACATTCTTTACTTTCTGCTTTTTCCTTGCCAAGTTTGATGTTTTTGCTGCAGTTTGGCTTTTCTGAATAGGTATCAGACTGGTTTGGTCCTTATTCTCCATGAAGCTCTTAAATGGGAACTCTTTTTTTGCAAGAATGTCCACAGTTCTGACTGGAAGTTCTTAGAAACAACCTCTCTCTAACTCTCAATGAGCCATTCATTCCTTCCTTGTCTTCAATTGGGAGTTGGGGAGATGGACATTCTTAGAGATTTAAGGACTTTGGATTTCATCAAAATTACCAATTAACCTTTATTTCTAGCAACACTTATGGAGGATAACCTTCACATAAATAACATACTCCCATGAGTGTAGCTGGATTTTATGAAATTCTTATCACCTTAGTTGTACCTTTACTCTTATCTCTCCTACTCAAGAATGCAGCTATACATGTTAGCAAGTACAACATAATTAATAGGGTATCTTTAAATCCAGTATAACATATGGGAAAATTTATAAACTTCATTACTTTATAATGCATAGGAAATTACTCATACACACTTCATAATTGACTGAGACACTTCACTGGAGTTTTTAAGCTTTTCTTTCTTTTTTTTTAAAGCACTGGGATTCTTTTTAGCAGTGGACAGCAACTGAGAAGCACAGTATAAAAAACTTGAAAAGGAACATCATTGATTGGGTTAGGATAGGGGCCCACAATTCAATCATTTCAGTATTTTTTGGACCATGAAGTCCCTACCTAAAATAATAGGACTCTGCCCAGCACAATTAAGAAACCCAGTGCCCTTGATTACATAGTAATCTACAAGCAGTGATCCCATGGAGTTGAAACTACAGGGAGAGTTAATCTAATCTGAGGCATCTTGGAAAGTATATTAGGACACCGTTGAACAGTGACAGCAAAGTACCATTTGGAATGTTGGAACTGGACTCTTATGCACTATCCCACTCCATCATTATGACTTTCATCCAACCAATTGGTAATTTTCTGATTCTCTTCTTGTGACTCATGAATTTCACCTAGAAAGCAAAGCTGCCTGGTTTCCTATTCTCTTCAGAACACTCACTGCCATCCCATCTCTAACCGTTTCAACCTCGGCTCTGTCTGGCTCTTGTCTTACTGATTGCCCATCTATCCAATTCACTTTGCCCTCTGGAATGCCTTCTTTTATTGTCAATCAACTCCATTATATCCTCCACACAAAACTTTGCTCTTTCTCCTGTGTACCTTTATCATGGTTAATCATATCACTCTTTTCTCCGTGCTGCTCTTTGGGTCATTATCTTTGACTACTCCCTCTCATTAAACCGCCACTTCAAATTAGTCACCAAATTCCCATTGATTCTAGGTCTAAAAAGTCTCTCAAATATGACATCATCATCTTTCCTATAAGCTAGTAAAAAAACTTCTTGCAAAGAGCTTTGAACATTGTATATACTCAAAAAAGTTTGCTAAGTGCAGGAATATATATTGGTTTGAATCTTTTCCAAATGACTGTGCCATCTTTTTGCCTTCTCCCCCCTCCACCTCAATATATGCCCTCAAGGTCTATCCATGGTGCTGCATGCATCAGGACTTCATTCCTTTTTATGGTTGAATAACATTACATTGCATTTATATACCACATATTTATCCACTCATTGATTGATGGGCACTTGGGTGGCTTCCATTTTTTGGCAATTGTGAATAATATAGTGCCACTACGAACATCAGTGTGCAAATATCTGTTTGAGTTCCTTCTTTCAGTTCTTCTGGGTATTTACCTAGAAGCTGATTACCAGGTCACATGTGTATTTTGTTCTTAGTTTCCTGAGGAACTGCCAAATATCTTCCACAGTGGCTTCATCATTTTCTTTTTCTTTTTTTATATACACTTTTAAATTTTTTAAAAAAAGATACATAGATTACATAAATGTTACATAAAAAATATAGGGGATTCCCTGCTTCTTACCCCTCCCACATTTTCCCATATTAACAGCATCCTTCCTTAGGGTGGTACATTTGTTACAATTGATGAACACATTTTGGAGCATTGCCACTAAGTGTAGATTATAGTTTACATTGTAGTTTACCCTCTCTTCCGCACAATTTTGTAAGTTATGACAAGATATGCAATGGCCTGTATCTGTCATTGCAATATCATTCAGGACAATTCCAAACTTCTGAAAATGCCCCCATATTACAAAAGTTTTTCCCTTTCCCTCCCCTCAGAACCTCCATTGGCCACTTGCCTCCACATCAATGAAAAAGTTCTTCCAGTACTAGAATCACAATAAGTCTATAGTAGAATACCAGTAAGTCTACTCTAGGCCATTGTTCATTCCCCAATTCTGAGGATTCAGGGATGGTGATGCCCACTCCACCTCTTATTGAGAGGAGGCTTAGTTCCCATTGGGTAGATGATGGAAGTATCTTGCTTGCTGTTGCAGACTCTATTTCTTGGGATGAGCATTATCCATTATCATCTCCTTGCTAGTTGTCCTAAGTGAGTCCAATTAACTCAAGAGTAGGTGTTATAACTCTGTTGAGATTCAGAGTCCAGCTGCCACATGGACAGCCCAAAGATGTAAGTCTCTTGGACATACACTTATCAACTCTAGTGTTAACTACAGGTTCAAATAGAAGGTGCGAAAGAGACATGTGTAGGTAAACCACAACTGAGTCCAACTCTGTCACACTGAGGAGCATAAATTCCCAAGTAGGGCCCAAACTCTTGAGCTGTCTGCTCTGTCTATAGTGTCTGGGTGTCTACAGAGTCCTCAGGAGCCCCATTATTTGAGGCAATATTTACTTTGGTAGTCAATGAGATCCTGCTGAGACATGCATAAATGTAACCACTGGAATGACCTCCCAACTTACTTTGAAGTCTCTTAGCCATAAAAACTCATTTGTCTTCACCCTTTCCCCCTTTGGTCAAGGTCTTTTTCCAGTGGCATTGTTGGTTGGTGCTTAGTAGTAATCCCTTGGTACTAGAGTAGCTCATCCCTGGGAGTCATGTCCCATGCTGGGGGGAAGGTAATGCATTTATATGCTGAGTTTAGCTTAGAGAGGACACATTTGAGCAACAAGGAAGCCCTCTGGCAGTAACTTTTAGGCACCCTATAATACTAGGCTAAGTTTCAATTCCAAAAGTAAAGGTTCATAAGTACATTCATCAATATCAAGAGCCTATCAATGGTTCATCCTCCTTTTCTAATCACTGGTCCCATACTTAGAGGATTCTTGCTGTCCCCTTAGAGAATGCAGCAAAGTTCCCACGATGGGAATTTGGTATTTCTTCACACACTGTTACAATGCTCTATGAACACTTGAACACATTTATATGCCTTATAGGTATGTGCCAGGTGAACTCCTCCCATGCACCCCCATTACTGACACCCCGCACCAATGATCCTCCCCTGTCAGAGGTATAGCCCTTCTGCGATCCAAAACTTCTTCAAAAATGAAGCCAACAACATAACCAAATACAAGAAAATGAAATGATAGTTTAAAAAATAACAAATAAAATACAAAATAATTAAACATTTTGGAATAATAAAAATTAATAAAAAATAAAAAATAAAAATTTTTTGACATTGTCTTTCATACTGTAAGCTCTATTGTCTTGTATCTACAGTGACATTTTCTTCTGTTTATTTCCCCAGTGTCTTATTTTTTTCATTTTCTCTTCAAAGAAGTTTTAGTTTACAGAAAAATAACATACAGAATATAGGGAATTCCCATATCCTCAACATCCTCCCCCTTTCCCCCTTTTCCCTACTAATAACATTTTACATGTGGGTGGTACATTTGTTAGAATTGATGGACAAATATTGAAACATTGCTACTAACCATGGTCAAAGATTTACATTATGGTTTACATTTTGGACGATACACTTTTATAAATTTTGATGAAATTTAACATGGCCTGTATTCATCATTGCAAGATCATGTAGAACACTTCCATCACCCCCAAAATGCCCCATGGTCCAGCTATTCTATTCCTCCCTCTCTCTCCCCTGGGGACTCACGGCAGCCACCAAGTTTCACTCCTTGAAGAACAAGAGTCATAGTTACTTGCAACAACATTAAGGGCTTGAAATACTGGCCTGTCCTCCCCTAATAGGCACATCTTATGCTCTCGAGACACACCTGCCCCTCTATTTGAGAACAGAGTAGGACTCCCCAGGATGGGAGTCCAACACTTCTTCACTCATTCAGTGGGTCTCCACCCACTGATACAACCTAACTATGACAAGATGAACACTCACACACTCCCTAGAAGCTACCCCAAGTGTGCCCTGTTCCATATGTTCCCAACATCCAGCACCCTAAACCAGTAACCCTCCCATGCCATATTTGCCAAAAGAACATTCCAATGTTGTACTTTCATGAAAATCCTGAGTTCACCTGCTGCCTTCCCCAACCCTCCCCCTGGTCCAGGGGCAGTACAACCCACACACCCCACTCTACCTCCCCCACAAAACAGCACCACCCAACCCAATAGCACCACTGCACCACTGTCTTGCTCATCCATAGCACAACTACACCCTTCCACCTTATAGATTTTGCCCTTATGGGAATGGGCTCACAAACTTCTTTCTGTTTCCTGTAAACCTGTCTTTCAGACTCTAGGTCTGTGAGCTTGCTCAATTTGCTTAATTCTTATCAGTGAGGTCATGTAATATTTGTCCTTCAGTGCCTGGCTTGCTTCACTCAACATAATGTCCTCAGGATTCATCCATGTTATCTTGGGTGTTAATACTTTATTCATTCTTATAGCTGAGTAATACTCCATTGTGTGTATATGCCACAATTTGTTTATCCATTCATCTGTTGATGGACATTTGGGTTGTTTCCAACTTTTGGCAATAGTGAATAAAGTTGATTTGAATGTTGGTGTGCATATATCTGTTAGTGTCCCTGCTTTCAGCTCTTCTGGGTATATATCCAACAATGGTATTGCTGGATATATAGCAGTTCTGTAGCTAGCTTCCTGAGGAACTGCCAAACTGTCCTCCACAATGGCTGCACCATTCTTCATTCTCAGCAGCAAGGGAAAAGGGTTCCCATTCCTTTACATCCTCTCCAACACTTGTAGTCCTCTGTTTTTTTAATAGCCACCAGTCGAATAGGTGTAAGATGATATCTTATTGCAGTTTTGATTTACATTTCCCTAATAGCTAGTGATGTTAAGCTTTAGCATCTTTTCATGTGCTTTCTAGCCATTTATATTTCTTCTTTGGAGAAGTGTCTATTCAAATCACTTGCCCATTTTTTAAATGGGTTGTTTCTCTTTTTATTTTTGAGGTGTAGAATTCTTTATTATATTGGATATTAGGCCCCTATCAGATATGTGGTTACCAAATATTTTCTCTCATTGAGTTGGCTGTCTTTTCACTTTCTTGACAAATTCCTTTAAGGTGCAAAAGTTTTAAATTTTGTGGAGGTCCCATTTATCTATTTTTTCTTTCATTTCTCATGCTTTGGTTGTAAAATTTATGAAATCTTTCCCTCATACAAGTTCCTGTAGAGGCTTCCCTACATTACCTTCCATGATCTTTATGGTCTTGGCTCTTATATTTAGATCTTTGATCCATCTTGAGCTAATTTTTGTAAAAGGTGAGAAATGATGTTCCTTTTTCATTCTTTTGGGATTATGGATATCCAGTTCTCCAATGACTGTTTGTTGAAGAGGCCATTCTCTCCCAGTTGAATGGGCTTGGTGGCCATTTCAAGTATCAGTTAACTGAATAGGTGAGGATCTAGATCAGAATTCTCAATTAGGTTTCATTTGTCAGTATGTCTAACCTATGCCAAAACCATGCAGTTTTGACCACTGTAGCTTTGTAGTATGTTTTAAAGTCAGGTATGTGACTCCTCTGATTTCATTTTCCTTTTTCAATATGTCTTTGGCTATTCAGAGCCTCTTGCCCTTCCAAATAAATTTCATAGTTAGCTTCTCCAATTCATTAAAAAATACTGTGATAATTTTTATTGGGATTGCATTAAATCTGTAAATCAGTTTGGGTAGGACAGACATCTTAATGATGTTCAATGCTCCTATCCATGAAGAGGAATATAATTCCATTTGTTTAGGTCTTCTTTGATTTCCCTTAACTGTGTTCTGTAGTTTTCTGCATACAAGTTGTTTACATCTTTAGATAAATTTATTTCTAGATATTTGATTATTTTAATTGCTATTGTAAATGGGATTTTTTTTCTTGATTTTCTCAGATTGTTCATTATTGGTGTACAGAAATGTTGCTGATTTTTGTACACTGGTCTTTTTTAAAAAAGATTTATTTTATTTATTTATCCCCCACCCCCCGCTGTCATTGTTTGTTTGCAGTCACTGTCTGCTCTCAGTGTCCATTTGCTCTGTGCTCTATGTGTCTGCTCATCTTCACTTAAGGGGGTCCTGGGACCTCCCATGTGGAAGAGAGACATGATCACCTGAGCCAACTCAGCTCCCTGGAACTCCCAGTGGTAGAGGCAGGGGCTCAATTACTTAAGCCACATCTGCTTCTTGTGGTTATTGTTTGTGTGTAAAATTGTTTTCAAACCATTCACTTTCAGCTTCTTTGCATCCCTGAGTCTAAGATGAGTTTCTTGCAAACAGCATATAGATGGGTCATATTTCCTGATCCATTTTGCCAATCTGTGTCTCTTGATTGGAGAATTTAACCCATTAATATTCAATGTTATTACTGTCAAGGAATTACTTAAATTAGCCTTAATTTCTTCATGTTTATGTACGCTATATGTTGTATTTATTTCTTTTATCTTTTTAGTTATTCTTACACCCTCTTCCAACTCTATTTCCTTTTTTCCCTTTCAACCTGAATAAGTCCCTTTAGTATTTCTTGAAGGGTAGTTTTTATTGACAAACTCTTAATTTCTGTTTATCTTAATATTTTGAATTCTCCCTCATTTTTGAGTACCAGCTTTGCTGGATAGAGAATTCTTGACTGAAAGTTTTGTTTTAGTACCTTATCTGTGTCATACTACTGCCTTCTTTCCTCCATGGTTTCAGATGAGAAATTAGCACTTAATCTTATCGCGCTTCCCTTGTATGTGATGGATCCCTTTTCTCTTGCTGCTTTCAGTATTGTCTCTTTGTCTTGAGCATTGGACAATTTGACAAGTATGTATCTTGGGGTAAGCCTGTTAGGATTTATACTGTTTGAGGTGCACTCTGCTTCCTGGACATGTATGTCCATGTCCCTCAATAAGAGTAGGGAAATTTTCAGCCATTACTTCCTCCAATACTTTTTCAGGTCCCTTTCCCTTCTTTTCTACTGGGATGTCTACAATGCATGTATATGTGCATTTCATGTTGTCATTCAAATCCCTAAGTCCCTGCTGGAATTTTTCTATCTTTTTATCTATTCTGTTCTACTATCTGTCTGATTTCAGCTGTACTATCTTCCATAATGTTAATTCTTTTCTCTGCCTCTTCAAATCTGCTATTATGTGCTTCCAGTGTATTTTTGATTTCTTGTATTGTGCCATTCATCACCATCAGATCCATTATCTTTTTATGTATGTTTATAATTTCTTCAGTATGTTCTCCCAGTGTCTTCTTAATACCCTTTATCTCTTTCTTTATTCATTAAGCTGATTCATGATATTTATTTGGGCATCTTTGATAGTTGTTCCACATTCTGCATCCTCTATTGTTTTTTAGTTTACTCATTTGACTGGGCTGAGTCTTCCTAATTCTTAGTATGGCTTGTAATTTTTCATTGTCGTCTAGGCATCTGTTTATCTTGATGGCCTTATTTGGTTGGTTAATGTCTTTCTACTCCAGGGTTTTATTTTCTTGTTTCTTTGTGTGTGGCGAGGTTAATTTTTGATACTTGGTTCCTCTTATTCTATATCCTTGCAGTTGTCTGTGTTCCCTTGAAAAATATATTGAAAAGGAAAGCAATAAGAAGAGAAAAAGAATAATAGTAATTAGAATACAAAAAAATGTAGAAGAGTAACCATGCAAGAGCTAGGAAACTAAGTAATATGAGTAAAAATCATAAAAATACAAAGCAATAAGAATAAAAAGAGGTGGAATAGAAAAAAATAGGGAGCAAAATATAGAGGAAAGAACAGAATTAATTAAAAGGTTGGACAGATAAGAAGAGAACAAAAGGGGAAAAGTAAGGAGAGAGAGAAAGAAAAAATGAAGATCAAACAACAAGTGGTAGAATGGGGAAAAAACAACAGAAGTCAGAGGACAGAAAAATGAATGAAACAAAAGATATAATATGGGTTGAAAAAGTAGACAAAAGAAAGAAAAAAAAAAGAAACAAAGAAAAGGTAAAGAACATACAATAAACAAAATAACAACAAAGAAACAACCCAGGAAAAACAGCCTTCCCTCTTAGGCCCTGTATTAGTCAGCCAAAGGGGTGCTGATGCAAAATACCAAAAATTGGTTGATTTTTATAAAGGATATTTACTTGCAGTAGGAGTGTACAGATACCAGGCCATAAAGCATAAGTTACTGCCCTCACCAAAGTCTTATTTTCATGTGTTGGAGCAAGATGGCTGCTGATGGCTGTGAGGGTTCAGGCTTCCTGGGTTCCTTCTTTTCAGGGTCTTGCTTCTTCCTGGGTTCAGGGTTCCTCTCTTCCAGGGGCTGGCTTCTCTTTCCTCTGTCTACTTACTTCCTGGGGCTCCAGCTTAAGGCTTCAGAATCAAACTTCAACATCAAAATTCCAACATCAAAAACCCTCAACTCTGTTCTTTGCCATTCCTTTTATCTGTGAGTCCCCACCCTAATGATGTGGTCCAATCAAAGTCCTAATCATAACTTAATCACACCCAGGTACAGACCAGATTAAAAACATAATCCATTATCTATTTTTGGATTTCATAACCATATGAAACTGCTCCAGGCCCCTAGGGATCTTCTCAGGCTGCTGGTGCTCATTGTTTAATCACCCTGCAGCTTGCCCTTTGCAGGTGATGTATCCAGTTTTAGTGAATAAAATAAAGGGAAAAGAAAGAAAAAAAAACCCCCAAAAAACCATAAAACAAAACAGCAGAAGCTCAGTCTGTAAGTTCCCTATCATAAGGTGTTAATTGCTTGCCTTATCTCTCCCTGGATCCTTTATCTTAAGAGTTACAGAGACCCAAACCAGGGATCTTCTACATGCAAGGCAGAAATTACCCCAATGCACTACAGCAGCTCTGTAGCTCAAATAGGCATTTGAAAGCTTATCAGGAGCGGCGGACTTGGCCCAGTGGTTAGGGCGTCCGTCTACCACATGGGAGGTCCACGGTTCAAACCCTGGGCCTCCTTGACCCATGTGCAGCTGGCCCATGTGCAGTGCTGATGCGCGCAAAGTACAGCCTGCCCAGGAATGGCACCGCCCATACAGAGAGCTGACACAACAAGATGATGCAACAAAAAGAAACACAGATTCCCGTGCCGCTGACAACAACAGAAGTTGACAAAGGAGACGCAGCAAATAGACACAGTGAACAGACAACTGGGGTGAGGGGGGAAGGGGAGAGAAATAAATAAATAAATAAATCTTTAAAAAAATAAAAAGAAAGCTTGTCAGGCTCTTCCTGCCCCCATTTCCCTTGGGAAGTTGGACTTCTAACAGTTTTCAGGGGCTGGACTAGTTAGGTGCCTGTGTCCACCCCCTCCCTGACCAAGTTCCTCTCTCCCAGGAAGACTGGTATGATGGCCTGGAAATCTGAGCATTTCCCCTCCCCTCTCCCTGGAGCCACCTCAGTGCTGGCTGGTATCTTTCTCGAGATTCAAAGGGGGCTCAGGTGGCCAAATCCACGGAAAGGGAACTACTCTTCACCCTTCACCAGACCCCTCTTCCTCCCAGGGA
Organism: Dasypus novemcinctus; assembly: GCF_030445035.2. Lineage (NCBI taxonomy): Eukaryota > Metazoa > Chordata > Mammalia > Cingulata > Dasypodidae > Dasypus > Dasypus novemcinctus. The sequence continues at coordinate 59,656,968 of NC_080684.1, forward strand.
ATGCTCCCTCTCACTCAAGGCTATCCGCCTTGAGGGTGGGGCTTACCCACCTGCGATTTCCATCCATAGGTGAGAGCAACTCACGGTTTTGCCTTGGGCTCTTTATCTCTTTGTCCAGCTCCCTCCAGAATGATGCCTGCAGCCTTCTGTACTGTGGATTCCCAAAACAACTCACTTGGGTAGGATTTTGCCCCTTCTCTGCTGTTTTTTTGTGAAAGATCTGGGCAGTACCTATCTACTTCAACACCATTTTCCCAGAACACCTCTGCATCATTTAACATTTCCACCAGCAATGAATGAGTGTTGCTATTTCTCCACTTCCTCTCCAACACTTACAGTTTTATGTTTTTAAATAGTGGCCATTCTAGTAGGTGTGGTGTGGTTTTGATTTGCTCAATGCAAATCATTGAGCATCATTTATGTGCTTTCTGGCCATTTGTATTTCCTCTTTGGAGAAACGTCTATTAAAGTTTTTGCCCATTTTTTATCCTGGGTTCTCTGTCTTTCTATTGTTGAGTTGTAGGATTTATTTGAATATTTCCTTATTGAATATGTAGTTTCCAAATATTTTCTCCCATCATGTATGTTGACTTTTCACTTTCTTGACAAAGTCCTTTGATGCATAAAAGTTTCTAATTTTGATGAGGTCCCATTTATCTATTTCTTCTTTCATTGCTTATACTTTGGGTGTAAAGTCTAGGAAACTACTGCCTGTCACAAGATCTTGAAGATACTTCCTTCCATTTTCTTCTAGGAGTTTTATTGTCCTGGTTCCTACATTTAGGTCTTTGATCTACTTTGAGTTCATATTTATATATGGTTTGAGATAGGGGTCCTCTTTCATTCTTTTGCATATGGATATTCAGATGTAATGGGGAGAGATTGTGGGAGTAATGACTAGATCTGAGACTGATGAGTCTCTTAAAGATTCCTGATTATTTTAAAGGGTAATACCCAGATATTACTATAACACTGCCTTCTGTTTTAGAATAAACATATTATAAGAAAAGAGAGGAAAACTACAGAAATAAATGTGTGTGACACTTTAAAATTTGATTTTTAAAATAAGACTGCTGTTGCTGATGAACATTACTTGTAATGAGGAAGTAGAGTAGAAGGAGGGGAAAAATTGGGGTAGGGAATATTGTTATCTATTGTAAAAGCTTACTTGATTACCCAAAAGATTTGCATAATTTCTTCTTTTCATGTTACTATCTGTAATAAGCTATTATGGAAAAATATATGTTATAAGCAGTAGTTGGGCATTTGTTACACTAGCAGTATTTGACACTTTGTGTGTTCTCACTCATTTAATCCTTATAACAACACTGTAGTGGATTTTATTATTCCTATTTCAGAGTTGAAGCAACTGAGACTCAGAGAAGGCAAGTGACTTGTGCAGAGTCACATAGTGAATAAGTGGCAGAACCAAGATCTGAACACAGGAAAGCCCAAGTTCAAAGTCCATTCTCCCTCCATAAATATAACATACTGTTTTGTATTTTTAAAATTTGTCTTAAAACATGTTTTCTTTCTTATCGAATATGATTTTTAATATATGTTTCCCAAATTGGCTCCATATTTTCTAAATCTGTACGGTAAGGAAAAGAACAAATTAAAGAAATGCACACCAAGAGAACACATTCTTTTCTGATTTTATTCATGTAAGTTTAGCTTTCACACACTGAAAGCCTGCTGTCACAAAATTAGCCAACCATGGATGTAAATGACAATTTTTTCCTAGTCTTTTTTTTTTTTTTTTATTGACTTTGTAATAATATTACATTAAAAATATATATGTGAGGTCCCATTCAACCCTACCCCCCCACCCTCCCTCTCCCCCCCCAACAACACTCGTTCCCATCATCATGACACATCCATTGGATTTGGTAAGTACATCTTTGGGCACCTCTGCACCTCATAGACAATGGTCCACATCATGGCCCATACTCTCCTCCATTCCATCCAGTGGGCCCTGTGAGGATCCATGATGTCCGGTGATCACCCCCAAGGCGCCATCCAGGGCAGCTCCACGTCCCAAATACGCCCCCACCTCTCATCTCTTCCTGCCCTTCCCCATACCCATCGTCCGCCATGTCCACTTTTCCCAATCCAATGCCACCTCTTCTATGTGGACATTGGATTGGTTGTGTCCATTGCACCTCTATGTCAAGAGGAGGCTCAGATTCCACATGGATGCTGGCTGCCATCCTCCCATTTTCAGTTGTAATCACTCTAGGCTCCATGGTGTGGTGATTGTCCTTCTTCAACTCCATCTTAGCTGAGTGTGGTAAGTCCAATAAATCAGATTGTAGGTGCTGGAGTCTGTTGAGGCTCAGGACCTGGCTATCACATTATCAGTCCAGAGAGTCAAATCCCCTAACTATATCTTAAACCCCAACGTTAACTGCACCTCCAGCAGATTAGTATGAAAGTCTTATGAAGGGAGATCCCATCTGAGTCCAGATTCATCACACATAAACACCATTTCCAGAGAGGGGCCATCTGCCCTGGTAGTAAACCCCATCGGCCATGACCATAACTCTCATGGGTCTCTTTAGCCTTCATAGGAACCAATATCTGGGGGTTGTATCTGCTTTATCTGTCTCTCTGACTCTGCTCAGTTGTGCATGAGGGCAATCCTTCTGCCAGCCTCCAGACTCTTTTTTAGAAACTCGTAGCCATATAAACTCATTTCTCCTTTCCATTTCCCCCTTACTTTAGGTCAAACAGCATTTTAAAGTCATGTTATTTTATGTAGACATGGATATTCTGCTGATCCGCATTGAACCTTCCATATAAGGTCCTTTTCCAGTTGCATCATCAGTTGGTATTTGATAGTGGTCCCTCGTTGCCAGGGAGGCTCATCCCCGGGTGTCATGTCCCACGCTGGAGGGAAGGCATTGCATTTACATGCTGAGTTTGGCTTCGAGACTGGCCACATTTGAGTAACATGAAGGCTCCTAAGATTTGATAATATATTGGTATATCACCTCTCCTCTCACAGAAACATAAAAAATTAAATTGATAAATTTATGCACCAATGTGAATTCTTTATGAATGAGTTGTTAATTACTTCCTTCAGGCAGTGAGCCAATGTTTATTAAATAGCTACAATGGACAGAGTACTTTGGTAGACTTTGTGGAAAGTTTCAAAGCAAAAGTGTAGACATAATTTCCACAACAAAAGTTATGATCTTGTGAAGAAGATGGGCAAAATCTGTGAGAACACAAGAGAACATGAGCATATATGTAATTTCAACTCCTTAATGAGGAACATTTATGGGTCACTTTTGAACAATGGTGATTATATCAGAAATTGATACATGTCCAGAGACTATAAGAATAACTAGAATTAAGTGATAGTGTTCTTCATAGGCAGAATATGGGATAGGTAGTCAATTCTGAGAGGGGTTTTGAAGAAATTTTATAAAATTGGAAATCAAAGAAATCTGTTGAATTAGAATGTTTATTAGAAATTTTTATAATTTCTTGTAAGCATTATGACTTAGTTTTTGGCAAGTTGTACAGTCTGTGACTAATAAGTGATATAAAATAGGAAAACTTCAACTCATATCAATTCAGCATGCAATCTTTGTTATTAATTCTCAATAGAGCTTAAAAACTCATTCTTTTTCAGATTTGCTTAAATTGAAAACATAAGACATTATTTGAAGGTTAGCAGGTACAAATGAAACACAGAATGAACAGAACAAATACGATACTCTGATAAAAGCCACTCATTATTAACTCCTCATTAGAACATAGATTATTTTGAATTTAAGTAAAACAAGATGTTATCCATCAGTGAAAAATACATTGAAATGGCACTTTCTACATCTTTTCCACTTTTGAATATAGCAGGGAATAATTACTGATTAAGAATTAATAGTCACACTTAAAAGTTGAATATACAGTAGTGATAGCACATTGTTCACATTAGTCATGGAGTGCAGCAACATTAGGATTAGGAATTTGAATTCTAAAAGCCATTCATTTTTATAGTTCCATCCCATGTATTACTGCAAAAGCAATGTATTTGATACCCCTTGAGGAAAAATATGACACAATGCATCAAGGGCTGGATGGAAACAGAGATTAGGGGTCTATTTCTGGCTTAGATAATGATAAACTCCTCCCTTGAATAAATATTGTATATTTTTGAACATCAATTTGTGCATTTGTCCTTTCATTTGCTCAGTAATTTATGAGGATCTACAGTGTGCTAGCTACTGTACTGGCACTGTTATAAAGTTATCAAATGGGAAACAGTCCTTGCCTTCTTAGAGTTCCTTAATGGGGGAGAAAGAAGTAAACACAAATACAAAGATACTTGCAGATTGTGAAAGGTCTGTGAAGGAAAAGAATAGAGTGCTATCATGGAGAATTAGGGGTGCAGGTGCTAATGGTGGGCCTGTTTTAGTTTAGTTGGTAAGGAAAGTCTTTGAGGAGGGACATTTAGCAGAAACTTTAAGGTTGAAGAGGAGCTTTGCTGATCTGAGAGAAGAAAGGAGAAAGACTAACCTGGACCCAGGGAACAACTGGCAGAAGCCCTTGTGAGAAAGGGCATGTCATGTTTGTTTGAGGAAACTAAAGAAGGCTGATGTGGTTGTAGTGTAAGAAACAGAGGAGCACGATCATGGATCAGGATGAGGTTTGAGAAGCTGAATCAGTGCACAGCTTCTCAAACCTTAGTCATGTTAAAGAGATTGCATTTTATTGTATAAGTGACATGGGTAGTCATTTTGGGGTATTACTCAGAAGAAGAGTATGAGCCTTAAGGGTGGTGTGTGGAGATTGGATTGGAGGGGGCAAGAGGAAGCAGGGAGACCAAAAAAGAGACTGATTACATTGTCCAGTTTGTGATAATGGCCTTCCCAGTAGACAAAACAGTATAAGTGGAGAGGAGGCAAAGGCCCCAAAATGTATTATGGAGGCAGACTGGGAGAAAACTTGTAACTAATTCAATGTGGGAATGTAGGAAAAAGAGGTGTCAAAATGACCCTCAGTTTGGGTTTGAGTAACTGGTACACTGAGGTGCATTACTGAGATGGAGAAGACTGGGAATAATGATAATATTTACTCTACTCTACTGCCTTGAGATTGTATCTGGAAAAGTCCATATATTTCTGGGGTTGTGGGTATATAAAGAGGATCTATTTACAGAAATTTTATCTTGGTTTAGCATAATATATATAAAGGACATTGCTCCCAATACTTAAATAGGTAATGGCAAATTCAAAAAATATTCTGAGAATGGATCCATTTTTTTTTCATCAGAAAGAAACATCTTGGAAAAATTCAAAATTTGAATGTTAAAGAATGCTTACTATTGAGTTGTGAGGGAAAGAGTAAATTTAAAGAAAAACCTTTAATCAAGATGTAGAAAACCCTGAAAGAATGTGATATATAAATTGCAATTGCAATTTTAGACCCAGGAAAGTGGGTAAAAGAACTTGAAGTAGAAATGAATTGGTTTAAGAATCCTCCTGTAGGACCACCCTTCTCTTTCCATTGAGAAATGGTAACTATTAAATATTGTTTGGTATTGGAATACTGTACAATTTGGAGTTAATCTCTCTCCCACAAACAAGTTCCTTTGGAGACAGGACAACAGTTTGAGATATTAGAGAAAATCTGGAGAAGAGTGTAGTAGTTTGGCAGTATTTGTGAATTCCAAAAATAGATACTGGATTATGTTTGTAAACTGGTCTGTTCTTCTGGGTATGATTAAATTATGATTAGGGCTTCAATTGGGCCACGTCAGTAGGATATTGCATCTCTGCACCCTTGGTGGGTGGGAACTCACAGAAAAAAACCACATGACAGAAAAGAGAGTTGGAGTTTTAATGCTGGAGTCCTGAGAAGTAAACACACAGGAGAAGAACACAGAGGAATAGAGAAAGTTCCATTAAACATGGCAGGAGTCCTGGGAAGAGAGACAAGACATAGCCTGATAGTCTGCATCTGGCCCTGTGGAGAGGGCAAAGCAGCTGAGCCCAGAGAGAAACAAGCCGGGGAAGAGAGGAACCCAGGTAGCCTGAACACTTGCAGATGTCCAATATGTGTCAAGAGACTTTGGTGAGGGAAGTAACTTATGCATCATAACCTGGTAATTATAGGCTTTACTACAAACAAATACCCTTTATAAAAACCAACAGATTTCTGGTATTTTGCATCAGCACTAATGCAAAATAGTGACTAATACAAAGAGTAAAGAGCTGCTTATTCTGAGTCATCAAGAGCTTGGTCATATATTGAATTCTGTGAAAACCAGTCATCCTTGTTCTGCAATCAGTGAGAACTAGAGCTATGTCTCATGTTAGAGAAAAAAAAAATTAGTGAACAGGCCTGCATGGGACATTATCTTTGATACAGGGAAAGGGAATTTTAATAAGAGGCCTCTGAGGTAGGCAGTTACATGGACCGTTGGAAGGGTAGGACCCAATGAGTAACTAAATTGATGAGTAAGGGAAGCGGACTTGGCCCAGTGGATAGGGCGTCCGCTTACCACATGGGAGGTCTGCGGTTCAAACCCTGGGCCTCCTTGACCCATGTGCAGCTGGCCCACACGCAGTGGTGATGCGCACAAGGAGTGCTGTGCCACGCAGAGGTGTCCCCGCTTAGGGGAGCCCCATGTGCAAGGAGTGCGCCCTGTAAGGAGAGCTGCACAGTGTAAAAGAAAGTTCAGCCTGCCCAAGAATGGCACTGCACACATGGAGAGCTGACACAACAAGATGATGCAACAAAAAGAAACACAGATTCCTGGTGCTGCTGGTAAGGATAAAAGTGGTCACAGAAGAACACACACAGCGAATGGACACAGAAAGCAGACAACTGGGGGGAAAGGGGAGAGAAATAAAACAAACAAACAAACAAACAACAGATGAGTGAAAATCTCAGATTTGTTTAACTTTAAATATTGCCTAACAAATATATTTCTAGCAAATGGATGAACATCAATGTACTGTTCAAGGGACAGCGTTGAACTTCAGAGGCTGCAGTGATTCCTGAAAGTCTGAAACAATTCCTGCAAGGTTATTACAGTAGGGCCTGAAGCCCAGATTTGGATCTGGATCCTTGGAGCGATGTAGAGAAGTGACTTCTTCATTCCGGGCCAAGGATTGGGCGTGACTAGAATCTTGCAGTAACTGGAGGGAGGAGTAGTGAGGCCTGGGGGGTTGAAAGGCATCCGAGAACTCAGGTTTGAACTCACTGGGAATTAGTGTGGAAAGGACTTGAGGCTCTAACTAGACTTAGTTGGTGCCATCAAGAATGTGTCTCAGCTCACAATGGGATACCACCTCACACTCACCGGGATGGCTATAATAAAAAAGCAGTATAAACATTGGTTAGGATGTAGAGAAACTGGAGCCCTCCTATACTTCTGGTGGAAATGTAAAATGGTGCAGCTGCTTTGGAAAAGAGGATGGCAGTTCCTCAAATGATTACATAATATACAGCATATATACATATGCTACCATAATATACAGCAATTCCACTCCTTTGTGGATAGTACATTTGAAGAGATATATGTGCATACAGAAACTTGTATTATATATGAATGCTTAGAGCAACATTATTCATAGTAGCGCCAAAGTCCATCAACTAATGAATAAGATGTGATATATCCACACAATGGAATATTATTTGGTAATAAAAAGGAATGAATGAAATACTGACACATATTACAATGTGGATGAATCTTGAAAAGGCCATGTATTGCATAATTCCATTTATATGAAATGCCTAGAATAGGCAGAGCTATAAAGGCAGGAAGTAGACTAACGATTGCCCAAGGCTTGTGGTGATGGGAGTTTGGGAATAAAAGTTAAAGGTTGTGGGGTTTCTTTTTGGGGAGATGAAATGTTCTAAAATTGATTGTGATCCACAACTTTGTGAATATGTAAAAACCATTGAATTTTACACTTTAAATGGGCAAATTGTATGGTTTGTGATGAATTATATCTCAATAAAGTAGTTAAAAAAACAAAAATGAAATTAGTAAGACTTTAAGGCACAATAAGAATATGTCTCAGCTAACTGACATCTGAGTACCTTGGTTTAATATCTTAATTTGAAGAGTGGTAATACAGATTCTCCAAGAAAGTATGAAAGAAGAGAACAAGACCAACTCCATTTATATTTCAGTGAAGACATGGTACAATGATAGTGGCTATCTTTGTAGAGTTTTAATTGATTGGTCAGTTTGATTTGGTGTAATCAAGACTTCTAGCAGTAAAATGCCTTAAAAAAAGGAAAACTAAAATCTCAAATGGAAATAATCTCAAATGTTTCAGAGGAAAAGTTGAAAATGTCAGTTCTGTGAAGCAGCAGACTTGGGGAGAGAGGAATGCAGACAGATGAGCAGGCAATGGCAGATGGAAGAGGGACAATATTAAGATTTTCAAATTTCCAACTTAACAACCAGAGCTCTCTGGGTAGTGATCTATCTTTGCAGTCACATCAATTTCTCCTTTGTGTTTTTCCCTGAGTTGTTTATGATTATACAGCTAGATATACACTGTAGTAGTGGTTAAGATATTAAACATTGGAGTTAGGCATCTGGATCAGGGGTTGACAAACCTTTTCTGTAAAGTGCCAGATAAATATTTTAGGCTTTGTGAGCCATATGGTTCTGCTGAAATGACTCAGTTTTGCTGTGACAGCATAAAAGCAACTATAGACAACTCATTAAAAAAATAAGTGTGGCTGTGTTCCTATAAAAATGTTATTTATAAAAACAGGCTCAGGGACCATATAAAATCACTGGATTTAGCTCATGGACTGTAGTTTGTGGACCCCAGATTTTTTTTTAGACTCATTAATATAGTAATATTTACTACTCAAAATTTCCCATTTCAACCACTTTTGAGTGCACAATTCAGTGGTATTAATTACATTCACGATATTGTGTTACCATCACCAACATCCATTACCCAAACTTTTTCATCACCTCAAATAGATTAACTCTTGATTTGTACTAATTTTACTAGTTTCTTGTGCAAATTAGCTGGTCTCTCTAAGTTGCAGTTTTCATTTATGGATAGTATCTGTCTTATAGTGATACAGTAAGATAAAATGAAAGAATGCAGTACTTACCAAACTTACCTGATAAGAATCCTTTGGGTGCTTATTAAAAATGCCATATTTCCAGTCTCAGCAAGGACCTGCTGGGAAGCTAAACAAACAAGAAAGTTTAGGAGGCACTGAAAAAATGCATATAAAGCATTTAACACATACCCTTGTAAATGGCCAGGAAACTAATGAAGCTTGTGTTTTGTCCTTAACTTCCTACTCATTTGACTCAATTTTCATAAGAGGGCTATTATGCTTGTCTTTCTTTGTCTCCCTAAATGTCTGCAGAACATTTTGTATTTTTATGAGGGATAGGAAAGTGTGTTCTGCAAACTGCTGACCAGTGAGTTTGAAGGTCTAGGAAAAAGTCTCTGCAGAAGATTATTGAAGGTGTCATTTATGAAAATGAGAAGACTGTCCTCCTTGAGTCAAAGGTTACAAACTAGAATGCCCTGTGGGGCCAGGCATGGAATTTACATGGGTGAAGCAGGGCACTTTGGAATGGGTGTAGCTGCTACTCAGTGGCTGCCTTCTGTGGTGTGTACACCTTTTCAAGAAAAGACAGAAATCAGAAATTTTAAAATGTTATCAAGGGAAGTGATGTTCCTTTGAGGGCGAAAGGGACCCACGGGTTCTATCTATGGTCATGGCAGATAGGGTTCATTGCCATGACAGATGGCCCTTCTTTGGAGCTGGTGTTTCTGCGTGATGAAACTGGACCCAGAGGGGATCTCTTTTCATAAGATTATCATGCTACTTTACTGGAATTGTAGTTGGTATTGGGGTTTCAGATATATTTAGGTGATTGAATCTTTTTACTGACAATATGATAACCAGGCCCTGAGCCTCAACAGACTCCAGCTCCTACAATCTGATTTATTGGACTCACCTCACTCAGCTAAGATGGAGTTGAAGAAGGACAACCACCACACCATGGAGCCTAGAGTGCCTACAACTGAAAGCAGGAGGATTGCATCCAGTAACCATGTGGAATCTGAGCCTCCTCTTGACATAGAGGTGCAACGGACACAACCAATCCAAGGACCTCAGAGAAAAGGTGGCATTGGAGTGGGAAAAGTGGACATGGTGGCTGATGGGTATGGGGAATGGCAGGAAGAGATGAGATGTGGAGGTGCCTTTGGGACTTGGAGTTGCCCTGGATGGTGCTTCAGGGGCAATCACCGGACATTGTTAACCCTCCCAGGGCTCACTGGATGAAATGGGGGAGAGTGTGGGCCATGATGTGGACCAATGACCATGAGGTGCAGAGATACTCAGAGATGTACTTACCAAATGCAATGGATGTGTCATGATGATGGGAGTGAGTGTTGCTGGGGGGGGGGGAGGGGTGCGGTGGGGGTGGTGGGGTCGAATGGGACCTCATATTTTTTTTAATGTAATATTTCTACAAAATCAATAAAAAAAAAAAAAGGAAAAAAAAAAAAAAAAGGAAGTGCTGTGACCCAAGCATTTGGGCGCCTGACTACCACATGGGAGGTCCTTGTTCGGTTCTGTTCCTGGTGCCTCCTAAAGAAGGTGCAAGCTGGCACAATGGGCAGGCATGGCAAGCTGATGCAACAAGAGACACAAGAAGAAAACATAATGAGAGGCACAACAAAGCAGGGAACAAAGGTGGCTCAAGCAAATAGGTGCCTCCCTCCCACTTGGGAAGTCCGGGTTCAGTTCCCAGAGCCTCCTACAGAAACAAGGAAGATGAACAGACACAGCAAGTGAAAAACAACAAGGGGTTGGGGAGAAATAAATAAAATAAATCTTTTAAAAAATGTTATCAAGGAAAGCGAATATAGTTTAGTGGTTTGAGTGCCTGCTTCCCACTTATGTGGTCCCGGGTTTAATCCCTAGTACTGCCAGAAAAAAATTGCTATCAACAGATTTTGAGTAGTTTTCTTAATTATGTGAACTGAGCAATTTACCTTTTTTTTTTTTTTTAATGGGAGTTTTTTTTTATTGACTTTGTAATAATATTACATTAAAAAAATATATATATATGAGGTCCCATTCAACCCCACCACCCCCACCCCACCTCCCCCCCCCCCAGCAATTTACCTTTGTACTCCAGATATACCCTTTTGACTTCTAACTTGCCATTTCTGCATTAACTAAGATGTGCCAATTCATTCAGTGATGGTGAGTGCTTTTATCTTTGAGTGAGCCTTAGGCATTCATGATCCGTAAGGTAAGCCCTTGGGTCTGTGGGAACTCTAAGAGAAAGGCATCAGTGAAGAGCAGGCCCAGCCCTAATGGATAAGAATTTGAGCTGGGGTGGTGATGGTGACATAGAAAGACTTAATCCAGTTAGGAGGAACAATGGAAAGGCTCAGCCTCAGCTAAGAGGTAAGGCTGCTCTGCTTGTCATAGTCTTCTTGGTTGAAAGATGCTCTGATACCTCGCGTGGCCCCAATTGTATTCCTCAGTCAGGTCCTTTGGCAGACATGCCACAAAGCTTGTTGCAGTTTGAGAGGTCACTAACATTCCACCCCCAGGAGGAGAACTCTGAAGTCACCTCCAGCCCTCCGGAGCTAGGGGTCAGCAGCGGGGACATGGATAATTAGTTTAACTTTCTTTGTTGTTTGCAATGCCAAAAGTTAGGATTCCTAATCTTAAGATTCCAGTGTTAAGTAACTCAGTATTTTTGGTTGAGTTAAAGAACTTTAAATAACCTGTGTTTTATTCTTCTACCTAATTTAGAAGACGTTTTGCACAAACGGAAGTTAGAATATTTCACCAAATCAATTCAAGTAATCTCATTTTCCTTCTTTTAGATACTTTTTCGGGTTGGGGTGGTTATTGGTCTGGCTGATCAGAATTACTCAATGGGCAAAGTATGTCCAAGTTTCAGGCAAGCATTTGATAAGATCTCTCATAAGAGCATTTTGGAGAAGAGAAGAAATTTGTATTGTGCAATAGGACAAGCAGGCTTTTTAATCAGACACTTGGATGGAAAAAGACAAGACATGCTTCTCAAATTTGTGCCTAAAACTTGGCAAGATAAGTAACATATTGGGCACTGGAATTGAGATCCAATATTTTTATGAAATAAACTCTGAGCCTAACAGGACAGAGTGTATCAGGGACCATCCCAGTCATTCTGAGTAACGCTGCAGCTTCACAAATGGTCGATGCTGCTTGAGCTATCAGAAATATACTCTTGATCCCTTCCCCACTACAATTTGCCTGCCTACCTCCTTCTTGTTCTTTGAGACTCAACTTGGTAGTTGCTGTCACTTGTGAGACATTTCTCAACTCCTCCCCACCTTGGGTTAACTGAGAGGATTCTTTGCTCAACTCCAGTAACAGTCTTTTACTTACTTTCATAACACTCATCACACTGAGAAAATTACAGATTGTCTTGCTAGTCCACTCTTCCCACCTTGCTGAAATTTGAGCTTTTTGAAGTCAGATACTGTTTACTTCTATAACATCAGCACTTAGCAAAATGGCAGCCAAAAGATATTTAATATCTTTGTTGAATATATGAAATGACCTGTACCTTGGTTTAAAAATAAAGTGAAATAAAACAAAACAGAAAACCCCAAATACCAGCCAACTGCAGAATTCTTGCAAAGGGAAAATATGGATTGGAAGAAGCATGTAAAACTTCATTTTATAAGTAGTAGCTGGATGTCAAGAAAACTGATGTAAACTTGCCTGTAATAAAAGAAGCACAGTGTTTGCATGATTATGGAGATTGGCTTGCTCTGGGAAGAACTCACCTAAGTCAACTGTGTGCATCATGCCTTAAAAGGGACATACATAAATTGGAGTTCACTCAGAGAAAAGCTGCCAGGCTAGCAACTGACTTAAAAAATATGTTGTATGAATAATGGTGAAGAATCTGGGACCAGCTTGGAGAAAAGTTGACCCTGGAACATGATAACTGATTTCAAGTATTTGATAATAACATGTGGCAAATGAAATAGACTTTCTCTTTATGGATCTAGGGTAGTTCTAGGATCATTTGGTAAAAATTGTAGGGAAGAAGACTTTGGCTCAAAATGAGGGTCAAGTTGGAGCTTATGAATTCTAATGGTACTGCTTTCCACGATTGTGCTGTCTGCACCTGCTCAGTAACCCAGTGGTTAGAGTGGACAAGAAGGACTTAGTTACTGAATCAGGGTTGATGTTTCTATGGAATTGGTGAGGGGAAAGAAATGGAATGCTCTTTGCAGATGTTGGTGAGAGAGTAATCAGATATTCCTTGTGGCCAGAGGACAAAATAAAAGTAAAAAAATATTTAAGGATTCTAGCAACAAGAAACTATTTACCATCTCATTGTGATAGAAAGGTCAACATAAAATTCACCCTTTGCATTCCTAACCTCATTTTCAAATACCTCTCTTTTGTTCTATGAAGGGTATTTCTGTATTACCTAGACTACTTTGACATAGCTCTGGAAAAAGCAAAAGGCTGGGGTCAAATGCTAGACTTGCTATATATTAGCTGTGGGACTTTGGACAAGTTCTTAACATCATTGGCTGTTTCTTTATTCACAGAAGAGAGACCAAAGTACCTACCACACAGTGTAGCACTGAAGGTCTTATAATACTTTTTTTGTTGTTAAAATGCCTAGAATTATGCCAAGAGTTCAGGAGGCTGTAAGTGAATATTTAATCAGAATCATGGAATTGGTACTTGTGGGACAGCAAGCCTCCCTAGACACGGCCAGCCCCGGCGGAAGGCAGACGCATAGCCTGGAGCCAGGGGTCAGGGTGGCTGGCAGGGGCGCAAGCCCTCAGCCTGCCCAGGCCTACTACCGGCGGCTGGAATGGGCGGCCGCGTCCTCAGCCGGCAAGGGCGTGACGCCCTCAAGCCCGCCCAAGCACCAGCAGAGGCTGCGCCCATAATCTCCCGCCTAAAGGTAACATCTGGTCGGCCCTTGCCACTCCACCCTTCTTCCCCACCCCCCTCTCCCGCTCCCTTCCCCCCCACGCAACTGCTTTGTTCCCTATTTCCCGCCACAGCCTAAGAAGCTCAAGTCTGCCTTCCACCCCAGCAACAGCAATAGCCAATCTCCTGCCACCACCTCTCCCACTTCATGTAACCTCTTACTAGCCTTCCCCCCTAGTAACTGCTTACGGCAGCCAACCAAAATATTGCTCACCTCTGAACCAATCAGCATTCCCCACGCCACCCCCCTGCCCTATAATACTATGCTCACTTACTGAATAAAGCAGACCCGTGCCACCAGCCTCGTCTCCGTGGTCTGAGTTCCTCTACCCAGCCTCGTCGTCCTCACCTAAGCCCGCGGCCCCAAGAAGCCCCACAGAGGTTTCGGGGTCCCCCACGAAGCCCCCCAGAGGCTTCAACAGGTACTTTTAAAATAATAGACATGGGGAACCTACAGGTAATGAAATTATATCACAGATTTAGATCTCATTTATAAGTTGATATTTTTACAGAGTCTTATGAAATTACTTCAGGTACTTTCTTTTAAACTTTTATTCTGAGAATTGTAGATTCACACACATTTGTAAGAAATAATACTGAGAGATTCCATTTACTTTTCATCTGTTTCAACTAGTGGTAACATCTCATGTAACTATAGTACAATATCACAACCAGGAATTTGTCATTGATAAAATCAATCCATCTTATTCAGCGTTCACCAGTTTTTTAATATACGCATGTGTGTGTATGTGTTTATAAATGTATCTCCTTCTCTGCAATTTTATCATATGTGTAAATTCGTGGGACCATCACTATAGCCAAGATACAGAACAGTTCCATCAGAAGGATTCCTTGTTCTACCCTTTTATAGTCACATCTACTATTTTCCTTTCCTCTTAATTTCCCCCTTCCCCCCAAACCTTGGTAACCACTAATCATTTCTCCATCTCTGCAGTTTTTTCATTTCAAGAATATTGTATAAATGGAATCATATAGCATGTAATCTTTTGAGGTCAGCTTTTTTTTTTTTTTACTCAGCATAATTGCTTTGAGATCTATCCACATTGCTGAGTGTGTAAGTTTTTTCCCTTTTTATTGCTGAGTAGTATTCATGGTATGGATGTATCATAGTGTTTTAATTGCCTGTCTTCTAAAACAGATACCATTTAATGGGTTGGCTTAAGTTATGGGAATTTATTGACTTGTGATTTTGAGGCTAGGTAAAGTCTAAAATCAAGGCATTGGCAAGGCAATGCTTTCTCCTGAAGACTGAGGTATTCTGGGGCTGCCTGCAGGTGATCCTTGCCCTTGGCTTTTCTGTCACATGGTGATATAAATGATAATGACTTCTCCCTTCTCCTCAAAGTTCCATTGACTTCTGCTTCTTTCTGGGGCTTTCTCCCTCTATGTCTGACTTTCACTCTGCTTATAAAGGACCTTAGTAATTCAAATAAAGCCCAACCTGATTCAGTTGGACCACCCTTTAACTGAAGTAACATCTCAAAGAGATCCTATTAACAATGGGTCCACACCCACCTGAATGTGGACCATGTCCAAGAACATATATAAACTGGGGTCCACATTTCAATCCACCCCATATAGTTTAACTATTTATTCATTGAAGGATATTTTTTTGTTGAGATTTTTTGGCTATTATGAATAAAACTGCTATCAATATTTGTGTATAGGTTTTCATGTGAATATGTTTCCATTTGCACCTTATTTTTTAAAAAATTTATTGAAGTATATCATTCATACATAAACATACATAAACAATAAGCATATAATTATAGTTGTGGTCTTACAAAACAAACATATGTAACATCATACAGAACTTTTGTACTTCACCCTACCACCAATACCTTACATTGTTGTTAAACATTTTTAACTAATGATTAAAAAGCATTGTCAAAATATTATGGCTAACCAGAGTATTTTTCCCCCCAACCAGCCCTATTATTATTATTATCTTTATATCATTTATCTATGAACATACATAAACAATAAGTGTGTAGTAAAAGTTGTGAACTTACAAAGCAAACATGCATAACATTACAAAGGGGTTCCATATGTCAACCCTTCACCAACACCTTGCACTGTGGTGAGACATTTGTTACAAATTATGAAAGAATGTTGTCAAAATCTTACTACTAATTATAGTCCTTATCTTACATTTGATGTATTTTCCCCCAACCCAGCCTATTATTATTTTTAAATATATTTTTTATGTCAGAAGTTGTAAACTTATAAAACAATCATGCACATGTGCAGAATTCTCAAGCCACACCCCTCTGTCAACATACCACACTATAGTGGGAACATTTGTTATAGATAAGATAATATCATCTGATTGCTACCACGTCCATAGTGCACATTTGGCACACATTTTCCATCCTGCCCCATTATCAACACAGTACACCTTTGGCATAGATGTAGAAATATTATATTATTACTTCTAACCACAGTCCATAGGTCACTCAAGTTGTACTTTTCCCATGCTTCTCCATATTCACACCACCCTGCAATAGTGATGTACATTTGCTCTAGCTCACAAAGGACACTCTTGCCTCTGGACCATCAACCACAATTCTCATCCACCTCTTGGTTTACTGTGCCATTCAGTTGCTAGATTATTCTCTAGCATTCTGTCAATTGGCATTTGCATACCTAGACTACCATTTTCAGTCACATCCCCATATATAAACTAGCTCTTACTTACTATGTGTTACCATCCACTCTACACATCTCCACACTTTTACAATAAAGCTAATAAAAACGTCTACATACATTAAACTTCAGCAGTCCCTCTGAGTCCTCCTCTTATATCCTTTAAGGATCCACCACCTACCACCAGATCTTGGAGATATTTTCCTACAATTTTTTCTAGGAGTGTTATGGTTCTTGTTTTTATTTTTAGTTTTTTGATCCATTTTCAGTTAATTTTTGTATAAGGTGTGAAATAAGGATCTTCTTTTCTTCTTTTGGCTATGGATATCCAGTTTTTCAGTACCATTTGTTGAATGAACTACTCTGCCTGAGCTGTGTGGTTTTGACAGGCTAGTGAAAAATCACTTGACCATACATGTGAGGGTCTATTTCTGAACCATCTATTTGGTTTCATTGATCTGTGTCTGTCTTTATGCCAGTACCATGCTGTTTTTACCACTATTGCTAGGTAATATGATTTAAAGTCTGGAGATGAGAGTTTGCCTTTCCTTATTAAGATGTTTCTGGCTATTCAGGACCACTTACCCTTCCAAATAAATTTGATAATTGTGTTTTCAATTAAAAAAATGATGGTGGACTTTATCAGGACTATATTGAATCTGTATATCAATTTGAGAAGAACTGATATCTTAATGATATTTAGTCTTCCAATCTGTGAGCATGGAATGTTCTTCCAGTTATTTAAGACTCTTTACATTTCTTTTAACATTGAGTTACAGTTTTTGAATATAAATGCTTTACATTGTTGTTTAAGTTTATTCCTGACTATTTGAGTTTTATCTGTCATATTGTGTTTTCAGCACTCTTTTGACATATTTAGTTACTTTTATTGATATAATCTTCATTTCCAGGCCATTCTCTCCTGTCTTTTCTTTTCAGGCTCTAGCACACCCTTTCTATTTCCTGAAAATCTGGTCTCCTGGTTAGAAATTCTCTCAGTTTCTGTTTATTTGTGAATATTCTAAACTCACCCTCATTTATGGAAGACAATGTTGCTGGATGTAAGATTCTTGACTGGAAGTTTTTCTCTTGTAGTATCTTAAATATATCATGTCACAGTCTTCTGGCTTCCATGATTTCTGATGAGAAATTAGCACTTAATCTTATTAGGTATCCCTTATATGTTATGCATTGCTTTTCTCTTGCTGCTCTCAGAATTCTCTAAGTCTTTGGCATTTGACATTTGGTTTAGTATGTGTCTCAGAGTTGGTCTCTTTAGATTTTTTGGATAGGAGTAAGTTGTGATTCTTGAACATGGATATCTATGTCCTTCAATAGGGTTGGGACATTTGCTACCAATATTTCTTCAAATATTCCTTCTGCCCATTTTCCCTACTCTTCTTCTGGGACACCCATGACACATATGTTTGCATGTCTTTTGCTATCATTAGTTTCCTAAGGCTTTGTTCAATTCTTTCCATTCCTTTCTTCATCCTTCTTTTGTATGTTCCCTTTCAGAGGTCACTTCTTCAAGCTCACCAATCCTTTCTTCTGCCTCCTCAAATCTGCTATTATTTGATTTCAATGGTTTTTTAAAAATTTCACTTATTGCACCTTACCTTTCACTGCCATAGATCTGCTATTTTTCTATGTATGTTTTCAAATTCTTCATTGTGCTACTCCAATGTCTTCTTAATATCCTTAATCTTTTTAGCCATTTCATTAAATTTATTAAGGAGGTTTTTTTGAACATCTATGATTAGTTGTCTCAACTCCTATATGTTATCTGGAGGCTTATCTTGTTCCTTACCTGGGCCATAGCTTCCTGTTTCTTGGTGTGGATTGTAATTTTTGGTTGGTGTCTTGGCATCTGGTTTACTACATTATTTATTCTGGGTGCAGTTTTTCTCTTTAGTTTAGGGTTTCCTGCCCTTTCTCCCTTGCTGGTTGTACAATAGGAGCCAAGGATATAGTTATATATCCTATAAGCTGTGGAGGTTCAAGCTGTCCTCATTGCCCCAGGACTGATAAAGCTTCCTCCAACTTTCTCCTTTGCCAGGGGTAGGGACAAAGCCACAGCTGTGTGAAATAATCCAAGTTGTACAGGCCTAGACTGTCATTGCCCAGAGAGACTGATGAAGCTTCATCCCCCTTTCTCCTCTGCCTGGGGTGGAGATGGAGCTGTAGGTGTGGGCAGCAATTTATGTAGTGCAGGTCTAAGATGACTGCAGTCACCCCAATAGAGTTCTGATTATTCAGTCTGTGCTAGCCAAATATACCTGCAGTTACCTGGATAGGTTGGTGCAGGGCCCACCTGCCTCCTCCCTTCCAGAGGTGGGGCTGATGCCTAGTTTAGGGATGCAGGCCAATCTGGGTGAAAGAAACTGGTTCCTAATGACACTCTGATTTTCCATCAGCCAGGCTTCCCCTTAGGCAGGGGGCAGAGTCAAAATGGCAGCTACCAGTCTCTTTCCAACCTGGACAGGTTCATACTTTAGCTATTCTTAGGGTTATATTTTAGCCAACCCACTTAACTAATCAGTAGCTGAAATTGGTGACCAACCATCTCTTCCAACCCTATTTTTGGGAAATGGAGCTTCAAATTCCAGTCACAGAATAGCTCCTGGGGCTGCCTGCGCTGCAAAGTAGGATGATCACCAGTCTCCGTGGCATGGCCTGTAATTTCCCAGAGAGGCTGGTGTAGGTCCCTGCAGCTTCCTTCCTGCTGGAGGTGGCACTGGGGCCTAGGCTACAACTGCTATCTGATCTGAATGGAAAGAAGCCGGTCCCTATCAACACTGTGATTTTCAGTCCACCCCACTTCCCCTTGTGCCAGGCGCAGAGTTAAGATAGGGGCTACCGGCCTCTTTCTGAGTTGGGCAGTTTCAAACTTTAGCTGTTCTTAAGATTATACTTTAGCCCCCTGAATTTACTCATCAGTACCTGAAGTTGGTGCCCAACTGTCTCTTCCTCCCCGGTTTTGGGAAGTGGAGCTTTCAATTCCAGCTGTGGAACAGCTCCCGAGGTGGCTTGTGCCTCCAGTGCAGAATGGGCACCAGCCTCCGTGGCGTGGAGCACTCTACTTAAGAATCTTCTCTGCAGATGTGCAGTCTCCTCCTTCCATTCCTTCAATGATATTGCAGAGTGCTCTTCTGGAACCACCATACAGGTACTTCAGCTAGTTCAGATTGCTCTGGGTGTTTGCTAACTGCCCTGTAGCAGGAGCTGACTCTAGGAGCTCCTTACTCTGCTGTCATCTTGCTGATTACGCTGCACCTTATTTTTTTAAAATTCATTAATTTGAGGTGCTTAGTATTTTTATTTAATGAATAAGGAAAATGAACAAGTTATCAGTAAAGAGATTCTATATTTATTGGTTTTACTTTCAATCAGAAGAATAATAGTAGTGACATCTATATTAATAGAACAAAATTAAATTGTATATTCTGAAATACAGGTGCTTATATATTGGATAAATGTATTTAATGTAACTTAACCATGTATCTATGCCAGCTGCTGGCTAAAATGCAAGGCTGTATTTACACAGGAAATATGTCTATATGCAATAAAATACATTTGTTTTTGAACTATCTCCCAAACAACATACTCCTCAAAATGTGCCATAATGTAATGCCTTATTGCAAATAAAAACAAACATTTACACAGTTTCTTCTATGCATTCCCTTTCACAAATATAGGATGTACAGAAGTGTTAAATAAATAAAATATTTGGCACAAACTCAGACTACATAAATTGTCATTCATCTAGTGCCACTAATAAGAAGCTGTTTGCATGGGTAATGCTTGGTAGTTATAGCTAAAAAATTGTATAATAATTTTAGCAAACCCTTATATAATGCTCACTAAATACCAAACACGGTTCCATGTCCATGAAACTTGGTAATGTGAATTAATCTCCACAATAACCATATGATATATGTACTTTTTCAATATCATATTTTATAACAAGGAAAACTGAGACACAAAGTGATTGAGTAACTTTCCCTAGGTCATCCAGCTATAATTGGCAAAACTGAGATTTGAACCCTGATAGTTTTTTTCCAAAGCCATCCCTTAACTACTACACTCTTGGGCAGCTTAAGATTAGTAAATCTACATAAGCTAATTCTCCAAACTAAACTGTTTTAATTAAAATTGGCATTCTTTCCTCAAATGAACTATGTTATTAAATAAATTTGATGTAGTGGGCATTCTCAGTAAAACCTAAGTGCTGCTCATTTTAGAATTCTGAGACTTCAAGGCAGGTTCACCCAGAATCTGTTTGGGAGAAGATATGAGAAAACTCTTGAGAAAGAGTTTATCCCGAAAGAAGAAAGAGTTGACAGGCAACCTGGATAATCGGATGAGAGTACAAATTCTAAGTACTGTATGCCATCAGTCATTGAGATTTGCTTTTCAGCTTGACCCTCATAAATTCATCTTTCAGTCTAGAAGAGCAAGGACTGAAGAAAAAAATGGAAAAGGCCATTTTCACTAAAAAACTTAGAAATACATCAAGTACATCTAGAGGTGTTGCATTGGTGCCCATTAGAAATGACTGTGGACAAGAAGAACTTTGGTACATTTAGAGTACCAACATATTATTAGCAATTGTGGCTGCAGCCACGTTCTGCCCTCAGTACCATGGGAGCACTCAAAGTCCCTCCAGGAAGCACTTGGAGAAATCTTATATCTGAAGTTCCAGTCCTGGCATATGGGGTAAATAGTTTCATCAGTGGCACCAGGCTGTGTAACAGCTTTGGTTCATTAAGGCACAGTACATGCCTTGGCACAAAAATCAGCACTGTGGATAGAAGACCATGGAGGCATGCTGTGATAACCTCTCTCACAGGACTTCATAGTCAGTGGGAGGTTGATCACTGGACACTCCAAAAGGTTTCTGGAGAACTGTGGGGAAACTGCAGGAGAACTGTGGGGGTAAATGGTGGGTACCAGGCGGAGGCAAAGAGAACTTGTTTGCACTCATTGGAGAGAAATCTTCTGGGTACTTGAAAAAAAGAGGCATGAGGAAAGGGAGCTTTCAGAGAATAGAGGTCCTGTAAAAGCACATAGGGGCTACAGCTAGAGAAATAATGTTTACTGCTATTATTGTGCTATCATTATTATTACTTGTGTGACTCTGGCACATTGACAGCGACCAGGGAAAATATGTTAAAAATGCAGTTGCCTTCTCTGAGAATAGGTTAGGGAGCCATGTGTCTTGCATATTTTTAAAACATAGTCTTGACTAAAGACAGAAAGAGGTGAGTCTTTAGATTTACATCTCAATGATGTAATGAATGAAAAATGTGTTTGGATTCAAGAAATAGACTGGAATTTGCCTTTTTTTTAACCTAAAGAATGAGAAGGATGCAAAGTACTTAAAATAAGCATTTTCCTGGGATTTAGAGACTTATTTGGAAGAGGGTTATGTTACAGGAGGTATTCTTGTCATCTAGCACTATATAGCAAACATTTCAACCTTAATGGTGTAAAACAACAACAATTTTATTATGCTTATGGATTCTGTGGGTCAGGGATCCAGATAAGGCATGTCAGGCATGGCTTGTCTTCCTTGCATGTGATATCTGGGGACTCAACTGGGATGATTCAAATGACTGGAATGACCCAAATTCCTGGGGAACCATCAATAAGCTTCTTCACTCATGGATCTGGTGCTTGGGCTACCAGCTGAAACTGTCAACCCCAAACCCTATATGCCCTTTCCATGTGGCTCAGGTTTCTCATGGTGTGATAGCTGGATTCTGAGAGGGAGAAACCTGAAAGAAATGCCCTGAGCAGAAGAGCTACAAGAGAATCTGGTGCAAACTTCATTCTTTTCTGATCTAGCCTCTGGAATCACATGTATCACTCCTGCACATACTATTGGTTACAAGCAAGTCATAAAGGCTGGCCAAGATTCCAGAGGACAGGAATTAGAATAGGCCAAATCACATTGCATGAGAGGATGTTGGATGGAAGATATTGTTGCAACCATCCTTGGAGGACATGATCTATTGTAGGAGATGACAATGAACAAAGCCTTTTCCAATTAGAATAGACAAAAAATTTAGAAGTTCATTAGCTATTCACCAGCTATCTTTAGATACTCAAAGATGGCAGAAATCAAAAGCATTAGATATTCATCTCCTATATTGCTATTTCCTTAAATTCCAAGGCCTAAATATAGTCTTATTCACCAACTAGGGATGCATTTGGAAAAAGGGAGAAATATTAATAACAAATGAGTGTTCATGGCTAAGAGATTTCAAAGTGAGTGGTGAGGTCATTCTAGAGTTTACACACTTCTCAGGAGGATCTCACTGCCTGCCACAGTAAACAGTGCCTCAAGTAGGGGAGCTCCTGAGGGCTCTAGAGACATCTGGACACTATAGGCAGGGCAGACAACCCTGGGAATTCAGCATCCCATCAGTGGGCCTTACTTTGGAATATATGATAACCTATCTCCCTAATGTATTGGAGTTAGACTCGTTTATAATTTTCCTACACATGGCTCTTCTGCCCCTTTTATTTGAGCCTATAATTACCACTATGCCCTTTTTATATGTGTCCCAGATACTTAAATATTCGGTCTCTTCATATGCTGGTTGAGCCCTGAATCTCAGCAGAGTTGCAGCCAACACCTACTCTCCAGTTGTTAGGACAACTAACCACAGGAGATGATGATGGACAATGGCCACTCCCTGAAACAGAGAGTATCTGCAACTGCAAGCAAGGCAGTTCCATCCATCTGCCCAATGGGATCTAAGCCCCCTCTCAATTGGAAACAGAGTGGGCAGCTCAAATCCTCAAGACTGAGGAATGAACAAGCATAAGGGGGGAATAAACTATGGACTAAAGTAGACTTGTTATTCTAGTAATGGGAGAACTTGTGACATTGATATAAAGACAGTGGTCACCAGAGATTCTGAGGGGAAGGAGAAGGAAGAATAAGTGTAACATGGGGCATTTTTGGGACATTGGAATTGTTGCAATGACAGATACAAGCCATTATACATTTTGTTAAAACCTATAAAATTGTGCGGCACAAAGGGTAAACCGTAACACAAACTATAGACCATGGTTGGTTTGCAATGCTTCAACATGTGTTCATCAATTGTAACAAATGTACCACACTAATGAAGGATGTTGACAACAGGGAGAAGTATGAGAGAGGGAGGGTGTGGTGTGTTTGGAAATCCCCTATATTTTTATGTAACATTTATGTATTCTAAAGCTTCTTTAATGATAATAATAGTAGCAGTAGTAGTAAAAATAATATAAATGCTTATTATTAAAAATGGGACAGATTGACTGGCTTGGGAAACCAACTTAACTTCAGAGCTATTTTTGTGTGTGTGGGCCAGATATTAGAAACAATATTGCTATGTAACCAATTACCACAGATTTAGTGGCTTCTAACAACACAGTATTACTGTCTCACAGTTTCTGTGACTTGGGATACCTGGAATGACTTAACTGTGTCTTCTGTGTCAGGGTCTCTCACAATACTGCAATAAAGATTAGGCTGTGGCTGGGGTCTCATCTGGGGCTTGACTGAGGATGGATCCTTTTCCAAGTTCACATGATTGTTAGCAGGATTCAGTTCCTTGTTGGACTTAGGGCTGTAGGTTCTAGCTGGATATTGGGTAGAGACCACCCTTCATTCCTATTTGGCTTGGCTCTCCATACAGAAACTTGAGAGTCAATGGAGAGAGTTGGCTAGGAGGACAGGAGTTAACAATCGTATGCAATATAATCACGGACATGACATCCCATCACTTTTTCTGTATTCTGCTAGTTATAAGAAAGTCATTGATTCCACACAATCTCAAGTGGGGAGGATTATACAAGAATGTGAATACCAGGAAGTGGGCATTATTCACGACCATTTTAGAGTCTTTCCATCACAGAATTGTGCAATTGTGGGAGCTTGGAAGAAGTCCTCTGTCTGATCATAATTTCTGACAGGAAGCATTTGTTAAATATGGGAGTAGGAGTCCAACCCAAGAGAATAAGCAATTCCCGACTGATATGTGGAACATAGTAGTGAGAAATGTACAAGTCATTTGGTATTTCAGGTGGCCAGGGAGATAAGCAGCTAGGATGTCAGACCAATAGGCAAGCAGTCAACTTCAGGGAAATTTCCAGTAATACCTGATAGATTCAGGAGAAGATTTTGATTCATGGAAGGACATTGATAAGAAAAAGCCAGAGAAACCCCATTTCTGCAGGGACTGTGATTTTGGGTAGTTTACTGATGTGAAAACCCACACCTAGGGGAACAAAGCAAAGGTCCAAACACCAGATTTTCAGTGTAATTCTCCAGACTTTTAAAATATCTGATTTATATTGTACTTTATATAAATGAAATCTTAGAGCATGTGTTCTTTCGAAAATGGCATTTTCATACAATATTACATTTGGAAATTCATCCATGTTATTGTGTGTTCATTTTTATTGCTGTATAGTATTCCATTGCATAAAAATAACAGCTCATACATTCTATAATTTGATGAAAATATCAGTTGCTTTCAGTTTGGGGCTTCTGTGATCATACTTCTACATATATTTTGTTTTTTTTTTATTTTATTTTATTTTATTTTGTTTTTTTTTATTGACTTTGTAATAATATTACATTAAAAATATATATGTGAGGTCCCATTCAACCCCACCCCCCCACCCCCCCTCTCCCCCCCCCAGCAACACTCGTTCCCATCATCATGACACATCCATTGGATTTGGTAAGTACATCTTTGGGCACCTCTGCACCTCATAGTCAATGGTCCACATCATGGCCCATACTCTCCTCCATTCCATCCAGTGGGCCTGAGGATTTACAATGTCCGGTGATTACCTCTGAAGCACCATCCAGGGCAGCTCCATGTCCCGAAGACGCCTCCACCTCTCATCTCTTCCTGCCTTTCCCCATACCCTTCGTCCACTATGTCCACTTTTCCCATTCCAATGCCACCTCTTCTATGTGGACATTGGATTGGTTCTACATATATTTTGATATGCACTTTTGTGGGGCATTTACCTAAGAGTAGATTCCTTGGTCTTTTGGTGTGGGTTGTTCAGCTTTAGCAGATAGCACCAAACTGTTTTCTAACATGGTTGTACTAATCTGTACTCCTACCAGCAATGTGTGAAGGTTTAAGTTGCTCCACATCCTTGATGATACTTGATTTTGTCAGTCTTTTAAAAATTTTAGTCATCTGGGTTTGTAGAGGTAAGTTTTTGTGGCTTTCATTTGCTTTTCTCTGATACTGATGAAGTTGATAACCTTTCATGAATTTCCTGGTTATTTGAAAACCCTACTTTGTGAAGTGATTGTTCATGTATTTGCCCATTGTTACTACAGTTTACTATATTATATAAGTTTTAAAATATATATTCTACATATGAATTCTTTATATATTCTGGATAAGTATCTTCTAACACTCATGGCTTCCTTTTTGCTCTCTGGTAATAAAGTCTTTTTATAAATAAAAGTTACTAATTGAATGTAGTTCAAGTTACCTTTTTCCTTGATGTTTAGTGGTTTTTGTGTTCTGTTTAAGAAATGTTTGACTTTTTTATCATACAGCTGATTTCCTATGTTATTATCTAGAAACATTTTTATTTTACCTTTCATATCTTGATTTTGTGCAAGGTTGAGGTAGAGATCAAGATTTATTTTCCACTTAAGGATATCCAGTTTTTCCAGTCATTCGTAAGACTTCCCTTTTTTCAGTGCTTTGCTGTGTCACTGTTGTCATAAATCAGATATCCAAATGTTTGTGTGTATTATTTGTAGACTTTTCATCCATTACCTTATTTGTCTGTACTTTTGATAGTACCACACTGTTTTAATTTCTATAGCTTTGTAATAGGTCTTGATATCTAATAGTTTAAGCCCTCAAATTTATACTCTTTTAAGATTGTCTCAAAATTGTCCATTTGCTTTCCTCTATACACTTTAGAATCACCTTTATAATTTACACTAAAAAACCCTGTTGAAAACATAAGGTCACAAAACACACAAAGAAACAGGAAGTGATGACCCAAGTAAAGGAGAAGGGTAAAGAATTAGAAACCATCACTCAGGAGGACCATACCTGGGATATACCAACAAAGACTTTTAAAATTGATTCTAAATGTTTTCAAAGAGCTAATGGACATCAGGAAAATGACAGATGAACATAAAGAGAATCTCAATAGAGAGATGGAAATTATGAATAGGAACCAAACTGAGCTGAGTTCACAGTTATAGAAATTAAAAAATTCCCTAGAGTGATTTAAAAGCAGATTGGAACTGGCAGAGGAAAGCATCAAAGAACTGGAAGATAAGAAAAATTGAAACAATTTACTCTGAGGATCAGAAAGAATAAAGAATGAAGAAAAGAGAATAGAGCCTGAGGAACCTATGGGGTATGAAGTGTACCAATATGCACATTGTGGGAATCCCAGAAAGAGAAAAAAGGGAGAAAGGCGCAGAGAGAATATTCAAAGAAATAATGGCTGCAAACTTCCCAAATTAACAAAAGACAGGAATATACACATCCAAGCCACTGAATAAATTCCAAACAGGATAAATCCAAATAGACCTACACTGTAGCATATTCAAATTTGTAGCATAATCAAATTGCAAATGCCAAAGATGTGGAAAGATTTCTGAAGTCCATGACATAGAAGCAACATGTACAAGGGAGCCTCAGTAAGATTATTGATTTCTCATTGGAAGCCATGGAGGCAAGAACTATTTAAAGGTGGGGGGATAGAGAGATATAGGGACAGTTTGTGTCTTCTGTTGAAGTTGTCAGTATCAAAGCAACTGAGATTATTATAGACTTAGGATGTTAAGTTTAAGCTTCATGGTAACTACAAAGAAAATATCAGAGAATATGCAAGTTCATAGAAGCAGAAATTGGAGTAAAGGTTGCCAGGGGCAGGAGACAGGGGTAATGGGTAATTAATGTGTAGTGGATATAGGGTTTTGACTGGAGAGATGGGAAAGCTTTAGTAATAAAATGTGGTGAGGGTACTGCAATGTTGTGAGTGTGATTAAGTCCACTGAATGGTATGCTTGGGAGTGGAGGAGATAGAAATATTTATATTATATATATATGTTCCCACACATTAAAAAAAAAAAGTGCAACTAAAGAGACAATGACAATTAAAAGCAATAACATGATCCTAGGTGGGATTTAGCAAGGGAAGAGAAAAGGCTCAAACGAACAATATTGGGACATAAGAAAAAATTGGAGTATAGATTGTAAGCTTCATATCAATGTTAAATTTCATGAACTTGATAACTGCCCTTAAGATGTTTACACAGAGGAATATCTGTGTTCTTAGAAAAAATTCATGGCAGTCTTAAGCATTCAAGGAACATAATGCATACAGCCTATCATCAAGTGTTCAGAAAATTTATTGATAAAAAATAGTGAAATAGAATGATATGGCAAGTGTAGCAAAATTTTATAACTAGTGGATCTGCTATTCTAGAGGGTAGGAGTGTGCTGGGATTCTATGTATAGGGTTTGTATTATTTTTTGAAATGTTCCTGTAAGTTTGTAAGAATTTCAAAATAAAACGTTTTAAAAAATCTATTGAGAAATGAATGCAGTTCAGTGGTTGAGCTCTTGCTTTACATGTATCAGGTCCTGGGTTCAATCCTGGTACCCCCTAAAAAAACCCCAAAAAACAAAAAAAAACTATCTAATAGCTACACATATATCTCTATATAATCTATATAATCTTTCTATCATCTATATCTATTATATTCTTTATAACATTAATATTATTATATTCTGCTATTATTCATTTAAATGTACTCAGCATGTTTATCATTTCTTTAGCTTTTCACGTCTTTTGTCTCTTTGACTCCATCTGGAAAAAATCAAACAAGATCTCAGGGAACTAAATGACAGCAAGAGACATGCAAACATGTGTGTTATGGGTGTACCAGAAGGAGAAAAGAAGCATGGGAAATCTACAACTGGAGTGAGGTATGGACTGAGGTTAACAGCAATACTGTAATATTCATGCATCTATGCCAAAGAGATATTGTGTTGATAATGGGGAATGTGGAAAAAGTGTGCTAAATGTATGCTATGGACTATGGTTAGTGGTAATAAACTGATGATATTATCTCATAATCTGTAATGAATATTCCACCACAGTGTAGTATGTTGATGGAGGGGTGTTGTATGGGAATTTTGAAATATGCATAATTGTTTTGTAAGTTCACAACTTCTGTAATAAAAATATGTTTAAAAAAATAATAGGGTAGGCTGGGGGAAAATATACCAAATGTAAGATATAGACTAAACTTAGTAGTAAGATTTTGATGATATTCATTCATAATTTGTAACAAATGTCTCACAACTATGCAAGGTGCTGGTGGTGAATTTATTTATGGGACCCCTGGATGATGTTTACGTGTTCGCTTTGTAAGTTCACAACTATTACTATACACTTATTTTTTATGTATGTTCATGTATAGATGATATAAAATAATAATAATAATAGGGTGGGTTGGGGGAAAATACACCAAATAAGATATTTTCATTAGTAGTAATATTTTGGGGATGCTTTTTTCATCATTGGTTAAAAATGTTACACAACAATGCAAGGTATTAGTGGTAGACTGAGGTATGAGAGCCCTGTATGACTTTATGTGTGTTTGTTTTATAAGGTCACAACTATTACCATACACATTATTTATGTATGTTTATATATGAGTGATATACTTCAATAAATTTTTAAAAAGTAGATGAGTATATGATGGGATATAGTCACAGCAGAAGATGAATAATATTTGGGAGTTCAGTATATGGTAGGAGGTTGTAAAACTATGAGAGCAGATTAGATGTCACAGATGAGACAACGATACAGCATGATACAGCATGAGAAGGACAGTGGGTTAAAGACAGAGCATCAACATGTGAAGGGCAGGTGGAAGAAGAGAGAATAATGAAGGAGATCAATAAAATATTATTAGGGAAGTTGAAAGAGAACCAGGACACAGAAATGCAACTGAACCAATTGGGTATTTCCCGGAGGGAGAGATCAGTAGTGTCAAAGTTGGAGAGAGAATATTTGAGATAACAAATGTGATCATTATATTTAGATATTAGGATCTCATGGTTTCATTTGACAGAAAGAGGAAAGAAACCAGATCACAGTGATTTGAGAAGTGAATATACATTACTCTTGAGATGTTTAGATTACATGCAAAAGAAAGAAAAATGGTAGAGATAAAGAGGATGAAAGGTTTAATGACATTTAAAATATTATCCAGGATGTTTAATTGTACATGGACTGAAGAGGTAGGACTATAGCGAGGACCAAGGAACAATGAGTGCTGGACTGATCACGAAAGAAAGAGGTTAGAAAGGGATTAAGAGATCTAGAAAATTTGTAGCTGTATTCAGAGATTTTTGAAGCTAGCATTTTTAGTTAATTGCAGAAGTCTTTGCATTCTATATTATGCATTCTTGAAGTATTTTAATTTTTATTATAAGCATATATTATTTTATAATTGGTAAAAGCAATAAAGATTAAAATAAAGATGGGATGAAAGAGAGCACTAGATTTTCTGTAATGTTTTAAGGAAAGCAGAGTGAAAGAAGTCTCCAAAACATGAATTTGGATCATTGAATATTATTTTCCCTCTACATTTTTTATTCAAACGAAAGCAATTCTTGAAAGCCAAGAAGTTGTTCTGTTTGTGTGGGGCATCATTCTGGTTTTTTCATAGTTCAGATAGGAGCACTCCTCTGAAGGGAAAGTAGTTTCCTAATATCTATATCATGTAATTCATTAGAAAACGCTATCCTAGGAAGACTGCATTGAAGTATTTAATCATGCATTTTTTTTTTGAATAATATCTCTGACATTATTTGTAGAATAATTTGCTTGATTCAGTACTGTGTTTAATAATAACCAAAAATAGCCAATTGATTCTGGCAAAAATTTGACAAGGGAAAGAATTTGGCAGAAAAAAATGCTGTACTTTATGAATTAGTGCCTTGTACCACTCAATCATTTTTTTCCTTAGCTAGGTTGTCTCCTTTGGTCTTGTTTCAGAAGCTAAACAAATGAAAAATGAAAAATGATCGGTTACAACTGAGTGGTGGAAAAACAAGATGCTTAAGTAAAGTCACAGATATTATAAAATCATGGCAAATTTTGAGGTCTCTTTCTCTTTTCTCCTTCATGCACTGGGACAAATTGGGACAGAATACCCAATGTGATTTTGAACAGTGGACTAAGGAAACTATACTAAGTCAGAGGTAGTACAATCTGATTGAGTCTTCACTGTTGTAGGATGGACAATGTGATTCCTCCATGCTCTTGTTTCATTTTGAGCGTATCACTGATGAGGTGGTCCTATAAAGAATGGGCAGAAGGCAGAAAGAGTGATTGTGATGATGTGTGCCAGGTTCAGGTGGGATAATGGACACCTGAAAATGGAAAGGGGAAAATGGCAAAACCTCTGTCCTCAAGCCTCTTTCTCTCCTCACTGTGGAGATCCTGCTCACCTGACCAGAGCAAGCATACCACGGGCACTGCCCAAGAGGAGGATGAAGTTTGGGAGTCAGTTGGGCAGGGAAGGAGGACAAGAACAAGATAAGTGAGGGGTCCTGCTACTTTTCAGCTGTGTGACCTTGGGTAATTCATCTACTCTTTTGTCAGCAGTAGTGAATAAAGGTAATAATTTTATCAAATATTAATTGTATCAGATAGTGGTTAAAAGGATTGGTTGATACTATATTTTATTATATTTTTATGGACATGTCTTCTTAACTCAAACACGTTGAATTTTAAAAACATTAGTAATGGCAGAATTACAACATGTTTACAGAAAACATTTATGGAGTTTTGTATTAACTCATACCAATATAAGGGAAATACATCAAGTGCTAAAAGAATATAGACAAGACAGAGATCATTTCTGCTGGAGTCACTGATGAAGACTTCAAGCAGGAAGTGGCATGTGAACTGGGTTTTGAAGGGTAGGTAGAAATTTTGTAGTTGCAGCTAAAGAAGACTCTTCCAGGAGAAGAAAACTGTGCAAGCCAAGGCCTAATGTGAAGAAAATACAAGATATTGAAATAGTAAATAAACCTTGAAATTTACATGGTGCTTCATGATTTACAATGTAGTTTCACTGATTCAGAGTAACAATGAGATTTGGCTGTAGCATGGGGTATGTCACTGGGTCTGGAGGGGACGATCCACATAAGGATCATATTTTGGAAGAATTTGAATGCTTTTTAAGGAATTTACATAGAAATGAACATGCCAGGTAAATAAAAATGGAATGAATAGGGATTCTAATTCTCAGCTGTCACAGTGGAAAATACATTATGTATTTGTATGATAATAAGTTGTGTATTTCACAGATATTATTTATTTCTCTTTTCTGGGACACTTTCTTACATTTCTATACTTTTCAAGGCCTTAATGATGCCTTTTTGTAACCTTTCTTCTTTGGCACTTAATATTAATACCTTACCTGCGTAAATGTATTTCCTACCTGGGCACTTTGCCTCCAGTCTCTTCACTCCACGGTCCATGCAATAAAGGGAGCCAGATTCATCTTACTAGTCTGATCATGCGGCTCCCCTGTTCAAAATCTTACAACTGCTCCTCCTTTGCTCCTGGATTTGGTTCAGACTTTCAGCTTGGCATTCACATTATCTGATGGCAGCTCACCTTTCTAGTCCTGATTATTCTCTGACATATTCCTTATATTTCAACCATTTTCTGTCTTTTCCTTCTCTGTTCTCAAAACACAGTTTACTCTTTCATGTCTCTTTGATATGCCCCCATATGCCTTTTCCATGTGCCCAAGTTTTATCTATGATTCAAGAATTAATTTAAATGCCAGTTCCTATACAAAGTTTTCCCTGGCCATCACATCTGGAATGGATCCCCCCTGCCTTTATATCATAATAGCTAACACACAAATAGTGTTAGGCATTCTCAACACTTTGCAAAAATTAACTCATCTAATCCTCATAAAGTAGACTTATTTTACAGAAGGGAAAACTAAGTCAAATCTCTCTTTCTCACCCAAGGTTACATAGCAAATAACTGGCCTTAGCATTTCAATCTAGGTACTCCCATATCAGTATTTGTGCTGTCACCTGTTGTTATGCAGCCTCATATGCAGTCTTATAATATTTGTCTCCTTCCTTATGGCACTTAGTATTTAAAATTTTATTGCTTATATATCTATCCTACTTATCTGCTTTGTTTAATCCTGGCCCTTTCACCCTAGTGGACCTTCCTATTGGAACTGGAACTGTGTCCATTAAGAGGGAGTTTTGTGTATCCTGTTTCTGACCATGGTCAAAGTCTTTTCTATGTTTATCCTAGTCTAGCATTTGTCCTTAATGCCGGATCCATTATTTCATTTACTGTACCTTGGCCTTTGTTTCATATTTTGGCGTTGTGCTTGTTCTTGTACCTGATGATAAAATTTAACTTCTCATATTTTTTTCTTTATTTCATTTCTTTGGAGCATTTTTACACTGCCAATTCATATCCTTTTTGAATTGCTACTAAATCTGGCCTTGGCCCTTAGATCCTAGGCTGACATGGACCCACATGATTGTCATTCCTCTCCCATATTCTGGGAGAAGGGATCAGAAACTGCAAGATTCATAAGTTCTTAAAGGCAGGGATTGTGTCATCCTTAATCTTGTAGCCACAGAATAAGTATGGTGCCTTGTATATAGGAACTCAATCATCTTTTGTTGATTAAAAAGATGAGCAAATGAAAGTGGCAACCATCAACAGAGTTTGGCTTGACTGCCAGTTGTGCCTTCTCTAATGCATTCACTCTTAACCTGTTTCTCACATTATCCTTTATATTAAATTAAGATTCAGCCTCAACTCTTCAAATCTTGTGCATCCTGCTGTGACACAGCTTGGTTAAAACAGCAGGTACTTATTGAATGCTACTATAAGGAGGGCACAGAGGGAATATAATGTAAAATGCAGATATTGGTTTTAAAATAATTTCATTATAACTGTCTCACTAAGGCTCAGATGTACAAAATATTGTTATATTAAAAAAGTTCAAGGCAACAGTAGTTGTCACAAGGAGGTACATGACTAAGCAACAAATAATAACTTAGATAATAATATTTGGGAAGCGCAGGTCACCTCAGGCGGAAATGAGTAGCAAAGATTTGAGAAGAATGTAGATTTTGAGCTAGCTTTTTAAATATGAGAAGGACACAGGCAGAGATCAAAGAGCCTAATTAAGGTCAATGGACTACTGCAGTGTGAAAGGGTATGTTTCCCTTACATGTACTGAGATGCAGAGAAGCCCTGGTATCATATTCCTTATTTATTTTCCTGGGGTAAATTCCTCTTAGGTTATGCAAATTTTGGCTGATGTTTACTGTGTATATCTGACACTACCTGGAAATTCTCAAATCAGGAAACATCTTTGGACAAATGAAATTCATGTATAAAGAAGTTTTGGAGAGGAGGTATAGGTATTGGAAGCAGCTCTTTACAGGATTATAATGCCAACTTGCACAGGGATTTGTAAATAATTTTAAGGACCCAGAATGGGGCTGATATCAGTTATGTTCTCAATAGTAATTATAATAATTTACATTTATGCAGTGTTTCAGAGTTTATAAGACATGTTTAACATATGGTATCTCATTTTGATATTTGTAAGTACTTTTTGCAATAGGAGAGCTTTTATTTATGCCAATTTTATAAATTAGGATTAAATTCACATGATTGGTTCAAGGTCATAGGGAAATGTATGAAAAAGCCAGATTTTAAATCAAATTCTTATTCCACGATATTTTTAAATACATTATTTTTTTTCTGATGAAGTTCAAAAGAAGTATGTTGGCAAAGCTGTTCTCTAGTCTTCTGCTATGAAAGACTTGATTAGATAGTCATCAAATCCATTTCTCTTTATTTCTGGACACAACATACAAATTCCATTAACAACCAAGTTATTGAATGAAAACAGCTGATGTGCACCATTTTGAAGCCTGGCCCATAAAATCTTCTCATATGATTGTCTTCTCTCTTTTGCTAGCTTTATTTCAATACTCAAAGTCACCTCAGAAAGCATGTATTGAAGATGACAGAGTCCATCAACTTGAATTCTTGAGTAACTCCATGGAACTGAGTCCTTCCCCCTTCAAGTAATAAACTTCTATTGAGTTTATTGAACAAGAAATAAACTTATGTTAAACCCCTGAGCTTTTAGGTTTTATCTATTTCTTATAGCAACTAGTGTTACCTTAATAATGTACTACATTTACATTATCTACATTTAGGTTGTACTGCATAAGTATTTCTCTTTTAGTTGCCAAAATGTGGCTGAAGTTATTTAGAGTTGGTGCCCAACTTTTTCTTCTAAGTTTCTTCCGACCCATTTTTTCCATTTCCTCTTTTTTTTTAGTATATTTTTAAAATTTATTTTGAAAAGGTACATAGTTAAATAAAATGTTACATAAAAAATATTGGATATTCCCATATGCCCCATCCCCCACAAGTCTCACTTTTCCCACATTAACAACTTCTTTCATTAGTGTGGTACATTCATTGCAATTGAGGAACACATTTTGGAGCATTGCCACACAGCATGGAATATAGTTTACATTGTAGTTTACACTCTTTTCCACTCCATTCTCTAGGTTATGGCAGGAGATATAATGTCCTGTATCTCTAATTGAGAGGAGGCTTCGATCCCATATGGCTGATGGATGGGACTTTCTTGCTTGTAGTTGTAGGCTCTCTTGGTTCCTTGGTGTTATGCTTGCCCATCCTCACCAACTTGTTAGTTTCCTGGGTGAGTCCAATGAACTGGAGAG
The DNA here is from genome assembly GCF_030445035.2 of Dasypus novemcinctus. Lineage (NCBI taxonomy): Eukaryota > Metazoa > Chordata > Mammalia > Cingulata > Dasypodidae > Dasypus > Dasypus novemcinctus. The sequence goes on from NC_080684.1 coordinate 59,692,472, forward strand.
TAGGTGCTGCAACTCCACTGAGGCTCAGGGCCCAGCTGGCACATGGACAGCCTGGAGGTTCAAGTCTCTTGGATGAACACCTACCAACTCTAGCACCAACTGATAGGTTCAATAAAAGGGAAAGAAAAGGCATGTGTAGAGATGTCACATCTGAGTCCAACTCTGTCATGCTCGGGAGCCCAGACTCCAAAGTATGGCCCACAGGCATAGCACTAAACTCCGGAGCTATCTGCCATGACCATAGGACCTGGGTGTCTCCAACAATGCTGAGGGCTTGACACATTAGTCTGTCCTCCCCAATTAGGAACCACCCACGCTAACTGCTGAGTATATACCCAGAAGAACTGAAAACAAGGACACGAACAGATATATGCACACCAATGTTCATAGCAGCATTATTCCTATTGCAAAAAGTTGGAATCAACCTAAATGCCTGTCAACAGATGAATAGATAAACAAAATGTGGTGCATATATACAATGGAATATTACTCAACTGTAAGAAGGAATACAGTACTAACACACAGGATAACATGGATGAATCTTTTTTTTAAATTTTTAATTCATTTTTTAAAAATATTACATTAAAAAAATATGAGGTCCCATTCAACCCCACCACCCCCACCCCACCACTCCCCCCACAGCAACACTCTTTCCCATCATCATAAGACATCCATTGCATTTGGTAAGTATATCTCTGGGCATCGCTGCACCTAATGGTCAATGGTCCACATCATAGCCCATACTCTCCCACGTTCCATCCAGTGGGCCCTGGGAGGATCTACAATGTCCGATAATTGACCCTGAAGCACCACCCAGGACAACTCTTAAGTCCCGAAAACGCCTCCACATCTCATCTCTTTCTCCAACATGGATGAATCTTGAGGACCTTATGCTGAGTGAAGCAAGCCAGGTATGGAAGGACAAATACTAGATGACCTCTCTGATGTGAATTTAGCAAATTGAGCCAACTCAAGAGAGTTAGGTGTGGAAGACAGGTTTACAGGAAATCGAAAGGGAGAAGGTCGTGAGCCAACGTTCATATGGGTGAAATCTATGATAAGGTGGAAGTGAGTAGTGCACAGTGAAGGGAGATGACAGGGGTATAAGGATACTATTGGGTTAGGCAGTGCAATCTTGACAGGGGCTAGGATGGAGAGGATGGTTTAGAAGGTCCATGGAACTGGGGGGAAGGGTTGAGGGAAGGAGAAGTTGAGCATGGGGAATTGGCAAGTATGTGTTGAGAAAACTCTTTTGGAAATATGACAAGGAAGGGTTACTGGTTCAGGGTTTTGGAAGGGGGGGCATTTGGCACAGGGTGCACCTGGGGCAGGGTTCTAGGGAATGTGTGTTAATTTTGTCATAATGTGTTATATCAGTGGGTGGAGACCCATATAATGAGCAGGAAGGTTTTGTACTCCCAGCCTGGAGTGGCCCAATATGTTCTCAAACAGAGGGGAGGTTGTCTCCCCACTTCCTCTTGAAAACCCTCTGGTCTTTTAAAGTTCGTGAAATGAGTCTATACTCCTGTCGGCCCCATTATTTTTGTTGTTTACAGTTATCTGTTTCCCTCTTCATTGATTTCCCACATATTAAGGATTTTAGCCATTAGTTTAGTAAATTTCCCACCACCACTATTCCTGTCAACCCTAATATCTAAATGCCAAAGATAGCATTCTCTGATCTCTTATGTTTCCACCTGACTTATTCTGTGTCTCTACCTTAGCAATTTTTGGAAACCACTAGGATCCCCAGTCCATTGATCTTCCTGTCATGTTATTGTCCAACATCCATCTATACCCAGAATGAGAAGCCCTTGTTAAATAATTTCCATGTATACACATTTAATATACTTGCCCCAGTTCCCTAGCCGTTATTGACTGTCAAAATTCCAACTCTTGGTAAATCTAACTTTCTTCCTATTCCATTGCTGCATCAGCATAGCTGAGTGTGAATGGAGAAAAAAAATACAATGATGCTTACTGGTTGAACTTTATGATCACGACTGGGCATTCAGCATACCCCACAAACCCTACTATATTTCCCTTGTTAATTCATCTCCTTATTCAAAACTGTTATTTCAAATCCTTCTATTCAGTCCTCAAACTTATCATACCAATTCTGGTCTACCCACATTCATATGAGGACCTTTCTTTATATTTATTTCATTGGAAAGAAATAATTAATCAGAAAACAACTATTTCTTCTTCCTTCATCAAATATGTTAGCATACCTGCATCTGTACCATATAATCTGCCTTCTCTCTGGATAAAATGGATGAACTTACTAGTTCCTGTCTTAGGCTATTTCTTAGTCTTAGCATTGATCCCATGCCTGCACAGCTACTACTGTAACCATTCCTTTAATTTTGCTGCTGCATTCCTTTGCTTTTTCTCTCTACTGGATCATACAAACATGCTGTAATTTTCCCATTTTACTAATCTTTCCCTTGATCCCTCATCCTCCTCTGGATTCTGCCCTGTTTCCTTGCTCCCCTCCACCTTCACCTTTCTGAAACCACTCCAGTCAGTAAAACCATTCTTGTTAAGTTGTCAATAACCTCTTGTTGATAACTGCCAAATCAGCTGGTCAATTCTCAGTCTGCATCTCCTTGAACCATCAATTGTATTTAACACAGTTGACCACACCCTCCTTGAAACAATTTTTTCACATGACTTCTTGGCTATCATGCTCTCCTCATTTTCTTCCTACTTTACTGGCCCCTTCTTCTCCACCTCCTTTCCTGACTTTCCTTGATAATCCTGTCCTCAAATTTTAAATTATTCCAAGATCTGATGCCTGGCCCTCTTCTATTTTCCACATATACTTTCTTTAGTAATTCTATCCAGGTCACTTTCTATGTGATTCCATCTAGAATACACATACATGCAGACACACACACAGAGCCCTGGCTTTTCCTCTAAACACACACACGGATAGCCTACTGCCTATGTGTTCACATACAGGCATCGCAAACCTAACATGCCCAAATCATAAATATGGATATATTCCCCCAGACTCACCCTTTACAATAAGCAGCACTATTATGCAATAAGGTTGCTCAGGCCCAAAGCCTTGAAGTCATCCTTAACTCCTTTCTTTCCTTCACATTCTATATTCACTCTAGAAGCAAATTTCTGTTGTCTTTATTTATAAAATTGGACCACTTCTCATCTTCGGTACTGCTAACAGCCCAGTCTAAGTTTCTGATATTTTTTGCCTGGGTTGTTGCCATAGTTTCCACAGTGGCATCTTGGAGTTTCCTCTTGTCTTCCTTTAGCACAACGGCCATAGTGATCCTTGACTGAACAAATGAATGCATCAATTAATGAATGATACTCTCTTTGGCACCAGCCCTGCTTTACTTTGGTCCCATCAGCTCTCTCATGGGTGTTTATGAGCCTTGTGAAGAATCATATCTCTGCCATCACCATGATCACACTACAGGGCGGAGTGAGAAGCACTTCAGCCCCTAAGATGGGTCATGTGAACAATGTTCTAGCTGCCTGAGACTCAGCTTGTAAGGCTGAGCGATCTAGAGGATCTGTTTAGGGAACACATTCCCTTCAGGATAAAGTCCTAATGGGCTTCACCAGGACTACCATGCCTTTCTTGTTTTTAACAGTTCAGGGTTATTCCCTCCCTTTCATCCCCCAAAGCAAGACAGAAGAGCTTGCAGGTTTACAAACATACAGAATCTCTCTCACCTCTAGGTCCTTGTACATCCTGTTCTTTGTCCTGAAACACTCTTAACTCCTCCCTTCAACTGCTAGGCTTACCACAATTTGTTCTTTAGGACTCTTCCCAGATGCTACTTTCTCCCAAATCTTGTTCCAAATACCCATGAATGGTAGGTGTTCCTTTCTGTGTCCCATAACACTGTCCTCATTCAAATAGTAGCTTTTCTCACTCTGGATAGAAATTTGCTTTTTTTTTTTTTTTTTTTTGCTACTCTGTCTTACCTAGTTTTATGATCTTCTTGAGGGCAGACCACTATATTTTGCTCATTATTTTAACTCCCAGTACTTACCACAGTGCTTGGCATGGAGGAGTCCCTCAGTCAATAATAGTTGAATGAATAAATGAATAAATGAGTGATGCTAATCAGATTTTTCTTAAAGGTTGCTGAGGGAAGCTTTATTTCTATAGTTTGCCATCAACCTTGCTCCTCCTCTCTTGTTGTCTCAGGTTGGGGGAAACATGTTCTCTGGCCCTAGCTTGGCAGACCAGGTAGAATATTTTATCATCTTCTCACAGGGAAGCCATAGGAATAGCATCCATATCTCAAGGTACCCTGGAAAAGCAGGGTTTCTTAGCAAAGCAGGCTGCTGTCTGGTTGTCATCCCAGACAGTAGCAGTGCATACAGTGGGAAAAGTTTGACTTTGGAGTCAGGTTAATTTAAATTCACATACTTTTTTTTCCTTTCTAACTTATCTGAGGTTCAGTTTCCTTATCTGTAAAATAGGGATAAAAATATCCCTCCTGCAAGACGTAACAGTACGGGAGAAGGGTTGTCTGTACCTGGTAGGTCCTAATCACAAGTGTTAGCTGCAGGCCTGAAGTCCTCTCACAACCCTTGGCTAATCACATTAGGGAACACAGTGTCCAGGGCGGCTGTCTCGAGTCACTTTAATTACAACACCAGCTAGCATTATAATCCAAGCAACTTCAGATAGGGATTGTCTGTACTGTTGGATTTCTCTTCCATAATAGGGCTGAGGTCAATGTATAAGGCTCTAAAGCTCCCATTACCACAATTTTTCATGTTGGTCTTGGCCACAGAAAACAAGGCATGCAAATGCGTGCACACACATGCAGGTATGTGGAAAACAAAGAATTTCTCTATTTAATTTGCTTTTCCTTAATTTGCCATTGTTGGGAGTACATAAGCCATGAGAGACTGATTACTAAGTCAGATAATATTTTTCTTCAACAAAACAGCACTGAGATAAGTGCTATTGTTATTTACAGCTTCTCTTTCTTGATAGTGAAATTTACCCGGGAGGTAACTGGTTGACAGAAGAGCAACTTCTTGAGAGGAAAGTGTTTGAGCAAAGGTATTGCCCTTCTGGTGGTTAGCTGCGAAGCTGAGAGGAAAGTATTATAGGTGTATTTCATGCCTGCCAATTTCCCTAATGCCGTGGGTGCTGCAAACTGATTTTCCTCTGCCAGCACATTTAGTTTACAAGATGATCCTCTCATAAAACACTGCTGGTTACATTTATGGGAACATATGCGAAATTAAACCACGGACCCAGTAGTCAAATAAAACTTCCCATAACATGTTGCTATTGTTCTTTGCTTTTCTTAAAGCAGATGAGCTGTTTGGCCAGTCAGACTTTTCCATATAAATATGCTTGCACAAAATCTGGGCTTTATGGGTCCAGAATGGAGTGGAAGCCTCTCGGTGAGATCAAAGATTTCCCTCTGCTTCCTGGACACAGATAAGGGCCCTCATTCCTAGTTCTACAAACACAGACCCGGCATCTGTGGCGGTGCCTTGGGACCATACCTGGTAAGTCAGAACCTTGGATAAATTGGACATCAGGTTTCATAGTGACTTGGACTCCACCCAGGCACGCCTCAGGTAGAACATGCTTCATATGGTGACATTTGTTAAGCAGATATGGTACCATAGTTGGGACAATGAGAACCTCCGTATTTCTAGAGCAGCACAAATAAAGAATATACATCAGTCAACCATCTATTACCATGACATCGTAGGGAAGAGAAAATGGGAAAATGAAATACATAGAACCTATTTAATAGTAATCCTGCCCACCAACCAGATTTTTCACAGAACTTCCAACATACAGTGAAATATTATGCCTTTAATATTTGGGTCATCTTTGGAGAGTTTTTGTATTATCATTTACTGAACTACTGGTGAGGCACTATGCTAGGAGCTGTGGAGGACACCAAGAAAGACAGAGACACAGTCCTTGCTGGGAGAGGATCTGCCGAAGTGATAATGTGGGTGGGGGATAGGGGTTTGGATTTTAGAACAAATCTCCAGTAATCCTATTTGCATACAAGTCTCTTTGGAGAACTGGGAGGATGGGGAGGTGGCTTTAGTACAGATGAGGCAGGGTCCCAAGCCCTTGATTATTCCTGAGGCTGATGAATAAAAACCAAAATGAAAAAACATTTATAGTAGAAAGCAGTCTATCATATATATACATATTGTATATATGTGTACATGTGTATCACATGTACCCTGTGTGTATGTGTGCATATATGCACGAGTGGCACCTGGTGGGAAGTTACATTCTGGCATTTGCCATCTGGCACCGAAAGTACTCCAAGTGGTTGAGGAATGGCCTATTGCAAACAATATTCCATTATGAGTCAGTCTCGGTTACCCCAGAGCCCTTCTTTTCTTGCATTTAAATTCTTTTTTTTTAACATTTCCTCCAGTTCTCACAGGAAGATGGAGACGTTCAGGTGCCTTTGGCAGCAGGGAACTGATGTGCTCAGGTACAGTGGGGGAACTTTTCTCAGCTTTTCTTCCTTAGACCCATATCGGAATGGACAGCATCCTCAGGTGTGTTTTCATTCTTTCTATCTCAGCACTTATAATATTTTGTTGCATTTATCAGTTTATATGTCCCCTCCTCTACTATATTGTAAGCTTCTTGAGGACAGGAACAAGATAGCTTTTTCCCTTCTCTATACCCAGTGTCTCCCACAGTGTCTAGCATAGGGGGACCCCCCACTCAATATCTGTGACTATGTAAAAGGAGGTACCTGAGACCCTCCCATGCTGATTCTTCTTGATAAGTGATTAATTTCTACATTATGACTTGCAATTAAATATCGGCCTAAACTTAGAGAAAAAGTAATGAATGTGGTGACTCTAAAATCATTGTTATATGGTCTCAGAGTACATTGGTGATAATATGTTTCAGTTTTGCTTTCATAGTAAACTTGATTAATATTAATTAACTTCATTCTCCAGAAAATATTTCAATTAATGACAGGAAAAGTGACTCTCAGGTGTGTTGGACGAGTTGCAAACTGGGCTATTGTCAACATTTCAATTGAAGATTTTATATGTGGTTGAAAATCTGTGCTATGTATACCTTGATAAAATCTATGTTTATTATTTTCAATAGTTACTGGCTTCCTACTGTGTGCCAAATATTCTCTTGGCAGGATGATTGCCTCAATGAGCTCATAACTTACTTTGGGGATTTGATTTAACATGATTGGGCAGAAAAATTGCTCTATTAATCAAATTAATGCATTTGTGAATTAAAATATATGAATCAGGACTTATGATCCTATAATACCTTTATTATATTTAAATATGAGAAGTATAAATCTATTCTACATTAAAATAATGAATATCTTGATTAAAAAGGTCATTTAAAAATTCACTTCAAGTTATTTAGTTTGGAGGTTTTGTCCTAAATCTACCATAATTTGAGAATATATTTAACATGGAGGCTATGTTTTCTTTGGAATTAGACTACTGTGTAAAATGATTAATAATTAAAGCAATGCAGAATTTCCTTTGCTTTTGAAGTGCAAGTATATTTGGGCACTTCTTTTCTGCTGAGGTAGTGCAGTGATTTTTTATTACCTCCTTCTGTATTAATATGGCAGATTCTTTTTCAATAAGAGAGGCTGGTTGCAATTTCAGCTATAAAATATGCAAAGAAAAACTTTCACTGAAAAATTTCTCTTCTATTTAATTGACCAGAAGGAGGCTCCCTTCCACTTTACTCTATAAAGTTAGAACAAAAGCTTCCAAACTTATTTCTTCCCAGGCGGCTTTAATATTCCCCAAGTAGTCTCTGTCCTTGGTGGTGGTAGAGGAGGCAAGCTGAAGCTTTCCCTGGAGCAACAGGATTACATTTGCACCACTGGTAAGAAGGTTTCAGTAAATAGAACATGCTCTTTTCTTCCACTGGCTCATTCATAAACTTTTATCTGCTAGTTGAATAACAACGAAATGTTGACATATGTTTCCTGACTAACTTTGGATCTCACATCTCTCCTTAACATAATTATTATTTTTTATTAGAGAAGTTGTAGGTTTATAGACCAATCATGCATAAAACAAAGGTTTCCCATATACTAACCTGTTATTAACACCTTGCATTGGTGTAGAACATTTGTTACAATTAATGGGAGAACATTTTTATAATTATACCAAAACTATAGTTCATGGTTTAATTTAGGGTCACTGTTTTTGTACTACAGTTCCATGGTTTTTGTTTTTTTAAAATTATTCTGTTACCATATATACTGTCTAACATTTCCCCTTTGAATCACATTCAGATATATATTTCAGTGCTGTTAATTACATTCCCAGTATTGTATTACCATCACCATAATCCATTACCAAAGCACACTTTTAAGCCTCTACTTCCCATTCTCTAGAAATCATGAAATTTCTCCTTGCCACCTATATTCTAGATTTTGACTATATGAGTTAGCTTATTCTAATTATTTCAGATCAGAGATATCATCCAATATTTGTTCTTTTGTGTCTGGCTTATTTCACTCAATATAAGGTCTTTCAGGTTCACACATATTTCCATACGTATCAGGACTTCAATCCTATTTTATGGTTGAATAATATTCCATTGTATGAATATACCGTTTTTATTTATCCATCTATCAGTTGATGGACAAAAGATGGACATTGTTTCCATATTTTGACAATTGTGAATAATGCTGCTATGAACATCTGTGTGCACACAGCATTATTCACAGTTGAAAGTGCCCGCTTTCAACTCTTCTGGGTATATTCCTAGTGGTGGGATTGCCAGGTCATATGGTAGTTCTCTGCTAAGCTTTCTGAGGAACTGTTAAACAGTGGCTGTGCCATTGCCTCTAGCAGTGAAAGAATGTTCCTATTTCTCTGCATCTTCTCCAACACTTTTTATTTTCTATTTTTTAAAATAGCAACCATTCTTTTTTTGCCTATATTAACATCTTGTAACATTAATGTACATTTGTTCAATAGTCTTATATATGTAATATTACCCATATTCATATTTCACATGAGGTTTTACTATGCTATATAGTTCTATGTTACATGTTTTAGCTTTCCTTCTAATAATGTACATGACCTTAGACTTTCACTTTCAATTACTGTCATATCCTTATGATAGCACTGCTAGTTATTATACAAACACTGTGTTATGATTTCATATTTTCTATTCTATATTTCCAAAGATTATCAAACAACTTTTTTTTACCAATTCTGTACAAGTTGACCCTCAGCTTTCCATTCTCTAACCTTCTTTAATTTTCTGATGACCCATATTATAGTTACTAACTCCATGAATTTATGCAATATGTTTAGCTATATTAGGGCAATCACACAGTATTTGTCCTTTTGTGTCTGGCTTGTTTCACTTAGCATGATGTCCTCCAGGTTCATCCATGCTGTCATATGTTTCATGATTTCATTTCTTCTTACTGCTGCATAATATTCCATTGTGTGAATAGACCACAGTTGTTTTATTCATTCATTTCTGAAGTACAAAATACTTTAATTTTGATGAGGCCCCATTTAACTAATTTTTTTCTTTTGCTGCTTGTAGTTTGGGTGTAAAGCCTAAGAGACCATTGACTAACACAAGATCCTGAAGGTACTTACCTATGTTTTCTTCTAGGAGTTCAATAGTTCTGCCTCTACATTTAGGTCTTTGATCCATTTTGAATTGATTTTTGTATATGATATAGGTAGGGGCCCTTCTTCTTTTTTTGCATGTGGAGATCCAGTTTTGCCAGCAGCATTTGCTGAAGAAAATATTCTTTTCCAATTGAGTACTCTTTTCCCCCTTTAAAAAAATCAGTTGACTGTAAATATGAGGGTTGATTTCTGAGTTCTCAAGTCAGTACCATTGGTCTACATGTCTATACTTGTGCCAGTACAATACTGTCTTGATTACTGTGGTATTATAATAAGTTTTTTACGATTGGGAAGCGTGAGTCCTCCAACTTCATTTTTCTTTTTTCAAGATGGCTTTAGCTATTTTGAGCCTATTACCCTTCCAAATAAATTTGATGCTGAGCTTTGCCATTTCTGCAGAGAAGGTTGTTGGAATTTTGATTGGGATTGCATTGAATCTATAAATTGCATTGGGTAGGATTGACTTCCATTTACTAGGTCTTCTTTGATTTCTTTCAGCAATGCTCTTTTTCCTTATCTTTTTTTAAAAGATACATAAATCACCCAAAATATTACATTAAAAAATGTAAGAGGTTCCCATTTACCCCTTTCAGCAATGTTTTGTAGTTTTCTATGTACAAGTCTTTTTACATCCTTGGTTAGATTTATTCCTAGATATTTGATTCTTTAAGTTGATTTGTGAATGGCATTTTTCCTTCATGATTTCTTCTTCCAATTGTTCTTTGAATCTAGCAAGGCTTTGCCCAGACTCTCTGCCTCTGTAGTTTCTTACACTCCATTCATTGTCTTAAGCTGCTTTTGCCTGGAGAGCAAATTCTTGAGGAAGGACATGCCAGAGAAGACTTTCCCAAATAAGTCTTTTCTAGCTGAAGAAGGCCAGGGATCCATGAACCTGGTGTAGACCACCTCAAATTGCCCTGGGGAGGGAATCAGGAAGGGTGCCAAGACCTTCTTCCATGGATCCCCAAAGCTGAGCTTTCTTGGCCAGCAAATGCAGCCTTTCAACTAACAGTCCCCTGAAGCCCTGAGGAAGGCTACTGTCTCCTGCTCCATGGCCTCGGTCTGTGGTAAGTTGAAACAGTTGCCACTTTCAGAGCTGGGCCCCCAGAAATACGAAGCTGTTAATCAAAAGCTGTGATTAGTGATTGCCTGTGCCCACCTCTGATCCTGAGAAAGAGTTTTTTTTTTTTTTATGATACCAGTGAGTTAGCCAGGGGCTGACCGATGTGGCAGCCTGCCGTGAGAGTGGGGATGGACACTGGCAGCTGAGGTGTGGAGAAAGCAATTTACTGATCTTTACTGTAATTTCTCTTTCTCTTTCTCACACTCTTCCCTGGAATCTGTAGAGTGTTCTGGCCTCTGGAGTTTCCAAATAGTTGTTTCAGACAGTTTTTGCCTATTTAATAGTTGTTCTGGAGGAAGGGCTGAGTCCCGGAGCTCCATACTTCCCCATATTTTCACAGCCCTTTCTTAACTTAATTATTGTGGCTTTGTTGTCTCAAGATTGTCCTTGGATCTATAATATAGTTTTTTAAAATTAATATTTTTAAATGAATCAATAAGCTGTTTGGAATTTTTTCAAGTATAGCTGTTGCCTCTACCTGTGTCTCTATGTGCTTTACAAGTAATGGAAACTTCTCATGTTTATAATATAAGATTATCACAATGCACCCTGAACACTCTAAATTACATTGCATTTGGCATTAAAGAAGTGGATTCAGAATGCTCAATACACAGTCTGAAAGGTTTGGAGTATAAAAGGGATATGGAGATGCAGCCATCACTGTAGGTACATAGTTTTCCATATGATGTCATGGGCTCATTTTAATTGATTGATTTTTGGATTGTTGCTCCCTTTCATTGTCAAGGGAGGCAGTTTATGTGATTATTGTAAAAATGGCTTTGCTTCTCTTTTAAGCAACCTTGCTCTTTAATGATGGAGCAGAACTGATTATGAAAATACTTATGTGACTAATTTTGGAAGAGTAACTTCTCTAATAAATCGTCTCTTGGAGATGCTATTAGAGTCATTGAACAGCAGAATGTTGGTGAGTATCTCTGTGCTAATAACCCTAATGGGGGTTTATTCACAGGGCAGAGAGCAGATTGGTGTTGTACATCAAACCTCTCTTTGGCATGAAGATTCTGTGTTTAGAGAAATGTGGTGGACAGAATAATGGTCTGCAAAGATGTCTGTGTCCTAATCCCTGAAACCTGTGAAAATGCTATAGCATATTTCAAAAAGGGCTTTGCAGATGTAATTAAGGTTATGGGTCTTTAAGTTAGAGAAACTACCTGGGTGAACCTAATCTAATTGCATGAGCCTTTCAAAGTAGAGAACTTAAACTGGATCAAGGAAGAAGAGAGATAGAGCAGAGGAAAGTGAGAGAGGTTCTAGTGTGTGAGAAGGATTCAACCCACTGTTGCTGGTTCTGAGATTTAGGGGCCATACATGAGGACTGGAGAGAAGCCTCTAGTTGCTAAGTGTGGTTCCTGGTTGAAAACCAGGAAGGAAATGGATACCTGAATCCTGCAACCAGAAGACACTAAATTTGGCCAACAGTAAAGATTGCAGCCTTCTCAACTCCTTGACATTAGCCTGGTGAGACCCGTGTCAGATTTCTCTCTTACAGAAACTGTGCTATAACAAGATGGTATTGCTTTAAACCACTAGATTTGTGGTAGTTTGTGGTAATTATGGTTGCAACAGAAAACTATCACACAGAAAATATTTTGAGGGAAATGGTACTTGTGTTAGATTGTTACTTTGGTGGGTATATGACACCTGACTCCATGAATTCAGCCCAATGACTCTGTGCTGTAGTCATGGGTTATTAACAAATGTGATATAAACATATGTGTTTTGATTCCTATTGCTCCTGTAACAATTACCACAAACTTACTGTTTTAAAACAATGAAAATTTATTATCTTAGACTTCCATAGGTCAGAAATCTCATGGGACTCAAATTAAGGTATCAACAGGGCTGCCTTCCTTCTGAGAGCTATAGGAGAAAATATATTTCCTTGCTTTCTCCAGCTCCTAGTAGCTGTCTGCATTCCCTGGTTAATGGCCCCTTCCTCCATCTTCAAGGTCAGAACATCATAATATCTTCAAATCTCTTCTCTGACTCTTCCCTCTTATAAGCACCCTTGCAATTATATTGGGCCCACCAGAATAATCCAGGTCAGTCTTCCTATCTAAAGATCCTTAACTTAATCACATGTTCAAAGTCCCTTTTGCATATAAGGTGACATATTCATAGGTTTCAGGGATTAAGGCAAGGGAATCTTTGGGGCCATTATTTTATCTACCATATTAAATGTCTGTTTATTGGGTTTATAATCTTGGAATGCTCCCTCTTGGAGTGCTCCCTCTTAGAATTCTCCTTCTTGGAACCTAATTGCTAGGCTAAGAAGAAGTCAAACAACTGTTTAGAGAAGCATACATGGAAAAGAATCAAGGCCCTTGGCCAACACCCCTAACTGAGCTCCTAGCTAACAGCCAATGCCAACTGCCTGCCTTGTGAGTGGGGCCTCTATAAAACTTCTACCCAACTCAGACCATCACCACAGAAGCAGAATTGCCTGGTTAACCCACAGAATCATGAGATAATAAATGATTGTTGTTTATTTAAGCTTCTAAGTTTTGGGGTGATGTGTTATGTAGCAATAGATAAAGGAAATAACACCATCGCCCCTTTTATAAATGAACTAAATACCTGAAAACCAAGTATTCTCATTAGAGGGAGAGGAACTTTTCTATCTAGTTTCAGGATGAAATAGATGAGATAGGTCAAAATTTGTACAGTCCTTAGCACAGGGCCTGGCACACAGTAAGCTCTCTGAAAATAGTAATTACCTTTACCCAAGTAGTCCCTCCTACCTCCTCATTAAAAGAGAGAGAATTCCTCCTTGCTAGAGATGCCTTTAATTTGGCATATAACAAAATATAGTATTATCTGATACTTTCACTTGGTGGTCCATAATTTCAAGCTATAAAGACTTAACCTTAACGATGTCTATATTTGTTCCAAAAATATCATTTCTTGGAAAACAAATCATAACTAAATTTTAGAATATGAAGTAGAGTCTTGCAGTTCATATTGTTTAATTGTGCTGTCACACAGGAATCTTAGAATTTTTCTTAGTTTGTTCAATTGCTGTAAATGACTTCTGAAAGTAATATAATTATAACTTGTAATGGTAAATGCATTCATAGAATTCATGGAGCAAGCTGAATATATAACTGTTCATTTTGAGCTGAGTTGATTACCATTTGAAAACAGTTAATGGAGTAGCTGATTAGAATACATTGCAAAGAGTCATGATTTAATTTCATACCACCTAGAAAAATCTGATGCCATGCGTGTTAATGGCAGTTTTGAGGGGCGTACAGATTGGCACGTTTTCCTGAGCTAAGTGAAACGACCATGCTGACTCAGTGAAAGAAATCACATTTCAAAATACGTGTAGTTAGACAATGTGACCTTATGCAATTAAATTTGCTACCTGAGTATTAAAAATGTGAGTAAAGTGTATAAGTAAGGTTTAAGCTCATTTAAAGCAATGCACTGTGAGATTTGGGCAGAAATCCAGCTTTTAATGGAGGCTTTCAAGTTTTCACAGAAAACTACTTGAATGGATTTTGTTCACTTTGTGTTCAACATGCTTTTCTTCCTCACCACCTTGGAATCTCCACATTGAAGCTGGATATTTTTTAAAAAATAAAAACCCACAAATCTGATCATGTCATTATCCTGCTTAACGCTCTTCAGTGGTTCCCCACTGCCACCATTTAAAGTCCAAATTCCTTGACTCAGCAAGTGGGGCTCTGTGTGATTTTTCTCTGCTGATCCTGCAGACTTATCTCTTGACAGTTTTCCTTACTCTCCAATAGGTCTAGCCAAGGAGGAGAACTTGTAATTCCATGAACCCTCTTTCTCCTCTAGGCTGCTTCCAGCCACGTGGCCTATTTTTTGTATATTGGTTGGTGAAACCTCATTTGATTGTTATTTCATCTCGGAAGTCTTTTTTGTTATCCCTATCCAAGTAGTTCAAAAGCAAGTCAGTGTGTACTTGTTTACTCATTTGATGGCACTGATCAAGTGATACAGCAATTGCTTATTTGTCTACTTCCCTCAATCAAGCCTAAGTGCCCTAAGAGCAGTGTCATGTTGGGTTAATAATTGAATAGAATGCCAAGTACAATGCCTGGCACATAGAGGAGTACAATACAAATTTGTTGAATGAACAATAGAAGTATTTATTCAAAGTAAGCAGAATATAAAAGATCCTTTATCAGTTCTTGGCATTTAGTAGGAACTGGGTATATGTCATTCATTCATCTATCATTATGGACAAAGTTCATCATTAGTCTTATGCCATTTCCCATGTGTTATTTATAAAGGAGTATGCTGTTTAAATTGTATGATAACACTTTATAGATATTCCTGAACTATAATAGCTGAATTCTATGAAAACTCTTACTGAAACTAAGATCTCACCCCTAGGTCCTTGCATGTGCCTTACAATATTTAACACAGACTTTACGATCTGGCTGGGTTGTTTTCATTTAGACCTCGGTTCTAATTGTTTCTGCTTAGAGAACCTTTCTTTACCATTTAATCTAAAATCCTCCTCTGTTCCCATCTCCAGTTGGCAATAATTCCAGGAATGATCCCATGAAGTAGTTTTTACTGTCTTCCATTATACTTATCACTACATAAAATTATCCTGTTTATATATTTCTTTGACTTACTGCCTTCCAGAATGAAAATCAGTGAGAACAAAACCTTGCCTGTCGTCTCAGCACTTTAATGTTGCCTGGCACGTGGCGGGTGAATGAATCCTTGATAAATCTTATAATAGGGGTCGCTCCAACATTAGCATGTGGGTCAGTATCCCTCAGGATCAGCTCAGCTCTTACTAAACAAATAATGAGTCTCACTAGAGAAATATTCCATTAAAATATATCACAGGTAAGGTAATATACTTGATAAAGACTGCACGTCCTATGATTACTTTTGTGGTGGACTGGAACTGTAGGGACCCCAGAAAATCATGTTCTTAAAGTTAATCCATTCTTGTTGGTATAAACCTATTGTAGGTAAGACCTTTTTATGTTTTCCTTTTTTTAAATAATGTTTTTCTTTATTCAGGGGCACATTCATAGACAGCAGGATGGTATTCTGAAATTCAGCCTTCTTTAGGTAGGTATGACCTTTTCTCTCCTCACAGGGGTTTCCACTGAGCTCTTCCTTTAGGTTTTCACTGACAACTCAAGCTTGAATGGCCATAAAGGATTTGGGGAATTTCCCCCAAGTCAATCCAAATTTGCCCTATTCAAGAATTAAAAGTATGGTACAAATGGGTGAACTGACAGGAAGATCAATGAAACAGAATGGAAGTTCCAAAAAATAGAGCCAGCTTACACTGGGATTAAGCGAAAGATAAAGGAGGCATCAAAAGTCAGGGAAAGGAAGTGGACTTGGCCCAGCAGTTAGGGCATCCGTCTACCACATGGGAGGTCCGCGGTTCAAACCCCGGGCCTCCTTGACCTGTGTGCAGCTGGCCCATGTGCAGTGCTGATGCAGGCAAGGAGTGCAGTGCCACGCAGGGGTGTCCCCTGCGTGCACGCTCAAGGAGTGTGCTCTGTAAGGAGAGCCGCCCAGTGCAAAAGAAAGTGCAGCCTGTCCAGGAATGGTGCCATTAGGAAAAAAACACCTCATATAATGAACAAAGGACTAATTTTCCCCAAACATAAATGACTCCTAGAAATTTCTAAAAAGATCCACAACCCCCGTAGAAAAATGAAGCAAAGAGCATGGACAGAGTTCCCAGAATAGCAAACACAACTGGCCCTTCAACCAACAAAGAGGCTCAACCTCACTCCTGGTAAGATCATGCAGATTATAAAACCATGGAAGTTCTCTTCTTAGAGTTTCCTTGAAAAATCTAAGTCAAACAATTTTTTCTAACTTCCCCATTTATTTTGTTTGTTCGTTTACCTGGTGTCATCCTGCCCTAAGCTGCCAGCCATGAATGGTTTTTTCTTTTCTCTGATTCAGTTTTGAGGATTTGGGGATCCTGTCCACTCCTGTTTCACAACTAAATCACCGCTCACTTATGACAAGCCTCCTTCTGGTCCTTCACCTACTCATGTGAGTGTGTCCTGTGAAAACGTAGGTCTAGAAGTAATTTCAAATTTCGAACTAGCAGACAGGGAAATTTTAGGGAGAGGGGATTAGCTCTGGTGGGGGGAGCAGCAATCTGTGAAGGAAGAAGGAGCAACAGCAGAGTGGCTGGCTGCAGGTCACGCACCCGGATTTGGCTGCCTGCGCTTAGACCTGGAGGCCCCGGAGCTGGCTTCGATGTGGATCTGGAGGCTGGCCATATCTGTGGCCAGCTGCAAGCCCTTGCTGAAGCTGGCTCGGGCCTGACATAGGCTGTGAGGAAGCAGGAGCCTCAGGGGGCTGCCGAGGGCTTAGGCTCCTGGGTCTTATCAAGGCGTGGAGCTGGTGCAGAGCTGCCTCGGGGCAATACTCTCCTATGAGGTCTGGGCGCCAGCATTTACCACGTGGAATTGCTGGAGTCTGTCTTGGGTCTCACTGGTGCCAATGCAGACCGGGGGTCCCATGCCAGAAGCATACTGCAGGGGCTCTACTGACTTGGCACCCATGTCTAGTGAGGCTTGGTGCATGAGAGCCAGCCCTCCTCCACGCAGGCGTCCAGCACCCAGTGTTTTGCCTCCAGCTGCTCCAGGTCCTCCAGCAGCTGCAGCAACAGTGAGTGCAACTTGGCTGGTGGGTCCTGCCTGCTGTGGCCCATCAAACAGTCCACACCAAGTAAAACCTTTTGATGAGGTTACTTCAGTTATTGCATGGCCCAGTGTGGATTTTAGTCTTACTGGAGTTCTTTATAAATGAGATGAATACAGGAAGAGAGAAAAGTCACGGAAGCAAAAAGCCGAAAGCAATGAAACCTGGAAGAGAAGGGAGTCTAGCAGCTCCTTCCTGCCCTGTGCCTTGCCAGGTGGCAGAGAACCCAAGGAACCCTGGCAGCCAGTCTTTGGGAGGAAAGCACTGCCTTGATTTGAACATTTTTCTCAGCCTCAAAACTAAGCAAAGAAATTCCCATTGTTAAAAGCCAACCCATTTTATGGTATCTACTTTTATCGACCTAGCAAATGAAAGCAACTTTCTACCAAGTCAGTAGAAGAGATGGTTGATTCTATCATCATAATTATTAGTCACTTTTATTGGGGAAGAGAAAAACCAGCCAATCTGTGTAACATGTAAACTTTTAAAATGATTGTGGGAAAGCAACATTTACTTTTAAAAAAATAAGATTATAGTATACAAGCATTATAATGAATATTTACAAAGCTAGTTTCTGGGGAATACTGGGTCACCTTTTCTCTGATTTTCTTCAAAGGAATTCCATCCTAAAAACCAGAGGGGGGCAGTATTGAAGAGAAAATTTCCTGATTTTCTCCATACCCCCCACTGGCTTCTCTCTCTGGGAGGGGGAAATGACATATTAATTGTAGATGGGGTCAGGCTGTCATTCATTGGCCCATAGTAATCAGTGGGTGGAGCCAGTGTACATATTCTCTCCACGGTATTCCACAGGGTATGTTATAGTACATTATGCTCCAAGCAGTTGATTGGGACTATAAGAGTCCTTTGCAGATTCACACTTCCCAAAATTAGGCCCCAAGCTCTGGATTTGGGGAATGGGTGGGGAAGAGTGTCCCTTAGTTTTCCAGGGCTGCTATGACAAATACTACCCAGTGTGTTGGCATAAACAACAAGAATTTATTGGTTCACAGTCTGAAGGCTAGAAGTCCAAATCGAGATATTGGCAAGGTCATGCTTTCTTCCTGAGTTGGTAGCATTCTGGTGATGGCAGTCCTCCATTACATGGTGCTCCCTCTCTCTCCACAATGGTTTCTTCTTGTGGCTTTCTCTGACAGACTGTGTCAGAATTTCCTTCTTTATAAGGCCTCCAGTAATAGAGTTAAGCCCCACCCTGATTGAGTTTGGCCACACCTTAATAAAACATCCTCAGAAGGTTCTATTTACAAATGGGTTCATACCTATTGGAACACAGATTAAGACTTGAACATATCTTTTGTGGGGTACATGGCTGAATTCCCAACAGAGCGTTAGGGTGCTTTACCGTTTCTCTAATGTAGCCATTACTAGAGAGTGCTAAGGATGAGAGAATAGGCTTTCCAGAACCTCCAACAGTGGTAATTCTACCTTTTTCCACTGAATGAGGTTTCTTTGGTTTCTTAGATGAAAAAATTTTAGAGAATATGAGAATTACATGCTACTACCATCAAAGAACAACATGGGGATAAGAATTTTTGTCAGTATTTTAAGTGAAACGTGGAATTTAGAAATGGCTTTTATTCAGAACCTAAAGTTATGACATTTGGATGATGCCTACAGCTCTACAATATTCCTTTCATATGAAATCAAAGCCAGGTTATATTTGACTAAAATCCGCAAAGGGCTAATGAACAAACATTTCTGTCTATCATATCTTAAGTAATATTTTTTTTTATTTTTACTCATTCTGTACATTTCTGCAATGTAATGGGGACAAATGCATGTAATAATTGCTAGGTTTCTATGTTTGTTTTAGAAATAGACACTTCATAAACATCAAGATGCTGTTTCATAGGTGCTATATTTCCATATATCCTAATAATTGTTCCTATAATCATTCGATAGTCTTTAAAGAGAGATGGAAAATAAAATAGGATTGTTTCTTCATTTTCACTTTAATTTGACCTCTCTCTATCCTCCTAGGACTCTAACAATCTATTGACTAAAATTAAAAGTTAAACAACAGGTTGATAAACTTTAATATCTAAGAATATAACTTATGAGCCTACTGTAAGTTGATATTCAACCCTTCTTGTATATGAAGATCCTCCAGAAAAAATATCATTTAACCAATGAAGGGGCACTCTCAGTTAGAGATGACAAAGGAACAGAAAGTAGCAAATATTGTCTTATCTTAGATAAAGCTATTAGTCTTTTAAATTCCAAGAAATGGATTTTATCAAAGATTGTCTAAAATTTTGGAACATGAAAAATTTTATCACAAATGATAGTCTGGATTGTTCTATTTCAACCTGTGTTACTTTTTACGTGACTTTAACTTCTTATTATTTTCTGGTTTCAATATATAAGAGGACCGATAAAGGTGCAGCTCTTTGTTTTTCATTTTCCTAGGCCTACAGAATCATAAGTTAAACCTGACCATTTTGTGATCTAATCAATTTTCTTTGGTTTAACACCGGGACTAATGCATCCCCTTAGGCTCTTTCAGCTTATCTGAACATAGAGTTTTAGCCATTCATATAAAGCTTTTCATGCAGGTTTTAGAGTTTAAAATGGGCCCCAGCTGCTCTGGCTTTCTTAATCCCTCCCAGAAAGGCATGTGTGACAGCGTCTACTCTAGGGACGTTACAGCTCCAAAGCTTCTCTTCTAGGTAGGGCAAGTGCTAAGCCAGACATCTTACCATTCTACTTCCCCAGCTGGCTAATTATATCAATATAGGCTTTATATTTTGTGAATAGATATGGGAATATAAGAAATATTATATATATATTTATTATTATGGAATCATCATTTAATTTGTATTTTTAAATTTTCTATCACTTGCTAGCATGTAGGGAAGATTCAGTAAATGTTTGTTGAATGAATGAATGAATGTGTGAAGAGATAAAAGTATTAAGTAACCTTCACAAGTAATTTTCTGAATTAGTTTAAATGTTTCACCATGTTTTTTTTTTTCAAAATAAGGGTGAAGATTGTTAACTGTTTGACATATAAGTATATACAAATATATACATAGATCTACTCAAAGAACTAAACACTATGGGCTTATTTCTCTATCTTCCTGTAATTATGTCACATTAATTTTGAACCTGCTTATAGATAAGTTACCACTTATCTATATCTGATATTGTTAAGTAACTCAATGCCATATTTAGTAATTTGTAAACCAAAGGATCTATAGGACAACATTTTAATTTGTACAAATAATCTATACATACCTAGCATTTTGCTCATAGGTAAAGTTATAATAATGATACAATTTCTGTATTCTAGCTTATGTCACTAATATACAACAATATATAATTTATTTCTATTTGGTGTACTTATATTCTTCCAGTAAGTGTGGAAGAAATTAAAATAAGCAGTTTGGAATAATGGAATTCAAATTCCATTTTTGAAGCTGAAAGACAACATCAGATCTGTCTGGAAATAGAATATATGATTGTGAATGGAGTTTATCAAAATGTGGGTAAGGTAAGCATAATGAAGCTTCAAATCTACTTTTGATGAATTATAAGCAGATTTTTGCCAGTACTAATTTGTCTTATTCTGTTGATTCAAGCTTTATTGGGTATTCTCTTGTCTCTTATATAGAATATGGGATCGTGAAGCCTTTTTCAGCATAATGTTATATTTAAGAATTACATCATATACTAGCTCCACTACTTAGAAAATGCAGAACCTAAATACCTTAGTAAAAGATATATCTCCCTTTATACAGAAATTGAGACTCGTTTTGAATATTAACTCTTTGGTATAATTATATCTGAAAAATTTCAAATGTACTCTACTATTTCAAACATATTTATGCATAGCTGAAAATATTTTCCCAAGTCAACATAAAGATATCTTAAAACGTAGATCTTTTCCTTAATGTTATGCATGAATAAAAGATCATTCTCCCTAATACTATTTATTGCTGTTTACTATCTCTAATTGCCTACCCTGTTTAAGCACGTTGAGTGTGGATAAAAAGTGCATTGTATTTGTGAAGTAGAGGTATCAGAATATTATATGTTCAAGGGAGAAAAATAAATTTTTGAAGATAAATGCAGTGGTGATCTTGGTTCTAAACCTTATTATAGGCTAACCATAACAGTCCCAGTGCTTCCATGAGTGTCTGAACAACTGATTTATTAATACATTTCTCCTTTAGTGCATTTCTTCCTTTGGTTGAAAGATATAAAGGGTATTTGTCCAATTCATTGCTCCAGGAGAGTCTTCTTCCTATTTTCTCTGCAGTTAGAAATACCAAATCTTGCTTTTTTCCATTAGTATCTTCTACTAGATGTCAATACAAATTCAAAGTCTTTTAGCAGAGAGCTTTGAAAAAGAATTTTTTAGATACATGATTTCTAGAGTTGAGAAGAGGGTAGCCCTGTACAAAAATGTGCAATTGTTGCTTAATACAGCTCTTGTTCATGGCTTTATTTTATTTCAGTAAATCTTAGATGAGAAGGGTAATAAAAGCTGACATTCTGATGCCTGATGTCTAACCTCTTTGTGTGTATTTAAAATGGATTAAATGAGAGAGTTCTGTTGGTTAGAGCAAGAGAGTGAATAGAACAGCAGGATGGCACAATAGCTGGAAAACGTGTTCTCATAGTATCTCAACAGGCTTTGAAAATAGGTAAAACTCCATCATCAAAAAAGAAAATAGGAGGTCATAATTAAAGTTAACAATATCTAGTTAAATGTACCTATTATTATCCCTTACTACCTGAAAATATAAACAATTCTATTTTTGATTTGAATGGATCACCAGGCAGGTAAATGTTTTTTAAAACGAACCCCTCCTTTTGTTCATTATTGAAGCACAGATGAGGCACAACTCTTCTTTTTGCTGGTTGAGTAATTTCATTCAGAGATCAGTTTTATTTAGTTTTTACCCCCCCAACCCTGCCTTTTTTTTTTTTTTTTTAAGGTTCTCACCTTACTCATGGACGTCTCTTTCTTGTGGTAAACAGGGAAAACTATAGTCTTGCCTTAACCAAACCATGTGGAAGCTGACTAGAACAACTTTTTTCTGTTTTTACCTGGCAGAACAGTTAGGTTTAAACTAGGGACAGACAGTATTATGGCTAAATACTGAAGAGGGCTGATAGGAAGGGAAGAATAATCTGAAAACGCACTATTTTGCTTTCTTATTGTAAAAAACAGATTTTAGGAGCACAGATTGTTGGATCCAGGTGACTTGGTTCAACTGACTGATTTTATGGAAATAAGTTCTGATCCAGGGAGATTATGCAAGGAGGAGCCACTCAAATATGAGCGAAGCTTGTGATCAGAGGATGTGTGATGGAGGATAGTATTCTTTTCTGAGCTCCCATTCATTGTTGACAGGCAGGAAAATCAGTATTATTGGATCTTCAAATGAAGCCAGATGTCCAGATTTTAATGTGAAATCTCTCAATTTTTAAATATTGACAGCTACATAATTCAAATTTCTTGAAGCATTAAGTCACATAATATTAACATGTCTGTGGTTCTCCAGTTTGCAACTTTTAGTGTAAGATGTGTGTCTTCATCTACAAAGTAATTCTTTAGCCAACAACTATAAAAATGAAAATAAAGTTTTCAGAAATTATAATTCAATGAACATTGTTGAGTACCTGTTATGTGCCTTACATTTTACTTGATGCTATAGTAGATATGGAATAAATAATTTCAGTTTATACCTTCTAGGAGATTACAGTTTAGTTAGGGAAAAGCAATGAAGTATTCATGAAACAAGCAGAAGACATATGTAACTATATTCTTCATGTCTCTAGGATGAGTGATCATCTTGCCTATGCTTTATGAAAAGGCCAGAATAATCCTTCAAGTGCATA
The DNA here is from genome assembly GCF_030445035.2 of Dasypus novemcinctus. Lineage (NCBI taxonomy): Eukaryota > Metazoa > Chordata > Mammalia > Cingulata > Dasypodidae > Dasypus > Dasypus novemcinctus. The sequence continues at coordinate 59,715,813 of NC_080684.1, forward strand.
GCGATTTTAGGGATGTCAGCTTTAATGGTGTATGCTGTGATGACCTGGTTTACTGTGCTTTACATGCTGGAAACACACACATTCATTACATAGAGATGTCACTAATGTCTGCCGATATGGAAACCAAAGGTTGGTCCATTCTTGCTTTTGCTTATAAGCTCCAGATCTACATATTGAAATGTCTAGACTCACAGCTCTCTCACAGACTCATCATATTTGTCCAAAATTGAATTTGTGGTAGACTGAATTATGTGTCCCTGTAAAGGCATAGTCTTAATCTTAATCCAGGTTCTTAGTGTGAATTCATGTGTAAATAGGACCATTTGAAGATGCTATTTTAGTTTAGATGTGGCCAACTGAATCAGGGTGGGTCTTAATCCATATTACTAGAGGCCTTTTAAAGATAAGAAACCGGAAGACAGAATTCAGAGAAATATGAGCGAAGTTGAAAGGCTGGAATTGAGGGGAAAACCGGAAGAGAAGACAAGAGGAGAGGATACTGTCATATGATGGGCGGTAGAGACACAAAACCTCAAGGATTGCTAGAGCTAGCACCAGAATGCTACTGACTTTGGGGAGAAAGAATAGTTTTGCCAAGGCCGTGCTATTGACTTCTATCCTCTGAAACCAGGAGCTAATAAATGCTTGTTGTTTAAGCCAACCCATTGTGTAGTATTTGTCATAGCAGCCTGGCAAACCAAGAGTTTCTTGAGGTTTTTTTTTTTTCTTCTAAGCCAGTTTCCTTACTCTATGCTTCTTTCTTACTTAAGTATTAAAAATCCAACTCAAGTTGGATTGTTAAACCAATTATTGGTGTAAGTGGATTGGGATTATCACAATAGGCCTAGGCCACTATCTTTCAGCAAGGGTGTATTGATGTTTCAGGCATGGCAATTTGAATCTTTGTTTTGTGGGACTGTCCCATGCATCTCAGGATGTTTATAATTCTGGGACATCCCAGACACTGTGAAAATGGAAAGCACCTTTTGCCATTTTTCGAGAATCCTTAGGTGGGGAGAAAGCATGCCTTGATTAGGACAACTGGCTTAGACTAATCATTTAGAGGGAATGAATCTGTGGAACTAATTATGAAGACTAATACTTTCCCCACAAACCTCCCCATTTCAGCATCATTCTGTTTGTTTCTCAAGCTAGAAACTCAAGTGGCATCCTTCATACCTGCCTCTTCCCCACATACAACCTCTAATAGTGACCAAATCTGCTAAAACATATCTTAACTCTACCCACCTCTCTCGATCTTCTCCGTCACCACCATTGCTGAGTGCATCATCATCTCTCACTCAGATAATTGCTGTAGCTTCCTAACTGATCTCCCTGTTTACCTTCTTTCCCCTTATTCTTCAAACAGCAAGTATGAGCTTAAAATATATTTATTATATATAACTCCTTAAAAATATTTAGTGGCTTCCCCCTAAACTTAATAATTTATTTGTTGTTTTACTTCCCTCCTCTTACTTGAGGTCTATAAGCACAAAATCATGTCTTTATGATAGATTGGATTGTTTTTCCTAATTCTTCCCTTCCTCCTCATATAAGAAGTAAACATCCATGTCTTTTGCCATGTGACTTCTCCCACAGAGTAGGCAGATTTTATTGACCCATTGCTTTAATGTTGGGCTTGCTCATGTACCTTCGTTTGGTCAACAGAATGTGGGTAGGTGTTACTGTTTCCAGATTGGGCCTTCAGAGACACGGTGTGTTTCCACTGGCCTTTCTTACACTCCTATACCCCTCTGTGTGAGGAATAGGCTATGTGTAGCTTTTAGCCTTGGAATGAAAACACTTGGAGCAGATTAGAGCCTGACTCAGCCGGGATCTAAGCCCAGCTGAATGCCTTCTAAACCCCAGTAATCTGTAGACCTGTGAGCAAGAAAAATAAATATTTGCTGTTGTAAGCCATTAAGGTTTTGAGCTTTTTGCTTTTTATGTGCAGAATTATTGCAACAATGGTAAACTTCTTGTTCAGGGTTTTAGTCTGGTATCTTGGCACACAGTTGGTAATAAATATTTATTGAATAAAGATACACATGGTTAAATAAAAGTTTTATGATAGATGACTACATTTGAACTTGTTTAATGGTTTCTTACCCATTTACTCCTGTGTTAAGCCATTTCAGGTTTCTCTAAAAAGTTTATCCTACTGATCCCATGGATGCTATTGGAAAATGGACTTCTAAACTCTCTTCAACTAAAGTTCACATTTCCATGTCTGTGATCCCAGTGCCAATCAAATAAGGGATCTAGTTTCATTAGAGATGTGTGGAAGTGTGTGAACTGAGTTGTTCTGCATAAAAATGAATCTCTTCCATTGTGGCACTCCACCACTTGGCATGTCTGTTTCCTAGTACAAGCTGTGTACTACAGTGCAGGCTTCTGTAGATGCCTCTTCTTTGACTTTAAGTATTATGGAGTGAAGATCAAGAATATGTCCAATTTGTAGATATATCATTAAGGGTGTACTAAGTAAAAACTGTGTGCCCATCTCTGGGCAGGATATTTTCTTGGAAGTGGGATGAAATGCTAGTTCTGCCCTCAAAGAGATTACAAGGTCATGGACAGTGATACTGGCACCTATGAAATGATTATGAACAATGCCAGACAGTTCACTTGCAAAACAAAACAATGTTTTTTTCCACTTGGGTGCACCTTTTAAATTTGTGTGATTACCATCACACCAATGCTGATGCCTTTGTTTAACAGGGCCCACTGTGTTGATGGTTTTCTTATTGACAGTAGCAAAGGGATTTCTCTAATGTTTACGCTGATGGCTGCAGATGGGGTTCCCTGCTTCAAGGAGGCTGCTGGGAATTTTGTTCAAATGGCTCCATTCAGACATACTTATTTTCTAAAGGAAGGATCTAGGAAAACTTACCCATAGGAAAGAAGACAGAGGGGGCATGGTAGCTGCTACTGAGTATTTTATTTTATTTTATTTTATTTTTTTTATTGATTTTGTAAAATTATTACATTTAAAAAAATATGAGGTCCCATTCAACCCCACCACTCCCACCCCACCACTCCCTCCCCAGCAACATTCACTCCCATCATCGTGACACATCCATTGCATTTGGTAAGTACATCTCTGGGCATCTCTGCACCTCATGGTCACTGGTCCACATCATGGCCCATATTCTCCCCCATTCCATCCAGTGGGCCCTGGGAGGATTTACAATGTCCGGTGATTGCCCCTGAAGCACCATCCAGGGCAACTCCAAGTCCCAAAGGCGCCTCCACCTCTCATCTCTTCCTGCCATTCCCCATACCCATCAGCCACCATGTCTACTTTTCCCACTCCAATGCCACCTTTTCTCTGTGGACCTTGGATTGGTTGTGTCCGTTGCACCTCTATGTCAAGAGGAGGCTCAGATTCCACATGGATAGTGGATGCAATCCTCCTGCTTTCAGTTGTAGGCACTCTAGGCTCCATAGTGTGGTGGTTGTCCTTCTTCAACTCCATCTTAGCTGAGTGAGGTGAGTCCAATAAATTAGATTGCTACTGAGTATTTTAAAGCCTGTCATATGGAAGATGAAATTAAATATGAGATAAGGATACTAGGCAGTATAATCTGTGATCATCATAGGATTCAACATTTTCTGGGCTGGAAGTGAGGGAAGACACTTTCCAGTGTCCTTTTGCAAAAATACATCATTGATTTCATTCCCGTTTGCCCTTGCCTTGGAGTACACCAACCCAGTTAGGCTGGTCCCAAAGTCTTAGACTTCCGCATCCTCTGATAGGTATAGTAGCACATCTGATCCACCCTTCTGTTCCCTTCTTATTAGATGGCCAGGGCTGAAAGGTAATGAGGGGGTATGCTGGAGGAGGCTGACTAGGGAATCAGTGTGAGAGGCAGAGTAAGAGCTTGACAGGATGGGCATCTTTTTGCTAGGGTACAGGGATGGGTGCTCTGGGCTGGACTCAGCTGGGGGAAACATGGCATTTTCTTATTCATGACAGTCCTTCCCATTGTTCCTGGACACCTCCCACACCCCAGACAGATCCCAGAACTCTTCTCAGATTGTCTGCAGCCTCTTGAACCAAAAGCACCACTCCCTTTCCCTCCTTCCCATTTTCCTCCCCAGGTACCACTGCCACTGCAGACTAACTTACTCATAAACTGTGCTCATGCCATTCTTCATCTCTAACAATGGGAATCTGTTTATCTGTCAGGAAAAGTCCAAACATTAGAAACAACACAACAATTTATTTACCTTCCCCTTGTTGGGAGGATATCGTCTATGTTTTTCTATGGATACAGGCAACTTCTGTCACTTTATTATTAAAGCAGGGGAAACAAAATACAAGTAAATCTTTATCTGTCCCCCCCCCCCCCCCCATTAGGAGTTCAGGTGCTTTGGAGTAAGAATTCATCCCAAGAGATGATAACTGAGTTATCTTCTTAAGGGTAAGAGGATTCAGATGGAGAGAAGTGGTGCTCCTGGGGTGTCCAGTTTGGAGGGAGGCTTAACAAGATATGTCTAAGGTATCTAACTTAATGATTTAGCATAGATCCTGTCCTATAGATGTTCAATGACTTAATCTCTTAGAACAGACTTAACTCCTTGGAGATGGAAACCAAAATTAAAAAGTGAAACATAAAAACAAGCAAAAAAAAAAACCCAAATGAGTTGTCCTTGCAAGCAGGAGAATCCCCCTCTCAATTTAGAGGTGGAGTGGGCATTGTCATCCCAGTGTCCTCAGGATGGAGGAATAAAATATGGATTAGAGTGGACTTACTGATATTCTACTATAGAATTATTGTGACTTTAGCAATGCAAGAAATTATATCATTGAAGTGGAGACACTGGCCATGGGAGTTGCTGAAGGTAGGGAGAGGCGAAAAGAGGTGTGATATGGGGGCATTTTTGGGACTCAGGGAGAGGCAAAAAGAGGTGTGATATGGGGGCATTTTTGGGACTCAGGGTTATCCTGAATGATATTGCAGGGACAGATGCAGGACCTTATATATCCTGCCATAACCCACTGAATGGGGTAGGAGAGAGTGTAAACTACAACATAAACTATAATCCATGCTGTGTAGCAGTGCTCCAAAATGTATTCATCAAATGCAATGAATGTACCACACTAATGAAATAAGTTGTTGATGTGGGAGGAGTGGGGGCTGTGGGGAATGGGGTCTATGGGAACCTCTTACATTTTTTAATGTGACATTTTGTGTGATCTATGTATCTTTAAAAAATGATTTTAAAAAGTATATATATATATAGAACTATTGTCACCTCAGAATTGTTAGTAATGATAGAATAATAGAATAATGGAAAACATTACTCATTTAAAAAAAAAGAGAAAAAAAAAAAGAGTTGTCCTGTCATGATCTCTGTGGTCCATCAAGAGCATGGGGGTATCAGCATCTTTTGTGCCAGGGGATTCTACATGAGAAGATGGTACCAAGATTTTGGCAGAGGCAGATGACAGTACCCTCAGAAGAAACACCACATCACTGGACATCAGGCACTGAAATCTGGTACTGACACCAGTGGCCACTTGCAGAGGTGGCCATGTCTCTGTTACATGCAATCAGTGGTGTTGCCTTTCGTATGGACCTTAACCTGGTTGCTGCTTTGGGGCAGTAATAAGAAATATAATTACAGTCAACTTAGGAATGAAAGGAAGAAAATGGCACATGGAACATAGTATCCAAGACAACCCATTCCTAGAGCCACCTGGGAGGAATTTGAGAAGTCTGGAGTTCCTATAGGATATATAGGTGGAGTCATAGAAATGCTGATATAGGGCTTCTTTCTGACAATGTAGTATGACTTGGGTAATATGGATTGCAGACTTTTTCTGTTTAGTCTAAACAGTAGGGCTGGTGCCATGGGAAGATAAGAAAAATATTTTAATGATTAGGTACCTCCAGGTAAGAAAAGTGATGTCTCAAAAATGGTGAATTCCTTCTATTTTCACACTTCATTTTATTTTGGATTGATGAAGAGGTGAAGAGAATTGGTTGATCATGACCCTTGGCTTGTGACATCCCCATTAGCGGTCTAGTGCAAAGCTTTATTTAATTAATTACTTCATTAGTTAATTCATTGATATAAAGAATATATGAGCTAGTAGTCACTCCAGATTCCAGAAATGGAAGTCTGACCTGAGTCCCTTTTATATCACAGGAAGAGTTCAGTGAAAGGCCAGCTGACAACTATGAGGGATGTTATAGAAAAATGGGTTCTGGATTAAGCAGGAAGCTGAAGAAGATGATCTCTAACTAGTTTCATTCTTTCTTTTTTTTTTTAGGAGTTACCAGGGATTGAACCCAAGACTTCATATATGGAAAGCAGATGCTCAACCACTGAGCTATACTTGCTCCTCTGGTTTCATTTTAAATTTAGGATCCTGTGGGTGACATGTAGCCATGAGGAGTGACGAGATGATACTTTTCAACATAATAGATATATTGTCATGAGAATGTAATTTAATGAAGTAGCAATGGCCAATTGGTTTGGAAAATGTTTCTGTTTGAGGTGACCTTTGTATATATTTATCTCATATGTTGCATAAATGGATAGACTACAAAATCTAACCACTTAGGCTTTTAATAATAGACAAAACTTGTTCTCCTTAAAAATAACCTGTCTCACTTTGACAGGAATTTTAGGTGAACTTTCCTTCAAGACTTACTGATTAGACCCCTTTTGTCTGGAAGATAAGAAAACAAAACCATTTTTCTGACACCTTCATGTCTGTAACTATCATTCATAATGTAGATATCCACTATCTGCTGTGATTTTAAAAACTACCCCAAAATGCATTCACTTAAGGCAGTAACCATTTATTCAGTTCATGGGCCTGAGAGTTGACTAGTCGGCTCTAGACCTAGGCCAGGCTCATTATTCTCAGGTGCATTGAATGGGGGCCGGCAGATCCAGGATGGCCTTAGTGGAGATGGCTCTGCCCTGTTCCATGTGTTCTCTCCTGGTTTCCAAGAGACCTGTGAAGGCTGGGTCTTGAGGCCTGCCTCACATTACTTCTGGCACATTCTGATGGTCAAAACAAGCTATAACATCAGCCCAGATGTAGAAACAGACTATACTTCTTGACAGGAAAAGCTGCAAATTCACATTACAAAGAGGCACTGATATGGGCAAGGAAATAATTGTGGCCATTTTTGTAAACAATTTGCCACATAGCTTGTTGTACGCTCTCAAACCTATTATCATTTTGGATATTCTCAAAGAATCCATTGAGATAAGTAGTACAGATGCTATCATTCCCTTGTTATGGAGGAGCAAAGTAAGAGCATTCAGATTGAGAGATTTTTACTGGACCACAAATTCCAGAAGTAGCATAAGCTCATATATATTTTGAAAAGCACATAAATGAATATACATGCTGCTATGGTCAAAGATTATAAATTGATGGTTTTCAACCCCATGCCCCATGCAGACTCATTGAACCTTACTTAAACAATTTCCAGGAAATACGGTAAATGAAATTTGAATCTTTGTCTAAGTACTGTCTAACTTCAAATATTGACATAAGGCTATAAGTCCAAGTAAAGGGTCTTCTTACAGTCCAGTTAATGCTTGGACATTGTGACTTCTTTCAAGATCTTTTGACCAAACCTCTCTATTTCTAACTGCAATATTTTTCTTTACAATCTTCTTTCTTGAGCTGTGTGAATAATACACTTGAAAAAAACAAAAACAAACACTCACTGAATTGCTCCTAAGCTGCAGAGTTCTGCTAAAGATTGGTAGGAAGGTTATAAGTGGAGACAAAGGTGAAGAAAACCTCCAAATCTTTTATTTCCTTTAGAAGCAGCTGAATTCTATTTATAGATACTTATTCTTTAGGGTTTGCTTTCATATTTAAAATTACACTTTTTGGACAACTCAAGGACCAAATTCCATGCCTCATGATTTTACAAAAATATAAGTTTTCAAGAAGCTTCTCAGTTAACAAGGGGATGTAGGGATGTCATAAATTGGCTCAAGTTTCACGACTGACAAACTTAAGTTCTTTCTTTAGAAATTCATTTATTTTCAAGTAATTAAATTAAATAATATATTTAATGTGAAATCCCTTAGGACACTTCCTGATACAAAACAAAATCTTTGCTTTAAAAAGAAAACTTCCTGGGGAAAGCTGATCTTTCAAAACATTTTCAGTTTATACATTTTCTTATTAACCAACATACTTGAGGCTTGATACTGGGATATTACTCATTTACTTTTCATTAAAACTTTCTGAGGGGTGTATTATCTTAATTTTTAAAAGAGGAAATTGAACTCAGAAAGATTACACACAATTTTGCATAACATGATAGGACCTGGACTCAAATTCTGACTTCCTTGCTCCCATTTTCTTTTCTTTATACCACAGTATACAACCGAGAGAGTAAGATCCTATGAGAATGACATACAAAATGAGTGTTTGGAGAAAGTAAAGGCAGGAAAAAGAAAAGATATTGAGCTTGAAACTGAAGAGTCAAAGGCACAGCTTTCAAGACTCAGCCTGATGAGGGACATGAAAGGCTGCATTCTGCTGTGGAAGAGCCTAGTTTGTATTACATGGAACTGGTATATAAGAAATTGTAGGGAAGTGGATTTGGCTCAACTGATAGAGAGTCTGCCTACCATATAGGAAGTCCAGAGTTCAAACCCAGGGCCTCCTGGCCCATGCGGTGAGTTGGCCCATGCGCAGTGCTGCCGCATGCAAGGAGTGCCATGCCACACAGGGACACCCCCCACGTAGGGGAGCCCTGTGTGCAAGGAGTATGCCCTGTAAGGAGAGCCACCCCATGCGAAAAAAGCGCAGCCCACCTAGGAGTGGTGCAGCACACATGGAAAGCTGATGCAGCAAGATAACGCAACAAAAAGAGACACAGATTCCCAGTGCCTCCAAGAATGCAAGTGGACACAGAAGAACACACAGTGAATGGACACAAGAGAGCAGTCAACGGGGCGGGGGTGGAGGGGGGGTGGGGGGGTGGGGGGATGGGGGAAAGGAGGGAAATAAATAAAAAAACTTAAAAAAAATTGTATACTTTTCTATTTCTCCACTACAATAAAAACCCTTTCTTTTACATTTCCTGTATATATGAAGTCCTCACTTCTTTCTAGAATCTCTTTTTAGGAAGAGACTTGAAGCCATTAACCTTTATTGTCCTCCTTGTCGTGCTTTCTCTATGTGTGCATGTGCTATTTCTTGCCTAATTTTTAAAATTCTAATTTTTTGTTGTTGTACACCTGTTTTGTTTTGCTATTTTCTAAAAGAATTTGGATTCTTAATTGTGATTTGGAAGGTGTACGGACTGTTCCCTCCCCCCGACATGTCTCCTTCATCTGTCTGCCTGTTGTCTGCTCACTGTGTCTGCTTATTGTCTCTACTTGTTGTCTCTGTTCATTGAGTCTGCTCATTGTGTGTACTCATTGTGTCTGCTCATCTTCTTTAGGTGGCACTGGGAACTGAATCTGGGACCTCCCACGTGGGAGGTGGGTGCCTAACCTCTTAAGCCACATCTGCTCCCTGCTCATTGTGTGTTTGTCAGCTTATCATGTCAGCTCATTGCAACAGCTTGTTGTGTCTGCTTCTCTTTAAGAGGCACTGGGAATCCCGGACCTACAATGTGGGATGTGGGCGCCCAACAGCTTGAGCCACAGCAGCTCCACTGGCCTGTTTTTAATTCAACTGTTGGTTACATTAGAATTGTACAAATTGTGTCTTTAAATGTATATTTATTAAACTAGTAAATTAAATAATGGAAGAATATTTTTTACTTATGTGGAAATGTGGTGTTTGGCATTTTATTTCTTCCTTTCCAATAATTGTTAGTTGAAATTGGTGTTGTAAACATAGACTCCTGCTTTTGCCTTCCCTTTCAATAAAAATGATTGCTTTCAGTTAAAAAAATATGTGTTTGTTGATCAGCTTTGTGTGCATATATAAAGTAATTTTTCAAATTTAGGTGCATCACTATACATTTAACTAGTTTTAATGTCACAGCCAATTGTTTCCTTTGACAGTTTTCTGATATTTAAACTTGTTTCCTCCCCTCAATATTGATTTTCCCGACTTAATAGACTTTTGGGGAGAGTATCTAAGCAACTCATGTATTTTACGAGTCCTTCCATAACTGAGTTTTGTCTTTTTGTTGCCTGTATACATTAATTGCAACTTTGACAGATATTAAAACCTAGCACCATTACTTTTTATAATTTAGAATAGGAAAGATTCTCTTATATAATCTTTTACAGTTTAGTGTTACTGAAAAAATCAGTATGCAACTTGATTTTTATTCCATTTTGGGCCATGTGGCTCTTCTTCATTTTTGAAATTTGAAAATCACAATAAGATGTTTCAGTTTGTGAAAGGCTGCCAAAGCTATGTACCAGAAATGAAATAACACAAAACAAAATCCACTCTTATTTAAGGGAAGCTGATGTGGCTCAGTGGGTAAGCACTGGCTTCCCACATATCAGGTCCTGGGTTCAATCTCTGGCCCCAGTACCCCAAAAACAAACAAACAAACAAACAAACAAAATACCCAGAAATGGGTTGGCTTCTATAATGGGGATTTATCAATTTATAAGCTTACAGTTCTGAGGCCGTGAAAGTGTCCAAATCAAGGCATCATCCAGAGATGCTTTTTTCCTGAACAGTGGCCATGGGTAATCAGGCACATAGTGGTGTCTGCCAGTTTCTGTCTTCTCCTCTGGGCTCCATTGCTTTCAGCTTTTGGTTTCCTCTCTCCTGGTTTCCATTGATTTTAGCTTTTTGTGCTCCTCTCAGCTTCTGGGGTTCCTCTCTATCTACAGCCTTTTTCTGTGTATTTATCCCATTTATAAAGAATTCCAGTAAGGGGATTAAGGCCTACCCTGGGCTGTGCCTTACTGGAGTAATCTAATCAAATGGCTCTTAACATAATCTAATCTAATAAAAGGCTCATACCCACAGGAATGTACCAATTTAAGAACATACTTTTCTGGGGTCCACAAAATACTCAAACTACCACATAAGAGACTCTTAATTAAGTTGGTTTAGAACCTGAAGCACATTCTGAATTTCCAGACTTGGACTTAAAAATTTTTTTTTTTTAAATTGACATATTATTTACGTAGAGTGAAATGCAAAACTGTTGATGGATATTTGGGTTGATTCCAGTTTGGACTGTTATGAACCAAATTGTTATGAACATCTTGTAGAAGTCTTTTTGTGGACGTAAGTTTTCATATCTCTTGGAAAAATACCTGGGCAACAGGATAAGTATATTTTTAACATTGTAAGAAACTGCCAAACTACTTTTTAAAGCAGTTGTACCACTTTATATTCCCAACAGAAATGTATGAAAGTTCTGGTTGTTCTACATGCTTAGCAACGTTTGGTGTTGGCAGTCTTTTTAAATTTTATCTATTCTAGTATGTAGTATGTCTCTGCTGATTTTATTTTGCATTTCCTGAAGTTCTGATTATATTGAATAAAATTCCATTTATTATTGATCATTCATATATCTTATTCATGAGGCACCCTTTTAAGACTTTTGCCCATTTTTTAATTTTTAATTTTTTATAAGATACTTAGATTATACAAATGTCATATAAAAAATATAGGGGATTCCTATATGCTTTGCTCCCCACTCCCCCCACATTTTTTCACTTTAACAACATCCTTCATCAGTGAGGTACATTCATTGCAATTGAGAAGCACATTTTGGAGCATTGCCACAAAGTGTGGATTAAATTTTACTTTGTAGTTTATACTCTCTTCCACCCAATTCTGTGGATCTTTTGCCCACTTTTTTGTTTTTTTTCTGTTTTTATTATTGAATTGTACAAGTTTCTTATATATTCTGGATACATAAACCTTGTCAGATGTATTGAGACATATTTTCTCTCAGTCTGCAGTTTGCCTATTCATTTTCTTATTGGAGACTTGTGATTAGTACTAGTTTTAAATTTTGATATTCATTTTCCACTTTTTTCCTTTATGATTAATGCATTATAAGAAATATTACTTACCTCAACCTTGTGAAAACATGCTATGTTTTCTTCTAGAACTTTATAGTTTTAGCTTAGGGGATTTAGGCCTGTGACCCATCCTGAATAAATTTTGTGTGTGGTATCAAATAGGAATCAAGATTCAGTTTATACCATATAGATATCCACTTATTTTAGCTGTATTTGTTGAAAAGATTTCCTTCCCCCACTGAATTGATTTTTTGCCTTTGTCAGAAGCCTATTGAACATATAAGGGTGGGTATATTTCTGGACTTTTCATTCTGTCCCGTTGCAGTTTTTGCTTATCCTTCTATCGACATTGTACTCTCTTGATTATTGTAGCTTTATAGAAAGTCTTGAAATCAGGTAGTGTTAATCTTCCAACTTTGTTTTTATTTATTTATTTATTTATTTATTTATTTTTGAGGTATAGGGGACAGGGAATTGAACCCAGGATCTTGTATGTGGGAAGCTGGTGCTCAACCACTGAGTCACATTGGCTTCCCTGAGTGTTTTCCTTTGTTTTGTTTTGCTTGTCTTTTTTTGCTTTTCTTAGGAGGCACTGGGAACTGAACCTGGGATCTCCCATGTGGGAGGCAGGTGCTCAGCCACTTGAGACACATCTGCTTCCCAACTTTGTTCTTCTTTTCCCCCTTCCCCCTGCTGTTTTTGCTGTCTGTGTCCATTCACTATGTGATTGTCTGTGTCTATTTCTCTTTTTGTCTTCTCTTCTCACTTTCTCCTCTAGGATTCACTGGGATTCAATCCTGGGGAGCTCTGATTTGGAGAGAGATTCCCTGTCAGTTGTGCCACCTCAGTTCCTGGTTTCCCTTGTGCCTCGTCTTCACTTTCCCCTTCATCTCTCTTTTGTCACGCATCATCTTGCTGTATGACTCATTTGTGTGGGAACTGGCTCGCCCCACAGGCACTTGGCTCACCATGCTGGCACTGGCTCACAGCGTAGGCATTGGCTTGCCACGCAGGCACTTGGCTTGCCACGTGGGCACCAGCTTGCCGCATGGGCATGCCTTTACCAGGAGGTGCCAGGGATCAAACCTCGGTCCTCCCACATGGTAGGTGGAAGCCTAATCACTTAAGCCACATCTGCTTCCCCCAACTTTGTTCTTTTTAAACATTGTTTTAGCTTTTCTAGTCCTTTGAATTTTCATATAAATATTAGAAGTAGCTTGTCAGTTTCTACAAAAATGTCAGGCCTTTCTTAGGCCAGGGCATTTTTCCTTTATCATTGTTTTTGATTATTGATTCCTTTCTTTATGGTACTCCTATTAATAACAGGTTGAAACACCAGGAATCCTCCACCCCCATCTCACATTTTCTCTCATTGTTCAAATTTTTTAAGCCTTTCATGAGAGTCCTGTGTGACTTTCTCAAATTTATTCTGTAGTTTTACTGATTTGTTTACTGATTTGATTTTCTGTGTTTTTAACTGCCTAATTGTGGGTTTTGAGTTAGTGTCCGTTTTCATTTCCAACAAATTCTTACTCTAATATTGGTCTCTTCTCATTACTGCACTGTCTATTCAATGATCCTTTGAATTTTGCTGATACATGGATTAGATATTCTCAAGAGGTTTATTTGATTCTGGTAGTTAATCAAGATCAGAGGCATCTAGCTTCTTCCTCAAAAGTAGGAAGGGATCAGGGCCTCTCTTTTTTTTTTTTTTTTAAAGCAAGCACAGTGCCTGGCACATGGCAAGTGCTCAAAAAAATACCCGTTGAGTGAATAATATGTGTAATTTTTCAATTTCCCTTCATTTATACTTCTCCAATTTTAGGTCTCATGATTTTTCAGTTTTCTTTAACTTCCAGAAGGATGTCTATGCTTGCCAACCTTTGTAGGAGTTGAGTGGGTTCTGTTACAAATTGATATGCTTTCCGTTCTTCCCAAATGTTTTACAGAGGTCCTTCAAGTCTAGACAGAAGAAGGAAGGAATAAACAAATAACCAAATCAACAAAAATATCATAGCAAATTCCCAGTATGAGAGCATCAGGGAGGGCTCATGCTATGAGTAACCATGGCAGGGAGATACCTCTTGGCATGTCATTGTGGGTTAATTGTCTCCAACAATCCATCTGCCTACTTCCCTACTTGCTATGGTCCTGCCTGTGCTGGGAGAAAACTATTTTGGTAGGTTGAATTCTGTACCTCAATTTAGGCTTGTTTTTAATCTAAATTCACCTTCCTGTGGGTTTGAACACATTGTAAATAGCATCTCTTGAGGATGTTATTTTAAATTAAGGTGTGGCCCAACTGAATGAGGTTGGGTCTTCATCAGGATATCTAGAGGCCTTATAAAGAGAAAGAAACTAGAAGTCAGAGTCAACGAATGTCATGGGGAGCAGCCAGAAGCCAGAAGTCAACAGGACACAGAGAAAAAGGAGAGGACATTGCCATGTGGCCTGAGGCAGGATATGAGCCAAAGAACTCCAAATCTTATCTGCAGCCAGCACCAGAATGTTACAGATTTTGGATAGAAAGCATCATCTTGCTGATACCTCAATATTTTTATACTTTACTTCTCCTAGCCTCAAAACTTTGAGCCAGTACATGCTTGTTGTTTGAGCCAAACATGTTTGTGTTATTTGTGATATCAGCTTTGGAAAAGTTAGACAACCATGGGGCCTTCCAGTATTGACTGGAGGGTCTATTAAGTAAAATAAAATGGCTGCCTGCAATTGATGGGCATTGCCAGGAGGGGATCTGCTTTCTGAGAAGAGTTTTTCCAGAGACAAAACCAAATGACCTGCAGGGGCTTCCTGAGAAAATAGAACACACCCTACAGAAATGCTTATGAGTAGCACCTGGTGATAAATCTAGCTTTTTAGAATTGACAAGAATACTATACTAATCAATGTATACCTGATCCCCCTTTGTAAGACACTCCTATGTAAAATGGAAACTTATTGTCAGCCAATCAGAACATTTCCTCAAATGCTTCCTCATTTGTCTTGTAAGAGTGACCCCGTCCACTCCCTTGGTGGCACTCCCTTCTGCTTTCTGAATGAGATGCTTCCCAATTAATAAATCACTGAGTAAACTGTGAGATATTAAATTGCATGAAGAGTTTTTGTTTTATCTGGTCCAATGCTGCCAGTCTGCAAAGGAAAGAAAGAGGAAATCTACCAGTGGTCTTGTTTCCTGCCTTTGTCTCTGGATGTTCCCTCTTGTTAATAGGGGTTGATTGAACTATCATTATTTATTGCTTAATATTGTTATTCCTATAGGACATTTCCATCTTTTTTCCATTCAGGAGAAAGGTGTTTCTCATAGGGAGAGATAATATTCTCTTCTAGCTTCCAATGTTGAGGCAATGCTTCCAATCTGCATATTCTGTCGGTCACTTTGACAGCAATTTGGAAGGAAAGCTAGATTCATGCATTCACAGTAGCCATATTTCCACACAGTCCAATGCAGCATCTGTTTAATAACTCAAAATAAGAGTGTGTGATTCTCAATTTTCTGTACCAGAATGATTTAAAGAAGAATTTTATTGTGCTGCATGCCTGAAAGAATCATTGTCTGATGACAGGGCCTATGTTTTCACTCAAGGAGTAACCAAGAATTGTTCATAGTTTGATATGTCATCTCTCAAGTATTTTTTTACATTTTTTTTACACGAAGTTATTGTTTTACTTCTGAAAACACAAATAAAGATGATTCAGTGACCTCTACATCTTGGGATACTCGTCTGATGTACTAGAAAAGGAAATAGCATCCTTTGCTAGGTTTCTGTAGGTAACAAAGATTGAATGTCAATATGTTGGAGTTCTAGCTGTTTTTCTGACTTTTTGACTCTCTTAGTACATCTGTGCCTGTGGCAATAGTAGCAGCAGTAACAAAATAAAATGACTATACTTTGCATAGAAGGAAATTGTCCTGGATGAATTCATCATAGAGAACAATAGATTGGTTGGTGTGACAGTTTGACCTTCTTTTATGAATTCCCAAAAGAAGATTATGTTCTTAAACTGTTCCTGTGAGTGTGGCACCCTTTGATTGCATTAGATTAATTTTATATTATTTGATTAGATTACTTGATAAGATTGCTTTAGGGCTTTTGGTAAGACTACATCAGTGAGGTGAGCAAGCTTGCGTCTCTACCCTCGTGGTGTGTCTGATATAAATGGAGACACAGAGCAAGAGAGACAGAGAGAAAAGAAGCTGCCATATTGATCCTGCCATGTGAGAGATAACTGCAGGAAAACAGAGACGCCCCAAAGGGCTGAGAGCAGTCCTAGAGTCTGGAAACAATGAGCACAAAATATGGAAAGTGTCCCCAAGGGGGTGGGTCCATGAAGCAGCTCAAGGAGATGAGTTTTGCCACTGGTGAACTCAGGAAAAAAGCAAAGCAGCCAAGACTGAGGGAGGAAGCTGGAAACAGATAAGTCCTATGCCTAGTTGTTCACAGCTGAGATCCTGGAGCTGGGCTACAAGAGAATGGTGAGCTGGAGAGGAAGGCAGAGACCTAGGCAGAGATGGCTCACCATCTTGCTTCACCACATGGCAGCTGACTTTGGTGAGAAAATATCTCTGATGGTGCATTGATTTGGACATTTCATGACCTCAAAACTGTAAGCTTTTACCCTAAGTAAAATTCCCATTACAAAAGCCAGCCCATTTCTGATATTTTGCATTGGCAGCCCTGTGACAAACTAAGAGAGTTGGCTTGTAAATTTTTCTAACTATGAAAGGTTTTGTTTTAGTTTTGTCTGCCCATCAAAGGTGTTCCTGTGAGCAGATTACCTTTATTATGAGTTTCCAGTACCAACCAATTTAAACAATTAGAACTTAACCTTGGCAATTTAATCACCTGACAGCTAAAGAAGATTGCATATTGTGGCTACTGTAGGGAGACCAAGACATCTATTTTATGTGGCAAATGGATTGTTTTATTTACTATGAATCACTTGCCTGCTCTTCATTAAATTGGTGGGTGACAAGCTATTCAGATAACAGTGAAGAGAAATTGATGTTTTATCACAATATTCACTGGCTATCTTTTTGGTTTGTATATACAAAACTTCTTGCAGGTAATAGAAAGATATATCAATACACATTTATTATTCCCACATTTATATTTATTCCCTTACTGAACTCAGTAAAGGCTACAAAAATGCACAAAATATGGTATTTATAGGAAAGCTAGAGAAGAAATAATTTTATCTATATAGCCTTATCTGTATAGCCTAAGTTAAGTTCAAGCCTAGGCTGGAATTCTCTTTATTTAGGCCTTTCAGAAAACCCATAGTATCTCTCACTAGCCAGACTTTAAAAAAATAAAAAAATTGGACTTTCTGGTTTAACAAGTAAATTGAACACATTTTACTCATGAGCTAGACTTTATTGTTTGACCAGTGATTTGAGCACATCAGGCATTGCACTGCTTGGCAATCCCTGCCCTTAAGTGGACTCTACTTTAGTAAGTGAAACATTTGTAAATCAATAATTACAGCACGATGTGTTTTAATAGGGGTCCACAGACACTTTTCTATGGGCTCTTTACCCATAGAATCTTAACTAGACTCTCCGGAAAGATCACCCAGAAGCAGGAGTAATTGATCTGTCTTGAAAGTTCAAAGGCTGTACTCAGAATTCCAACCTTGGCCACCCATTCATGGACCCTGGGCATTTGAATATATTATAGTCTTGCTATCTTAAAAAAAAAAACCACCCACATATTTTCCTGAGTCCTCTAATACCTCCCAGCTCTTGCCCTGGCATGCTCCTCTACTTCACAGCCAAACTTCCTCATCTCCCACTGACTCTTAGTATAATCTCAGTATAATCTGACTTCCTCCTATACCAGTTTACTAGTTGTTTCTTGTCAAGAATACTACAGACTGAAAGGTTTCAACAGATGATCCCAATTTACTTCAACTCTGTTCAGTTTTTGGAACATTTAATAAACTTCTACTTCTTAAAGAAGTTTCCTGGACTTCCATGAAACTAAATTTCCCTTCTACCTTTGGTTACTCCTATTTCCTTTTGGAGATTTCTCCTTCTCTACCCAACCTTTATATATCAAATGCCCTACTTCCCTGGATCTCCTTCTCTTTTCTCTATAGGCAGTTCTATTCTACTTCAAATGCCTCAAATATTGTGTGTGTGTTCAAGACTCTATGTCAGAACTCTCTCCAGAGAACTTCACATAAATCTCCAAGTACTTACTCAACATCTCTATTTGGATGTCCTATATGTATTTCAAATTAAACTTGTTCAAAACTGAAGTAATGAATCTTCTCTGAAATCTTTTTTTTTTTTTGCAATTAAATAAATAGGCCATATTCTCAATTTTTCTAATATACAACCTGTGATTTATTTACAATATCTTCTTCCCCTTTACACAGCTAATCAAACATCGAGTCTTGAGGATTTTACATCTAAAATATATTTTTAATCCACTTTCATCTTTCTTTTTAAAAGATTTATTTATTTATTTCTCTCCCCTTCCTCCCTGCCCCAGTTGTCTGTTCTCTGTGTCTATTTGCTGCATGTTCTTTGTCCGCTTCTGTTGTCAGTGGCATGGGAATATGTGTTTCTTTTTGTTGCGTCATCTTGTTGTGCCAGTTCTCCGTGTGGGCAGCACCATTCCTGGGCAGGCTGCACTTTCTTTTGCGCTGGGCAGCTCTCCTTACGGGGCACACTCTTTGTGCGTGGGGCTCCCCTATGCGGGGTACACCCCTGCGTGGCACGGCACTCCTTGCGTGCATCAGCACTGTACATGCACCAGCTCCACTTGGGTCAAGGAGGCCCGGGGTTTGAACCGTGGGACCTCCCATGTGGTAGATGGACACCCTAACCACTGGGCCAAGTCCGCTTCCCCACTTTCATCTTTCTAATTCTACGGTCTCTGCCCTTATTTAAATTCTTCTTTTGTCTAAACATTGAAAATAGTTCCCTAATGGTGTCTCTGCTTCTACTCTTGCCCCACTCCAATCCATTCTCCTCACAGAGGAAGAGTTATCTTTTAAGAAGACAAACTCTCTGCCTTAATATGCTTCTTTGGATTCCCATTGCTTATGGGGCTAGCTTGATCTTGATTTGACCCTATTCCTCTTCTCTCTGTGGTGCCAAAATATCTAGGTAAATCTAGGTCTTTCATCCAGATTGTAATACACAGAACAACAAATGGTTAAGTTGAACTTTTGAAGAAATTCCTCTAAAATTACATTTCAGCAATACCAAAGTGTGCTCACCATGGCACTTTCATCTCTGTGCTTTATAAAAATCATATTATTTCTTCTACCAGGAACATCACTCTTCTTTGGCACCTCTTCCCCAGAAAGTGTCCCCATAATACTCAGGTGTGGCAAAGTTTCTCACTTCTGGGTTTCCAAAAAACTCTGTTCAATTTTTTGAAATTATCACAGCTCACAGTTATCTTCTATTTATTCTCTACCAGGGTTCATGCTAAGTGATTTAAATGTATTTTCTCATTTAATCCTGACAACAATCCTAAAGGGGTATTGAGGAAATTGAGGCATGGGGAGGTTAAGTAACACGTAAGTTATGGTAGAGTTAGAATTTGAACCCACACACTTTTACCTACCTCATCTGTGTGCTAACTATTGTATTATTTACACGTTGAAGGAATCTATTTCAGTTCTGTAATCCCCACTAGGTTGTAAACATATAGACTTTAGGAACAGTACCTTATTCATTGCTACATCCTTATCATCTATCATAATTCTAGCATATAGTTGTTGAAACAAACCAATTGGCTGTCTTGGTTTTGAAGACAGGATTTCATTCCTTTCTTGGCTTAGAGCTCAGTGGGTATTTAGTGCTAATGGAATTTATAGCCATTATGGAATGCATGTGGTAGAAGAAACTCCGCATCCAAAGATTATAAATTCTTAGTGAAACATGATACATTTGGCTGTGGTTTGCTTACCCGTGTTTAAAAGTCTGTTATTAATCTCTTTGCTCATCTGTTAGGCTGCCTCAGGCTGATGTTACAAGGACTTAAAAGCAATCATCTTTGGCAGCTGAACTCTTAGTTGGTTATCTTCGTGCTATTAAGAGATATTTGTCCTGGTAAGAATCAGAACAGAGGGGAGAAGTTATCAAATCTCCTGGATTTCTAATACATATGAAAGGAAATTGTTACATAGTCTTCAAGAAGATGACTCTATGATATGTAATATGTGTAATTTTTTTGACAATTTCAACTGTACTTAAACTTTTCTACTCTTTTGAGTGATTAAAAGTTAGTGATAGTAATATTAGTATTTATAATTACTAATGACTTTATCCTACATTCTAGAAAGAGTAAACTTTGACATTCTTGCAACAACTCACAGCTATGCTTTCTCTTCACCCCTACTCCCTCACTCTCTTTTTCCCTCCCTAGGTATGGAACATGAGCCATATATGGGACAACAGTCCAGGTTTTTCTTTCTGTCCCAAAGAAAGCAAGGATTTAGATGCAGAAAATACTCATTATTAAACACTTTAGGTCAAATCATGGCTCTAACATATCAGTAATTTATTGTAGTCAGCATGTTTCATTCTTATGTGAATGTAATTTCAGTCCCATAGCATCAGTGCTGTAATGGTTTTTCTGCATACCAAAATGTTTAGCAAAGCCACTTGTTTTCCTACCCTTTTTTCTCATGCACATGGGAATTGTCATGAGATGAGAAAAGATAGGAATATTTTCATAAATGAATTGTGTTTGATTTTGTTAACTTTAAGAAATACTGATTTTTCTTAATTGGAAAAAGAAAGACTTATTTTTATAACATTTGTTCCGTGTGATTAATAAAAAATAACCTCAACAGCAGTTTTGTCAATAACAAAAGGGAGTGTCATAAACTACATCACAGCTGTTTTCTTTTACCCATTCTTCTGTTTAGGTAGGGTGGCATGAACCTCAGAATAAAAACCAGCATGACTATTATTTAAGTATTATGGAAAGTCCCCATACCCCTTTTCAAGCAGCCTGTAAAACCAAGACATGACCTTTTCATGGTGATTAGAATTTCCTATGACTCTTCACGCAACATTGGGCTTCCATTTCTGCCTTTGTGAAGTGGCCAAGCAATCCCGTATAGTTTCTTCTTATTTCCATTACTGCTGAGGAGCTATTATATTTAGCTGACAAACACTGAATTTAAAGAGCTCAAAGTGGAAGGCACTGGAACAGTGCTTCTTTCCTCAAGAGAAAGCTTCAGCAGAACCCAGGGTTAGGGGATGACCAGTAAGAAGTTGTGTAATGCAGTTGGAAATGCTGATGGCTGATTAGTTAGACTGCAACAAAGGCCCAAGCAATGAAAGACTTAAACAAGATAAAAGTTCATTTCTTTCACAAATAATGGTCTAAGGATAAGGTGGCCAGGACTGACATATGAGGGTTACACTGCATCTAGGACCCACATTTCTTTTACATTGTTGTTCCTCTGCCAGGATCAACTTGAGGCTTTCATATAGTCTAAAATGGCTGCTTAAGCTCCCAACATTATACCCACTTCAGTGGGTTGAATGGTATCCGTAGAAGATTTTTCCCCCAGAATATCACTAGAAGGTGACCTTATTTGGAATAAGTATCTTTGCAGATGTAATTAAGGGTCATCCTGGGTTAGGATGGGCCCTAAATCCAATGGCAAATGTCCTTATAAGAGACAGAAAGACAGTGACACAGAAGTGAAGATGAAGGCATGGATTGGAGTGATGCATCTACAAGCTAAGGAACAAAAGGTTTGCCAGCAGCCACCAGGAGCTAGGAGAAAGGCATGGGACAGTTGCTCTTCAGGTCCTTAGAAAGAACCAACCCTGATGACACCTTGATTTCAGATTTTTAGCCTCTAGAACTTGGAGAGAATAAATTTCTGTTGTTTTAAGCCTCTCAGTTTGTGGTAATTTATTACAGCAATGCTAGGAACCTAGTACACCTGCCTTTTAGCTAGCAGTAAAAGGAAAAGTTAAAGTGGAATGACTGTCCTTTAATATCATGAAATAGAAGTTGTACTCATCATTACTACTCACATCCCATAGGCCAAAATTTTGTTACATAAACCAACCTTAGTTGCAAGAATATTTTGGAAATATAGTCTTCAGTTGAGTGGCTACCTGGAAATATATAAGATGTAGAGATGATTCTGGTTACCTAAAGTTGCAAAGAGATTTGTTGACTGGACATAAGGTAGGCTACAGATTTGATGAAAAGGCTGGATAACCAGGCACAGCAGTAGGCTCAGAGCAATACAGCACTGACGTAGCCAAATTACACCACAGAAATTGACTCCTTATAACAGTGCCACTGGTGACGCCACCACTAGACTCTAGGATTCTTGAGTCTGCTGCAACCATCATTGCTGGAAACCAGGTATTTGGTGATGCCAAAACTTGAAATGAGTTCCAACTGTCTATTTTTGATTCCTCATGGTAGACTCAAAATCCCAGGTAGGTACACCAGATTTGTTGAGTTTAGTACACTAGTCTGTGCCCTAGTTGCCAGGGTCTGGTAGCACAGATATCTTGCCTTCTAGGCATTAGCAGTGGAACTCTCCGACAAAAACTGGCTCTTAACAATGGAGGACACCAAGTACAGAAAGGGGGACATTTTCTGAGTTGCTATATTAATAAGTACCAAAAAGTGCCCTCTGATAAGTATTTTTCAGATTGGGAAAAACTTGCATAAGCACTTCATAAGTGCATGGCTTTTGAAGTTAGACAAATCTGCGTTCTAATCATTGCTATACAAAATGGGGTTATTATAAATGCCTCCTTCCTAGGATTTTGTGGATAATGTACGTAAAATAAGTGCTTAAATGAGGGAAAAGGGAAAGGTATAAATACAAATTTTACATTTAAATATAATTTGAAGATTTTATGAAGATTTTAAATACTTTCTTCCTATATAGTCTTAACATTGTCCATCCATATATTAGTTAATTGACCATTGTTTCAATTCTGCTAGCCTATAAATACATGTTGCTATTTTAAAACCAATTTGGAATCCCACAATAAGCAAGTTTGATAAATGGTCTGATTTGGTGCTTACCTTAAATTTACCCAGATTTATAAGCAAGGTGAAGAACATATTTTATGTTATTTTTTGCATGAATGAAAGAGAGCATACTTGTCCCCACAATCTGGAGGTATAACGAATAAAACTCAGACACATATTCCTGTAATAGTTCTTCATAGATATAGTTAAGTGAATATTTGTTTCCTTTACAGGTAAATGAATTCTCCTTGACAGTACATTTGCTCTGACAATGTAAGCATTTAGAACTGGTTTCTAGCAACCACCTCACATTTTCTCCTCCAAAAAACATCTTAAGCAGCATTAGGAAGCATGACAAAGGCAGGCTTAAATACCTCTGTAGGCTGCCAAAGATACAGGTTGGATGATGTTTAGCACCTGGGAAAATCATTAAGCCCATATGGACTGTCAAAAGTTCAGTGTAGTAGAGAAGAAAACTCCCTGTAATGACAGTATTTGAATAAAAAAATCATTGTAAACAATGGCTCTAGGGGATTACTGTGATCATTCAAAAAGCTGCAAGTTCTGCTGTAAAGGAAAATATAAACTAAATTATAAACTCAGTTATGGAACAGACAACGGGATAAAAAGAAAGAACTGGAAAGAGTTTTCTGGCAAGTGAGAGCAACATTCTAATTGATCTTAATTCTTCAGGGAGCGTAGATCTTAGTCTACATATATATATATATGTATATATATGTACATATGTATATGTGTACACGATGTACATATATATATATGTATATTATGTCCACAAATATAGAGATGAAATCAGTGTAGTAATATAAAATTAAGGTTTTAAAAAAGAATTACATTAAATTTTGACAGATTGTTCTTCATTAAAAATTACATATTAGTAAAATTAACACAAAATATAAATGCCCTGAATGTCTGAAAATATTTTACAGTGTCACAGATAGCTCTTATCAAAATTAGAACTTATGCATTGATATTTGAGTATTCATTTTTGTACTTTATGGAATAAAAGATTAAGCTCTCTGAGTATTACTTTTATATATCTACAAGGTAAAATGAACTTTATTTCCTTTAGAATCATTAGACAAAACTTCCAAACTGTTATAGAATATTATCTACCTAATTAACTTTCTCTCTTTCCAAGCTTTGCATCATGTTATTACAAGTTGGAAAATAATTCTGCTTCTGTTAAATTTCTCACAATAAAAAAATATTCTAATACCATTTTTTGGTCAACTGAAACTAGTGTATTGCAATATTTCTTTGCCATCGAAGAGTAAGCAGAAGAAAAGTAATGAGAAACTTGTAAAATAAAACAAAAGGAGGCAGAAATTATAAAATGAAAATGAGGAAAAATTTTAAAAAACACTTGGTTTGTAAATTACCCACAGAGAAACCCTAATTTTACATTAACAAAAGAAGTTAATGTGTGTGTGTGTGTGGGGGTGGTATTAAAGTCCTAGATGGTCTATATTTTTCAGGGAAGTGAGCAGCATCTCATCTTTTCTTTTATTCTTACCACAAGGAGTAAAAGAAGTTCACTAGACTTCTCTCATAAGGATTTATTATAGGTTGGCATTACCTAAAAGGCTCTCAGCCCTGTGGCAGGGGTACCAGGACAGTGAAGTGCAAGTGTATTTTTGAACTAACTTTCTTTTCCTAATATGAAATTAGTATATTCTAATTATGGAAAATTTGTAAAATACTAAAAAAATGAAGTTGAAACTAAATGTCACAGCACATTCTGAGTAAATATTAATATTTTGGTTAATTTCATTTTAATCTGTTTACTTTTCCTATACAAATATACAGATGCTGAGCACACATTAAAATTATGTTTTTGATAAAATCTGGAAGACACAGAAAATTGCACAGAAAAGGAAAAAATCATGATATAGAACTGTATGAACAAGTTGTCTCAGAGTATTTTTAATATTTAGTAAAGATCCCAGCAGTAGCTCTTTATCCTGAATCAGTAGGATCCTTTGTATTAGGCTTTCCCTTTTTACTTATTTGTTTGCCCACGTAGAGTAGGTGTTTTTTTTTTATGGGCCCTACAGGGTTTAGTTTTTCTAGCTGGACTGAAATAGTGATCTCCTGATAGTTTCTCAGCAGCCCTATTTTCCAGGAAGATAGATAAAATCAGATATTCAAGGGTTAAGAATTTGTTGGGGGAAAAGTTGTCTGAGCCTTCTGCATGGATGACCCATAGAAAGAGAAAAGGGTACTGATTTGGGTCTGTAATATGGTAATCTGATCCATTCCTAATCAAGCACTGTGAATGCTAGTCTTGTCCTTCGTGATGTCTTGGAGTGATCCCTAAAGAGCTGATAAGTCAAAGCTGTAACCCTGGGAACCCAGATGTGGGGCATTTTTTGCAAAGCTTAAGACTAAGAAAGTAAAATGGTCTTACACTAGAGAGATAAGCTAGCTGCATGGTAATAGCTACTGCTATATCTTCCTGGAGTGAATAAATCCATTTATCAGACTTTGGAGGGCATTTTTCTATCAATAAGACCATGCGACAGCTAAAAGCAACCTATTGAAAACTAACATTTATTGTGTACTTAGTACATGTGAAGCACTATTCTACGCTCTTTACATGAATTAAGTCATTTGATTTTCACTACATATTTTGTAGATAAAGCAATTTAAAGCCAAGAGAGGTAGTAAATTATCCTATCTAGAAAGTGATAGAACCAGGATTCAAATCCAGGAGGTCTTTCTGGGGAGACCACATTATTAGCCACTACACATGCTGCAGACATCAATGATCTCCCCAGTAGGAAAGAGATGGCAAACAGATCCCCTTTTGTACTATGTGAATCTACCAGGGAGGATGGGAAGTCCATGAGGGACTTCTTGCTTTGACATCACATGGAATATGATCATACTGATAGTATTTTTATTGTAGTTTCCAAGTAATTTACTACATATGCTTTATTTTTCCAATTAGATGTTAATCTCCATGTCCTTGAGAAAGTGGACTGCTCCTAATTTGTTTTGTACTCCACCCTACTCCCCAGCTTTATAATACTCTGAAGAGCATTCTCCTTATATAAGATGATTGGCACAGGTTCTATAACAAATAAGACTTGACATAAAAATTAGATTTAGGCAAATAAGACTTGGAAAAAATTTAAAACTCATGATTCATTTAGACTTTCTGTGATTGAAGCCTTCAGTTCACAATTGCTTTAAAAAGGGAATTTTTGAAATATGGTTTACAGTTGCCCTCATGAAAAGCAATTTAAGTGAATGGTTTGGTAGCACACACATATAGCCATCCTCTGTGGGTAGAGATGATCAAATGTAAGATTATAGTGACTGTTTGTCAATATTAATCAATTCAGAATAAGGACTTACAGATGGAAAAATAGAATATTAATTTCCATGCCCCTTGAGCTTTTCTGTCTTTTGGGAACATATTTGTTACTTTAGAAGTTGAAATGAAGGCCATCAAACTAGTTCCTTCTAAAATTACAGGGAAAAAGACCTATAATCCTTACTCAGCCTGTGTGCTAGAAAATGATGTTCTAAACTGTCAAAATATCCACAGTAATGTAGGGTTTTGTGAACATTCTCAAAGAATTAGCAAAATCAGTAATAGCTCAAAAATCAAAGCATGAGCCTCTTTCCCAATGCCAAAAATTAAAAATGGATGTTTTTATTCAAAACAAACCATTTTAAAGGAAAAAGTTTAAAAAATGAATGCTAATGTCTTACTATCAGTTTTTGCAAAAGTAGCAAATGTCACTATGGTATAAAAAAGAAATTTGAGTATTTTATATTACTTATTACAAAAGTAATACTTTACTGTTAAAAGGCTAAATTTTACATATTTGTATATAAGTGAAAAAAACTACCTGCAACCTTATTATGCAACTCTTCTATAGCTATGCCTATATGTATTATCTATGTATACTTTTACATCTAAATATATATATATCTTAGAGGTAACATCATATGTGTAGATTTTACTATGTATTTTTGTTTACAAAAGAGTTAAAATATGTCCCCATTATAGTAGAAAGGGACAGCTGACTTTCAAAGATTTGATCCTCCCTTTCATTGTGTAGTGTTGTTATTTGGAATCAGCTGCCCATCCAGACACTGCATTTTTCAGTCCCTTGCAACTACTTGAGACAGTATCATTACTTTTGATAAACAGAAAAGGAAGTAAAGAGATGTGTCACTTTGGGCTAATGAGGTTAAATATTTGTGTGCC
This sequence comes from Dasypus novemcinctus, assembly GCF_030445035.2. Taxonomy (NCBI): domain Eukaryota; kingdom Metazoa; phylum Chordata; class Mammalia; order Cingulata; family Dasypodidae; genus Dasypus; species Dasypus novemcinctus. Next base: position 59,743,014 of record NC_080684.1, read on the forward strand.
TTTCCCATTTTTTCACCCAATTCCAGGGTGAACTAAAGAGGCCACAACTGGAACATTAGTTTATTGTTCAAAATTATTCACACCTTCCCAGATCTCCATGGAAAGACTGTACTTCCTCACTCATTGATTTAAGATTTCACCACATGATTTATTTGATGCAAAGAAAGACTTGAAATATGTTTTTACAGTGGGGCTTGCTCTTTTGCACTTCTATCATTGCTGGTCACAGGCTGCGAATGAGAGACACATGGAGCAGAGACACACCAGGTGCCCCATAATGTGAAGCGGAGTCATGCTAACTAGTTGCGGCATCATGAAGCAAAATTGCTACAAGTGACCTGCAAATGCATTATTGAAAAATAAATGATTATTGTTAGTTTCCAAGTATTCTTGCAGAAACTGATTCGTGCCCTGGAATCTGGTTGAAATAGAGGCATGCCTCAACAAGAATTGTGGATGTGTATTTTGACAAATAGCCTTGATTAGACTACAATACATTGAAAATCCACGATTTGTTTTGAGAGAATTGTATTGGCAAAACAATATCAGCCTGGACTGAAAAGGAATGAGACTATGTAAGACAGAACAAAAGATCTTCCTGTGCAAACAGAAAATAGGCTAAGAAATCTACTCAGGCTCCAAGAATGGAATATTCTCCAGTGCCACTTTTAGAAATGGCCAAGAAGAATTTTCTTTATTAAGGTGGCCTAGGCACCAAAGGTACGGTTTTAGAAAAGTAGAAATGGAAAAGGCAAGGGTTGGTAGCTCTGCTTTAAAAAGTGTTTACTTATTTATTCTGCTTGTAATTCTTGGGGAGAGGATAAGAGTTAGGAAGGAACAGAGAACGTGCCAAATAAATGAGAAATGGACCACCTAAAATGAATGAAAGGAGACAATATTTTCAGAGGAACAAGGGAACCAAATGCAGCATATTGTTGTTTCATTATTTTGCTTTAATAATTTTGGGATCTATCCATTCACAGAAAAAGATCTGGTTTTATTAACTGTTGATTTTTCCCTCTCCTGTGGATGAAATAACTGAAGCCTAGAGGAATGAACTTGTGTTACTGAATAATTTATTTTTGTGTTAATAGTATACTTTCACTATCTTTTTCCACATTAAAAACATCTTTCTGAATTATAAATGTTTTCCTTACATTATTCAACAATGTGCACTGTTTTTTAAAAAAACAAATAAAATTAATTCAAGCCTTGGGGGTTTCTCAGCAGCCATTAATTGTACATTTTCCGCTAACTCTGAGTGTTGCACTTCTTTTAAGGCTGTGTTTTGTGCTTCTGTTTGTTACCTTTGTATGATTTCATTTCATTAAACCAAATACACCAAACTTACTTTTGTTTGGGGAAAAAAAAAAGAATAATATTGTTGTAAAGGAAGAACCCCCACCCTCACCCCTAGAAGGCAGGGTCAAAGCTTTGGAAAACAATGGACTGTGAAGGTAGATACTCTCAGGAAAGCAGAATTTGGGTCTAATCAAGGAACATATTCTCCCTCAGAAGAAAAGGGCAATATGTTTACAGTGGTATTTCAGAATTGTTATAGACCAGTGACTGCTAGGTGCCTCCCATTCTTACTCTTTATAAGCGGGAGTGTTTATTGTGATTCCACCATTGCATAATATTTTGGGTGTGCATAAGGATAGGTTGTCTATTCAGATCATAGGTTTCTGGATCATGAAGAGCCAAATCTGGACCTGACATAGATCATGGGATCCTGGACTTTGAGCTTCATGCTATCAACAGATGACATTTTTTGAAGGCTTGAGATAAGAGCGAGTATATTTTACATATTAAAGAAATATGAATATTTATTTAATAATAGGGAGGGCTGTAATAAATTATATTTTGTTTGAAATATTCACTTTCTTTCCCCAATAACAGTCTTCCAAAGAAGAAATATTTCTCTGCTCTTTAATGTTGGTTTGGCCTTATGATTTGTTTTGGTCAATGTTATGCTAACAGATGATGCAAACAAAGGCTTGAAATATGATTAAGTGGTATGTCTTGTCCTTTTGCACTTTTGCCATTGCCATAAGAAAAACAAACCCTAGATAGCCCACTGGTTCAGGAGAAGGATGAGAGACAAATGAGGAGAGCTACCCTAGCCACTGCCACCTGATACAAAACCACAAGTAAGCCACAAATTTGTGGTCAAGAAATAATGCCTATTTTCCTATTCCATATTAATTTATCTGTATACCTGAACATGTATTTACATATTATTGTGTGCTTTTATATTGAAGTCCTACCAGGTCTTATGAAATCTGGTCTTCCATTACCTCTGATCTCTTTTCTTACTCTTTTCTCCCCCTCATGCACTTAGGCCACCCTGGCCTTCTTGCTGTTCCTTTAATACTTGGGTATATTCCTACCTCCCTTGGTCTGTTACTTCTGCCTGGCAGACTCTTCTACAAGATATCAGCACGGATTTTGCCCCTTCTCCAAGTTTTTGCTCAAATGTCACCTCAGTGATAGAAACCACCTTATATAATACAGTAACCCTCTTCCAAGACCAATGTTCCTTAAGTCCATTCCTGCTATAATTTTGTCCATAGCACTGACACGTTCTAATATACTATATAATTTGCTCATTTATTTGGCTTATATTCTGTCTTCTTTTTCTTCTAGAATATAGGCATCATTATGTTGAAATTTGGCATCTGTTTTCTTTACTGCTATATCCCCAACATCTAGAACTTGCCTGGCATAATTTGTATGAGGATGAATTAATCAATATATACATTGAATTAATTAATCAATATATACTTTGAAAAATATCAAAAGGCAGTGGAGCAAAATATTTATAAATGCTATCTCTAGATTGCATGAATATGGGTGATTTTCATATTATTTATATTTTCTGTAGTTTCTAAATTATCTACAATAAATATATATTTACATATGATTTATTTAATGAGAAAAAATTCATGAGGCGTAGCAATTTCAGTTTTTCTTATTATTGATCAAGTCCTTTTATCAGTGCCATACTTTTTGTTCTAGCATATACTACGGCATAAGGGATCTGTGGGCAAAAGGATCTAAACAGAAGGCAAATGGGCCAAGGAGAGAAAGCTGAGAAACTGAAAGAGCTAAGTTGGTGAAGAAAAACAAATTTTAGAAATAAGTTCCATAAATTTCTATACAGACATGGATGTCTTCGTTTCTTTCTTTTTCCTCTTGTTCTCATTGAAATACTGTGTTCCCATTTCTAATTGTTCTTGAATTTTAAGTCAAGTTTAAGTTATGCTACTGTTTTATAAATTTGAATGAATGAGTTTACTATATCTGTATGCTTATGATTAAGAAATCTAATAAATAACCCCTGGGTTAAGGAATTAAGGAATTCAATAGTCCCATTATATAGGGCAGTCAGTATTCTGATATATTAGTAGAGAGTAGCAATACTGTCTAGAATTTGGCACATTACTAAGGTATATTTAGAGGAGCTAAATATACCTAGATTGATTTATAGCTTCAAGCCTGAGATGACCATGCAAAACACAGATGGTTCACCGTGCAGTGTAATAGGTATTGGCTGTCATGTTCTCTTCTTACCCCACCCTTATCATGACGGGAAGAGAGAAGAGGCTGAAAAGTACATTTTAGAACCCAGTACCAGATATATTTTTCTAATAAGAAAGTGGCCTATCCTGCTTGATATGATTTTATTGTAATTCACAGGGTGTACCAGGACTTTGGATGAAAGTAGTATAGCATACAAGTTAAGAGCATGGAGTTTTGGAGTAAGATGGAACTTGATTCAAATGTCAACTCTACTACTTGCTAGCAATATTGTCTTGGCAAGTAACTAACTCCTCTGAACCTCACTTTTATCAAGTGTAAATGAAAAAAAAAAAGGATTAAATGCAGTGCTATTTGTAAAGTGATAAGTATAGTGTTTGATCACTAGCAAGCAATCAATATTACTGCTATGGCTAATACTACTCCTATCATTTTTTAAAAACCAATACCTGCTTAACTCACCAGTAGGCAGGATGGCAAGCTGCACTTCCAGAAAATGAAGAGGGGGTAGAATTTTGAAAAATTATTCAAAAATTATATACTCAAGATTCCCAGCTTTGCACTAGGCAGTGGTTGTTGATTACATTGTCTCTGTGAAATTTAATAGCAGAACATTAATACTTTGTTACCAGAGTGTTATAAAATTTGGTACATCTTGACCTTGAATGATATTATACTAGTTCAAGCTGTTCCTTGAGTGTTCTAGCAATCAATACCTGTCCTGAATCTCAGACATGATAAATAAATCTATGTTTTATTTTCATGAAAAAAAGAAAATAGAGCACTAGCAGGGTAGAGGATTATATAAATTTCCCTGAGAAACTTGTAAGACATAAATCTCAGTGGAGAGATAGCTGAAAATTATGAAATACCACCATAGGTGGTTGAAAAACAACACCAGGGGAAAGGCTAATTCATTCATATTACACATTTGCTTTATTTCAGGATTTCCTCAGATTAAATGTACATTGAGGAATTCTGTAAACATCACATGTGGTATTGAAACAGCTGTTAGCTCCCCTAAGGAATCAGCCATCACTAGGTTGATGGTGGACCTTTGCTGCCTTACTGCTCTTTTTTGTTTTTGAATCTAGTCTCATTACATTAATAGCTTGAAACCTTCTCAGGCATGTTAAAAATAGATTGTAAGAGAATTGAATGCAATGTTTCCCTCCTCCCTCCCACTCATTTTCTCAACTATAGTATAATGGCAGTCCTCAGAAACAGTCCACGGAAATCAGAATTTTCTTAGCAATTTGTGTGGGAAGTGCAGACTATTGTGTGGAAGTGTTGTAGCCTACTGCTTGGCAGGAAATCGTTCTGGAAAAGTTAACCGAACAAACACCTTCCATTGTCTACAGAGGTTTAAAGTCTCATGAAATCTCCTTATTTCTATCTCCAAACCAACTTGCTGGCTGTTAACATATTTAACCCTTTTATTTCTAGAGTTTCAGGTTTATTGAAGTCTCTTTCCCTCAGTGATTCTTGACCTTTTCTGGTTCTTGGACTCCTTGGAGAATTTAATGGGGCAAGTGTTCATTTTTTCAGCAAGTCCATGGTTCTTCCCCCACCCTTACCCACATGCCTAGGTGCTCTGTAGCAAGCCTCAGTAATTCATGATCAAGGGAAAAACTCTAAAGAAGAAAATATAACTTCTTTCTCCCAAGCCCTTTCCTAGCATGTTTCTAATTTTTCTTTGCAAGTACATTGGAAATTAAGGGCTACGCTCTGCTGAGAAATATTTTAAAAGATATTAGTCACTTTCATCATTTCATTTATTAAATCTATAATACTTGGACTTAGTTTTGTTCCCACTGTAATAAAAACTGTAAAGACTTAGGCCATGAAAGCAAAGAAACAATGGGGTATGTTAAACCTAGAGATAACTGTTAATCACACTATCAATTTTTGAAGCACATTTATGAAGAGGTAGCACTCACAGAATCATTTGATCTCTTTCCAAGAGGGAATTTGCAGTAGAAGTTTCTTCTAAAAAATATCTTTTGGTTAAACTTAAGATTTAACTGTTTTGGGGCTCCTAAGGGTTCTGGAAACATCCAGACACTATAGTCATGGCAGTAACTCAGGAGTTTAGTACCTTGCCAGTGGATTACTTTGGAATTTATGCTCCCTAGTGTGACAGAGTCAGACTAAGTTGTGATTTTCCTACACATGGCTCTTCTGGCCTACAATTTGGACCTATAATTAATATTAAAGTTGGTATGTGTATGTCCAAGAGACTTAATTCTTTGGGCTATGTATGTACTAGCTGGGCTCTGAATCTCACCGGAGTCGCAACATTTATTCTCCAGTTCATTGGTCTCTCCCAGGACAACTAACAGGGAGGTGATGATGGGTACTATCATACCAAGGAACTGAGAGAGTCTACAGCAGCAAGCAAGAGAGTCCCATCCATCGGCCCTATGGGATCACAGCCCCCTCTCAATTAGAGGTGGAATGGACATCACCATCCCAGAATCCTCAGGATTGGGCAAAGCACTATGGACTAAAGTAGACTTACTGGTATTCTACTATAAACTTATTGTGATTCTAGCAATGGCAGAAATTATATCATTGGTATGGAGGTAGTAGCCACTGGAGGTTCTGAGGGCAGGGACAGGGAAAAAAGGTATAATATGGTGGCATTTTCTAGAATTGGGAATTGTCCTGAATGACATTGCAATGACAGATCTTGCCATAACCAACAGAATTGGGTGAGAGAGCGTGTAAACTACAATGTAAACTTTAATCCACGCTTAGTGGCAATGCTCCAAAATTGTTCATCAGTTACAATGAATATACCTCACTAATGAAGGATGTTATAATGTGGGAAAACAGGGGAGGTACAGGGAGTGGGGCATATGGGATTCCCCTACATTTTATATGTAACATTTATGTAATCTAAGTAGCTTTAAAAAATCAGTGGAATAAATTTTATTACCCATTCCCTTCCTTAAAAAGAAAAAAAGTTTTATCTATTTGACAATGGAGCTGGCTGACTTAAAAAAGGCAGTGAGTTTGCTGTAACTAGGAATGTTCAGGTGAAGGCTAGCACATTTTCTGTTAGGGATATGGAGTATTTCTCTTCTTTGGGACTAAGTAACTTGTGTCATATCTTTGCCCTAGGAATTCTACAACTATAAAAATAATTTAGTTGGTCCACAGGCAGACAATTTTTTGAGATGTCTTTATGTTTTCTTTTTCCCTATGACTTTGCCCAAGATTAATTAGTGTTGAGATTGAGTCCCAACTCTCCAGCATCATTTACTTTACGATGGGCCTTAGATATTTATGAGAATCACAACCTCCTTCCCAATATCTTGAAACTAACAAAGTACCACTTTATTCACTGGGAGTTGATTTCTGTCATTTGGGAAGGATGAATCCCCAGTCTTATCTTCAAGGAAAGAGTTCATCTGAATTAACTCTTATCAAGAATTTTGTTTCATTTTTTACCAAGCATTTTCATTAAATTCTATTTGCAAGTTAATATATAAAAGTATTCTTTTATATATACCATCCATACCTATGTTGAGATAGTATAAATTTGAATTGTCAAGACAAGAAAATGTAGCATTTAGCAAATATGGCTACCCTCTAAATGGATAATCTGTAATCCCATAACCTGAAACTTTCCTGTAGGCCTGAGTTTTGGTATAACATATATATTTTTTAGATCTTCTTGAGCACAGTTTGTCAATGAAAGAAAGGGAAGGAATTTCATTATAACATGACCACCGATAATATGCACTTGTGACATGGACTACAGAGACATCGAATTTCTAATATAATTGAGTTAAAAATGTATGTGTGTGTGTGAGAGAGAGAGAGAATTAAATCAATAAACAATTTTTAGTTGAGGAAATTGCTAAGTATAGTTTATAGCCAGGTATAAATGTAGCCCTATCTTCCCTCCCTAAAAGATATAAACAGAAAAACAAGAAACAAAAAGGCATTGACTTTGCCTTAAGGGGTTTGGAATTTATTTGGAGATGTAGGAACTAAAAACTATACAAATAACAAGTATATTAAAAATAGAAGCCAGTATGTATTAAGCATAGAATAATTGGTTTAGGCAAGAAGTACAGTAGATTTCAGAGGGCCAGGGAAGATTCTGATCTAAGAAGATGTAGGATATAGGATGAGATGGGCAGTGACAGAAGTTTAGAATATAAGGGAATCAGAGATCAGAGAAGACTTCCTGGAAGAGGTGATGGCTAAGCAGCTAAGGAAAAGAGAATGGGAGAAGGGAATGGACATGTGCCAAGAAGAGAGGCACAGAGGTAAAAAGAACACAATGTGTGGGGTGAACCACAAGCAGTTGCTGTAGCTGGAGTTGGCAGGCTAGCCATGGAGTGGAAAGAAGAGATGGAGTTGGCTACTCAGGGGTCATGCCACTGAAGGCTCTGTGGGCCATGTTTCACCCTGTAGACCAGAAGTTTCCAGACTGCAGGATCTTTTCTTCAAAAGCTTATGTGGAAGCTTGACTTCTATATCAAATAAGGACAAAGATGCTCTAGTTACAGCCAGAGTGAGGGCTAGAGTCTTGCATCTTCCACACATCTTCTGTCCTTGCCATCACCCCGAGAGTTACTGCTGTAGTTCAGATTGGTATTCCTTGTCACCTGGATTACAAGAGCCTCCTTCCAGTCTTGCCCCTCTCTCATCTACCCTCTACACTGCACCAGCGAGTTTTCTAAAGTGCAGGTCTGATTTTGTGATTCCTCTGTTTAGATCCCTGCAGTGAATCCCAACTCCTTTAGAGAACAAACAAATTCCCTAGATGCTACCTACTGCTTCACTTTCCATTCTTGCCAAATCCCTCTATTGTGCTTGCACTCAGCTTTATGTTGTAGCCATGCTGAAAGACTTGCATGTTTGTCTTATCAAGAGTTTGGTCATGTTCCTGCCACTGCCTGGAATGGCTTCCATACTTATCCCTCCTTTAGGCTCTGGTTCAAATTTGCCTTCTTCATGGGGACTTTCCTAACTTTTGACTTCAAGGGAATCTGATCATACTTTTCTTTATGCCTAATTCTATCCATAGGTAAAAATACTATTATTGAAACTCTGTGTGGAGACAGATAGAAGAGATGTTAAGAAAGTCTGTCAGGACTCACTCAGGGACTGGGTGTGGGTGAGGGAAGCATTTGGAGGAGTCCAGGGTGATGTCCAGTTTCTAGATGAATTGACAGAAAGTACTATCATAGAGAGAGAGAATATAGGGGTAGTAGGGTTTGGAGAGTGAATGATAATTAGTTCCTTTTCAGTAAGGTTGAGTTTTAGATGCCTATGGGAGAACCAACTTAAGTTGAATGGTAGGTTGTCAGATATATGAGCCTGGAAAAAGATCTGGAGGCATACATTTGGGAATTTTTAGGTATGAATGAGAGGTTTTAAGGTGAGACTACAGAGAGGGTAAGAGAGATGTGGTTATAGTGATTAGGGAGGAAGGTAGGATGGGAATAGATTTCCTAAACTTTCCTGGTTCTAAATCCCTGCCATTCTGGTCCCTAAAACCAGAGAGGTAGCAGTGCATCTTGAAAATGCTCCATAAAAGGAAACCTGTATGTGCTATTCAGTGCCTTAGGCCCCTCCAAAGTCTAATGAGTTGGTGAATCTTATGAACTTCCAGATGACTTAGCGCAACCAAAACAATGGAGAAAACTCTCTCTAACCTTGTTATATATCATGGGATATAATTCCAGGACAGATATGATTTAACACTTAGAACAAGAAAAATCAGTAATATTAAAATAGGTCTTTGAGCCTTTGGGTATTTCTGGTTATTAAATGTTGACTCCTTAAATAATTTAGAAACTATTGGAGCAGGAATCTCTCTGCTTACTCTTCTTCAGTATAGTAGTGCATTCCCACCAGGAATTATACCTTTTTCCCCCAAATTAATATGTAAACAAACACATAATACATTTTGCAGCAAGAGAAAAGTGTGGGCATATTATCCAAATGGTTCTCTGTTTTCTTTAACAAGAAGAAAAAAAAAGTCATCTTAGTCATTGGAAGAGATTACAGTAAATGTATGATCATAATATGAAGATGAAGTGGCTTCATCTTGTAATAAAAGAAGGTGAATAGAGAATTCCCTTGAAGTCAAGTGTGTGTTAAGTCATCCAGGCTATCTTTGATGGCTCATCTATGATTTGGTGTGGGCATTTCTTAGAGCTAACACTTTTCATGCTCTCTCAGACTTACTTTAACAGTGCCGTGGTACCGCAGAAGAGTTTCCTTATCAGAGGAAGGGCGCTTTCGAGTTTTCTGAAGTACTGGTTTCACTTAGTACTGACTAAGAGAAACAGGATCATTTTCCACATATGGGTTGTGAAAGCTGGGTTCTGTTGTCTGGGCACTGAGTAGGGGCCTCCTTTTCTGCTAGAAAAAAAATGAACAGGCAGGAGAAACGGTGAGGTCAGCTGCCTCTCACGGAGCAGTTAAATCAACCTTGGTAAATTGGGTAACGTGCCTCACAACCAGGTTACCCTTATCTCTCTCTGTGGTTAATTAGAGGAAGATCTCATGAGGAAAGAACAGAAAAAAGGAATGATGTAATCTCTCTGGATATGACTCATATGAATACTTATTATTTCATGTGGGACATATATAACTTATCAGATTTAGGCTTAACTATAGAGGTACCTTAGTGAAGAAAGAATAATTCAACATGAACTATGTATTTGTTTTAAATAGGTATGAAATATTCAGAGCTCAAATAAATTTGGGACATAAGCATATGCCAAATTGCTTTCAAATGTTTACTTTTCTGCTATACACACATAACTGTATAATTTTGGCAGTAACTATTTTTGTCTTAAAGTGAAAATGTGCCTTCATTTCAAGTAAAAATTATTGTGAGCAATAACTTTCAGCTAATTTTATAATAAGCAATATGTATAAGCATCAGATAATATAATTAATTTTTCATAATTTTCTTATTTTTAACTCTAACTCTAAAGGTGAGAGATTTATGCTCCTATTTTTATGGAATTATTCATTTACTTATTTATATTTTAATAAAAACAAAGATTTCTTGTAATTTTTCATATCATATTTTCAGATGTCTTAGGGAAAAAACTTTAAAAGTGTTCTAAAGCATTGGTAAACATGTAACAAATTCTATTATACATATTTAAAATTTCTATTTTACTGATGGAGTAAATTAAATAGGAGAAATTTAAATGATATTTAAGGTCAAAAACAGAACTGGAAAAAAAATTGGGACATAATTTTAGGTTCTCTTTTGCCCTGATTGCTCTCCTGCTCCATGCAGCTTCATCTTAATATTTTCCAAGTAGAATCTTTCATTTTTTCTTCTAAGACTGCTCCATTGTTGTAGAATTTGAGAGAAGTTCAATTATTTGAGTATAGAGAGGCCAGGACTCAGGAATGATTTTGAGAAGGAAAAATGGTTTATTGACGGCCGGCCGGACTCGGGAACTTCTGTTTGAATCCCGAGCCCCGAACAAGATTTTTAAACGTCTTTTATACAGAGAGGAAAGGCCAAATGGTCTCTTTGTTTCAGTTCTTAATAGGCTTTAATTAGCATATATATCTTCTACATCTTAGGTAAGCTTTTAGCATGGACTCCAGATATTCTAGATAAGCTTTTAGCATATTTACTTTTTGCATTTCTCCTAAATACTTAAAGTTTATAGCCTTTGCATTGTTAAACTGTTTCCTGGGACTGGAGCCTGTTGTCATTGTCCCTAAGGGCAGGACTGCAGCCTCTTACTGTTCCACACCCACAGCCTTCAGCTTAGGTTATCTCTGAAGAGACAAAGAGCCTTCCACCCATAGCCCACATCACCATCACCAGTCTTCTCCATTTTAGACAATGGTACCACTATCCATCCAATTGAACCAATGGATAGTGGGTTTATCTATTATTCTCCTCCTTCCTTCTTCCTTCATCCTTTTATCTATTGTTAAGTTCTGTGAGTTCCACCCCAAACACACACACACACACACACACATAAATACACACACACATTATCTACCTATCTACCTACCTACCTACCTATCTATCATCTAATCAATTTTCACTATTCCATGTAACCATTCTAGTCCAAGCACTGATACCTCTCACTTGGATCCACTGTGATAATCTCCAAAGTGTTCCCTCAGTGTTACATTTGCCCCTCTAAAATCTATTTTCCATTCAGTGGTCAAAATGATATTTACTAAACAAATTCAGACCAAAATAAACCTTTGCATTTAGAAGAAAACTCAACCTTCTTAACCTGGCCTATACACTTTGCAGAACCCTTCCCCTCCTTTTCTTCTCTGTTCTCATCTCCTCCCGTTTCCTTGGTAGCCCAAGTACCCTCTGACTTGTTCGTTGTATTATCCTCAGCACAGTGCTGAGCACTAGGGAAGGTACTCAGTAAATGTTTGTTAAAATGAACGAATAATTTGTTATATCTTCCTAAGCCTAGGAATTTGCCATTTGACTTTAGTGCTGAATATAGCCCACACTAAATCCTTAGATAGGTGTTTCTGTGAAACTTTGGGATCAATAATCAATGAAAGAAAACTCAGTGTAGTCAGTGCCTGCTTTCCAAGTCACACTATGGCCTTTCCTTGACCTTCCTGTAGAATTCGCTACCTCTTAGCGCTGAGGTCAAACCTTAGTTAAGACAGGAATGATTCAAGGACCTGTGTTTACCCTCAGGTGACTCAACTTGACATTTCCTTAATGTCAGCCCTAACTTATGCCCGTGTACTTGATTTTCTGCCTTTTTTTTTCTGAGCTCACGTTTGTATCTCAATCCTTGTTTTGGTAACTGCCTATTTCCTCTGCTTCAGCAATTGCTCAGTAACCCCATTCTTACCAGTCCTGGACCTACTTACACCCATATGTCCACTTTAATTGAACTTCTATGTCCAACATTTTCCAGTATTGGACATTATTTAGATCTCTTCTAAAACTAATTTATCATCCTAGTTGAGACCTGATAGTCCACAAAGCTGTCTATGTGAGGATGAATGAACAGCCATAATGTTGGAACTAAGCCTTTAGAAAACACCCAAAGATATTTATGCATAAATCTTGTGAAATATCTCATAAGCAATTAAAAAACAATTACAACAAATTCCCCACAGTATTCAGCATTTGCATAGCCCCAGAATATTTCTAGCTTCTTTTAAAAAGGGAAACCAGTAATGAGGAGAGATTTGGGAGGAGCTTTTAGTGCTTATGAAAGGCAATCCTAGGCCAAGGCCAATACTGGCCAAGAGGGCAATGATAAAGTAATGCTCTTGGAAGTGATTCTAGCAGTGAGAAGAGAGCCAGGCACATAGTGTGTGCACTGTAAAAGCAAAGGGAATGAATGAATTAATGGGGGAATTAATTAACGAATGGGAGACCAAGTGATAATCCTGAAGTTCTCCCTAAATGGACCCAAAATGAAGACTGACAAAAGAATATACTTTTTTTTTTGCATAACAAGTAGACATTACCTTTGCTTTGAAGCACGGCAATGAAATAGGAAAATAGGTGTTCAGACACAGTTATTTCTCAAAATAGCATATTCGAGTGAAACAATTGAAATATTTCAAATTAGTTCTTTTCAACACTCCACACTGAGTTGATGGAAACTTTCCAATACATATTTTTCAAGTAAGGCCTTACCCAATTGCCTATATGGCTAGGGAAGAAGTATAGGCATGGCATTTTCCAATGAAGGTAGTATTCTGGCAGGATCACCTCAGAAGGAATCTGCATGTAGTTCATAAAACCATGTCTGGTTTTATGTCTGGTCATTTTATGACATCTTTTGAGTACTGGTTTCTTTAAGTATGTGATTTTAAAGATGATTGCATCATTCCTAAATGTGAATTTATTTAGAATATATTAGAAGTCACAATCTGTTATCTTTACTATTACAACAGCAATCAGTTGGAGGTGAGAGGGATTTTAGGCAGTGATTTATAACCTTTCAAATATTAGAAGTCACCATTGCCTCTATTAGAAAACCTGGTTTCACCATGATGGATGAGAAATACTACTTTTCCCAAAAAGACATTTATACATTCTACTATTGGATATATAATTTTTGCTGTTTTAAGGAAGTAAACATTGAAGTTTTATTATTGGGAGCAAATGTTATTATTAAACTTCAAAGCACCAACAAATGAAAACAATAATTACATTAGTGTTTTCAAATTGAAATAATACTTTTGAGTATATAATTGGATGCTACAGTGATTTGGAAAATACAAGGATAATAAATTATAGTGCTATTATTGGGAATATATTTTATTGCTAATTTGGAAATATAAGAAAATACCAATGAAATGGGTAGATTTTATGAAAACCCTACCTTTCATACAATCTACTTCACACTATAGAATTGATAATATACCATTAGCTGAGAACCACTGGTCTAAGGATTAAGTTAGCTATCTAGTTTTCTAGTTCATTGGTATCTATATCTTGATGTATGAATGGTATATATGCATGCATCTATCTATCTATCTATCTATCTATCTATCTATCTATCTATCTATCTATCTATCTATCTATCTAATCTATCTACTATTTAGCAAAAGTAGAGCTATTTCTTCCCTCAAATTTCTACCTGGAATCTATGTTGAATATTACCTGTTTGTCCATCCTGATCCTCTTGTTATCCTGCTTTTTTTCATTGCTCTGTGCCCAAGAGGGACCTATAAGAATTAAATCAATGGACTTCCTTGCCTTCTGGCTCCACTTGGTTTTAGCCAGTGGGAAATAGCAGTAAGAGATCAGGAGACAGAGAAGCAAGAGACGTCGAGGTATTCTTTTCCGTGCTTCCTCCCTATGACTCTCTCTGGCTGGTCCCTTTTCTGAAGGCCACAGTTTCTGTCAGGTGGCCCTTTCCACACAACACAACACTCTCTGTAATCACTCTCTCTACCTGCCACTTCAGGCTCAGGGCTCCTCCGTAATCCCCAAGGTTTCCTTGCAATCTGTCCACATTTGATTAAATTCTCCTCAAATTATAGCACCTTCAGTGAATTTTTGTTTCTTGCTGTGAAACTGACTCATACAAAATCCATTATGTATAAGATATACAAAAGGAGCTGATAGGTTAGAAAGAATGTTGGTCTGGAGCCCCATTTTCTAAAGTTTCCCAACAAATGTACTTGAGGCTCTATTGTGGTTCTAGGGTTCTAGATCCTTAAACCATAGAGTACTGAACTCAAATGTCTGAAAGGGCCAGTCAGGTAATGAAAATGAGTGGAATGAGTGGATTTGGAGAAGAATGACTTTGGTGACCTGGAGAATAAGCTGCAGCTAAAAAGGCAGCAGCTACCCAACTCTAGGTGAATGTTTTGCCACTAGGGAATGTTGACCTGCTGATGCAAAACTGTTTTTTTCTTTGCTTGTTTTTAAAATTCAGAAATCAAGATTTTAACATGCAAGCTCTTGGTTTTTCAATGTTGGCAACTAGTTTAAAAATGTTAAAAGGCTATTGGCCCAGCAAAACATTTCTACAGTCTAGGTATGGGTCACTGGCCACAAATTTGAGAAGTCTATCTCATCTATGTCTTTGAATCATGTTAGATCACCAATAACTAATTGCACCATATTACTTTAGAACTTCCAGAGATTTTACAGTGAAATAATATGCCTAATTTTTTAGTAAAGATTGATATAAAAGAAAATACCTCTACCAGGTATACAGTCCACTTTAAAAAATTTATTTTGAAATCTTTTAAAACTTGTAAGAGGGAAGCAGACTTGGCTCAACTGATAGAGCATCTGCCTACCATATGGGAGGTCCAGGATTCAAACCCAGGGCCTCCTGACCCATGTGGCGAGCTGGCCCATGCTCAGTGCTGATGCACACAAGAGTGCCATGCCACGGAGGGGTGTCCCCTGCATAGGGGAGTTCCACATGCAAGGAGTGTGCCCTGTAAGGAGAGCTGCCTTGTGTGAAAAAAGCGCAGCCTGCCCAGGAGTGGCAATGCACACATGGAGAGAAGATGCAACAAGATGACACAACAAAAAGAGACAGAGATTCCTGGTGCTGCTGAAAAGAATGCAAGTGGACACAGAAGAACACACAGTGGATGGACAGAGAGAGCAGATAACGGGGGTGGGGAGGGGAACGGGGAGAGAAATAAATAAAAAATAAATCTTAAAAAAAACCTTATAAGACAGTTACAAAAATATTACAGACCCTATATAGAGAATTCCAACATACCCCTATACCTCCAGATAACCAGATCCACCAATTTTAACATTTTGCCCCATTTTTTCTCTCTCTCTCTATCATCTATCATCTACTTACCTAATCTATCTAATCTATCCATTTTCTGAACACTTAATCAAAGGCTGTATACATCATGGTCTTTGAACACTTATTACTGCCTTGCACAGTTTGTAAGAATAAGGATATTCACTTATTTAATCACTTTAAATGCAGTTATCAAGTTCAAGAAATTTAACATTGATATAAAGCTTACAGTCTATATTTAAATTTTTTCATTGTACCAATAATGTATCTTTGAATCTTTTCTCCTCCCTTGTTAGGTCCCAGCCAGGAACATGTATTGCATTTAATTGTCATCTCTTTAGTTTACTCTTTCTTTCTTTCTTTCTCTTTCTTTCTTTCTTTCTTTCTTTCTTTCTTTCTTTCTTTCTTTCTTTCTTTCTTTCTTTCTTTCTTTCTTTCTTTCTTTCTTTCTTTCTTTCTTTCTTTCTTTCTTTCTTTCTTTCTTTCTTCTTTATGTTTCTCATATTGAATACTTTCAAATATCTTATCTTCAAGTTCACTGATTATTTCTTCTGCCAGCTACGATCTGTTGTTGAACTCTTCTAGGAAATTTTTAATTTTTGTGGTCTTCAGTTCAGTATCATTCTTTTTCATAATGTCCATCTTTCTATTGATATTCTGTTTGTGTTCATCTATTATTTTCTTTAGTTCTTTGCCTATATATATTTTTTTAGCTCTTTGAGCATATTTAGGACCATTTTTTTTTTTTAAAGTCTTTGTCTGATATATCCCAGATGTGGTCGTCCACAATGATTTCTAATGCTTTACTCTTCTCCTTTGCCTGGGCCATTGCTCCTCATCTCTTTGTATGCTTTGTAAGGCTTTTGTTGAAACCTGTGCAATCTGCTATTTTAATGTGATTTCCCTGGCATTTACACTCTGAAGCTCTGTTCCTTAAATTTTTATATAGCTAGTGCCATGACAGAGCTTTCCTTGAATACCAAGAGCGAACAAAAATAATAATAATAGGCGGTGGACTTGGCCCAGTGGTTAGGGTGTCCGTCTACCACATGGGAGGTCTGTGGTTCAAACCCCAGGCCTCCTTGACCCGTGTGGAGCTGGCCCATGTGCAGTGCTGATGTGCGCAAGGAGCGCCCTGCCATGCAGGGGTGTCCCCTGTGTAGGGGAGCCCCACACACAAGGAGTGCACCCCGTAAGGAGAGCCGCCCAGTGCGAAAGAAAGTGCAGCCTGCCCAGGAATGGCGCCACACACACGGAGAGCTGACACAAGATGATGCAACAAAAGAAACATAGATTCCTGTGCCGCTGACAACAACAGAAGCGGACAAAGAACACGCAGCAAATAGACACAGAGAACAGAAAACTGGGGGAGGGGGGAAGGGGAGAGAAATAAATAAATAAATCTTTAAATAATAATAATAATAAAAATAATAATGAAGGAAAAAAGAAAACACCTTTCATAGTCTTTGCAGATTAACCAGTGCAAATGTTCTCCTTCATACAATGGGTTTAGAGAAGAGCTTCAGGTCAAGGCTTATGAGCCTCCCTGATCCTTTCTGCATAACCATCTGTCTTGGGTATGTGCATGTGTCCCTAGGAATTTCCCCATTTTACACAGTTCTGAATGTCCCCTTTTCCCTAGGAAAAAGTCCTGGGCAGCAATCCCTTGCCCCAGGAAGGATGATTTGACTATTGTCCCATAGTGTTCTCTAAGAGAGCACTGTGAATTGCCTTCTATATGCAGGACAAGTTTTGGGACAGTGACTCCTTCAGGCCACTAGCAGACAGACTGAACCAGACATACATGCTCCCAGCATGTGCATGAGGGTTATTTTCCTTCCTCCAGAAAGGAGACCAGGGATCCACACTGGAATCTTGGGCCAGCTCTTTTCTGAGCCAACAAAGGGTGGGTGAAAGGCCAGCCATGGAGACATGAGATCCTACTATTTTTAAGTAGCCTTTTTCTTTATTCAGCACTTAGTCTATTTTTGCTGTTCTTTAACTGTTGTCTGGAGTTTTGAGAAATGTTTCTGCCAGTCTTTCTGGCTGTTCAAAGCTTCTGTGGGGGCATGGAGTCCTGGAGAATCTCACACTCATTTTGTTGGGGGTGGGATTTGTATAAACCACTTTTGAAGATACTTTTCATTAGGTTGGTCAATGTTCTTTTCTTAAAGATGTATGAAGTAAATTCCCCTCAAGACTTGAGCTCTAGAAAAAGAGTTTTAATTGCTCTTGAAAAGCACATAGGCCTTATTTTATCAGCTAAGGAAATAAGTAATAGATTGGCTCCAAGGGGAGACACCATACTTTGTGTATTGTTCAGAACAGGCTAGTCTTTTGCTGTCGTAATAGACAACTCCAAAATCTCAGTGTCTTAACACCCAGAGTTTATTTCTTACTCACATAAAATCTTCTGTGAATCAGTTTCAGGATATCTTTCTACTGTATGGTGCAAGCTGCTTGGCTCTAGTGGCTCCATTAAATCAACCCAGAGACTCCAAGGAGGTGGTGCAAGGATTCTGCACTCCATGTTTGGAAGTGGCACGTGTTGTTTCTGCTTGCAATTCACTGGCCAAAACTAGTTGCATGCCTCTGCTCAACTGTAATGAGTTACAGATATGGTTTTCTATGTGCTCAGTTAGGAAGGGGGATTAGGAATGGTGTGCACCAGCAGTATCCACTACTGATATCTTCTATACATTATCTCAATGCTATCAAAGCCATTGTAGTTCTTTTTATTTATTTTTTGCCTTTGACTACTAAAAGCTAGGAACTATTAGTTATAAACTAAATTTTCTAATACTGATATTTTTTCTTCCCCCTTCTTGTATCAGGTCATGCTCTTTCTTATTTTAATGGCCCTATTATTTTAGTATTTTAAATATTAGGTTGCCTCTGATGGACTGGGGGAAGAATAAGGAGGAAAAATATTACACAAACTAATTAATGGAAATCAACAGGAAAACATATTTAAATATAAAGACACTTGCTTTACAGCTGTCACTGATGCTTACCCACACCAATTTAGCCTGAGAAAGGACAGATGATGGAGAGGCATAGTGAGAAACAATGGTGACAGTAGCAAAAACCCTGTCCTGCACTTGGCAGAAGCCTGCCCCTTTCCAGATCTTTCTCCACCATGCCCATCCTCCTTCTGGTATAGATCTTGGGAAGCTCATGAGAGTCTGCTATCATGTTGTCCCTTTGTGGGTCCCACTGGAACTTGGAAGTCTTTAGGATCCCTTTACAGGTTATGACCTCACATTGGGTACCTTGCTGCCATCACACAAGTCTGCTCCTTCATTACAGGTTGTTTCCTATGTTTCCAAGAATGACAATTCCATTGTTAGTTTTCTTAAAGCCCTTCCTCTGCCAGAATGATTTGAGGTAAGCATCTCCAGAGGTTAGGTTTGAAGACATTTCAGAAGCTCTATTTATTGTGGCCATGCATTCCCTTCCACTTGTCTTAATTTCTCAGTGTCCCAAGACTTCAATCGCAGGATGAATTCTTTGACTACACAGTGTATTATAGAAGCTTTTGTTCTCTGATCGCAGCCCATTGTCAGTCTCAATGAATTCTCCCAGGGACCACTAAATTTGCATAGATAAAGAAGAGAAGCAGATTAGAGTAGCTGCCACCACGTGGTGAATGTTTACAGCAGAATAGTAATAAAGGTTTTATTATTTATTATTATAATAATCGTAACGATTTATTGAGTGCATATTATATGCCAAGAACTCTTGATATGTTATTTAATTCCTCACAATGATCTATGAGATTTATAGTAATGTACTTTGCAGATGGGAAAACTGAGACTCAGAGAGATGAATTCACTTACTCACAGTTAAACAGCTACTACTACAGCACAACTGGGAAGGAAAGAGCCCCATCTGTGGAATGTCTAAGAGTGTGCTATTTTCCTAGCTCCCAAGCCTAGGAGTAGGTGTGCAGGCTAAGTCTCCCTCTGAAATTCTAACTACATAAAAACTGTTCAGGAATATGTTTATTCCACATATAATAACTAATAATATTTCCACTATGGCCTCGTTTTTTGCTAAATTATCAATGAATCAAATTTCTCAAGGTCTCCATTTTAAGGGATTAAAGAGAAACTCGTTTCAATGAAAACGTATTATTTACAGGAATCTGATGGTCCCTTTAAGCATGAAGGGAAACCTACTTCGAATTTCTTAATCACTGCCTTCTCTGGAGCTACTTCCCTCCCATAGATAGGGACTTAGAAAGGGATAAAATGAGCTATCCTCTCTCTGATGCTGCAACTAAGATTTTCATCTTGCTAGGGTCTGCAAAACCCTCTCAGGCTCAGCAGGAAAATATTGAAGTTACGTTTTCCTGTCCTTTCTGAGTCTTATCAGGTTTTTATGCTGCAGAGAACAGTGAACATGCTGGAAAGACAAGGATAAATGAAACATCTCCTTTGGTGAAGGGAGAGAATGATTGCCACCAACATTCTTATCCCCCACTTCCTAAACCCCCCCCACCCCCCCCCCCACCCCCAGTTAATCACAAAAGAAAGGGTTTGGTAATTTGTGGAAAACTATGGTGTCATAGGGGAAAAATGCTATTTATTTTGCACTTATTCCAAGGATAAATTAATCTCTTTTTATCGTCCATTGACTTCATTATTTACTCATTTAAAACTCATGCTTAAGTTTTCATCCTTATTTTTCTTGAGAAAAGGAATTGTAACAGCAAGAAATAATATTCTGGTGCTTTTTTTATATAAAATAATTTCAAAAAAGCTTTGATAATGATACTTGGGAATTTTACAGTCATCAGTATAGAAAATTCCCTATTATTTTTGTATGCCAAGAATCACAAGCTGTGCAAGAATATAATTAATCCAAACTTGAAAAAATGTTATAGATTTCAAGTAAAGTGTTTATCACCAAAGAAAATATCTATGCCATCAGAATAATATAGAGTTGGGGCCACTAGTTCTTTCTTATTTCCTTATTGGGTAGCATTTTAAAATTAAATTTGTATGTTCACATAGTTAACTCCTCAATTAACTAGATATTATATATTATGACAACATAGAGACCCCAGTTCTCTTATTCTCTCAATTTAGGAGAAGTTAGTTATATTAATAGATGCTACCAGATGGCAAAAGAAGGCAGAATGAATTAACTTCTGTTTTGTCATATATTTCACTGACGAGTTGCTGATTTCCAGGAGATGTATGCCTTGCCTATAGAGTCCAGATGGCTCTAGAACCCTCAGGAGCACCCTTATTTGAGGCTTTGTGTACAGTGGCAGTTAGTGAGATCTGCCTGAGACATGCATGAGTGTAACCTCTGGAATGACTTACCAACTCATTTTGTAAACTCTTAGCCATAACAGCTCTTTTGTAATTAATATTTCCCCTTATGTTAAAGGTCTTTTTCCAAATGTATCATTGGTTGGTGCTTGGTATTAATCCTTCGGTGCCAGGTAGGCTCATCCCTGGAAGTCATGTCCCATGCTGGAGGGGAAGGTAGTATGTTTATTTGCTAAGTTTGCTTTGGAGAAAGGCCATATTTGAGTAACAAGGAGGTTTTCAGGAAGTAACTCTTAGACAATATTTATTATTAGGCTAAGTTTCAATTTTGTAAGAATAAGGTTCATAGTTACCTGCATTAATATTGAGGACCTGGCATTTTAGTCTGTGACTCCTGTTTTGCTTCCATTTTCTCTAACAAAAACAATTGTTCCAAAACAGGAAAGCATTTATTAAGCAATATAAAGAAGAAATTATAGTGTATTATAGTTTAAGATGTAAAGAGAAAACATCAAATTATCTTAGATGAATTAAAATGTTTAGGTCTTAACAACTTATATCTAAGCAGGTGAAGGAAATTTGAGGATAATTTTATCATCTTTTAAGAAGATTTATTTATGTATTACCCCTTCCCCCATTGTTTTTGTGCTCACTCTCTGCTACCTGTGTCCATTCACTGTGTGTTCATCTGTGTCTGCTTGTTTTCTCTTTAGGCAGCACTGGGAACCAACCCTGGGACCTTCTAGAGAAGGAGAGAGGTACTCAACCTCTTGTGCTACCTCAGCTCGCTGGTCTGCTGTGTCTCTTATTGTCTCTGCTCTTTGCCTGTTTTTGTTGTGTCATCTTGCTGTACCAGCTCTCCATGTGGGCCAGCACTCCATGTGGGTGAGTACTCTGGGTGGGCCAGCACTCTGCATAGGCCAGCTTCCTGCTTGGGCCAGCTCACTACGTGGGCCAGCTTGCCTCTACCAGGAGGCTCTGGGAATCAAACCCTGGACCTGCTATGTGGTAGACAGGAGCCCAATTGCTTGAGCCACATCTGCTTCCCATTTTATCATTTTTTATCTCTCTGAAATTCTAAGCTATCTCTGAAGACTTGTAGAATGAGAGAGTGACTAAGATGACTAAATGTCCTAATTTTTTAAAAAGGGGAATGTCTGATTAATTCTATAGGGGTTTTTCTAAAACATGATTGATGAGTATTTAGAAGTAAATGGACAGGTCACTAAAAGCCAACCTGATTTTCCTCTCTCTGGGTTCCCAGGATATCTAATGTGGAAGGGAGTCCAGTTAGTGACATTGTTTCCTGTCTTTTGCTCTATTCAGGACCTTGGTAGCCTATATTTCTTTGGCTTCACCTAAGGACTTCTCAAGGAACTTCCTCTCTTCTTAATAAGTTTGGCAACACATATTATAGCATTGTTATAGCTAGGTTTCAGTACACCAACTGAAAATATCAGAATATCTCTGTAAATAATATGGAGAACTGTAGAAGGAATGACAGTATAGTGCAGTGATTTTTGTTTTGTTTATTTGAGCAGTCATCCCCACCTTCTACCCTCTCTAAAGGGAAGTATCAACCATTAGTAAAACTGAGTGAATTAAAACTGTTGCAGGTTCAGGCATCAGGCAGAGATTGGGGAGATGGTTTTTTGTAAGAATCTTTTTAGCACCCCGTCAAATAACATCAAGTTGGCAACTTCTTGGTTATAGTTCCTCATGATAATATCCCTTGAGTAAATATTTTAAAGCCACAAAGTGAGCTTTGCAAAGAATGAGAAAAACAAAACAAAGGACTGTTTCATATTTATGATTTAAATCTCTGTTCCTGGTCCCATGCCTAGTTCTATCAAAATAGTGTTATCCATCCAACAAATCCAGTACAAACCATCCTGTGGTTAGTATCTACTGAAATGCAATTTTCTGATTGAATTGTTAATACACAATTGAAAAAAAACAACCATCTTATTCTTATGTTTCTTTTTTAAAAGTTCTTTGAAAAGTTAAATGTGTTTTGTGTCAAGTCAGAAAACTTTTCATATTCACTGTAAGGTGAATAGGAACATAGTTTTATTTTATTGTAATAATTTTACAAATGGCAAATGAAACCCTGTAACATACATAAGTTGGCTATGATCATTGAATGAAAAAACTGGTATTAGACTAAAATATCTCAAATCTGTTTCTTGTGTAAGGTTCATTAGCTTTTTTGTTTGTTTTAAGCACAGATTTTCTTTAATGGATATTTGTATCTCTGGGACACTGGCATACAAATGCTTTTTCACTATGATATTTTGTTATATTTATGGAAATTTTGCATCTGAATTCTGATGATTTAAAAGAAGGGAAAAAAGGCATCTTGGCTCACTGTTTAGGGTGTTACTTTTTTCAGTTGTGTGGATTTAATAAATCCTACTGTGTTCTGGTTCAGCTTTATTTAGTTTTGTGCTTTCCCAAACTCTTAAGAATAAACTAAACCGTTTTTTTCTCTCCGTGCTATATTAACTTCATGCCCTGAATGAAAATTAAATGCAAATGCTTTCATTGCACTATCCCCTTGTTAATTTATCACATGCTTAAACACAGCAACATATTGGAAAACCTTGTTATTTCGTAATCTTCAGATTCTTTGCACAATGATATTAAGAACAGAATAATGAGTAAAGATAAGCCAATGGGAAGCACATGTCTACAGGGCAACTGGCAGCAGTCCCACAGCCATTATTAGTCTGTGATATCTGGTGAAATTGCGAGAGTCAGCTTGCAGTTCGACTGCATGACAGGGCAAAAAAGAAGGGAAAAAATTATCTGGAATTAGAGGAGGTACGTGAAAGATCACTTTCAAGCCTTAATTATGCTCTCAGATAGTTAATTCTCATCTTAAAAATAAACACTCTGATAAATCTCATGTTGTATAGCAGATTTTTAGTTAAACATTTATAAGTAATAAAAAACATAATACAGAGTTCCAATTTCCAGAAAAGGATGAAGTTTGAGAAGTATTTTGCAGGGCATTGACCAGGGTCTTACACCAGAGGGTACCCAACAAATATTTGTGGGCTTGAATGATGGTGTTTGAAGGGGGTTAAGGGTTGTTTCATTGTTCTCTTGATATCAAAGGTAGAAAGGCTAATCACAACCAGATGCTGGGAATCTGCTATGGGGCTAAACGGACAGGAAGGGATGTGCCCTCAGTGGTGCTTATATACACCCAGAGAGTGATAAAGGAAAGGTATTAGAGGTTCTTCCTAGTCTCTTTCTTTCTTGGCACTCTAAATTTACATAAAAGAGATGCTCACTCATTAGATTTGGTTTTAAAAACTGCCTTAGAATAAGCTATCATCACTTACTATACATTTAAACAACGTCACACAAATTGTTGTACCCCAAACCTACTTTACTTAACATACTCTTGTTCTTGAATTTATTCACTTCTTGTATCTCAACAGTCATGTTACAAAAATAGCTGATATAGTTTTCTGTAGAATTCTTTGAACTCAGCAGAATACTGATGAGCTTGATTGCATATTAAGCCATAGAGACATTTTAAATGGTTGTTGCTGACTCTATCATCTATTTTTTAAAATGTTGATCCTCCGTGATGCCTGTTTTTCATTCTTAAAATTTAGTGTAAAATATGGGTCAATAAATAAAGCATAAAGAGCCATGAAGGCAGTTTTCTTATTATAGGAATGCAAGGTTAATTTAATTGAATGTCATAAATTTATCAATACTTTCATTCACATTAATAGATCAAAGAAAAATGTCAAATGACAAGAAAGTGTTTAATAAAATCTCTGTTCCTGAATTTAAAACCAAGATTAGAAATATTTCTTTTTTTAGCCATTTTTTCCTTTGTTTTTGAAGGAGGGTTCGATTGTATAAATGTTACATTGAAAATACAGGGGGGAGGCAGACATGGCTCAACCGTTAGAGCATCCGTCTACCATATGGAGGGTCCAGGGTTTGATACCCAGGGCCTCCTGACCCATGTGGTATGCTGGCCCATGCACAGTGCTGTCACACGCAAGGAGTGCCATGTCATGCAGGGGTGCCCCCACGAGGGCAGCCCCACCGGAAGGAGTGTTCCCCTCAAGGAGAGCTTCCCCACATGAAAAAATCTCAGCCCACCCAGGAGTGGTGCCGCACACACCAAGAGCAGCAAGATGATGCAACAAAAAAAGATGCAGTTTCCCAGTGCCACCTGATTAATACAAGTGAACACAGAAGAACACATAACGAATGGACACAGAGAGCAGACAATGGGGGGGGGGGGGGAGAAGGGGAGAGAAATAAATCTTTTTAAAAAACAAAAAAAGAAAATACAGGGGATTCCCCTATACCCACCCCCTTCCCCTTTCCTACTTTTCTCCATTAACATCTTTCATTAGTATGGTACATTTGTTATAAGTGATGAGCACATATTGAAGTACTGCTACTAAGCATGGTCTATAGTTTACATTATGGTTTACACTATGCACTGCACAGTTTTATAGGTTTGACAAAATGTATAATGACCTGTATCTGTCATTGTAATATCATGCAGAACCATTCCAATGTCCCCAGAATTACAGCTATTCTTCCCTCTCCCTCCCCTCAGAACCTCTGGTGACCACTGACTTTATACAATGTTGCAAGTTCATGAAGGCAGTTTTTAAAGGCATTTTGTCCACCAAATTCTATTTAAAAATTTCCATTTCCACCTACATATTTTCCACTACCACATTATCCTTCTATTAACTAGTTGTCTCCCCTTCCTCCCTCCTTTGTTCCTTTCATTTTGCCCCTCCTTCCAACATGGTGGATGCTCTGAAATGGGCAAGACTGAGTGAAGAGCAGGCTTTAGATGGGAAATCAAGAGTCCCATATAGATGTGTTATATATGAAATGTTAAAAAATATCCAAGTGAAGATATGAAGGTGCAAAAGAATATATGAAATAGGAGCCCAGATAAGGGGGATGGGCTGTAGATATAAATTTGAAAGCCAACAGTGAATTAATATGTTTGAAGACACAGGATTCATTAAATCACTTACAGAGCGAGTGCTTGAAAAAGAGAAATGGCCAAGGACCAAACCGAAGTCACCTTAACATTTGAAAGTCAAGAAGGGAAAAGGAAAAATAATTTTTAAATTCTAAAATAATTTTATTTTAAAAAGTCACCCATCCCTACTGTCCTGTTATTTGTTTTGAAGCTGGCATGAGATTTGGTTAGCTCCTTTCAGAACTTTAAAACTTTTCTGTTGAAAGTCTAGAGTAAGTATTTCATTCAAGTTGTTTATTCCTGTAGGGAAAAGTTGATCCACTTCTGTGTTGGTTGTGAGGCTGCTCCATAGATTATGGGGTTTACCAAAGCTGGGCCAAGAAAGGTCCATTATCAAGTACCAGAACCACAAAAATGTCAGTACCTGGCTGGTGGCAAATGTGAAATGCAGTTTTAGAATCAAGCAGGAGTGTCTAGAGCTTAGAGTGTCACAAACCTGGAAAGGTAAAATAGTCAGAGAGCCAGATAAACTAAGATAACTTTCATAGGTCAAAATAAGTCTGTTTGAGATGAGGCTGATGTATTCTGGCATTTCCTTTTAAGCTAGGCTTGAAACAGCCAAACCAAAACAGACAAAGCCTACCCCACCTTTCTGGCATTTCTAATTCTAAAATGTTCAGTTATGTTCTCCCACATCTCCTCACTTTCAATTCTGAAAGTAGAATCATCTTCACACTATAGTTCTTCCGTCTAAAATTTGCTTTAGTCTAAAAGTAAGACTCAGATTCAGATTTAATTAACATGACTGAGAGTCATCTCTCCATGAGGCACTGGGCTGGTCACTTGTACATACATCAGCTCTTTTAGGGATTAAATTATCAGCTTGGAAAAGACAGATGTTCATATAAATAGCTTATACTGCCACAGTTTAAAAGCCATGTGTAATTTTCCTAAGTCCTCTTGTGTACAATATTTGCTTAATAGTTTTTCCTATTTGGAATATTTGAAAATTTAGTCCTGTATGATTTAGATGTGATGTCAGGGGAAGTGTTTGAAGCCAATTTTCTTCTTCCCTGCTAAGGAGAACAGATCTGACATAATATAACAAGTCACATTGCTAGAGTAAGAATAAATAGCAAGCTATAAACAAACAAGAAACCAAATCATTAAATGAAAGAGCTTTAGAAATGAGGCCAAACACAGTTATTGTTGAGTGGCAGGAGTTTGGCTGCAAATGAGGATATGCATGTCTCTGGCTATATTATGCAGGTGATTACTTCCTCTGATATTCAATGTTTCCTTTATGATTTCCATGGGTACTTAAGGCCTGCAGAACAATTTTCAAAATTTTACAAACCTAAAGGACATCTAACATTCATTTATCTAGGACAAGGCCAAACTGGCTAGAAAGAACTTTGCATTTTTGCCCTTACCTTCATTTTTCAACTGTACCATAATGTCATTTATGACTACCTTGTTTTGACCTGAAATGTCAATATATTTATCTGGGTTCAGATCTGTGCCACTTTTCCAGTGGGATGCTGGTTATTTCATGGTACACAAATACTTATCTTTAAACCATAAAACATGAGTAAATTAGACAGTTACTTACTAAAAGTTGTGGACTCCCTGTCGTATTCCCCAGTTGAAATGTGTGTGGTCCTCTGGAGAATTGAGATGGGCACGGAGAGCAGCCAAGCTTCCCTGTACCCAGATGCCAGGAGGGTGAGCACCTGCCTTTGTCCTTCAGAGTTCTCAAGTTCCCTTCCTGGCAACGCTTCTGCTGCTGTCTATATCAGGAGAAACAGTGTATTAGGCAACTGCATGATTTATTACTTGCCTAGGACCAGGGGTCGGAAACAAAAATCCATGGAAGCCAGAAGCACTCTGATGTGCACAAGCTTAAGTTAACTCTTTTATATATAAACTAAATTCTTCCCCTTCAAGATAACATTCTTTGTTTCTGGTACAAATCTCTTTCCAAATATTGCCAAGACTAGTAGTTTTCAATTTTGTGTACACATTAGAATTACGGGGGAACTTACAAAAATACCAGTGGCCAGGTTACATCCTGACCAATTAAGTCAGAAATTCTAGGTAAGGGAGGGGCCAGGAACAAGCATTTTAAAAGTTCCCCAGTTGATTCCATTGTGCAGCCAAGGTCGAGCACCCACTTCCTAAATCCATCACTCAAGTGCAGACCAGTGTAATCCCGCCTCTAGTTATCATTTTCTTAATTTGGAACGATTTATTTTTCCCTTAAAGTCATTACAGTCTGCTGGGGTGTCTGTTAGCAGGGCAACCAGCTGAGTTTGACCAAGTCTTTTGCTTCCACTTCATCAAACTCTGCACTTTTGGCTGCTATCTCACTTGAGGTTAAAAGAAAACAAATCACTCCGCATTTCTGCCAGATTGCTCTTCTTATTTTCGTTCTCTTTTCACAAGGTCTGGCTCTCTCTGGAAGCTCTGGATGATCTTTCTCCAGAATTTACTATTTAACTTTTTGATGCCTTCTCTTCCTACCTCTTAAATATTTAATTTGGCCCTCTGATCGATATTTGCCTCTTGACAGTAATGTTCTGCAAAACAGGTTCTGATGGGAAAACAGAATAAACAGATTTGGATAGTGAAAATGTTGGTGATTTAGAAAATGTCTGCACTCTGGACCATGATGGAGATTGTGACCGCCAGGAGAATTTCAGTGAGGGTTGAAGTCAGTTTGGGTTCACTGTTCAGGGTAGCAGAGACTGCTCTCTGTCCTGAAATTCCGATTCAGAATCTAGGGCATTGCCTATTGATGAGGCCTCCAACCAGGGCCTTTACCAGAACTAGTCTCAAAACTGATAGACTAGGACTTCCTCCCTGAGAGGGATCACTCTGTTTTGGTAATTTCAAATTAAGTCAAGTACAGCTGGCTTCACAGGGCCTCCCACTATATTTGGAACCTTAGCTAATGTTAATACTGAAGCTGTTTATACCAGCATTCTATTTGAAACACTGAAGACAGCTTATTCCTCCATGCCCCAGGCATGTACATTTCTATGGTCATCTCTTGCCTAGCATCATGAAATGTGTCTCCCATAGTGAAAGAGGACTCAAACTCCAGAACTCCCCATATCTAAATCCCATTCCATGATAAACCACGTAGTCTACATCCTCAGTTTCTTTACAGAATGCCCTTGCTACTTCTTTACCAGAACCAAAATATGGCTTTCCCAGGAATACTGTATTTCCTCAAAGGCTGATAACCACAGAGTTGAGAGATGGTGTCAGTTTTCTGTCTTCTCTAGAAAACGGCATCTATAATTCCACTGTTTTTCCACTTTAACAAAAATAGATTCAGTCACTCTAAGGATTCTGCCATCTGGGTTGACCTCCTCTGTGCTCCTTATGTCCATGATCTACTTTCCTACTGGTTATTCTCTCATATTAATTAAAAACAGGGGCAACAGTTTTCACCATCATCCTCTCCAATACAAATCCTATTATTCCAGCTATATTAGCTAGGACTTTTTTTGCAGGTGCAGATGGCTAAAAATTTATACAGCATAAAAAATTATACACAATATATAGCATGTGAAAACAATAGAACACTTAATATTTTTTTATAATTAATCTCATCTTGCCATGCTATCCTCCATTTTCCTCGCAGTGGGAAAAATAAAACCAGAAAATAAAATCCCACAAAATTTTTTTTCCTTCTGAAGTACGTAGTCTTTTCCAACTTTAAAAAATTATCTTTTGGGTGTGTCAGATTCATCATTTGGATAAATAATCATTCAAGTCAAAGTTCTACTCCTTTTCTCCCCTTTCTTAAGAAACATTCTCTCCCCTCTCTTAAGAGAGGATTGGCGTACAGGGAGATGCCTACAGACTCTCCGGTATGAGGTAGAGGTTCCTGGTTTCAACTTGCCCTGTACTATGGCTGGTTTGGGATGCTGTATTATTAAGCTGATCTTACTTCTGTGTTGGCTGGGGTCAGCTGATCAGACCTGACTCTTTGGGGAATATGTCCTGGTGTTTACATAAATCAGTGGCATCTATCATAGCTCCCATTCCTATGACCCTTGCATTCTGTGGCTTCCTCATCCCTCCCCAGACATGTTTCTGGTTCACTGGTTTTCTCAGCACCTCTGTGTACCTTTTAGGGGGCAGGTACAGGGAACCGGTTACTTTGTACCATGCAGGTGTGTACGGTATTCTGTGTGGGCAGCACTCTGGTGGAACTGCTAGTTACCTTCCTCAGCCCATTCTAATCTCGTGCCCACAAATTCTCCAAGCCAACTTCCATCCAGAAAGTGAGATACAAGCCTGCTTTACTTTAAACTTTCCTTCAAAACCTTCTATGATTTCTCTCAGGGTTTCTGCCTTCTGCTTCTTTCTTTCTTCATGTTTGTACTTCTGAAAAGAATGGCTTCTGCCCCTACCATGTCATTGAATCTTCTTGTACTAAGGCCATGAGCAAACTTCTAAATGCCCAAACTTTTTAGTGTTTTTAGTGTTTTCTTGCTAGACCTCTGCTTCATTTGCCACTCTAGGCCTTTTATTTTTCAAACACTTTTGTTTCCATTCATTATCTATTTACCTTTTTCTTACATTTATTTCTTTCTCAGCACTAGCATTTATGGTCATTCTGCCCTTGAATTGTTTCTACTTTTATTATGACTAAAACCAGGAAGAGGGGATATTCTCCCTTGGTGATCTCTTCATTCTTATGTTGATCTATTTTCTTTGTACTGCTGCTGTTGTGAAAACTATATCTCCCGTTCAGAACTTTTCTCCTAA
This sequence comes from Dasypus novemcinctus, assembly GCF_030445035.2. NCBI lineage: Eukaryota > Metazoa > Chordata > Mammalia > Cingulata > Dasypodidae > Dasypus > Dasypus novemcinctus. The sequence continues at coordinate 59,773,844 of NC_080684.1, forward strand.
TTTTAGACTCGTCTTTAACTACCTCCTGCATATATCTAGGCCCTTAAAACTTCACATGTACAAACTGAAATCATTATTCTTCCCTAATGTATTTTTATTCTCAGTTGACACTACCTTCACCCTAGCTGCCTAAGCTAGTCAACCTAGGAGTTATCTGTGGTTCTTTTAATTCTTTACTCTTCAACATTTAATGAATCACAAAAACCTGCCAAGTTTACCTAATATTCTATTTCCACTTGCTAATGATCTCTCAGTTATCTGTCTGTTTTTCTCTTTCTTCATCTATCAACTTTCCATTATATGTTTACAATGAAAATTTGTCCCAAAGAGTTTATATATAATAAAAATGGTTAAATGTAAATACAAATGAAAACTTAGGAATAGGCTAAACATATATTTTCTAGAAAGGGAAAAGACATAATCATGTAGCTTGTAAAGCTTATATTTTCTTAATTCTGTTGTTATAATTAAGTTTCAGATTTGGCATCGAACTTTTGTGCAGCCAAAGCGAAAACAAGAGTAGGTCAACTACCTAGTTCTTTTTATCAGAGAGAAAACAAAGGGACTCTTCTTTTCCCAATATAATAGTTATAAATTCTGATTAGTTGATGCTTTGTGTTGATAAAACTTTGATTGGCTGTTTAAACAACTTCTCCCCCCACCCCATGGTGAGCATTTAATGCTATCAAAAGAAAGACCCGAGGGTCCCAGGCTTAGCAGCCTGAGGGCCCCAGGCTTAGAAGCTTCATTCTCTGCAGCAGTCCCCAGTCCTCCTCTGTTTTTCAGGTGTATTTTGCAAACTGGTCTCTCTTTCTTAAAGCTCAGGATATTTAGTTACTCAGTTTAATACCAGCAAACTGAACTTCAAGCAGATTTATACATGTCAAGGATTTTAGTCTAGACCTAAGCTATATTCTCTTTTGATCTCAGACATGCCTAGACAGGTTCATGGACCAATGGGTCCAGCCCACCAGAACATTATGTCCAAGACATTTGGAGAGTCTCTGATGAAGAGCTGTGCTCGTACTCATGCCAGTGACAGAGTGAATGAAGCAAATATAACATCCTTTACAGTGGGTGCTTCTTAGCTTATATCTAAGCATGAGAAGAAGATATGTCTCTTGGCATTAAGCAGGGAGGTCATGCACACAGTATTTGCAGCAGCTGTGCCATCCCTTCCACTGGGAACAGAACTGACAGTGGTGTGCCCTTTATAGAGGCTTCTAAGTATGGTGCAGTAGTGAAGAATCCAGTCTGGGGTATCAGATAGACTTGGATCAGAATCCTAGTTCTCTTCTGTTGTGTATGTGCTTGGGTAACTTCCTTCACCTCTCTAAGCCTCAGTTGTTCTGAGGGTTAAAAGAGAGATTTAAGGCATGTGTAGTACTTGACATAGTACTTGGCATAAACTAAGTGCTCAATAAACAGAAGTTATTACTCCTGATATTACTGCTATTACTATTATTATTTTTTAAAGATTTATTTATTTATCTCCCCTTCCCCCCCCCCCCGGTTGTCTGTTCTCTGTGTCTGTTCGCTGTGTCTTCTTTGTCCACTTCTGTTGTTATCAGCGGCACGGGAATCTGTGTTTCTTTTTGTTGCGTCATCTTGTTTTGTCAGTTCTCTGTGTGGGTGGCACCATCCCTGGGCAGGCTGCACTTTCTTTCGCGCTGGGTGACTCTCCTTATGGGGCACACTCCTTGTGCACATCAGCACTGCGCATGGACCAGCTCCACCAGGGTCAAGGAGGTCCGGGGTTTGAATTGCGGACCTCCCATGTGGTAGATGGGCACCCTAACCACTGGGCCAAGTCCGCTGCCTGCTATTATTATTGATATCACCAAAGAAGTGTTGCGTAAGGGAGTGGGGAAATAACATGCCATGAGGAAGATGAAAGGAAAGTTTTGAGAAGTTCACATGAGACACCGTTGATAGGCTTTGTGGACTGACTGAGGAAAGGAGATTTTGAGCAGAGTTGGGATTCTTGCATAACACAACATGTGAGGCTTGTGTAGTCTCATTTCCTACCCATAGGTTTTGTGGCCTGACTAGAGGCCTTAGGATGAAAAGTCTTTCTATTGGCTCTCTTCTATATCTAGATTTATTAGAGTTCTGTAATCTGGGGTCTTTTTTTTTTTAGGTTTAGGGCTGTTTCTGCAAGAATATTTATAATTATCAAAATTCAGAGAAAACCGTTTCTTTCTGCATTTGTGATTCCCCAAATTTTAATTTCTTGATGTTAATTTTGTACCAGTCACTATTCTAGTTTCTGTGGCTAAAAACATGAGTGACACATGGCCCATGCTAGAGTAAAACTTTACATCATATGTAAAATGTGAAATGTGAACAGAAATTTTTGAAACATAATTGGAAGTGCTATGATGGGAATATATTCAGAGGAGCAGAATCTATGTTAGTCCAGTGGAATGGAGAGGGTGGAAAAGTTTTCTAAATATTTTCCTGATTAGTCTAAAAGGATGAGCTGTAATTAGACCAAGAAAGAAGGAGGGGTAGACTTTTCTTCAGGCAATAGAAACAGTATGATCAAAAGTTCAGGGGAGAAGCAACATGGTGTGGGGTTTGGAGGGACCTAAAAGTAGTATTTTAGGAAAGTCACATTTGGAGTAGGTAGTGATGAGGGACCAAGATTGAGAAATGAGAGCCATGAGGTTATATTAAGGGGCTTAGACTTTATCCTATAAACACTACAACCATTTCATTCTTTTTTATTTGACTTCTCTATAATATTTTACAGAATAAGCACTTCCTCTTTCTTAAAACTCTGATTCTGGAAGATAGGCTTACAGGAAATAGAAAGGGAGATGAAAGTTGTGAGCCAACGCCCATGTGGCCAAAATCTATGATAAGGAGAAAGTTAATAGTTGTGCAGTGAAGGGATATGACAGGGGTGTAGGGACACTAGTGGGTTGGATGGTGCAAGCTTGACAGCCAGCTAGGGTGGGGAGGATGAGTTGGATGGTACATGAAACTAGGGGGACGGTTGGGGGAGGGGGCAGGTGAATATGGAAGATTGGTGAGTACGTGGTTGAAACTATAATGTTGAGAAAACTCTTTTGACAATATGTCAAGGAAGGGTTACTGATTTCGGGTGTTGGATGTGGGGACATTTGACACAGGGCGCACCTGGGGCAGGCATCTAGGGAGGGTGTGAGTGCTCATCTTGTCATAGTGCATTATATCAGTAGGTGGAGATCCATATAATGAGTGGAAAGGTATACTTCCATCCTGGGGAAGCCTGATGTTCTCAAACAGAAGGGAAGGTATCTCTCAAGAGCATGGTTGGTTCTAGGTATCTCTCAAGAGCATGGTTGGTTCCTAATAGGGGAGGACACACTAGTGTGCCAAGCCCTCAGTGTTGCTGCAAATATGTATGATTCTTGTCCTTGAAGCTGTGAAGCCTGTTTGTCACTGTAAGCCCTGAGGGGAGGGTGTAATTAGGGAGCATGGAAGTGTTCTGCATGATCTTGCAATGATAGATACAGGTCATGTTAAATTTCACTAAAAATTTTTGTAAGTGTATGTTCTAAAATGTAAACCATAATGTAAACTACTGACCATGGTTAGTAGCTTGTTTCAATATTTGTACATCAGTTGTAACAAATGTACCATCCACATGAATAAAGATCATTTATAGGGAAGGGAGAAAAGAGGGAGGATATTGGATATATGGGCGTCTCCAATATTTTGTATGTGACTTTCCTGTGACCTAAAACTTCTTTTGAAGACATATTTAAAAAAAAAAGAAGAAAAGGTAAGGCACTGAGGAAGAAAGGGAAAAAATTGCCACTGCACAAACAGGACAACAGCTATTAGAGTAATGAAAGGCAAAATATATTAAAAAAAACTTTTAAAAATATTTTTCATTTTTTTAATACCCCACTTTTTTTACTTTATTTTAGTTTTTCTAAATTATTAAATATTTTATTTCTTATGTTTAAATCTATTATTACTATCTCATTTTCCTGTTAATTGAATTTGGCAATATATTAAGCTACATTTTTTGAAGAAATTTTGGATCGCAGAGGGAGTTCAGCTATGGCAGGGGAGGAGAATTGATGTGGGGTGTCACTGATGGGGGAATGCATGGGAGGGAGTTTGCCTGAGCATGCATTTAGGATATATAGATATGTTTGGCTGTTCATAGGTATTGCCACAGTGGGTAGAGATTCACACAACAACTGAGGGAGTGCTGGGTTCACATACTGGGGAGCTCTGCAACATTCTCCAATGGAAGAGCAACAATACCCCAAGTTCAGGGGCAATGACCAATGAAGAAGGATGGTCCAACAATGAGCCCTTGATACTGACAACTATGCTTACGAGCCTTTTACTCTTGAAATTTCAACTTGGCCTAGCATTGCAGGGTGCCTAAGAGTTATCTCCTGAGACCCTCCATGTTCCTCAAATGTGGCCACTCTCTAAGCCAAACTCAGCATATAAATGCATTACCTTCTCCCCAACATGGGGCATGACTCCTGGGGATAAGCCTCCCTGGCACCAAGGATTACTACCAAGCACCAGCTGGTGATGCAACTGGAAAAAGACTGTGAATAAAAGGGGGAAATGGTATAGACAAATGAGTTTATATGGCTAAGAGACTTCAAAATGAGTCAGGAGGTCATCAGAAAGGTCATGCTTATGCACATCTCAGCAGAGTCTCATAGACAGCCAAAGTAGATACTACCCCTGCTAGTGGTGCTCCTGAGGGCTATGGAGACACTCAGGTCCTACAGTCATATCAGATGGCTCCAGAGTTTGGTGCCTTGCCAGTGGGCCCTACTTTGGAATTTGTGCTCCTGAGTGTGATGGAGTTGGACTCAGATGTGACTTCTCTACACGTCTCTTCTGTCCCTTTTATTGAACCTGTGGTGGGTGCTAGGGTTGGTGTATGCCCAGGAGACTTGAATCTTTGGGCTGTCCATGTGCCACCTGAGCCCTTAGCCTCATCAGAGTTGCAACACCTACTATCCTGTTCGTTGGATTTACCCAGGTCAGCTAACAAGTTGGTGAGGATGGACAGCCACCATACCAAGGAACCCAGAGAATCTACAACTGCAAGCAGGAGAGTCCCATCCCTCAGCCATGTGGGACTGAAGCCCATTCTCAATTAAGATATGGAATGGTCATCACCATCCTAGAGACCTCAGAATTGGGAAATAAACTATGGACTAGAGTGAACTTACTGGTACTCTACTATAGAATTATTGTGATTCTAGCAATGGAAGAAATTATATGATTGATGTGGAGCAGTGGCCACTGGAGTTACTGAAGGCAGGGAGGGAGAAAATGGTGTAATATGGGGGTATTTTTTGGACTTTTAGTTATCCTGAATGATATTGCAGGAACAGATACAGGACATTATATATCCTGCCATAACCTATTAAATGAGCTGGGAGAGAGCATAAACCACAATTTAAACTATAATCCATGCTGTGTAGCAGTGCACCAAAATTTATTCATCAATTGCAATAAATGTACCACACTAATGAAAGAAGTTGTTGATATAGGAAAAGTGTGGGGTGTAGGGAGTGGGGCACATGGTAATCTCCTATATATATATATTTTTTAAACATTTTTTTTTTTAAGATTTGTTTATTTATTTCTCTCCCCTTCCCCCCACCCCCAACCCGATTGTCTGTTCTTCTGTGTCTCTTTGCTACATCTTCTTTGTCCGCTTGTGTTGTCATCAGTGGCACGGGAATCTGGGTTTCTTTTTGTTGCATCATCTTGTTGTGTCAGCTCTCCGTGTGTGCAGCGCCACTCCTGGGCAAGCTGCACTTTCTTTCGCGCTGGGCGCCTCTCCTTATGGTGCGCACTTCTTGCGCGTGTGGCTCCCCTACGCGGGGGACACCCCTGCGTGGCACGGCACTCATTGTGCGCATCAGCACTGCGCATGGGCCAGCTGCACACAGGTCAAGGAGGCCTGAGGTTTGAACCACAGACCTCCCATGTGGTAGACAGATGCCCTGACCACTGGGCCAAGTTTGCCGCCCCCTATATTTTTTTTAATGTAACATTTTGTGTGATCTGGGTATCTTCTAAAAATAAATAAAAAATATATTTAACAAAACAAAACAACAACAACAACAACAACAAAAAAAAAAACCTCTCTGATTTCTGGACTTCTATAGCACCAGTTTCTACTGTTTTTCATCCTGCTCTTCAGTCTTTCCTTCTTGGTTTCTTTTCTGGAAACTAATACCGGTTTCCTAGGTCCTCCCTCCCTCCCTCCCTCCCTTCCCTCCTTCCTTCCTTCCTTCCTTCCTTCCTTCCTTCCTTCCTTCCTTCCTTCCTTCCTTCCTTCCTTCCTTCCTTCCTTCCTTCCCTCCCTCCCTCCCTCCCTCCCTCCCTCCTTCCTTCCTTCCTTCCTTCCTTCCTTCCTTCCTTCCTTCCTTCCTTCCTTTTCTTTCTTTCATCTGAATCTCCAATATATATTCATGATACAATGCTTTCATCTATTCCTGTTTACAAAGAGGTTTTTTTAAAAATGTTACATTAAAAAAATATGAGGTCCCCATATAACACCCACCCTCCTCACTCCACTCCTCCCCACATAACAACAACCTCCTCCATCATCATGAGATATTCCTTGCATTTGTTGAATATATCTCTGAGCACCGCTGCACTTCATGGTCAATGGTCCACATCATAACCCACTTTCTCCCACAGTCCACTCAGTGGGCCATGGGAGGACATACAATGTCTGGTAACTGTCCCTACAGCACCACCCAGGACAACTCCAAGTCCCAAAAACGCCCTCACATCACATCTCTTCCTCCCACTCCCTACCCCCAGCAGCCATCATGGCCACTTTCTCCACACCAATGCCACATTTTCTTTGATTACTAATCACAATAGTTCATGAATAGAATATCGGTAAGTCCACTCTAGTCCATACTCTATTCCTCCATCCATCCTGTGGATCTTAGAATAGTTGTATCCACTCCACAACTATATCAAGAGGCAGCTTAGATTCCACATGGATGCTGGATGCAATTCTCCTGCTTTCAGTTGTAGGCACTCTTGGCTCCCTGGTGTGGTGGTTGACCTTCTTCACCTCCACGTTAGCTGAGTGGGGTAAGTCCAATAAACCAGAGTGTAGGAGTTGCAAGTTTCTTGAGGCTCAGGGCCTGGCTATCACGTGGTCAGTCCAGAGATTCAGGCCCCCTGGGTATACATTAATATTTCCCAGGACTAAGTTAGCTCTTTGGTCTTCTCATCTTTAAATGATCTCTGGAACAGCTGAATTAAATGGATAAACCACCATTTACAGGTTGACAACTTTTTCGTCTGTTTCTAGATACCCAGACCCTTTTCCTGAACTCTTTCTTTATATATCCAACCATGTATTAGCAAAAACACATTAAAATGGAACTGTTGGGGCTGAGTTGCATCCACTGAAACGGGGATTTCCATTCACACAGATGCCAACTTTGTCTCTGGTATGTTCCAGACCCAGGTCTCGGTGAAGCTTCTTGGTGATAAGAGAACAGACTCTGGAATCAGAGAGCTGGGTCAAATAATTTCTACCAATAGCTAGTTGTATAAGCTAAGGTACCTGGAGATTCTTAGTTTCCTCATTTTTAAAATGGGGATAATATATTGAGGTGATCTTAGTCTAACGGATATTTCCAGGAGTCACATTGGTCCTTTTGTTCATAGAGTTTATAAATTTTCTTGTTGGTATATTTTATTTGAAAAAAGAAGGGGCTCCATCTACAATTACGGCCATGTTGAGTTTGGTATCTTGGCAATTATTTCATTTTAAATTACCTCTTACCTACTGGTTTAATCCAGCTTGCTAAAGCCTGCATTGTGTTGTTGCCTTGGTAACCCAGCCTTCACAGCTTTGATTAAAATGTCCCAAGGTTGTCCATTATATTCAAACATCCTCCTATCTTCAAGAAAACAAGTGTCCAACATATTAGAATTAACCTCTAACCCCCAGTAATCTGTTACCCACTTAAAAAAATTTGATGTGATTTTTCATTCCTAAATTGTTTTATAGACTTTTTTTCAGTGGGTGGGGAGGCACAGAAGCAGACTTTTTTTTCCCTCCTACTTCTGGTCTGGATGCTAGTCCTAATGGTCTGGTTTTTATGACTGAGAAGTGCATTTTCAATCGATAAAACAGTCCAATGATGCTTCCTTCATTTCAGTACAAATGCTTTAGCAGGTCAAGGTGGGCAGGGAGACTGCAGTTCTGGAGTGGCTACTATGCTCAAACAATGAAAAGAGATATTTGAAAAGAAGGTTTTAGTTTTTCATCTCCAATTGATGTAAGCTAGGTTTTCCTCTTCTCACTACTCTCCCTTCTTACCATTTGACCTCAGTAACAAGGTGATGCTAGGCTTTCCCACCCTCAGTATTCGCCTGCCTGAAGTCCATTCGTTGCTAAGTCTCTGACTTCTTGGGGTCTAAGCGCTGGTCTGCTGGTATACAGCACGGTTTCTACCTCATTGTCTTTAAGAATATCATTTTTTTCACACATCTATTGATACATGAAAAAAAAGGGATATAGATAGACAAAATAAAACACCAAGTTAAAAATAATATTCCACTAGAATATGCCTTTGGCCTATTTTCTGTTTTGTATAAAACAGGACTTTTTTAGAGCAAGCTTTTCCTTTCCAAAAGGAGCATGTAAATTAATCTACATATATAATAGTCTCCAAATATGTCTTTTTTAATCATTCAGTTACCTTAAGTAGATATAAATTTGAGAAATAAAAACGCTACTTTGATGGATTAAGTAAGAGTGATATTTATAATACTCTGTCAGACTGTATCTTTTAGGGGGAAAAAAGAATATTGTACATAGAGGAAATGTAATATAAGGCATGCACGTGGCTTAGTATACAATTGCTTTTGAATTCCTCTCTATTATCGTGTCCTGTTCTTTAGACTAGAGCAAGGAATCAATGTGATGTCAGATAAAGAGCATTGCTCTGCAAATCAGCATATTTACATAATCCCAGCTAAGCCATACACCAGCTATATGCCTCTGGGTCATTTAAGTCACCTTCATGGACTTCAGTTTCCTCTTCTGTAAACTGGGCAAAGACTAATATGTTTCCTATTTACTGCAAAGGGTTATTTTGAAGATTTGGTTAGATAAACAATAGAAAATTTTTAAAAATTAATTTTATTTTTAAATTTCTAAAATTTATGCTCTATACCATCCAAGAAACAAGTCCCTCCTTCCCCTTCTCCTTATCCCCTGGTAACCTCTAATCTACTTTCTGTCCCTATGAATTTGCTATTTCTACATATTTCACATGCATGAAATCATGTAGTATTTGTCCTTTTATATCTGTCTTATTTGACTCAGCATGTTTTCAAGTTTCTTTCATTTGGCAGCTTGTCTCAGAATTTCATTTCTTCCTATGGCTAGATCATATTCCATTGTGTGACTGTACCACATTTTGTTTATTCATTCTATTGGGTTGTTTCCACATTTTGGCTATTATGACTAATACTGCTATGAATCTTGGTGTACAAGTATCTATTTGCATCTCTGTTGGAAAAGTGCTTTTCGATTTCCAAAAGAATATGGAAAGAAAGAAGAAACAAAAAAATGGAAGTCTGGAAAAGAATTATCATGTAAGCTTTCTTATTGTTCAGAATAGAACTTGATTTATGTTGGAGCTGACATACATGTCCTTCATGTTTAACATCTCAACTCTTCTGAAGCTTTGAGGAACTTTCTCGCACACTTATAAAACACAAAACTTTAGTCCTTTTCCTTTACAGGTTGCTCTACCAGCTGAAAGGCAAATGCCCTTTCCATCAGTCTTGCTTGTCCTCAGCATTAGTTGGAGAGGATTTTCCCATGCTTCTTCCTACACTTAGATCCACACTTGGAAGGTAGAACGATATTGTGGAAAGGGCATTGTGCTGATTAAGATCCAGGAAGCAGTTCTAGATAATTCTAACTTGGCAACATCCCCACACCATTTAATCTATCTGTGTCTCATATTTGTTGAGTTGTAGAATCTCTGGGTTTGGAAAAACAAAACATTAGGTCATTGATTTTACCTGCCTTTTATGAAAATGAAAATTTGCTTAAAACTTTAATATATCTCCAGTGAAATCAAGTGTGATATGATGGCCTTGAAAGACAGAATTGCATTTAAATCCCTGCTCAGCTACCTACTACCTGTGTGACCTTGGAAAAATTATTTATATCCTTCAAGTCCCAACCTTTTCCCTCTAAAGTGGAAATAATAATATAGCACATGGGGTTGTGGTAAGGAGTACATGAGATAGTGCATATAAAGTTCTTAGTATGGAGCCTGTAACATGATGAGGAAGTCAGTTAATGGTATCTATTTTTATTATGTAGTTACCAGACTCAATTTAAGCATTGCTCATGATTGGAAAGTGTTACACTTTGAGATAGCCAGTTTTTTAAAGTTCTAGTTTAGAAAGTTTTCCTTCAGTGAACTAAAATTGCATATATATAGACAGCTTTTGTTTAAGCTCTGTTTTTTAGGGTCATGAGTGCCTTTATGTATTTTAAGATGACTATTATGTGCCCTATCCTACCCTACGCTCCCCTTAACCTCTGATTTTTTCTTTTAAAATCCTTTCAACTTTTATATACCAACTTTCAATTAACTCTTGTACTCTTACCATTCACATTTACTCTATATCAACTTTTTCAATTAACATTTATATACTAAGATGCAATGGCAGGTAGTGATTCTATAGACTAATTTTCCTTTTCTGCATCTCCACCGTAATTTACTTGGGGCCTGGGTCTGTCTTCATCTGCATCCCCGGTTTTACCAATATTGATTCTGAACCCAAGAGCAAACCCTGCTTTTATGTATGCTCACACTGTTTTGTGTAGGGTTTATGGAGACTGTCAGGTGGTATTTGCAATCCTATGATGCTTTTTCTGCAAGGCTTTGTGTGGAAGCTCACTAACATTTTTATGTACCCCAAAGGATTAGGTTAACTAATCAGATTTCATCTTCACGGTGTCCATTGAAAGTTGAGACTTTGTAAGTATCATACAATCCATCCACAGAATAAACCTGTGAAACAAGGAGGCTGTAAGCATTATTTTCTTCAAGTTTACAGAGGCCTGAAACCACAGGTTTCCCAGGGCCAATGACCAAATTGCTTCAGAGAGCAGGAATTTCCTAGGGAACTTGCCAATGTATAGGTTTTTTAATATATGTCAGGGCAGACTGGCCGATTTTGAAAACATTTATTTTATCCTTTTTCACAGAATTGCCTTTTCTATTTTTGAAGACAGAACTTTGTACCTTCGACACATTCTCTTTTTGGCTTTGTTGGGGAAGTCAAGATCGCACTCAGCAGCCATCACCCAACTCTCACCTAGCCCCCTTGTTTTCCCTAGGTGCTTGTTTGTCTGCAGCTGTTCCTTTTGTTTCCATTTTGGCTGGTTTGTATGCAGGTGTACAGTATGTTTCTATTTCACAGGAGACTGCAGGCAGCTGGGAGAGACTTTAAATCTTAACAAGTCTCAGCTGCTTGCCAAGGCACAGAAGTTGTTCATTGGTGAGGCCCCCTCTCCGATATATAAAAGTTCAGCCCTCAGTCAGTACAGATGTCCCTGATCTTTGACATGAGGCAAGGAGAGAAGTTGGCCTCACCTGGGAAATCTGATGAGGTGAGCTTTTTTCCCCCTGCTTTTTTGGACCATTTCTGATAGGTGTTTCTGTTGTGCCTGAACCTGTGTTCCCATGATGTGCCTTATAGTAACTTGCTCTACAGCCTTATAACGTTGTACTGTGTCTTAGACTGCAAACTCCTTGAGGGCAGGGACTTTAACTTACCTTCATCTTGTTTTGTCTGATATATCACCCTGCTCCAAGATTTCACTCAGTGTATCTTGTTGAACTGAATCAAGTCAAGGACTGTAGGAACTAAGTAGATTTAGTTCTGAAGTTGACAGGATATAAATATCTGTAGGGCGTCATCAAATTCTCTGAAGTTGTAAAAAAATTGGAATTAGGTTGCCAGCTTATTTAGTCTTTATATCATTTGACTAGAACATAATTGTATCAATTTTGATCATTTTAAAGTAACTAGTGCATTAAAATTAAGTCTCTTACCGTTATACATTTTTAAAGTGATGCGCAGTTGTATCTTTTGTTTTCTTCATGAATGGTTATTATAGCATTGCTTAATAGTCAAAGATGCCTAGTATTGATTCCTATTTACAAAAATCATTCAACCATTTGTTTCAACGTTTGTAAAAATAGGGGTAGGAAAAAGGCAAAGTAAAAATAATACTAAAACTTGTCATCAGTTTCCATGAGAAAATAGATATCTTTTATTTGGTGGCCCAAGGCTATCCACAAAACTAGGAAGGTTTTCTTTATTTAAAAATATTCTTACATGAAAGAGTTATATTACAAATAAATACTTGCGTGTTCAGTAAATGATAGGAGAAGGATACTGTAGGAATGTCTGGGGGTACATAATCTTCCTTAAATTCCAACCCACAAGAGCTGGCTGTGAATTCATCTTCCCAGAGTTAACTCTGTTTCAATGCACAGATGAAAAGGAAACTATTTTCTGAGGGACTGTGAAGAAAATTCACTGTACTGGTCAAATGAATCTCAAAGATGGATTCTTTTCAGTTCTTCTATGCTAATTGTGCTTTGATCTTTTTAAACACCTTTGATACTGCAGTATTCCACAGTAAATAGCACTAAATCTCCTTTCTGCCTTAATGGCAGGCAATAAAAAGTAGCTGGATCTGGTATACAGTTAAGTGTGTGTGTGTATGTGTATGCACATCTGAGAGAGAGATTTGTGACCTTGATCCCGATCTTTCACAATTCTCTCCTTGTGATCCATGCCCCAACTCACACCCTCCTGTCATGGGGAATTGGTTTGGCAAAGCCTCAGGACTGAGGCTCCAGGCAACATTTGCCTTGGATATTAATAATAGCCCAGATAATCTGAATGTTGGGAGCTTGGAGTTTCATATAAGATTTCATTAACATCATATGAATTTAGTCAAATTCAGGCAACAAAATTGTTTTCAACAAAGATACAAATGAGAAAGGAGTTTACATGTCTGATGAAACAAGCTAAAGGAAGATGGGCTATGTGAGGAGAATCTTATGATTTATGCAGCAAAATGTAGTTCAGAAGGCCTTGGTATGAGAAAGGAGGTAGGAAGGGAACGCAGACGGCATCGCGGTATTTTCCAGATGGGAAAAGAGAGAAAAGAGAAATAAAATTCCCACGAGTTTTGAGAGAGTTGTATAGGAGTGTGAAGGAGATAACTGCCAACATTCAGACAGTGACATGCCCAAGGCCTTTTCCCCAGAGAATGCTTGAGCCTATTAGTGGCTCAGGCTTTCTTGGGAACATTCACTTGGACAAGTCCTGTCTGCCCTTATCAGCCCACACACAGACACTGAAAGGCCTTCCTTGTTCAAGGCCAGCTCAGTCAGGGATTGTGGGACACAGTCCCTCCGTGCCCTCGTGTGTGTGTGTGTGTGTGTGTGTGTGGGGGGGGGGGGGGGGGGGAGGGGGAGGGAGAGGGAGGGAGAGGTCTCATTTTCCTATCAAAAGTCATGCAGCCAATTAAGGAGCTTCAAACATCTGTCATCTCAGGAAAATGTAAGGGGCATTTAAAAATCAGACATATAGCATTTTCAAAACCATAAAGAAAGTTTCCAAAGTCAATGTCTTCTCATTCTAGATATTTTTATCTTTCTAGCATAGTTTCAGAGCAGCTTTCCCTTAACTATTCTAAGTTATTTGTAGTTACTGATTTTCAGGCATAGTTCCTTTTCAAAGATGCCTTTCTGGGGGGTTTTGATTTCAGGTCATTTTAACGGTATGAGTTATGCAAGTGTGAACTGTTTTTCCCTAAAAGATGGGCCAACCTATTTTTGGTACTCATAAGAAAGGCAAAAGATAAAGACGAAAGTTGGGCATGGCTGTAGTCTTTGCAGGGAAAGGAATGGCTAAGAAAACATATATCCTACAACAACTATACAGTCAAAGCTATGAATGGAGGATTACTATAAAACAAAATTTTAACACAGGCAAAGAACTGCACTTCTATTGGCATCACCTATTTTCTTTGCCTCTTCAGATATTTAAGGAAGTACAATTTATACTGACAATAGGGGTAAGACGTTATATAGAGATTTTAAAAATACAACATGTCTTCAGTATAGAATGCATATTTATTAAGTTAATTTGTCCTTTTTTTTTCAATTCATATTAGTTCCCAGTAAGTGTGTTGCACTGGAATTTTAAGCAAATAGGCAGACCCTATTTCTAAATTTGAGAAATTTAGAATCTAAGGGAACTTAAATTCAAACTCCTGTCTTTAATTACATCCTCTCTGTCTCTCACTGTGTATGTGTGTATATACCCGCATATTTAAACAAAACCATAAGTTTCAATATGCTATCATTTGAGAAATTTCTAGGCATTACTAAATTCCCCAATGTCTCTTAGAAATAGAATGTCTGTTTCTAATAAACTGATATAAATGCCAAATGAAACAAAATGCCACAGGGAAGACACAGAATTGATTGAAGAGTTGGTTGACTATTTTACCAGTGTTTTTTTCACATGTGATATGACCTCTATTAATGAAGGACATGTGTCTAGCACACTTCACTATGAGAAACTTCATTACCAGAGGCAAATTTAGCATTAAGATGTGCCCCTTAACATGGATCCCCTCTGTTTATCAGGAGAACATTATCTTTTGATCTTTACTCTTCCTTCCACAGTGGCCACTGCAAAGTGGGAAGGAACCCTCCAGCCATACAATCACAGGAAGAAGGTGTACTTTAACTTTTGAAATCAAAGTCTCTGTATAATTATTCAGTTGTAAGTAACATACTCTCAGACTTCAAATAAAGAAAGACCTTTAATTTTTTTTCACAGTGAGAAATTTAGGAGTAGGTAGCTTCAGATTTGGTGCAGAAGCTCAAAGTTCATATCAGAGAATCAGGATTTTTCTGTCTTTCTGCTCTATCATCCTCAGCTTCTGGGTGTTTTGGGCCTTGGGTTACAAGACGGCTCCTGAGGCGGCATTATGGCCTCATGCCATCATGTCTGATTTGAAGAATGGGCTGGAGAAACGGAGGTTTTCTTACATTTGAAGATAAATCTCAAATCTTTTCATAAATCATTGGCCAGAAGAGGGTCACATGTCCCATCCTCCTTAAAACCTCAAGTTGTAAGAAGCATTGGCAAAATGATTAGCTAGCAAAGAGTACTGATTGCTATGAATGGATTAGATAAACCCTAAGCCCTCTCTTGGGGCTGGGCACATTAACACACACCCCTTCCCCAACATTATGGTTCTTATGACAAGGACATAGGAGAAAGGGCTGTTGATAAGTTTTGTCAGTCTCCCAAGTTGTGACTTCCATGACATCTCCCTCGTTTTTGTGTAACTTGGCAGTGGACATCTTCAGAATGTAGACCTTGCTGCACCTTGGATTCTAGTCCTTAGTAATCTACTGGTTGTTTCAGAGAAACAACTTGTCCCTAGGTCTAACTTGCCATTTTATAGCTGTGAAGGGGAGGCTTGCCACATAAGATTCACAATGTCATATTTCTGTGCATTCTCAGTTTAAGATGTTTTAAATCTAAGAGTTCTTGCTGTTGCTGTATCAATTTATCTATTTGTTCCCTCCCTTTGGGATGCTTCTACCTGGGTACAATATAACAGGGAGAACAGTCAGTTTTTCTGGTAACTGTGGGTTGCCTCCTCTTCTTTCAGGACCCATAAATCTCTGCCAGGAAAGATCGTAATGCGGGGCATCTGTGTACTCTCTTGTTGGTATTTTTAGCCACTCTGGCCTTCCCCCCCTAAAAGTTTAATAAATAATATGGTTCTGTCAGAATTTTTTTTGTACTACAGAAATCACTTATTAAGCTGGTTTGTCACTTTTTAAAGTAGCATTTTAGCATGTTATAAAAAGCAGTTTTTTAAACTCAATTTTGTGTAATGATTTCCTTGCTGATTGAGGACATGGGTATGTTTTTAGATATTTCACATTGTTGGTAATTTACTGATACATTGGAAGGTATAACATCCATTTAGACTTAATTTGTTTTAATAATTGATAAACAACTGAAATGCAGATAAACTAGTAAATTATTCATGTTCAACAGTGGTATGTGATGTTTACAAAGCAATAATTCACTACAACATAATATATTCCATAGTGGTAATGCTGAATATTATTCCTGCAATCAAAGATGAAGAAAAATGAAGTCTAAATGAAAGTTAACATCTCAGTTTTGAGATGTGTATTCTTTTACTTTTTTATGTTAGTCTTTCTCATTTGGATTTTAATTGTTTTTCTCCCATCATATATTCATTTTCAGTTTAACTATCATTGCCAAGTGAATAGTTGTCTTTAATAATACATTCTTCTGATCACCTGAAATCAAATACAGGTGCCTTAGTTGGTTCCCAATAGGAAGGCTTAGAGAATGACTGGTGTTGAAGAGGGAAATGACTAAACAGGAAGAACCCAAAACAACCTTGATGAAAACATAGTTTAACATTCAGAAAAGCTATTTTAATTTGGGGAACCCCATCTGTATTCCCTACTTCCAAATAAAAAAGCATTTAAAAAGACTTCTGGAAAGAAAAGAGCGATATTTGTACTTCCTTGAGCTCTAAATCTTGTCTGATTTATCTTTTTAATGTAATGAAGGTAGAGAGGACTAATAATATTTCTTTCCTCTTCTTGAGAGCCTTATATCCCCAAGATGTCATAGAACTAAAAAGGATAGTTTGGATACTGATGGAAAAGTTGGACTGTCTAGAAATGCAAAATAATAGCCATATGCCAAACCACATGCATTGTAAGACTTGATACTTCTGAAGGAAAACTTAAAAGGTGAAAGAATTCCGAATTTAGAAGCCAGAGAGACATCTGGTATCTTAGAACTTTCCATTTCCCTTGGCAGTTAATTTTCCCACCTTGGTCAAAGTGTATATTTCTTTCTTAAGCTCATTCTAATTTTAACATCCTCCCTATTCCACTGTTACTGTGAAGTGGCCCTACTGTCAGGACCAACCATTTGATTTTAGCACTTAGGTCATTTAACAATTTCTTAGAAGAGCAAGATATGGGGGTGGATTGAATTAACATAATAGGCATAACCACCCACCTTCCTTTTCATTTGTGGCATTTATATTTATTTCCAACTTTGGGTCTCAAATAGATGCATGTGGGGAAAAAAGACAAGTGAGTCAAAATATAGAAAAGAGCACATTCCAAATGATGTTCATCGTCATTGTGCATGAGGTGGTTCTTCAGAATCAAAATTATCTTGACAGGGTACCACCATCATGCTGCCTGCTCTTTACAAATCAATGGCTGGTAACTGGTCCATGTCTATGTGGAAAATTAAATTTTGGTCCAGACTTGCCCAAAGTGAATGGCAGGGCGGAATGGAGGCTTGGGGATACTGGTGAGGCTTTGGGACAGTTTGTAAAGAATGTACTAAGGAGTGCATACAAAGATGATTGTATTGAAAAAAATTAGCATGAAACTTAGGATATCACAGCTTTATTAAGTGATTCATGACTTGGGCAGCATTCCATCCTGGAAACAGAGGAGAGCTCTGACAAGAGGTAGGGAAGAAGGGGCTATATAGACAGGCTTTAACAACCAACAAGGAAGCTAGCAGTATGAATGATGCTATCGGTTACATCAAGATATTTATCTTTTTTGGCTAACACCAAACCAGAAAGGCCAGGACATTAAGGCTAAACTAGAGCTGGTGGTCTATTGTTGGTTGCCCTTTGTTGCAGGTTCTGGAGGAGCCAAGCACTGAAGAAACAGGAATTAGGTAAATTTTTGATTTGCTGACATGGGGTTTAGCAGGAGTGACTCCATCTTGGGTCCATGTGCATTATTTAACAGTAGCAATGAAGGCTGTGTCGAAAGTTGAATACTATGAATTTTCAGTAATGTCAACCATCCTTATTTAATGACACTCAGCAGCAGTATGTTCCTTTTAGAGCTGAAAGTGACCATCTCATTCAATGCCTCATTTTACACATTTGGAAATGTGAGTCATCCAAGGCTATACTGTGAGTAGCAGAACAATTCCGACTTCTAGACTACTGTCTTGAGATCACTACAAGAAATAGAATAGTGAGTTACTAGTGTCAGGTTCCTGCTGGACTCACTAATTACCTCCAATGCCACTTGCATAGATGGTAATACTTTTACTGCTCTTATTTATTTATTTACCTCATTTAATTCTCATGCTAACTCTTTGAAAGAGGTAGTATTACTTTCCCAGTCTAAAAAATGAGGAAACTAAGGCCCAGGTGGTTTAAATAGCTAACTGGTGGCTGAACCAAATTTTTCCTTGCATTGTCTAATTTTGCTTTTAAAGTTATGCCTTATGTATATTGTCTATCTGACCCAGTAAATTTCAAAGACTAACATTAATGATGCCTTGAAAAATTGAAAAAGATTGAAGATCAGTTTGCTTAAGAAAGCTTTCATTGAACAAACATAGTGTATGAATATGCCTTTCATGCAGTTAGCCAGCGTTGTTACCAACTGATGAATTCCCTGGAGACATATTCAATTTGAAGTAGAATTGGCAAGTCATTTGTTTGACCAAATTTCTCAAGAAACTGAGTCAGTATAAACAACGAATGAGATAGATATCAGATTACACCTGGAAATCCCTGGAGACCACCTAAAATAGTCATTAATGGTTTCTGGCTCAAAGTGTAACAATTTTGCTGCCTTCGTGGAATAGTTTCTCATAATGGTCAAATGGACAAATGCTTGGATTAAGATAGTGAGCATAACATTTGAAAGGCATAGTGGTCACATAACATTGTAAGTAGTTGAAAAAACTAAACTTGCAGAACGGTAGAATTGTTCCTCTGGAACCTTCTCTAGCAAACAAATTTCACTGACATACTCATATTTCTTATTCAAAAGGAAAAACACTGTAATTACTTGGATTTAGATTCTATCTCATTTTGCCACCAGGTGAAACGTGAGTAATCATAAACTGATTCCTAGGAAAGGTAGGTAAAAAGAATTATTGATCCTATAGTCTCAATTTTTATGGGGTAAACTCCCCATTAGAAAAGATATTGTAATCTCACACTGGCAGTTAGGGGGCAAGAAACTGCTGGGAGACCTGTTTTTGTTTTTTTTGTTTTTGTTTTTGTTTTGCTTTTTTATTTGCCCCTGATGAAATTTAAAAATTCTAACTGGGCAGGTATAATGGCTGGTCAGATAGTTTGGTGATTATTGTCTTACACCTGGCCCTTTTCATACTTATGTCACCTGTCTGGCACTGGCAGACACTAGACACTTTGGCTAACCCTTTAAGATGAAATCGAGTCTGTTTTCTAAAATGGGATATACTCTGGGTTAAGTGAGAACAGTGGTAATCAATGCTAAACTAAGATATGACTCAGCAACTTCTTGTGACAACACTTGATAATATGGAAGAATGTTCCTGGTATGTTTTAAGTGGGAAAACATCATAAAACAGCCCGTGCTGTTCCCTTTAATTAAAATTTTATAATTAAAAGTTTTTGGTGATTATTTTTTGGAATTATGACCACAAACATTTATGTATATTGATGTGTGTATTTCAAATTGTAGTAGTCACATTTTAAGTAAGAAACACAAGTATTCCTTTCATTAAAAGAAAAACCAAGTAACTGTAAAAATTAAAGTATAAAAGAGGAAATGCCCTTGTTCAATGAAACAACTGTTAAAACATACCGTAAAGTACAGAATTTGGATGTTTTTAAATAGGGCGATGGTGGTGGAAGTCGACCTTTATATTTTTCTGATTTGTATTACAGAGGGTAGTGAGAGAAGAATAACAAACTAAGAAAATGCAGATTAAAAAGTACAGTAGAAATTATTTTAAGGGTAATAAGCCTTGCAATGCTATATCTGTAATGATAATATACCTCTCTTCCAATGTGGAAACTGAGTGAAAGGGTATATACAGAGAACATCTAAAAATCAGATGTAAATATCAAACACTAATAGTATCCTGCATTTATGAAACATTCACTTGTATTATTTCCTATCATAGAATGGTTTACAAAGAATTTTTATGGGTAGTATCCCATTTGATGCTTATGGTGTTGTAAGGCAGACAGGACAGTTATATTTAATACCCATTTAATAGAAGAAGAAACATACTTCAAGAGAATAAATAAATTGTTCAGGATGAGAATGTGGATATCTTTCAATAACTCGATAAAGTACCTGTCTGAACTTAATCTTTGTGACTAGATTTTTTTTGGTCCATGCTTCTTGTCAACCTAAATATTCCCTTCACTCTTGTTTTGAAATTCTATTAGTCAAATTCTTCTTAACAGTAAAAGTGATATTCAAAATATTTAAAAACAAATATTTAAAATATTTAACCAAGAAAAGAATGTAGGCAGCAATAAATTAGAATGGTTAGAATTCTTGCCAAGCCATCATGTTATCCCATAAACTTCAGGCTCAGCCAAAAAGGTGTGTAAGGTGTGTATCAGCTGAATATCAGTCCAGTGGTAGAAAAACCAAAACAATCAGTTTTAAGGAATTAGACGGGAATTCTATGGCACATGTATCTGATGATCTTCCAAGGTGATCTGCTTTTAGGCACAATGGGATGCAGGATTTACATAAGTCTCTCTTGCCACCTTTTCTTTTCTCTTTATTGACTCCATTTTAAAGAGGACTTTCTATTTGTGGTTCAAGTTGACTTGCGGTGTCTCCAACTTTGTATCTGATTCCTTCAGCAAAAACGAATGTCTCCCTTTTGGATGCTCCAGCAAAAGTCTTGGAACCAACTCTGAATTGATTCTCGTTGATGCCTATCCCTGTGGCCTAGGGCGTGTGACGTGTACACACAACTATGTGATCATACCAAACACCATTGATTGTACTCTTTGGATAAATTGTATGCTTTATTAGTAAGTATCAATAAAATTGATTTAAGAAAACAGGGTGGGTTGGGAGAAAAATACACCAAATGTAAGAAATGGACTATAGTTAGTAGTGATATTTTGATGATGCTCTTGCATAGTTTGTAACAAATGTTTCATAACAGTGCAAAGTGCTGGTGGAGGGGTGATGTATGGGACCCTGTATGATGTTATGCATGTTTATTTTGTAAGTTCTTAACTTTATTATACACTTATTGTTTATATATGTTAATTTATGAATGATATACTTCAATTAAAAAAAGCACTGGGGAAAGCCATCAGCTTCAACCAAATATTAGACTTGAAGTGAGGAAAGGGGGTACTTGAAAGAGAATCAGAGGCTGTAACCAAAAGGAGGAGGAAGAGTAACAATCAATGATAAACAACGAACGTCTGATCTACTTTCTCTTTCCTCTGAACTTTCACAAATTCATTGCTTTCTTTAAATGCTTTTTCTAAAATTTATAGGAAATATTTTAAAAACTTAAAGGAGTAAAAATAGGAACAAAATAAAAGAAAAAATATGAAATAATATGACGTTACTGAGTTATTATGTTGGTGCAAAAGCAATTGCGGTTTTGCATTGTTGAAATTTGCTGTTTAATATTGGAACATATTAAATGTGATTATGTTATAGATCATTGTAAAGTGCATTTCTTGCTTTATTTATTTATTTATTTGCTAATGACTTATTACCTGCTGTTTATTTTATATTTATTTTAGGCTATGGAAATGATGTTAGACCAAAAACAAATTCGAGCGATTTTCTCATTTGAGTTCAAAATGGGTGGTAAAGCAGTGGAGACAGATCGCAGCATCAACAACGCATTTGGCCCAGGAACTGCTAATGGACGTACAGTACAGTGGTGGTTCAAGAAATTTTGCAAAGGAGATGAGAACCTTGAAGATGAGAAGCATAGTGGCCAGCCATCGGAAGTTGACAGTGACCAATTGAGAGCAATCATTGAAGCTGATCCTCTTAAACTACATGAGAAGTTGCAGAACTCAAATTCAAGAAGTTGCAAAAGAGCTCAACTTTGACCATTCTTTAGTCATTCATCATTTGAAGCAAATTGGAAAGGTGAAAAAGCTCAGTAAGTGGGTGCCTCATTAGCTGACCAAAAAAAAATTCATTTTGCAGTGTTGTCGTCTCTTATTCTACACAATAACAATGAACCATTTCTTGATTGGATTGTGATATGCAATGAAAGTGGATTTTATATGACACCTGACGATGACTAGCTCAGTGGCTGGACGGAGAACAAGCTTCAAAGCACTTCTCAAAGCCAAACCTGCATCAAAAGAAGGTCATGGTGGCGGCGGACTTGGCCCAGTGGTTAGGGCATCTGTCTACCACATGGGAGGTCCGTGGTTCAAACCCCGGGCCTCCTTGACCCGTGTGCAGCTGGCCCATGCGCAGTGCTGATGCTTGCAAGGAGTGCCCTGCCACACAGGGGTGTCCCCTGCGTAGGGGAGCCCCACGTGCAAGGAGTGCGCCCCGTAAGAGAGCCGCCCAGCATGAAAGACAGTGCAGCCTGCCCAGGAATGGCGCCGCACACAGGGAGAGCTGACGCAGCAAGATGACGCAACAAAAAGAGACACAGATTCCCATGCTACTCACAACAGAAGCGGACAAAGAAGACTCAGCAAATAGACACAGAGAACAGACAACCGGGGTGGGGGGGGAGGGGAGAGAAATAAATAAAATAAAAACAACAGCTTTATAAAAAAAAAAAAATGTCATGGTCACTATTTGGTGGTCTGCTGCCGGTCTGATCCACTACAGCTTTCTGATCCACTACAGCTTTCTGATCCACTACAGCTTTCTGATCCACTACAGCTTTCTGATCCACTACAGCTTTCTGATCCACTACAGCTTTCTGAGTTCCGGCAAAACCATTACATCTGAGAAGAATGCTCAGTAAATCGATGAGATGCACCGAAAACTGCAACACCTGAAGCTGATATTGGTTAACAGAAAGGGCCCGATTCTTCTCCATGGCAATGCCTGTCTGCATGTAGCACAACCAATGCTTCAAAAGTTGAACAAACCGGGCTACGGAGTTTTGCCTTATCCATCATATTCTCCTGCCCTCTTGCCAACCACCACTTCTTCAAGCATCTCAACAACTTTTTTACAGGGACAATACTTTCACAACAAGCAGGATGCAGAAAATGCTTTCCAAGAGTTTGTTGAATCCTGAAGCATGGGTTTTGATGCTACAGGAATAAATAAACTTATTTCTCATTGGCAAAAATGTGTTAACTGTAATGGTTCCTGTTTTGATTTATAAAGATGTGTTTGAACCTAGTTATAATGATTTAAAATTCACAGTCCGAAATCACAATTACTTTTGTACTAATAGAAAAGAATTATAATTTCCATAGCAGCATAATCCACTGAAAATAGTAAGGTGTAGAGAAGTGAGCCAACTTATGATTTACAAATAGGCTAATAGATTTTATTCAACTCTTTAGCACCCTCAATATCTTCCTTTATAAACCAAATGAGAGCTGAAATTGTTATGCCATTGTAAAATAAGACCAGTATTTACAGATAAATTCTCAGTGTTACCAGAATTTAGTAAGAATTTTAAAAATTTAGGGCAAATAGAATAAAGTATATAATATACCAAAATATTAAGGAAATATTATATATTGAAAAAAGTATATACTTCATACTAACTGTATATGCTGAAAGCAGTAAAGACAAGTATAAAAAATCTCAGGGTCCTTAGAATTTCAATGTTTTTTTAAATTTATTTATTTATTTTTTTCTCTCCCCTTCTACCCCCCACCCCGGTTCTCTGTTCTCTGTGTTTATTTGCTGCATCTTTGTCCGCTTCGGTTGTTGTCAGTAGCATGGGAATCTGTGTTTCTTTTGGTTGCGTCATCATCTTGTTGTGTCAGCTCTCCGTGTGTGTGGCACCATTCCTGGGCAGGCTGCACTTTCTTTTGCGCTGGGCAACTCTCCTTACCGGGCGCACTCCTTGCGCGTGGGGCTCCCCTAAGTGGGGGACACCCCTGCATGGCAGGGCACTGCTTGTGCGCATCAGCACTGCGCATGGGCCAGCTGCACACGGGTCAAGGAGGCCCGGGGTTTGAACCACAGACCTCCCATGTGGTAGACGGACGCCCTAACCACTGGGCCAAGTCCGCCACCTCAATATGTTATTAAAGTCATTGAAATTATTTGCCGCAGTCATATACATCTTTGAGAAACCATTTCTACCTTATATGCCTAATATTGATCCATATACTAGCACTATTATCCTTTATTTAAACTTTTAATTAGTGTTTCCAGGCACATAGTACTTTAATCCCAATGAGTGACCCTTGTGGTTGAGTCTTCAGGCAAAAAGAGCAACTATGCATGACCAAGGACTTCACCTTTGCAAACAGCACTGTTGAATAAAATTGATGACTGCCACAAACATGAACTGCATATTGTAAATTTTCTAGTAGCAACTTTAAAGATGAATGAAATTAATTGTAACAATATACTAACACAATATATCTAAATTATTCAACATGTAAACTATAGAAAAACTGACATTTTACTTTTTTTTTCAGACTAAATCTTAAAAATCCAGTGTAGCATTTACACTTACTGTACAACTTAATCCAGAATAAACACATTTCAACTGCTCAATAGCCACGTGTGCCTAGTGGCTACCTTACTGGAATGCAGAGATCTATTAGAACAGTGTAGGGTGGTTCACTCAATAAGCCAAGACATTTTTAAATAATTAAGACCTGAATTCCTAATGCGTTACTTGGCCATCACAATCCTCATCCTGACTACCCATAATTGGATTGACTTTAGGATATTTGACAGGATTATTAGTTAAGACTGTATAAGCAATCTTCGAGGCACTGTACAATTTGGCCTCACTGTAAATTTTGTATGTTACTTATTCCAAATTTACATATCAGTTTACATTTATGGATTTCAGTTACCTAGCATGGTGTTAGAGCCTTCCTTACCCTTAATCCCAAAGCATAACGATTAATGTGAAGGGAATCATTCACAATACATCCAATAACAGGGAAAATTTAAGGCACTGGGAGTACAGCGGTGTGCTTCAGTGTGATTATTAGCAGGGTGGTGTTTTTCTGGTATAATGGCATTAGTATTATAGTCAAAGGTACAGTTAAGGAAAGACTTCCACATGCTGCCTTCTTTTAAATGGCAACTTTTAACTATTGTTTATACTAATTTTTAAAATGATGACTTGAATTAAACTAATGTACCCAAAAGTCTTGGCAAGGAATGAGCTTGTTCCTGCATCATGGCAAATCTGAGTAAGTATAGGGAAGACAGCACAGATATACAATCTGTTTTTATGGTTTGTTGTTTTTTTTTTTAAGAAATCTAAGACTAGATGAACCAATTTCCTCAGCTGATTTCTTAGGTTCCACTTTATATCTGGTGGAAAGAGAAGTAGTACAAGCCTGTATTTTAGCCTAATGTATAACATCAATACGTACAAAGTGACTCTTCAGCTTGAATAAGTTTATAAATGATCATGTGTCCCACACTTACCAGAATGGTTCTGGTTCAAATATTTGTTCCTTTTGGTACCTCATTTTTTACTTCATTAAGATGTTCTGTGTCTGAGGCAAATCTTTCCTTTTTAAACTTTATTTTTAAAGTAGTATTAAAGAAACTTACTTTGAAAATATAGGGGATTCCTATATAATCCACCCCCTCCCTTTTCACATTTTCTCCGATTAATAACATCTTGCATTAGTGTGCAGCATTTGTTACAATTGATGAACAAATAAAGAAGTATTGCAACTAACCATGGTCTATAGTTTACATTGCGGTTTATACTTTGCACTGTACAATTTTCTAGGTTTTGACAAAATGTGTAATAACCTGTATCCATCATTGCGAGATCATGCATAACAATTCCAATGCCCTAGAAATGCTGCATGTTCTAACTATTCTTCACTCCCCCTTCCCTCAGAACTTCTGGTAACCATAATATTTATATTAACGTTACAAGTTCTTCCATTACTAAAATAATAATAAGCCTACTTTGGTCCATGGTTGCATTTCCCCCCTTTTGTTTGCAGATCAATCTTGAGGATTTTGGGATGGTGATGCCCATTCTGCCCCAGATTGAGAGGGGTCTTAGATCTTATAGGGGTAGATGGAACTGTTTCGCTTGCAGCTATAGGTGCTATTTGTTTTTGGGGATGAGAGTTGTCCATCCTCATCATTTTCTTAGTTGTCCTGGGTAAGTCCTATGAGCTGGAGAATAGGTATTGGCTGAAACTCTACTGAAAGTCAGGGCTCAACTGGCAGATGAATGGACTGAAAATTTAAGTCTCTGGACATTTATTTAATGGGTATATAAAATAAGTCTAACTCTGTTACATTGGGGAAATAGACTATCATATCTTCCAAGGTAAGGCCCACTGATGGAGTACTGATTTCATGGGGCTGTGTGAAAGGCAAATCTCTTTTTCTTAAAAGCAATATAGCTGAAACTTCTAGAACTCTTTCTAGGATAGATCTAGTGGTGATGAGATTTTGTGACATAAGGTAGGATATGTCACCAAGAAAAGCATTCAACATTTTCTCCTCCATGTTATCACCATGTGAGTGGTAACATATTCTGAATACATGTCATACTACTTAGGATAAACTTTTATGACAAAAATTAAGAATGCTTCGTGTTGTTTTTACTCACCTATATTAAATATCAATAGAAATAGACTATCTTGTAATCTGTAGTGCTTCCCGAATATGAGAGAATGTGAAAAACAAGAATCCTTATCAGTTCTGGAAAAGCAATCCTCACCATTAAGCATTGCACCTATCCTATTCTTTGTTTTCTCCTTTTGGAATTCCAATGATACTTTCAACATTTTTGTTCTTCATGCCTTTTACTCTCTTTCTAATGTGTATTGGGCTGTATTCTGGATGATTTCATCAGATCTGTCTTCCAGCTTACTAATTCTTTTGTTTCTACTGTGTGATTCATTTAGTTTATAATTTCAGCTACTTTTTACACACACACACACACACAACATACATATATACATAAGCGTACATTACCTATTCATTTCTAGAAGTTATTTGATTTTTGCCCTCAAATCTAAGCCTGGTCTTTTGTTTCATATCTTATTCTTTTTTATTTTCTTTATTAAAAGCAAAATATACATACATGAATGTATAAAACATATTATGCAGTTTAAAGACTAATAATAAATATCTGAAAACCCTTTTATGCCTCTTCCTGATCCTCCTCCCTGATGTAGATAGCGTTAACAGTTCTTTTATTTTTGTTTGTTTTTTAGATTTTTTTCACCTTTGGATGTATATCTCCAAACAATACAGTCCTTACTTTTTTTGTTGTTTTGAATATAATGTGCATAACGTATTACAAATATCATACTAAATGTACTCATTTGAGTTTATTTTGGATTTTTTTCCTTTTTTCTACTTCTCAAGGTCTTCAGAGGATCAGCAGGAATCCTCTGTAATAGCTGCCTGTGATGTCACTTTCCTCTCAGAATTCCAATTTTAAACAAATTTTGAAGGCTATAGATTCCTTGCTTTTGTGCCAGTTCAGTACTATATTAAAATATTTTTATATCACATTCAGCATTTTCGTTGTTTTGATCAGAGAATCATTCAAGGTATATAATCTGTCATAATGTTAGAAATGAAGTAATCTTTTCTTCCTTATGTTTTTCGTTTCCTCTTGTTTCTCATCCATTTTGCATATAATAATTTTAGAGTTTGTATCCAATAATTCTGATATCTGAATTCTTGCCAGTACAATTCTGTGCCTTGTGTAGACTTGTCATGGGTAACTTGTTTTCTTGTGAGTGTTGTAAGATTGGATTGTGAAGCTGTGGTCCTAGGGCGTCATCTGTGGGAATTTTGTGAGAGAAGCGTCCCTCCATGCAGGTGTAATATTTGCCTTTGTTAGGTAGCTCAGTGTGTTACCAACCTAGGTTTTAAGTTTTTTAATTTTTTGATTTGGAGTTTCTGGGATGATCCATGTTGTATGGCAGTTTGAAATTATTTATGAACCCCCAAAAAGAAAGATTATGTTAGTAAATGGATCTGTTCTTCTGGGTTTGATCCCCTTAGATGCTTAAGATCCAGCTGACATGTCTTAATTAAACTACCTAATTAAGATTAGGGTGTGACTCAGGGTCCAGCCCCTGCCTCCTTGGTGGGCTAATATAAACAGACACTCACTCAAGGAGACACACAGGATAAGAGAGAGCTCTGTCGGTTTTGATCCTGAAATCCTGGGGAGAGTACCATAGACACAGAAGAGGAAAGAACTTGCTCATTTTGGTCCTGCCATGTGACAGAAAGGAGAAGGCTCAAACAGCTAAAGCCCAGGAAGATATATGAGCCCTATGCCAGCCTACAGCTGAGATTAGAAGAAGCTGGGCCCACAGAACCTTAAGAGGAAGAGGGCCCAAGAGATCAGGCAGCGATTGTCCACCATCTTGCTTCAACACGTGGTATTAGAGTTTTGTGAGAAAGTACCTCTTATTGTACCTTGAGTTGGACTCTTTAGGTCCTTGTAACTGTAAGCTTTTACCCCAATTAAATACCCTTTATAAAAGCCAAAAGAGTTCTCGTCCTTTGCATCAGTACCCCTTTTGGCTGACTAATAAACATGTAATATGAAATTAAACAGCAAACTCATATGAAGACATTTCTGTGGTTAATTCCTTTGGAGGTGCTTTATACTCCTGCTCAAAACTCAAAATGGGCTAGATATGTCCTTTTGTTTTCTTTCACTGGTAATAGGAAGGCTTCTTTCCCATCCATGCTTCCCCAGACGGCCTTTAAGGGACCCAACTTTGTGAAGGCGTGTAGAAGTTGCAACTCCCTCCTTGCTAGGGCCCAGTGCCTTGTTTGTCTCCTGTCCCTTGTGTAACCTTTAAATCCTTATCTTCTTAGTCTCACGATATGGAAAGAATCAAGGTCAGCCACAGTTTCAGCCTCAGTTCAGTTTGCCACTCTGCTTTCCAGCAGTCTAATCTTTTTGGCTTGGGGTTATCTTTATGTTGGGGATTGAAACACATACCCCATGAAGATATGTTCAAGTCCAAATCCCTGATCCTGTGTGTGAACCCATTTGTAATAGGACTTTTGTGGATGTTATTAGTTGAGGTGTGGGCTCCTTGGTGAACAGGATCTCTGAAGATCTTACTTAGATGAAGCCAAATTGAATTAGGGTGGGCCTTAATCCATATGACTGGGGTCCTTATAAACTGAGAAAATTCAGATTCAGTCAGAAGAAGCCAGAGAATGAGGCAGATTTTGTGATGGAGGCAGAGATACAAGCCAAAGAACCCCAAGGGTTATGGCAAACCAGCTCCAGAAACTACAAACTCTGTAAAAGAAAGCTTGGCCTGTTGAGTCCTTGATTTTGGACTACTACCCTCCAATGCTGAGAAGATAAATTTCTGTTTAAGCCAACCAGTGTATTTGTTATAACAGCATTGACAAACTAAGATATCTCATAATCCTGCAAGCTTGCTGGGCTTTGAAGAGGGTATTTATTATCATTTTTCCAGCACGTCAAGTTTTTTTCCCCCAGAAGGTTTTTTATTTTTAGAATAACAATGTACTATATTGCCAAAAAATAGAAATATTTCCTCATTGTTTTTCCAGTCAAGTCACACTCTGGGAAACAGTTTTTATAATACTTGTAATTTATTATAGATTATAATATAAGGTAGGGCACGTTCCCCATTAGCACCCGCTTTTTCCCAAATGTTCTTTACTATTCTTGCCTGTTTATTCTTCTTGGAGAGATTCAGTGAAATAAAAATAAAAATAAAAATAGCCTGGTGAGTTTTGTCTGAATTGCATTAAATTTCTACATTGATGTGGGACAATTCTTTCAAATGTTGTTTAAGTCTCATTCAGGAAAGTTTTGTGTCTGCTTTGCCAATATCTTCTATGTATTTCAGCTAATATTTTAAAGTTTTTATAGGTTTAAGGTATTGTACTTAATGTTATTCCAAGACTTTTTTGTTGGGCTATATTCTCATTGTATTTTTTAACTTGTAGTTGTTAATAAAAATTATTAAATGACATAGCACTTTTTGTGTCCAGCATCACCATAAGCACTTTCTGTATAATAGCTTATTTCATTCACAAAACAACTCTGGGATGTTACCAGTAGTATTCGAATTTCCCAGGTCGACAATTTCAGTGTTGATTTTATTTTATTTTTCTCACATGCTGCAAAGTCAAGGCATTTGCTGGCATTTTCAGTGGCTCAGGGGTATCAGGACCTAGGTCTTTCCATCATGGTCACAAGATGGCAGCGGTAGTTCCAACTATGGTATCAAGAAGACAGGACAGTGTGAGAGATAAAATGGCACATGCCAGCTCCTAAAACTTTTAAAGAACATCACAGAATCCCTACCCCAGAACCATATATTTTATTAACCAGAACTGTATAACTGGACTCCCTTTCTGAAAAGAGGCAGGGTTAGCTGGGCATGTTGCCATTCTTAACCAAACAGATGTTCTGTTAATTTGGAGAAATGGGAAAAGGATAGTGAATTAGTACCTAGCATTTTCTGCTGTAATTTAAGAGATTATTTGTATGTTGTTAAGGTCAATTTTTAAATTTCTGTTTCACAAGAGGTTTTTTTTTTTGTTTGTTTTTTAGCTTTTTCTGAACAAGGAATGTGGGTCAATTTTCATCAAGTAGCCTTTGGCATGTATTGAAATTATCAACATTTTTCTTGCATTATATTGATTTCTTAATATTAAAATATTATGGATATATCCATATAAACCATATCTTGGGCGATAAATCTTTTACTGTTCTGTTGAATTAAGATTTTGTTATTGATATTCATAAATTAATTCTGTAAGATTTTTAAAGGGTATGTCCTTGTTGAATTTAGGTATCAGAGTTGTGTAGTTAAATGCTTTCTATGTATATATTTTCTGTGTTTAGGACAAGTCTTAAGCAAGGGCAATCTCTCTTCTTTAAAAAGTCTGAAGGAAAAAACTAATGTTTGGAGGTGGGGCAAGATGGTGCCTGAGTGAGTGCACCTCATAATCTCTCCTGCAAAGAAGTGGCTGAGTAGGGTCAGAGTCCTGCTGGACTAGGCAGTTTTGGGTGTTTGCAGGGCAGGAGGTGTCTGGGCATCAATTTGGTGGGATGGTGACAGGAGATTCTTGGAAGAGGTAGAATTTTGGGTCTCTTGCATGGAGGTCGGAGGTTGTGGATGGGACCCTTCCCCCTGGGGATGGCAGCCCGGCTGCGTTGATTCCTGAAGGCTTTGTTGTGCTGGGGGGTTCCCAAGCCCTGAGCAGGCTGTTTCGGGGCCTGCATGGTGGGAGGTGTCTGGATGTCAATTTGGTGAGACAGTGATGGAGGAGATTCTTGTGAGAGGTGGAATTTTGGGTCTCTGACACAGAGGTCAGAGGTGGTGGGTAGAACTCCTCCCCCTAGGGCTGGCAGCCTGGCTGCGGCAATCCCTGGTATCTTTGTTGTGCTGCGGTGTTCCCAAACACTGAACGGGTTGTTTCAGGGGCTTGCGGGGCAGGAGGTGTCTGGATGTTGATTTGGTAAGACAGTGACAGAGGAGATTCTTGTGAGAGGTGGAATTTTGGGTTTCTGACACGGAGGTCAGAAGTTGTGGGCGAGACTCCTCCCCCTAGAGCTGGCGGCCCAGCTGCTGTGATCCCTGAAGGCTTTGTTGTGCTGCAGTGTTCACAGGTCCCCTGTTAACCGGATGCGTGGTTCCCAGGTCTGTGTCCCCTAAACCCTGGTGGCCCATACTTCAGAGACTCACACACTTTGAGTCTGCAATATCACAGACTTCCCATCCTTGAATCCACCGTGCTCTGAGGTCCGTCTGAGGTCCTTGATTACCCTAGCGCTCCTCATTTTGTGTTGGTTTTTTTTTTTTCTCCTTGAGTTTGGAGGAGTGTACCAGCTGATTTTGGGGAGAGTCTGGGAAGAAAGGGAGGTGAATCTACTGAGAAAGCCCAATTTACCTAAACGTCCTGGGATAGGAAACTTGGTCTGGGAGAAGGTGGAGTAAGAAAATCAATTAGACCTCCCTATGCACACCTAAGGGGGAGGGACTGTAGGAGGTGCTATCCAAGCTTTCAGTAGCATATTGGGGGTTTCTGGTGAGGTGTAGGTGCTCTCACACTGGAAATAAAGAGTCATAGTCTTCTGTGTTGAGTTGGTTCAACAAAAACCTATTTGAATCTCCTACCGAAACTCTCAGGCAGCTTTCTTTCTGCCCTGGTAGAGAGAGAAGTGAGGAAGGGAGAAAGGGGATGGTAAGATCCCTAAGCACATTATTTAACTGCAAAGAGGATTCCTAGCTTGAAACATTGGTTCTTTTTTTTTTCTGTTGTGGTTGCTAATATTGCATTGTCTCCTGGTCTTTTCTCTTGTTTTATCCCCCAAGGTCCTTTTTCATTTATTTAGTTTTTTTTTTTCCTTTTCCTTTTCTTGCTTGTTTCTCCCCCCCCCCCCCCGCCTTCTCTTTGCCTCCCTTTTTCTCTTCTCTTTTTCTTCTTTTTTATTTTATTTTCTTTATGTAATAGGTGCTGCAGGGAGCGCTTCACATTTGCTGTGTTTCCTCATCCTCCATTTCCTCTTTTCTATGTGTATTGATTTTGACCACCTACACTATCCCCTTTCCCATACATCTTTATATCCTCCATGATCTACTGTTTCTCTTACATTCCACCTCCCTTTCTTTGGCCCCCAAATTGTCTGACTTTTTCTAATACTTTTGCTCTCTTCTCTGTCTTTTATCCACTCTTGATATTATTGTCTTTCTTTTCTCTTTGCCTCTCTCATGAAAACACTGGCCTTTTAATTCATACTATATTCCTCCCCATATTCAGTTGACTGTCTCATTGTAGGTACTCCACTTACTGCTATAACTCTACCCAACTTACATGAGTCTAATATTCATTCTCCTAGATCTCACATTGTTGCTCTGTTAACAATTATTACCAATACTACTTTATACATTTCCTTTTCTTACTCACTTTGCTTTCCCTGGCCCTAATATTTTCCTTCAAAGTGAACTTAGCCAGCAACAAGAAAATAGAGTAAGAAGAACTGTGGGCAAGCCACTGATGCCTTGTTAGACATAGGAAAACCTCTCTAACTATAAGGCCTTTGGGGTTCCACCCAAAAGATGGCGCTGAGGCATGCAGCAGACATGCCGGGGCATGTCCCTTGGAAATCTGCCTTCCCCCCAGCAACTAGAGTGCATGAACCAATCAGCCTCACTAAATTAGCATAGCCAGTAAGCTGCTTGCACGTTGCCTCATGGTCTATAAAAGCTACTACACTTCCTCAATAAACCAGACCTGCGCCACTAGCCTTCGTCTCCAGAGCAGTTACTGTGTGTTGTCTTGCTCTGTTCGTCTGTAACTCTTCAGGAGCGGAGCCGCTGGATGGCACTGCAACATCTGGCACCCGACCAGGGACCTGAAAACCCCAGAGACAATATCAGTGAGCTATCAAGTGCAGCTCGGCATTGCAGTCAGTAAGTGACCCTCGGAATGGGTAATCTTTCCTCCTCTGAGAAGGCTCCCCACCCGACATTTTTTGGACTATCCCCATTACCCAAGGTAAAGCATTTCTCACTCTCGTAGTGCAGGGCAAGTCCATTACTGGGCAAATAGACACCGGAGCTGACTTATCTGTCCTCCACTCTTCTGACACAGACCCTTCATGGCCGCTAAAACTAGGTCCCCTAGTTCAAGGTGTGGGAGGCCTACGACCCTCACATCAGCTTACATCAACATTGACTAGGACAGACCCGGATGGCAGAACAGGCACCTTCCGCCCCCTTGTGTTACCCAACCTTACTCATACCTTTTGGGGGCATGACGTTCTCCCCAAAGTGGGAGCCGTCCTCACTACTAATCCTACAAATTACCCCCAAGCATAAAGGCCACTGGCCTTCTGCCTTTATTTACTTTATCCAAACCAAAA
Organism: Dasypus novemcinctus; assembly: GCF_030445035.2. NCBI lineage: Eukaryota > Metazoa > Chordata > Mammalia > Cingulata > Dasypodidae > Dasypus > Dasypus novemcinctus. Next base: position 59,807,822 of record NC_080684.1, read on the forward strand.
CCTATAAGATTAGCATGGAAAACACAAAACTCTATTTGGATGGACCAGTGACCACTGCCTCAAGTAAAATTAGAACAACTAAAACTCCTTGTGCAAGAACAATTGAACTTGCAGCACATAGAAACCTCTACTAGTCCTCATAATTCTCCTATCTTTGTGATTCAAAAAAAAATCTGGTAAATGGAGGCTACTACATGACCTTAGAAATATTAATGCTCATATGACAAAGATTGGCTCCCCGCAACCAGGCCTTCCTCATCCTTCAGCCATCCCATGTGATGACCACATTATTGCAATAGACCTCAAAGATTGTTTCTTTTCCATTCCTCTTCATGAGGATGACTGTCAATACTTTGCCTTTTCTGTATCCGTCACAAATAATTCAGTCCCCCTATAATGGTATCAGTGGTAGATACTCCCACAAGGAATGAAAAACAGTCCAGCTATGTGCCAAATATTCGTTAGTGAAGCCACCCATCCCCTTTCTCAGTTTTGTCAAATCGTTCATTATATGGACGACATCCTCATTGCTCACCCAGACCCAATTCACCTACAATTCTGCTTGAAATCTCTTCTACATAGCCTTATGCAACTGGGCCTCACCATGTCACCTGAAAAAGTACAAAACTACCCACCTTACACCTTCTTAGGCTATACCATCACGAGCTCTATCAGTCCTGCCATCCCCACTATTGTTTTGCCCCATAAATGTACTCTTAATGTGCTTCAGTGCCTCTGTGGTGATATCAATTGGTTGCGTCCTCATCTGAGTATAACCACTCATGAGCTAGAACTCCTTTTTACCTCCTGGAGGGTGACCCTGACCCCTCCAGCTGTCGTTTGGTGGGCAGCGCCGAACGAGCCTGCCTGAACCTCATAAATGACAGAATTAAAAATCTTCACCTAACCTGCTTTCAACCAAAACTCCCTCTTTCCACTCTAGTCATCAACTCCCCTGGGATGCCCACGGGTCTTCTATATCAGGATTCTCCCCTCTTTTGGGTACACTTATCTTTTAGTCATGTAGGTAAAATTACTTCTTATTGTGATGCCATATGTATCCTTGGGAGAAAACTCAGAAAAGCAGCTGTTCTCTTGTATGGCATCAAACCTGACACCTTAGTTCCACCATTCACTCAAGAACAAATACAACATCTTTCCCAAACTGATTTGAACATGCAAACTCTCCTATCAGGATTCACAGGTCAACTTGATAACCATTTGCCAAAAGACAAACTCATCACTGCCATGATTCTTCTTCCATTTGTTCTCTCCTCTCACTCCTTTCCTACAACTTCTATCCCTCATGCTGCTACAATCTTTACCAATGCTAAAAAAAAAACCTCACTTTTCTATTGTTGTAAAATCCCTTGGCGCCTCAGATTCCATCCACGCCGAGCAACATACCGGCTCTGTTCAACAAGAAGAACTATGTGCTCTCCTCCAAGTTTTCCTACATCACCAATCCATCCCTTTCAATATCTTCACTGACAGTGCATATGCAGCCAATACTATCCGTGCACTGCCACATGTAGTCCTTAAAAACAAAATGACCATTCAAGATAATATGTTGCTTTTTTTGAAATCCCTCCTTGAAAATTGCAAACATCCCTGGTTCATCCAACATATTCTTTCCCACACTGGACTCCTAGGACTTCTTGCCAGCGGCAATGCCTTAGCCGATTCCTCGCTCATGGTAAAATTATTAACCACAGACCTAGACCAGGCAAGACTCCTTCAGGCAAAGTTTCACATGTCCACTCTTTCTCTCCATCATCTCTTCCCCTCCTTAACACAGCAGCAATGCAAACACCTCACTTGTGCATGTAAACAATATGGCCCTCTCCTTCCATTAGGCCCCCTTCAACCTCAGGGAATAAATCCTTGTGGCCTCCATCCAAATACCATTTGGCAAATGGATGTCACACACATACCTATTTTTGGAAAAACTAAATTTCTACATGTCATAGTAGACACCTTTTCCAAATACACCTTTGCCACTGCTCTCACAGGAGAAACTTCAAGACATGTCATTACTGCTTACCTTCAAGCCTTCAACCAAATGGGCATACCATGGGCCATAAAGACTGATAATGGACCTTGCTATGCTTCTAAATCCTTCCAAAATTTCTGTGCCTCATGGCGCATCACACACAAAACTGGTATCCCATACAATCCCCAGGGCCAGGCTATCATAGAACGCACTCACCTCATGCTTAAACCAAATTAAAAAAATGAAGGGGCAATATCCCCGAGATACCCCCAGGGATGTTCTAAATAAGACTTTAATCACTATGAATTTTCTCACATTTGACAATGAATGCTGTACCCCAGCAGTCAGACACTGGGGAGGACTTAGAAATACTCTAACCCCCATGCCATTAGTTAGATGGAAAGATCCCCTTACAAATGCATGGCAAGGGCCCCATCCCCTATTAACCCAGGGATGATGGTATGCTTGTGTCTTTCCAGAGAACACACAACAGCCAACCTGGGTCCCTAGCCAGCTCGTTCGACCAGCCACCAGAGATGAAGTCAATACACAGCACCAAAATACCGAGGAGAAAGAATGATTCCAGACTCTTGCATCAATTACAGGCACCAGGACTACCGTTATTCATAAGGTGTATCCTTCTCTTAATAATGTCTCACACCACTTCAGGCACACTCCTTTGGATCACTCCATTCCTCTGGACCTTGAGCCCTGCCCTTCCAGCCATGGGACATCCAAATCAAGGCCATGACCCCCACTATGCCATGAGGACAGTCTTTGGAAAATGGATGCTCTGCAGAGAAAATGCCTGCTTAGATCTTCGTCCATTCATAATGATGAATGCCATGCTCACTAATGGAACTTGGGTTTCTTCACACATGAATGACTCAGACTGGGGAGCCAGCCTCAATAAGACTGCAAGCACCACCCTCTCTGTGCATGCCTTACCCTGCATAACTCTTCCCTTTCTTTTTATAGACTCAAGCAACCAATTCTTTGACTGTAACATCACGCATTGCATCCTTTCCAATTGCTGGAACCATACCAAGCATCCCTACGCTATTATTGTTAGAATTCCCTCCTTAATATGGGTTCCAGTTAATGCTACTGAGTGGACTAGCCCTTCTGAATTAATTATGCACTTACATTTTAGGCAAAAAAGAGCAGTTGGTGTAGTTGTAGCTCTCATCGCAGCTATTATAGCTAGCCTAGCAGCCACTGCCACTAGTATCACTTCTATAGTCCAATCCAATTCCAGTGCTAACACTGTAAACAACTTGGTAGAAAAAATGGCCACCCCTTTGCAAACACAAAACCTGCTCAATAATCATATTCATGGTGGCCTACTTAATGTACAACAACAAATAGATTTACTAGAAGAAGTAGTACAAATGATAATGCAACTGACAAGGCTGCCCTGTGACATTAATTATCCACACATTTGTGTTACCCCCATCAGTGCCACCGGTGGCATGGCAAACTTTACTGCAGCCAGAGCAATGTTAAAACAAACCCTACTCAGACATTGGAACAATGACTTCTTAAATTTAACCACTCAGCTCACCCATCAAATTCTGACCCTTAATGGCACCCGAGCAACTACCATAGACACCACACTGATCACCAATATTCTAGCTAAACTTCAATCCTTTTCACTCCCTCTAATCTCATAACATTTGTTATCATTGGATCTGTTCTTCTAATGTGTATACTCTGTATAAGATACGTACTGCGGAAAGTGCAAAACCTCCGCAAAGATGTTAAAACTTTAGTACTTGTCCAGCAGGCTATGGTCAGTGCTCTAGAAGCAGAAGAAGGCACTGTAAAAACCGTTTCTCAAGCCACGAATATCTTCGGCCTTGCGGTCCTGCAAAAAATGCAGAGATAAACACTGTGCCAGAGAGCTTGGCTGGTAGCCAATGACGGGTAAGATCCTCAGAGGAGGACAACCTAAGACAGGCACAGTCACCTTGGCACAAAACAACACTGGCGCTTCGCCTTGCCTCTAATAAAAGAAAAATGGGGGAATTGTGGGCAAGCTGCTGATGCCTTGTTAGACATAGGAAAACCTCTCTAACTATAAGGACTTTGAGGTTCCACCCAAAAGATGGCGCTGAGGCATGCGGTGGACATGCCCAGGCATGTCCCTCGGAAATCTGCCTTCCCCCCAGCAACTAGAGCACATGAACCAATCAGTCTCACTAAATTAGCATAGCCAGTAAGCTGCTTGCATGTAACCTCACGGTCTATAAAAGCTACTACACTTCCTCAATAAATCAGACCTGTGCCACCAGCCTGCGTCTCCAGAGTGGTTACTGTGTGTTGTCTTGCTCTGTTCATCCTTACCTTTTTGGGAGCAGAGTTGCTGGACAGCACCACAACAAAGAACAAAGTGACAAAGAGAAGACATAACATGCACAAACAACTAATTAATCCCCAAGACTAGACAAAGAAGCTAAGGAACTGATTAAACCCGTCAAGATAAAATGATGACCAGACAGCAGCAACAAACTACAAACCAAACAATAATCAGGAAAACATGGCTGAATGCAATGAACAAACTAAAAACCAGGAAGAGGAGCAGAACATTGGACAAGTAATTAAAGATGTCAAAACATATATCAGAGACCAACTTAATGAAGTAAAAGAAGAGATGAACAATATGAAGAAAACACTTGGAGAGGAAATTGCAGACATACACAAAAAAATAACAAATATGATGGTGATAAACACCACAGTTCAAGAAATCAAAAATACACTCTCAGCAAATAGCAGATTAGAAGAGGCAGAGGAGAGAATTAGCGATGTGGAAGACAGTACATCTGAAATCAAACAGACAGTAGAACTGATAGATAAAAAGATAGAAAAAATCCAGCTGGGACTTAGAGACCTGAATGACAATGCAAAATGCACAAACATACGTATTATAGGCACCCCAGAAGAAGAGAAGGGAAAGGGGTCAGAAGGTGTGTTGGAGGAAATAATGGCTGAAAACTTCCAAAATCTACTGAGAGAGATGGATGTACATGTCCAGGAAGCACAACACACCCAAAACACCATAAATCCCAACAGGCCTACCCCAAGACATATACTTGTCAAATTATCCAATGCTCAAGACAAAGAGAAAATTCTAAAAGCAGCAAGAGAAAAGAGAGCCACCACATATAAGGGAGGCTCCATAAGATTAAGTGCTGATTTCTCATCTGAAACCATGGAGGCAAGAAGGCAGTGGTATGATATAGTCAAGGTACTAAAAGAAAAAAATTTCCAACCAAGAATACTCTACCCCTCTAAGCTAGCATTCAAAAATGATGGAGAGTTCAAAATATTCACAGATAAACAGAAATTGAAAGAGTATGCTAACAAGAACTCTGTCCTTCAAGAAATACTAAAGGGAGTTCTGCAGGAAAAAAGAAAAAAACAGGAGAGGCAGAGTTGGAGGAGAGTGTAAGAGCAACAAAAATGTCAAAAAGAGAAGGAAACAAACAAACAAAATATGGCAAACACAAGTCCAAACAAAATATGGCAAACATAAATAATTCCTTGAAAGTAATAACACTGATTGTCAATGGATTAAACTCACCTGTCAAAAGATGCAGACTGGAAGATTGGATAAGGAAATATGACCCATCTATATGCTGTCTACAAGAAATACATCTTAAACCCCGGGATTCAAGGAGGTTGAAAGTGAATGGTTGGAAAACAATCTTACAAGCAAACAATAACCAAAAAAAGGCAGGAGTAGCTATATTAATATCAGACAAAATAGACTTTAAATGCGAAACAATTGTGAGAGACAAAGATGGATACTACATATTTGTGAAAGGGATAATCTTTAAAGAAGAACAAACAATCATAAATATTTATGCTCCTAACAAGGGCACCTCCAAATATGTGAGGCAAACACTGGAAAAACTAAGTGAAAGAATAGATGCCTCTACAATTATACTGGGAGATTTTAATACACCACTATCAACTTTAGACAGAACATCTCAAAAGAGAATCAATAAAGAAACAAAAACTTTGAACACTATATTAGAGGAGCTGGATGTAATAGACATATACAGATCATTACACCTGAATACAGCAGGATATACATTTTTCTCAAGTGCACATGGATCATTCTCCAAGATAGACCATGTGCTAGGCCACAAAGAAAGGCTCAATGAATTCAGAAAGATTGAAACCATACAAAATAATATCTCTGACCACAGTAGAGTGAAGCTGGAAATCTGCAAGGGCCAGAGGCCCAGATTTCACACCAAGATATGGAAATGAAACAGCACACTCTTAGAAAAACAGTGGGTCAAAGAGGAAATCTCAAAAGAAATTAATAACTAACTACCTTGAAACTAATGAAAATGATAACACAACATACCAAAACTTATGGGATGCAGCAAAAGCAGTACTGAGAGGGAAAATTTATAGCCATAAATTCATACATCAAAAAAGAAAAGCAAAAATTGAAGAACTAAATGTACATTTGGAGGAATGAGTAAAAAACAACAAAGTAACCCCACAGGAAGAAGAAAGAAAGAATAAAGATAAGAGCAGAACTAAATGAAATAGACAATAAGAAAGCACTTGAAAAGATAAACAAAACCAAGAGCTGGTTCTTTGAGAAGATCAATAAAATTGACAAACCCTTAGCTAGATTAACAAAGAAAAAAAGAGAGAAGATGCAAATACACAAAATAAGAAATGAGAAAGGAGAAATCACCACCGATCCCACAGAAATAAAGACTATCTTCAGAAGATACTTTGAAAAATTATATTCCAACACAAATGACAATTCAGAGGAAATGGACAAATTCCTAGAAACACATAAGCAGCCTATATTGATGAAAGAAGAAATTGATGATCTCAACAAACCAATCACAAGTAAAGAGATAGAATTAGTCATTAAAAACCTCCCAACTAAGAAGAGCCCAGGGCCAGACAGCTTCACAGGTGAATTCTACAAAACATTCTGGAAAGAACTACGCCAATCTTGCTGAAACTTTTCCAAAAAATCAAAACAGAAGGAACATTACCTAACTCATTTTATGATGCCAACATTACCCTAGTTCCAAAGCCAAACAAAGACACCACAAGAAAGGAAAATTACAGACCAATTTCTCTAATGAACCTAGATGCAAAAATCCTCAACAAAATACTTGCTAACCATATTCAGCAACACAGTAAATGAATTATACAACATGACCAAGTGGGATTCAATCCGAGTATGCAAGGATGGGTTCAACATAAGAAAATCAATCAATGTAATACACCGTATAAACAGATTGAAGGAAAAAAACCACATGATTATATCTATAGATGCAGAAAAAGCATTTGACAAAATATGGCACCCTTTCTTGATAAAAACATTGCAGAAGATTGGAATACAAGGAAATTTCCTGAACATGATAAAGAGTATATATGAAAAACCCACAGCCAACATCGTTTACAATGGTGAAATCCTAAAATCTTTCCCTCTAAGATCAGGAAAAAGACAAGGATGCCCACTATCACCTCTTCTATTTAACATAGTCTTAGAAGTACTCGCTCGAGCACTGAGGCAAGAACCAGACATAAAAGGCACTCAAACTGGAAAGGAAGAAGTCAAAATTTCATTATTTGCAGATGACATGATCCTATACATAAAAAACACTGAGAGGTCTATAACAAAGCTTCTAGAACTCATAAATGAGTTTAGTAATGTCACAGGTTATAAGATCAATGCACAAAAGTCAGTAGCATTTCTGTACACCAATAGTGAGCAAGATCAGGAGGAAATCAAGAAACAAATACCATTTACAATAGTCAATAAAAAAATCAAATACCTAGGAATAAATTTAACTAAAGATGTAAAAAACTTAGAGAACTACACAACACTGTTCAAGGAAATCAAAGAAGACCTAAAAAAATGGAAGAATATTCCCTGTTCATGGATAGGAAGACTAAATATTATTAAGATGTTTATCCTACCAAAACTGATCTACACATTCAATGCAATCCCAATAAATATAAACACAGCATTATTTAATGAACTAGAAAAACTAGCTATGAAATTTATTTGGAAAGAAAAGAGGCCCCAAATAGCCAAAGACATATTGAAAAAGAAAAACAAAATTGGAGGAATCACACTACCTGACTTCAAAACATACTACAAAGCTACAGTAGTGAAAACAGCATGGTATTGGCAGAAGGAGAAGCACACTGACCAATGGAACTGAATTGAGAGTTCTGATCTAGAGCCTCATATATATAGTCATATAATATTTGATAAAACCACCAAACCTTCTCAACTGGGAGAGAATGGCCTATTCAACAAATGGTGCCTAGAGAACTGGATATCCATATATAAAAGAATGAAAGAGGATTACCAACTCACACCTTATACAAAAATCAACTCAAGATGGATCAAAGACCTAAATATAAGAGCCAAGACCATAAAGACTTTGGAAGGCAGTGTAGGGAAGCATCTACAGGACCTTGTAATAGGAAATGGCTTCATGAAATTCACACCCAAAGCACGAGCAGTAAAAGAACAAATAGATAAATGGCACTTCCTCAAAATTAAAACCTTCTGCACCTCAAAGGAGTTTGTCAAGAAAGTGAAAAGAGAGCCTACACAATGGGAGAAAATACTTGGTAGCCATCTATCTGATAGGAGACTTATATCGTGGATATATAAAGAACTCCTATATCTCAAAAATATAAAGACAAACAACCCATTTAAAAAAATGGGAAAAAGATTTAAACAGACACTTCTCCAAAGAAGAAATACAAATGGCTAAAAAGCACATGAAAAAATGCTCCAAATCTCTAGCTATTAGGGAAATGCAAATCACAATTACAATGAGATACCATCTTACTCCCATAAGATTGGCAACTATGAAAAAAAAAACAGAAGACTACAAATGCTGGAGAGGATGTGGAGGAATGGGAACACTCATCCACTGCTGATGGGAATGCAGAAGGATCCAGCCATTCTGGAGGACAGTTTGGGGGTTTCTCAAAAAACTAGCTATAGATTTGCCATATGACCCAGCAATTCCACTGTTGGTTATATACCCAGTAGAATTGAAAACAAGGACACAAAACCAATATACGCACACCAGTGTTCATAGCAGCATTGTTCCCTATTGCCAAAAGGTGGAATCAACCCAAATGCCCATCAACAGATGAATGGATAAATAAAATGTGGTATATACATACAATGGAATACTACTCAGCTTTAAGAACGAATACACTACAAACACACGTGATAACATGGATGAATCTTGGGAACCTTATGTTGAGTGAAGCAACCCAGGCATTGAAGGACAAATACTATGTGACCTCAATGATATGAAATAAGTAAACCAAGCTGCCTCAGAGAGCTAGAGACTGAATGATAGGCTTAAAGGAAATTGGGAGATTGAGGAAGGATGTAAGCTGACACCTACATGGGAGAAATCTATGATAAGCTGAAGTTAAGTATTTGTAAAAGGAAGGGATAGGGTGGAGGAATAGGGTTACCTTTGGGTGGGGCTTTATGGGCTTGAGGGGGGCTAGGGATGGGAAGATGGGTAATATTGCTTGAGAAAATTGGGGGGAGGGTGGGGGAACATATGAACATAGGAGATTGTCAGGTATTTGGTTGAGAGTATAATGCTGAGAAAACTTTTTCAAAAATATAATAAGGAGGTTACCTATTTAAGATGCTTAAAGGGAATAATCTGACACAGGACAGGCTCCTAGGGAGTGTGTGAGTGCTCATTTTGCCATAGTGGGTTATACCATTGGATAGAAATCCATATAATGAGAGTGAAGATATACCCACATCCTGGGGAGGTCTGATGTTCTCAAATAGAGGGAATTGTATCTCGAGAGAGAAATGGTGGCTCTCAATGCATTTGGGCAGTTGAGCATGTCAAGCCATCAACACTGTTGCAAGTATCTCTGAACATGGTCCTTCAAGCAATGAAGATTGACTGTCACTGTGGATCCTGAGGGGAGGGGGAAAGAGGTATTGAATAGATGCAATCAATGTAACTGTGTGGGCAAAAGAAGTGTTCCACAAGATTATGCAAGGATGGATACAAGATATGTAAAATTACACCAAAAATATATAGGGGCTGATAGGCTAAAATGTAAATCATAATGTAAAACATAAGATAACTAAAACTTTAGAAAATTATATAGTCTAAAATATAAACCACAATGTAAATCTAAATGTTACCTTGTTTGCTATTGTCTCAATATCTGTACATCAGTTTCAGTAAATATATTATGAATACGTGAAAAGATTATTGCTGTGGAAGGGAAAAGGATTTTATGTTGATATGTAGGAGTACTATATATTTTATATATGAATTACTGTGATCTAAAACTTTTGTGAAGATAAGCTTAATAATTAGGGAAAAAATAAAAGAAAAAAAAAGGACGTAGACACTGAGGAAAAGATGGAAGTTGTCTTGCCAATTTGCAAACAGGGCAACACTTATTGCACTGATGGAAGGCAAAACATCAAAAACAAAGCTTTTGTATTTTTAAATTTTTTGATACCCTAATTTATTTTTACCTTAATTTTTCTAAATTAATATGTATTCTATATCTAACCTTTAAATTCATCACTACATTCCATTTTACTATTAATAGAACCTGGCAATATATTGGGCTTCATTTTTCAGGAAGTTTTGGATCACAGAGAGGTTCAACAATGGCAGGGGAGGAATACTGGGGTGGGATGTTATTGACAGGGGACACATGGTTGGCAGGGTGTTCTCCAGGGCATATACCTAGGGTACATAAAAATGTTTGGATATTTTCATAGTGGTTACAATAAAAAACAATTGAGGGAGTGCTGAGTTCCTAGCCAGGGGAGCTCTATCACAGACTCTAAAGGAACAGCAACAATCCCCCAAGTCCAATGGCAAAGACCAAAAAAAAGGAAGGTCCAACAATGAGCCCTTGATACTAATGACTATTCTTGTAAGCCTGTACACCTGAAATAAGGACAAGGCCTAGAGCTGCAGGGTGCCTAAGATTTACCTCCTGAGAGCCTCCGTGTTGCTCAAATGTGGCCAGTCTCAAAGCCAATCTCAGCATGTAAATGTGTTGCCTTCCCCCCAGTGTGGGACATGACTCCCAGGGATGAGCCTCCCTGGCACTGAGGGATTATTACCAATTACCAGTTGATGATGTAACTAGAAAATGACCTTGAATAAAAGGGTCAACTCGGACCAGCAGAATATCTCAGTCTACATATAATACCAGGAGTTAAAAATGCTTTTTGACCTGAATAAAAGGGGGAAAAGGAAAGGACACATGAGTTTATATGGCTATGAGTCTCCAAAAAGAGCCAGGAGGTTATCAGAGGGGTTGCCCTTATGCACACCTGAGCAAAATCCCAAAGACAGATAGATACAACCCCAGGTATTGGTTCTTCTGAGGGCTACAGAGATCCACAAGTTCTATGGTCATGGCAGATGGCCCCACTTTGGAGTTTGTGTTTCTGTGTGATGGAGCTGGACCCAGATGTGATCTTTTTTCACAAGTCTCTCCTGTTACTTTTACCAGAACTGTAGTTGGTGCTGGGGTTTAATGTATATGCAGGGGACCTGAATCTCTGGACTGACCATGTGATTGCCAGGCCCTGAGCCTCAACAGACTTGCAACCCCCACACACTGGTTTATTGGACTTATACCCCACTCAGCTAATATGGAGGTGAAGAAGGTCAACCACCACACCAGGGAACCAAGAGTGCTTACAACTAAAAGCAGGAGAATTGCATCCAGCATCCATGTGGAATCTAAGCCCCCTCTTGATATAGATGTGGAGTGGACACAACCATTCTAAGGTCCACAGAATGGAGAAATAGAGTATGGATTAGAGTGGACTTACTGATTCTATTTATGAACTATTGTGATTAGTAATCAAAGAAAATGTGGCATTGGTGTGGAGAAAGTGACCATGGTGTTGCTTGGGGTAGGGAGTGGGAGGAAGAGATGTGATGTGGGGGCATTTTCGGGGGTTGGAGTTGTCCTGGGTGGTGCTGCAGGGACAATTACCGGACATTGTATGTCCTCCCATGGCCCACTGGGTGGACTGTGGGAGAGTGTGGGTTATGGTGTGGACCATTGACCATGAGGTGCAGTGGTGCTCAGAGATGTATTCAAGTGTAATGAATGTCTCATGATGATGGAGGAGGTTGTTGTTATGGAGGATGGAGCAGGGGATATATGGGGACCTCATATTTTTTTAATGAAAGATTAAAAAAATAAAGACAAAAAAACACTAATTTATGACACCATTTGGCACTGTTCTTCGGATAATTCTATAAATTCCTCAATTAATTTATCTATTCAGGTATTCAATAAATATTAGCTACTAATCAACACTTATGATTTTAATCAAGATTTTCAAATTCACTTACATTAATTTATACTTAGTTTAAATCTATATTAAATTAACTCCAGTGTATCTGTTTTCTATTTCTACAGTTTGTGTTTTCCCTCTTAAAAGTTTCAAATTTAACAAAGATTTGTTTCATTCTTTTGATCTAAGAATCAGCTTTTAAACTTTTTATTCAATTGTTTTGCTGTATTCTGAGTCAACTGCTTTTACTTTCTTTTTTTTAAATCCTTTCCATTGTTTGTTTTGCTTTTTTGTTAGTGGTGTTTGTTTTTCTTATTTATTACTCATAATTTTACTGGTAAGTTTTCTGTGTCAATTTTGATGTCATTTGTTAGCATCTATTGGATATCCTCAGTATACTGTGTATCTTTAAGTTAACAATTAGTAGAACTAAAATGTGATTATATTTTTCAGGTAACTAAAGGTAAAACTTTTTTTTCTGTAGAGTAAATCTTCTATTGGTCACCAACATGTCAGAAACAAGGACCATAAACATTCAACAAAAAGAAAAGGACTCTCCTTGCTGTGTTCACAATTTCCACCTAATAACCAGCCAGGTGCCTTTTAGCTTGCTTCTTCTCAGTGCTTCTCCCAACTCTAGGTCCATAATCAAAGGAGGATGGCTTTCTAGGTATCACAGACCTGCTCCAGCAACAAGTGACATCCTCAGATTTGTTAACACTGTTTGGAAACTCAGGGGTAACCTGCAGAATAAATGGGAATATGCTGAACCAGTTGAAATTGAAATACCTCGCCTCAGGTTCCTCCAAACCCAGATTCTGAGACATTTAAAGAAAGTTAAGTGGCAGCTGCAGGTACTCTGCTGACCTGGGCTGTCAAAATCCCCCCAGGTTGCTCTTGTATGTAGTTGGAGATTCCTTGGTTACTAACAGCCAGAGACCTTGGGAACATGCTGTATAGATAAAACATTTAATCAAATTAATGAAAACAGTATGTCACAAAATATTTTTAAAAATAAGTGAAAGGAATAAAGTCTACTCATTAAAGGAAAAAAATAAAATAAAGGACTTATATCTACCAATATAGAAGGGGGAAAGGTTTGAGTCTTTGTTTTTTAATATAGTAATTTATTTAAACTACTTATATAAATCATACCTGATAGACTTCAGTTCTTTCTGTTTTGTTGTTGCTTTGTTACCTATCTTGTTTTTTGACTTAGACCATATTTTGTGACCAAGACAAGGTTATGAACATATTTATAAATATTCCATTAGCACTTGAAAGTGAAGTTTTACAGCTATCTATATAACTATTTGTTCAATCTGATTATTTATATTCATTTCCACATTATTTTTTGTTTTAAATGCCAAGGCATTTAAATGCCAATAAACACTTGTATTTGTCTTTTTCTCCTTGTATTTCAACAAGTTTTTTTTTTTTTATTAGAAAAGGCGTAGGTTTACAGAACGTTCACTTGTGAAACTTAGGATTCCCATATACCTTCCTATTAACACCTTGCATTTGCATGGTACATTTTATAATCGTGCTACTACCTATGGTCCATGGTTTATCTTAGGGTTCACTGACTATAGTGTAGTTCCATGATTTTTAAAAAATTCTATATCATATATACAGCCTAACATTTCCCCTTTTAACCATACTGAGGTAGATATTTCAGTGTAGTTTCTTACCTTTACAATATTGTACTATTTTCACCACCATCCATTACCAAAATGCTTCCATCATTCCAAATAGGAAATCTGTACATTTATGTATTAACTTCCTACTCCCTGTTTATACCCTGTCCTTCAGTAATTTTTTGTCCTTTTGTGTCTGGCTAATTTTCAACATGAGGTCTTCAAGGTTTTTCCACGTTTTTGCATGATCAGGACTTCATTCCTTTTTTTGCAGCTGACTAGTATTCTACTGTATGTATATACCACATTTTATTTGTCCATTCATTGGTTGATGGACACTTGGGTTACTTCCATCTTCAGGCAATTGCAAATAATGCTGCTATAAACATTGGCATGCAAATATCTGTTTGAGTCCCTGCTCTGTTCTTTTGGATATATGCACTGTAACAGAATTGCTGGGTCATATGGTATTCTATACTTACCAAACTGTCTTCTACAGTGGCTGCACCATTTTACATTGCCATCAGCAATGGATGAGTGTTCTTTTTCTGCATCCTAACAGTTGTAACTTTAAAAAAAAATAGTATCCACTCTAGTGGGTGTGAAATATAATCTGTGTGGTTTTTATTTGCCTTACTCTGATGGCTAATAGTGTTGAGCATCTTTTCATGTGCTTTTTGGCCATTTATGTATATTTCTTGGAGAAAAATCTATTCAAACCTTCTGCCTGTCTTTAAATTGGATTTGTGCTTTTGTTAAGTTGAAGGATTTCTTTATATTTTCTGGATATTAAACTTTATTAGGGATATGGTTTCCAAATATTTTTTCCTGTTGCATAGATTGCAGTTTTCTTTCATGATAAAGTCCTTGAAGCACAAAAGGTCCTATTGTTTTTCTTTTGTTGCTTGAGTTTTAAGTGTGAAGTCTAAGAAACTATTGCCTAAACAAATTCCTGAAGATCCTTCCCTATATTTTCTTCTAGGAGTCTTATCGTTTTGGCTCTTATATTGAGGTCTTTCATCTATATTGATTTGGGATGTATGGTATGAATAGGGGTTACATTCATAATTTTGTAAATGAAAATCCAGTTTTCCCAGCACCATTTATTGAGTGAGCTTCGCTTTCTTGTCAAAAATTGGTTTGTCATAAATGTGGATGTTCATTTCTGAGCTCTTAATTGGAATCCATTGTTCTATATGTCTGTCTTTGTGCTAGTACCACGCTATTTTGATAACTTATTAGTTTTGTAGTATGGTCTAAGATGGGAAATGTCAGTCCTCCAACTTCATTCTTCTTTTTCAAGATGGTTTTGGATATATTGGGCCCTGTAGCCTTTCATATAAATTTGATGATTGGTTTTTCCATTTCTGCAAAGAAACTTGTTAGAATTTTGATTGGGATTGTGTTGAAGCTGTAGATTGCTTTGGTTACAATTGACATTTTAACAAAATTTAGTCTTCCAATTCATGAACATGGAATGTCTTTCCATTTACTTAGGTCTTTGATTTATTTTAGCAATGTTTTATAGTTTTCTGTGTACAAGTCCTTTACATCCTCGATTAGACTGATCCTCAATATTTGATTCTTTTGTTTCTATTGTGAATGGGATTTTTTCTTTCTCTTCCAATTGTTCATTACTACTGTATGGAAACACTATTGATTTTGGGATGTTGATCTTTTATCTAGCCAGTTTGCTGAATTAATTTATTAGCTCCAGGAACATTGTGATGAATTTTTCAGGATACTATACACAGAAAATCATTTGATCTGCAAATAGTGAAACTTTTACTTCTTCCTTTCCAGTTTGGATGCCTTTTATTTCTTTTGCTTGCCTACTCGCTCTGGCTAGAACTTCCAGTACAATGTTGAGTAACAGTGACAATGGACATCCTTGATCTTGTTCCTGATCTTAGAAGGAAAGCTTTCAGTTTTTCTCAATTATGATAGGTGTGATTTTGTCATATAGACCCTTTATGATATTGAGGTAATTTTCTTCTATTCCTAGTTTTCTGGGTGTTTTTATCAAGAAAGGATGCTGGATTTTGTCAAATGTCTTTTGTGTATCAATTGCAATGATCATGTGGTTTGGTTTTTTTCCCTTCATTCTGTTAATGTGGTACCTTATATTAATTGATTTTCTTATGTTGAACCAACCTTGCCTTCCAGAAATAAATCCCACTGGATCATAATGTATAATTCTTTTAATTTGTTAAAATGTTAGTATGTTGGATTTGGTTTGCTAGAATTTTGTTGAGGATTTTTCCATCTATATTCATAAGATATATTGGTTTGTATTTTCCTTTTCTTGTGGTATCTTTCTGCCTTTGATATGGGGTGATATTGGCCTCATTGAATGAGTTAGGGAGTATTTCCATTCCTTCAGTTTTTTGGAACAGTTTGAGCAGAACTCAATTTTATAAGATCAGCCACCTAATAATCTACATATTTCTTCTTTTGATATTATAAGCCAGTAATTTATTGTACTAAAAAGCTGTAGCAATCATTTCCATAGACAAAAATCCATCCTTTGGTGATAATGGAGGCAATTCTATACAGGATTGAAAATTAATATTTAATATCTGGAATTAGAGCTCTTGTCCAAGATTCAAGTGACAGAAAACTATAAGGAATCACAATTATTTCTTCAAGTATAATCAAAACTCCCTTCCTTACAATGCCCAGAAAGAATTCAGGTTACTTACTTTCCCAAAGTTTTCAGAAAATTGTCAGAAAAGTGCAGCAGGTAATTTGTGGTTTAGTGCACATGGGAGATAGTTTTTTGTAGAAATCTCAGGGTAATTCCCTTTGTAAACCAAAAATAAAATCTCTATAGTGTTAATAATGATATTCTAGATTACCTTGTAGTTCCAGTCATTTTAGTATAGGCTTTCAGAAAAGAAGGCTATACAGTCCTTTTATTGTCCATAGATAGATAATGAATTCTGAAAATTATTTAGAACAGCTGGGCCACTGTGGTTGCCCCACCTGAGATCTCAGCAGGTTACTAGGCCATGGCAGCTGGAAGGAGCACTAACAGAGTCAGTCAGAAGGCTAGGAAGAATGAAAGCCTTTGTTTTTCTAAGCCTGTACCCTCAAGGCTTCCCAAAAGTTCAGACAATTTATTCTCAAAGCTCCTGTCGTTTTGAACAATGTGGTCTTATTTGTCCCTTTTCCACACCCCTTTCAATTAATACTGACAAAAAATAAGACACACTGTGTCTAATGGTCCATAGTTTTTATTAGACTAAACATTTTAGGTATAATAATGTAATTTAATAACTTCTATTTTAATAGTTGCAGAAGTTAAAGATTTATGGAAGATTATGCATACTGCTAACTGGGCACAACAAAGAAGTAACATTTGAAAAAACGATTTTGATTTTTCAAAAAACATCACATTAACTGAGGGACTTGTAACACTAGTATTTGTGCTTTTTCCCTAGGAAATTAATCATATTCTGCTAAAAGTCTATTAAAATATTAGCCTCCCCTCATACACAATAAAATAATATCTTTATCAACTAAACAGGAGTAACAGTGCAAATAGATTATTTTCTACTATGTTTTGGACAGAACATGCCATTTCCCCTATTATACTAACACTTGTTTTTTGTGTGTGATTTCTCAAAATACATATAATAAGTTCTTAAACATAAAAGGTGCTCAGAAATAGAATTTACACACTTCTTACTGCTTAATCAGAGAACAGTTTCACAGAATGTCCTAAAACTTTCACCTACTTTTCCAATTTAACCACATGTTCCTTCCCTAGGAAAGAACAGAGAAATAAAATTGTCATCCTCTACTACCTTCTGTACTTCTGTTAATAGTCTCTGGGCAAGTGGCTATTTGCAAAGTTAAAATGGACTATTTTCTTTCCATCAAATATTAAAATGTCTTAAAGTTATCCTGAAAATAAGAAAGCTAGGTGTGCAACCACAAATTTCCAAACCTTACTAAGTTTAAGATATATTAAAATATGATTCAGTAGAATGCTAACAACCCACAGCTACACACTGAAGAAAATCATTCTAGAACCATGAAGGCTTGGTTATGCAGGGCATAATATATGAATCAGCTTTTTGTTGTTTAACAAAACTTACAGTGACGACTAGGATATCCTAAGGAAAACTTCCTCCAGACAAAGGCCATTTCTTTTTCAGCTGGTAAAAGTTCTTTCCTTATCCTGACAGATGGCCAAGTTTTTAGGCGGCCTTGGTGGACTGGCACTGGCCTATCCCAACATTTATTTATGAGAATGTTATTTTGCCTATAAAAACTCACTAGAATACATCCTGCTCATATATGTAATATAAAAGATGTATTCTTAAAGGTACTATTCTTTCGAAGTCCACAGAGATAGTGTTTCATTTTGTTCCCCTAGCCTGTGTAAGGAACTCAGATAAGGAAGTTTCATTAAATGGTTCACTATCTCAAGTGAGGATACCCAGAGCAATAGAGGCAGAGCAGGACTTTGCCTACAAACCACATTATCAAAAGTTCAAATGTTACATCCTAAATTTCTGAAATCTCCTTAATTCTCTAGACCTACATGAAAGAGATATTCTTACAGCAGTGTTCAAAAATTGGTCTTGCAAATATAGGAGTGACTTTGCTTACAAATTCTGTTCAAGGAAAACACAGCAAATATTTGAGAGAAGGAGTTTATAAGTGATGCCATACAGTTCATAATGTCCCACAAAATCTCCAAATGATAATTGTATATGAAGGTAATGGTGTATTTTTAAAGGTTATTAAAAGTCAGAACCTGCTGAGTCCAATGGGGAAAAATTCCCTTTACAGGTTGGTTTACTTTCAGCTGGTACATTCTTTAAGGCAACATAAGCTAATTTTAACTTTAAAACCTCTAAATTCCCATTTAAAAATATTGCCCTAGTCACCTTTGCACGTATTGTGCCATTGTCTCATTAAAATATGGGTGCACAAAACAAGAGAAACAAACAAACACGTATAATACAAGTACAGATAATTATTCTGTTTCCAGAACCAGGGAAACAGATTCACTGGAACTGGATTGAAAGACCAAATCAGTGGCCACCTTCTGTTATACACCAGGAAAGGGCAGGTCTACCTACCTATAAGTAGAGAGATCACACTTTTCCATCTTCTGTCTCTTGGTATAAACTGTTTCAGAAACAGTTTATACTAAGCAGAAGACTTTCTTCGTGTCGTCTAGCTATCACAGGTAGGGGAAATCGAAGTGGCATTTCCCTGCTCCCACTCCCTACACATACTGTCCCATATCCAATTGGAAACTGCAAATATAAAAACACAGAGCAGAAAGCTGTGGTAGGAAATAGGGTGTGGAGACAGTCCTGGGAATTAAGAGATAGCTCAAAATCTAGAATGCAAGAAAGGTAGTTAAGGAGACAAGAACTACAACCAGTTTAACAGTGCAACAGTGCGGTGTAAACATAATCATAAACTTCTAGATGTCAATGAAAGTACTTTCAAGAAAATACAGATTAGCAAATTGTAACTTTGTAAGAACAATTTGGGTTTAAATTTTAGATTATACAAACAAACTGAACTGAGGAAGAAGAGGATAAGCAATTGCTCAGGCCCCCAAATTCGGAAACATCTTTGGCTTCTTCCTTTGACTCTCAGACCATATTTAATCCATCAGTAAATCCTGTTTGGCTCTATACACCTTCAAAATATGTCCAGAACCTAATCACTTCCTACCCCTCCCACCAAGCCCTGTGGATTATTATAGAAGGTCTCCTAACCTATCTCCCTACCTCCCACCTAGCCCCCTTGTTTCATCCTTTATCAACACTGGAGTGAGAATGGTTCTCTTGAAAGTATAAGTCAAATATTATCAGTTGCCTTTTCCACTTCTTTCCCATCTCACTCAGAATAGAAGTTGAAGTCCTGCATTGGCTACAGGACCCTGTAAGTGCTGGCCCTTAGTTACAGCAAAGCTTCTCCTTATTTAGCTATGGAAAATAATATGAGGGCAATGTGTACATGTTATTGCTTAAAGTAGAAATATCTATAAGTTAAGATTAGAAGAACCTTTAGAGACATATTAAATAATTGTGATGTGTGAACTTGGATGCTGATTTAAATAAGGCCTAGAAAAGACTTTAAGACAATAGGGAAAATTGAGCATGGATTAGGATGCATGCAATATTAAGAATTTGTTAACTGTGTAGGGTATAATAATGGAATGGTTGCTTTTTAAAAAAAAATTATCCATGAGAAATACTGAAGTATTTATAGGAGAAATGATATTACATCTGGAATTTGCTTAAAATACTTCAGAAAAAAATAGGAAGATTTAAGCAAGAACAACAGAAAGTCGAAGGTTGCTGAACCTAAGTAAATATATTTGAATTTTTTCCATAGTAAAAAGTAGGGAAAAATAAAGCCAGCATATCATCATACACATATTCATGGGAATATTATCCTTAAAAGTTGTCATATGGAAGGTTGTTCACTTATTTATTACATACTTATTCCAGTGGTAATACCAAAAGCTAAAATATCTCTGAAAGGCATCTTTTGGAATTGTGTTCACAACAATGAAATTCTCAGGATGTGGACACATGGCCCTGGTCAAAGTTTGGGCTTTGGAGGGGAAACAGTAGGTTAAGGAGCCCTTTGTCAGCCAGCACAACCAAAGGCAAGAAAATTTTCAAGTTGAAATCCACTTGGAAATGTTACTTCATGTGTTGGGGAAGTCATTACTAACATCCAGTTTAAAGAACTTGAGGTAGAATTACGTTCTGGATTTAAGATCAAAGTGCTTGCAGCAGGGAAAAGATGAGATGAGAAATACTGCTGATCCTACACATGCTAAGGATAGGGGAGTATTACTAGATAAGAGTTATAAACACTGGTAGGCAATGAGTCTATTGCTCCTTTGGCTGGGCTGGGGGGTTAGCTTTGTTAAAGAGCAGGTGAACAAGAGCCAGTGTAGTCAAATTAGGTATACGACTATAGAATGGTACCTAATGTTGGAACACAGATTTTATCAGTCAGTTTGATCTAATTTTTTTTGAAAAGTTGTGGGTTCCCATATATTACCATATTAATAACACCTTGCACTGGTGTGGTACATTTGTTAAAATTGAAAGCACACTTTATAATTATACTATTCACTATTGTTCATGGTTTAATTTAGGGCTCACTGTATCAAACTGTTCCATGGCTTCTTAAGAAAATCTTTAATAACCTAACACTTCCCCTTTTCACCACATTCAAATATATAATTCAGTGTTGTTAATTATGTTCAAAATGTGCTACCATCACCACCATCCATTACCAAAATTTTTCCTTGATCATGAATAGACACTTTGTGTAACTCCATATTCCCTACCTTGATCCTGTCAGCCAGCAACCTGTATTTGAGATTCTGACTATGAGAATGCTTATGCAAATTATTTGTTATCAATGGAATCATCCAATATTTGTCCTTTTCTGTTTGGCTTACTTCACTTAATATGTCTTCAAACTTCATCCACTTTGTCACATGAACCAGAACGTCATTCCTTTTTAATGATGAATAATAATTTCATTGTATATAAATACCACATTTTATTTATCCATTCTTCTATTTATAGACACTTAGGTTGCTTCTATCTTTTGGCAATTACGAACAATGCCACTATGAACATCAGTGTGCAAATATTTGTTTGAGTCCCTGCTTTCAGTTATTTTGGGTATATACCTAAAAGCAGAATTGCTTGCTCATGTTGTAATTCTATAATAACTTTCTGAGGAACTATCACATTTTCTACAGCACCACTGCCATTTTACATTGCTACCAACAACGCATGACTGTTCTTATTTCTCCATATCGTCTCCAACAATTGTAATTTTCCATTTTTTTTAGTAGTAGCCGGTAGTTTCTCATAGTGGTTTAGATTTGCATTTTCCTGATGGCTCGTGGTGTTTAGCATGTTTTCATGTGTTTGCTGGCCATTCATATATCTTCTTTGAAGAAATGTCTATTTAGGTCTTTTGTCCATCTTTTAATTTGGTTGCCTTTTTGTTGTTGTGTTGAAGGGCTTCTTTATATATTCTGCTTACTGTACCTTTATAGTACATGCCATTTCCAATTATTTTCTCCCATTGAGTAGGTGGTGGTTTTACTTTCATGATAAAGTCCTTTGAGGCAGTTTAATTTTGAGGTCCTATTTATCTGTTTTTTTTCTTTTGCTTGTTCATTGGCCTAACACAATGTACTGAATTTGTTTTGCAATGGTTTATTACTGGAGTTTTATAGTTCTGCTTTTTATGTTGAGTCTATTTTGAGTTGATTTTTGTGTATGCTCTGTGTAGGAGTCTACCTTCATTCTTTTGTAAATAAAGACCCAGTTTCCCCAGCACCATTTTTTGACAAGAATATTCTTTCCCCGTTTAGTGATCTTTGCTCTACTGTCAAAAATCAGTTGGCCATTAATATGAAGGCTGTTTGATTCCATTGGTCTATATGTCTGGCCTTGTGCCAGTACCATGTTGTTTTAATTACTATGGATTTGTAACAAGTTCTAAGATTGGGAAGTATGAGCCCTCCAACTTTGATCCTCATTTGCAATATGGCTTTGCATATTTGGGGCCCTTTATCCTTCCATGTTAACTTAATTGACTTTTCAATTTCTGCAAAGAAGGTTATTGGAATTTTGGGATTGTGTCAAATCTATAAACCATGATGGGTATAACTAACATCTTAATAACATTTCATCTCCAGTCCATGGACACAGAATATTCTTCCACTTCTTTAGTCATTTTTTATTTCTTTTAGCATTCCTTTGTAGTTTTCTATGTGTGAATCCCTTATATCCTTGGTAAGATTTTTTTCCTAGATATTTCATTCTTTTAGTTGCTATTTTAAATGGAAATTTTTTTCTTGAATTCTTCTAATAATGGTTCATTACTTTTTTATAGGAACAGTTTTGATTTTTGGGTATTGATCTTTTACTCTACCACTTTGCTGAATTTAATATCTCCATAAGCTTTGTGGGTTTTTCAGGATTTTCTGTGTATAGGATCAAGTCATCTGCAAAAAGGAAAGTTTTACTTCCTTTCCAATTTTGACGTATAATTTGTTTTCTTGCCTAATTGCTCTGACTAGAACTTCCAGTACAATGCTGAATAACAGTAGTAAAAGTGGGCATCCTTATCTTTTTCCTAATCTTATAGGGAAAACTTTCATTCTTTCACCATTGCATATGATTTCAGCTGTGGGTTGTTCATATATGCCCTTTATTATCATGAGGAAGTTTCCTTGTATTTCTATTTGTCTATGTGTTTTTATCAATAAAGATTGTTGTCTTGTCAAATGCCTTTTCTGAGTCAATTTGAGTGATCACATGTTTTTGTTTTTGCCTTCATTCTATTATTGTGGTATACTATACTTTATTTTCTTATGTTGAAAACCCTTACAAACCAGGAATAAATATCACTTGGTCATGGTGTATATTTATTCTAATGTGCTGTTGGATTAAGTTTTCTAATATTTTTGAAGGTTTCATTTCTATGTTCATAAGGAATATTGACCTGTAATTTTTTGGTATCTTTATCTGGCTTTAATATAAGGGTGATGTTAGCCTCATAAAATGAATTATGAAGTGTTCTCTGCTCTTCAGGTTTTTTTTTTTTGAAGAGTTTGAGCATGATTTGTGTTAATTCTTGGAATGTATGCTAAAATTCCCCTGTGAGTACATCTGGTCTTGGGCTCTTCTTTGTTGGGAGATTTTAGATTGCTGGGTCAATCTCTTTACCAGTTAATAGTTTGTTGAGATTTTCTGTTTCTTCTTGAGTCAGTGTAGGTAGTTTGAGTTTCTAGGAATTTGTGCATTTCATCTAGGTTGTTGAATCTGTTGTGATACAACTCATAGATTCCTCTTCTAGTTATTTTTATTTTGGTGGGGTCAGTAGTAATATCCACATTTTCATTTTATTTTAGTTGAGTTTTCTCTTTTTCAGTCTAGCTAAATGTTTATTAATTCTATTGATGTTTTCAAAGAACCAACTTTTGATTTGTTGATTCTATTGTTTTGTTTTCTTCCTTTATTACATTTATCTTCACTTTAATTTTCCTTCCTTCTGTTCTCTTTAGGTTAGGATTGGTCTTTTTCTAGCTCTTCCAGTTTTGAGGTTATGTCTCTGATTCGAAGTCTATCTTCTTTTATTTATTTATTTTTTTTTTAAAGATTTATTTTTTTATTTATTTAATTCCCCTCCCCTCCCCCCCGGTTGTCTGTTTTCTGTGTCTTTTTGCTGCGTCTTGTTTCTTTGTCCGCTTCTGTTGTCATCAGCGGCACGGGAAATGTGGGCGGCACCATTCCTCAGCAGGCTGCTCCCTCCTTCGCGCTGGGCGGCTCTCCTTATGGGTGCACTCCTTGCGCGTGGGGCTCCCCTACGCGGGGGACACCCCTGTGTGGCACTGCACTCCTTGCGCGCATCAGCACTGCGCATGGGCCAGCTCCACACGGGTCAAGGAGGCCCGGGGCTTGAACCGCGGACCTCCCATGTGGTAGACGGACGCCCTAACCACTGGGCCAAAGTCCGTTTCCCTATCTTCTTTTAATGTAAGCATATAGAGCTATAAATTTCCTCTTAGCACTGCCTTTGCTGCATCCCATAATTTTGGTATGTTGTATTTATTTTCATTTGCCTCAAGGTATTTCATAACTTCTCTTGTGATTTCCTCTTTAATCCATTGGTTGTGTAAGAGTATATTATTTAGTTTTTGCATATTGATGAGTTTTCATTTCTCCCTCTGTTGATTCTATTGATTTCTAGCAATATTCCATGTGTACAGAGCAGATCCATAGTATGATTTCAGGGTTTTTTTTTTTAATTTAAGAATTATTTTGTGCTAATCCTGAGATTGACCCATGTATACCTGAGAAGAGTGTATATTCTCTTGTTATTGGGTGAAATGTTTATATATATATATATACATATAACACACACATATATATATATGTATATATATATTAGACTTGAACAAAATTCTAAACCAGCTAGACCTATTTCCTTATTGATCTTCTGTCTGGATGTTCCATCCATTCTTGAGAGTGATGTATTAATGCTTCCTACTAATGCTGTAGACTCATCTGTTTGTCCCTTCTAATATGTCAGCATTTGCTTCATATATTTAGGGGTTTTGATCTTAGGTATATACATATTTTTAATTGTTACATCTTGTTGAATTGACCACTTTATCAGTATATATTAGCTGTTTTTGTCCCTCATGACAGATTTTGACAAATCTATATTATCCATTATTAGCATAGCCATGCCAGTTCTCTTTTGGTTACTACTTGCATAGTATAATTTTTCCATCCTTTCACTCTAACACCATTTATGTCTTTGAAATTAAGATGAGTATCTTGTATTCAGCATATCACTATCTCATGTTTTTTTTTATTCTGACAATATCTGCCTTTTGATTAAAGATTTTATCCATTTACATCTATTTTTAAAATATATATTTTAATTTATTTTTAAAAGATACTTAGATTACATAAAATGTTACATAAAAAATATAAGGGATTCCCATAAGCTCCACTCCCCAAACCTCCAACTTTTACCCATATTAACAACTTCTTTCATTAGTTTTGTACATTCATTGCAATTAATGAACACATTTTGGAACATTGACACAAAGCATTGATTATAGTTTACATTGTGGTTTACATGCTCTTCCACTCCATTCTGTGTGTTATGGCAAGATATACAACAGCCTGTATTGTCATTGCAGTGTCATTCAAGGCAATTCCAAATCCTGAAAATGCCCCATGTTACAACTCTTTTTCCCTCTCCCTGACTTCAGCACCTCCAGTGGACACTGTCTCCACATCAATGATATAATTTCTTCCATTGCTAGAATCACAATAATTTTATAGTAGAATACCAGTAAGTCTACTCTAGTCCATACTTTATTCCCCAATACTGAGGATTCTGGAATGGTGATGTCCACCCACCTCTAACTGAGAGGGGACTTTGATCCTATATAGCTGATGGATAGGATTCTACTGCTTGCAGTTGTAGACATTCTTGGTAACCTTGGTGTGGTGGTTGTCCATTCTCACTTCCTTGTTGGCTGTCCTGGGTGAATCTAATGAACTGGAGAGTAGGTCTTGCAACTCTGCTGAGGCTCAGGGCCCAGCTGGCAGATGGACAGCCAAGAGATTCAATTCTCTTGAATGTACATCTACCAACTCCAGCACCAACTATTGATTCAAATAAAAGGGACAGAAGAGGCATGTGTAGAGAAGTCACATCTGAGTCCAACTCTGTCACACTCGGGAGCACAAATTCCAAAGTAGTGCCCCCTGGCAAGGCACCAAACTCTGGAGCTATCTGCCATGACCATGGGGCCTGGGTGTCTTCAGAGCCATTGGGAGCACCTCTGTTTGGGGGTAGTATCTACTTTGGCTGTCTATGAGATCCTGTTGAGATGTGCATAAGCATTACCTTTCTGATGACCTCCCAACCCACTTTGAAATCTCTTAGCCATATAAACGCATTTGTCTTTACCTTTTCTCCCTTTTATTCTAGGTCTTTTTCCAGTTGCATCACCAGCCGGTGCTTGGTAATAATCCCTTGGTGCTGGGAAGCCTCATCCCCAGGAGTCATGTCCCACACTGGGGAGAAGGTAATGCATTTATATTCTGAGTTTGGCTTAAAGACTGGCCACATTTGAGCAACATGGAGGCTCTCAGGAGGTAACTCTTAGGCACCCTAAAACACTAGGCTAAATTGCAATTTCAAGAGCAAAAGTCTTATTAGCATAATCGTCATTATCAAGGGCCTATCACTGGACCCATCCTTCACTACTCATTGCCCCTGCACTTGCAGAATTGTTGCTGTTCCATTTGAGAATGTGGCAGAGCTCCCCAGGATGGGAATTCAGTATTCTTTCAGTTGTTGTGTGAATCTCTACACACTTTGACAATAACCCTGGAACATTTGAACATATTTATATACCTTATATATATATATGTCCAGGTGAACTTCTTCCCATGTATTCCCCACACCAATGATCCTCCTCCACCATAGTTGTAAACCTTCTGTGATCCAAAACTTCTTCAAAAAAGAAGCCAAGACTATTGCCAAATCAAATTAGTAGGAAAATGAGGTAGTGACGATAGGTTTAAACATAAGAAATAAAATACACAATAGTTTATAAAAACTAAAATAAAGCAAAAAATTGGTGTTTTAAAAAATGAAAAATATTAAACTTTTTTTTTTTTGACATTTTGCCTTTCATCACTGTAATGGCAACTCTCCTGTAAGTATAGTGGCATTTTCTTCCATTTCTTCCTTAGTGTCATACTTTTTTTTTCATCATCACTTCAAGGAAGATTTCAGTCACGGTAAAGTCACATGCAGAGTATAGGGGACTCCCATATAACCAACATCCTCCCTTTCCCCCCCTTCCCTATTAATAACCTTTTCGCATGTCAATGGTGCATTTGTTACAACTGATGTAAAAGTATTGAAACATAGCACCAACCATGGTCATTAGTTTACACTATGGTTTATATTTTAGACATTATACTTTTATAAATTCCTGATGAAATTTAATACGGCCTGTATCTATCATTGCAAGAGCATGCTGAACACTTCCATTGCTCCCTAACTAACCCAACTTTCATCTATTTCATTCCCCTCCACCACCACCACCCCCCCAGGACCCACAACGACCACCGGTCTTCACTCCTTGAAGGAGAAGATTCAAAGATACTTGCAACAATGTGGAGGGCTTGGAACCACACATGCTCTCGAGAGACCCCTCTACTCTGTTTAAGAACATATCAGGCCTCCCCATAATGGGAGTCCAAATCCTTCCTGCTCATTATGTGGGTCTCCCCCCACTGATAAAACCCACTATGACAAAATGATCACTTGCACATTCTCTAGAAGACTGCCCCAGGTTGCCCTATTCCAAATGCCCCCCTCCAACACCCTAAACCGGTCACACTTCCTTGTCATATTGCCAAAAGAGTTTTCTTAACAATGTAGTTTGAACCACATACCAGCAATCTCCAGTGTTTACCTGCTCCTTCCCCCAACCCTCCCCCCAGTTCCATGGACCATCCAACCCATCCTCCCTACCCCAGCCCCTGTCAAGCTTCTACCACCCAACCCAATGGTATCCCTACATCCCTGTCATATCCCTTTACTGCAGAACTAGTCACTTCTACCTTATCATAGATTTCACACATGTCGGCATTGGCTCACAATCATTTTCTCCCTTTCTATTCCTATAAATTTATATTCCAGATTATAGCTCTCTGAGTCTTGATTTGCTTAATTCATATCGGAGAAGTCATGTAATATTTGTCCTTCAATGCCTGGCTTGCTTCACTCAACATAAGGTTCTCAAGATTCATCCCTGTTATCTCATGTGTTAGTACTATATTCCTTCTTACAGCTGAGTAATATTCCATTGTAGGTATATACCACATTTTGTATATCCATTCATCTGTTAATGGGCATTTGGGTTGATTCCAACTTTTGGGAATAGTGAACAATGCCACTATAAACATTGGTATGTGTATATCTGTTTGTGTCCTTGCTTTCAATTCTTCTGGGTGTATATCCAGTAGTGGAACTGCTGGGTCCCATGGTAGATCTATTGTTAGTCTTTTAAGGAACCACCAAAGTGTCCTCCATGATGGCTGGACCATTCTACACTTCCACCAGCAGAGGATGAGGGTTCCCATTTCTCCAAATCTTCTCTAACACTTGTAGTCCTCTGTTTTTTTAATGGTCACCAGTCTAATGGATGTAAGATGGTATCTCATTGAAGTTTTGATTTGTATTTCCCTAATAGTGATGTTGAATATCTTTTCATGTACTTTTTAGACATTTGTATTTCTTCTTTGGAGAAATTGTCTGTTCAAATCACTTGCCCATTTTTAAAAATGGGTTGCTTGTCTTTTTATTCTTTAGATATAGGATTTCTTTATATATGCTGAATAATAGGCTCCTATCAGATATATGGTTACCAAATATTTTCTCCCATTGGGTAGGTTGTCTTTTTACTTCCTTAACAAACACTTTTGAGGTGCATAGGTTTTAATTCTGAGGAGGTCCCATTTATCTATTTTTTCTTTCATTGCTCATGCTTTGGGTGTTAAGTTCATGAAACTATTTCCTTTTACAAGGTCCTATAGATGCTTCCCTACATTATCTTCCAAGGTTTTTATGGTCTTGGCTCTTATATTTAGATCATTGATCCATCATGAGTTGATTTTTGTGTAGCATGAGATGATGTTCCTCTCTCATTCTTTTGGAAATGGATATCCAGTTCTCAAAGCAACATTTGTTGGGGAGGCCATTCTCTCCTAGTTGAGTGGGCTTGGTGGCCTTGTTGAATATCAGATGACTGCATATGTGACCATCTATGTCAGAACTCCCAATTCAGTCCCATTGCTCAGTATGTCTATCCTTGGTCCAGTACCATGCAGTTTTGACTGCTGTGGCTTTGTAGTATGTTTTAAAGTCAGGTAGTGTGATTCCTCCAATTTCATTTTTCTTTTTCAATATATCTTTGGCTATTTGGGCTCTCTTTCCCTTCCAAATACATTTCATAGTTAGCTTTTCCAATTCAGTAAAAAGTGCTGCATTGATTTTTATTGGGATTGTATTATATCTGTAGATTACTTTGGGTAGGATAGACATCTTAATGATATTTAGTCTTCCTGTCTATGAATGGGGAATATTCTTCCATTTATTTATCTTCGTTGATTTCCTTTAACAGTGTTGTATAGTTTTCAGACTATAAGGAATTTACATCTTTAGTTAAATTTATTCCTAGGTATTTGGCTTTTTTAGTTACTATTGTAAATATTTTTTCCTTGACTTTCTCCTCAGATTGCTCATTATTGGTGTAAAGAAATGCTATGATTTTTGGGTGTTGTTCTTATAACCTGTGACTTTACTGATCTCATTTATAATTTCTAGAAACTTTGTTGTAAATTTCTCAGGGCTTTCTATATATAGGATCATGTCATCTGCAAATAGTGAAATTTTTACTTCTTCCTTTCCAATTTGGATGCTTTTATATATTTTTCTTGCCTCAGCGTGTGAGCAAGTACTTCTAACACAATGTTAAAGAGGTGAGAGTGGGCATCCTTGTCTTGTTCCCAATCTTAGAGGGAAAGCTTTCACCACTGTATAAAGTGTTAGTTGTGGGTTTTCTATATATACCCTTTATCGTGTTCAGAAAGTTTCCTTCTATTCCTATCTTTTGCAGTGTTTTTATCAAGAAAGGGTGCTGTATTTTGTTGAATGTTTTTTCTGTGTCTATGGAGATGACCATGTGATTTTTTTCTTTGATCTTTTTATGTGGTGTATTACATTGATTGATTTTATGTTGAGCCATACTTGCATACCAGGGATGAAACCCACTTGGTCATGGTGTATAATTCATTTGATGTGTTGTTGAATACAACTAGCAAGTGTTTTGTTGAGGATTTTGCATCTAGTTTCATTAGAGATATTGGCCTGTAATTTTCCTTTCTTGTAGCATCTTTGTTTGGTTTTAGTATTAGGATAATGTTGGCATCATAGAATGAGTTAGGCAGTATTCCTACTACTTCTATTTTTTGGATGAGTTTAAGCGGGATTGGTATTGGTTCTTTCTGGAATGCTTGGTAGAATTCACCTGTGAAGCTATCTGGTCCTGTGCTCTTCTTAGTTGGGAGGTTTTTAATGACTTATTCTATCTCTTTACTTGTGATTGGTCTGTTGAGTTCATCAATTTCTTCTTTCATCAATGTAGGCTGCTTGTGTGTTTCTAGGAATTTGTACATTTTCTCTAAATTGTCCTTATTGTTGATGTATTAGTCAGCCAAAGGGCTGCTGATGCAAATTACCAGAAATTGGATGGTTTTTATAAAGGGTATGTATTTGTGGTAGGAGCTTACAGATACCATGCCGTAAAGCATAAGTTACTTCTCTCACCAAAGTCTATTTTCATGTGTTGGAGCAAGATGGCTGCCAGGGTTCAGGCTTCCTGGGTTCCTCCCTTCCAGGGTCTTGTCTCTCTCTGGGTTCAGGGTTCCTCTCTTCCTGGGGCTTCAGCTTAAGATTTCAGCATCAAACTCCAACATCAAAACCCCCAACTCTGTCCTTTGTCATGCCCTTTATCTGTGAGTCCCCACCCACCAAGGGGCAGGGACTCAACCCCCTACTGACACAATATCTCATGTGCCCAGATGAAAAGACCAACTTACATACATAATCCAATATTTCTTTTTCGAATATTACTACTGTAGGCATATAATTTTTCAAAATATCCTCTTATGATACTCATTATTTCTGTGGGGTCAGTGGCGATATCCCCTTCCTCATTTCTTATTTTGTGTATTTGCATCTCCTCTTTTTTTTTTCTTTGTTGGTCTAGCTAAGGGTTTGTCAATTTTATTGATTTTCTCAAAGAGCCAGCTTTTGGTTTTGATTATTTTTTTCTAATGCTTTCTTCTTTTTCATTTAGTTTTGCTTTAATCTTTGTTATTTCCTTCTTTCTACTTCCTTTGTGGTTAGTTTGTTGTTCTTTTTCTAATTCCCCCTGGTATGCAGTTAGGTCTTCAATTTTAGCACTTTCTTCTTTTTTGATATATGCTTTTATGGATGTGTGTTTCCCTCTCAGTACTGCTTTTGCTGAATCCCATAGGTTTTGATATGCTGTGTTATTGTTTTCATTCATTTCAAGGTAGTTACTGATATCTTTTAAGATTTTCTCCTTGACCCACTGTTTGGCTAAGAATGTGTTGTTTAACTTCCATATCTTTGTGCCTAATCTGGTTCTCTGTCCATTACTGATTTCTAGCTTCATACCATTGTGGTCAGAGAAATTACTTTGTATAATTTCAATCTTTCTGAATACACTGAGAATTTTCCTGTTGCCTAGCATATGGTCTATCATGGAGAATGATCCATGTGTACTCGGAAAGAATGTGTAGCCCACTGTATTTGAGTGTAGTGTTCTGTATATGTCTATTAGGTCCAGATCCTCTAATGTATTATTCAAAGTCTTTGCTTCTTTATTGAGTCTCTGCTGAGATGTTCTGTCTAATGGTGATAACGGGGTATTAAAGTCCCCCACTATAATTGTAGAGGCAGCTATTTCTCCACTTAGTTTTCCCAGTGTTTGCTTCATATGTTTTGTGGTGCCCTGATTAGGTGTATAAATGTTTATGATTGTTCTCTCTTCTTGAAAGATTATCCCTTTTACTAATATATAGTGTCCATCGTTGTCTTATACAATAGTTTTGCATTTTAAAGTCTATTTTGTCCAATATTAGTATAGCTACTCCTGCTCTTTTTTTGGTTATTGTTTGCTCATAAGATTGTTTTCTAGCCATTCACCTTCAGCCTCCTTGAATCCCTCAGTCTAGGGTGGGTTTCTTGTTGATAGCATATTCATTCTGCCAATCTGTGTCTCCTGACTAGTGAGTTTATTCCATTAACTTTCAGTGTTATCACTTTCAAGGGATTACTTACAATAGCCATATTTTTGGGTTTGTGTATGTCATATGCTGTTTTATTTCTCTTTTTGTCTTTTTAGTTGTTCTTACACTCTCCTTTTTTTCCTTTCAATCTGCAGAACTCCCTTTAGTATTTCCTGAAGTATAGATTTCTTATTACCATATTATCATATTCTCTTAATTTCTGTTTATCTGTGAATATTTTGAACTCTCTATCATTTTTGAGTGCCAGATTTGCTGAATAGAGAATTCTTGACTGAAAGGTTTTTTCTTTTAGTTCCTTAACTATGTCATACCACTGCCTTCTTGCTGCCGTGGTTTTGAATGAGAAATCAGCACTTAATCTTATTGAGTTTCCCTTGTATGTGATGGTTCTCTTTTCTCTTGCTGCCTTCCATATTTTCTCTTTGTCTTTAGCATTGGAGAGTTTGACAAGTATATGTCTTAGAGTAGGCCTGTTGAGATTTATACTGTTTGGGGTGCGCTGCACTTCCTGAACATGTACATTCATCTCCCTCAATAGGGTTGGGAAGTTTTCAGCCATTATTTCCTCCAACAATCCTTCTAGCCCCTTTCCCTTCTCTTCTTTCTCTGGGATGCCTATAATGTATATGTTTGTGCATTTTGCATTGTTATTCAAATCCCTAAGTCCCTGCTGGATTTTTTCTTTTTATCTATCTGTTCAACTATCTGTTTGATTTCAGATGTACTGTCTTCCATATCACTAATTCTTTCCTCTGGCTGTTCAAATCTGCTGGTATGTGCTTCCAGTGTCTTTTTTATTTCTTGGATTTTGCCATTCTTTACCATTATGTCTGTTATCTTACACATGTTTATAATGTCTTCAGTATGTTTTCCCAGTTTCTTCTTAATATCCTTAATCTCTTCCTTCACATCATTAAGTTGATCCATGATATTTGTTTGGACACGTTTAATTAGTTGTCTGATGTTCTGTATCTCTTCCTGGTTTTTAGTTTTTTCATTGGATTGTGCCATGTCTTCCTGTTTCTTGGTATTGTTTGTAATGTTTTACAAACAATTTTTTAACTGCTGTCTGGTCATCTTTTTATCTTGATGGGTTTATTCAGTTGATTAGCTTTTCCCTTTACTCTAGGGTTTTATTTAGCTGCTGCTTTTGTTTGTGAGTTAAGTTTTCTCTTTGACACTTTGTTCTTTGTTTTCTATCTCCTTCCTGTTTTCTCTGTTCCCTTGAAGGAAAAAGATTAGGATTAGAGAAAGTGAAAGAGCTAAGAAAATAAAAGTAAAAAAAAAAAAAAAAAAAAGGATAATAGTAATAATAGAAAAGGAAGAACAGGAACCATATAAGACCTAAAAATGAATATTTAACTCATGTAAGCAGTGTAGAGTAATAGGAATAAAAAAGAGTACCTACAATGAAATGGGAAACCAAATAGAGAAAAATATATAGAATGAATTAAAAGGCCAGAATGATGTGGAGAGAGGGAAAGAAAAAAAAAGGACAAAAAAAAAAAAAAAAAAAGCTATTTAGTCACTTTCTCTTGGGCAGGTTTGACTCTTTGCAGTTGGATAAATTCCTGCTGATTAGGAGTCTGTCCCTGCTCACTTTCCTATTCTTATTGCTTTCTCTCCCAGGGCAGCAGGATGCAATATCATGTTTGAGTGGTTCCCCCTCACCTCTCCCAGTCAGGTTGAGCTCCCTTTTGATATTCAAATGGGATCCTGGTAAATGAACTCACTGCAGGAGAAAATGATTCTCAATCCCCTTCCGGACCACCCCCTCTTCCCAGGGGACCCTAAATAGGCTCTTGGAAGCTTATTAAGCATTTTCTACTGCCTGCCTCTTTAGGGGAGTTGAAATTTTGATAGTTTTCAGCACTGGATTAGTCAATTGCCTGATTCTGCCCTCTCCCAGGCCAAGTTCTCCTCTCCCAGTGCATTTAAGTAAATCAGGCTGCCTCAACAGATTCACCTCTCCCCTCTTCCTGGTGCCATTTTGAGCCAGCTGGTATGCTCCTCAAAGCTCAAAGGGGGTCCAAGAAACCAAGCTCATAGAAACAAAACCCCTCTCCACCCTTCACCAGAACCCTCCCATTCTCAGAAAATGCTCCCTCCCACAGGGTAGCTGGCAAGAACTGGGGCATGCAGCAGCTTTTTGCCCTGAAGTTGAGGCTAGCTGCCCTGCAGTTTCCAGCCTCCAGGGCAAGAAAATCATGGTTTTACATTGAGCACTTTATCCCTTTGTCCAGCTCTGTCCAGCTCTGTCCAGATCGATGCCTTGAAGCCTCCTGCTCTGTGGGTTCCCAAAACAGCTCACTCGGGCAGGATCTTGCCCCCACTCAGCCATTTTTAGCAAAAGAGTTGGTGAGTATGCACTTAAACTGATGCCATCTTGCCACTTTTCCCCATTTACATCTAAAGTCACTACTGATAATGCACAATTTTCTTCTGTCATTATACTATTTAGTATATGTAAGTATTCTGTTTTTGCCCCTCAATTCTTCCATTAATATTTACTTTCATATTTAGTTGATTTTTGTATTATACTATATTGAGTACCTCCTCATTTCTTTCTGCTTGTATTTTTCATATATTTTTCTGTGGTAACCATGACATTAAAATTTAACATCCTAAATCTATAACAATCATAGTTAATTTAATGCCAACTTGACTCCAATCGCATACCCATACACTTCTTATATCCCTCCACCTTTACTTGTTACAGATTGTATCTTTGTGCAGAATATGTTCAAAAGCATAGAATTATTATTACTCTTTATGAATTTGCATTTTAGTGTCTGAAGGAAGTAAGATGTGCATTACATATCAAAAAATACAAGAGCACTAGAGTTTATAATTACCACATGGCTATTTTCACTGGAGGTCTTTATTCCTTTATGCCACTTTGAAACACTGTCTCATGCCTTTTCCTTTCAGATATAAAAACCTCCCTTTAGCAATTCTCATAGGACAGTTATAATGGTGAACTCTCTCAGTTTTTGTTTATCTATGAATCTTAATCTTTCCCTCATTTTTGAAAGAAAGTCTCAGTGGATATAAAATTCTTGGTTGGTAGTTGTTTTCTTTCTGTACTTTAAGTATTTCAACCCACTCCCTCCTTGCCTCTGTGGTTTCTGTTGTAAAATGGGTGCTTAATCTAATTGGGACTCTCTTCTTGAGAATGCTTCCAGAACTCAACAGAGAATTTTCTCTGTTGAGAGAACTCTCTCCTTGCCTTTGCATTTGACAGTTTGATCACTTTGTAATGGAGCGTATTTCCCTTCAAGTTCAATCTACTTAGGGCTCTCTCGGCCAGGTGGAGGTTTACATTCACTTCTTTTGCTAAGTTTGGGGAGTTTTCTGTTACTATTTCTCTGAGTATTTTTCCTGACCCTTTCTTTCTTTCTTTCTTTTCCTTCTGGGTTTCCCATGATGTATATACCATTACCCT
This sequence comes from Dasypus novemcinctus, assembly GCF_030445035.2. Taxonomy (NCBI): domain Eukaryota; kingdom Metazoa; phylum Chordata; class Mammalia; order Cingulata; family Dasypodidae; genus Dasypus; species Dasypus novemcinctus. The sequence goes on from NC_080684.1 coordinate 59,843,709, forward strand.
TGATGGTATCAACAAGTCTTAGATGATTTTTGCTTTAAAAATTTTTTCTTTCTGATCCTTTCATCCTGATTCATTTCGATTGTCTTTCCTCAGACTCACTGATTCATTCTCCTTCCAGTTCCAATCTGTTTTTGAAACCTACCTTGTTTCACCGCCCGAGCGAGCGGCGGCGAGTCCAGGGACCTGTGGGAAGAAGCAGGGTGGGGCAGGAGTCGAGAGAAGAATGGAGGCAAGACAGGGTTCTGATCAAGCCTCATTTATTGGGGGTAGAACATGGGAATATAGAGAGAGGGAAGGGAATGTGTCCATAGGTGATAGGCTGGTCTTGTGGGTGGCAGACGTCCAAGGAGGGGATTGGCCGACAGTTCGAACCAGGTCTGTGGAGTTTCGCGCCTTGCGCATGCGTATTGCTGTGGTCACCTGAGTAGTGGCGGGAGGGGGAGAACAAAGAAGCAGTGAGGTAAAGAATAAGGAAATGACAGGGCATATTTGTGAACTCCGCCATGTTGTGAGAGGCTGTAAACAGACCTCACAGCGGGTGGTTCCCCACTACCTGGGACTTTTTACTTCAGTTATTGTGGTCTTTAACTTCAATAGTTTTGTTTGGCTCCTTTTAAAATTTTCTTTTTCTTGAGATTCTCATTGTTCATTCATTGCATTCCTAATATCCTTTAGTCCATTTTCTCTATTTCTCTATTTTCCTTTATTTCCTTGAGTATATTGATATATTTTTGTTGTTGTTTTTGTTGTTGTTTTAAGTCTTTGTCCACAGAATGTCCACAGTCTGATCTACTTAGTTGATGTTTTCTGGATTTCTGTCCTCTTCCTTTGAATGGACCATCATTTCCTTTTTCTTTGTCTTATACAGTATGCAACAAAAGATTACATATTTTTTCTGGCAACCCAACACAACTCTTATTTTGGCAAATGTATCCATCCATCTATCGATGAAGTCAGCAGAAATCTACTAAGCCAATTGCTTTACAGATAAAAATATCATTTGACAGCAATTTCATGAGCTTATAGCAAGAAGACAGATGTATAAACAAACTCTGATACAATGAGATAAGTGTCAAATTTGGGTGTGTATATGACTTTGTATATACATGTGTATGTATTTGTGGACAAAGGCATATGTGTATGAATGTATGCATGTATATTGTGTGGGCACATGTGAATGTGTATATGTGAATATGTGCATGTGTGTATATATGTGGTATGAGAGAGAATATCCTCAGCAGAGGAAATTGCTTATGTAAAAAATAATGCTGGATTCAGGAAACTTTGCAGAACTTGAATTCTTTCTTCTCTTGGCCATGTGCGCATTTATTTGGGCTTAGTTGTAAGTACACAGAATATATAATTTTCCTCTATGCTTTCCCCCACATAGCATTATAGGAATACTCTTTCCCCTATTGCCATATACTCTTTACAGTTACCACTTCAATGGTTGCCCAATATTCCATAGTATACATAAATATTTACATAACATTTTTGTTGCTTTTAAAAATCATTGTTGATAAGGGTGCATGGCAGTCTGAGATTATTTATGAATCCCAAAAAGAGAAAGATTATGTTTATAAACTAATCTATTCTGGGTGTGATGCCCTTCGATTATATTGGATTCAGTTGAAGGGACCTTGATTAAATTACCTAATAAGAATAGTAGGGCTTTGATTTTTGAGTCTGTATCTAGCTAGTACTGTGACAGACTTACTTTAGTGTTAGGAGTTGTGAAAACCAAGCAAAAAAACACCTTGCACAATCCATTCAAATTGACTTTGCTTTGGCTGGTGCTCCTTCAGAATTTTACCCTACTATCGGCAAGGTCATCCCAAGGTGAATGCCAAGTGCAGAGTCCTCCCTATCTTTTTGGGGGCTTGTGTCTTGTCCTGGGCTTGTGCTTGCTAGTGGCCTTAGGAGTTCCCCTGTTCACAGGAACTTGAATGCACCCTCTACTCCTAGGAAAGAAATGGTTTCCCACTCCTGTTCTACTTTGGGTCCTAAAGTAGGTAAGCTGTTACCCTCGCCCTCCTGCCTCAGTTGTTTCTTACACTGCTTTTGTCATCTCAAGCTGCTTTTGTTTGGAGAGCAAATTCTGGGATGGGGTGCATGTTAGATATGAGTTTTCCAAGTCAGTCTTTTCAACCTGGAATAAGACCAGGGACTCACAAAGGGAGTACTGGCCAGCTCTAAACTACCCCGGGGAGGGAATGAAGAATGGTCTTTCATGGCTCCTCAGTGCTGAGCATTCTTGATTCAGCACCTGCCCAGGAAATGCAGCCCTTCAGTGGTCTTCAGCTTTGTGGAAATGTACCACTTTTGTTTCCTTTTGCCACCTTTGTTTAAGCAGGTTGGAATAATGGCCATCCTAAGGGCTAGGACCCCAGGACCCAGCAGTCCAAAATAACTAATAAAAAACAGTGATCAGCTAGTGGACTATGTCCTCCCTCATCACCCCCCACACCATAATCAGGTTTTTATTTCCCACTCTGGCACCAGCAATTTTCGCAAGGGTCATACCCCACTGCTGCCTACCACAAGAGATGTGTTGGAAGTAAATGTCATACGCAGGGAACAATTCACTGGCATATACTACAGTTTACCAACCTTTTCCCCCACTCTTCCCTGGATGCTGCACAATATTCTAGAGAGTTAAACAGTCAGAGTTTTAGAATATTGATTTAGATAGTTTCTCCCTATTTAATAGTTCTGGTGGAGGGACTGATTCCTGGAGCTTTCTACTCCACCTTCCCACAATCCATCTGAATTCTGGTCATCTGCTTTTAATCATGGAACTTAACCCCAAATGGGGCTTCTATTTTCACAAATTAGATACGCCCTGGAGTGATGAAGATTTGCCACACTGGATAATACTCAAAATAATGTTTCACAGGTCCCAAAAACCATTCCAAAAATAAGTTTGCAAAAGATTGGGTGATAGAATCCTTAAAAATATACATATAGCTTTCCTTTTTAAAAAGGGTAAAATGTAAAATTCCATTGTGTTTGTTAAAAAGCCAGTCATATTAATTTGTAGGTTTAGGTCAAAATTGCTACTACTTTGTAATTTAAAGATGAGAATAAATAACATAGGTAAATTATAATAATTCATTACTCAAGGAAAGGTAAGTACACGAGAGAAACTTCTGTTTGTTTCCACCTCTTTGTATAGAGCAGTTGGGGGATATTCTACCCCTTTATGTTCTACTCTAATGCAGTCACTCTTGGTTTTTGTAATAATCGACTCTGCAATTGATTCATGTGAGAAGCGGAGCTGACTTCTCTAAAAGTTTGCTTTACTTGTTCATTAAATGCCAGCTGCCTTGCCATAGACCAGACCATGAGAGCAGCTCCCTTAACCCTTGGGAACTCTGAGAAGATATGGCTCATTTCCTTTCCTTCTCTAGGGATTCCTGACCACCAGACAGAGACAGGGCTGCAGCTGATAAGCAAAAATGTTGCCACACAGCCCCATTCACACACGAAGCAGGCCATCAGGATGCCTCATGACCGAGGTCTGGACAGAAACCACTGCAAAGCTGCCCTTGATCCTGCAGGAGCTCTTCTCTGTCAGCACCTGTGGGAACTATGATTGCTCTGTTAGACCCTACCAGGCAGGGATGGGGGTGGGAGACAGGAAGACGACTACAAATGCTGTTTCTACTTTTCTTCTTTAGAGATCACGGTCATATTGACACCTGACATTTGGCACAATGAATGCATTATCAAATCATTAGCCCCCATCAAATATATGGTGATTATATGTTCTGTCAGACAGTGCAGTATAGATTCAGAGGAGAAGCAGTTAAATCTTAATGGATTTGCTCCAGGCATTTCACAACCTATTGGTCCTAATTATACTGGAAAAGGGTTACTACAGAGTATCTAGAAGTTTAAATAAGGCATTTTCTAGTTCTCATATATTCTTTCTAAACAGGTCAACAAGAACGGGAAAAGAAATGTTGCCTCAAAACAGTGCAGAATTTTTTTTTTTTTTGAAACATAGATCCAAAATCCCATTGAGTTTCATTAGTAACTGATGATGTGGTTTAGCAAATCTTAAAATGGCATTCTGACTGCAGTACCTGCAGGAAGTTTACACTGTGTGCCACCCAAACAGAGAGACTGCAAAGAAATTTAAATTAAATACTAGAAAGTAAGCTATGTTAGGGGAAAGCATAGATTCTCCAAACAAGGAGTAGGGATGAGATCTGAAATTAGCATGGGTTGTGGTGTTCTTAAACCTGGTGAAATAAAAGCAAGGAGGCCTTCTTTTTTTTTTTTTTTAATACAAGTGTTAATGAGCTCTCTTGCAGCAGCAACAGTGGAGGTCCTTTGAAGTACCCAAATCCTCAGAAGACAACATTAGGAGAAACATACAGACATTTGCAATAATCAATAGAAACAGTGGCAAAAGCATTAATTAAAACTGCTGCAGTTTCTTACAATCTAATGAGGTTGAGATTTCAGATAATTATAGTACAGTAAATGGAGTAAAGAAACCAAAGTTATTTGTCTCCTATGCAGGCTAATTTTCCATGCACAATCAAAATTTACTATATTCCCTAACAGCTGCTGAAAACCCATTGAGGATTTGGAAGTCATGATACAATATTAGTAAGAAAATTAGAGTGGCGGCAAATCACAAGTTGCTTTCTGAGCAACAGTAGGAGGTCAGTTAAATATTAAATACCCACTGTCTGTACATACACACTCACATTTCCTAGGAGAGTCTAAGAAAAATACAGCCTTCAGGGATACACACTTAGTAGCTTTTGCATAACAATAACCAAGATGCTGATATCAGCTAATGAAATTCTGGAGAAGGAACTCGAAGGCTCAGAACAAAGCCCTTTAGGAAAAAAGGGATAAGCTCCTTGTTTAAAATTTAAACATTCAATCTCATTTATTTATTTGTCTAGCATGTATTTATTGAAAGTCTTCTTTCTGTCATCTATGGATAGGCCCTGGAGGTGTCCTTGTGTGCAAATACAGACCCTCTCCTTGATCTCCTGGAGTTTAAATCTACAGAAAGAGATAGATTTTAATGAAACAACCATGAAAAAATATATATTTACAACTATGAAAATGACTTTGAAGTAAAGGTATAAGGCATATAAAAGAAGAAACTGATCTTGACTGATGGTGATCAGGGATTACCAGGGATTCTAGGAGAAGAGGAATGCCAGAGAACTCTTGTTAGAAGAGGAGGTATATATAAAGAGCCTGTGACCTGAAAAAGCATGGCTCTTTAAGAAACACAGAAAGGTTTGGAGGGCAGAGAACAGGAACAAGATGTGAAATGAGATGGAGACACAAATGTGGTCATCAGATCATGTAGGCTGCACTAACATTTTTTATCCTAGAAACAAGGAAGCCATCAAAATTTAAAGAGGTGTCATAAGCCCTTTGAAGAGATCAACCTAGGCAAAATGTGAAGAATGGATTGGAAGAAGGGAAATAGATTGCTAAATCCAGTGGTTCAGCATAAGAAGGTAAAAGTTTAGACAAGGATAGTAATGACATTACAGAACCAGGAAGAATTCATTGAAAGATATTTAGGAGATAAAATACATAGGAATTAAAGTTTTAGATATGGGGAGAGTTAAATGAAAGGAAGGGATTGAGAATGGCTCCTAGCTTATGACTTTCATAATAGGATGGATGGGGCATCATTTCCCTGGATGAGTAACTAGTTTATTTTAAGTTCTCTTTTTAATTTCATTCCCCTTCCTGCCCCCAGCTGTCTGCTCTCTGTGCCCATTCGCTGTGTGTTCTTCTGTGTCTGCTTGTATTCTTGTCAGCGGCACCAGGAATCTGTGTCTCTTTTTGTTGCATCATCCTGCTGTATCAGCTCTCCGTGTGTAAGGTGCCACTCCTGGGCAGGCTGTGCTTTTTTTTTCATGTGAGGTGGTTCTTACAAGGCACACTCCTTGCGCATGGGGCTCTCCTACACAGGAGACACTCCTTCATGGCATGGCACTCCTTGTGCGCATCAGCATTGCACATGGGCCAACTCACCACATGGGTTAGGAGGACCTAGGTTTGAACCCTGGACCTCCAATGTTGTAAGTGGATGCTCTATCCATTGAGCTAAATCCTCAAGTTAATTTTGGGCAAACATTTAGTTTGGGGTAACTGAGTCATGCAACTGGAGATTTTTTTACCCCAGTTAGATATTTGGGCTGAATCTTAGGCAAGAGGTCTGGGATAGACATATAATTTTTTATGTCATTGAAATAAAGTTCAGAACTAAACCTATGGGTATACATGAAATCATAAAAGGAAAGAGTAGAAAGTGAAAAGAGAAGGCAGCTAGTACTAAGCCTGGAGGTACTAAAATGCATTAAATACACACTGGCTTTCAAAGTGTAGTCCCTTGACCAACAGCATCAAAATCACCTGTGACTCTTCTAGACATGCAAATAGACCTAATGAATAAAAAGGTTGGGGTGGGGCCTAGCAACAATCACAGTAAGTGGCAGAAACATGTTTCTTTTGAACACTAAAGTTAGAGAACCAATGATAATGGAAGGGAGAGGAAAATGAGTCTGTAAAAATTACTGAGATTGAGCTGCCAATTAATAAACAGAAAACAAGGAGAGGGTTGGGGATATTCAGGCCTATGGAAGAGAATAATTCAAGGAGAAGGTCAAGGTCAACAGACTCAAATGTTGGTGAGATCAAACAAAATGGAGATCGCTTCTGACTTTAGAGAAAGCTGTTTTCGTCAAGGATTGGGATGAAACAGACTGGAGTATCTTGAAGTGAGTGGAAGGAGAACAAAGGGGATAAATATAAATTACTCTTTGGGAAAGCTTGAATAGGTTCTGAATCTCAAGGGGAAGGTGGGGATGCATTTTAAGATGTGACTATCATGGCTATGTTTAAATAGACCGTGACATGAAAAGAGGCAAATGTGGTAAATCAGTAGAGAGGGTTCTTGGGAAGCCAAAGGGGGAGGGTTCCCAAGCCCAGATGAAAAGACTGAATTCAGGTCAACCTCTGTCTTATAGGAAGGGACAAGGGGAAGATCCCTTCTCATACAATTCTCCTTGTTCACTTGGGTCCCCACCACATGGACCTTAATTTTGGTTTCTTGGACATGTATCAAACTTGTTCCTGCTTCAGGACTTTACTTTTTCCTTTTCCTATTGATCTTCCTATGGCTGATTCTATTTATTCATAACTAAAATGCCACCTACTCAGTCGGACTTTCCCTGAGTACCCTATCATATGTTGTCACTTTATAATACTGTCTTCAATCATTGTCTAACCCATTATCCTGTCTCATGTTTCTCACAACACCTTTTCACCTTTTTCTTCCCTGAAATGATCTTATTTATTTATTCACTGGTAGGTAATTCAGGGAGCAGCAGGATTTCATCTTGTTTACAGCATTGCTCTAGTTTTCATGACAGTTGCTGGGATGATCATAAACACACTTTGAAGGAAAGAATAAAAGCATAGTTGTAAGTGTGTAATTAGAGGGAAGTTGAAGAATTTCCTTCTCTGAGTTCTATTTTCTTGCAAGGTTAAACAAAACAGAGGTCATCTTCTAAGAATAAAAGTCTGGGTAATTCAGGGATGTTGGAGGTTTCCTGAAGAGTGGAGAAGGTTGAAACTAGTCGAGAGACTAGGAGACTGAGTAGGCCATAGAAATCCAATAGAGATGCCAGGTAGAATTGAGGGTCAGTTGGAGGATGATAATCATGAACTTTGAATGGTACAAATTGCTCTGTTGAATAGATTTTCTCCACTGGTTCTCAGCTGTCTGGATGTAGACACGGAAAAATCAGATTGGTTGCAAGAGGATTGGTATTATAACAAAAAATTAGTAGGGGCCATTGGAATATGAGCAAGAATGTCACTGAATACTACAGACTTCGAGCCTGACAAGGTTAAAGATGCATTAGAGCAGCAATAGTTGAGCAAGAAACCTGGAAATGTTAGATAGCTATAACCAAAGAGTAGGATGCATAAATTAAGAATTTTCTTAGAGTTACAGCTTTCATGATAACAGAAGTGTGTCACTGAGGTAGTGGTGGAAGAAGTCTTTAGAAATGATGGTCATTGAATTGGATTTTTGCTCTGAAAGTGTTTGGGAGTTCCTGAAATATCTTATAAGCCAACCATTTATGTATGCATATATGCTCAACTAAATATATCAATAAAATGCTCAACTAAAAATAAGAACAGATAATAATTAGCTTGCAGATCCTAAACCATGAGCATAATTGGCATGTATTAACATAAGCATGTTATTTTTGTGCTGTCCTCTGAATGGCATCTCTGAATTATGATTGATACAGTGAAACCCCAATATCCTCATTTCACAAATTAAGGATGCAAGAACTTGTAGAATTGATATAAAGGGAGTGGCCACCAGAGTTTCTGAGGTGAGGGAGAGGGAAGAATATGTGCAATCGAGAGCATTCTGGGGACACTGGAACTGTCCTACATGACATTGCAATGATGGATACAGGCCATTATATATTTTGTCAACCTATAAAATTGTGTGGGGCAAAACTAAACTATAATGCAAATTATTAATATAGTCCTTGGCTAGTACAATGCTTTAATATATGTTTATCAATTGTAACAAATGTACCATATTAATGAAAGATGTTAATGTGGGAAAGTGGGGGGCGAGGGGGTATATGGGAATCTCCTATATTTTACATGGAACATTTATGTAATCTAAAGCTTTTTTAAAAATAAAGAAAAAAAAGTGAAAAAAAAAGAATTGGTGATAATTTGTTTATAGGCTGGGCTGATATTTTGTTTTGTTAGGGAAAGAGCCATAGCTTAAGAAGAAATGGATTTGTATATTCCTTCTGCCACTCTTTTCTGTTCATGTCCTTGGGCCAGCTTCTTAAATTTACTAAGACCTTGTTTTTGTGAAAAAGAGAGAAAAGTAAATGTCTCACAGCATTAGTGTAAGGATTAAATGAGAATATGTATGTGAAATGTCTTGTAACTATAAATCCATAAAAATAGAAGACCTAATAATCTACAGGATATTAAGGAAGTTAATATTAAAACATGACTTTAACAAAATGACTATCTTATTACAATTTTAAAGCATCTTAAAAGCATTTGTTTATATATAATATATAAACGTAAAATCACTATATATTAAGTACACCCAAAAAACTGCCCCATTTCCCAACTGTTTCTGAAATTAATGAAAACACATTTATTGAAAATTTGTTTATAATCCAGACTTTTTCTCATGTCAACAAGGATCTTTTCCCACAGTCTAAGTTTATTTTGTTATTTAAAATATAGGAATTCTATCACCATGACTATGTGTGTGCACACACAGCATACCTATACCTTTCTTCTTTTCAGAGCTAAGTTGATACCCATAATTATTATTTTTCTTATGGAATGGTTAAATTGTGGAAACATCAACTTCTACCAATAAATAGACTAAGCAATACAACTTGTCAGCTAAAATCACAAGCTATTTCACTATATTTTTGCAGTACTAGTTTTCTTTTTTCCTTTTTAGATAGGAGACATGCCTTAGCCTTAACCTAGTATTTTATGTTTTGAGGCTGTAAGTACAGCAACAGTTAGTCTTACATCAGAGAAACCATTTTTCCCCTTTTCTCTATTAAAAGACCCTGAGATTGAGTAACTTTTAAGAAATACACATTGTACTCATGTGATTTTACAATTTAAAGGTCTTTTCTGAAGTCTGTTAAATTTTGATAAATTCTGAAATTTAGAAAGTCTTTTAGAAATGATGCAAAATGTCCTAAAATGTGTCTTTTCAAGAAATGAAGGTAAACCTCTCATTTTTATAACATGAAAATCATCATGAATGCCTTGGTAAAATAACTCTAAATCCTTCATCTACTGACTTGACAACTCCTATATCCCCCTCATCCATATATCTTTTAGTTGGTAGCTCAATTTGGGTACAATTGAAAGCAGATGAATCAACTCTTAATTATGAAAAACTGTGTGTGTCTAGTACTGTCAAAATAAGATACCACTTGAAAGTTTTATGAATGTGTTTTGATTACTTAAATCTAGATAGTCTCAAACCTTTAAGAGAAGGAAGCTATATATTTTATTACAGCAACTCACCAAAGTCTAGACTCAGCCCTCCATCAAGTGAAAATGGTATTTAACTGGTGATTGCTAAGAACATTCAAAGAAAAATCACCAATACTATTTCCCATGCCGTGGGTTGTTTCTGAATTACACTGCCACTGTGCCAGCAAATATGAAGCAATTTTCAGTAAACACAGTTATTTTAAAATCATTGGTAAGGAAATTCTTTGTTTTTTCTCTCCACTTATTATGGAAAACATCACCCAGGAACAATACAAATCCTTGTGCCATAGGTAGAAGGAGGAAGGGGAAGTTGAATACTTAAACATTATACTAAGGGTAAAATAGGTCAAACACAATAATGTTTGTAATAATGGTACAAGACAAATTTATTTTCTTCAAATTGGATGCAAAGTAGGAAATGTAATCAGGAAAACTAGGTTAAGTTTCCTATTAGCACTGCCTTGTGATTCCAAAATTGCAACGGTTTGAGTTCTTGTATGTTTTTCCACCTTCTGGAACATCTTTGGAGCCAGAACCTGGCTTTGTGCCTTGCAGGAAAGCATTCTACCCATAGTCCCTTCCAACAAAAGAGTCAAAAATGACAGGACACTGAAGGTATGCACATGGTTACAGAGAAAATAAGACTCATTTCTTGTCAACTCCTGAGTAGCCCTGGCCTGGATGTGTCAGCATGTTGTTTCGTAGTCTCAGTGACTGCTAAGTAGTATTCATTAGACAAAGAATAGGAATTGAAGAGTCAAGAAGTCGTGTTGACATTGAAGGATCCCTCAATCAACAGGTGTCAGGGTAAAACAAGGACCAAGAAACAGAAGTTCTAAATAACACTAGTTTTTCTGTAGCCCTCTGTCAATACTCTCCTCTCCATACCTTCTGCATGAGTTGTTTTTCTTTGGCCACATGGAGATTCTTTCATTTACTCAAAGCAGTAGTGAATCTAGAAATAGAGAGAAGGTTGGGGAGACAAGAGGAGCAATTTCTATCCCTGAGATCATCTCCAAAAACAGCGCCTTTTCCGATTGAGTGGAGAAAGAAGGATAAAGAATGGCCCCATATTGCCTGATGGTAGATCCTGACTACATGTATGGCTTAAAGATGCCATGGTTCTCTCATTCTCTATCTTCTCATTCTGTCTATTTGCTGTTCCTTTTTCCCACTCCCTTTTCTCTTACATAATTCTAATTAGACACCAGGCCTCAGCATAGAAATTTCTTGTGATGGGGAGCCTTCCCCTATCTTTTCTGGGGGATAGTTACTTCTTTTCTATGTATCCATTGACCAGTTCTAACAACTCAGCATACAATATATAGCCATGTTAAAATAATCTGTTGACTGAATCACTCACTAAATTGAGCACTCTCTAAGGAAAGAATCACTGCTTGGAATTCCTGGTGTCTTAAAAAACTTCTAGGACATAATAGGCATGCAATTTGTTAAACAGATGAATGAATGAATAAATAAACTGCAAGGAAGTCCATGCCATCTAGGGTGCATTTGAAATACAATCTTGATCTAATTTCAAAGTTACATATATATAAATAAAACATCAGAACTGTAATGGCAGAACAAAGTGCATGTGTTTTATTTCTGTCTAACCATTGATTACAAGACCTTATAACAGGACTTTTCAGATTGATCTCACAGTTGACTGATTAAACATATCAATATCTATGTAATAACTTAGCTATTATTATCTATAAAAGAAAAAGAATAGAAAGTTCATGCATGATGATATAAGACAGAATTTATTTCTGATGATCAATATGTGTTGAAAATGAGAACAACATTTAAGTCTAAAATTAATAGGGTACCAATAAATCCATTTTTGGATGTATGGTGACTGTCGTGCTACATGTGTAAAAAGAGATATAAAAACACATTCTAAAAGTTTTATCACTTAGGTCAAGGCAGGGAGAATCTCTGCTGAAGACAGTTTGGATTTAAACATGTTGGGTATTTTAGTAAAGCTCAGAGAGGCTTATAACAATGGGTTTGAGCTTCCCTAGTAGATCCCTAGGAATGGTTTGACAGTGTCAGTTTTTAATGGGATGAAGGTTTTTATTTTAATAGTTTGTCATGTACATAGGACAGCGTGAAGACCATTTTCATATTCTTAACACTTTTGTTGGGATGGAATATCTCAATTTTTTAAGTCTACCATGTAAACAGTTTTTTAATACAGCTTCCTTTTTTGTTTTCCATTGCTACTAGTTTAGTTTGGTACATGTGACTCAGGAAACATTTCACTCTGTTTGAATGAATAAAGGATAGGATGCTTTTACTTAACTCTAAGCTGGATTGTACTGCCTATCAAGAATCAGTCGGGAGGAGTGACATTACAAAGATGGCAGAGTGAGACATTCCACAGTTCTGCCCTCCTACAGAAATTTGAACAAAAAGCAAAATCTGGCAGAACCATGTTTCTCAGAGCTCTAGAAAACATTAAAAGTTTGCAGTAACTGGGCAAGTGCCAAGTGAAGAAGAAAGCAAGTAGAAAATGGCAGGGAAACTCATAATACCTTTGGCCCTTCCCTCAATCCCTCCTCATCTCAATGTGCAGTCAGCCCACACTCCCAGTATGGGTTTTTGGTCAAGGTTCTGGGGGGAACAGAGTAACTGTTATGCTATTGGGGTGAATATGTCCTTACCAACATGTTTGGCAGCCTGAAGAACTGAACCAGGATGCTAATCTCTGTCTGGGTGGTCCCTGGATTTAGAAGAGCCTCTCATGCAGTGAAATGCTGTAAGGAAACACTCAAATTGTAGCTACCGGATTTAAGTCCTTACAATAGAGATATTCTGGGTTAGGGAGGAAAGACTGCAAATTTGCTGAAAGAAGAGTGGCCTTTTGAATTTGTGTAAATGAGAGAATTCATAAGGCCACACATGCATACCCAGGACAGGAATTAATCTCATAAAAGACCAGAGGGGACCCTATCCTTCTTACATGGGCTGAACTTCAGGCTCATAGTAAGGCTGACTAAGTTCAGAGGGAAAGCATTTGCACACAGCCAATATACAAAGACTAGAAAAGGTGTTTTCTTCTTCTTCTTCTTCTTTTTTTTTTTTTTTTAGCTCCTGGTATTCAAGAATCTCTCTGTCATAACACAAACTGGAAATAAGCTTAAGGAAGAGAAATCTCAATGACTAAATTTCAGCATTAACAAATTAAAATACCAATGTCCAAATTGCATCAAACTATTGAGACATACAAAGAAACAGGAAGTGATGAGTCATCCAAAGGAAAAAAAAATTCATTAGGAATCATCAAGGAGGAAGCTCAGACTTTGCTATATAAGACAGACAATTTTTTAAAAAACTATCTTAAAATTACTCAAATAGTTAAAGGAAAATATAGGCAAAGAACTAAAGGACACAGTGATGTCATCAATCTGGTAAACTAAGACATGTCCTGGAAAAGTTTCCTCTCAGAATCAACTAATAAAATGATCAATCCCATTTGCTTGGAGCTCTGGAGGATTGTAGAGACTGGAGAAAGACTCCACAAAGGCTGAATCAAAGAGAAAGAAAAATAATCTCTAAAATCAGGTAGGAGATTTTCTTCCTGGACCTGCCAGTTGGACCCCTTCCGCAGGCTCTGTCCTGGGCAGCTTGAGAGTTGCACAAAAGCAGCACAACCCAGGTCCCTCCTGATGTAAGTGCAGACAACAGAGCCACTCACCACAGCCAGATATAACACTATGCATATCTAGGCACCGGGATCTAAGTAGGTAAAACCCAGGGCAGAGGACAAGTGACTGAGGAGTGCTGCATACAAAAGTGCCCTCAGGATAAAATATTAAAAAAAGAGAGATCATGGCAGAACTGTTTTGGCAAGAGGTGCACACACTCCATCCAGTTCCTGTTTGCTGGACTACCTAAACATAAAATGAACCTTTCTGGATGTTGCCATCTGGCCCTCCAGGATGGGATACCTAAACAGAGGCAGAAAAGCCTCTGGGAGAAATAAAAAGGAAAAGCAGAACTGCTGTAAGACAGGACGGGTCCCAGAGCTGAAAAGTATAAGGCAAAGGGAGCACTGAGTGAGGGAGAGAATTTAAACAAATCACAGGGTGTGGGGAGAACATCCTGCACAAAAATAAGCAGAACAGGTTATGATTCCTGGTGAAGCCACAGAGAAAACGAAGCTTTTTCTTGGAGGTGAAAAATTGCATAAAATGTACAATATTAAAAGTTGTACTGGGAAAGCAGATATAGCTCAAGTGATAGGGCTTTCACCTACCATATGGGAGGATCCACCTTTGATCCCTGGGACCTCATGGTGAAAAAGAAGAGGAGAAAGTGTGCCTATGTGGTGAGCCAATGCCTGCGTGGTGAGCCAGTGCCTGTGTGGTGAGAGTGCCTGAGCAGTGAGCCAGTGCCTGTGCAAGTGAGTCACGCAGCAAGATGATAAAACAACAAAAGAGAGATGAAGGGGAATGTCAAGGTGAAGCACAGCAGAGCCCAGGAACTGAGGGGGTGCAGCAGCTAACAGGGAACCTCTCTCCACATCAGAGGTCCCCAGGATTGAATCCTGGTGAATCCTAGAGGAGAAAAAAAATGAGAAGACCAAAAATGAGAAATAGATACAGAAGATCACACAGTGAATAGCTACAGAGAGCAAAAACAGCAGGGTAGGGGGAGGGGAAGGAGAAGGGGGAAAAAAAAAAAGTTGTACAAGTCGCTTCCAGGGAAGATAGTGGAGTAGGGACATCCAGGGCTCATTGCTTCATTCAAAACACCTATTAAAGAGGCAGGAACTGTCTGAAACAACTCCAGAGGCAGGAAAAACACTGTCCAGCACCTAGGAAAGAGCCAGGAAGAGGATGCTGATAAATTATGATAAAGAACTGTAAATTATTATCTGTGTGGTGGCTAATGTTGGCTGTCTCCCACTCTCAGGGCAGACGGTCATGGGATCCAGTCCCTGACTAGAGGCTGGTGACAGAAGGAGGAATACTCTTCCCTAACAATAGGGGGGTACAAGTTTGATCACTGATCAAGGCTTTTGATTAGCAAATTCAGATTGCTGGGTCTCACCTGTAGGGCAGTTATTATTTCAACATTGCCCTGACAAAGGAAGAGTCAAGAATTGTTTAAACACTGCCCCAGACAAAGGCAGTAGCAGCCATTATTTCAACCCTCTCTGGCAGGCAGAGGTGGAGGAGATTTAAAGACATAGAGCTCCCTCAGAGCTGCAGTGGAAAGTTAGCTGAAGGGCTGCATTTGCTGGATAGGCCAGGATGCTCAGCTTTTGGGGAGCCCTGGGAGAAATTTGGGCCATCTTTTCTGACCCTTTCTTCAGGGCACTTTGGATAAAGTCAGTGCCCCCTTTGTGGATTCATGGCCCTGTTTTGGCTCGGAAAAATTGAATTGGGAAAGTCTTCCCAAGGTGATCCTCTTTCCAGAACTTGTTCTACAGGTAATAGCAGCATGATACAACTAAAGAGGCAGACAGTCTGAGACAAAAGTCCAAGAGCTTCTGATACCTGGGAAAGGGAAGTCTCCTGGGAAACAGAGGGAACAACCAAACTCCTCTAAACAGGAGAACTCCAAAACAAATAACAAGCAAAAACCCTGGACAAGACAGAGGCACAGTAAGGGAAAACCCTACACAGAACACTTGTCTTGAGTAGACTTTCCTGATAGGAGAGCAGAAGCTCAAGAAATTCTGTCTAATCACCAGCTAGTTATAAAAATAGGAAAAAGAAATCCCCAGGAATTAATCCCAGAGTTAACATTTTAAAATATTTAAATGTACAGTGTAAAACAAGAGTAAAAGACAACCAAAAGGAAATGATGGCCCACTGAAAGGAAGAAGACAAAATTACAGGAAACACCAACAAAGACGACCAGAATATGAACATACCAAACAAAGCCTTTTTAAAAAATCATCTTAAAAATACTCAAGGACATGAAGGAAAGTGCAGAGAAAGAACTATAACATATTAGGAAAACAATGAAAAATATGAGAATCTATGTAAAGAGCTAGAAATTTTAAAAAGGAAGCAGGTAGAATTACTGAAGTGGAATACCACAATAACTGAAATGAAAAATGCACAAGAAGGTATCAAGAGCAAACTGGAGTTGGCAGAAGAAAGACTCAGTGGACTTGAAGAAGGATACTTGAAATGAGGTAGGCTGAAGAGCAGAGAGAGAAAAATATTAAAAACAAGAATAGCCTAAGAGTTATGGGACATTATCAAGTGCACCAAAATACATGTTATAGGAGTCCTGGAAGGAGTAGGAGAAAAAGGTGAAGAAGGATTAGTCAAAGAAATAATGACAGAAAACTTCCAAAACTTAACAAAGAATGTTAATATGCACATCCAAGAAGCTCAGAGAACACCAAACAGGATAAACATGAAGAAAAATAGACCCTGTCATATATTGATTACACTACCAAATGCAGAAGACAAGGAGAGAATTCTGAAAGTAGCAAGAAAAAAGTATGTGTTGCTTAAATGGATGTCCCAATTAGACTGAGTGCTAATTTCTCATCAGAAACCATGGAGGCAAGAAGGCAATGAGCTGAAATCCTTAAAATAATAAAGGAAAACAATTGCCAACCAATAATTTTATGTTTTGTGAGGCTGTCTTTCAAAAATAAAGGAACGATAAATGAAAGTTGGGTAGTACATCATCACTCTACATACCCTACAAGCGATCTAAACGGAGTTCTTCAGATTGAAATGAAATGCGACAAGACAGTGGTTCAAATCAGCATAAAGAAATAAAGATCTGCAGTAAAAGTAACCATTTGGGTAATTATGAATGCCAGTATTTTGTTTGGAAGGTAACTCAACTTCTTACTTCCTACAAGAGCTAAAATGCAAATCTATAAAAAGTAATGATAAGCGTAGGTTTTTGGACACACAGAATACAAAGATACAAGGCTACAAATACAAAAAAAAAAAAAAAAGCCAGAGGGACAGAGGGTGTAGGAAAAGTATATATGCATGCTATTGAAATTAAGTTGTTATCAAAACAAATATGATTATCACATATTTAGATGTTAAATTTTAAGCTTGTGGTAATCACAAGGAAAATATATATAGATATATATGAGAAAGCACTGAATATGGCACAATACAAAAAAATCAAATAGTGTAGGAATTAAGAGAAATATAGAACAGCAACAACAACAACAAAGGTATAAGAGTTACAAAAGGCTAAATAGGAAAATGGCAGAAGAAATTCCTGTAATTTCAGTAGTGACTTTAAATGGATTAAACTCTCTAGTCAAAAGGCAGATATTGGCAGAATGGATAAAAACACATGACCCAACTATATACTGTTTGCAAGAAACTCACCTTAGAGTAAAGATACAAGTAAGTTTACAGTGAAAGGATGGAAAAAAATATATCACACAAGTAATAACCAAAAGAGAACTGGGGTGACTATACTAATATTGGGAAAAATAGACATCAAGTCAAAAACTGCTATGTGGGACAAAGATGGTCATTACATACTGATAAAGGGGACAATTCAATAGGAAGATGTAACAACTATAAATTACATATGCATCTTGTAGCAGAGCCCTAAAGTATATGACGCAAATACTGACAGATTTAACAAGAGAATTTGATATTCTACATTAATAGTAGGAAACTTTAACACCCCACTCTCAGAAATAGAACATCTAGTCAGAAGATCAATAATGAAGTAGAGGATTTGAATGATACACTAAACTAACTAGACCTAACAGATGTATATGGAACACTGCACTGAATGAAAACAGAATACACATTTCTCTCAAGTGCACATGGATCATTGTCCAGGATAGACCGTAAGTTGCATTACAAAACAAATTTCAATAAATTAAAAAAATAGAGGGAAGTGGACTTGGCCCAATGGTTAGGGCATCAGTCTACCACATGGGAGGTCCGTGGTTCAAACCCCGGGCCTCCTTGACCCATGTAGACCTGGCCCATGTGCAGTGATGATGCATGCAAGGAGTGCCCTGCCATGCAGGGGTGCCCCCTGCATAGGGGAGCCCCACACGCAAGGAGTGCGCCTCATAAGGAGAGCCGCCCAGTGTGAAAGAAAGTTCAGCCTGCCTAGGAATGGTGGTGCACACGCGGAGAATTGATGCAGCAAGATGACATAACAAAAAGAGACACAGATTCCCATGCTGCTGACAACAACAGAAGCGGACAAAGAAGAACATGCTGCAAAAATGGATACACAGAACAGACAACTGGGGGGGGGGGGGAAGGGGAGAGAAATAAATAAAAAATAAATCTTTAAAAAAAATAGAAACCATACAATGTATTTTCTCCAATCACAATGGAATGAAGCTAGAAATCAATAAGAGACATGGAAAATTCACAAATGTTTGGAAACTAAATATACTGCTAAACAACCAATGGGTTAAAGAAGAAATCAAAAGGGAAATTAGGAAATATCTTGAGGTGAACAAAAATGAAAATAAAACAAACCAAAATTTATGGGATGCAGTGAGGGCAGTTCAGACAGGGAAATTTATAGCTCTAAATGCTAACACTAAAAAAGAAGAAAGTCTTCAAATCAGAGACCTAACCTTAAAACTGGAAGGACTAGAAAAAGAAGAGCAAACTAAATCCAAAGCAGAAGTAATGAAATGACAAAGATTAGGGTGGAGATAAATGAAATAGAAAACAAACAAAAAAACAGAATCAACAAAACCAAAACTTGGTTCTTCGAAAAAGTCAACAAAATTGACGTTAGCTAGACTGACAGAAAAAGAAGATACAAATAATGAAAATCAGAAATGAAAAAAGGGACATCACTACCAACCCCACTGAAATAAAAAATAAATATAAGTAGATATTATGAACAACTGTATGCCAATAAATTGGATAATAGAGATAAAATGGAGAAATTCTTAGGAAAGTACAAACTACCTACATTGATTCAAGAAGAAATACAAAACCTCAGCAAACCAACTACTAGTAAAGGGATTGAATCAGTCATCAAATATCTTCCAACAAAGAAAAGCCCAGGAATGATGGCTTCACAGGGGAATTCTGCAAAAAATTCCAAGAAGACTTAACTATAATTCTGCTCAGACTCTTCCAAAAAATTGAAGAGGAGGGAACACTCCCTAACTCATTCTACAGAGGTCAAAATCATCCTCATACTACAGCTGGATAAAAATACTATAAGAAAACTACACATCAATTTCTCTAATGAATATTGAGGAAATAACCCTCAACAAAATACAAAAAAAAAGTCCAAAAGCACATTAAAATAATAATAAACCATGATCAGGTGGGATTTAGCACTGGTATGTAAGGTTGATTCAACATAAGAAAATCAATTACTGTAATATACCACATTAACAGAATGCAGACTAAAAAAATCCACAAGATTATCTCAATTGATGCAGAAAAGACATTTGACAAAATACAGCAACCTTTCTTGATAAAACACTTAGAATACTAGGAATAGAAGTAAACTTTCTTAACATGATAATGGGGATATATGAAAAACCCACAGCTAATATCCTACTTCATGGTGAAGGACTGAATAATTTTCCTCTTTGACCTGGAACAAGAGAAGGATTACTATGTCATCACTATTACTCAACATTGTACTAGATGTTCTTGCTGGAGCAGTTAGGCAAGAAAAATAAATAAAAGGCATCCAAATTGTAAAGAAAGAAGTAAAACTTTCATTATTTGCAGATATAAACCTATACACACAAAATCCTAAAAATTCTACAACAAAGTTTCTAAAGCTAATAAATGAATTCAACAAAGTGGCTGGGTAAAATCAATACCCCCCAAATCAGTAGTGTTTCTATTCACTAGTACTGATCAGTCTGAGGAATAATTAAAGAAAAATTCCATTAACTATAGCAACTAAAAGAATCAAATATCAAGGAATACATTTAAGTAAGCATGTCAAGGGTTGGACATAGAAAACTGCACAATTTTAGTAAAATCAGTAAAAGATCTAAACTTTTGGAAAGATACTTTACTCATGAATTAGAAGAGTATATGTTAAGTTGTCCATTCTACCCAGAATTATTTACATAATCAATACAATCCTAATCAAGTTTCTAACAGCATACTTTGCAGAAATGGAAAAGCCAATTATCAAATTTTGGGGGTAAGAGGCTCCAGAGAGCCAAAACCATTTTGAATAAGAACAAAGCCTGAGGACTGACACTTCCTGACTTATTACAGAGCTTCCGAGGTCAAAACATGGTACTGGCACAAGGATTGATAGACTAATGGAATTGTATTGGAAGTTCAGAAATACACCCTGGCATATATGATCAATTAATTTTTAAAAAGATTTATTTATTTATTTCCCCCTCCTCCTCTGCTATGTGATCTTCTGTATCTATTTCTCTTTTGGTCTTCTTATTTTTTCTCCTCTAGGATTCACTGGGATTTGTTCCTGGGGACCTTTGATGTGGAGAGGTTTCCTGTCAATTGTACCACCTGAGTTCTTGGTCTCTGCTGTGTTTTACCTTGACTCTCCCCTTCATCTCTCTTTTGTTGGGTCGTCATCTTGCTGCGTGACTCACTTACGTGGGCACTGGCTCACCACATGGACACTTGGCTTACCACACAGGCACTGGCTTGCCTCACAGGCACTGGCTCACCACATGGGCACTGACTCACCATGCAGGCATGTTTTCTCTTCTTTTTCACCAGGGGGACCCAGGGTTTGAAACTTGGTCTTCCCGTATGGTAGGTGGAAGCCCTATCACTTGAGCTACATCCGCTTCCCTGACCAATTAAATTTTGACAAGGCTGCCAAGTCCACTCAATTGGAAAGAATAGTTTCTTTGACAAGTGGTGCTGGTAAAACTGAATATCCATATACAAAGGAATGAAGAAAGATTCCTATCTCACGCAATATACAGAAATTAACTCAAATAGATGAAAGACCTAATATAAGAACCAAGACTACAAATCTCCAATAAAATGTAGGGAACCATCTTCAGGAACTTGTCAGGCAATGGTTTTTTTATCCTTTATATGCAAAGCACAAATAACAAATGAAAAAAATAGATAAATGGGACCTCATCAAAATTTAAAACTTTTATGCATCAATGTGTCATATAATGAATATGAAAAGACAACCTACTCAATGGGAAAAAATATTTGGAAACCATATATCCAGTGAAGGTTTAATATCCAGAATATATAAAGAAATCTACAACTCAATCATAAAAAGGCAATCAACCTAAGTTAAGAAAAATGGGATAGGAGGCAGAGCAAGACGGCATCTGAGTGAGTGCACCTCACAATCTCTCCTGCAAAGAAGCAGCCGAGTGGGGTTGGAATCTTGCTGGAGTGGGCTGTTTCAGGGGCTTGCAAGGCAGGTGTATGGACATCAATTTGGAGAGACCGTGACAGAAGTAGTGGTTGCTAAAGGTAGAATTGCAGGTTACTAGCACAGAGGTTGGAAGTTGTGGGGAGGTGGGACCCTTCCCCCTAGGGCTGGCAGCCGCAGTGTTCCCAGTTGTGTGGCAGTGTCCCCAAGCCCCATGATCCCCAGATGCGTGGTCCCCAGGTCCATGTCCCCTAAGCCCCCATAGCCCATGTTCCACAGGACAACATACCCTGAGCCTGCAGTATCCCAGACTTCCCTTTCCTGAATCCAACGCTCTCAGATCCAGGATTATCCTAGCCATCTAGTTTTGGACTGACTGTGAGTGGGAGGGATTCAGTGTGAGGTGCAGAGGGGTTAAATGAGTGCGGGTTCAATTTTCTAGTCTGCCCCCTTTCTTTTTTAATTTTTTTTTTTTTTTTTTTGCACTTGCAAGAACATACTAGCTGGCTTGGGGAGAGCCTGGAAAGAAAGGAGTGGCGAATCTGCTGAGAAAGCCCAATTTACCTAAACACCCTGGGATAGGAAACTTGGCCTGGGAGAAGGTGGAGTCAGAAAATCAACTAGCCCTCCTGTAACATACCTAAGGGAGAGGAACTGTAGGAGGTACTTTCCAAGCTTCTAATAGCATACTTGGGGTTCCTGGTGAGGTATGGGTACTCTCTCTCTGGAAATTGAGAGTCATTGTTTTCTGTGCTGAGCTGATTCAACAAGAACCCACTTGAATCTTCTACTGGACCTCTCAGGCACCATTCCTGCTGCCCTAGGAGAGATGGAAGTGGGGAAGGGAGAAAGGGGGAATGTCAGATTCCTAAGCATTTTATTTAACTGCAAAGAGGATTCCATGCTTGAAACTTTGCCTGGTATTTTGTTGGTTTGTATTCCTGTTTTTCCTTCCTCTTTATCTCCCCAAAGCCCTTTTATCTTTTTTTTTTCTTCTTTTTCTTGCTTGCTTCCCCCCCTTTTGTCCCCTTTTTTCCCCTTTCTTTCTTTCTCTTCTTTTTTATTTTATTTTTATATTAGGTGCTGCAGGGAGCACTTCATATTCGTTGTATTTACTCATCCTCCATTTTCTCTTTTCTCTGTGTATTGATTTTGGCCACAACACTATCCCCTTTCCTCTGCATCTTTCTAGCCTCCATCATTTATTGTTCTCTTACATTATACCTCTCTTTGTTTGGCACCCATTTTTCTGACTTTTATTTCTAATACCTTTGTTCTGTTTTCTGTCTTATATTCACTCTTTATATTATTGTCCTTTCTTTTCTCTTTCCCTCTCTCCTGAACACACTGGCCTTTTAATTCACACTATATTCCTCCCCATATTCAGTTTACTGTCTCATTATAGGTACTCTATATTTCTTACTGTTACAACTCTACAGAGCTTACATGAGTCTAATATCCATTCTCCTAGATCTCACATGGTTCCTCTGTTAATATTTTCTAACAATACTACTATTATTCATTTTCTTTTCTTATTCCTTTTGCTTTCTCTGGCCTTAATATTTTCCTTCAAGTGAACTTAGCCAATAACAAGGAAATAGAATAAGAAGAACAAAGTGACAAAAAGAAGACTTAACACACATGCAAAAAACAACTAATTAAACCCCAAACTAGACAAAGAAGCTAAGAACTGACTAAACCCATCAAGATAAAATGATGATGAGAAAGCAACAAAAAACTACAAACCAAATTAATAATCAGGAAAACATGCCCCAATCCAATGAACAAACTAAAAATCAGGAAGAGGAGCAGAACACAAAGCTAGTAATTAAAGGTCTCAAAACATATATTAGTGACCAATTTGATGAAGCAAAGGAAGAGATTAAGAATATTAAGAAAATATTTGGAGAGAATACAGAAGAAATTGCAATCATACACAAAAAGATAACAGATATGATGGTGATGGGCAGCACAATTCAAGAAATCAAAAATACACTCTCAGCAAATAACAGCAGACTTGAAGAGGCAGAGGAAAGAATTAGTGATGTGGAAGACAGTACATCTGAAATAAAACAGATAGTAGAACTGATCAATAAAAAGATAGAAAAAATCCATCATGGACTTAGGGACCTAAATGACAATGCAAAACACACAAACATATGCATTATAGGCATCCCAGAAGGAGAAGAGAAGAGAAAAGGGACAGAAGGGGTGTTGGAGGAAATAATGGCTGAGAACTTCCCAAACCTATTGAGGCAGATGGATGTACATGTCCAGGAAGCACAAGGCACCCCAAACAGCATAAATCCCAACAGGCCTACCCCAAGAAATACACTTGTCAAATTATCCAATGCTCAGGACAAAGAGAAAATACTGAAAGCAGCAAGAAAAAAAGAGAACCATCACATACAAGGGAAGCTCAATAAGATTAAGTGCTGAATTCTCATCTGAAACCATGGAGGCAAGAAGGCATTGGTATGACATAGTCAAGGTACTAAAAGAAAAAAAATTCCAGCCAAGAATACTCTATCTGGCAAAGCTGGCATTCAAAAGTGATGGGGAGTTCAAAATATTCACAGATAAACAAAAACTAAGAGAGTACACCAACAAGAAACCTGCCCTTCAAGAAATACTAAAGGGAGTTCTGCAGAAGGAAGAAAAAAAAACAGAAGAAACAGAGTTGGAGGAGAGTATAAAAACTAAACTAGAGTATAAAAAACTAAAAAGACAAAAAGAGAAAATAAAAAAATGACATACACAAATCCAAGAAAATATGGTTAAGGTAAGTAATTCCTTGAGAGTAATAACACTGAATGTCAATGGGTTAAACTCCCCTGTCAAGAGACATAGATTGGAATAATGGATAAAGAAATATGGCCCACCTATATGCTGTCTACAAGAAACACACCTTAAACCCAGAGATTCAAGGAGGTTGGAAGTAATGGCTAGGAAACAATCTTAAAGGCAAACAATAACAAAAAAAGGGCAGGAATAGCTATATTAATATCAGACATAATAGATTTTAAATGCAAAGCTATTGTGAGAGACAAAGATAGACACTACATATTAGCAAAAAGGTAATCTTTCAAGAGGGAAGAACAATCATAAACATTTATGCTTCTAACCAGGACACCTCCAAATACATGAGGAAAACAATGGAAAAACTAAGTGAAAGAATACATGCCTCTACAATTATAGTGGGGGACTTAATACACTACTATCAACTTTGGACAACAGAACATCTCAAAAGAGAATCAATAAAGAGACAAAAACTTTGAACAGTATATTAGAGGACCTGGATATTTACAGAACATTACACCCAAATACAGCACAATATACATTCTTCTCAACTGTACATGGATCATTTTCCAAGACAGATCACATGAGAGGCCACAGAGAAAATCTTAATGAATTCAGAAAGACTGAAATCATACAAAATAATTTCTCTGACCACAGTGGAATGAAGCTGGAAATCTGTAAGGGCCAGAGACCCAGATTAGGCACCAAGATATGGAAGTTGTTAAATAACACACTCTTAGACAAACAGTGTGTCAAGAAGAAAAACTCAAAAGATCAATAACTATCTTGAAACTAATGAAAATAACAACACAACACATGTCAAAACTTATGGGATGCAGCAAAAGCTGTACTGAGAGGGAAATTATAGCCATAAATTCATACATCAAAAAAGAAGAGTTAAATTGAAGACCTAACTGCACAATTGAACGAATTAGTAAAAAGTAACCCCAAAGGAAGAAGAACAAAAGAAATGACAAAGATCAGAGCAGAACAAAATGAAGTGGAAAATAATAAAGCACTAGAAAAAATAAAACAAGAAGTTGGCTCTTTGGGAAGATCAATAAAATTGATAAGCCCTTAGTTAGACTAACAAAGAAAAAAAGAGAGAAGATGCAAATATACAAAATAAGAAATTGAAAGGGGATATCACCACTGACCCCACAGAAATAAAGAATATCATAAAAGGATACTTTGAAAAACTATGTGCAAACAAGAAAGACAATTTAGAGGAAATGGACAAATTCCTAGGAACATATAAGCAGCCAACATTGATGAAAGAAGAAACTGACGATCTCAATAAACCAATCACAAGTAAAGAAATAGAATCAGTCATTAAAAACCTCCTAACTAAGAACTAACACCAATATTGCTTAAACTCTATCAAAAAATTGAAACAAAAGGAACATTGCCTAACTCATTCTATGATGCCAACATTACTCTAGTATCAAAGCCAAACAATGACACCACAAGAAAGGAAAATTACAGACTAATTTCTCTAATGAACTTAGTTGTGAAAATCCTCAACAAAATACTTGCTAATCGTATTCAACAACACATTAAATGAATTATACCCCATGACCAAGTGGGTTTCATTCCTGCTATGTAAGGATGGTTCCACATAAGAAAATCAATCAGTGTAATACACCATATAAAAAGACTGAAGGAAAAAAGTCACATGATCATATCTATAGATGCAGAAAAAGCATTTGACAAAATACAGCACCCTTTCTTGATAAAAACACTGTGAAAGGTCAGAATAGAAGGAAACTTTCTGAACATGATAAAGAGCATATATGAAAAACCTACAGGTAACATCATTTATCAATGGTGAAATCCTAAAATCTTTCCCTCTTAGATCAGGAACAAGACAAGGATGCCCACTATCACCCCTTCATTTAACATAGTCTTAGAAGTACTTGCTCAAGCACTGAGGCAAGAACCAGACATAAAAGGCATCCAAACTGGAAAGGAAGAAGTAAAAATTTCACTATTTGCAGATGATATGATCCTATACATAGAAAACCCTGAGAAGTCTACCACAAAGCGTCTAGAACTTATAAATGAGTTCAGTAAAGTCACAGGTTACAAGATCAATGCACAAAAATCAATAGCATTTCTGTACACCAATAATGAGCAATGTGAGGAGAAAATCAAGAAACAAATACCATTTGCAATAGTAAATTAAAAAATCAAATACCTAGGAATAAATTTAAGGATGTAAAAGACTTATGCACAGAAAACTACATAACACTGTTCAAGGAAATAAAAGAAGACTTAAATAAATGGAAGAATATTCCCTATTCATGGATAGGAAGACTAAATATTATTAAGATGTCTATCCTACCAAAACTGATCTACAGATTCAATGCAATCCCAATAAAATTCAACACAGCATTTTTTAATGAACTATAGAAACTAACTATGAAATTTATTTGGAAAGGAAAGAGAACCTGAATAGCCAAAGACTTAGTGAAAAAAAAAAAAAAGTGAAATTGAAGGAATCACACTACCTGACTTCAAAACATACTACAAAGCTACAGTGGTGAAAATGGCATGGTATTGGCACAAGGATAGACACACTGACCAATGGAACCAAATTGAGAGTTCTGATATAGTTCCTCAAATATACAGTCATATGGTATTTGACAAGGCCATCAAACCCTCTCGACTGGGAAAGAATGGCCTCTTCAACAAATGGTTCCTGGAGAACTGGATATCCATAAGGAAAAGAATGAAGGAGGATTATCAACTCACACCATAAAAAAAAAAATCAACTCAAGATGGGTCAAAGACCTAAACATAAGAGCCAAGACCATAAAGACCTTGGAAAGCAATGTCAGGAAGCATCTACAAGACCTAGTAATAGGAAATGGCTTCATGAACTTCACACCAAAAGCATGAGCAACAAAAGAGCAAATAGATAAATGGGACTTCCTCAAAATTAAAGCCTTCTGCATTGCAAAGGAGTTTGTCAAGAAAGTGAAAAGAGAGACTACCCAACGGGAGAAAATACTTCGTAACCATATATCTGATAGGAGACTTATATCCTGCATACATAAAGAACTCCTATATCTCAAAAATAAAAAGACAACCTATTTAAAAAATGGGAAAAAGGTTTGAACAGACACTTCTCCAAAGAAGATATATACACATGAAAAAATGCTCAACATCTCTAGCTATTAGGGAAATGCAAATCAAAACAACAATGAGATACCATCTTACCCCCATAAGACTGGCAGCTATCAAAAAATCAGAAGACTACAATTGTTGGAGAGGATGTGGAGGAATAGGAATACTCATCCACTGCTGGTGGGAATGCAGAAAGATCCAGCCATTCTGGAGGACAGTTTGGCAGTTTCTCAAAAAACTAGCTATAAATTTGCCATATGACCCAGCAATTCCACTGCTGTGTATATAACCAGTAGAACTGAAAACAAGGACACAAAGTGATATATGCACACCAATGTTCATAGCATCACTATTCACTACTGCCAAAAGTTGGCATCAACCCAAATGCCCATCAGCAGATGAATGGATAAATAAAATGTGATATATACATACAATGGAATACTGCTCAGCTATAAGAATGAATACAGTACAAACACATGGGATAATATGGATGAATCTTGAGAACCTTATGTTGAGTGAAGCAACCCAGGCATTGAAGGACAAATACTATATGAGCTCTCTGATATGAAATAAGTAAACAAAGCTGTCTCAGAGAGCTAGAGATGGATGATAGGCTTAAAGGAAGTTGGGGGGTAGAGGAAGGTTGCACGCTGACACCTACCTTGGTCAAATCTATGATAAGCTGGAGGAAAGTATTTGTACAGCAAAGAGATAAAATGGGGCCATAGTGATACCTTTGGGTGGGGCTTTGTGGGCTTGAGGGGGGCTAGAGATGGGAGGAAGGGTCAAATGGCCCAAGAAATTAGGGGGAAGGTGGGAGGAACATTTGAACATAGGAGTTTGTCAGGTATGAGTTGAAATTATAGTGTAGAGAAAACTCTTTAGAAAATATAATACAGAAGGTTACCTGTTTAAGAGGTTAAGGGGGGCAACTGACAGGGCAAACTTCTAAGGAGTGTGTGAGTTTTCATTGTCATAGTGGGTTATATCATTGGGTGGAGACCCATACAATGAGAGTGAAGGTATACCCACATCCTGGGAAGGATTGATATTCTCAAACAGAGGGAATTGTATCTCTTGAGAGAATTGGTGGCTCCCAATGGGTTAGGGCAGTCGAGTATGTCAAGCCCTTCACATTATGCAAGTATCTCTGAATATGGTCCTTCAAGTAATGAAGACTGATTGTCACTGTGCACCCTGAGGGGAGGGGGAAAGAGGTATTGAATAGATGGAATCAGTGTAACTGTGGGGCAATGGAAGTGTTCCACAAGATTATGCAATGATGGATATAAGACATGTTAAATTACACCAAAAATGTGTAAAAATCTATAGGCTAAAATGTAAACCATAATGTAAAACATAAGATAACAAAAATTTAGAAAATTGTATAGTCTAAAATATAAACCATAATGTAAATCCAAATGGAATCATGTTTGAAAGCTATTGTTTCATTATCTGTACATCAGTTGCAGCAAATATAATATGAACATGTAGAAAGATCATTGCTGGGGAAGGGACAAAGGGTTTGTTGTTGTAAGTGTGGGAGTACCATATATTGTATATGTGAATTACTGTGATCTAAAACTCTTGTGTAAACAAACTTAATAAGTAGAAAAAATAAAGGATGTAGACAGTGGAATAAATGGAAGAAACTGTCTTGCTACTATACATACAGGGCAACACCTATGGCAGTGATAAAAGGCAAAACTTCAAAAACAAAGTTTTTTCATTTTTTCATTTTTTGATACCACAATTTCTTCTTACTTTATTTAATTTTTCTAAATTAGTATGTATTCTATATCTAACCTTTAAACCCATTGCTATATTTCATTTACTATTAATGGAACCTGGCAATATATTAGGCTTCATTTTTAAAGAAGTTTCAGACAACAGAGAGGTTCAACTATGGCAGGGGAGGAACACGGGTGTGGGGTGTTATTGATAGGGGGCACATGGTTGGGAAGGAATTCTCCAGGGCATGTATACAGGGTACATAAAATAATTTGGATATTTTCACAGTGGTTTCAGTTAAAAATGACAACTGAGGGAGTGCTGAGTTCCTAGCCAGGGGAGTTCTATCACTTTCACCAATGGAACAGAAACAATTCTCCAAGTGCAATGGCAAAGACCAATAAAGATGGATGGTCCAACAATGAGCCCTTGATACTGATGGCTATGATTATGAGCCTGTGTGCCTGAAATATGAACTAGGTCTAGAGCTGCAAGGTGCCTAAGAGTTACCTTCTGAGAGCCTCCATGTTGCTCAAATGTGGCCACTCTCTAAGCCAAACTCAGCATGTAAATGCATTACTGTCCCCCCAGCATGGGACATGATTCCCAGGGATGAGCCTCCCTGGCACTGAGGGATTACTATGAAGCACAAACTGATGATGTAACTAGAAAAAGACCTTGAATAAAAGGGTGAACTCAGACCAGCAGAATATGTCAGCCTACATGTAATATCAGAAGGTAAAAATTGTTTTATGACTTTGGATAAAAGGGGGAAATGGAAAGGACAAATGAGTTTATATGGGTATGAGTCTTCTCAAAAGAGTCAGGAGATCATCAGAGGGGTAATTCTTATGCATGCCTCAGCAGGGTCCCATTGCCAAAGTAGATACAACCCCAGGTACTGGTTTTCCTGAGGGCTACAGAGACCCAGAGGTTCTACGGTCATGGCAGATGGCTCTGGAGTACAGTGCTATGTCAGTTGGCCTTACTTTGGAGTTTGTGTTCCTGAGTGTGAAAGAGTTGGACTCAGATATGACCTTTCTACCAGACCTGTGGTTGGTGCTGGGGTTGGTGTATACTCAGGAGACTTGAATCTCTGGCCTATCTATGTGACAGCCAGGCCCTGAGCCTCAGCAGACTTGCAGCTCCTACCGTCTAGTTTATCAGACTTACACTGGCCAACAGGGAGGTGAAGAAGGTCAGCCACCACACCAGGGAGCCAGGAGTGCCTGCAGCTACAGGTGGGAGAATTGCATCCATCATCCATATGGAATCTAAGACCCTCTACATATAGAGGGGGAGTGGACATAGCCATCCCGGGATCCACAGACTGGAGGAGTGGAGTGTGGATTACAGTGGACTTACTGACATTCTGCTATGAAACTACTGTGATTAGTAATGGAAGAAATTGTGGCATTAATGTGTGTGGTGAGATGGCCACGGTAGCTGCTGAGAGTAGGGAGAGGGAAGAAGAGATATGATGTGGGGGCATTTTCAGGACTTGGAGTTGTACTGCAGGGACAGATGATGGACATTGTATGTCCTGCCATAGCCCACTGGGTAGACTGGGGGAGAGTGTAAACTACAATGTAAACACTATCCATGTGGTTCAATGGTGCTCCAAAATGTATTCACCAAATGCAATGTATGTGCCACAATGATGAAAGAGGTTGTTGATGTCAGAGGAGTGGGGTGAGGGAGGTGGGGGGTATATGGGGACCTCATATTTTTTTAATGTAACATTTTAAAAAATGAAGAAAAAATTAAAAAAATAATAAAGTAACACCACTGCTATATGCAGCAAAAATAATTAAATAAATTAATTAATGATAAAAATTGGGTTAAAGTCTTGAATAGACATTTCTCCAAGGAGGGTATACTAATGACAAAAAAAACCTCCAAAAACCCCAAAACAACAACACAAAACCACACATGAAAAGATGCTCAAGATCTTTAGACATTAGGGAAATGCAAATCAAAACTGCAATGAGATACCATTTCACATCCAGTAGAATGGCTACTAGAATGACTAACAACAGCAGCAACAACAACAAAAACCCAGAAAATTTTAAGTGTTGGAGAAGATGTAGAGAAATAGGAATACTCATTCATTGCTGGTGTCAATATAAAATAGTGTGGCTGCTGTTAAAGGCAGTTTGCTGGTTCCTCAGAAATGTAAGTATAGAATTACCATATGGCCCAGCAATCCCTCTGCTAGGTATACCCAAATGAAGTGAAAGTAGTAGTTGAACAGATATTTGCACATTTATATTCATAGTGGTATTATTCACAATTGCCAAAAGATGTAAGCAACCAAGTGTCCATCAACTGATGAATGGATAAACAAGGCATAGTACATATACATGTATTAGTCTGCCAATTTAAGACTAAACTTAAATTCAAAGACACAAGAAGACTTGAAAATAAAAGAGTGGAAAAAAATGTTCCATGCAAATATTAACCAATAGAAGGCTAGGGTGACTATGCAAATATCAGATTAAATAGACCAAGTTAAAAATATATTAAATGGGACAAAGATATTGATAAAACTTTCAATTCATCAGGAAGATAGAACAATTATAGACATATATGTAACTAACAACAAAGCCTCAAAATATATGAAACAAACATTGATAGATTTGAACTGAGAAATAGATGGTTCTAAGTAAATAAGGCTTCAATATGCCACTTTCAGTAACAGATAGAAGATATGACAGAAGATCAATTAGGAAATAGAAGACGTGAAAAATATTAAATCCATTAGACCTAACAGACACATATAGAACACTTGACCCTAAAACAAGATATATATTTTTTCAGTTGTATATGGATCGCTTTATAGTATAGACTATATCTTTGTTACGCAATATCTCAATAAGTTTTAAAAATTTTCCTACCACAATGGAATTAAGCCAGAAATCAATAACAGAGGGAAAATTGGAAAATTCACATATGTGTAAATTATAATACACTCTTAACCAGTTTGTCAAAGATGGAAACTTTCACCTGCTGCTCCTCTGAGATGCTGTTCTCACTCTGCTGTAGAGGTAGCATAACTGTCTTGGTATTTGACTTTGTCTTCATGGTATGGGGGTGGGAAGGTGGCAGAAGCCTTTTTCTCATGCAATCTGTCTTAGCAATCTTAACTCGGTGTTGACAGACTCTGTTCTTGTGAATCTTGCTGGGAGAGCATGGGACTCATTAGTGGAGTGAGAATGGAGTAAGAATGAGTTGCAACACATAGTGGCTCAGTGCTACAGCTGATGATCAAACCATGTTAGATAGAAACAGAAGGAGAGGGCTGGAGGAAAAATCTCTGATGACATTCCTGAATGAGAAGAGAAAAGCAGCAAGAAATGTTGACTTTTTCCTCTAAAGCTCTTCCTGGAGCTAATTCTGGATCACTGGTTCATCTTTTGATTGGTTAATTTCTCCCACAGAGGGAATGATGATCCTATTGAACTACTTTATTTTCACATCTTTTTTTGTCATAGTTCTCTTTTCACAAGCATAGAACGGGGTAATTTGTTATAAATATTTTATATTTTTGTAATAATGGAGGGACAATATTGCCTCATCAAAGTTGCAGCAAAGGTGTATCATTAAATATCTCTAACATAAAGTGGTTTCAGTATCATGGTCAAGATAGAAGGAACTTAGCAAAAAGCCTGAGACTATCTCAGTTTTCCAGGCTGCTGTGACAATTACCACACAATACATTGATTTAAACAACAAACATTTATTGTCTCATGATTTCAGAGGCTTGAAAACCAAAATCAAGGAAGTTGTCAGCAGGGCTATGCTATCTCTGAAGTCTGTAATGTTCTGTTGCTGGCTTGCTGCAGTCCTTGGGGTTCCTTGGTTTGCACTTCTGCTCCCATTGTGTGGCAATCTCTCTGTCCTTGTGTTTGCTTTTCCAGTTTTTGCTTCTGGCTCCTCTGTGTCCAAATTTCCTTGATTAATTAAGTTTCCAGTCATATGTATTAAGGCCTGACTCCATTCAGTTTGGCTACATTTAAATAGGCTCCTCTAAGATCCTAAATGAAATGAGACCTTGCCCTATCTGAAAATGCATCTTCAGAGGATTCTGTTTGCAAATGAGTTCACACCCAGTAGGCCAGATTTCCTGTGACGATGGAATGCAGATTAAGATTATGAACATGTCTTTTGTTGTGGTACATAATTCTATCTACCACAGAGATGAAACTGAAATTAGATAGACTTGGGCAAGAAAGCCCTTTGCAAAAGATGTCCCTAGGATACATGGACAATGACAGAACACTGGTTGTAACAGCTTAGAGGAGGTACACAAGTTATTCTAAGGGAAAACTTGAGCAGAGTCTTAGGACATTTCAATAGGTGGCTTTACCTGTAAGTATTGAGCTAAAACAGTCATACAGACAGAGGCAAATGGACCACACAGACAATACTTGAACACATTGAAAAATTAAATAAAATGTAATATGGTAACAGAGTTCGGTATAGTAAACTAAAAACTCGGTTCCCTTTCATTGGGGAGGAATCTAATATATGAAATTAGATTCTTACATGTTATTAGAAGGAAAAGAATAGGTTTGACAATGGGCCTCCAGAGATAACTTCCAGAACAATTGATAATTTATGGTACCATAAATAGTGCTATAAGTTCAAGACACACTTATAACTGTGATTTATATATCAACACCTGTAACAAAGCAGATCTGCACTAAAGTTTCTGCATACAACTTCTTCTCATCAGTCATGTTTCTGGAGAATGGAGCCATTCAGTGATCCAAAGAACAGGAAGCAAGAAGCTGACATATCTACTCGTAATAATTAGACAGTTGAAGAATAGATCTTGGAACATGGCTGCAGAAGGCAACTTCCATTTCAGTGACAATGCTTACCAGCAGAAAGAACCAAAAAAGACACAGGAAAATTCTTCCACTTTACTTTTGTCTTTAAAATTTTGCATAAGTACATCTAAATGGCATAACCTAATTTATATCTAGAACCTTTGCTCAAAGGGGTCTAAAAATGTAGTTTTAAGCTTTCTAGTCCCTCCAACTAGAAGACATAATGAGGTTTGAAAGAGTCAACTTCCAATATCCACTAAATGTGTGATGTTTACTTACATGTATTCATATTTGTATATTTAACTGTATATATATCATGCATTTATATATTTATACAATGTATGTATACTATATATGTGTATATACATTTATATATGTGTGTATATTGTACTTATAACTGAGAAGATAAAGTAAACTTTAAGCTCTTAGGAAAATGACACCTACAGGAAAAAGATATATATTTGTGGTTAGCTCTACTTGTAACTGAAGAGGATATAAGGAGATTAGACCCTTAAAATTGACTTTGTATGGCTTAATAACTGATGCACTTACACATAAAATATATAATAATCTTTTTAAAAGTTTCCAAAAGTCAATAACCTCTACCTTCAATGGTTCTTTGACTATTTTATTTATAGATCCTTTCCCACTTTATTTTTCCCCTTACCATCATCACAGGAACTCTGGCCTAATAAAGAGCTTAATCTTTGCAAGGTACCAGCTTGCCTTTTAGTCAGCTCTCTCTTTTATGCAGCAATATAAAGTGAATACAACCACAGTGAGCTAATTTTTACCTAATTTCCTTTTCCTAGGGAACAAAACAGGGAATGTAACTTGACCTCAATAAAACAAAATGGATTTGTATTAATGACATCCTAGAGAAAATCCATTAAAGTAATTTCTGATGATAAAAAAAGTTGGACGTTTCCAGACTATATTAAGATTTTTAATATAAAATAACTAATTTTCTTACTGAAACAAAATTAAAGCGCAATTCTTCTCTTCTTCCAGTTGGGAAGAAAAAAAAAGTGCAAAGGTTTGGGTTAGCGATTCTACCGAGCTGAACACACATGGATCAAGTGACGCTTTTCAGTATTGTCAGGTAATTTGTCCAGGAAACAGTGGTTTTCAGGTCATTCATTATCACTTTTTTTTTTTTTTTTTGAGTCCAGGAAAGCAGTGTATTGGGGAAAGAAGAGTAATACTTTAGGACTAATGTTTCCTGGATGTCTCAGATAGAAACAAATATTTAAATATTGGTAATTTAATATAAGATGGAGGGCTAAAAAATTAAGGAATAGTTTGCATTTGTTGCAACTGAGGGCAATTTTGATGGGTTTTTCAACTCAGTGGGGGTTATCTCCTTTCTTCCTACAGAGAAGAACATTTCAGGCATTCTTCAATCAATGCAGGGCAAGAATACACATCAGGCAAATGCACAACAAAAGGGTCTCAAAGCAAGATAGAGAAACAATTTCCACGTTAATAGCTAACTCATGGTAAGCATTTTGTAGAGCATATTGGTTGGAAAAGTATTCTGAGGTATTAAAAAAATGGATAAATGTGAATAAAGTCCATTTTAAGCAAGTTCATAAGTGGAGATTATGGATAAAATCCTTGACGCTTTGAAGTGACATTCCAGCCCAGAGCACCTAGGGCCAGGAGATGTGGGATTCTGTGACAAAAACTGGCTAGTTGTATAAAAGTTTCTTTCTTGGTCTTTTGCTTTTTTGAATTTCCCAACTCCCTTACATGTAGTTAATTTCTGACCCATGGTAGTGTGCAAAAGAGATGCATATCGCTTTTAGGTCTGGCCTATACATCTCACTGAAAGCCTTCATATCTTTCTCAAATGTCTCTTGTCAGCTATGTGTAGAGAATCCAGAGGAGGACTTCAAGGTGTACTTCACAAGATAGAACCTGGCAGGGCCACTTACTGAAAGGAAACTGGTCCTTCAATAACCATGAGGAGACCATCCCTCCACCTTCAGTCAGTCTGTACTGATTGTGACTTGATCAAGAAAGAGACTTTGTTGGTTAAAGTCAGTGAGATTTGTGGATTATTTATTGCAACATTTAGCCTGCTGTGAAAGGTAAATCTTAGAAGGGGAAGAGCAGAACTTGGGAAATTCAAAAGGAGGTATTCAGACCATAATGGAATGGTGACTTATCTGACAAGGACTTTAAGGACTTTTTTTTTAAAGCAGAATTTCAATGGCTTGTGTTCCAAATTACTGATCACAAAATTTGTTCACATTTATCCTAAAATTCTTATCAATTTTTGGTTTTCTTATTCTCCCTTTACTTTTTCTACAATTTTCCAAGTTAAAGACTCTTTCCAGATTTTATTAAATTATTCAGTCATTTCACTGGAAGTGGAAATTCCCTATTGAAGGTGAGTTTCTGGTGCCCCAGGTAGATAACATCAGGTAAGCAACTCAACTGGCCTAGCAAGACTTGTTTCTTTTTGGGTGTACAATGCCTTACAAATTCATGCTGTGATGCTATCAAATTATTCATTTATCTCAATCAACAAATGATGAGCAACATATGTACAGGTACAGTGGCTGGGTGCATGGAAGAGAATAATTTCCTTCTTTCAGAGGACTATGCACTCAGTAATACCCCTGTGCTTCACACACCATTCGTAGGTCACCTTTTCATTTCAAGGCAGCGCCTGGGATGACTGATTCTGAGTAAGTACTTCATCTTTGCTCACTTTATCCTGAGACACCCACATCCTGGATACTTAACAGTTTCACAATAAAACAATTTAAATCTAGAAGGATAAAGTTTCAGTAAAAACCAAACTAAAGTTTGGTAAATCCAGTTTTCTTTATAATTTTTGGATTTTTGCATATTATCAGTGAATGGGATTTCCTCTAGATTCTGCCTACTTGAGTGAAAGGGCTTAGCTCATAGTTGCCTATGCCATTCACACTGGGAGTAAACAAACAGGGTGTTTATTGGTCCTGAATAAGAAGGCAAGTTAGAGGAAAATATCTTTTTATACACAAACTTATAAATAGTTTCTCTGTAGTCAAAGTGTTGAAACAACAATTGTGCTGCAGACATTTTTGAATGTGAGATTGAGCTTTTGTTGCTTGAAAGGAAGAATGAGTCATTTCCATACAAATAACCCAGCAAAATACCAGGGATTTTGATATAGTGTCACCAAATTGATTTTTATGAGTCCTTCTCTTTCCCAACAAAATAGCATACTTTTTCTTCTTTAAAGCCAATATTATTTCAATTTCCCCTAGATTTCGATTAGTGCTCTCTTTTATATGTTATAATTATCCTTGTTTAGCATCTTTCTATCCAAAATTTTTGTTCCTTATATAGATCAAATTTTTAAAAAAACTTCCAGTTTCTTAAAATTATTTGTTCTTTTAACAAATATTTATTCAACACCTTGTGCTAAGAGCTGCATGGATGACTACAAAAAAAGTTATTGTCTTTGACTCATGAAATTTATCTATTGGAGAAGGTGATATTTAACAAAGAATCAGAAAATTACTACTTTGATCATTATGATGGAGAAACACATATTTAATACAAGGCTCGGTCAGTAAGCTGCTTGAGAGTTTTCCTGAGGGATATGATCACTGAGCTGAGATCTGAAGGAAGAAGATAATAATGTAACCCCCTTAGGGGAGTGTGTAGGTAGGCACAGGGGGTGTGCATGGGTTTTCAGTGTGTTCATAGTGCCTATCATGGAAGGAAGCAAAGCCTGTTGGAGAAACTGAAGTTAGGTGTGTGTACTGATGCACAGAGAGTCAATATACAGGGAGCAGCGATGGGAGGCACTGCAGAGGAAGAGGTGTGTGCAAGGTCATGCAGGGCCACAGGGGCCAAGACTGGATTTGGTATTTTCCCAAAAATAATGAAAAGTCAATGAAGTATTTAAGAAGGGAATTGGGAGTGGAGGATCCATTTAAAATGATATAATTTGTCTTTGGTTTATTTTCTCAGTTCAAGTTAATAGTCGTAAGAAAATTATAGTATTTCCTCCTATGCATACAGTGAAACAAATTAAAGTGTCCAAATAGGAGTTACTCCATACATGAAAATAGGATCAATTTTTGTTTCTACAGGACCAAGGATATTCTCTTTTCAGAAGCAACAGACTTCTGAATTGAAGACTGAATGCACGATTTGTATATATTAAAGCCTTTCCAAAAACAGATAAATCAGCCTATTCCAAAGTTGTTAATTGGTTACCTGAAGAACTTTAGAAGTCTTTTCATTATCTTTTTGGGTAAGATCACTCAGCTTGGTGAGAGATTGAATATTGTGTCTAAGAGAACTCTCTGAAATGGTAAAATATACCCAGTGGATTGATAGCTGAAGTTTCCATTAAATTATGTAAAATGACATACCAAAGAAGCTTACTGTTCAGCCTGATCTTTACCCATAGATTAAATTTTGTTGATACATGTGCAATAGAGTAAAGGGATTGAATAATGAGTTATTTCTTGACATTTCACATAAAATAGAGAGGAACTTTTTAAAAAGCAAATCAATTTTATTAATACATATTAATAAAGCATATAATTCATCCAAAGTGTACAATCAATGGTATTTGGTATAATCACATTGTTGTGCATTCATCTCTTCAATCATTATTAGAGCATTTTCATTATTCCAATAATAAACAGATTAACAAACAAGAAAATTCCTCACCTTCGTTTCCCCTGCTTTACACAGCGGCTATTTCTGGCTAGTGAACAATTACTTATTTGTTTATTAAGCAGTTTTATTGAGATATGCTCACATACAATAGATTCTATCCAAAGTATATAATCAATTGTTCTGGTATGATCACAATGTAATACACTCATCATCTTAAAATATTAGAACAATTTCATTACTCCAGAAAGAAAGATGCCACACCCTTTAGCATTCCTTAAGAGGGACTTTCAATGTATAACTTGCCTATTTGTCTGGACTGGAAATGTAAGCATGATTGAAAAGGTAGGATTAGCATGATTTCTACTTCTGAAGAGAATGTGGAGGTTTAATTTCTTCTAGAGTTTGTGCTATAGAAAAGGACCCTTGGCTGATATCAGGCACAAATACATGGCAAAACTAGTGTCTTTAATCTGAATTCTCAATCTGATATGAGGGCAAGTGGTGATGCTCAGGAACACCACAGAGATGACACTGGCAGAAAATCAAAGGGAAGCACCTGATTCTCTTAGTGACAGTTGGAGTGGTATTCATGATCAAGAGATGATGGGGTTTCTTATTTTTTAAGGATTGATTATATGTGGTGGATAGTTTTCTCACTTTGCTTGCTCCTTAGTTTAATTTATATTTTTGTATTCTGTTTTTTCTAGAACGTTATCACAAATGTGGATAAGGGGCTTGTATTTTTCATGAAATTAATTTTTCCAGAACTCCTAACAGTTTCCCCAGGAAAAGTAGAAATCTTCTGATTTTCAAGCCTCTGCCATTTGAGAAGGGTAATGTGTTCAACGTCATCTTGGGATTGACTCTCAGGTTCTTTGCAACCTTCATCCCATGAAACTTCTTACTCATGAGTCACAGTAGGTACCCCTTCTGCACTGAGGATTCAGATCTGTCTCTTTGGTAATGTAAGGTGTGTTCAAAAAAAAGTGCTGGTGCCTTTCTGATAAAGATTTGTCTTGAGTGCAGACATGGAAGCCAACCAAGCCTTTCAAAATTGAATGAAATCTTAGAAGTCTCTTGTAGGGGCTCTTGGTTTTAAAAATGAAGAAAATAGGGTTCTAATATACATTGCCTAATAAAAGAGCTTTGAACTTGAAGCCAAAAGGTTTGGTTGGGATTCATTCAGTTATTCACCATTCTCTGTCTGCCTGGCTCTTAGTCTTTACAATGTTTGGCAGTGACAGTATTGTTAAAACAGCAATAGTGTGTTTTCAAGAAGCCAACAACTAAGAGATGATGAAAGACACCATTCTATGTGATCCTTGATAAATTATATAAACATGGAGTCTGTTTCCTTATGTTTTAATTGACAGTGACAACAGCAACAGCAATCTCTTGGGATCAGATTGAGGAGGAAGGACTATGAGGAAGGTCCTTGAAGCTCCTTTCAGGTTTCCCAGATATGTAACTTTAAGGGACATCAGGTTATCAAATCCCCTATATTTCTAAGAAAGTATATGGAACTGAAGAATAGACCTGGGCAGGGGAAGGATTAGGGACAGCTGGTGGTCTCTCACACTCCTTTCTGTAGTAAGTAGAGGAGAGTCTGCCCCTTAGTTGTCTCTCTCTTCTCCCTCAGCCTCTGGCCTATGGTTAAAGCTAGAGTTTCTCCAGTGCTATGCTTCAGGTAAACACCATTCACATTGCTGTCAAAGGAGCTGAGTGTGAATCCTTATTGAACTTAGCAGCTGTTTGACTTTGGGCAACTTTTAATATTCCCTGAATTTTGAGGTGTTAGAGGCATCTATATGTCTTCTAGAAGAAAGTGATCTATGAATTTTTATTCTTTTTATTGCTAGGGCTAGCCTTTTATGTAGCTGGAGTTGGTTGAGTAGTGTAATTTGAGAAAAGACCTAAAATATCAACCCATACTTCTTAAAATTCCACCGATTAAGGAATGTAAAATGATACAAATATTGGAAAAATTTTAAAACTTTCTTATAAAGTAAATATACATCTACCTTATATCACTGAGATTGCACTCCTGGATAATGACCTAAGGAAATTAAAACACATGCCCACCCAACAACTTCTACATAAATGTTTAGAGCAGCTTTATTCATATTAGCACCAAATTGAAAACAATCCAAATGTCTGTCACCAGGAGAGTGGATGAACAGATTGTGGTATATCCATACAATGAAATACTACTTAGCAAAAAAAGAAAATGATGTACTGACCATATTTATAATAGGGGTGAATCTCAAAAATAGTGAAAAAGCCAGGCACAGAAAAGTATATACTGTATGACTCCATTTATTTGAAGTTCAAGAATATTCAAAATTAATCTCTCAAGATAGAAATTACAACAGTAATTGTTTAAGGGGAGGTTGGAATTGCTCAAAAGGGGGCATGTAGAAACTTTCTGGGGTGAATGAAATATTCTTTCTAGAGTGGGGTAATACTTACATGAGTATAATATCAAAACTCAATTTTTACACTTAATGTCTGTGTGTTTTACTGTATATACATTTTAATTTAATAAAATTGTCTGTCAAAAATCCATTTAGCTTGGCAAGTTAAGGCTCTTAGAAGGGTTAAGCGGGAAGCATAGCAATCATTCCCTTCTTAGAATGGATTAGCTTAATCAGATTGCTTTACTGATCTTTTGTTGTCTTTCTTGAATTTGAAACATTTCTCTTGAGGCTAATCCTAGAGTTGGGGAGTCATGCTGAAACTCTGAAGATAAGGATATTCAATTTTATATGTATATGAAACTAGAGGTCAGTCTTAAGACATGGTTGGAGTAGGGGATCACCTCTGGGATCAGATTGTGGGGACCATAATTGACAGAAGGCCCCAGATGCTGAGCTCTGGAATCTATCACCAATTTGTGCAGAATCTATACCTCCCACAGGCTGTTTTCAGCCAATGAACGCACAGGGCTGACCTTGGCTTGAGGACACCCTGATGGCCTTGCCAACTTTTCCTTAGGATATATTACAGACTAAAACACTTCCATCCATCTTTCTCTTTCTTTTCCCTCTCTCCTTCACTCAGGCAGACTTGCATCACAGTTTGCTGGCCCAGCCTCTCCCCATTTTCTCTTATAGGTAGGTCCCTAATCCACTTCTTGCATATTTAATTGCCTTGTCCATTTCATCTTGAAGGATCTGACTGAAAGGTATGTTAGAGGAGGAGTACAAAATCAGAATCATGTACTATATTGTAACCATACCCAACCCCCTCACCCATTTTTGTTGGCTATTCATTGGTTTAGAGAATCCTTAGGCTTCAGAAACTTTTACAATATTATAAAACATCCATTGGAGGTGGCGGACTTGGTCCAGTGGTTAGGGTGTCCGTCTACCACATGGTAGGTACGTGGTTCAAACCCCGGGCCTCCTTGACCCATGTGGAGCTGGCCCATGCACAGTGCTGATGTGCGCAAGGAGTGTCGTGCCCCGCAGGGGTGTCCCCCGTGTAGGGGAGCGCCATGTGCAAGGAGTACGCCCCGTAAGGAGAGCTGCCCAGTGCGAAAGAAAGTGCAGCCTGCCCAGAAATGGTGCCGCACACATGGAGAGCTGACACAACAAGATGACACAACAAACAGAAACACAGATTCCTGTGCCACTGACAACAGAAGGGGACAAAGAAGACACAGCAAATAGACACAGAGAACAGACAACCAGGGTGGGGTGGGGGAAGGGGAGAGAAATAAATAAATAAATAAATAAATCTTTATTAAAAAAAACATCCATTGGGGCCCCTCATACTAAATTTTACAATAACTCTGGCAGAAAGCATGGAACAGTTGTTAACTGAAAGAATAGTTCCAATGCCATGTATAATACTTAATTAGCAATGAACTTTCATATGCTTTAAATCTTGCCTGATTTCTTTTGGGTCATGTGCTGGCTTCTATAGTTGTCATATGTGGCTTTTCTTATGATCTATTGTAATCTGAATCTGGTTTATCCATTCCTATACATTTTTTTCCCATATGATAGATGAGTTCATTAACAACCTCAATTCTTAAAAAGTAAAATCAAAGTAAAGATAAGGGTTTTGTGATTCCAGGGAATATATAATAGAGAACCCTGAGGATATTTATTTTTGAAGTAAGAGATTTGCCATTTGAAACCTGATTTGAAGAAGATAATGTTATTTCTCCATGAGAATAAAATCAAAATGTACTTATGAAGTTTGAGCTGATTATGATAGACAGAATATTCAGAGTAAGTGTCATTGAGGACTTCTCATTAACAATATGTTTTAAAAAATATGCTTCTATTTCCAAATTATGAGTTGATGCCTACTTAGTGTAAAGACCTGATAAAATCTACTAAGGGGATTTTGGGCAGGTTGGGTTAATTCTGCCAGAGACTATGGCCTAAAAAAAATGAGAGCTCTTGATTAGATAAGAATGATTTGTGCTTTAGGAAAAAGGGCTTTCTTTAAAAAGATATGTGAGTATATACTAAAATGTTTCTGAAGGACACCAGTGAAGCTGTCGGCACTGGTTGTTTCCAAGAACTGGGACCTGATCTTGGAAATTATTTTGCATCTTATATTCCTGTTCACTATTTAAAAATTTTAAACCATGAGAATGTTCCTTTTTAGTAAATACAAAGTGTTAAAATGAAATTTAGGACATTCAACAAAGGATATCCCAAGGATATAATTTTGGTGAATTCAGCTTACAGTTGTAAAGGGAGATAAAAAAGTGG
Source organism: Dasypus novemcinctus (assembly GCF_030445035.2). Taxonomy (NCBI): domain Eukaryota; kingdom Metazoa; phylum Chordata; class Mammalia; order Cingulata; family Dasypodidae; genus Dasypus; species Dasypus novemcinctus. Next base: position 59,886,934 of record NC_080684.1, read on the forward strand.
GTAAGTGGACATCTTCATGTTAATCTTTAGAAGAAAGAGTATGATTGTTGTAAGAGAAATCAAGGGGATTGTTCAGTTATGATATATTATATTTAAAAAGGCTTCTTAGACAAATCATGGTTGTAATTCTGTAACTGAGTCATTTTCTGTCTGCTGGTGATTCATAACTTACTGGATACACTGGTTAAAATGTCAGCATTGCCTAGAATGAAAATGCAGAGGTATCAAAAAAAAAAAAAAGCAATGTTTTGGGGAAATCAGCAGACCATTACTTCTGACTAAGCTCTAAGTGAGCATGATCTCATAGTTATTTGCAGAATCGGTCTCAGTATAGGAGAGTGCAATTAATAGCATTCATTGTGAGAGCTAATGCTCTATATTTTTGTTCATGGCTCTATAACCACAGATTTTTTTTTTTTAATTCACATACAGTACTATGGGGATGAATTTTAAAGACACATTGAGAAACAACTTTATTAAATCACCTTACGGGGTTCCCTGTTTTTTTCTTTTTTACCTTTTACTAGGTTACAGAAAGTATTGTTGACTTTAAAAATCTACCTCTGACTTTTTAAAAAAATCAACAGAAGCATTTGAAAATCCAGCTGGGTTCTCTTTACTTTTCAATTTCCCACCAGAATTCACTTGTAAATTTTATGGTTCCCACAGCAGCAAGCAATTCAATTTGTGTCTTAACCATTCTAGGACCAGTGGGGAAATCCCTGGACATGGACTAGATTATTTTACTAAATTTGTAACTCATTTCTTTACCTGCTTTTCCCTATTTTCTAGACATCTTTTTGAACTAATGAGATGATTATCTAGAAAGTGTTTAGAAGTCTCTGGAAAATATGATCTAGTTCTAAGTTATTTTTTTCCTAACCACAGCAATATAAAGCTCATGAAAATTATTCAAAAAATTATAAAGTTGCAGTATAAAGGTGGCTTGATGTATGACAGGTTCTCAACTCGGAACAAATTTATTCCCCCAAGGGATATTTGCCAATGTTTGGGGACATCTCTAGTAATCACAATTTGTGTGTGTGTGTGGTGGGACAGGCATGTAGTGGGTAGAACCAGGGATGCTGCTAAACATGAAGAGGACAGCCCCCCGCAGCAAAGTACTATCTGGCCCCCAAAGTCAATAGTGCCAAGGTGAGAAAACTTGATGTATGAGTAAGCCCAGTATAGTGAGAGGAAAACCTTAGCTCTGCCATGAACTTGTAAGCAAAAGGATTTACTCCGGGTAGTAAACCTCTCAGCGCTTTACTTTTCTCATCTGTAAAGCAAGATGATATTAATACCAGCTTGGGCTTTAAAAATGTTCCAATGAGAAAATATCAGTCAAAGAATTGTATGCTTTAAGAGTTCTTTAACAGTAAAGAACAGGCTTTAGTTATTATAATTTCTATTTCTTCAGTGCAAACAAAAGCAAACTTTCAATTTTTAATTAATATAGGAAGGTCCACAATGAATGGATTCACTGGGTCATAGGGGATTCATATTTGTGGTTATCGTCTCAATTAAAATGGTTCTCAGAAATTTCATAACTGTTACTGTTTAGTGATGTTTTTCAGTGGCAAGGATACTCTTTTTTTGCAAGGAAACTCTTGAAATAGGCAAACTTTTTCTGAGGAGCTAATAGTTTGTGTCAGATAAATAACTAAAGCCAAAATGAGGACTGAACTGAATGCAATATGCGTAATAAAAGCAGAGATTGTATTTTGCACCCTTTAGAATGCTTTTTGGTATAAGTTTTTCTAATGATCATTAAAACTGCCTTGTAATGCTGGTAGGAAAAGTGTTATCTTCATTTCACTAAGGAGTGTAGGAGTAACTTGCTTAGTCGGCAAATGGCAGTGCTGTGATTAGAACTCAGATTTTCTCATCCCTCTTCTGCTAATACATGCCAGCAAACACCAGCACATTAGAATAGGGTTGAAGTGATTGCTGAAGTATGTTAGGAAAAGTGGATATTTATATGAGATTAAAAGGTAAGAAATTCCTTGGTAGACACTCTAGGAAAATTTTAGTCATAAGAGAGAACACGAGATTTAAGCTCATTTGGGAAGCAGACTGGGAATATTTCTATGATGCTAGGTCTGGTATTTCATGTAGAAACTTTTCTTGAACACCCGGAATATAATGAATGCATCTTATCCAGAAAGCTTATACACACAAGAAAAAAAAAAAAGAATTATTTAAATCAACTTGTGCTGGAAAAATATAATGTGGCATAGGGATGGAATACATTTTGGGCAACATTTTCCAAAAAATAAGATTCCTGGAATACTAGTCCCTTGAGATATTTCTTTAAAAAGCGAGGAGTTCTTTGAATATGTTGGAGAAAGAGTGTATTTCCATTGATTATAAAATGAAGGGCTTTTTTCCTTCCAATTTTAACATCTCTGAATTCAAGATGTATTTTACAAATACAGTTGGGCAAATGGCAGGTATGATGTAGCTGACTTGGACTACCCACACGTGCATGCACATACACACACACACCAAACTTTATTATTATTCCTGGTACTGTGTCCAAAAAATGGAAACCTCTGGATGCTTCAGTCAATTTACAGACCATTTGTGTGTGAGTCCTGGCTTGTCTCTGAAAATCTCTGACACCTTCTGATCAATGAAGTGCCAACATCAAAACTTTCAGAATAGGTGTCAGTATCTTGGAAGAATATTCCAAAAAAAATAGTGAAAGACTATTAAGAAACATTGCATCACAAGTGCTCTCAATGGCACAGGGGACAATATATGTGGGAATAAAAGACTAAATCTGAGTTGAAAAGTGATTCAGAGGAGTTGGAAATGAATGCTAAGAAATTCTGTTAATACTATAACAAATTACCTTCACTAACATATTCCTTTTAATATAAGAAAGTAAGTGATATGATTAGACTTTACCTCTAAGTTTACAGAGCTCATTCATAAGCAACTAAGAAAGCATTGTGTCATATTTAATTGGCCACATTTTTTCCAATTTAATACCTATTTAATGGTATATAAAGTAATGCTGTGTTTTAACATTAGATGGCATCTTATGGTATATTTTCCTTCTTAGATTATATGGAAGGATATATACCTCTACATATTTGCAATATATAGGTAGCATTTTTAAACTCTATGAAGTTTTAGAGTAAGTAATGTGGTTTAATTTTGTCTAGCTTAAAATTTTCACATAGTTTATGATAACCTTCTTTTTCCTATAAAACATATGTCTTTGACATAGCTTTTCAATCTTAATGGCCATTCATAATACATTGTTGATAAAGATATGCAACTTGGTCCTATCTTAACATTTAAATCTGCCGTATTTGTCTTCCTTAAATAAAAAGGATTATTTTTATACCTTTAAAAGCAGGTACTATCAATCAACATTATCTACCTCCTTAATTTATTGTGGCCAGGCTTATAGTAAATTAGAGATTGGAAATACATTCTTTGGAGTTATTTTAAGTACATTATTAATACTTGACTGAAATAACATATACATTAGAGTAGCAATAGCACCCAACCTTGATAATTCTTTTTAGACTCTTGCTACTCAAAGTATGGTCCATGGACTGGCAGCAAGGGTGTAACCTGGGAAGCTTTTAGAAATGCAGAATCACAGGCCCTAGGCCTACTGAATCACTTTCTATATTTTGACAAGATCCTAGGTGATTTGTATGCTCTCTAAATTCTTTTGTACTTCTTTAGACTCTTTTGAAGTCTTTGCATATAATTTGTTTTACTGAATAAAAATACAAAAGAACCTTATAATTATTTGACATTAATACTTCTGGAGAGAATAATAGGGGAATTGTAGCAAAGGTGTTTTCTTTTCTTTTTTTTTAAGAATTTTGCATAACATTTGTTGAATAATTTTGCAATGACAAGAAAATAAAATTACTTTTGAAATTTTGATTCATAGAAATCTTTTAGAGATGCTATCAGTTTTTATATAATAATGTACCGTAGTTGACTTACATTTATCCTTTAGCACTAATAAGCAGATTCTGGAATTTATTAGAAATAAACTTAATGCAAGTTCCTCAAAATATTTTAACATTTAATTATAGTGAAATCTGGCCTCTGATAAACTGTGGTTACTAGCAACAACTCTTTTAGTAATATCCTGGATTTTCTAACAATGATAACATTTTAATTTTCAAAGTAGGGTCAAATACATCAACAGCAAATGAGATTCTTTCAACTTGTTTGTGTAATAGATGTTACTTCTGAAATACTTTTTCTTCACTTGTATTTTCACCCTCTTTCAAGTCAGAAAAGTCAATTTAATAAATATTGGCACTGGTTCAATGATCTTATAATCTAAAGTATTTTTAGTTCCATTTTTATTGCCCCTCTAAGCCCAGATTGTATTTTTTAAATTCTTGACCAAATTTTGCTTAGCTTTATGTTTTACATGGAAAGAAATCAAGAGCTGCTGTTCTTTTGCATTTTAGCCCACTTGCATCCTCTACGAGTACAAGAGGGAAATATCCAAGTGTTATTCATTTGACAGTCTTTGCTGCTTATTTCTAAGGAAGTAATTCTCTACTTAGTAATAATCACCCCAAAGTGACTAGCTATTGGGCAGAGATGAAGCTGCTATTGTATCTGCATGTCTAGGATAGGATTTAATTGTAAGAGAAAATGATATCCTATCACACTGGCATTTTATCTTGCCCCAGAGACACTTAGGGGAGGGAGGTGAGCCAAGAAATGTCAAGGGAATGGCTGATGCAGCAGAGACTGGTTCTCAGTCCCAGGGAAATGGGCTGCTAATGCTTAGAGGAATGAAGAGGGATTATAGTATATTTGTATTTTGTTTTAGGTAAGACAACACTTTAGTCTGAATACAGGAAATAACCTGCCAATTTAGATGAGTGCGTTATAACACTTGGTATTTGAAAGAGTTTAGCAAGAAATGGGAGAATTACTTTTTTTGGTTGTCTACTTCACAAATACATTTAGATTAATTTTAGACTACATCAGTGTTCTTTGAGTCAAGATGATTTGGGGAGTAGGAATATAACTTCTATGAGATAAATGAATGTGAATGACATCTGGTTGTTTTTTAGGGAATATAAAATTCCCCGGTAGATTTTTAAATAATTTATAAATGTAGGATTGGGTCAACAATTAGACTGATTACTCGAAATTAGTATTTCTTTGTAAAATTAACTGTTCACAAGGGTATACCGAAATGAAAAAAGACTTTATTTATAAGACTGGAAAGCCAAAAAGCAAAAGCTAGGGAGACAAGGGGAGTTGATATAGAAACACAGTCACTCCATGCATAATTAAACAATTAACTCTTTTACGGAGAATATAGAACTGCTAATTAATGCTAAACCTTTAACTTTCCAACATTTTCAACATTTACTTTCACAATTAGTTTCCATCATAACTCCACATCCCTCAACAGCTTATTCCTCTTTGCCTTCAAATGAGCAAAGTTTGTTTCATCTTGATAGAAGAAATAAACAAAAACAATTTTCTAGCTTGACCCTCCTGTTTGCTTGAGGCATCAATATGTATTCCTCACTCCTATCCCTGCCAAAATTCTCTTTCTGGTGTTCACATCTAAGGGTCACTACTGACCTCTTTTTTTTTTTTAATATTTACTGTAAACAAAAGCACCTAGTCCATAGTTGGTACTCAAATACTTGTGCTATTTTCCTTCTTATAAAATCCAAGCATTTATTTTCAATGTTTGTTTCCTCTGATTGCTCCATGATATTTAGTGCCATTGACTGCCATCACATTGAATTTCCTGTTATCCTGACATTTATTCCTATTCCTAAGTCACAAACTGTACTACTATTTGACCATACTTTTTGATTTCTTTAATGACTTGTCTTTTTTATCCCACTCTTTCCCATTGATGAGCTTATCCATGAGCCGGCAACCAATCCTCTAAGAAGTAAGACTCCCACTGTCTTGAGCCTCTAATTTCCTAACCCTACTCTGTTTTTTAAATTTCAGATCGTCTGTTAGATATTTCCACTTGGATGTCCTACTGTTATCTCAAACCCAGTATTTCTCAAAGAGAATGTATTTTTTTTTATCCCAAATCATCTATACTATCTTTATTTCCTTGTCTGCTCATGCATCAGTGTTGCCTTCATCAGCTGTACTCAAGATGTTTGTTTCACTCTAGACTTTTTTTCTCTTTCTATCATTATTTTTGGGAAGCCCAGTTAGTCTCTTGATTCCAGTAAAGTTTTTCTTAGGAAATTAACTCTAGTTGGTATTTCTTCCTCTCCACATCCCACACCACGGTTGGTACCTTTTTCCAGGTCTTTGTTAGTAAATCACAATGAGATCTACCTGACTAATGGGAGATATTTCAATTTTATTAATCTGTAGGTAGCAGAATGTCACATCAGAGTTTACTTTTTCCCCCATTTCTCATCAGTGAGATGCCACAAAATGCATCATTAACCTTCATTTCTCTCCCCCATCATAACATACAGGGATTCTCCCAAAGAAGGGGTAATTATTTTTGATTCCCAGAGGGTTGCCTTCCTCATAAGGGTGAGTGAGTTACAACTTTGCATTTGGAGAATATAATAGGAAAATCTGCTCAGTGCCTTGCAGGGAGGGACAGGATGGCTGGGTGACAGATATTGAACTGATCCAGACCCCAAAGAGATGAGAGCTAAGAGCTACAGCCTTGGAAGCTCAAGTGAGGGGCACTGTTTCCTAGTTTAGCACTGAGGGAATGGGTCCCTATACTTCCTTGAAGACCCACAGTGGCCTGTCTAGGATCTGAATTATTGAGGCATCATTTGAGTTGTGGATTGTATCTGACACTTGGATTTTGGTGAGATCAGCTTAAACACGGGCAACACATAGCAGCAAGAAACAGTGCATGACACTCCAAGTTTTCCCTGATTGGTTGTGCAAGTTGGACTATGTGAACCCTGGATATTTTGGTCAATGGGAGGAGTGTTCTGAGAAATAAGATATGGAACTTCGTGCTAATAAATTAGGGACACAAGGTATTATTTGGAAATGTGAAATATTGATTATATTTACATCCTGTGAATTTTGGGGGCATTTTATATCAGTTTCACATGCAAGCACTCTGAAATTTATAGAATAACCATATGTCCCAGTTTGCTCAAGACAGTCTGTTTCCACCTGTTATCCTGGTGTAGTTTTGAATAGTTTTCTCTTTTATCCTCAAAGTTGTCTAATTTGGATGATAAATGATTACTCTCCTTATAAACCTTGAATTCACAGGTTTTGAATTAATGAAGAAACTCTTACCTCCTATGCAAAATCTAGATCTTGGGACTTTGACCCTCAGGCAAAATACCTGCATATTTTGAACATACTTAACTAATCAGCTTCCCAACAAGGACCACAAAGCTACCTCATATGTTCATTTTCATGCAAAGCAGAGAAAGAAGAAACAGACTTCTTCCACACCCCTCACCCCACAGATGGATGGCTATGCTTATTGCACAGGAACAAGGAGTACAAGAAGAGTTCTACATGGGAATCGGACTTGGCCCAGTGGTTAGGGCGTCTGTCTACTACATGGAAGGTCTGCAGGTCAAACCCCGGGCCTCCTTGACCCGTGTTGAGCTGGCCCATGCACAGTGCTGATGCACGCAAAGAGCGCCCTGCCACGCAGGGGTGTCCCCCACATAGGGGAGCCCCACATGCAAGGAGTGCGCCCTGTAAGGAGAGCCACCCAGCATGAAATAAAGTGCAGCCTGCCCAGGAATGGCGCTGCACACACAGAGATCTGACACAACAAGATGATGCAACATGAAGAAACACAGATTCCCGTGCTGCTGACAACAACAGAAAGCGGACGGAGAAGACGCAGCAAATAGACACAGAGAACAGAAAACCAGGGCGGAAGGGGAGAGAAATAAATAAATAAATAAATCTTTAAAAAAAAAAGAAGAAGAAGAAGAGTTCTATAGACAGGCAGAAGTCATGCTTTTGAGGTCCAGAAATTAGGTGCACTGGCAAAACATAACTCAGTGAATCTCAGGCTGTGACCAATTGGGTTACCTCCTTCTCCTTTGGGTGCAGGTAAAAATGTTGCATTCAGCTCTTTTTTAAATATTTTAATAGGTGAAAGGAACTTGCATGAATGATCCCCAAAATACTTGGTATGTCTCCTTCAAGCTATTGCTTCCTAATTGTTAACCTTATTTACCACGATCTCTCTCCGGTACTCCCTTCACTTGATCACAGCAAACACGAAGATGAATACAGAGGAGCTTTCAAGGTCCTTCAATATCTGGATTCTGCCCACGACTTCAGTTTCACCTCTTTTTCCTCCAAGGCCCAGACCACAGATTACTTCCTCTATGAGAGAGCAGTCTCAAATTTATGGGGCATATGAATTATCTTGAGATCCAGTCAGAATGAAGATTTTGATTCATTAGATCTGGGCTGAGGCCTGAGATTTTGCATTTCTAACCCGCTCCCATGCGGATACGTTTGCTGCTGGGTTCGTGGAATACATTTTGAGCATCAAGGCTCTTTGAGGCCTCATTCAAGTCTCTAGTTAACTCCGTTTCTTCAAAAGTCTAGATAAAGGTTTGCAAAATTGTCTTCAGCTATTCTTAATGACAAACTATTCATTTTCAAGTATATATTCTCTAATATTGCTATTAAAATATTTCTTGCTCATATGGTATCATTCCAGGTAGATGGAAAGCTTCTTTAGTGCGGGTAAGTTGTCTGACTTCTGCACTTTCCTATAATAGGGGTTTTAATGCCTTGCATAGTAGGTGCACAATGCATGCTGATTAATTATGCTTAAGAGATGTCTTCTTATTCTTCTATAAATTGATAATTCTTGAGACACATTAAATTTACAGTTTGGAAACAAGCAAATATTTTAAGCAAAGTTATAAAATATCTTCAAAGAGAGTAACTAAGAGCAATTTGAAGAAAATGCTGAATTATCAAATCACAACACTAGATCAAAAGATCTATATTTAAAAATATTATTAACCTGAATAGTCTTTACAAACCAAGTTAGGAAAACATGTATTATTGTTTTGATTACAAGTTTTCTAGAATAATCCTGACAATTACTTCCAAATTTATTTATATAAAATTGCATTCTTGAACACAAATACAATCAATTAACATAGGTCGAATACATCTTCACAGAGAACTCCTATTGAAGAGTTTAAAAAGGATTTCAAAAGTTAGACGGTCTACAGAAATAACATTCTATAAACTCTCCTTTCGGAACTTTGAGACACAGTTGGAAACCTCCCACAGACATCAGGATGTAACAGCCTGAAGAAAAGCTGGTGAAAATTTTAGAAAATTAAAAAGGAATAAAATGGTCATAAAATCTTCACTACAGACTTTGGATCTCTGTTTATAAATGAATGTATTGATTGAGTCATCTTTTAAAATTCTCAGAGGAAGTCAGATGCTCCTGAGTAAATTTTATGGATGTATATATTGCAAAGTATGTACTTTGCCAAGGGTTTACAATCGCCTTCAATGGAATAAATATGTGTCTACAGTAATTTTAACCTTTTCCTTAAGAAAATCTCATAACTTCTTAAAGGTCTCATAGTTCAGGAAAGAAATTGGAAGGGCTGAATATTTTCCAGATGTGTAATATATATCATTCACTATGAGATTCTATTCAATTTTGCTTCATTTTTAAATTAATGAAATATTCTTTGGATGTTTGTTCTCACGACCAACATTTAATTTATATTTCTCTACACATATCCCATTTGGTGGCATTGGTAAGAAAGAACGGTCCTTATCTAGAGTTTTTTAGAGATGTTAAAGCAGTTTTCTTGTAAGGATCCTTGGCACTAACAGCTGTCATTCTAACTGGATACTGTGCACATCTAGGGGTGGGAGACTAAGTAGACTTTGATTCTAAGGCAGTTTCATGATAACTCATATTAATATATATCAAACAGAGTTGTTTGATTAGGGTAGTAAGTGTCCCTCTTTCAGGTAAGATTTTTGATGAATCTAAAAATGAAACTGGCTTCACAAGTCCTTATGACTTCTACAAGCTTATAAATTACGAGGAAAACCTTTTTCATTTGCCAAACATTGAGATAGACATTAGCATTTCACATCTGTTTTTGCTATGACAGTTCCTACAGGAGCTAAGATATGACTCTGCATTTTAAATCACATGATTTAGTTCTAATCCATCCTTTCAGTATCTTGAATTGCAGCTTGAATCAAGTATTTATGCAGAACAGAGTTATACCATGAGTAAAATGTCATGGGTTTCAAAATAGAGTATTTCAATTTGTCATAAACAGAGTCTGGGTCCTTAAATGTTAAATAATACACTTCTTTTAAGAATCAGAAAATATTTGTGAATTTGTGAGGATAGGGGATCAAATTGAAACATATATGCCCATGTGCATGCACACACATACACACACTTTTGATTCTAAGTGCCAATAATGAAATTGATAACAAATCAGACAGCTCATTCTCAGACAACATGTAGACTGAATCCTTACAAGTACACTTCAATATATTAGGAACTCAGGTTAAAATCTTTTCAGACAATAAATCAGACTTACAGTACAGAGTTAAATACCTTTAGATATAAGTGTATATATGTATACACACATATATGTACATACTCATACACATATATATTAAACAAAATGTAATGTATACCTTGAGTATTTAAGGGTTGCAGGCAGTTATAAGTAGCTTTGGTTTAGTGGAGGTTATGGAACAAAGCTCTTTATATTATTTTTAACTAAATATTTTGCCTGTGGGCTATACCTGCTCTCTGTCCATTAACTACATTATTTGTCATAAGTTGACTTCACTATGTCTGAATTCCCAATGGCAATGGGAAGGGGTCATTTTGTGAGTTGAATAAGCAATTCATAGCTGGTCTGTGCTGTCTTTTTAGTTCCTAAAGGCACCTTGCCAAAGCATGAAACAGAAATGGTCCGAACCAATTTCCTTGGTATGAGGAAAAGATACAGTCCTGTCAACTGGGCTTGAAGGAATAAAAATAAGCAAAATGCCACTGATACTGCCCATCTCCAGTTATTACAAGAGTTTGTGACTCTTCCCTCCCTCTCCTATTCCATATAACTTTTAGTTTAGGACTTAGAACTTTGAATACATAGAAATAAATAGGATTCCATTTAGGGGAAATAAATTCTATGGAGACCGGTTTATTTGAGGGGCAAAATTCGAGTGTTTTTTAACTTTTTGTATATTCAATAAGACTCCCTGTAGGGCTGAATAACACTAACTACCCTAAATAAAAAAAGGGTAACAATAGCTTTCCATTTACGACTTATACTTACTGAATGTCCCTTTAGAGAGTGGCTTTGTATTCACTTATAAGGATAATAATTCAATGTATAATTCCTCTCTCTCTCTATTGAACCTCTCAAATAGAAATTCTGCTACCTGATTCCTTACCCCTAAAAGGAAAGGAAAACCTTCCTCTCTTGATGTCTCTACTTAGCAAGGGCTTACTGAATTTTGATTTATGCTGTCAGTGTTTGGCAAGGAATGATAAACTTTTTTCTAACTTTACCTTTTTTCTGCATCCTCAAATGTGAAATGAATCACTGTTTCATTTTATTTTCATGCTATTTCTCCCAGTTTTGTTTGTTTTTTCCAAAAGAAAAGAAATATGTGCAAGTAAGTGTTGACCTAGTGCTGGAAATCAAATTTTTTACTCCTTTTCATCTAGAAAATCAGGATTGTTTGAACAGAATTGGGTGGTGGGCTTGAAAAAATTGAATATATTCTCCTTATTTTGATTCTGTTTTTGCTGGGTATTTATGGGAATATATGTCTGCAGGGGAATTCTAAGTCTCAGGCTTCAGGCATCCTCTTTTGTGATCTGAGTGTGATGTAGGGGGTGGGGGTTATTGCGTGATGTATAGAGGAAATTTTAGCATGAGTCAGTGCAATAAGCATCAATGTAAATTTAGCAAAACGGATGACACATTTATGGATCAAAAAACAATAGGCGGGAAGCGGTTGTGGCTCAACTGATAGAGTGTCTGCCTACTATATAGGAGGTCCAGGGTTCGGTACCCAGGGTCTCCTGACCCATGTGGTGAGCTGGCCCATGCGCAGTGCTGCTACATGCAAGGAGTGCTGTGCCATGCAGGGGTGTCCCCTATGGAGGGGTGCCCCATGTGCAAGGAGTGTGCCCTGCAAGGAAAGCTGCCCCATGTGAAAAAGTGCAGCTTGCCCAGGAGTGGCGCTGCACATGCGGAGAGTTGATGTAGCAAGATGATGCAACAAAAAAGAGACACAATTTCCTGGTGCCACATGACAAGAATGCAAGTGGACACAGAAAAACACACAGCGAATGGACACAGAGCACAGACAACAGGGGGGAAGGGGAGAGAAATAAATAAAATAAATCTTAAAAAAAAATAGGTAAAGGTGATTTCATTAAACCCATTAATAATCTGGATATATGGAGATTTCAAAGGTTGTGTGTGTGACATTTTCTAGAGGTTTATAATTCTACTGTATATATAATTCACAATATAGAAAAGTCTAAATCTGCTGCTCTAGATGTTCAAATGAGTACTGAGGACTTCATGCAACTACTTGTATCTCTTAAGCCTGTCCTTATAAGAAGCAACAGCACTCCACACCAACAACAAATATTGTCATGAGGCCTTTGGGAGAGAGAGAGAGAAATATGATTCTGAGCAGAGAAATTCAGGACTCACATCTGGCCAGTCTTACTCCTTTTCTTCTAGGTTACCAAGGCTATAAACAAGGGGAAGCAGGGATAACCTGGAAATCAATCTGCAGAATACTAAAAAGGTCACCATGGTACAGAGTAGATTGCTGCATTACTCAGAAGATATGATGTGTTAAAATGTGTATGCCACATCTCAAATGACAATAATTGTGATACGAAGAGGAACAAGTTGCCAATCTCTTGTTAATGGTTTTAGAACAGACTGAAACCTGTTTTCAGAACCTTCTTATGTTGTGCCTTACTTTGCAACAATTTTATAAATCTATTGTTTTGTAATTAAACTTTTTTTTATTTTGGAAAGAATTCAAATCTGAAGACTATTTCAATTCACCTACATATACCTCTCATAACATTTTGCTACATTTGCATGTTCTCTCCATATGTGTGTATACATACATATATGTAAACACATTCTTATTCTTTCTTTTTTCCCCTATTGTCACTTAATTTATAGAGAAGTTTTGAACTGTGTAAGAGTTCCATCGAAAGTATGGGGAATTCCCTTCTACCCCACTCCACCCCCCTCCCACATTTTCCCCTATTAATTACATCTTACGTTATTGTACATTTTTTACAATTGATGAAAAAATATTGAAGCATTGCTACTAACCAGGGTCTATAGGTTACAATATGGTTTACACTTTTCATTGTACAGTTTTATCGGATTTGACAAAATGTATAATAGCATGTATCACTCATTGCAATATCACGCAGAACAATTCCAATGCCCTAGTAATGTCCTATGTTACACTTATTTTTCCCTCTCCTCCCCTCAGGACCTCTGGTAACCACTAACTTTATATCAATGTTTCAAGTACTTTCATTACAACAATAACCATAAGTCTACTTAGGTCCATGATTGCATTTCCCCCTTATGTTTGTTCATACCTTAGTCTTGAGGATTTGGGGACAGTGATGTCCACTGTGCTTCAGATTGAGAAGGGGCTTAGATCTTGTGGAATAGATGGAAGGAACTGTTTTGCTTGCAGTTATAGATAATTTGTTTTTTTTTTTGTCATAGGGATTGTCCATTATCATCATTTTGTTAGTTGTCCTGGGCAAGTCCTATGAACTGGAGAGTAGGTGTTGGACCCAACTCTGCTGAGATTCAGGTCTCAATTGTCATATGAAAAGACCAAAGATTTAATTCTGAGACATATATTTAATGGGTATAGTGCTAGTTGTAAGTTCAAATAATAGAGGTAGAAGAATCATGTGTAGGGAAATTATAAATGAGTCTAACTCTGTTACATTGGGGAAATAGGTTATATATTCCAAGGTAAGGCCCACTGATGGGGTGCTGGTTTAATGGGGTTGTGTGTCTTGCCTATAGTGTCCAGATGTCTCTAGAGCCCTGGGGACACCATTCTTTGGGTTTTGTTTGCTCTGTCAGTGAGTTCTGCCTGAGACGTATACGTGCAGCAACCTCTGAAACACCTTCCCGACTCATCTTTAAAATCTCTTAGCCATAAAAACTCTTTACTATTTAATGTTTCCCCCTTTTGGTCAAGGCCTTTTTCCAAATGCATCCCTGGTTGGCACTTGGTATTAATCCTTTGGTGTGAGGGAGTCCCATCTCCAGGAGTCATATCTCTCTTGGGGGGCATCGTGAGTTTATTTGCAAAGTTTGACTTTTAGAGAGAGGCCACATTTGAGGAACCAGGAGGATTTTAGGAGGTAACTCTTAGGCAATAGTTCTCATTAGGCTAAGTTTCAATTTTGCAAGAATAAGGTTCATAAGTACAAGCATTAATATTGAGGGTTTGGCATATTGATCTGTTTTCTTTTATTTGGCACTGCCTATGTACTCTAGAGGTTCTTGCCTCTCTACTAGAGAATGTAGCAGGACTCCCAAGGATGGGGATTTAATATTTTGTTTCTTATAGTGTGGGTCTCCACCCACTGAGATAACACCCTATGACAACATGCACACATTTATATCCCACAGAGGCATGCCCCAGGTGTGTGCTTCCCCACCCAGCCCCTCATCAACAACACCCTAAACAGGGACCCTCCCTGCTGTAGTTGCCAAAAGAGCATTCCCACAATTGTATTCTCAACCATAGTCCTCATCCTCTACAGTGTTCACCTGTTCCTTTCTCCTGCCTTCCCCCCAGTTCTGTGGATGGCCCAACTCATCCCCCAACCCCATTCTCACTCACACTCCAGCACCAACAACCCCACTCAGACTGCAGCACCCCCATCACCCCCATCGACTGCCAAACTACCACTATCCACCTTATCAAAGATTTTGCCCAGATTGAGCTTCACTTCAGCACTCTCTACTCCCTTTCTATCCCCTGGTAGCCTATCTTCCCGACTCTGCTTCTGTGAGTCTGCTCAATAGCCTTAGAGCATATCATATATACATGCATATATACATGTGTATATACACACACACACACACACATATAAACTATACACATATATATATTAACATTCTTATTTTCATAAAGAAATCTTTTTAGCCATTTGAATGTAAGTTCAGCTGCAATCTCTTAAGAACAGGGGATTCTTTTATATAACCTGACTGCAGTTTTCAAGTTCAGATAATAATTCATTTGTAAGAGTACTCTGATTTCAAAATCTAGCTTTTTATTATTTTTTTCCAGGGAGATCAACTCCATAATGAAATAGCCCCTGATGTCTGTCTATGATTGATTTTCCCAAAATGAAGCCTACCTTGCTGCTCTCACCAACCTTCTGCCCAATTATTCTTGCATGCCCTTTCCTCTCAGTCTCTCATCTTCATCTACCTTTTGTTCCCTTTACAGTTTCTCTCTCACAACTGATATTTTTAAAGGCCAGTTACTGCTGTTCTCTGTTCAGCTAAGCCATTAGCTGCATTGCTTATTTTAATATACATGCCTAAAAAAGAAACCTTGGTTATATTTTACAGTTTGGTGGGTGACTATTATTTCCTCCAGTCTTGGTAGGAGGAGGTTTCATTCAAACTTTAAGATCATTCTAGAGTAAGTAGTTCAGTAGCTGATGTGGTAATTAATATTGTGGCTATGTGAAAAAAGTCACAGGCAAAACATATGCGGGTAGATCACTCTTAGCCTTTGCTCTTATCAACAGCTTAGCACCTGATACTTTGGCTGGCAGCTCTGAGCTCTTTTAGGATCTTCTCCCTGGGATGAGGAGAGATTCTTAAAGAGCAGAGAAATGCAATTGAACTCAGAGAAGAAAACATAGTCTAACAGTCTATTTCAGAACTTTTCAAAAGCAATTGCCAAGTAAAAGCAGGGTCTCATACCATATATATGTGTGTGTGTGCACGCGCTTGTGTGTGTATTATATAAATGCTTATCCTGGAAAGATCCTTCCTCAAGGATCCAGGTTAATAGCCTGAAATCAATTCATGCAGCTGAAAGGATGAAAGGAGATTTCATGGTCTGGGGTGTCAGCTGTCTTTTGCATGCTTTGGGGGTTTTCTTTGGCTGCCTAACTAGAGGCAAGGATTAGTGACACGGTGCTTGTGTTCAGTCATATGAACTTCTCTCCTTTCCCCTCAGAATGAAACCCAGGCTGTGGGAATCAGGGGTTCCTTTAATGTTTGTAGGTTAGAATGGACAGGGTTTACATAGCAATATTCACATGCAGGCACCAAGAAGAACATCTTTACCTTTTAGGAATGATCAGATTTTTCTTTCTACTTAAAGCAAATAAAGTTTAAGGAAGAAGGGTAACCTCTTTGGAAGGCAAATCAGGTCATCTGTATAGCCAGAGAGATTTCATTTTTAATTTCCTCTTTTCCTGTGCCTTGAACCTGGTGGTTTGGTTTGAGGAGAGAAAGGATAATCCTTTTTTACCCCAGAGGTTTTCCTGCAATCAAATACAGTTCCTGGGCTCTTTAAAACCACATTCCTACTCACTTTGAAGTCTATTAGCCATATAAACTCATTTGTCTTTACCCTTTCCCCCTTTTGGTCAAGGTCTTTTTCCAGTTGCATTGCTAGTTCATGCTTGGTAGTAATCCCTCAGTGCCATGGATTGCACTTATGCATGTCTCAGTAGGATTTCATTGACTGCTAAGTAAATATTGCCTCAAATAGCAGGGCTCCTGAGGGCTCTGACACTGTAGTCAGGGTAGATAGCTCAGGAGTTTGGTGCCTTGTCAGTGGGCCCTACTTTGGAATTTATGCTCCCCAGTGTGACAGAGTTGGACTCACAGTTGTTTTCCTACACATGGTTCTTCTGCCCCTTCTATCTGAATCTATAGTCAGTACTAGAGATGATAGGTATATGTCCAAGAGACTTAAATCTTTGGGCTGTGCATGAACCAATTGGGCCCTGAATCTCAACAGAGTTACAACTGGAGACCTATTGTCCAGTTCATTGGACTCACCTAGGACAACATACAAGATGATGATGGACAACAACCATCCCAAGGAGCAGAGAGTATCTGCAACTGCAAGCAAGATAGTTCTAACAATTTGTCCCAGAGAATTAAGCCCCTCTCAATTAAAAGTAGAGTGGGCATCACTATCCCAGAATACTCAGGATTGGGAAATGAACAATGGACTAGCATAGACCTACAGTTATTCTACTATAAACTTTGTGATTCTAGCAGTGGAAGAACTTTTATCATTGATGTGGAAGCTGTGGCCACTGGAAGCTCTAAGGGAAGGGTGAGGGAAAAATAGGTGTAATTTGGGGGTATTTTTTGGGACATTGGAATTGTCCTGAATGACATTGCAAAGACAGATATAGGCCATTGTACATCTTGTAATAACTTTCAAAAATTGGCAGGAGAGAGTGTAAACTACAATGTAAACTATAATCCATACTTAGTGGCAATGGTGCAAAATGTGTTCATCAATTGTAACGAATCTACCACACTAATGTTGTTGGTAGATGTTGTTAATGTGGGAAAATGTGGGAGGTGTAGGGAGCAGGACATATGGGAATCTCCTATATTTATTATGTAACATTTACATAATCTAAGTTTCTTTTTTAAAAAATATATAAAAGTATATTAAACAAACCAAAAAACCCCACCTTCCTAACTAAGGTGCCCCTAGCTTCTGTTACCAGTGTGGTTCTGAATGCCAATATCTTTCTGACCAAGTAAGTCAGAGTAGGTAAAAAAATATATTACACATACCATCTTCTCCTAAATTTTTACCCTTGAAAATTAGGTCCAAGATTTTCTTTTTATAAGCTGTACTCTTGATGGAACCAGAAAACATTGGTTTCATTTTGGGATAGGTGTCTTTTGAGACAACACAAACAAAAAGCTCTAGATTTCTATTATTTAGTTATTAAGAATTGGAGCCCAACAGATTTGTTGAAAATAATGCTGATTTCTTAACTTTAAAAATGTAACCAATATATGGTCAGGCAGTGGTTCTCTAACTTTAGTGTGTATCAGTATCATTAGGAGGGCTGGCTGGAAGACAGCTCGCCAAGCCCCCACCTTCTCATTCAGCAGGCTTGTGGTGGGGCATGAGGAGCTGTAGTTCTGACATGTTCCCAGGTGATAGTGCTGTTCTGGGGATGCCACTTTGAGAGCCACTGGCCTAAGAAAGTGGGTCTCAACCATGATAGAATTACCTGGGAGAGTTTTTTTTTTTTTTTTAAGATTTATTTATTTTATTTCTCCCCCCCCCCCATTGTCTGCTCTCTGTGTCCATCTGCTGCGTGTTCTTCTTTTCCGCTTCTGTTGTCAGCGGCACTGGGAATCTGTGTTTCTTTTTGTTGCGTCATCTTACTGTGTCAGCACACACTTCATGTGTGCGGTGCCATTCCTGGGCAGGTTGCACTTTCTTTTGTGCTGGGTGGCTCTCCTTACGGGGCGCACTCCTTGCAAGTGGGGCTCCCTCCTTGTGAGCGGGGCTCCCCTGTACGGGGGACACCCCTGCGTGGCAGGGCACTCCTTGCGCGCATCAGTACTGCGCATGGGCCAGCTCCACATGGGTCAAGGAGGCCCGGGGTTTGAACCGTGGACCTCCCGTGTGGTAGACGGACGCCCTAATCACTGGGCCAAGTCCTCTTCTCCCTACCTGGGAGAGTTTGTAACTGTAAAGGGGCCTTGGCCGCACCCTATACCTATTCAATCAGATACTGTATAATTGGACCTAGGCATGGTAGCCTTTAATAGTTCCTAGGTGATTCTAATGAGCAGCCACGTTTGCATTCCACTGATGGTCATCCCTAAAGAAGGGAGCTTTTAAACACTGATGCCTGGACCCCAGTCCTACAGATTCTGGTTAAGATATTGGTTAAGGTGCAAACTGGGCTTTGGGATTTCACTCCCCAAGTGATTCTAATAAGCAGCAGCTTATTGGATTATTTCATTGGAATTTAACTTATTTATATTGATATTGAATACATATAAACATATTTATACTGGAATATTGAAATGCACTTATTAGAATAAATGATTCTAATAAGCAGTTAAGAACCACTGTCCCAAAGATCTCCTCTAGCTCTAAGAAGTTCATGATTTTAGGATAACACTATGTAAAGGGCACAATATTCAAGGAAACAAACATTATTATAGAGAGGACTACTGATTTGTTCCATAGTCATTATGTGATTCCCAAGTTTATATTGAACTGATTTCATTGGCTATGATGTTGTATTTATAGCAAATCAGTTAAATTTTGAATTTTTATCTTAAATGGCCAAGAAATGTATTTAGTTTCAAACAAACTCACTTTTGTTCAAACTGTGTACATTTTCATTTGGGCAAAAATCCAAAGTGGGAAAATTTTATTCACACATTTCTTGCCAGTTAATGTTTATCTCTGTTCTAGTTAAATTTCAGTACAGTGAAAAATAATAGACAAGCAAAGGACTCTGGGCCTGCCGCTATAACAGATGTTTACCTGTCTGGTTTGGCTGATTGGTTACAAATTTGTATGTCATTAAGGATATGGCACTAGGTAGAGCAAGACCTCTCAGAAACAACAGCAGCCAGAGAAACCCTCCTCAAAGTAGAGTGTCGAATTAGGGAAGCATCAATAAACTCTTAGAAGTCCCAGCCCTGGTCTGTGAAGCAGATCCTCTTCTGGTGGTCAGGGCAGTAAGAGCTTGAGTGATACTTATTAAAGTAACAAGATGCTCCTGAATTTTAACAGGATATTCATTAAACGTATTTATATCTTCCTTTCTGGGCTGTAGAGTACAGCATGTCCTCCCTTTGAACTACTCTTAGCACATAATCAGCCACCAAATGTTGCATGATGTTGAGTAAGTTAATTAACTTTCTCATCTCTTAGATTTCTCTTATGTAATACAATATTTATCTTGAAAGGGTTTTTAGAAATAGGTGAGGTAACATTCAAAGAATTTCACCCAGTACCTGTTATGTAATAGAAGTTCAGAAACAATAATTCTTCTCCCCTGCCCTTTCTAATATTAATATAAAAAGATTATTATTAAGTTTCCTAATGTCACTCTCTCCTTTGTCTTTGCCCATCATCATCATCATTCAAAAATTTCCCTTTCTCTCTCTCCATATTTATTGGACTGCTACAAAATCTCATCCTGTGTGTAGGCACTAAAGAATACAAGTTTAAATAAACTATAAAAAAAAAAGAAAAAGAAAAAAACAAAAAACAAAAAACTATAGTCCTTGCCCTTAGCATACCCAGTCTAGTGAGGAAGCAGACAAAACAAACACACACCACATGTGGATATTATACCTAAGGTATGAAAAGTGGATACAGAACAGAAGCAGCACAGAAGAGTGGTACCTAAATTCAGAGGTGAGTCTGGGAAGTATTTGAGGATGTATCCTGAAGGAGATTAGTCCTAGGGAGCAAGGGTTATCCAGATGTGGCAGGAAACATGGGGAAGAGGGGAGGGGAGGGGGATGGGAGGGAATTCCTGGCCAAGAACAGCATGTGAATAAATGGGGCCCGACGTGAGTGAGAAAGCATGCCATAGGTTAGGATGGTTGATCTGCTTGGGGACTATGGGGTAAGTGTGGGGGTAAGGCAGGAAGGATAAGCAGATGCCAGATCACAAAAGACCTATGCTGGTGGTTCTCAAAGTGTGGTCCCCAGGCCAGAAGCACCAGTGTTGACATCACCTGGGAACTTGTTAGAAATACAAATTCTCCTGCCCTACCCTGAACCTATTAAATGAGAAAAATTGGGCACAGAGCTCAGGATTCTTTGTTTTTAACAAGCCCCCTAAGTGATTGTGATGCACAGTAAAGCTAGAGAAACACTGTTCTATACCATAATGAGAAATTTGGCCATTATCCTGAAGGAAATTGGGAACCATGGAAAGATTTTACATAAGATATTACTATTTTTTTAAGACACCCTGGCAGCAAGGTAAAGGAGAAATGAGACAGGTGCATGGAGGATGCATGAATAGTAGAGAGAAGTTATAGGGAGACAAGGAAGAAATTTGAGAAGTGAGAGAGAATGTAATTGTTAAGTATAGTGCTCATAACAGTGTGTTAGGTTTATGATATAAAGTATAATAATATTTGGTTTCTGCCCATATGATGTTGATAATCTAGACTTGGATTCATTACTTCGAAGAATACCTTCTAACAAGCCAACAGAGCACCATATGTATTTACTGAGCAACTACTTAGTCTCTGCAGGAGTGATTCTGTACAGTTACTCTGGTTGATCGAGACAGAACTACAAGGAGAATCCTTGCTGCCTTTTACACTTGGGGAAAACTGGACTGAACTAGTACCACAAAGAGTTTAGTATATAAAATGGAAAGGTGATGATTAGAACAAGAACGTAAGTTGATTGGATCATAATTTCTCTGATTCCACAAACGTGACATCAAACTATGTAAATATATCAACTCATTCTGTTTGAAATGTACTTTTGAATAGCACAAATCTGGATCTTATTTGTAAAAAGTGTGAGAGAACTGACTGTGAACGCTGGCTTTCCGTTATCTATTAGAAAAGGGCCAAACTAGATTTTGTTTACGCTAGAGTGTTGTTTATTATCAACAATAGAAACAGACAATTGCATTCATATCTGTAGAGAAAAGGTGCGGGCAAGCGAGTGGCCTCGGATGAAGCTGGAGTGGAAGCTGGAATAGACCTGCAAGCCTGTTCTCCCTTTCTGGGAGGGAAGAGAAAAGGAGATGCTTCGTTGACTGAGAAAGGAAAGATTTCCCAGATATTTGGCAGCTTTATCTTCCCAACATCACCTTCCCCCAAGCCCTTGGGTGCTTAGAGTCTGTCATAAAACGAGGAGTGAACCCCTGTTTGTCTCTATGTGCTCTCAATGCAAAGTCTGTGCATAAGGACAGAAACGAGCGGCTGAAAATAGGTGCACGACTTGTTGAGCATACAAATCACTTCCCCCCTAGTCTCCAAGGGAGGGAGAGAAGAAAAAAGCCCTTCTACATTCTCCTTCCAGCCGGCTCTGCATTCCGGCGAGGAGGCTGAGGCTGGTTCTCCCGCGCTCCTCCCGCCTTCCCAGCAGGAAACTTTTTTTAATCTCCGCAAGGCCTCGCTCGGGCGGAGGCAGTGGACGTCTTTTGAGGGCTCCTCTCCCGGCCAGGGCCCCAAGACCCCGCGACGCGTCTGTCCCTTTAAATTCCAGCTGCGCGGCCGGGAAACAGCGCCACACGCCGCCCAGGCCGGCCGGCGGCTGCGAGCGAGCTCGCGCTTTCGCTCCCGGCTGCGCGCGCGGAGAGCTCGGCTCGGCCCGCCGGCGGGGCTGCTCGGGGGCGGCGGCGCGGGGCGGGAGGCGCGGCCCGGCCCAGGAGCGAAGAAAGAGCCAGCCGGCCGCGAGATGTGCCGCGCCGGGTCCCGCGCCCGCTCTCGGTGACCGGAGCAATTTCCCTTGGCGTGACCGGGATGTGCCGGGTGGTTTTTTATTATTTTTTTTATTTTTTTCTTTTCCTTTTCTCCTGCTTAAGACGATTTCCATAGTAACCTGATCAAGTGGCTCAATATCGCAAACCTGAGGATTTCCGCGGCCCGCCGGCATGACCACGGCCAGGTAACGCGGCGATCTCTTTCTCTGGCATTGCAAACAGCGGCGCTCCTTGCAAAGTTCCTTTTGTGGAAAATCGCCGAGCCCGAAGGAGCCGGGGGTATTTGCAACAGCATGTTCCTTTCCAGGTGCCTGCGATGGGTCGCCTCCTCTGCTGCCTCCCAGGACCCATGATCAGATAATTAAAAATAATTTGGTTGTCCCCTTCGCCTTTTGATTTTTCCCTTCGCTGCACTCTTCTCTGCTTTTTCCCCTGAGACTACTGATGGGGGAGCGGGGAGAAGTCGGGGGCAGGGGTGGCGAGAGCGGTCCAGGGAGTGGCGGGTTCGGATGGGCCGGCTGCGGTGGGCTACTTTGGACATCCCGGCACTGCCTGAGCCGGGCTGGGGTCGCGGGGAGACCTGTCAGTATCAGGGCGGCGGAACCCGGGAGCCACATGTCTCTAGAGGAAGGAGCGAGGGATGCAGGCTTGGGGGTGATGGAGCGCTTGGATGGGCGGCTGGCGAGCGTCAATACATCATAGCTTTCCTTCCTACTCCCCCGCCCCTCTTTGGGTTTTTCTCATTCTCTTTGCCCGTCCTCGTTTTTTTTTTCTTTTTCTTTCTCATTACCCTCTCGGCTTTATTCCCTCCCGTCTCTCTTTCCCACCCCCCCCCCCCCCTTCATTTCTTTATTTCCTTTACCCTTAAAATAAAAGAAAAGGGAATCGTTTGCAGCCCGTTCTGCTAACAGGAAAAGAGCTGTGAAACCTGCAGCGTTACCACCTCAACCTGGTGGTTTGCAGACCCGTCCTCATCCATCAACGTATTTGTTTCCGGAGTCTATTGGTCTTCCCCGATTCTGCAGAAATGCCTTCTAAGCTGGGCGTCTGTATGGCAGAATCTGAGTTCTGCAGCGTGCTTCAGTGTTTCAAGTATGACATGTATTGTAAGGGCTGCCTAGTTTTAAGCAAGGTATATAAGTAAATATATCTTTAAAAAATACCTAGTCTTATTCTAGAGAAACTTCTCTCCTAAATTATTAATATACTCTTTGGCCTCCTTGACATTTAATTTTAGGAGACTTGGAAGGCAGTTTTTTTTTTTTTTTTTTTTTACCCCCAGCTTTTGGGGAACAAGCAACTTCTATTACCTTCCTTGTCTCTTCTTTGATCCTTTTTCAGTTTTGTGCTTGGGAGTCACCGGAATGACCGGATTGTAATTAAGGTTCAGAGGCTTGCTTCCCAAAGGCCGAAGTGACTGAAGTAGCAACCTCTGGTAGGAGGAGCTAAGAGAACCCAAAGGCCAGACAGACCCTACCAAAGAATAGAATAAGCAGAGCAACTCTTGTGTGAAATACATAACTTGACCCAGGCTTTAGTACTAAAAACATGGAAATACAATAAAACCAGGCCTTTTGCTTTGGGAATTTGTGTAGTGCACATATAACTATACTAGGTAGGTATAAATTAATACTCTTTCTTTAAAAAAAGTCAACTCTGGAATCCATTCTGCCTTGTCTATGTTGACGTACTTCCTCACTGTGGTCTTATTTTTCTTTGAAACATAAGATGCCTGAATCATATAAAACAAAAAAAAAACAGGAAGCCTCCTATTTAATTAGAAATATAGTTTATATGGATTTTTTTTTTGTTTCTTACTAAAAATTATAGTTGTTATGCTCATAAGTTTTCCTGAGGTCAAAATATTTCATGGATGAAAACAATACTAATCAATGATTTTCCTCCACTGTGTTTCAGTGGTAGACAGTTTATACAGAAAGAAGGTCTCAGTTTTAGAGAGCCCTCTTTTGCCTCCTCTCCTTTGTCTGCACATTTGTTTTTATATCTAGCTATTAATACAGGATAAAGGATCTTGGAGCAGAGAATGGATCAGGAAGAAGAAAAAACTACCATTTAATGGAAATTATACCTAAACCAAGAAAAAATAATCACGCCATGCCATGCCATGCCATGCCATGCCATGCCATGCAATACTGTTGTCTTTGTTTTTAGCCAATTAAGAATCTGTACGTTCTAAATGTATTTTCATCTTAATTCTACACCCAATACTTCTCATACCAGAGGTCATATTTATCCAGTTTAGTGAAATATTTAAAATCCCTTTGCTAGTGAAATCCACCAAGCGTGTTTTTATAATTTTCCCCTAACATTTTCTTCTTCCTCCTAGTGAAGTTGACATAGTAAAGGTCCCACATTGTTCTTTTCACATGTACTTCCAATTTTGTTGTTTCCTGGGTGGGTGGGGTTGTGGGTCCCTTGACATGTTTACAAGATGCTCCTGGCAGGCTGAATGGAACTTGAAAGCACAATTAATTGTAAGGGCAATAAAATGTCCGTTTTTCTTGTTCTTAGTTTAAGAGATGTTATGCCCTCCTGGTCATTTAATATTTTTGTGTGTCTGCTCCCTTCTTTTCTGTGTGTATATGAAGGTTTAACAAAGTTTGTTCTGATTAACCCTTGTGTGATTAGAGGTTAAAAGGTATATCATATTAGTGATAAGTCATAAGTTATTCTTATCTATGGAACATTGATACTGAAACAGGTCCCTTCATTCCCCACCCCCAACCCCACCCTGGATCACATCTATATATGGATCATTTAAAGATTGGCAGTGATGAGTTATGTTTTCTACTAAGAAAAAATTCCCCCAAATTTCCTACCTCAACTCACTATTTTCATGCCAGTATGTAACCAGTGTTTTTCATCTATTTTAATAGATTGTATTGCCAAACATTGCTAATTACCAAGAATATATTGTGTTAATTCTCAAATTACAACACATCTCTGAAGTTGACTGGAGAGCTCCAAGTGAATCATTCTTGTAACACGAAATGGTTGTCCTGGGTGCAAGCTGATATGTGGACACAGATCCACACTTTGTCATCATTCAGGGACTTGATATGAGAAGAACTGGTGGCTGGCTCCTTTCTATAGACTGACATTAACTTTTTGACTCTGATCAAAACAACAGTTTCCTTAACTTCTCATTCACTGGAGGAGTGTTGTAACATTCACAGAAAATCATACTTTTCATTTTGCCTCTTTTTAAATGAAAAGAAGTTATAGAGGAGTCCTCATGTGCACCTGACTGTGTGGAGCTGGGTTAATTAGTGAGGATATCACCAAATCAAACATGAGAGACTGTCAACTTCAGAAGCTTTGGAGTCAGGGAGCAGTGTATGGAAGGTAGGAGCTGAGCAGCAATGGTTATAGTCCTACTTTTTCTGCAGCACAGAGTTGTTCTTGTGGTGGCCTCTTTATTCACATTTGTCACTTAGCTTTGTTTTCCCCAGAAGAAAAATGGGCATAATAATCTTTTTCCTGCTTTTGAATTCTCAAATACTTAATCATGTACACATACAGGTATATGTATGCAGCAGGGGTAGATGCTAAAAGACATACGCACACATTCAGAGGCAACAGAAGAGAGTTCTGAATAGAGAGCCTTTCTTGGACCATTGATGGGAGTCTAAGGATGCTGAAGTTTTCCTTCCATTCAGGAGAAGGCCAGTGCATTTCCCCAGTGGTCTATGCCTATGGGCAGTCGATACTCAGTCACTAGTCACATAACATAATATGCAGAACTGAATAATCCCAGGAGACATCATCCATTAAATTACATTAATGCAAGGGAGGAATACATTTCCCCCACTTTGCTTTTAACCATTTAAGATCTCTTCCCCCCAAACCCCATCTCATTTTGTAAGAGAATAATTTTCTCTAAGGCTAAGTGGACCTCAGGGTAAGAAGAATCCCTAGAGCTATCTTTCTACTCAGACTTCATTTTCCTCCCAAGTCTGACTGTCAACAATAATATCTGATATAAATGAGTGTCTGGTGGTGATGTTTCCATAGGTCATCATCATCTTTCTCTGTCCCAGATGAAGTCTCAGAACAAGGATTACAGGGCATCAATTCTGAATTTAATGCTTTATTCAATTTGGTTATGTAACTCAATGATCTTGTTTTTTTTTTAAAGCTCCAGGTCTTTACAATTAAAAATATATATATATATAAATTAAAAAAATATATATATGTATATATATATAAAATTCTCTTATTTTAAAAGGATTTTTCAATACTTGGAGGAAATAAGCCTGGTCCCTGTAAGGATTTAAAAGCCATTTGTTCATTTTAGATTACAGTGTTTGTACAATGATCCTTTTTGCTAATCCATGCAGCATCATTTTCATAAGAGTGCTAGCAATTGGGACAATTGCTATTGTGTTTGTTTGGATAAGTACTTGAGCTAATGAGACTTAGGGATTTCAAGATCTGGAAGCACTGCCAGTGACATAAAGCCAAAGTTTTCTTGAGAATAGAAAGGAAAGTCAGTGTTTTGACAAGAAGTGACTTGTGATAGCTCAGGTATCACAGGTTAAGTTTGAAAGAAACTTATGGTATATTTCTTTTACTCTTGTGTTGTATATATTTATGTGCAGTCCATTTATATGTACAACTGTAGGCTTTATACCCACATTTCAATTTTGTCTACTAGGGAATATCATCTAAGTCACCATCCTTACTTGGTGTCTTTTTGGTAGGATTGTAAGTGTAGTATTTAGGAAGAAATGATAACTTGTATATGCCAGCCTTGCAAATACAATATGACAAGTCATACCTTGGGAGTTTTGGATTTTCTTTCCAGTCAAAGGAAGCCTCTGACCAGTTTTGATATTGCATACCATCTTATGTTACCTTATTAAGATGGGATCAAACATTATGGTTGCTTGATTGTGTTGATCCATTTTAAGGCAGTTTTGTACTGATATTAAATATGTAGCTTCTAGAGTCAGACTGCCTGACTTTGAATACTAACTGTGCTACTGATTACATCTTGGGTAAATTTTTAAATGAGTCCGTTTCCTCATCTATATTATGGTTGTTGAGAAAGAATTTTGTGAAGAATTAATGAGTATATTTTAAGAGTATTTAGCAGAGAACTAAAATGAATCTTATTTTAGAGTTCTCCAGGGAAACAAATGATAGGAGATATATATATATATCCTCAATATATATATATATGATGTAAATATTTTAAATATTTTGGGTTTTTGTAATAATTGTCTCATGTGACTGGGGATGGGCAACTTGAAATTTTGTAGGGCCAGCTGCAAGCTAGGAATTCCTATGAAGGTTTTCTTTTTTTTAAGATTTATTTATTTATTTCCCCCCTCCCCGCCAACCCACCATTGTCTGCTCTTTCTGTCCATTTGCTGTGTGTTCTTCTGTGTCTGCTTATATTCTTATTAGGTGACTCTGGGAACCTATCCTGGGACCTTGCGGAATGGGAGAGAGGCGGTCACTCTCTTATGCCACTTCAGCTCCCTGTTCTGCTATGTCTTCTTATTGTCTCTCCTCTGTGTCTCCTGTTGCGTCATCTTGCTTCACCAGCTCTCCCGTTGGCCAGCGTGGCATTCCTGCATGGGGTGGCACTCCCACATGGGCCAGCACTTGGTGTGGGCCAGTTTGCTTGGTGGGCCAGCCTGTGCTCACCAGGAGGCCCTGGGCATGGAACCCTGGACCTCCCACATGGTAGACAGGAGCCCAGCTGCTTGAGCCACATCCATTTCCCTGAAGGTTTTTGATGAATTCTCCAGAAGAAGCTGGCTGACTGAAGTAGAGATGGAAAGTCTCTTTTCTGACTAATGAGATCATCACTTCTTCTTTTAAAGTCTTCAGCTGATTGGATGAGACTCCTTTCATTGTTAAAGGCAGTCTCTTAAGTTGATTGTATCTGTGTCTGATTACATCTATAATCAACTTACTGATGATTTAAAGTCATGTTATATCCTCACAGTAAGACTCAGGACAGGGCTTGCTTGACCAAACAACTAAACACCAAAACCTGGCTATGTTGACACACCATAGTGGGCCCCCTGTCAACATGGAAGCCATACATATTTCCTTAAACTGTACTCAATCTCTAAATAAAAGCATAATAGTCATATTTTTGCCTAACAGTGCTTGACTGTCCCACATACAACCCATACAACCAGAGATCCACTGATTCTCCCTAGGATTAGTCCTGGGTTTATATTCAGTCTTAAATTTGATATCCAATAACTTAAATACTACAACATGAAGCTAATACAACTTATGTCATATGATAAAGGGATAAAATAGGGAAGAAAACAGATATTTGCTTTATGTATATATACAAACATACTCATAACAAAACAGGGAAGAAATATTCACCATTATAATCCTCTTTTCTCTAACTTGTCATATGATTGCAGTTTATATTTATAATTACCTTCTTCCACTACCTATTCCACATTCCCTATGTCCTCAGCAAGCACCTCTGCTGGCCATGGTTCTATGCCTGGTGGGGTGACCCAAACCTTCATTCCTGAAATTTCTGGGCCATTAGTAGTCCTGCCTAGATTGAGATGTTGGAGTTTCCCACTGACATTAATGACAGGGCATGATAGTACTGAGAGATGCCCTACAGGATGTCCTATATTCCAGGCAAATTCTTCTTTACCCTTTTCTTTATCTCCATTGTATTTTTGCACTCCTGTTTCCCCTTGTTAGTGGATATCCATATGGAAAATAATGAAGGTGAACCCCTATCTCATACCATCTACTAAAACAACTCAAAATGGATCAAAGAGGACTATCAAACTCCTAGAAGCAAACTAAAGGGGAAGCATCTTCAGGAACTTGTGTTAGGCAGTGGTTTCTGAGACTTTACAACAAAAGCATGAGCAACAAAATTAAAAATAAATGGGGGAAGCAGATGTGGTTCAACCAATTGGGCTCCCGTCTACCATATGGTGGGCAAACTGGCCCACGTGCCATGGAGAACTGATGGTTCGTACCCATGGAGAGTTGGTGCAGCAAGATGATGCAACAAAGGGAGACAAGTAGACACAGAAGTGTGGTCAGGAGCCGAGGTGCGCGGTGAGACGAGGGGTCGGAGCCGGTGGGGCTCCGACGGTGGTCCCGGGCCAAGAGAAGGCCCCGACGAGGGGAGGGCGGGACGATGAGCAGTGGAGCAAGGCAAAGGGGAGCAAGCGCAGAGGGGAGAAGGCAGAGGTGAAGGCAGGGGTGGAGGTGCTCAGGCACGCACTCCTGAGAGTTTTATTGGCGCCTCTTAATCATAGCGGGTCGGTATAAGCCCCCGACATGGAAGGAGAAAGCCATCCAGCGATTCTCCCAGACCGCCGTGGATCTTATGAGGTCACCAAGGTTCAGGAGCAGCAATGCAGAGCGAAAAGATAGGGGTGAGAAGAGAGGAGAGCGTAGGACTATGGTAGGGTTACTTCAGATGTGCAAGCGCGTGCTCCCGAGAAATCCAAGGCTCCTCTTAATCATAGCGGGTCGGTATAAGCCCCCGACATGGAAGAAGAAAGCCATCCAGCGATTCTCCCAGACCGCCGTGGATCGTATGAGGTAGCCAAGGCTCAGGTAGCAGCAATGTTGCAGGAGAGAAGTCCCAAGGTGAGAAGAGAGGAGGGCGTAGGGCTGTGGTAGGATTACTTCAGACATGCAAGTGCGCGCTCCCGAGAAATCCAAGGCTCCTCTTAATCATAGCGGGTCGGTATAAGCCCCCGACATGGAAGGAGAAAGCCATCCAGCACAGAAGAATGCACAGCGAATGGACACAGAGAGCAGACAGCAAAATAAGTGGCAAGGGGTGTGGGGAATAAATAAATAAAATAAATCTTTAAAAAATAAATAAATGGGACTTCATCAAAATTAAAAACAGCTGTGCATCAAAGGACTTTATCATGAAAGTAAAATGACAACCTATACAATGAGAGAAAATATATAGAAACCACATATATGATAAAAGATTAATATCTAGCATATAGAAAAAAATTCTTCAAAAAGAAAAAATTAAAAAGTGGGCAAAAGACTTGAACAGACATTTCTTCAATGAAGATATACAAATGGCCAAAAAACACATGGAAAGATGCTCAATGTCTTTAGACATTAGGTAATCGCAAATAAAAACCACAGAGAAATACCATTTCAAACCCACTAGAATGACTACTATTAAAAAAAAGACAGAAAATGACAAGTGCTGGAAAGGATGTGGAGATATAGAGACACTCATTCATTGTTCATAGGATTGTAAAATGGGATAGCTGCTGTGGAAGACAGTTTGGCAGTTTCTCAGAAAATTAAGAATAGCATTACCATATGATCTGGCAATCCCCCTTCTAGGTATATACCCAGAAGAATTGAAGGCAGGTACTCAAACAAATATTTGCAAATTCATGTTAATAGTGGCATTATTTACAATTTGCTAGATAATGGAAGCAATCTAGTGTCTATCAACAGATGTGTGGATAAACAAGATGTAGTATATACATACAATGAAATATTATTCAGCATTAGAAAGGACTAAAATTTTTTATGTGTCAATGTGGATGAACCCTGGAGAAATCATGTTGAGTAAAATAAGCCAGACACCAAAGGACAAATGTTGCTTGATCTCACGGATATGAAATATTAGAATAAACAAATTCATACTTAGAAACTAGAATACCTGTTACCAGAGATGAGGGATGGAGTAGGGAATGAGGAGTTAATGCTCAATTGGTATAGAATTTTTGTTGGTAATGGGTGGTGGTGATGGTAGCACAACATTGTGAACGTAATTAACAGCATTGTATTATATATTTGAACTACGTATTTGTGGTTAAGAGGGGAAATTTTTAGGTTGTATATATATTATTAGAATAAAATCAAAACAGGCACAACACAGTGAGTCCTAATATAGACCAAGAACTATAGTTAATACTACAGTTTAATATTCCTTCATCAGTTGTTACAAAGGTATCACACTGAGGCAAAGTGCTAATTACAGGGACATTATTTGAGAACGCTGTATTTTCTGCATGATTTTTCTGTAAACCCACAACTTTTTAAATTATATATTAAAATTGCACTTAGAATCTGGCATATAGCAAATACTCATTAATATTGGCTGCTTCTATTACTGTCGATGCTGCTGCTGTTGAAGGCATGAAGAAGGCAGTTGTTTTTGTTTTTTTTCCCTGTTTTGATTTACTTTTCCTCCAAGTCTAAATGTGAACCATAATGCTGTCTCCATAGCAATATACTCCTTCCACCCCACTTTTCCTTAGTTTTCCCCAGTAGTCTCAAGCTGAAAAATGACTAGGTGTTGGGAAATAAATACCCATCCTTTGGCTTCATTCTCCTAATTTCCATAAAAGCTTATCTTAACTCCTTTTATATGTGGTATCAAGATTATGCATAGGTTTTTTTCATTAAAAATTTTGATGTCTAAATCAAAATTAGCTATAGTAGTAATATAATAAGTCATTTATAAAGAAAATCCTGACAAACATAAAACTTCTAACTTTTCAGCATTGTAGTGCTGTTTACTCACAAGCTACAACTGCCTACTAAAACTCTAATGTAATCCTAAAACTACCAGCTTTTACTAAAGAAGTTTGCTGAATAATTTTTTGTGAAGTCTCGTTGATGGGGAGTTAAAGACAGTTAAAGATATTATGCTTCAGCCTTATTTTCTTTTTGTTTTGAGTGCTCAGGTTAAGAGCTTCATTGCATAGGTAACTTTCTTTACATTTTTAGTCATCTACATAATGAATGTATTTTATTAGTATAACTCTTAAATATTTCTTTATTATGGAGAGCTTTGAGCAAACACAGAAGCAGAAAGAATGGTATGGATTCCCATATATCCATTACTCAGCTTCAACAAATTAGGCAACCTCTTAAGATCTTTCCCAGTTTTATGATTCTGTGATATTTTGGGGGCTATGGGACTTCTAACTCACTCTGGTTTTGAAAATCTGGAATATCTGTTTTTTTGTGTAACATTGATGAAAGCATAAATAATACTGATACTAAACTATATAGGTATTATATATAATACATTTAATGGCAAGTCAATAAAGTAATATACACAAAATGATCCCTGAAAAGTGTGTTGGAACTGAGCAAATGCACTAAGCAGGGTTAAAACATTCTCCCTCTAAGAATTTATAAGATGTTCTCTCATAGTCTTGAAATAATTTTCAAGAAATTAAGATATTTAAGAATAGTTTTCAAGAAATTGGGTTATAATGAACAATTCCAAAACGATTTCAAGCCTTCATTTTTCTTTCATTTGGAAGCTTGTTTCAGTATTGTTGCCCCAATGACCCTCAATGATCCTTGCCCCCTGCTATTCATGCCCTTTCGGGGTCCCTTCCAACATTCTATCAGGGTGGTTCTGTGTGAGCAATAGAATGGGGTGGGAGTGATAGTGTATGACTACTGAGGCTAAGTCATAAAAGACATTGCCATTTTTACCTTGCTCTCTTGGATCACTCGTTCACAGGGTAGCCTTGTTTCAGGACACTTAAGCAGTTAATAGTGTGCATGTGGCAAGGAAGTGAGGCCTACTAACAGCCATCACTAACCTATCAGCTGTATGAATGAGTAATCTTGGAGGAGGGTCCATTAGGCCTGGTTAAGTCCTAAATAATATCTTGACTACAACCACAGTTTATTGTTGTTTTAAGCTGCTAAATTTTGGAGTAATTTGTTATGCAGCAATAGACAACAAATACAAAAACCTTATACTACTTATCTCAGAATTGACATTATAAATACTATCTGTCTTTATTTTATAGATATGTTGAAGTGCCAGTTAATAGAGTTCAAGTTGACAGAATGCAATTTAACTCTGCATTATCACAGTGAAATACTGTTTTTCTACCCTTCTTTTATAGTTTTAATTCCTGGGTCTGAATCTTCTGTGGACATTTTCCATAAATGAATGAGGGCAGAAGACACATTGTCTTTTCTTTCATTTATTGCTAATAGAAGTCCATCCTGTTCCTTTCTTTTGGCAATGTATCTGTCAACAATAAATTGTTTTGGAATTTGAAAGAAAATGAAAGGGGTGAGGGAGGGAAAGGAAGAGTGCTTCTTGAGGGTTCAAGAGCTGGGACATGTTTTAGCTGATTTTTGGGTAAACAGCGAGATAGTATTAATAGTTTACCTTTAGGTTACCTAAAAGAGCTTTGCACATACATGCAAAGGCCTTTTTTAGTTTGGGTTTTGGTTGTCACAGAAGCTTTTCTCCTGTTGCCTTCTGAAATATGTAAGATTAAAGTGCCCAAAATGTTATATGTTCCACATGAGGCCCTGGTTAGCACGTTGCTTATTGTAGTCATTATTCATGAATCTGCACTTTGGCTTTTCATGTGGAACCACCTTAAAAATGGTCTGGATTGTATGTGTGAATTTGTCTTGTTATTTTAGAACACCAAAGATACCTAAATTGGATATTATCAAAAGCTGGAATAGATTATATACAAAGGTTTGGTACATTCTTGCAGATAAAATGGTGTCAACAAGAGAACAAAAATATTGGTGAATTTTTCTAAATTACTGTCCAATAAAATTTTCAAAGGCAACTGAATCCTTAATATATTTAAGTTTTATATGTGTGTGTGTGTGTGTGTGTGTGTGGGTAGCTGGAATTTTCAAGGATACTAAGGAGGAGAGTTTTGACCCCTTAGATTGGCATGGATATTAGGGGGTTTTCCTATTGAACTGCTGATCCCATTTTGATTTGAAACATACTATTTTTGGTCTTTTTTCCTGCTTAATTTATTAGGTAGGATAGCTCTGAGAATTCTTGTCCCCAGTGATTTTTTTCAGACCCAAGGTTATTTTGATATAAAGCAGTGGTGGTGTTTGGGGACCTACACCAACATCATGCTCTCTGGGAATTGAAATTGATTTTTTTTTTTTGGTCTTTGGCAAAGCACCATCTGGGACGATTCAGTAAAACCAATGTGAAACCATTCAGAAATTCTTTTTTAGGGCATCACAAATGAGTTGCAATACATGCCATAGGATAAAGTTGATAAGGGCATTAGTTCTTTCTATGTTTGAGCATAATGTGCAATAGGAAAGGCCTTTAGCATTGAGGATAAACTACACAATTTTTCTGCTCTTCATAAAATGTGTAGAAATTAAACCACACCTAGTTCTAACAAGAATATGACAGACATGTAGGGCATCTGGGAATGTTTTCTTAGATGTCTTCTGATAAGCATGGTTTTGTTTAATTGTTGGAAATGTGTCCCATCTTGTGAGCTTGTTTTATGGTGCTTTGCACATTTGGCATCACATTCATTTACCCTTTAAAGCAAACATGGTGTTTAAATAAAATAAAGTTTACAGATATATATTAATTGCATTCTGCATGGTGATTAGTATAATAGGGGTTCAGAAATGAGTAAAATAGTATGTTCAATCTATATATTTAAATTTTTTTTTGCACATCGAGCTCCTTATTTATAGCTAGTCACTATTTATTATGGTCAGGCTGTGCTCAAAACAAGATCGGGTTGTGTTATATTACCATAATTGAGAGTTATCCTGAGTTCTACACTGTTGATGAATACTAATGCTCTTTTGAAGGACTCCTATATATGGACTCAATAACCACAAGAGCTTTTCTGCCTATAGCTGATAAACTCTCAATAATGTCACAGGAAGTTACATTAGAAAATGTGCCATTACTTATAGCTTTTTTTTCTTTCTGCCAACTAATGTCTGTTCAAGCTGTTCCCCATAGGATAAATGTCTGTATTATACTGCAGGATAGTTCTCTGGAAAAAAAAATTTTTTTTAACTGCCATAATGGGAGAGCATCCCATGAACTTTTACAGAAACTTCCTGTTATTAGTGCTTGCTAATTGTGTATTTTAAGAATTGAGGTGGGGTTTTGATAATGGTATGGTTAGGGTCCCAGGAAGGCTTGATTCTGTCTTGCCAATTACCTCTATCCCTCTGCAGGGTCCCCAGGGAAGATATATATGCAGGGGATAGCAGCCAAATGGTAATCAGAATAGCACTTCATTAATAGCTTGAGATGGTGCCAATTCTCCTTAATGCATGGCTATGCTCTTTGGAAAAAACTGTTGGGAGCACATACCTTACTTACACCTGGAAGATAAAGCAGGACCACCTTCTACTTCTCCTTGAATATATATTTTTAGACTTCATACCCTCTGATCTAGCCAGAGTTTAGGAAGCAAATCAAAGAGAATAAGGCATGACTATACCCAAGAGAGGTTCCAATTTCAATATAAAACTAGGAAGCTGAGAAAGAAAGAGGGAGTAACCTTGGTTTTATGCCCTTCAAAGCATAAGGAATCTGCCCATTAATAATTGTGGCCCTGTCACTGTTTTTGGGGCTTGGCCTGTTAGAATAATAATTCTTCCTCTTAAGGGGGTGGACAGGTGTGATTAAATTAAGGATCTTGAGGTGGGGAGATTATCCTGGATTTTCTGGATGAACCCAGTGTAATCTCATGTATTCTAAAAAGCAAAGAATGTTTTTCTGGCTGTGGTAAGAGAAAGAGAGGTGTTGACTGAAGCAGGGAAGAGAGATGCTGTCCTGCTAGAGGAAGGGGGTCATGAGCCGTGGACTGCAGGTGGCCTCTAGAACTGGAAAACACAAGGAAACATATTCTTCCCTACAACCCCCAGAAAGGAACAGACCTTTGCCAATCCCTTGATTTTAGTCCAGACAGACTTGTGTCAGACCCATGACCTCTAGAACTGTAAGACAATAAATTTGCAATTTTTAAAGCCACTAATTTTGTGATAATTTGTTACAGCAGTGATAGAATACTAATCCAGGGGGATAAAGGTCAGATCAGTTATGAAAAACCTTTTGATTTCAGAGCTTTTGGGATTAGGAATTACAGTTAGGGATTGTGGAGTTGTGGAAGGAATCAGGAATCGTGATGTTTCAGCTGGATGAGCATATTTTGTCAGAAAATTCTAACAGTGGGAGGAAAAACTCCTTATATGAAAGCCTTTTAATATTGTAGTCCCAGTACTTTGAGCATTTGCCGAATACTTTGTGTGCATTTCCACTGCCGTTATGGATCTCACACAGGTCTATGGTAGCTGTGGCCAATTTAGCTGACCATGGACCTTGTTTCTCTGTAAATTAGATTGAGGTAATAAATGTGAAGGATCCCAGACTCCTCTAAAGTATTATGCAAATGTACATTGGTCCCTATTGATTGTATTCCTTTCCTGTTCTTCTTTCCTTTTGGGTGATTGAGGCTCAAGAGGAGGAAGTACTACAGGGTGAATTTATGAATGTGGCAGCTAAACTGCCTCTTCCTTGCAGCTACTAGAAATTCTTCTGTCTCCTTATTCTCTCCAGTGTGTATGACTCCAAGGCAGCTGACAATTGGAATAAATGCCTCAACACAAAAAGGGTGGAGACCTTTGGATTCATCCATGTACCTCATTGTCAACCACTTAATTATATTAAGATTTTAGATGAGAAAATATTACCCACGGTCTGATCTTTCCCATGACAGCACCCAGGGCCAAAGTCTACGTATGGGAATTTGTCCCCAGAAAATCTCCCACACAGTGTAAAGCATATTTTATAATACAGGGCAGAAACTTAAACTGAAAATACAGTGTTTGTTTCTCTTGTGATGCTGTGTATATTCCATTATGAAATGGTTGCCATTGCCTGCTTCATGTCTGAAGGTTATATTTCAGTGAAATGTTTTAGAATGAATGGTGGCTCTGATTTAAATTAAAATGCTAACTTCCAGCATGCACCTTGCTATGTCCTTGATCTATAGCTGCATCTTAAGGAACATCACTTGTCCTATTGATTATTTTGATGTCTAAGTGCTGCGAAAACGATTCTTATCCTGTCTGGCAATTCTGTGTGTGGCTGTATGCATGCTTATGCGTGTGTGTGTGTTTGTGAATTTTTTCCCTTAGTTTCCTAAAATCTTGGTAGCTTCTAAACTGTAGTTTATTATCAAATGTAAATCCAAACATTTTTCCTCAATAAAGACACATATCTTCTCTTTGCCCCATGTTTTAGTTTGCCGAAGGGCTGCTGATGCAAAGTACCAGAAATCTGTTGGCTTTTATAAAGGGGGTTTATTTGGGGCAAAAGCTTACAGTTCCAAGGCCTTGAAAACTCCAAATTGAGGTACCATCAGAGGTGCCTTCTCACCAGTCAGCTGTTGTTGATCCTGACATGCTGCCACATGGTGAAGCAGGATGGCTGCTGATCTCTGCCCAAGTTTCAGCCTTCCCCTCCAGGCTCAGCCTTTCCTCTTGAGCTGCTCTGTGGACCCAGCCTCTTGGGCTTCTTGCTTAAGCCATCCTGTAGTCCTCTCTCTCCTGACATAGGGCTTTTTGTTTCTGTGTCTCTTATATCAGCCTCAGGTAGTCTGGTCTCTTCCCAAGTTCAGCTGTAAATTATCAGGCAAATGGCTCATTTCTCCTCCAGGCCTCAGCTGTTTGAGCCTCTCCTTTCTGTCACATGGCAGAATCAAAAACAACAGTTTTTCTGTGTCTGTCTACGTGAGTCCATTTGTATCATACCCAGCAAGGGAATAGGGACTCAACCTGAGTCCTACCTCACTGTCCAATAAAAAACCCTACAGCAATCATCGGTAACTTAATCAAAGTCCCCTCAACTGAATTTAATGCAATCAAAGGCTATCATACCCAGAGGAATGGGTTAGTTTACAAACATAATCTTTCTCTTTTTGGGATTCATAAAATAATCTCAAACGGCTGTAACCCAGTACCCATGCTTCCCTTCTGCCAACACAATGCTTTCTGTCACCAACATTTTCAATATGCTGCATTTGATATATTTTCTTAGCTCATAAAAGTGATTGTGATTCAAATACAACTTATACAAGTTATTCTGGATAAATAACTGGTTTGAGACCTCTGTGATTAATAATGAGATGGCTATTTATACAAAAATTTTAAATAACTTTTATCTACATCATAGGTCCAAATGTAAAATCTAGCATATTGGGAACTTGGGAAAGAGATTTTCTCATGTGCTGTCTATCTTGGAATTGCTATGCTACATAGTTATAAATTTGTTTTTAATGCTTTTTTGCTCATATTCAAAACTTAGAGAGTGCCTTATTTATCTCACCACATGTTAGGTTCTTGGAATGGGTGAGAATAAAAGGGTGAAGTCCTTGTCCTTAATGACTTTAATTCTAGCTGGAAAGATAAGACTTGTACAAAGAAAATGTTGGTAAGTGCTGTAAGAGAGGAACTGATTGAGGAAGGAAGGGCTCCTGGTTGGGGAAAATGCAGATGCTTCATGGCGGAAGTGGTATTTGAACCTTGGATTTGGATATGCAGAAAGAGAAGTAAGGATGTTCTAATTGGGAAAGTGTTCAAGCAATATTCAATCTGTTGTGTGGTTTATGGGTTTATGGGATCTGGCCCAGCTTCCTCTTGTGTCTAGCCCTCTTTACCTCACGTTTCAGCTGGACTGAGGTAGTTTATTGTTCTACAAGTGTCATGCTCTTTCCACTTTGGACCAATACTACCGAGATAATTTTCATGATTTTTTTAAAACTTCATTTCCAGAAGTAGAAAATATTCTTTATAAATCTCATCTTCATAGTTGTTCATTCTTGCCATCCACAAAGTCCTATAACTCTAGAGCTTGTATTTAGGTGATCTCTCTTGCTTGACTCTACTAATCCCACTTATACATTCCTTCCTTTACTTGTTTTTATTATTAGAGGCTTTGTGGGTTTATAGAAAAATTATGTGGAAAATAGTTCTCATTTAAACCCCTATTATTAACATCTTCCATTAGTGTGGCATATTTTTTTTTTTACAGTTGAAGGAATATTATTATGATTGTGCTATTAACTATAGTCCATGATTTACTTTAGGTGCCCTGTTTGTGTTATAGTACTATAGGTTTTTAAAAAAATTCTAATGACATATATACAACATAAAATTTCCCCTTTTGACCACATTCAAATATATAATTCAGAGTTGTTAATTACATTCACAATGTTGTGCTACCGCCATCCATTACCAAAACCTTTCTATCACACCAAATAGAAGCTTTGTACAATTTATGCATTAACAGCGTGTCTCTTTTCAGTGTTGAAGAGACAAGGATGAAAGATAAAATAATTGAATTTCTCTCAAGGAGCTCACTGCTGGTGAGATGAGACTTGGTATGAAATTTTTATAGTGACTCTAGATGTATGAAAAGGTGCATGGGAAAACAGGTGGGGGTGACCATTCTGCCTGGGAGCAGGGCATTAGGGAAGTTTACCAAGAGATAAGATGCCTGAAATGAGTCATGAAAAAATGAGTGGGAACCTTCCAGATGGACACAATGGAAGAGGATGTTTCAGGAGGTGGCAGCTGCCTGTGCAAGTATACAAAGGCATAAGGCAATATGAAGAGTTTGGGAATGATCAGTCCCAGCAGCAAAACTGTGTTCATGGAGCAGGTGCAGTATGATGAAGCTGGAAGGGCAGCCCTTAAAATGTATAGATTCTAGACCACAGAGTTTATACCTTATTCTGGAGGTAGCAGTGATCTTTGAAGGATGTTAAAAAGGTATGACATATCCCTTTACGGGCAGATGTCAGGATTTATAGCATCTTAATATAAAATATTTTTTAATGCAGAAGCAATATCATGTGTCAGCCAGGAGCTGAGTCTTCATAATCTGATCCCACTTCTTGTAGAGAATTCTTCATCTGTACCTTTATCTACAAAGTGAGGCTGATAATAACACTTGTCCCAGATTTGATTTAAGAATTAAATGGAAATTTGTTTCTAAAGATTCCAACTATATTGTAAATATCCAATAGGTGTACATTTATTATGCATTTTAATATTAAGAGTGACTAGATCTTCAACAAGAAGTTAGCAATGTGGGAACTGAAAGGGTCCTTAATGGTTAATTCCAGTTGTATTAAATTTAACCTCATAAAACTGATCCAGAAGTAAAAGTTGGATTTTAAATATTTCTTAAAATCTGAGGTTGTTTGTTTACCTGCCTGAGGAAGAATAATTAGAAAATGAGATGTGGTTGAAATTTAAAATGAAATGCTAGTGTACCAAAAAAAACAATGTATGTTTCCCTGACTGGGATTAGCCAAATTTGGGTGAGATTATTGCATCCTCACACCAAATTTGATTATTGTGTAGAATCACACATTAGGCAATTTATGAAAAATCAGGGACTGTTTGAGATGGAAAGCGCTTCCCCACTGCGACTCAGTTGGTCCCAAGCAATGTGACCTTGAGGCCTAGCTCACGACGATGGGTTTGCTGTGACTTTTGCTTCCTTGGAAGGCCAAATAATTGTCAGTGTAGATACCATGAAACTGTACTCAAACAGCATCCTTTACATCCCTCACATACTATATTTAGATGTTGTGAATCAGCTGATAAGCACTTAAATGTTTAATTGAATCAAAAACTTCAGAGAAGAATCAGACACTGATTTGGTGCTTCAACTGGTAAAAATGTATGCATTAGTGAGTAAATATAAAGTATTTCACAAATAAACTGAAGTGCAGATTCTAACATTATAACATCTCTTTCATGCTAATGTATAT
Organism: Dasypus novemcinctus; assembly: GCF_030445035.2. NCBI lineage: Eukaryota > Metazoa > Chordata > Mammalia > Cingulata > Dasypodidae > Dasypus > Dasypus novemcinctus. The sequence goes on from NC_080684.1 coordinate 59,928,025, forward strand.
TATATATATATATATATAAAACTGGTTTTCTGTAGTGAAAAAATCAAAATAACATTTTTATAAGATGGAAGGAAAGGCTGATGCATTACAGCATATCTATGATTTTAACTGATCATTGTTTTCTTTGCTATTTAATAAATTATCTATTAAATTATATGCCAATTATTTTTGACAAGGCTTTAAGGTACTATCCGTGGAAGCTTTTTGGTGGGAAAGTAAGTGGTTTTATTTCATTGACTTTCTAATTAATATTGAAACGTTCTATTTCATCAGATAAATCTAAAGAGAGCAGGACTTTTATGTGTTTGAACTTCAAATGTGTGTGGCTTCTATAATCTCTCAAATGTAATACGAAGCAGAAGTCAAATCTTGGTCCTTTTTGCTGAGCGGTTTCCTAAAGATTGAGTGGTAAGTAATTATTATTCTCCCAGTCATGCGAATCACTAATACCAAAGGAAGGAACAGACTAGAGAAGGTTTTAATGAAGAGTTGGTGCTGTTAATGAAAAAGAAGTGGGTGGTAAATTGTACATCATAGTCCTTGAAAATTAACCTCTGGTATCTGTTATTAGTTTCAAGTTTTGCTCAGAGTTAACAGTTCAGTTTTTTCAAATAAAGCAGTTTATTGCCATCTAAAAGATATTTAAGTTAGAATAAGGCTTCTTTTGTGTGTAACTTATGGTTGATTTTCTCATTTGCATTCTGAGCCCCCGCTTATGACTCTTGTTAAGGACCCTTGTAGATTTATTTGTAGAGAGGTACACATGGAATTGAATTGGACCTAAGGATTAAATGAATTCCTATGAATTAGATGGATGACGTGGTAGACAGAAAAAGATTTCATTACATGCCTTTACTGCTGTCAGTATAAAATAATTTGTGTTTTATACCTGATATTCAGCCCTTTATTTTTGGGTGAATTATATTTAAAGACTAGATTGAAATTCAGCATCCAGGCAGTGGACAATAAATTGGCTGAGTTCTAATTGTAAAGGTGGTAGTACAACATTTTAGTTTTCCTCCTGGCATGTCCAGCAAATAAATAAACCAGTTTTTACTTTATCCTCAAAACATGCTTGTATCTTTATTTGGGCATGATGGGATTATCATGTGGGGAAATGGTTTATGGTGAGAATTTTTGGTGTGTGTAGCCAAGTAGTATAAAGTCTTCTATTTTGCATGGGTATTAAAGCTTTAGTGGGCTGAGAGAACATAAAATAGAGGGGAATGAAGGAATTTAACTGCTAGTTTCTGTTTCTGGTGGAAACTCAGTTCATCATTATATGTTGACAAAGGAGGCTTTGAAGTCTCTAAATGATCAAGCCAAATGGTAAAGTTGTAACAACTTATTAATAATCAATCAGCTTTATGTATAAGTGGGTGTGATTACTTGCTATTTCAGCTATCTTTTTTTTTTTTTACACCATATCCATTCTTTGCTGCCTGTTCAGAGTGTTTTTTGTTTTTTTTTTTTCCTTTTTAAGGGCCTGACTCATTTGATCAAAGACTGACTCTCCTAGCTAGCTATGACAATGGGGTGTAAATGAAAATAGCCTGTGGCGAGAGTCAGACCAGGTTAGAGAGGTAATAGAAGAGTCCCCAAAGTGTGGTAACTGAAGGTACTCAAAGTCTATTTTGTACTCTAGTTAAAAACAATCTAAAAAAATGGTAGCATTTAAAGTACATAAGCTGCAATAAATCATTTCTCTTTTTAAAAACTGTTTTAGAGAAAATATCTAGGAGGACTAGAGAAGGATATTTTCTCTTTCAGTGGCAATTTAAAGTTAATTGGAAATGCCAATTTATTGCATTTATATAGTTCTCTTGACTTTTTCCCAAGTATTTTAGTATGTGATAGTTTCAGATTTGGAATGTACATAGTCATGTATTTGTCCCCAATTTACAGGTGACTAAACCGAGGCTCATAGTAAAGTTTGGTAGTTTATTCGGATTCATAAAACTGATTGTGGTGGAGAGGAATTAGGACTCATATTCTTTAATTTCTAGACTTTGGAATTGACAGCTAGGACATAGAAAGGCATGCAGTTGCTAAGGCAGCCAAGGATTCTAGTACTCTCTTCACTTCCAGTGCATTCTCAATTATAATAGGCTAGTTACTCCTCTACCATGCTGGGAAAAGCTATAAATATTTAAAAATCAGTAACAACAGTTGAAGGGAAAAAACATGATTTGCTTGTTTTGTTAGGGATACATGAATGGAAGGAGCTCTCCTTAAGCAAAGCACTTCTTTCCTGCTTGTGTTTTAGGGTCAGTGTGTCTCATATTTAAAATAGGATTCTGCAGTCAATAGCGATGGTGAATTACGGTTAGATGATATAATATCTTTCTTCTATATGTCATAAATGAATCAAGTATGATAATTTTTGTTTCCATTCTCACAATAAATAATCGTTGTGAATAATTTGCTTGTTTGTCTCAGGATTGTATGATTTAAAATTCGTCATGTTTTTTCGTTCTAGAAATGGACTAATGAAACTTGCCTCTGGAATGAATAAATATGTTGTTAGAGGTGTTGGGATTGTGTAAATAGAAATGTTTATTCTCTCCTTGAGTAAATATGTATTATCCTAAACACAAATATTGTCAATCGAAGGGTTTGAATTTGTCCTTAGGTCGACTCAAGATCACTTTGTATAGCTAGGGTGCAATTCGAATACCACCTTTAATCAGCTAATTACATAAAGCACATCAGGTTTTCTTGCCAAACAAATGACTGGAGAGAAATAACTCTAAGTATACAGCCCTGATGAGGAAACCAGGCTAACAAGGGTAAATGTTTTATGTCCTGGATTTTTTCTAGGTTTGATCCTAGACCTCAGCTGGAGTAATATTTGTGTAGAACATGCCTCACAACCTCAATGCTTGTTGGTTTCATTTTAAATTTTGAAATAATTGCTCATTAGTTTAGGAAGAATCTGGAAACATTTGATTTAGGAAAGAAAATTAGCTCAGCATTACTCCTCCTTCTCCCAATAAGTTCACTGATCTCCATGCTTTCTTTATGGAATAGCCTTTTCTCACCAAGTCTTGCAGGTGTCGTGTTGTCAGAGAAGGAGAAACCAAGAACACAACCTGACTTCTCAGTGAAACCATCAGTTTGGCATAGGGACAATTTCCTGACCCTCTTTGGAAAGAGTGTTCAAACTTCCTATGGCCATCCTTTGAAGAATAATATTTCTTTGAGTCTGTATATGGCTTAGGTTTTTCTAAAAGACCTAGGTTTATAATCCTACAAAATTAGTAGAATATATGTTCATCCCATTGAGGCCCAGCGAGGTTAAGATATTTGCACAAGCAAGTTAGTGTTGTAGCAGAGACAGCAATGCAGTTCTGTTTCCTTTCACATCTTTGGATTTAATCTAGGAAATCAAAAGTAATGCAATTGTGAAGGTGAAATAATCAAATCATCTTCCTGCCACTGGTGTAGTCTCAGTTACAATAGGAAGTCATATCTCAGTTAGGCATCTATTACACTAAGCACATACAATAAATATTTTTTAAAATTACAAGAGATGGGAAAATATTTTGTTCCAATCAAGGATATATATAACTTTTCCCACCACTTTTTGCCCTTTTCCTACTTCTATTATTTAGTTTCTCTTCTCCACCCATAAGATTTCATTAGGAAAAAAAGGAAGCATTAGGAAAAAAGCAGATGTTTACAAGATTTTCTCATATCAACAGCTTAGCATGTATCTGGGAACCTGAAGAAAACAGTATTGGAAGTATACTGATAAAGGACTTGATATAATACTTGTTTTTTCCTCTCTGCATTTACATTTTCTAGGCAAGCCTCAGAATGTCAAGGCAGCATGGCTAGGCTAAAGTGTATGTGGCTGGGTCAGCATTTGAGGGACAATGCATAGTCTCATTTTGAGTGTGTTTCAGAAGTTTCTCGTTCCCCAAGCTAGCAAGAATTCCTGTTAAGACATTAATGGGGAAGTGGATGTGGCTCAAGCATTTGGGCTCCTGTCTAACATATAGGAGGTCCAGAGTTTGATACCCAGGGCCTCCTGGAGAAGGCGAGCTGGCCCACATGGAGTGCCAGCCCATGTGGGGTGCCAGCCCACGCGGGATGCCGCCCCGCACAGGAGTGCCAACTCCACGCAGGATTGCCGGTCAATGCAGAGAACTGATACAGCAAGATGATATAACAGAAAGAGAGACAGAGGAGAGACAATAAGGGACTTGGCAAAAAAACAGGAAGCTGAGGGGCATAAGAGAATGATCACCTCTCCCACTCCAGAAGGTCCCAGGATTGGTTCCCTGAGCTGCCTAATTAGAATATAAGCAGACACAGAAGAACACACAGCCAATGGACACAGAGAGCAGACAAGGGAGGGGGGAGAAATAAATAAATAAATCTTAAAAAAAAAAAGATATTAATAGACAAAATGGGGCTTGGCCTTAAAGGTTGGGGAAAAAAGTAGAGCTTTTTTTCAGGGAAGCACAGAATAAGAGGTATTCTATAAACAGAGGTGTCACATTCTGAAAGGCAGTGATAGAGACTACCAAAGGTGTCAGTCATTAAGTGTCGTCATGAAACCCTATAGTAATGCTTATCCACTTGGAAGATGGACGAAGACTCTAAATAGATGTCCTTAGTTTCATTGTCCATTTTTTTCCCCTATAGATTTATTTATTTATTTCCATGTCCCACCCTGCCCTTCTCTGCTCTCTGTGTCCATTTGCTATGTGTTCTTCTATGTCTGCTTGTCTTCTCTTTAGGCAGTACCAGGAACTCATCCTGAGACCTTCCAGAGTGGGAGAGAGGTGATCATTCTCTTACACCACCTCAGGTCCCTGGTCTGCTGCATCTCTTATTGTCTCTCCTTTGTATCTCTTTTTGTTGCATCATCTTGCTATGCCAGCTCTCCATGTGGGCAGCCCTCTGCATGGGCTAGCTTGCCACATGGGCCAGCTTGCCTTCACTAGGAGGTCCTGGGAACTGAACTTGGGACCTCCCATATGGTAGATGGAAGCCCAAAGACTTGAGCCACATCAGCTTCCCTATTGTGTGGTTTTTGAAAACAATTGGGAAATGCTCTGAAATTGCACCTTTCATACTAAAAATGAATCCAGATTTTGAACTCAATTTTTGCAGTACTTAAATTAAGAAGAAGAAAAATGGAAACTCCAGAAACAGGTGTACTGTTTACACTGGGAATTCACTTATCTTCTGGTATACCTCTCTGGGTCATCTCAGAGGTTCTTGTACCTCAGTTTAGGAATTATAACTCTACCAAAAAAAAAAAAAAGTAGCAGTCTAACAAGACTGTTCAAAAGGATGATACAACCAGGTTCTATGTTATTTTATGAATATCCAAGACAAAGAATCAGCATAGTATAAAATAAGGAAAAATATCTGGTGACAATTAAAACATTTTTTGTGCCTATTATTGGTTATAATGGAATGAGTTTCCCTTTTGATGAAACAAAAACAAAAAGTGAAAAAGCAAGAACTGTTCTGCCTGATAAGGAAAAGTACCAGTAGTAGGAAGAGCCTTAGGAGACACGTTCTATTACTGTCACAGATGAGTCTGTGACCTTCAGCAATATGTAACCCCTCTAGTTTGGATGACTATGTAATTTATCCGCTCTGTGGAGATGCTATGCACATTTACAATGGGTCATTTGGCATAAACCCAAACTCTCCCGGGGTAGCCAGTCACCCTATCCTCAGCTCTCTGTGTTTGTTGGTGAAATGGGGGATTGGATTCAATAAATGTTTTCAAAGAATTTTGCTGTAAGAAGCCAAAAATTAAAAAAAAAAAAAAGGGGTAAGATCTGATTGAAAATATGGAAGGGGAAAGGATTCTGACTTTCTCACCTTCCCTTCCATGCATACTCCATCCAAGAAGCCTGAAGGAGCACCTTATGAAAAAAATCACTGTTACTCAGCAAATCTCTTAGGCCTGCTTTGATTCTGACATTCCATAAGTATACATTCCACCTTCATTTGCCCTTAGTTGTAATCTCATGCCACCTCTTCAGGATGAGGTGTTAGGCAAATGCAAATCCTATCAGAAGAAAATTAGATAATCTCACCTATGAAGACAGGGTATTCCTTTTGGACTGCATCCTCTTATTTTGTCTTTCCTTCTGGAGGATGAATTTAAGCCACCCTTTATTTCTTCTGACCTTTTTATTGTCTCCTGTTTGAAAGACCTGAACCTGAAGAATATCATTTTAGTGGTGGAGACAACAACAAAGCCTTTAAAAATGAACATCTAATCGGAAAGTCTTCTGTGTACCCAGGAAAGGAGCCAGTTTCCATGGCCTTCAACAGTCCTCAAGGTGAACATTATAGTGTCAAGACTGAGGTTATACACAATATAAAATAAGACTATTTTCAGCAAGGTTTGACTGCCCAAGAAAGTAGCTGCTCAGAACTGCTTATGAATGCCCCAGTGGAATAACCAGTGAAGCCTTTCTTTTATTCTCTGTCTCCTTATTTTCTTGACCTATCCTTTTTCCTTCCTAGTGTCTCTATTGCTAATGCCCCATCCATCTGAGATTTGGGAGTGCTGTTCCTAACATCACCCTAACCACTGTGTCTTTGTCATTCATTCAAATAAAGCTGTCCTTCCTCTAGACCTGTAGCATCCACGCAGCAGGAAGCCAAGCTCCTTCTGGAAGGAGTGGAATGAACTCAACACCTACATCCCATGTCACTGATATACTGGCAGACATACTTGTGAGAGGAATTGTATTACTCTACCCATATTGGACAATTAGTTTGAACAAGGGGGTGGGGAAAGTCATCTTTTCTGATCACTCCTGTGTTTGTATTTTACCTTGTTATTGACTGGGACAGACTCTTGAATTTTGATGTCTCTGCCCACCTTGGTGATCCTCTGGAAGCTTCTCATGTGGCTGCAATCTAATTTTGAAGGCTCATTAGTCTTAGACCTGACCCAAGGCAAGTCCTTTTTATTTCTTTTCAAAGCACTAAGGTATTTGCTGCTTAAGTTAAAAGACTGCCTTGGCCTCATGATATTACTGCCTACGTTTGCTAATCTTTGGAATTCATCTGCTTCTTGGATTGAAATGGCACCTCACTTTCTGGTTCATTTAGATATCTGGACTGTTTTCGGTAAAATTATCTGAGAATGAAAGGTTAAGCAATGATATCTATCTACAGCTGTCTGACATGTGGTAAGAGGCACACAGATTGCTATAGGTAACAGACATTAGCCTCACAGGAATGCTAGATGAATTGGTTGCTCTGAGAGGCAGGCAGTCTCCCCTACCCATTGCCACCTGTCAAATATTACTCAACGGCCATCATTTATTCAGTGCCTTATATATGCAATGCATTTTCACACACTTTCCCACTTAATATATGGAGAAAAATGGTATATTATTTTCCTATTGCTGCTGTAATAAATTATCACAAATTTAGTAACTTAAAACAACACACATTCATCATCTTCTAGTTCTAGAGTTGAGGAGTCCCAAGATCAAGGTGTCGGGAGGGCGGTGTTCCTTCTGGAAGCTCTAAGGGAGAATCTGTTTCCTTCACTTTTCCAGCTTCTGGAGGTCACCTGCATTCCATTGCTCATGCCCCTTCCTCCTCCATCTTCAAAGCCAACAGCATGGCACTTTCAAATCTCCCTTTTTCTCCACCCTGCCCTGACTCCCCCATTTCCTCATCACATCTCTGCCTCTTCTGCCTCTTCTTTTCCCTTATTAGGACCTTTGTGATGTCACTGAGTACACCTGGATAACCCAATATAATCTTCTTGTCTCAAATTCCTTTACTAATCACATCTGCAAAATCCCTTTTGTCGTGTTAGATAACATATTCACAGGTTCCAGGAATTAGGATGAGAATGTCGTTGTTCTCCCTCCTCTAGGTAGGCAATAGCTGCCATGTCTTAGGGTCTTACCCTGTTCTAGGCAGTAACGCTGTCTTTTTTAATCTTCCCAACAACCTGAAGGGGTAGGCAGTATTATCCTCATTTTACAATTGAAGGCACTGAGACATCACACAGCAAGTCAGCCATAGAGAAACGATTAAAATCCAGGCTGTTTGATGCCAGTGCTTCTACTCTTACCCGTACACAATTACACAGTTATTACCCCTTCGTACAGATAAGTGAAAAGGGGGTGCTTTCTCCGAGTCACATCAGCCATCAGTAATGGGATCAGAATTCAACTTGAGTCTCTTAGACTCCACAGACTGTCTTAAACAGTATTCTGTATTTGCCAACATCATCAGACCTCTGTTCTTCCTGTGCTCTGTGCTTTCAGCTGAGGCTTCTTTAGACTTTGTTTGTTTTCTTTGTTTTGTTTCCCTTTATGGATGCTGCTTTTTTACCCATGAAGTCAGCTGGGCAATGTTGTCACTTAGATTGTGATGTCAGGGTGTTGAGAGTTAACGGGTGAAGCCCTTGAGCTTGGAGTAGCTGAGTCTTCCTGGCTTGTGGCTGCTTTTGTGCTCTTAAGGAGTTCGTTCTTGGTATGGCTCATTGTAGGTTGAGTTGACTGTTACTGCCCATTTGGAGTAGAGACCTTAACTCATGTTGAATTTTAAACACAGTCTTTGGGATAGAAAGCTCATGTTTTATGGAACCAACCACAGATTAGTTACCATAACAACTTGGTAATATTCATTTTGTCTTGGCTTACTGCCTCAGAGTATGATGTATAGCAGGCTCTCTGGCCAGCTGAATGGGCTCACCTTATTCTTGTCAGGCGTATTGATAAATCACTCTCTTTCATGACACACATTTCAAAGTCATCACTTTTTTAAATGCTGTTGACCTTCCTTTAAGCTGCTGGTTGTATAAAGGGAAGTTGTTGGAATAACACAGTGATTGTGCTGCTTTTTGTTCCTGAGCAATTTTATCATGGTATTATATGTGTTTATGTAGAGGGAAGGGGAGAGTGGTGAAGAAATGGGTAGATGGGTGTGATATTCTTGGAACAGAATATCACAGTAATATATTTCTGTTATAAAAAGAAAATACTTGAAATAATGCTAAATTGAACATTGTTTATGCAGTGAATGAGACATACTCTGGAAAGGGTATGGATGGTGCAATCAAAGAAGACAATCATTTTCTCATTCAAGCATTCTATATGCATGAACCATTAATGTGTAATCTTTCCTTGATGATAAGTAATCAGTAGTATTTAAATTTTGCATCTGGAGAAACTGAGATGAGTTGGTGGAAATTTGAGGGAAAACATACGAGGATTTTGTTTTGTATTCTAATGGATAGAAGAGTATTCTTCTGTGTTTCTGGAAGGTTAATAGGTATTCCTTGGAAGAAAAGGAAGAGCCAGGGGAATGATGAATTCTTTATTCTCCTCTGGGATCTAGAGAGTCTATACTTCCATTCCAAGACTTTGAAAAGTCTAGCAGCAGAGAAATCTGTCTAATAACAGTTTCACAGAGCATAGAGGGAGCACCCTTTCCAGTAGAACATCTGTGGACATCGCAAAGGATACTGTTTGGGAAACAGTGCTTTGAAGCAATAATGATGAAGAGGAAACCAAAGTCACAATTACATCTTCTCTTCCTAGACCTCCATATGGTGAGTCAGCTATGGGACAGTCTCAGTACTCTTATTCTTTTTTGAGAGCTGATGCATTTTCTACCTTTAGGTGTGTTAAAAGACCATTTCTTGTGATCTGCACCATCCAAGATTCTATCTGTGTATTGAATTGAGCAATATGTACAACATTCTATTGAGCCATTCTCCCATGCTTTTCTAAATTTGAGTGTGTTGCTGAGGGAGGTTATGAAGTCTATCTTGGAGAATTCTAAAAACAAATTTAGAGTAACCACCATTTTTTTGAGCGACTAGAATTTAGTCTTCCAGGAAACATACTAAAACCTACATTGAAGTCTCTATTATTTTTTAGACAATTAAAAAATGTAGACATCTAGTGCTTAATAATAAAATTTGTAAGCTCTTTATGTACATTGGAGAGAATCTTAGAAATGAGGTGGTCATCCCTTTCTTTTAATGATGAAATTTATGTCTAAAGAAATGAGTTACCCAAGGTCAATAAATCAGAAAACAGGCTGTAAAGCCAGACTCCCTAAGAATGTATTTCCTTGTTTTGTTAATGTAATCTTAAGAAATTAAGATGAACAAAAATAATTAGGAAAGTGATATTGATGTCATCCTTACTTTAAGAAGCCAGGTGGAAAAAGCTAAGTCTGCATAGCTGTTGGTACTGTAATGTCTTTCCTGTTTATTTAAATACAAACTTATTAGGGAATGGAAATTTTAGGATGGTTCTCTATGCAAATTCCTATCCCAGACATTATCCAATGTTAAAATTATTTTCTTCCAATCCCAAAGAGCTTGAAGTAAAGCATATTTGAGTATCTGGTTAGGCAGGACCCACGTCATTGACTACTGTTTACTTCATAGATATTCTGGGGTCCATTTCTGGCCCTATTGGCTTGCTGGATATTTGACCAAAATCCCTTGAGTGCTGGTGGTCAGTGTGGTGTATGTAATTTAGCAGAGTCAGGAACTTTTCTAATTCAAAACAGTCTTTGTGTGTTCTGTTGTCTACCCACGGATGACATTATCCAAGTAACAATGCCACTTGATTTTGAGGCAGTTGTAAATCTCTGTCTAAAGAGCTTCCCTGTGTCCTACTTGTTAGACTTTAATGTGCTTTATTTTTTTCTTTTCCTCTATCTCTTTTAAAAAAAAATATTTGAAACAACAGTGTCTGAATTTGTAGAGTAATTGATTTTTGCATTTACTTTCTGGTTAGAAAAATGAATGTGGTTCTAAAGCAAGGGGGGTTAGATTCATCCAGCACTGTCTGTATTGTTAGCCGAAGGGATTGTATGCTAGTATAAGTTGATAATACTGCACCCAAATGTATGCTTTTGTTGAAAATTTTCGGGTAATTTTCTCCTTTTTCTTTGTTACAAATTAGAGCTAGAAGCAATCAACAGATAATAACTCGAAGTTGTATAAGCTGTTTAAAAATATTTAAGTATTATAGAGTGCTCAGGAAGAAGACATAGCCTCTCATCTCTATGACTGCTGAAATGCTGACTTTATGTTTATTTTCATTAAACATAATAACTAGTTTAATATGAGTATGTAATTTCTAGGAAGAAATTATTAGGAAAAACTGGAGTAAAGTGGAACTTTTAAGACATATTTGCCCATTAAAATATACTTCTTGGTGTACATTCACTCAATTTTTATTTTTAGGAGGGAAATCAGATAAAGACAATGTGTTAAAAATTCTTCTTGGCTTCAGTAGTGTTAATAGTTTACATATTTTCTTAGGTGCTCTTTGCATGTACTCCTTTCCTGGCATGATGTGGTGAAGGTGTGTGTTCTGGATGATTAAAACGAAAAGGAAAGGAGATATAATTATTGGGATTTTTGAAAATTATCTCCCAAGGCAGGACAGACAAATCATCTATGCTACTTCAATGAAGCTATAAAAATAAGACATTCTGCAGCATAGATAGGACCAGAATCCATTAATAGTTAGATATAATAAAAACAAGGCATTTGTTGACTTTGTCATCATCTCACATGCTTCTCTACTGTGCCGATTAACTGCTGATCTAAAGACTGTTTACATCATTTAGGTTTTGGTTGGCTAGTGAATATGAGTTGGCTTCTCCAGCCAGGTCAATTTTGTGTCATTGATGGGATTAAGCTATATGAGGACCATACCCTGGATTGTGGTGAAATACTGAATTGAAAGCATGCCCTTTGGATGGGCATCCGGACTGTCCCCCACACCACCACCCCTTCTCTCCCCTGCCTGCTGAATGAGCCATGTGCTATGGGAGTGTGAAGAGGAATTGCCTACTTTTTGAATGTGATTTCTTGGTGAGTGATGGTTGCTTGAGGATGAGGGTCTGTGTCACTAAAGTCTTCAGAGAGGATGTTTGAATAGAGTATTCTAGAATCTGTAAGAGTTTGGCAAGAGGCATGGAGATGTGAAAAAGTGTGGCATCTCTAGAGAACTAAAAAAATGCTGGAAGTGAAAGATGACCCCAAGGACATGGTTGGAAGTGACAATAGTTCCCAGAGCAGACAAGGACTCTATCATACAGGGACTTGTATGCTGTGCTAAGGATTTAGAACCCATGGTGATGGAGAGAGACCTATAGCCTTGTCTTTTATAAAGATTACTCATCAGAAATATGAGGATTGTGTTGAAAAAGCACTGAGACTTGACTAGGAATTTAATAAAAAAGTATATTCAGCAGCTTATGTTAATGATATAGTGGCAGTGGGGATGGAGAGAAGAAGGTAAGTAAAGAGAAATTCAGGTGCTGTTCTCAAGACTTAATAATATATTGGAAATGTTTTGTGAAGGCTTGGAATGAGAATCAAATGAGATAATATGTTTTTGGTGTTTGACATAATGCCTGACATAGAATAAACACATTAGAAATGGGAACTTGTGGTTTCATTGGTACCTACCTTAAGAGTAACAAACACCATGGAGATTCCTGTGTGTAATAACAATTGCTACAGTTTCACCACTGTACACCCCATCTCCAAATATATGCACCCCAGCAGCTTTCATATTCTTAGATTTCTTTGCTTATTAGAGAGACTGTGATCACCTTATGTTCTTTTCACATGATGGCCTGGCAGTGATATTGAAGTATTTTTTTTTTTTTTTTTTTTTTTAATTTTTTTATTTTTTATTGACTTTGTAATAATATTACATTAAAAATATATATGTGAGGTCCCATTCAACCCCACCCCCCCACCTCCCCTCTCCCCCCCCCCCAACAACACTCGTTCCCATCATCATGACACATCCATTGGATTTGGTAAGTACATCTTTGGGCACCTCTGCACCTCATATACATTGGTTCACATCATGGCCCATACTCTCCTCTATTCCATCATGTAGGCCCTGTGAGGATTTACAATGTCCGGTGATTACCTCTGAAGCACCATCCAGGGCAGCTCCATGTCCCGAAGACGCCTCCACCTCTCATCTCTTCCTGCCTTTCCCCATACCCTTTGTCCATTATGTCCACTTTTCCCAATCCAATGCCACCTCTTCTATGTGGACACTGGATTGGTTGTGTCCATTGCACCTTTATGTCAAGAGGAGGCTCAGATTCCACCTGGATGCTGGATGCAATCCTCCCATTTTCAGTTGTAATCACTCTAGGCTCCATGGTGTGGTGGTTGTCCTTCTTCACCTCCATCTTAGCTGAGTGTGGTAAGTCCAATAAATGAGATTGTAGGTGCTGGAGTCTGTTGAGGCTCAGGATCTGGCTATCACATTGTCAGTCCAGAGATTCAAATCCCCTAAATATATCTTAAACCCCAACATTAACTGCACCTCCAGCACATTAGCATGAAAGTCTTATGAAGGGAGATCCCATCTGAGTCCAGATTCATCACACATAAACACCATTTCCAAAGAGGGGCCATCTGCCCTGGTAGTTAACCCCATCGGCCATGACCATAACTCCCATGGGTCTCTTTAGCCCTCAAAGGAACCAATATCTGGGGGTTGTATCTGCTTTATCTGTCTCTCTGACTCTGCTCAGTTGTGCATGAGGGCAAACCTTCTGCCAGCCTCCAGACTCTTTTTTAGAAACTCGTAGCCATATAAACTCATTTCTCCTTTCCATTTCCCCCTTACTTTAGGTCAAACAGCATTTTAAAGTCATGGTATTTTGAAGTATTTTATAGTTGCTACAGTATCTTAATTTTTACATGCCCTGGCCCAGCGACCTGACACATGTTTTAAATACAACTCAGATGTCGACCACATCTGTTTACCTTTATGCTGTCATTAAGGGAGAAAGGCCCAACACCCAATTAACATCTAATTATTTGTCTAGGGTTTTATTCTACAGTATTTCCTTTCCCTCTGTATCTTTAGTTATATTTTAATCATTGTTTTATACGACAATGTTTCTTCTAATTAGGAGATCAGGTTATTCATAACTCTCTTGGTAATACCAGGAAACAGTTCTTTGATAGGGTATATTTAATTTAAAACTGGGATTGAGAAATGGAAACTGGAATATGTCATTTTCATGCTCTGCCTTTACACTCTACCTTTTATAGATGATCTTTCTCAGTTTTATGCCAGTTCTGCTGGTTGATTCAGAAGTCTTGAGGAGTCATTCATTCACCCATGCATCAAACAAGCACTGGGCTGGGATTCAAAATTAAATGAGATGGATTGTGCTCTTAGGTTTATAAAAGCACTTGCTCCAACTGGAAGGGAAAAAAACCACCAAATGTATGTGCTGACTGTTATGGCAGTAATTGTCTCCTTTGGGATGGGAAAGTCAAGGAAGGTATAAAATAAGGGGTTGGGTAAGAAGGATATTTTCTGGAGTCCTTTTCTGCATATTTTATGTGCAGTGAAATTGATGAACTTGCACTGCCAACTACTCTCATGGTCATTTTTTTTTTTTACAGTATTATGTTCTGATTTCTGTATTTGTATATTGCTGTGATCTTGGCTAGTCTATTCTGAACCCACCCCTTGAACATGGGGCAATGTCTTTTATTTCTGAACCCTGAGCCCTGCAACTTGCACATAGTGAACACTCAAAACACTGTCTCCCTGAGGAAGGAAAACAGTATTTTGAAATTCTTCAGGTTTCTTTTATTGCTTGTACTTTGTTCAGCTTTGGTTTTCCAAGTGCTTTAGTTTATAAACTCTTAGGTTTGGAAGGGAACTTAAAGCAGTCTAATCTAGCTTTTCTACCACAGAACCGCTAATGAGTTAAGTACACATGAACATCAATAAGTAATTTTCACAGGAAGAATTTGTCCTCAGAAACAACTGTGAGATGGGACTGATTCCTCAAACATTTTCCCCCTTAGCTCACCACTGAAAGGATTATTTATATGGGAACTGCAGAAAATTACATTATATTAATGTGATTTGTGATGTCAACCGAAGGGGCACAACAGTGGCTTGTTAATTTGAAAGATCAGAACCAATCCTTCTGTTGTGTTTATTCAGTCTGTTTCAGTCCCATCTTCTCTGCCAGTGGAAAATGGCCTTGGGATTAGGAGTAGGAAAGAGAAATTAAGTATCTGAGTTGTGTTTGGTGCCATATAGAAGGTTTAGAGTATTTTTCCTGGTGCTTTGTTTGTAATTAAAACCACATTTTTAGAAAAAGAAAATAAAGCTTAGTAATTTAAATTTGGTAGTTGACCAGTTAGCATTGGCAACAAGTAACTGGGTAGCAAATTAGTCCTTAGAGTGTGTCAAAATAGAGTATATTGTTATTCTATATTTGGTTAACATTTCCAGTGATCTAATTTTATAGGTTATCTGGTCCAAAAGGACCTGAAATGTTATAGTCATTTTTTCCTCAAGCTTGAATTTTCTCTAACCTTCTTTCTAGGTGTTCTTTTTAGAAAATGCACTCTAAATAAAGCTTTCTCTGTTTTAAATAATACATTTTCAAAAAAATTATCCCTTTATGTTAAGCTGGCATCTGCTTTCTTAAAACTCTTCATTTTTACTGCTTGATCACTGGTGCCATTTCTTTATGGTTTCATGGTAAAATTTTGGTAATGAATGGTGGTGATGGTAGGACAACATTGTGAATATAATTAATAGAACTGAAATAAAAAATTTTTAATGTGGCTAACAAGAAAATTTTAGGTTGTATATAAATTATTAGAATAGAAATAAAAAGGCCAAACAAACATAGGACTTTACAACACCAGTATTGAACTCAATTGTAAACAATAAACTATAGGTAACAATGCAATTATAAAAACGTTTTTCCATGAATTGTAACACACACTAATGCACGGTGTTTATTAATAGGACGGTATATGGGAACTCTATTTAGTGCATGATTTTTCTGTCAACCTATAATTTCTTTCATTAAAGAAAAAATCATGTAATAGACATACAGCATATTTTTATAAAGCATGTCTAATTTCCCCCTGATAAATATCCCATCTTAGGTTAAGTCTACTTCTCCAGGTTTGAAAATGACAGACCTTGAATTGCTTCTCATATGATGTGGCTGCTTCTGCTTATCATCTCGAAATCTTTAGATTAACTGTATCTCTTTTGTTAAATGTATTTTTTTTTTTTTTTAATTCTGGACAGTGTGAGCACAGGCTAAGCTATATTCTTGGATGTAATCACAGAGACTTTCTCTTGAAATATGTGAAGTTTGTGTATTGTGAAGTAAAAGTTTTACACTAATAAGTAAAGCATTTATCACTTTTCAATTTGAAATAGTCACCACACCATTGAAAATGGTCAGCAGGCCTCCACATCTAACATTATTATCTTTATAACAAACTCAAAGATCATTAGTTCTTCCTCAGATATAAACATTTAGAAACAGAAGGGACATAAACCTGTAATTGCATAACCAAGACTTAATGCTAGAAAGATTGTTTAATAATATAGTTAGCATATATAAATGAGATTAAAAATGAGAAGCTTTATCATGTGTATTCTTTAGCCCAATTCTTCTTTCATTAAAATGAAAGACAGTGCATTCTATCTTGGAGTACTGCCTTTATAAAAATAAATGCCAATATGTTTCATGCTTGCAAAATTTTAGCACTTGTCTACAAAATGCCAAAGGATGACTATACCAGCTCTTCTGGGTGAGGACAGTGTCTTCATAGTAGAATAACATCTAAGACAAAAATCTAAAATTGTGCTCTTAGAAGTGTTTCCCAGCTGCAGACGTTTATTTAATTACACCCAAGTGCCTTCTTGTTTGCCGAATACCTAGAAGAAAGGGAGGCAGAGCCTGCTGGTAGAAGTATTGGGTGGTTTTTCCTTTTTCTGCTTGCTCTCATCCATTCCTATTCTTTTTCTCTTTTCCCCTCTGTCTCTTCTAACTCTTTCTCTTCAGCCAGTTTTTCCTCCTGCTTTGCACTCAACAGCGTGGGCATTACTTAGTCCCAGCGGTGGTGTAGGGATTTAATAAGATTGCTGACCTCTGGGCCAGAAGGACTCCTGCCTGCCTGACAGTTGTTAACTCCTAGTGGGCTGTACAGGTAAGAAAAGTGAAGTGATAGGATTCACAGGAGCTCTTGAAGCAGAAGGTGTTGAAGACTGGGGACCTCTCATCAACACTTTTTTTTCTTTTCTTTTCTAGCACTGGCTTTGGATGGGTAGTGATCTAGTTGGTTCAGACTTAAATGACAGAAAAGAGTTGGTAGATTTACATTCTGTTTTGCTTTTAATCAAGTCTGTTCTAAACTTGGAGGCTCATGTGGTAGGGAGGAAACAGAACAGAATAAACAGGTCCTATAAAAATCAGTTGTGTTTTCCTTGATTTGTCCTGAGGGAAGGGGTCCCAGTTGGGGCTCAGGTGGGTGGGTAGAATAACTGTATTATGGATGAGGACTGGGACGAGGAAGGTGGGTTTGTAAGACCAGGTTCTGGGAATGTTGGGGCTGATACTGTAGCTTCAAGGACAGGAACACAATGGAGACCAGTAAGAAAATACTAGATCTCTCTTGTCACAGTTAAGGCCTAGCAAACCTTGCAGATCTTGTATTTGCCTAATTTGTTTCTGTGCACAATTGAGCTGCTATGAAGAATGTAAAATTCCCCTCTAATTTTGGGACTTCTTAATATCAAATACATGGGTACATTTAAAAAAAAAATAATGAAATATTCCATTCTAGGTGCTATTTTGTCACTTTTTAATACCTTATCTTATTATGAATTCTCCTTATTGGGTATTTGATTTGAAGTTAAAACTGGTCCCATGTGTGAGGTAACTATCTACCAATGGGAGAAAATAAGGCTTAATATCCCATATGTCTTTGCTTAAGTCAGCCATGATTTATGGGGAACCCATTAACGTACTACACAGACAGGAACTGTACCGATTTGATGAATCAACAAAGCAGAAAATGGAAAACACATATCCTCCTCAGGGTTTTGTGAGTCAGGAAGAACACTGTCCTGGCCATGGCAGTACTTTAGTATTAGTCCTGCAGAAGAGAAAGCAAACTGGTCTTCCTAGGTACTGATCTATTATGCTGTGAAAATACTGTGTTATAGTCATCCTTAGTAAAGGTTTCTGAAAACAGAGCTTTAAGAACTGAACATAAATGATTGTGGATATTGCTTTATTTATCCTAAAAGCAATATCCTTCCTGTCAAAGCAAGCGATTTAGATGGCAGAATCAATAACTTGGTGTCCATGTGGGACTAGGTAATACACAAATTAGAGTGTGGTGCCTATTGGCTTGATAAGCTTGAAAGGCCATTTTCTCTCAGTATTTTATTGCCATGCATCAAATGAAATAATAGATAGAAACAATGTAATGGAATAAAACAATATATATCATAGTCTTTCCTAGATGGTAAATCACATGCACAGCAGTAGCTGAAATCTACGTACTACCTAGTTGCTTGACAAACTTCTGTGACACATCACTGTGTGGTGCGTTTTCCTAAAGCAAAAATCAGTAGTTTTTGTGGGAAGTCATTATCTTTTGGCATATTCAACTAGAGGGCATTGGCAAATGGACACCCGACTGTGAGATTTACTCCCTGAAATGCTCTTTTCAGGGTTCTGTGTGAAAGCATTAGCTGTGTCAATTAGTTGAAATGAAATGACATAATTTATTGACCGGTGGTGATAACTTTCTAAATACATTGAACATTTGGTGCCACATAACTGAATGCCTCACTAATTGCTCAGTCGCATGCCTGCTTTTGTAATCAATGTGCTGCTTGGGCTAGCGTCGGCAGAATTTATTGCTTCATTTTATATTCCAGACTGCTTAAATATTCACTGGCTATCCCTGGAATGACAATCCCCCAGGAGAAGAAACAGTGTGTCAGAGGGCATAGGTATCCCTTTTCCAGGGCTTTGGGATCACTCTTTCATATTCTAAAAGGAAGGCAAAGCCGGCAATTTGCATTTAAAGCACTGCTCTCCAAGGTTACATTCTGTTGGGTATATCTTTCAGATAGTGGACATTTATCGTAGTGTAGCTCTCAAATCTAAAATAGCTGCTGACGGTGTAGCCCAAGAGCCACCACAGTCCTGCAGAACAAGGTAATAAATCAGAAGCTGCCACATGATCACTATGGTAACCGTCAGACCCTGTCACGCTGCAAACATTACTGAAAGGTACATGCCGTGTTCAGCTCATCAAGTGTTTGTGATCGTAAACCTGTTGACAGTATAGATTTGAGCTGACCATATTATTGTCTTTGTGAATTGAGAGGGACTGCTATTAAACCACACTCTGGGAGAAAACCATTATCATATATAAAGGAACTTTTTATGGTTGTAGACTTGAATGTGTAGTCTTATTACATTTAGAAGGCTATTTTACAAGATTGTGTAGTTTTCCTTTGTAAAGGTAAAACCTAGTTATTCTGCACCATGAAACTAAACATTTTTTTCTAGTGAGATATTTCATGCTAAGTTGTACATGTAGACATATGTATCCATGTCGATCAGAATCACTTAGTTCTACTATTTTAATTATTAGAACATTTGCAATTCAACACTTCTATTTGACACAACTTCTTTATGCATTATTTTCAGAAATGGAAAGGTGGGGTCTAGGGATGTGTGTTCTGCCTGCTTTATTTTCAATATATGTTCATAATTGAGTTTTGAAATTCTAAAACGTGCCATTTAGATTTAGATATAGGTAGCATCTCAGTCAATTTTTGATATTTTGTTGTGAAGCAATTAGAGATATAAGACCAAGATTGTGAAAGGTAATGTGTTTGATTTTAAGAACTGCAAATTCTAATAACTGTAATCACAGCTTTAGATAAGAAATGCATACGTTCCCTAAGAGTGAAGTTCATATAGCCAAGATATTTTATATGGATACAGTGAACATTTCAGTTATATTTACTGTTAATCCTCCACACTTTTAATGTACAATTTTTTATCATTTCATTAAAGCACATATAGTCAGAATTACTCAGCAAGGGAGGAACCCCCCCATAATTATCATAATAAATTTTATAGTACTTTCATAATTATTATTTCATGTTAGCATCTTTCTTCTCCACTGACTGAAAGGACATTAGCACATGTTAGTGGGAATAACCATGGTAACCCCCCCATGAGAGGGATAAAAAATCACTGAGATCATAATTAGGCAGCCACTTCTACACATTTTTTTCATACAGATTTGAATTTCCTTCCCTTCTCTTTCCGTCCCTCCTTTTAAAAGTATTGATCTGACATTGAACTGCTATCAAGCACCCTTCCGTTGTTACATTTTAAAAGACATGTCTAACTTTAGGCGGTAATCATGTATTGTAAGGTTTGAGCTGAACATGGTGCATGGTGTTTGAAGGCAGGAGAGAAGGCAGAAATGAATGAGGGATGGAGGGAAGGATGGTTGATCTCTCAAGTGTTTCTACTCTCCTTTCATGCACACTGCTTGACTTTTGAATCAGAATATTTAGTGACCAGGAGAAGAAGAGGCACTGCAAATATTTAGCCATTTTCAAAACAGGTTTCTCCCTGCCAGCCTTCTTTTTTGGTTTAAGTGGCAGCCTGCAGTAGGAGCCTGCAGCTGTTGATAGGCAGTGGAACTCCATGATATGGCCAGCACAGTGGAGTCTGAACTGGTTTGTGAGAGCTGCTGTTTCATGTGGGATGCTGAGTGACTGTAAGATATGGAACTACTTTGCACTGTTTGTGGACTTGAGTAAAGGCGGCAGGCAGGAAAGACTCCGGGGCTCTATCTGAAAGAGTTTATAAAGGCAGCTTCATGCGCGGCTGGCTATCTTCACTCAGTTCCATTCTTATTACATTAGATTCTTCTTCAGAGGTACTTGTTCTAGCACTTATGGAAACTATGGAAAAGTTCAGAAGAATTATACTCTGAAAATACTTATTGGTCGCTTGCTGTGTGCTAGGTACTCCATTAGTTAATCACATACATTCTTATTTGAGAGCATTCCCAGGATGTGTTATAATTCCCATTTTACCAATAAGGAGGTGAAGCTGCAGAAAGATTTAAATACCTAGAAAGTGGCTGAGTTGGGTTTTTAACCCATCTGTCTCTGATGCCAAAGTCTATGTTTCTTTTTTTTTTTTTTTCTGTGCTGTTTGCATGAATGTTCCAGAGGCACAACTTCTTCCAGTTTCATTAGTGTGTTTCGAATGTTTCTACTGTGTAGTTCATCACTTGAATTGCATTCAATTTAGTAAACACTTCTGCAGTGTCTACTATGTGTTGACATGGTGCTCCCAAAAACCCATAAAAATATAGGCTTTTGGAATTCTACTTGGTATCACTATCAAGAAAACTAAGCAAGGCAAACCCATTCCTGGCATGATGTCCTTCCCCTGGCGCCCTTCAAAGGTGACAGGCAAAAGGGGAACCTTCATCTTAGTTCTAATGGAAGCAGATTGTGATAAGAAAAACAGTCTTTGGCATCATATTTGTCACTTGATTTCAGGCCCCATTGTGTAGCTAGCTTTCCCTCTCAGGATCTGTTTCCTTATCTGTAGGGAAGAGACAATAGCATACCTACTGCACTGCGATGTAGAGAGCATTAGATGAAGTAGTGGATGCAAAAAGGACCTGGTGTGGGGCGGGTACAGCTCATTGCTGTTCTTCCTTGCTAACAGTTCTCATTATGAAAGAGCTAAAGGTTTAGTTTAGAGTAAGTAAAAAAACTTGAGGTCAGTATTCATTTTCATGTACCTCCACTGTATATAATATATTCATTGATAGTGTATGTGACATTCATATTAACGTATTTATATTTCTCTTTCCGTTTACACATACGAAGCTGAGCAATTATCTTTACCACTGGAGGCAAATATGGAAGAGAAAATGAGAAGTGCTGTTTTTCCCCAAACCTACTTCTGCTACCAAGCCTGAAGGGGCTGCCAGCATGGACCCTGATGCAGAAGAGGATCCTAGTGATGATTAGAATCAGGAAGGCAAATGTGAAAGTGCTAATCCCCAGCATTTCTCCAGGAATGGGGTCATACTTCCCTCTCTGTCTTTGTTGATGTGCCTGCCATTGTTCTCTTGTCACTTTCATCCTTCAGGGTAACATCCTAGTATTTAGACTTTTTACCTCTTCCTACAGTGAGGTATAAACCTTGCTATGCAAAGGTAGGCAATTGATTCATTTCTCCTGGTCTGTTGTCCTTAGGTTGGCCCTTCAAATGGTAAGCTCCTGATTCTGGAGCTCCACATGGGCAACCCCAGTTAGACTGTAAATGAAGGCCCAGCTCTCTGCTGGTGTGAGAGACTGCTTGACAGCTGTAAAGGGCTACTATACTGAGGTGTCTCAGTTAAAACCTCATGTTGTTACCAGCGTGCATAACATTCTTTTGAAATAGTGGCAATTATTTGATGAGCTGAAAGATTTTTTTCATAATAAAGAGCTTGTTTTTCAAAAAAAAAATCAATTTTGTGATAACTTTTATTTGTCCAATGCTGTCAATTGGCTGTGATTGGCTGGGTGTTTTTGTTGTTGTTTTGCGCTTTTTATTTCAAAGGCTTACGCATGTGTGTAGAGAGAAGATAAAATTCTGTGGGTTTTGTTATCTCAGGTAATGCATAAAGCAGAATTGCCACGGTAAGGCATGTTTTGGTGGAAATTCTGATGACATAGACTTTTCCTCTGTCATCCCTATTCAATTCTGAACAACATTCAGTGGCTTGGAATTCTTGTTTCTGTTAGATGAAAACTCACCTTTTTTCTGAAATGTTTTATCTTGACTTTGTCTTTTCAATGATAAACAAATAAGTATTAATGTTTGCCGAGCTAGATTAAGATTAAAGCAGGAATTTATATAGATGCATCTTGAGGCTAGTTATACCAGCACATCATATATTTTGCTTCACTGTTAAGGAGTTAAAATGGAAAAATGCTTATTGATGGTCCTGTGATTAAATAATTGGTGTGTGTGTTTGTGTGTATACATATGTGCCCATGTGTATGCTTGCTTACTGCTTTTCTTGTTCCAAAGTGATTGCAGTGTATTCTTAGAGGATTTGGGAGACCTATACATAAATGAAAGGCAACAAGAGGGTGTGAAAGTTACTTAGATTTCAATGTTACGGACAGTAAAAGTCACTTTTAAATGTATCTTTCTATGAGTTATTACAAATTGCCTAGAGTAATGTTAACTGCCATCACAATTAAGATTCAGAATAATTCTTCATCCTCAAAATTCGTCCATACGGCCCCTCAGTAGTCAAACCTCATTCTCCTTCTAAACCCTGGCAGCTACTGATTTATTCTCCTTCCCCGTAATTTTACCTTTTTCAGAATTTCATATAAATGGAATGATATTGTATGCAACCTTATGAGTTCAGTTTTTTTTTTCCTCAGCATAATGTGTTTGAGATTCATCTAAGCTGTTGTGTGTATAAATAGCTCCTTTTTCTTGCTCAGTAATCTTTTGTATGGATGTATCTTAGTTTGCCCACCATTCACCAGTTGAAAGACATTTATTTGGAGGTTTCCAGGTTTGGACAATTATGCGTGAGTCTTTTATATACATACATTTGCATGCGGGTTTTTGTGTGAATGTAATTATTTATTTCTCTTGGGTAAGTACCTAGGAGTGAGATTGCAGGTTCATATGGTAAATGTATATTTAACTTTATAAGAAATAGCGAAACTTTTTCAAAGTGGCTGTAACATTTTAAATTCCTCCCACCAGCTGAGTATGAGAGCTTCAGCTGCTGTGCCTCTTTTCCAGCATTTTCAATTTTTTATTTTTAAAATTTAGCTTTTCTAGTAGATGTATATTGTTAACTCATTGCAGCTTTAAATTGCTTTTCACTTGTGATTAATAATGCTAAATGACCTCTTTAATGAAGTGTCTGTTCAAATCTTTTGCACTTCTAAAAAATTTTGTTTTTAAATGTTGAACTGAGAGTTCCTGATATATTCTGGATACAAATTCTTTTTCAGTTTTGCGATTTACAAATATTTTTTCCCAGTCTGTGGTTTGTCTTTTAATTCTCTTAACAGGGTCTTTTGCAGAGCAAAAAGTTTTTAATTTGAAGTACAATTTGTCATTATTTTCTTCTTTGGATCATAATTAAGGTATTGTATCTAAGAACTACTTGCCCAAGGTTTCTACCCAAGGTTGAAAACATTTACTCCTATGTTGTCTTATAAAAGTTTTATAAGAACTTTTTAAAATCAATTATGTTTAGCTCTGTGGTCCATTTTCAGTTAATATATGACAAAGTTCTTTTTTTTTTTTTTTTTGCCCATGAATGTCTAATTGTTCCAGAACCAATTGTTAAAAAGTCTCTTCGGTGGCCAATGAATTGCCTTTGCATCCTTGTCAGAACTGAATTTGGCCATATTTTTATTTCTAGGGATATAAATGTCGATTGAAAGAAAGCTAGAGAACAATCTAGGGGCTGAGTGACATAGTGAAACCAGAGATGGGTGAGAATTGTGGTTAACAGTGCAACTACAAGAATGTCCTTCTATGAACTAGAACAAATGTACATCGCTATTGCAGGGTGGTAAGAATGTAGAGAAGCATGGTAAAAAAAACAAATATTGTAACCTATGGACTATAGTTAACAGAAATACTGTAATATTCTTCCATCAGTGCCAAAGATGCACTGTTACTAATAGGAGGGTAAGGAAAAAATATACCAAATGTACGCTATAGACCACATTTACTGATAATAGTCTGATATCTCATAATCTGTAACAAATGCTCCACAACAAGGTAGTGTGTTGGGTGGAAGTGTGTTGGATGGGAATTCCACACATGTCCATGATTGTTTTCTAAGTTCACAGCCTCTCTAATAAAAATATGTATGTATATGAAGAAATTAGTTGACCATATTTTTGTGGTTTATTTCTGGGTTTTCCTTTCTCTTTCATTGATCTGTGTCTGTCATTTGCCAGTACTATACTTTCTTGATTATTATAGCTTTATAGTAAGCTTTGGAATCAGGTGGTGTGAGTCCTCCAAATTTTTTTTTTCTTTTTTCAAAATTAGCATGGCTATTCTGGTTCCTTTGCCTTTCTGTATACTTTTAGAATCAGCTTGTAAAAATCTGAAAAAAAAATTGTCTTACATTTTAATCAGGATTACATTGACTCTGTAGACCTTTTAGGGGAAAATTGAGTATTCCAATCTAAGAACACGGTGTCTCCATTTATTTAGATAGTCTTTATTTCTCTTTCGTCAGTTTCTAAAAATACTTTTCAGCACACAGATACTACATATTTTTTTGTCTTTATTTTTTGAATATTACATTAAAAAAAATATGATGTCCCCATATACCCCCCACCCCCCCTCACCCTACTTCTCCCCCCTTAGCAACAATCTCCTCCATCATCATGAGACATTCATTGCATTTGGTGAATACATCTCTGAGCACCGCTGTACTTCATGGTTAATGGTCCACATCATAGCCCACACTCTCCCACAGTCCACCCAGTGGGCCATGGGAAAACATACAATGTCCGGTAACTGTCCCTGCAGCACCACCCAGGACAACTCCAAGTCCCGAGAGCGCCCCCACATCACATCTCTTCCTCCCACTCCCTACCCCCAGCATCCACCATGGCCACTTTCTCCACACCAATGCCACATTTTCTTCGATTACTAATCACAATAGTCATGAATAGAATATCAGTAAGTCCACTCTAATCCATACTCTATTTCTCCATCCTGTGGACCTTAGAAAGGTTGTGTCCACTCCACATCTATATCAAGAGGGGCCTTAGATTCCACATGGATGCTGGATGTAATTCTCCTGCTTTCAGTTGTAGGCACTCTTGGCTCCCTGGTGTGGTGGTTGACCTTCACCTCCATGTTAGCTGAGTCGGGTAAGTCCAATAAACCAGAGTGTAGGAGTTGCAACTCTGTTGAGGATCAGGGCCTGACTATCACATGGTCAGTCCAGAGATTCAGGTCCCTTGGGTATACATTAAAATCTTCTGAGGGCTACAGAGACTCACAGGTTCTATGGTCATGGCAGATGGAGTTCAGTGCCATGTCAGTTGGCCCTACTTTGGAGTTTGTGTTTCTGTGTGATGGAGCTGGACTCAGATATGATCTTTGTTCACAAGCCTCTCCTGTTACTTTTACCAGAACTGTAGTTGGTGCTGGGGTTTAATGTATACATATTTTTTTTGAAGTTATACTTACCTAATTATTTTATTTTTGGGTATGTCATTGTAAATTCTACTTAAAAAAATATTTCCAATTGCTTGTGGCTACTTACAGAAAGTTTTGATTTTTATATCTCTAACTTATTTCCTATGTCTTGCCTAAACTTAGTTGTAGAAGTTGTTACTCTCGATTTTTAATTTTTATATTTACATTTAGATCATGTTCTGTCTCCTCCTCAGGGGGTAATTTTTCCAGTGCCAGTTTGGTTTCCAAATTCTTTGGTGTGGTGCTTTGGGTCTCCTTTGCACATTTGTCACTTTGAGGTTTGTCTGGACTTGAGGGGTGATTTTATCATTGTCCAGTTCTCAAAACCTTTGCTATGTTTCTTTGTGTCTGTAGCATACAAGTGCATGTTAGAAGTCAACCTGGGACTTTTGTTGGTTCATACACAGAATTATAGGATCCCCTTCTCTAGCTCTTTCTTCATCAGATGTTACTTGATAATTTCTGATTTATGAGTATCGCTTTTCCTGTTTCTTTGGCCAAAAAGGTGGGTGCTTCTCTCAATTTAGCATGCTGTTGTCTTGTACAGTTCTGCACAGTTGGGAACACCATTGGAGTGAAGCAACCAGAGAGAGAGAGAAACTGTCAGAAGCTCTGATGGTCTTCCAACCACAGGGGTCCATTTTTTCAGTTCCTTAGAATTGAGAGATGTTTTTTCCCCTCTAAATTTTAAATGCCAGTCCAGCATCTATGGCAGTAGATCAACTTTGTGACTGGAAGTAGCCTCCACACAGAACTGGGGGAAAAAAATGAGGAACAAAAAGAAGAAAGAGGGAATCCTTCCATACACTCTGGTTTACAGGGTACCACTTTCCAAGTACTCTGGACCGATCTGTTCCTGCTATTTAGTTCCGAGATTTAGGTACATCCTTGGGTCAAAGCAGGAACATAAAGAAGGGGGAAAAATCCAGGAAACCACAATCATACTGGTCATTCCTTAAGGTTTGACTTCCCTCCCTGATCCACCTGCTCTTGTTTATTTTCCAGAATCTCAGGTTCATTCAAGTTATGTCTAGAGCTTTTAGTTGAAATCTGTGTGTGTGTGTGTGTGTGTGTGTGTGAGGTTGTAGTGGGTTTATTCCATCTTGGCCAGCATCAGCCATCCAAAATGCTGTTCTAAAAATAAAGATAATTTTGTCAATATAAAAAATATGGAAAATTTGAGAAATACAAAACTTGGATTTGAGAAAAAATTACCCTCATTCTCACAACTTAAATTTTATGAATACTAGCCTACTCACTTTTTAGTTGTTTGGAAGAGGTGATCATATTATATACAATTTTGTATCTCGCTTTTTTCATTTATTATTGCAAAAGAAGCTTTTTTAAAAAAGATTTATTTATTTATTTATTTATCTCCCTTTCCCCTGTCCCCACCCCTTCCCCTGCCCCAGTTGTCTGTTCTCTGTGTCTATTTGATGCATCTTCTTCTTTGTCTGCTTCTGTTGTTGTCAGCGGCACGGGAATCTGTGTTTCTTTTTGTTGCATCATCTTGTTGTGTCAGCTCTCCATGTGGGCGGCGCCATTCTTAGGCAGGCTGCACTTTCTTTTGCACTGGGCGGCTCTCCTTATGGGGTGCACTCCTTGCGCGTAAGGCTCCCCTATGCGGGGGACACCCCTGCGTGGCACGGCACTCCTTGCATGCATCAGCACTGCGCATGGGCCAACTCCACATGGGTCAAAGAGACCCAGGGTTTGAAGCGCGGACCTCCCATGTGGTAGATGGACGCCCTAACCACTGGGTGAAGTCTGCTTCCCTGGAAGCTTTTTTGTTGTGTTTTAAAAATTATGTTTGCAGTGAGTTTTTAATGAGTGTGTAATAGTTTACTTATAGTTTACTATACATTTATTATAGTTTATTCAATCATTCCCCTATTGTTGGATATTTTTAAAAAATTACTTGCTACCATGAAATTGAGGTGATTATCATCTTTGTCTATAAACATTTCCCCAAATTTAGATTATTCTTTAAACTATTTTTCCAGATGTATAATTACTGAGCCCAAGGATATGAATGTTTTTAAGGGATTTGTTGCATAATTCCAAATTGTGTTGTACCATCATCCTAATATATACTATCCCACTGGCAATGTGTAACAGTATTTAATTAGTGGCAATTGAGTTTGCTCCACATATTCTTTATGGACCTTCATTCTAATCGCGCTCTGTCCATTCTCCTGAATTCCCTGGGCCCCTCACTGCGTGGATGACTCCCATTTTAAGAACAACAGGTTTTATGCTGTTCCTCACCTTCTTTCTGAGATCAGGTCACTTGTTGACTAGGACCTGGTGATAAAATGACTTGTCAGAGTTGTACTGATTGAGCCAAATACATCCATCTAGGCAAGAACAACTATGACCCACTTCGCTGTTTAAAACCTCTAGTTATCCCTCCCTTTCCTATGGGAAAAAGTCCACATTTCTTAACATGCTGTACAATGCCCTCTGCCATCAGCCTTGCCCATTTGTTGTGCCCCATTTCTTGCCACTCTTTCCTCACAATTTCTGCTTTATTCATGAAAACTGTACTGTGTTATTTCTCACCTTCATATTTCTGTTTATGCACTCTCTTGGGCTATCCTTCCTTTCCATGTCCTCTCATCACCTTCCTTCCCTTTACTCCTGCTACCTAATTCCCATCCCACACAAACATAGGCATGGGTACACATATGCAAATTCTTATAACTTTTATGGATTAGCTGAGGTGGCATTTCTTCTCTTAGGGTGTTCTTTCCCAAACAAAATCCCTCATAGCACTCTACTTATCACAGCAGTATGTATATTTGTGCTTGCTCTATGAAAATTATCTGCCTATATTTTTCCCTCCTTAAAAAGATTATGAACTCTGCAAACAAGAATTGCTTTAATTTTATATCCCTAGAATCTAACAGAATGCCTATTACGTGGCAGGAATTTATGAAACATTGGTTAGTTGAATGAGTAAATGAATGAATACCTTTGAATGCCTTCCTTCTGCTCATTTTTAATGTGCTAGTGCCTTAGAGGAACATTTTATTTTTTCACTGTTTCTTTCCCACGAATGAGTATCTGCTGCTGGTGATGCGTACTCAGCAATGTGTGGACAGACTTCCTGGCACTGCTATATTATGAACACTAGTCTTTGACCCACCAGGCTAAAATGGATGCAGATTCATGTGGCTCAAGCAATTATTTCTGGTTTTGATGTAGGACAGCAGAACACATTATCTTTGTATGTTTTATGTTAACAGATGTTGTGTCATTATGCAAATGCTTTTTTTACCTTTCTTTTTTTTCTATGCCTTCTCCCCCAGTTTTCTATCAAGTTCCAGATTTAATACCTACGAAAATTTTAGTTTGTATGACTGAAATTATTTTACAATTGGTCTGTTGAAGGATTCTGAGAATCATTTGACCTCACTTTTGTGAAGAAAAAGACATATTAAAATGATAACATATAATACATAAATAGTAATTTGGGGGAAGGACATTAGAGTCATGTAATTTTTCAGCTATAAAAATGTTGCTTATTCTTCTTTTTTTCCCTACCTCAACTTTACTAGGGGAAAATTAATATATCTAAACTCAGTTAAATACAAATTTCCAAATTGGTGTTCAGTTCAAGGTAAACAGACAATAAAATAAAACGTAGGCAAATGAAGCAGAATATAGATCAGAAATAAAATAAGGCAGACTCTCACTCCAATTATCTAGCTACCTGGCATTCTCTTTGGATTTTAACCCTTAATAATGTAGACCAAAAGTCATGTCAGAATTGTATCTTCACTAATCACCTTTTTTTTCTAGCATTCTTTCCCACTTTTCTCTATTAATAGTCTTCCTTCTGGAAACGCCTTCATGCGGCCCATTTCATAAAATGTGTTTGTTTTCCTGTTTCATAAAATATTTGTGGTAGTTTCAATTGCTTTCCTATGGTCTTGAGTTCTTTAGGATCTGAGTCAAGCTCTTGACATCTTTGGACCTCAAGAAAAGTTTGGGTCTGTCTGTATTGTTTATTCATTAAACCACCAAACAAACACATTTAATGTGTATCTGTTAAGTGCTGGTTATAATATGGGCATGGCAGATCCATGGTGAACAAGACACAGTGTCCGCTGGTATAGAGCTGCTAGGGGAAGAAGCCCAGCAGTGAAGTGACCAAGTTAATCAGCAATTATAATCACACTATAATGTAAGCTAGGCCATGAGGAGGCTGAATGAGAAGTTCTTTGAGGGTTCCTAAGCTTTTGTGGGTCAGGGATGATTTCTTGGAAGCAGTGATGACTTAAGACATTGATACTATTGAGATATAATTTGGGATATTAAAATCTTCTTGTGTTTTTGGATACGGGTACTCGTTCTAAGCACTGGGTTTCCAACTATGTCCTTTCTCTTCTATACCTGGTCACTTCTCAAAAATTCTCTCTTTTCTGGCATTGGATCTTTAACATCATGGAGCATCTAAATATTCTTTTTTGAAAATGTGATGTACTCTGTAAGGCATAATTATGCATGGTACCTGGCTTTATCCCCTCCCTCCTAGAATCCATAGACCAGGAGGGGAAAGCACTGCCATAATAGTTTACGAAGAGCAATTGCCCAGGAGGAGTAATGTAGGAGGCTTGTTGTGAAGGTGAGTTAAAGTGGGGCCCAGTTAACTCTTCTGCTATTGACAAATTGGTGTTTAAATGACCCAGGGTTAAATGAAGGAACTTTTGCCTGCAGTTGAGAATAGAGGGAAATGTGTTATCTCTAGAGAAATTATAATTCAAAGCATGCTGTTTTCCCATTTTGGAGCCTGTCCTATTAGCCATGTACATTTTGCTTATCTTCCTACCTAGGTGAATGAAGCCTTGTTGCACTCCAGCAAACTGAGGCTAAGTCCCTTAGATCCAGTCCTGTGGTTCTAGCTGAATACCTGGAAATGCCACGTTGGCTGTATACTCTACCCTTGAGCCATACAAGTACAATAGGAAATCACCTCATGAAGCAAACAAAATAGTTGGTTGCTTTTGTGCAGCATTTCTAAAATAGATTCTTAAGGTATAGTTTTTGGCAAATATTCATTTAAAATGTTAAACATTTCCCCCTTTCTCAATGGTAATCTGTTTATTGTTTGGTATAAACGGTGATAGTATAGACTTTAGATCTAGATCATTTGGGTTCAAGCTTTGTCTCTTTATAAACCTAGAGATTTTTTAATCTCTCCTTGCCTCATTTTCATTATCTGTAAAGAAGAAATAGTAGTAAGCACTTATTTAATTCTTACAATAAATTAATATATGTAAAGTATATATTCAAAGAGAATAACAGATATAGGTGTGATTAAGGTTGTTTGTTTTGACAAAGACACACTTAGCCCTTGAAGATGGCTTTTTTGGGAGGCTTGGTACAAAAAAAAAAAAAAAAAAAAAAAAGGAATAAATAGATGCCAATAGCCATTTCTCTGTCCACTGCTTTTAACCAATTTTCCATGTACAACCTTGCTGCTCTACATTCAAAGGAACACTTTTTTCTTTTCTCAAGTATTTCATTTTTTTGTCAGGTCAGTAATTAGTTAATTTAAATCACCCTTGAGGTTTTGTGGTCCAGTAGTTGCCTGTGGCAGGCTTTTTGAAGGAGTCTCATCTTATACAGCTTTTATAAATAAAGCTTGCTTAGCACAGTCTTGGTTTGTTTGCACTCTCATTCATGCTAATTATTTACCTAATTTTCTTTCCCTTTGGAGTGCCTTTTTCTTTTTCCTGGAACTTACTGTGTTTTGTGAATTGTGTTCCCCCTCTGTTAATAGCATTTCTTTGTAATGCTTCTTGTCCTTTCCTTGTATTTTCCCTTTTCCCTTTTCTTATCAATTGGAGGATTACTTTTTTTATGGGGGGGGGGGGGCGGAGGACAGGATAATAAATGGAAAGACTTTACATGTGTTTAATTCAGTTTCTACATTGTCTTATTCTTGTGTCTACATATGAGCAGAAGTGGATATCAGGCTCACGGTGTTACTGCAATGCATACAGTGTGCAAGTCCGAGCACAGCATGAAGAGTAATTTTCATTTGGTGAAATTTGGCTGTGGTTCTCATTTCTGCAAAAGTTCTTTCAAGTTATTGGGTTAGCTTCTTTTCTGAGTGCTTTTTTATATATGTGGGCTCTGAATCTATGATACAGTTTTCTAAAGTCAGTCTCATAGGGAAGTGGACTTGGCTCAAATGAAAGAGTGTCCGTCTACCATATGGAGGGTCCAGGGTTCAAATCCAGGGCCTCCTGGCCCATGTGGTAAGCTGGCCCACATGCAGTTCTGCCACGTGCAAGGAGTGCCATGCCACGCAGGGGTGTCCCCCACATAGGGGAGCACCATGCACAAGGAGTGCACCCTGCAAAGTGAGCCACCCCATGCGAAAAAAGCACAGCCCACCCCCAGGAGTGGCGCAGAACACACAGAAAGCTGATGCAGCAAGATGATGCAACAAAAAGAGGCACAGATTCCCAGTGCCACTGAGGATGCAAGCAGACACAGAAGAACACTCAGTGAATGGATACGAGAGAGCAGACAATGGGATGAGAGGGGGAAGGGGAAATAAATAAATAAAATAAATCTTAAAAAAAAATAATAAAGTCAACCTCATTATATAAG
The DNA here is from genome assembly GCF_030445035.2 of Dasypus novemcinctus. Lineage (NCBI taxonomy): Eukaryota > Metazoa > Chordata > Mammalia > Cingulata > Dasypodidae > Dasypus > Dasypus novemcinctus. Next base: position 59,960,779 of record NC_080684.1, read on the forward strand.
ATACCTACATAAGAAAGATCTTTTATTACATTACAATCTTTATTCAGTGAAGATGATGAAATATGCCCTGTGGTTGGCCTAAGTGCACCTTATGTCAAAGTTAGTGAGCCTTCCCTACTCTTCAACAACATATGGAAAATCCTCCTTGAAAGATAAGGAAGATTAGTAAGGGGGAAATATTATATAGCACTTATTCTGAAAAATTTGGCAGGAGTCACTGAGTAGATTCCCCATATAGGAAACCCACAATTTATTTCTAAGTACATTTCTCCCATATGTTACCTTTCTCCCTACATACGAATATTAAATATATGTGTCTTGTTTTGTATGCATTTTTCTCTTGGGTCCTCTTAATGTTGCTCATCTTTTGTTGATCTGGCAGCACTGAATGTACTAAGCTTATTTTAATGCTCCTCAATTCCTCTCATTCTTCTCTTTCCTTCTTTACTGAGACCACGTAGACTATAGAGGTTGTTTCTGAGTCATGGGTACCAGATATGTTGTTACACTTGAGAATGTTTTGTTTTGTGTTCAATTGACCTCAACAAGCATTTGTTCAGTTCCTCTTCTGAGTCTTGTTGAAGACACTCAAATACATAGGTAGGTTCCTGCTTTTCAATTTCTTTCCAGGGGGCCAACAGCTGTAAGGTCTAATTTCTGTGTTTGGTCAGTATAGTGATAGAGACATGCACGGGGAAGGCTACAAGAGCCTGGAGCAAGGGCATGTGTCCAAACTTGCCACCAGGAAAGGCTCCCTGGATAAGGAGCTACCAGAGCTTATTAGCCTTAAGGGGAAGTAGGATTTAGGTAGAAGAGGTAGGGACTGGCATGGGCTAAGAGGCTGTACAGAGTTCCAGCCAGTGGGAAGCATTTTACATGGTATATAAAACAGGACAGTATATATGGGTCACTACAAGATACAGTCGTATGAGTTCTGCTGTAATGCATTGTATGCATTCCTAAGAATCACTGTGCTATGCAACAGCACCCATAACAAGAACCGGGGTTTTGGGGAAAGTGGAGTTAGAGCTGTAAACACTTGAAAACTTCATCAATGAAGCTTGGAAAAAAAAGAAAGAACTTAAATGACAGCGTTTTACCATGTCAAATGGTTTAAAAAATCCATTATATGACAATAAATATGGCATATTACTTTGAAAAAAACCTGAAGTTTTCTTGTAGAAGTTGGGGTCTGCAGGGTGCATTATTGTGCACAAGTTGTGAAAAGAGGGTTATCTGAAATCAGGATAAAAGTTGTAACACTGAGGTCACTGGTAGTTGTTGAAATGTGTGCATGTGTATGTTTTTTGTATTCTTACATGGCTCTGTTCAAATGGGCACAGTTTTCTGTGTTCACCTGATGTTTCTCAAATGAAATTGGCATAAGAAAAGGAAAATTTGATTATGCTCAAATTGTTTCCTAATATATCAGTTGCATGGAACACGTTTATATTTTCAATACAAGTGTTATAGCAAAACTGACTATGTTTCTTGTACTTTTGGAGTAGAAGAGAGGTGCTGAGTGGCAGGAAATGAATCAGGGTGGGATTCCAGGATAAGGCTTTACATTCCCATCTCCAGTGTCATTTTAATACTTTGCCATTTGTAAAAGTCATTATGGGTTTTTTAAATTTCCATCAAGTCCATTTGATCTTTCATGACCATCCTGGTTTCCTGTCAATTCTGCTTTCTCCAGGTCTCCCCGTTGTACCTCAGAGGGATTTTCACCATGATGGTAATGCCTGACTCTGACCTTTGCTTGTGCCTGAGAGTTGCCCTCTTTGTTGTCTACAGTCTGGTCTCTTTCTTTGCCTTCCCATCATCTCCTGTCAGACCTGATCTGCATTAATGCCTAAGTTCCAAGAATTCAGTTTTGTCCTACAACTGCTTCCCAGACCCTGCTTTTCCTTGAGTTTTGCTGTAGTATGGTTTCTAAGCAAATTGGTCATTTTTACTTATGTTGCTGCTGATAAGTTTAGATGTAGGAGGTCTTGCTTCCTGAAAAATTATCCTTCAGGTGCTCCCTGGCTGAATCTGTGCTCAGCAACTATGTTAAAAGTAAAGTGTATCTGAGGGGAATTAGGAGTTCTTTTAGGTCACTTACCTATTTAGGGGAAAAAAAGACCTTAAAGATCTCTGGGTTGATCATTTAATCATAATTAACATATCTTGAGCACTTAGGGTAAGTGAAGAATGGTGCTATATACTTGATCTCGATCATCTCTTTTCATCCTCTTTGTGACCCTAGGAAGTAGGTACTACTATTGCCTTCATTTTATCCATAAGGCTTAAATGACTTTAAGGTCCAATGTCACATGGATACCTGTTCAAGGTTATATAGTGTAGTATCTGTATGAACCTGGGTAGTTTTATCCAGAACCCACACTTTCAACTATTGCGGCATAATTGGACTAGTTTATTTCAGACATTCCTCTGGGTATGTTAAGCTTGTAATGGGAAGAAGATATACGTCAGGGTGAAGGGCCATGATATTTGGACAGTTTCCAAATCATATCTACTGGCAACTAAATCTATGCCCTTAGTTACTTAAATGTATTATTCATCATGTTCAATGATTGAGTATTCAGGCAGACTATTTCCACAGTACTCGAATTCACATCTGCTCAATTTTCTACCCACAGTTTTGTTATTTTTGGTGTTAACTATGGTTTGTAGTTGTACCAAAAATGGGAGGTGGAGTGACTTCACCCTTTTCCCATATACCATGTTATAAAAGCCCCAATGTCTGTCCCTAACATATTGGGTGGGATGGGGTAGGGGCATATTTGAAATGAAACTCTTAAGAGATGTGCTAAAATATGAAACATGATAGTTCTTGGCTGCAAATAAGTAAGTTATTTGGTTCTGTGACTATGAGCAAAATAATAAAGATGGGAACACAAATGAGGAACCTCCAGCGCCATCTCGTGGTGATAGCACAGCTGTCAGGGGTAGTCCCTTCAGTTCCAGAACCCCAGCTTGTGGGCATGTGGAAATGGGGCATTGACACAGAGGGTTTGGTGTGCTATGCTTTTTGCTGGCACCTGCGTTTCTAATCAAATGTTTGTCCTCGAACAATTAGAGATGGATGAAATTGGATTCCAAGCCTAAAGTGTTTACAGTGCCCTCCATATGTATTATTTCTTGCAGTTTTGTGAGTTGGACAGGAAAACCATTATTCTCATTTAATAGGTGAGGAAATGGAGATTCTGAGAGGGTTAATTGACTTACCCAGGGTCATGACCAGTAAGTGATAAAATGTGACTTGAAATACAATCTTATGTTCCTAATCCAGGGGATATTTCCTGCTCTGCTGTGTCCTTCACAATGTATGAAAGTATTTCATGTATAGGCAGCAGCTGTTTCATCAGACAACTGTTTTTGCAGTGTCTTTCCTTATTTATTTTATAGTATTTTGATGGCTCTTATTGTTCTTTGAGTGGAGGTCTGCGATCTGAGGACTTCAAATTCCCATCAAGGAGGCACTAAACCTATTTCCCCTAGAGTGGATGGGTAGAAAATGTCAAGTCCTTATTTAGAATTTGCCTTTGAATAGTCTCTGGGAGAGAGCAATCTGTCTGTCTGAAAAGTGGGAGAGGTTTCATTTTGACTTCTCACTAAGCAGAGGACTCAGAATGTGATTAAACTATTCTTTGCATCGGGCCTGGTTAAAGGGAATGAAAATCTCTTGAATAAATAAAAAGCTCCTGTTCCTGCCACAGCCTTGTGAGCTTAAAGGGGTGGTTGGAGTTTGACAATGGATTTTATCCCCACTAGTTTCTTGGTTTTCCGAGATCAAGGGAAGAACAAAGGAGGCACTAAAGTAATTGAGGGAGGCGGTGGTCTTGGCCCAGTGGTTAGGGCGTCCATCTACCACATGGGAGGTCTGCGGTTCAAATCCCGGGCCTCCTTGCATGCGCAGTGCTGATGGGTTCAAGGAGTGCCGTGCTGTGTAGGGGAGGCCCACGCGCAAGGAATGCGCCCCGTAAGGAAAGCTGCCCAACCCGAAAGAAAGTGCAGCCTGCTCAGGAATGGCGCCGCACACACGGAGAGCTGACACAACAAGATGGCGCAACAAAAAGAAACACAGATTCCCATGCTGCTGACGACAACAGAAGCGAACAAAGAAGATGCAGCAAATAGACACAGAGAACAGACAACCGGGGTGGAGGCGGGGGGAAGGGGAGAGAAATAAATGAATAAATAAATCTTTAAAAAAAATAAAGTAAATGAATTTTTTCATCTTCCTCTTGGATTAATACTCTAGATCATTAGGAGGTTACGATAATGTAATGGTCAAAGCCAGAATCTGGATTCAGACACACCTAGGTTTGAATCCTAACTTTGGCTCTTTCTAATTATTTCCTTACCTCTCTGAGCCTCAGTTTTCTTAACTGTAGCATGAATAATTTACAGTGACCACATGATATCATGTATGTAAAGAATTTAGCTTGGTTATGGCCCACGGGAAATTTTGAATCAATGCTAGCTGCAATCATCACCACCACCATCATCATTAGGATTCATCTGGACTTCTAAACATTTCATTAGGTGGGCTGAAAATCTCCAAATCTTATCATCTCTAAATCTGGATGCAGTTCCTAAAATTTTTGGTATTTCTCCAACCCAGAGCTCTTAATCTTATCAAAGTGCCTTGCACATTTGGGTACTGACACTTTGACTTCTCAAATTCTTTGGTTTTCAGTTGAGGTTGAAGTCTCAGAAATCCACTAGACGCATTCACGCTGATATCTACATTTATCTTACTAAAATCTTAGAGGAAAAATAGGTTTGATTCTGGGATATTCAGATCAGCACAAATGAAGTGAAGTGTCCTCCGGAGAATCTTTTTGTATCTGGTAAAAGAGTCTTGCTTGACTGTTCCTGAAATCACTTTTTCATATTTTGTATCAGTCTAGGCCAAGGTTTATCAGTCTTGGCATTATTGACATTTTTGGACTGGAAAATTCTTTGTTGTGGGAACTGTCCTATGTATTGTAGGATGTTGAGCAGCATCCCTGACTCCATCTACTAACTGATTAATTAACTAGATGCTAGAAGCATAGTCCTAACCCCTTTCACCTCCCCCTTCATTTGTGACAATCCAAATTGTTCTAGATATTCCAATTGTCTCCTGAGGGACAAAATCATTCCTGCTCGAGAGCACTAGTCTAAACCTAACCAAGTTTGTTTCTCTGCTAGTTCCTGCCTCCTTTGGATTATTGCTTATCTCTTATTTATTTCTTCCTTTCTTTGTCATTCATGCTTTCAGCTCAATCCATTTCACTCTTGTACTGAGAATACAATTTACTTAGGTTGAAGTAAGTACAAAACCACTCTATGTGAGTACTAAGGCTTAGAGATTTCAAGGTTTATTTTTAAAGTGCACGGTAATTACAAAAGTCTCTAAGGCAACAACAATCCTCAGAAAATCAAAGTAGTAAATAGTTTTGTTTCTCTTTAGCATGTTGAGGAATGCTTGAGTTTTGTAAAAATTGTGAGGCAAGTGACATTTGCCCTACTATCTACTCTCTTTCCTTGCTTATCTCCTGATGATCCCTTTCTCAAACTTCAAACTTATTACTTATTTAATCTCTATAATGCAAAGCATTCTTCTTTCACTCCATGCATCACAAAGGTTCCCAAATATATTGGAGCTCAGCTAATCTTTACAGCAGGTGATCTATCAATGATGTGTTAGGAATGATTGATAGGATTCATCGTATTACTCTTAGAATTTGTGTTTTGTTAATTTGTGTTTTGTTGAAAGTAAAACTTTCTAACTTAAGTTAATCTCAAGGGTTATACACAAGTTAAATGAAGAATTTTAGGCAGATGAGTAAGAGAGTTTTAGATACAAGAGCACCTCCTAAGTCATGTCTCCCAGACAACCACTTTCACTCTACGGTGAAAACCAGCACCCCGTTTGAAGAATTTTTAAATAGAGGTTACTTCATCTTCTTGCCACCCTTGCAACTCCTTAGTGTTTTCCTCTATTGGATTTAACCAAATGTTCTAATTATACTGATGTTGTTGTTATTGTTGATGTAGTTTTTCTGTATTACTGGTCTGGGAATGAATAAAAAAATGAACATAGAGGCAGAAAGCTGTGTGTTGATACAAGGTGCTGGAGGACAGAAACTAAGTTTAAAAATTATTTGTGTAAATTATGTGAAAGGTCTTTGTGGAGTATAGTTTTATTTGGGGGAGAAAGTAATTTTTTTTCTGAAGATTTAAATAACTTTATAGGAGAAAGGCAACCGGAAAACTTATCTGTGTCAGAGATTAAGATACTGTGAAAAGGAAATTTGGAGAAAGTTTAGAAGGACTGTAGAAAAACATTTGAAACCATGCAAATAAGAGAGCTATGAGGATTTATTATTTGTAAAATGAAAGTTTTGACTTATTCCTTTCCAACTCTAATACTCTGTTATTACTAGATGACATTCTTGAGAAGCCAGGAAGGTGGCAATGATTGCTATTTAATTCCAGAAAGCAATAAGAGGACCCTCCTCTCTATACCTCAACAGAGCCGGTGTAGATTCATTCAAAACAGGGCACTACAAAAACAAATAGAAAGTAATATTGAAAAAAAAATCTTCAACAAACCTTCATTAAGTGCCTACAATGGGCTAGACATTGTGCTGTATGCTGGGACTATGAAAAAAGAAACAAACAAAACACAACAGCCGTTTCCAAATTATAGTTTTCCTTTCTCAGTTTGCAAAAGCATGATGATTAGAGTGGAGTCAATACACAATACTAGAGACGGGCTTGGAATACATATGGAACGTGAAGACCCTTCCCTCTGGGCATCTCTCCACATGGGTCAGCTGCAGAGAAATTTAGTGGTTGGGCAGCAAACCTGCAGCTTTGGAGAATGGTGTCACCATATGGGGGAGTATCCCAGAATGCCTCTGTATTAATTTTATGTCATTCTGGGTAGATTCTTGGAACACTTTGCCCCATTTAAGTTTTTCTGGGAAATCAGTTCTGGTTTTGGGTCACATCTAGGAAATGCAGAAAACTCCTTTGGAGATGGTGCAGTTCTTTTTTTTTCATGTAGTTTGTGATTCTCCACAAAACAATGAAATTCCAGGGCAGGCTCTATTTTCACGGAGGACCCTCCCCTGAACAACTGGTATACCTGTGTGCTTTTGCTTATGGCAGGTTCTGCCTGCCCACCTCCCCACCTCCCAGTTTTCTTCAAGGGAAGTTCTGGGAACTGTAAATGGTCCAATGTTGAGGGTGGGGTAAGGGACTGGAAAGTTAGGAATAAATCGTTAATGGAAGTTTGATGCAATCAAATCCCTATTCTAATAGTAAAATACCTAATGGAGTCAAGAGATTGAGTTCTTCCTTTGACTTCCAACTCCCTTTGTGATTTTGGGCACAAAGTCACCCCCAGAGATTCTGTTGTTATGTCTCTAAATTGAGGGAAGTGTTCCTCAAGTTGATCAAAGAGGAAATACCCTCTAAATGTATGCCTTCTCACTATTTCTCTTAAGTTTCTCTTTTAGAAGAATAGAATTGTCCTGCAGCTGTCTAATCATCCCTCGTTAACTGAATTTTGCCAGTAAAATCTTCATTTCTTTGCTTTAAGGAGAGTAGCCTTTCAAGGATAAGTGTGAGAACCTACACTCCATCTTCCCAGTGAAATATCTCAATTAGTCCTACTGCAAAGACTAAGATGGTTTCTGCTAAAGCGGCGTAGGTGAACAGTGTCGATGAAATGAGAGAGAGAATGCATTGGTCAATTATTATTGCTGCTTGAACAGACACAGGAGTAGGGCCTCAGAATTGCTGGCTGTCATTTGTAACTGTCTTGCCCTTTTTTTTTTTTTGCCACAGACTTCAAGAAAAGGCAACCAGGAAAAAAAGTATACGCCCAAGTTAGAGATACATTAGTAATTTTCAACAGTTATTATTTCTGGGTGGAAATGAAATGGTCAAAAAATGAGGAGTGGTATTCAACTTCAGAAAATATAAGACTGGTTTTGGATTAAAACATGAAGATGTCCAGAAAGATGATTATGTGTAAATGGCACATTCTGACTGAATTTGTCATCAACCACAGTGTTTGATTTATACTTACCTCTTTTACAGGAAAAAGTAAAGTACATACTGCTGTTAGCATCAAAGAGGCAATCCAACTCTAAAGAAAGAGCTGGAATCTTTTTCTTGCATTATCTTTGAAAATGTCAGTGATGTAGATTATGATTGCAGAACTTCTATTATTGTGGTAGTATTATAAGCAGGAATACTATAGCGTATTTTCAGATCCCAGGTGGAATATGTCTGACTGGCATTTAAATTCCAGATTTTGACTCATAAAGCAAGAACAGAATCATGAAGGAAGTTTAAGTGTTGCCTCACCTATTCTGTCATTTTGTCAAGGTACAAATTTTATGTCTTCTTTCAGTAAAGTTTTTTCCCTTCCTTCTTATTTAGAAAAATAAATGCAGTATTTTCATTTTTAGAAAGAAAATGCCAGAATTAATTGTATTTGGAGGTCATGAGTGATTTATTTTCAGTTAGTGTATGAGTTTCCAGAACAGTGATTAATTTACAATGTTTTAAAATTCTAGATTAGAAATGTGGGAATTTCCTTTTTGTGCTGCACACTCTTTAAGAAGTTACAATTACTCACAGGAATCAATTAAGAGTAGGTCATTTGCCTTTGTTCTCTTCTCATGGAAGCATGTTTGGATTCTGATTTTTCTTATTTTTTATTAACACTCGGAATTACAAACATCAATTGGTATTTAAAAATGGTAGTTCTCCTTGAATTAATATAGTTGATTTAATTCCTGAGAGACACACCTCTTAACCCTGATCAAACTCAAATTTGCTCTGCCTTCCTCAGACTACTAAATTGGAGGTAGAGATGTTTAAACAGGAATGTAGCATATAGGAATCATGGGGTAATCCTTCTCCAATATTCTTTACTGGCAACATCTGGCACATGACTAATTTTTGGGAAATAGAGGTTCTGAGTAAAAGCAAGAATCGAAACTTATTTCATGTGTAGATAAATGGTGTTTTAGATACAGATTGTTTGTGAAGAACAGTTGGAAGAAGGACAGTAAATGTCATCCACGTTTCTAAATACTAAGGCTGATCATCTACAATGGCAGGAAGAATTGTATTAGGAATTGTATTAGGAATAATGAGGAATTATAGGAAAAGCCCAGAGAGATTGTGAATTCCGTAGTGCGTTGGAAAAGGGATAAATAGCTGTCTGTGAAGCACTAGGATTTTGAGCACTGGGGAAAATTATTTACAATGTCCATTGCAAATTTCTTTTTCAGATCTTATCAGTGAAGTGGTAAACATGCATTCAGATTCGTAACATTTGCATCATTTGTATCCAGTCTTCTAATGTGTGATGAGGATCAGGTTTTCCTGGAAGCAAATCTGAGGAGCAGGGAATTGCTTATTTAGTAATAAAATGCCTAAAGGCAGGCACTGTAAGCTCCGTTCTCTACTGAGTCTGCTGGAGGTGACCTCGGCCGGGGGAAACTGTCCTCTCACGTGGGAAACTGCCATAAGCTGTTTGTAGCTAGAAGGAGTCACCAATGGCATGCGGGGTGAAAGAATGTAATGAGGGCAGTCATAAATGGGAAGAACCCATTGGCTTAAAAAATATTGTTGGGAAACGTACATTGATTTTGGTAATCAGAATTACGGTGCTGAAAATATGGCTCAAGTTAGGTACACAAAATAAAATGTAAAGAGAGATGTGCTTGAAACAATTTTCCTATATTTTTGAGAAAGCGTTAAATATATTGAAAGCATTTCTTGATTTAATGACATACTTTCTCTGATTCATTTTTTTGGAATAATAGTTTATGATGCATTCTTTTACTTCATAAGCACCTCTTTTCTTTATGCTTTTGTTTGGGATTGAAATAGAAAAGTGTAGGGCTGTACAATGCTGTCGGGCCCATAATGAAATATAGCTTTATTTATGTGTAGTTGTAGGGTTTAGAGTAGTTTGAGCTGCTAACTGTGGTGTTAAACATTGTTTGACACTCCCCTCCCTTAAATCTTTTGCAAAGGGCTGTTTTTTTATGTTTCTGTGAAACAGTCTTTAGAGGACTGTGATGGGGGCATGTGGTTTGCTTGCACATGGGATTATTTTATTACTATATAACCTGTGCTATTAGAAGAAGAAGCAACATTGGGGTAAAGTAATATTGATTTGTTTCTTACAGAGTGCAAGTGCTCTGCAGTCTGGGAATGTACAGGAAACCTTGATCATACCTATATATTTTGGTAATAGAAAAGTGTGACCAAGATATTATGGCATATGTGGGATTATAGTATGAGAATCAGATCTTTATTTTTAGGTTAATTTGTACATTGAACAAACATTATGTTCATTTAAATGAATGGAGAATTTAGTATTTTTAATAGCCCAAATATTATATATATATATAAATGATGAGTGTGATGGTTTTTTATTGGACTTCCATGACCCACAGTAACCAAGTTGACTTTTTCCATGAAGAATGGCTGTCTTGATATTGAGTAGTTACAGCCTTATGTTTGTACTAGGATGTTGTTGATAATCACTGTGTGGGACAGGGCTGGTGGCAACTCACAAGAGGAACACCATACTAGAGGAGCAAGCTAGGCCTAAAAATTAGGAATATCAAGGTCCAGGAATTTAAGACCAGGGAAGCTCAATTGAATCTAGGGAATCAGGATCAAAGGAAGGTATAAAGATTTTTTTGTTTGTTTGTTTTAGTGATGGGAAGCTGAGGTAAAGGAAAAAATGGTTGGGATCTTGAATGATTGCCATGGCTAGATCCATCATTGTTGCTTGGAGTTTGCTTTTATGGAGCGTGCATGGAATGGCTCATTTAAGGGTGGGGTGGAGCAGACACTGGCTGACAATGGAATCTGGTAGCTATTAAACACGGGAATAGCTCAGAAGCTGGGAAGTCTGGCGAGGGTGGGAGACTCAGGAGCTGAGTCAAGTCTGGGGAAATGGATGTCGTTGGCTAAAGATGAGTCAGTCTTTTGGGGGTGGAAAATCAGCCAAATCTTGCTCCCAAGATAATAGCCATTTTATTAAGGGGATGCTTCTAAGTATGGCTTAGCTATATCCATCTTCCAGGTCAGGTGAGGATCTCTGGTTTCAATGTCCTCTCCAGATGCTAGGACCCAGGACTGTGGGACATTCCCAAAGATGGAAACACAGTAAAAAAGAATGAGGTTTTACTAAGTTAAGAAATGGAAGCAGTAAGATTCAATTTCTGCTGGAAATAAACAGAAAGCCACCCATCTCTCATTTGAAGAAATGCCACAGCAATTATTTTTTGTTAATCATTTTTTTTCTTAAAAAAAAGAAAAGAAATACATACATGGTGTTATTAAAAGGTTAAAAGAAGACAGTAAAAATTTAAATCAATCTATAGTACAGTGTAAGAATATTTAGTAGATTGTAACCCTTTATATATACTCCCTCCTAATTTAATTTCCTTCTCCTCTGCATTGATAATCATGCTTACAGCTTAGTATGTAACCTTCCAGATCTTAGGAGGGAAAAAGATCTTACTCATGATAGCATTTAAAATTTTCCAAAGAAAAAAGCATATTTTAGTAACAACAAATCCTCTGAATAAAAATTGCATAGGGCTTTTTAAGACTATAATGAGGACCAAAAGACAAGATCTTTCTTTGAACTACTAGCACTGGAGGCAGGAAATGATGGTATGGTTTGCAGTATATTTTGGTCTGTGCCAATTATGTCAGTGAGATCAGGGGTATGTATAAAATATATTTTTAGTGGTTGTACAGCACTTAAGCTGTGGCATTCCTCATCCTACACTCTTGTGGTTAGCTTGGCAGATCTGAGATGGCACATAAGCCGCAAAGTGCTATGGGTCTTAGGACATAATGAAGTCATGCATTACGGTAAAGAGTAGGGAGGGAGAAAATTCACATTTTTCCAGTAGCCAGGCTCTTTGTACATAGATGCTTCATACGCATTTTGCTGTTTCTATATTTATATCCTATTAAAACTCTGCAAGACTTGTCTTAATTTCTCTACCTCAAAACTGACAGGTCTAAGTGACTTGTTCTTGTTCATGGGGCTAGTTGTTGCAAAATTGAGCCCCCCAAAGCAATGGTGCCTGGCTCTTCTTGGTATTAAATGGATGTTACATGATAAAATCTTTTGTTTGTTGGTATTTGGTTGGATGCCCATGACAGGACTTCTTGACATTTTATTTTGTGAGGAACTCCTGAGGTCTTTGAATTCACTAGAATATTGAGGTTGGGTTGAGAGGTATGTGTGGTAGAATGAGGAGCTGGTATGGTAGACTCCAGCCAGTCATGAAGGAATGGCACTCACACTATTCCTGGGCAGGCAGGTGATGGCCCCATTCCCTCTTCCTCATGCCTCATGATGCTGCCATGTAGGAAGTAGTACATGGCACCAATAGCTCCTGGATTTTGAACAACTAGGATGACCAGAAGACCTTTGGTCTAAGCTACTGTTTCAAATTGGAAATTACCAAATAGCGTATAGCCATCCCTGATAAAATGGTGCTTTGTTTAAATAAGTTGATCTCATGTTCTATTTACTTCTAAGTTTAGAATGCAAATATGTGTGATAATATAAAAAATGGAAATATTTATCATTTGGCTGTTTCTATTGTGTTTTCCATTCAGAATCATAATTATGTCTTTCTTCTGGCATTCAATTATTTTAGAAAAGGACTTCATTTGAATCCCTTGTAGAAAATGGCTACTTTCAATCATTTTCTTAAAAAAGTGAATGCATATCGGTCTTTTTCAAGGTGTAGTTTGGTTGCTATGGAAAGTGCCCATTCATTTAAGATAATTTTCCCTGTTTGTTTCTTGTTATTTTGTCTTCATTTGATCCCATAATCTGTGCTCTGTACACTTACGGATTATTCCTTCTTATTTGGGAAACATATCCCAGACTTAAATCAAATTCGACTGCATGCTTTTATGATGGATTCAGGAAGGGGAGTTGGAAACGATCCTCTCAGTAACCCTGAGAGTTTTCTGTTGTTTCTTTCCTTTTAAAAGCCACTAGGCATTTCCTGAATCATCTCCACTGAAATCGATTTTGGTTTTTGAATGGTCATATGTAACTGAAAAAGTAAGTTAATTATTATTTAAAGAAGGGTTTTTAAGATTCAGCAAGGGATGCTTTTCTAGGAGAAAAAATGACAGTATTTTAATTTGGTGTTCAAATTACTGTCTTGAAATTATATTGAACATCAAATAATGCTAATTATATATTGCATGATAAAATTTCTAAGTCAAATTCATGTCAATGTATAGTAGATATACAGTCATTTTATATTAATACCTTTGACTATTTTTGTTGTTCATGTCAAGCCATTTTTTTAATCCAATGTGTATTTGTTTTCATAGAGGCAGAGGGTGATTTTTCATAAGAAAGAGGGCAGCGTTTTGTCTTTTCTAAGTGAATTCATGGAATGCATTTTTAAAATACATTTTCTGTGGCAAGACTTTATCCCACACATTGTTGAAACTTTTATTAGTCAGGCCTTCTCAAATTTCCATTTAGCACATCTCCCCCTCCATTTAAACCCTAGGACATGAAGAGAATTTAAATAGCCTAGGAAATTTACATATAGCTATTCATGGAATTGAAATGCCTCCTTATTACATTTTTCATTTTGATATTGTTATAAAAATTATGTGGTAATGGATGGTAAGGGCTAGTAAGACAATGCAGAATAATGGCAATATAAGGGACCAGTGACTAGTACAAATAGTTTTATTGTTTCAGGAGGAATACTATTTAAGTTCCCATTTTAAAAATGGTCTTGACACTAGCTTTTAATTCTCTTATGCTTCTGTCTAAAAGCCCTAGGTGTAATAATCAATTAGTGAGGCAAACTGGAGGAAACTTCCTCCTGAGTAAATACAAAGATCCTGTGTATGTGCTGGATTCTAAGTGGGGCTGAGGATTGTGTGTGTATTTTATATGCATATGTATGTTTCGTATGCATGTGTGTGTTGAGTGTGGGGGGTAGCAGGGTCTTTGCTCCTGAAGATGCTTTTTAAATGTCTTTGTTTTTGTGTTTCCCTTCCTTTGTCTGTTTGTAGTCTGTTGGATGCTCCTTTGCACCAGTGCCCTAAGTGACAGCCACTGTCGGTAATGAGGCTGCACGTTCTCCTATAATTGAACCCTGTCAGCACTGCCCATTAAGGCCGTGGTGTGCATGCCAGCTCATTAATTCAAAGCCCATTTCTTCTCCGTCATTTCCCTTTTCCACCATGGCACTGTTTCAAGCCCTGATCCCCTCATTGTGCATGTAGATGTTCAGAAATGGAGATTAATTGATGTTGTTGCTCTCATCTTGAGAAATAACCCTTTTAATAAAGACATGGTCACATCTGCAAACTAAGATCATTGAGTCATGATTGTGCATTGTTTGGGCTTCTTGAATAGTCTATTTGCAGTCAGATTTTTTTGTGTGTGTGGATGTAGATCCAGCATCTCAAACTCTCACAGTTCCATGATGTAAAGGTAGGTACTTGTGATGTTAAAAATTGCGCACATACACGTGTAATAAAATTTGCTTTTATAATGGAACTAATTATATATTGTGAAATCCTGATATGACGTAAGACTACAAGCTAGTGTTAATTTTCTCCCCTGTAACCACATAAAATTTAAAGGGCTTTTGTATTACTGTACTCTGGTTTAGTCATAATTTCAGAGAAAGACTTTCCTGTCTTCAGTTTTTTTCTTTTTTGTTGTGTTAAAGCATAACAGCAAAATAAAAGCAGTATACTAATACTAGCATGCTTTCATCTTATTTACTTTCTCTTAGCCTATATGATGCATTGAAATTTTATAATTGTTTTTCATTTTTGTGCTTTGCATGTATTATCTTTATATATGTTCAAATTCTGTAGGAGTATAAGCAGAAATGACACTAATTATCACTTACATGGCAAAACCTTCTTAACATTATGTGTAACTTTCCTTAGAGCCCTTCTTTCATCTCATCATGCTACATGCACTCCTTTTTGCACTAAAAAATGCAACTAAATGAAATCCCCCTTTGAATAATTTTGAATCTGTAACCTAATTGAGATTTATCTTATAATGTGCTTTTTAAGTAGAAATCAAAGAAATTATTATTTGGGCATTAGTAGTAAAGGCAGTTCAACTCAATGTAGTACCTAATTGAAATATGGAAACATAAAAATGATTCAATCTATAATAGTGGATGAGAAGATTGGTGTAGATGGGTAGATGGAAGGGGGTGATTGATCAAAAGAGTTAAAAATTCAGCTTAGTCCCCTAAAAGTTAATAGCTCTTAGTTGAATAAAAATTTATCAATGTTATCACTTGGTTGTGGATAATTTAGAAGGTTTTTTTTTTTTAAACAATAATGAAATATGAACACTTAAAAAAACCAGATGAATGAAATTTCTTCATATTTGGTACTTACATTACTATCCATTATGATATTTTGTTAAACAGGCTAACTTGAGTCAGGGATCCTAACATTCACCTTTAGGTTTCTCTGCATTTAGTCCAAAAAATGAAAATTCTATGCTGGAAGGTTTATTTGTATCTTTTTGTCTCTGCAGTACATCTAGTAAAAAAAAAAAAGATTGTTGTTAAACAAGGACTTTCAGTGTAGCTTCTGGATGCTATATAGGATAATGATAAAGTTGGAAAGCAAAAAGGAGACTGTAGCTGAATAGCAAATTAAATATCCTTTTATTATGATGAAAAATATGTGTCTAAGATGAAACTCAATCTTCAAAGTAATTCTTTAAACTTTGCTCACCAAAAGAATTTGAAACTTAGTTTCCATCCTTATAATGAGATATAAAAATTATTTGGTTTAAAATCCTTACATTTTTCTCAAAATTTTTTTGTTCCACTAATGTTTTAGGGTAAGATATTTAAAAATTTCATAATGATGTAAAATAAAAATTAGTCATTAAATCTCTATTAAAGACCACACAATATATATATGTTGAATTTTTTTAGTTTTTAGAAATGAAATGTTAATAAAAAGTTTGGGGGAATATAATTATTTTTGCAGTATATGAAATTACCACACTTTGATTTTGTGGTTAAGCTACCCATTTATCTCTCAATTTTCTGATCGTGGGATGAGAAGATATTGTTTTTTTCTTCTGAGTCTGTGTGTGTGAGAGAGAGAGAGTACAGGTGTGCAACATAGAGAAAGAGGAAAAGGAAATGCAAACATGGAACATGGAATAATGATGTGCTGTGGTAGTTATAAATAAGTTAGCTAGGAAACAAGAGAGCTTAAAAGCTTTTTTTTTTAATAACTTAAAAAAGAAGTTAAGATGGGTGTGGCTGTCAAGTTCAACCCTCACCCTCTAATTTCAGAACTCTCGTTGATTTTGGTGTCTTAGCAATTCGATCCTCAGATAAACAAATGACTGTGAATTTTCACCAAGATAGAAAATAATTCAGTGGTTTTTATTAGAGCCCAGTTATAGTGAAAAACAAGCATTTATCATGTCTTAGAAAATGCTTGAAGAATTTTCATTGTGGAAGTTATAGTTACCTTTTAAATAAAAACTTACTTTGCAAGTTAATCCATGGTGTCATTTTGAATATTTAAGTAAAGAATATATCAATAGATCATTTTCCTGAATTAATACTCCACATTTTTGGGCCAATCTTTTGAAAATGGTCACTCTTGTATTTTCTGCAGATGTCAAGGTTATACAAGGGCCCTCAGGTAAACAAGTGTTTTAGGGACTGAGTCTTTGGGAGCTATAGGCAGTGTTGTCACATGGGTAGATGGTGTTCTTTCATGGGCAGAGGCTATAGCTTTTGCTGAAACATAATTAGGCTTAAAATACAGCAAACAAAACAACCTACTCACCCCCCAGCTTTTCCTGCCCATGCTGGATAAGACCACCAGGAAGATGTCATTGAAACCTAATTTCTAATCCCATCATCACATTCCTTTCAGACTTGTCCTTAAAAGTCTTTGGTGGCCTCCAAATCATCCAATTGTTGTATATTTAACAAGACTGTGACCCAGGCTGGAACTGTAGAAGGATCTTATAAATCAAATAAAATTGCTAGTCAGTAATTTCGTTGGGGTGGGGAGGAAGCTAATGTTAATTCTATTAGAAGATGACTGACATTAGGTGCAATGGAGACTAAATAAGACTTATGAGCAGACAGAAATTTGTGTAACATACCCCAAAAAGCTATCATGTTCATTGGCATGAATCAGCTCAAAATCTTTTGGATAAATTTATGCCTTAAAATTTTGATGTTGATCTTCTACTGAACTTTCTAAAAGCTTGGATCCTTTCATTTACTGTGCTAAGATTGATGTTCCCCATTAACTTATATGTCCCATGACTTTTTAAAATTTGCCCATATCATAATTTATAAATTTTATTTATAAATTTTCTTGGGAATATCCACTAATATTTACTGCTAAGAATATGTTCATAAATGGTAATGTGGACTCCTTACCTCGGAAAATATGGAATATATATATTTTTCTGATTTCTATATAATGTGTGAAGGAATATAATGTTTTCTTTCACACATTATATAGAAATTGACTTTTGAGTGAGATAAATGAGTGATTTTTTACTGTGTTATCCTAATACTCTCTTTGGTTCAAAATTATAAAACTTAAATTTTACCTGATAGAATTCATTCCTATACATGTTTAATTTTCCATATTGCATTATTTCTCCTGTATTAGATGCTTAGATTTTCACTCCCTTTGTGTTTATAGACAAGTCCTTTATTTTATAGTATTTTTACAAGGTCGCTTTCTTGAATGAAAATTTAAGTTTCTAAAGTTGCTTTCAGTGGCCATAACAGCCATGTTGCTACTTAATGTATGACAGTTGTTGATGTCGAGGTTCATGGTAATGAAAATGGAGTTCTCGAGTCATAGCCTCTGATTTTCAGTTAAAACTCTGAAAGTTAGTCTTTTGTACTACTTGTTGGGGGTGTAAGAGTGTACAGTCTTTCAGAAGGATAGTTTGGAAATGCATAACAAAGGTTTTAAAATGTACGTGTACTTTCTTGAGTATTTCCTAATGAAACTGTGAGGCAGGGGTTCTTAACCTCCTTTTTCCACAGACCCCTTTGCCAGTCATGTGAGAACCATGGACCCGTTACTGAGTCCACACTATACTGTGTATTATTTAATAAATATATCGTACCCACACCAACATGTCCCCACAGGAATAATGTTTTTTTGATTTTCAGTTCAAGCTCACAGACCCCTTGTTAGGAACCCCTGCTATAAGGGATATGTACGAGGATTTGACCAAAGGATTACTTCTATATAGACAGGGGGGAGGGGAAAAGGGAGGCGTCTTCAATAGTAGAGCATTCCTTAAATTTTGTACATTCATATTTGAGCTCCTTATTTATAATGAGGCTATTTATTTTTACTTGTTAACATTGAAATATTTTCCCAACATAATGTTAGGAAACAATGCAGCATGGAGTATAATTACATGTTTATGGAACAAAATAACTGTTGGGGTTGTTTGAAGCTGTATGTACCATTTGTGTATTTGTGCAGCCAAAGGCTAAATTCTTAAGATATATGAACAAGCGTGCTCAATAGCATTGTTTGAAAAATTCCAAACTACAGACAATGAAAATGCTCGTAAATTAGGAAGTAACTGAATTATGGCAAATCCATATGATGAAATGTGTGATCATTACAAAGATGGACAAAGATCTACTTGGGAAGATGTTTAAGACATATTAGTAATAAATTACAGAATGCTCTTCTTTGTATATGTACAGAAAATGTATAGGAGATTATGTAATAAATTAAGTGGGTCAACCCTGAGAGGTAGAAGGGGGTGTATTTCATTTTCTTCCTTTCATAATATCTGAATTTCTATTATAAGCAGGTCTTACTTTTCCAGTATTTATGTCAATATTTATGATAGAAAACATACTGCATTATAGTTATCTTCTAATTTTTGGATGGGAAAACCAATTTGTGGGAAGGGCATTGATATCTTACAATTTTTGGAATTTTGCCGTGCATACATGACAAAATCAATTCATATGCCTACATACTCTGTTGAATTTTATTCTGTGCATCAAGTTTGGTCTAGAAGTGATTGTTCTGGCTTTTTTTATATTAAACAATCTAGTATTCTTCTTTGGGATTCAAATGTTTTCATAACAATTTGATATTTTACAAGGATGTAAATGATTACAAGTGGATATGAAAAATGAAGCTTTAAGGTCACAATGATTCATGTTCTCTCATCTACCAATTTAATATAAACTAATTAGATCTGACAGTCTTTTGGGGGAGGTCAGTTTCTAACTAATTTTTACAGTGTGTAAAGAAACATGAAGGCAAAATAAATTCAAGTTGATTTATTATAAGAGGGACATATCGGAATGCACTTAGGTTAAGTAGATACTAAAACAATAGTGACTTATAAAAATGTGTAAGCATTTTTCCTAATCTTGAATAGGTTTTAAATGGTCCTTTCAGTAGTTTCTGTAATTATAAGGCATTGCCATACAATGAGTAACAATAGAAAATAACTCATTAATGCCTGGTTCTCTTTGGCATTGTTCCAGGGCATGCAGCTTGATGTCTGCAGTGGAGACAGCCTGTAGCATTTCTGTCTACGGGATATCAAAGATTGCTTGAATTTCTCTGAATTCAGACATTCTTGATTTTGTCTGAAGTGGTAATATCTTGAAGTCCCAATACCAGCATAAAATTTAAAGTATTTTGGCACTTCTATTTCTTGTATTATTTTCACATGTAGTGATATTAGAGAAGTAGATTGGGATTTCTTGGCTTTTAAACAAAGCAAACTATTATAAAATCTAGTCTTTGAGCCCAAGGTTAAAAGGTCATTACAATTCTGATGACTATACTAGATGGCTTTCCAGAACTAGGTTTTAAATATCCAGTGCTTGTAAGCTGTCGTGCTTGTTGATTAGCATTAGTGCATTTTTAGTACGGTGCCAAGAGATTAGATATGCATCCCTAATTATTAAATAATGATATGTTGAACCTAGAGTATTGGAACATTGTTCTTTACTGTGTGATATTTTTCTTTTTTAAAGATTTATTTATTTATTTCTCTCCCCTTCCCCCTGCCCCCCCCCCCCCCCGGTTGTCTGTTCTTTGTGTCTATTTGCTGCGTTTTCTTTGTCTGCTTCTGTTGTTGTCAGCAGCACGGGAATCTGTGTTTCTTTTCATTGCGTCGTCTTGTTGTGTCAGCTCTCCGTGTGTGTGGCGCCATTCCTGGGTAGGCTGCACTTTCTTTCGCACCGGGCAGCTGTACTTATGGGGCACACTCCTTGCATGTGGGGCTCCCCTACGTGGGGGACACCCCTGCATGGCACAGCACTCCCTGTGCACATCAGCACTGTGCATGGGCCAGCTCCACACGGGTCAAGGAGGCCCTGGGGTTTGAACCGCGGACCTCCCATGTGGTAGATGGACGCCCAAACCACTGAGCCAAGTCTGCCACCTAATATTTTTCAATATGTCTTGGCCAGCCAAAGTACATCAGGCATTAGCTGAATATATAGCAGATTATTTGCAAGTAGTTACAAAGCAAGCAATTCCCATCTTAATATGTTTAAATCATTAAAATTGATTCTCTCTGGGTTCAAGGTTCCTTTCTTCCTGGGGCTTGCTTCTCTTTTCCTCTGTGTGCTTACTTCGCTGGGTGCCAGCTTAAGACTTCAGTATCAAACTCCAACACCAAAACTCCAACATTAAGAACCTTCAACTCTGTCCTTTGCCATACCTTTTATCTATTGAGTCCCCGCCCACCAAGAGGTGGGAACTCAATGCCCTAATGACATGTCCCAATTAATGCCCCAATCATAGCTCAATCACGCCCAGCTACAGACCAGATTACAAACATAATCCAATATCTACTTTTGGAATTTATAACTATGTCAAATTGCTACACTGTTGTTTCTTAATTTTTCTGTTTGAGCCACTTAATAGAAATAATTACTCCCTAGGTCTCTGCATTTGTTTTCCAATGTTCTTTGGTTGGTTATGTCTACTTTTTTTTTTTTTCCTAAGATTTATTCATTTCTCCCTTCTCCCTCCATTGTCTGCCTTCTGTGTCCATTCTCTGGGTATTCTTTTGTGTCTGCTTGTGTTCTTATTAGGCAGCTCCAGGAACTGATCCTGGGACCTTCCGGAGTGGGAAAGAGGCGATCATTCTCTTGTGCCACCTCAGTTCCCTGGTCTGCTGCCACTCTTATTGTCTCTCTTCTGTGTCTCTTTTTGTTGCATCATCTTGCTGCATCATCTTTCTGTGTGGGGCAGCACTCCTGCACAGGGCAGCACTCCTTGCACGCCAGCTCACCAAGGGGGCCAGTTTGCCTTCACCAGGAGGCCCTGAGAATTTAATGCTGGACCTCTTATATGGTAGGTGGGAGCCAATTGCTTGAGCCACGTCTGCTTCCCTGTCTACTTTTTTAAATAATATAGTCCAAAGAAGTTTGAGTTCTCAATAAAGATTATGTAATTTGTTGGGGAATTTTAATGAGATAATATCATTTTTCATAATGAGATAATATATATGTATGTGTATACATATAGTTATTCAAACAATTAATGTTATATTGTATTAGTAATTATAACTTAAATTAAAAGTGTGAGGGGTTGTATATTAGTTGAGAATTTGTTTTTTTGAATAACTAGAAGAAAATAATACATCTTGCTAATGTTTGGCAGTGAATACCAAACTTAGATATTTGTACAATATTTCTTGCTTCCCATATATTCTTGAATGGTATAAGAGAAAATTACCCCTTATCTTCCTCAAGCAGATGTGTGCTGAGCCAGTGGAATCTGACTCTTTACTGGCCACTGTGGTTATGGGCCCTTCACAGCCACAACCAGCAGGGCCCCTAGTAACCGACTGGAGGGAAGAGTAGATGAATGCTGCTGTCTTGTTGACCATACCTAAAGCTATCTGAATTCAGGAAGTACTTTTTCTTTATGGATGTTTTTAGTTCTGAAATCTAGACTCTGCTCTTCTGGCTCTTTAATTATTCTAGCCCTCAGTTCCTTTGTGAGAAATTTCATTACATGTGTGGGTGCATTAAGAAAGTGTAAAGAACTCAATTAGTGTGAAGTAATGTTTCTTTACAAAACATATGGACACTTCCAATTTCAAATATATAATTGCATTACTCCTTTTTGACCATATCTGCTTGAATCAAAACAAGCTGAATCTTGACCTAGAACTTTAGCAAAGGACAAGTTTATCAGCATTCTGTGTAGCTATATATTATCTGGAAATAAAAAGACTTATTGTACGTAATTTTTCCTGATGTGGAGTATATGAGGCATAGTATATTCAGTGAAATTTTGAGGTCCTCTCTATAGATTTTTTCCATTTAAGAGTAATGCTTATCAGACATTAACTTAATTTTTCTTTATATTTTGCTTGAGTCTAGATTTTCTTCAAAAGATATGGATTTGCTGAATGAAACCTAAAATTCAACTTGCAGAAATAATACATAAAAACTCATTATGAGAAATGCTGTTAAAATATAATTTATAACTGACTGAATTCATTATATCAAGCTGACATTTAAAAACAGATTTAAAGTAACATGTCGTTTGAAGTTGGGTAGATCCTGGAAAATCCTGTTCTTAAAGCTAATCCATTCTTGTGCATGTAAACCTATTATAGATGGGATCTTGTGATTAGATTCAGCTAAGGGACCTTCCTTTTGATTAGATCGCTTCAGTTGGGCATGACCCAGGGTGGATCTTAGTTCACTTACTGGAGTTCTTTATAACCAGAGGAGTAAAAAGCTGCAAACATGGAAAGAAGGCTGCAGAGACAGAGAGAATGCTCCAGAAGTTTGAAATCAACAAACTTGGGGGAGAGAAAAGCCATAGACAGGGCAGCCTGAAGCTGAAGCAATGAGGCACCAAGGAGAGGGGAGAGACAAGCAACGTTGCCATATGTCTGATCACCCACAGTGGCAGTTTGGGGAGAAAGCATCTCTAATAATGCCTTGATTTGGACACTTTTGCAGCCTCAGGACTGTCATATTTTAACCTAAGAAATTCCTATTGTAAAAACCAACCCATTTCTGCTATATTGCTTCCTGTAGCTCTTAGCAAACCAGAACAAGTAGGTATTTGAGCAAATACAAATCTGATGATGGAAACCTGGAGCATGTTTGTTCATTCACTCATTCAGCAAATGTTTATTGAACACCTACTAGGTGCTGACAGTATAACAGCAAAGATGCCATCCTTTCCCTTAAGGAGCTGGAAGTCAAGTTATGAGATAGAAACAAAGAAGTCAGGTAAATAAAAACAAATCTCTGAATAATCTCTGTCATTATTCATTATCTCTTCAATCACTTGAGTCATATAAAGTAAAGAAATCTCATGGATTAAAGCAGAGGTATAGTTAGGGAAAGTGTGTGTGTTTTGGGAAAACCAGTGCCACAGACTGCATATGAGAAAAAGCATCACATGAGAAAAGATTTCAGTGGCTAATAAATTTATGAAATTATGGGTTAAATAGTTAAGGTCCCATACTGCAAGGCATCTCAGCGCCTTTAATATGTCATTGTGCTTTACGAATATCCAGCAGGAGGCTACAGTGTTTCCCAAGCTTGCTTGACCACGCAGCTCTTCTCTGTGGATCATATCAAGGAACTAAGTTCCTCAGAAAATACTGGAAATTGCTAATTTGTGCCAAACCATACAATCTTATTTTAAAAGTTGCTTGAGTATTCCAGTAATTTAATGGTAGCTAAGATAATCCATGTCCCTTAGAACTGGATCAAATGTTTTAGAAATTTACAACACTCTCATGTAGATATAGTCAATCCTTCACAATAAGAGAGTACAAGGTTCTTTTATAGTGGATGCATGAAAATACTAACTAGTGGGTTGAATTCTAGGTTTTATCCAGCAAATTTGGTGATTTGCTTTAAAATCTTGTAAAAGCAAGTGAGCTGTTCTCAAAACAAAATAGCATATTTGCTTTGCTTTTTTTAAACACATTTGAGACACATAAGCATTCTCACAACCAATGTTAAACTGCCTGAAACCCTCTGGGGTATTTTTCTGCCCCAACCAGAATGGTTTGAAAATTGTGATAGGTACTATTCTGGGCCTTGAAAGCATGTACATCCTGTATACTCTTTTTTTTTTTTTTTCCTGTATACTCTTGAGTCAACACCACATTAATGATTATATATCAACTTACAGAAACATGAAGTCATGTACCAAATTATACTAGGGAAATCTTACAAGGAATGCAGTAGCAGTTTAGAACTAAAACAATGTCTGAATCCATAAGAATTCTTGAAAATGAAGTGGTTAAGTGGTGGTCTTGGTAGGATTAAGACCACAGATAAGCTGGAAAATATTTAAATGAGTATCCTTGCCCTATCTAACTCAGATGGAATATAGGATTGAGAAGGTTCTAGATCTGCTGGGGGGAATAGTTTTATTATAATTCTTTGTGTTATGGTTTGGAAAGCTGTTGGTGTCAAGAAGTTACACCCAATATCAGGAATTGTGGAGACCTCCTTAAATCTGTGTACTGTATGAAAATATGGGAATGGAAGTCAAATTTTCCTACAGTTTTCTAGTGACAGAATCCCCAAAGAACCTGCCCTGCATTTGGTTCTTAATCTTAATTCTCCTAATTTCATCTTCTGTATTCCAATTTATGAATAGAGTTTAACGATGCCACTCCATGCCAGTGCTTCCACAAAAAAGGGGATGACATGTCTTTTCTCTAACCATGGGTCAAATAACTGTGTAGAACTAAATTAACATCTAAGTCCCCAGAATAATGATTTTTCCAAACTTGCAGACTCAAATATCTCATTAAATGTGTCTGTTTTGAGTTTTGTAAATGTTGTTGCCATTAAATAATAAAAAAGGATCAGCTCTCATTGACGTTTGTTTTGCAGTTTGCAGCAAAATGCTCACCACATTATATGTGCTGGTACAGCGTTTGCTGAATAGAATGAAAATGTTCCTGAGTGTAGATTCATAGGAAAGTTAGGTAGGGGCTCTGGAGCCAGAGGGATGGTTTGAAAGGTTACAAAGTTCTTCAGAAGTTGAAAGCCACAGTATTAGACAATAGTTTTGTGTGCCTTCTTGGGGCCTCTTCTGAATCATCCAGCCTGTGATATTCTTTGCTTGCTGAATAAATCCGGATGGCTTCATGAGTTCCTCTGTTATGTCTCAAGCATGGCTCGGTTTCAATAATGAATGTAGAACTCCTGTGTTAAAGACTTTTTAGTCTCTTCTGATTAACAGCAACACAGAAATTTAAAGCATTGTATTATTATCATTGATTATAATCTTACATGAGGCATTCCCTGTAACGAGAGAAAGCCAAGAACTTTCTATTCATTTAAGCTTACTAAGAAAAAAAAAAACAGAGTGTTGGACAGCAGGGAAGTCTTTGTGATGGATGCAAACTTCTCTCTGCAGTGGCCAACCAATGTTCTCCCTCCAATGAGCTCAACCAACAGATGTTCTTAATATCTGACTGATAAATGGAAAGGCAGCTCATCATTTCAAAACTGCACATCGTTGACCAGTGTTCAAGCAATAGTGTCTGGGTGGAACATTTTTACAGATTACAGGCATTTCCTGACATTTGGAAGTGAAAAAGAAGGCAGACTTGAGGATATATTAAGGAATACCATCATGGTGTGCATTCAGTTTCTGGGAGAAAAGACCAAGTATTTGAATCAGTTCCAAGCATGAATCTACAATATACTGTTGTTCTTATTGTTGAGATCGTATCCAAAAGTTTTTGTTGCTTAAGTTATCCTCAGTTAATTGGAACAGCTGTAGGGATGTACTTAGTTTATTCATACAAACTTAGAGCAAACTTTTCTTAGAAACCCCATTGAGCAATGAAATTGCTCCTTTTCTTTTGAATCAGGGCTTCCATTTTCAGATAAAAAAATTAATCTGATTTTTAAAACTTCAGGACTTCCATTTTGTAGTTGAAACTCATTGTCACCTGAGGAAGTTGTCATGAGACAACTGCATATTGTTTCTTTGGGCAACCCAATAGGACCTTATTATGGACAATTTATTATGTCTCCTGACTAATCCAGAATGATGTGAAGCATTCCAAAATCACTCTCATGGGGGCAGAGAAGTGATATAAGTCATGGCAAATTAAATGATGTAGCACTTTTGTTTGGCAGAATTGAAACCATTTACAGTTAAAGAAATTTTGCCAGGAAAAATATATTTGCATGTAATCTGTAAATGCATAAGCTGATAGAGAAAAGGAACTGACTGTATTAAATTGAAATTAAGGACAGGGATGCCTCTTTCAACTGGTATGTCTGCCCCCAACACAGTACCTGGCTCATGTAGTTCAGCTTGGACAATATTCTCAACAATTTTCAGGGGCTTTTTCAATAACCAGTGAAGTGAGATTGTACATCTGATTTATTACAGCTCTAAAACTGTAGTCACAGACTTACAGGGTATGAATATAATTTGAATTTTATGCCTGTCATAACCCTGTGAAGGAGGAAAGACTTATTTGCTTCTCTGTTTTTCCTAAGAGAAAAGAAACAAGTTGCATAATATTTTCAAAACTGAAACTAGGATTTACCTAAAAGAAGGCATAGAGTCTAGGATTTTGACTGATATCACATACTTAGCCAAACAGAATAAATTTTCTCACAGCCTTTAATTCTTTGGAATTATCTGTGAATTATGAGAAGAAATCTATTCTTTTTTGGCTTCTCATTTTTAATGCACTACAATAATTAGAAAAGTAAAAAGCAGCAAGTTAGAATTTTACAAAAAAAATGTTCTTTTATTCAACTAAGTTTTAGTTGTAGTTGAGTTTAGCTAATTCTCTTGATAATTCTGCTTGCTTCTTCATATGAAATATTGGATGATAGTGGTTCTATCTCCCTTACAGAATTGAAGTAGATGACATAATACATATAAAAACAGTGGGAAAAGTATAAAGCAGGCCAACATTTCTTAATCCTGGGGATGGACACAGTGACTTCTCTTTGCACTTTTTCTGGATTAAAAAAAAAATAATTAGAAAATGAAAATATAGCTGTGTAAGGCATTATTAATTTTAAAGCTTTTTTAGATATAGTGCAATGCCCTAAGAGTCATCCATTAAAAGTGTACATTTCAATTATTTTCAGTAAATTTTTAGAGTTGGCCACCATTGTCACAATCGTTAAAAATTGTATCATACTCCAAATTCCTATGAGCCCATCTGCAGTCAATCCCAATCTTAGGAACTTGACCTGCTTTGTGTCTCCATAAGTTTGCATTATCTGGATATTTCATATAAATGTTATCATACAATATGTAGTCTTATGGGGATGGCTTCATTCATTTGGCTTAAAGATATTGAGATTCATCCATATGGTAGTCCATTCCTTTTTACTGCTGAATAATGATCCATTACATGGATATACCTCATTTGGTTTTTCCATTTATGTGTTTATGGGCATTTGGATTGTTCCCTTTTTTATTTTTTGGCTATTATAAATAATGCTGCTCTGAAGGTTAGCATACAAGTCTTTGTATGAACATGTTTTTATTCCTCTTGGTTAGATCCCAAGGAATGGGATTGCTGGGTCATATGGAAAATTTATGTTAACTTTTTAAGAAGCTACAAAACTTTTCCCAAATGGCTACCATTTTTTATTCTCACCAGAAATGCGCTTCACATCTTTGCCAATACTTTGTATTGTCTGCCTTTGATTTTAATTCTTCCAGTGTGTATGTAGTATTACCTCATTGTGGCTTTAATTAGAATCTCCTATAATGACTAATGATATCGATCTCTTTTATGTGCTTATTAGCCATTCTTACATATTTTTTTGGTAAAATGCTTATTGAATTGTTTAGACCTTTTTATTGTTTTGTCTGTCCATTTATTATTGAGTTGTAAGAGTTCTTTATATAGTCTAGAAACAAATCCTTTATCAGATATATTATCTCCAAATATTTTCTCCCAGTTTGTGGCTTGTTTTTTCATTTTCTTAATAATGTATTTGAACTGCAAAAGTTTTTAGCTTTAGTGATGTCTGGTGTATCAGTTTTATCATTTTTTATTTTTTGGTTTGTTGCTGTTGGTTTTTGGCATTATTAAGAAATGTTGGTACTACAATTCTCCTAGTTTAGCATCCCTACTAACATCTGTTTATAATTGAAAAAATAAAGCTTAATAAAATTATGAATGATGCCTCTGGTAGAAATTTTCTTTATATATCAATAGCTACCTTATAGGTGTTGTTTTGAGAAAAGATGTACATAAATCATTTAATATGTCACTTAGTATAAGGCAGGTACTTTAGAGTAGGTTGCTCTTTTTATTAATGTTATTTTCTAGATTTTTTTTGTAATTCGAAGAACTGTTACATATAGAAACAAAAAAGAAAGAAAACAACCATATTCAAGCTGAAAAAAATAAACTGAGCACCAGAAAGAAACTTTCATTTGGAAAAAATGTGTTTCAGATAATTCATGTATTTCTTTTCTCAAGATAAAGATTTTCTTCTTTTAATTTCCTCAAAAACAGAATCTCTAGGAGAGTAGGTGTAGCTCAGATGGTTGAGTGTCTGCTTCCCATGTACGAGGTTCTGGGTCCAATTCCTGGTACATTCGGAAAAAAAACCCAAAAACCTCTCTAAAAAGATAAGTTGTAGACTAAAAGATGATCAGCATGAATGTGCTTAATAGTTCGCGTGATTTGAATCTTCCGTAAAAGCTGTAGGATGTTTTGAGATCTATGCAATTTGCATATTTGAGATTTTTTTGTTTGTTTGCTTTTTTCCTACCTAAGAACCTTCAAAACCTTTCAAGGTCAATAGAGCCAAGATTCAGGTTTTTGTTTCTTTGACATATTGCCTCATTTCTCGTGTTAAGCATGCAGCATTTTAAGCTTAAACATGAAACTCTTTCTCCTAACTCATTATTAAAAGGTGCTAAGATCATGCAGCTTTAACATAAAATCAAGTTAAAATTCTATTATAATGAAAATATTCAAAGTTCAAACGTCATTAGCTAGACATGAAGTGAACGTTTTTCTCTTGATATATATATATCATTTATTATTAAAGCTGGTAATTTAGTTATTAACAGCCTCAAATAATTGCTTTTTCTGCATATTTTAGATTAATTTTACAAGTACCAAAACTGTAAGATAAAAACGACTGTTGTGAGTGCTCTCATGTTTAAAATCCTTAATTTCTCTCCAACAGAGTGTAATCCTTGTGATTACACATCTGAATTTCTGAGCTCTAGTACAGATTCATCCATGCTAACAGAAATAAGCATCTTCCCTTTTTCAAAATTATTGCCTTTTATTAAATATTTTAAGATATTTAGTTCTTATAGCCACCATAAAAATACTGCTAAGATACCTTGAAAATTAAGCGTCTTTATGTGGTAAAAAAAAAATTTCCCAATTTGTATGATGCCAATCTAAAATAGTCAAATTAGTGATTTTAACATGTGATATACACAAGTGTGAAAAAACCTTGTAGAAGTACCACTCTTTAAAGCGTTGATAGTGTCGCTTACCGGATCTGCACATTCAAGGCACAGCATTTTAAGTGTCATTTCTATGTGACTCCTTCTGGCTGAGGTAATTTTCTTTAACAAACCCTAATATAATAATAATATTAAGTTACCTTGATATTGAAAAGGAGGGACCAACAGTTATTGAATACTACGATACACAAGGAACTATGCTAAGGGCTGTGTTTATCTTTTTTTTTTTTAAATATATATATATTTTAAAAGATACTTAGATTACACAAAATGTTACACAAAAAAGTAAGGGATTCCCATATGCCCTACTCCCCACACCTCCCACCCTTCCCCACATTAACAGCTTCTTTCATTAGTGTAGTACATTCATTACAATGTGTTTATCTCTAATCTCATTTATAAAACAACTCCTAAAATAATTAAACCCACATTTTGTATATAGAATGTTATGGAAATATGCTAAACAGTGTACTTATTTGTGAAAACATATTTAGAAAGTTAAAATACAGTGTAATTTTGATGTGGATTCAACTCCTCCCTCTACCTAGGGAACTGAGAACCCTTAATCCTATTACATTCACATGGTAAAGATGCTTTTTCCTTCTTATTCATCTGCTATTATTTCTCACCGGTTCTTTTTTCTGTACCATATTAGCCCACATTTTATGGTGAGGTTTTCTGGATTGTGCTGTCCAACATGGTGGCACTAGGCACGTGTGGCTATCTGAAGTAATTTAAATGAAATAAAATAAAAAATTCAAGTCCTTAGTCACGCTAGCCACATTTCAAATTTGTAATAGCTACATGGGGCTTAAGAGCTACCATATTGGACAAGCAGAATGGATCCTTTTCATTACTGTAGAAAGTTCTAAGGGGCAGCACTACTCTAGGCCAATTGTGTCTGTCAGTTAGAACTAATAGACTAATTGTACACATTTTCTTCTCAAAATCGCTCAGTCTGGATACTGATCTTATTAACTGTCATTTTATTGTTTCACCTGCTGCATTCAGCATTTCACTACTGCACCAATCTGCACAATGCAGAAATTAAGTTTCTTCATACCTCTCTAGGCAATGTAATTGCTGCTGTAGAGCCTGCTGAAGCCTGGAATGGTTTCAATGTCTTTTGTTCAGTATGAAGAGCTCCATCTTTAGTTAGACAGAATTTATTTCCTATAATGATCAGTAGTTCCCCATTCCCCAGATCCTATAGGATCAACCCTAACACCTTAGTATGGCATATCCTTCTCTACACAATATAACAGATGCCAGCTGACAATTTCAGCTTTTACTCGCCTACCACCTTCCCAGGCTCTGGCCATACCAAGTGACCATACTAAGTTTCTCAATGTGCTGTTACATCTCTAGGCCTTGCTGTAAGCTTTTTTTTTTCTTCCCCCCCTGCTTGTACTTCCCTAATTTGTCTTCCTGATAATTCTGTTTCTAACAACTCATGTGAGGTCACCTCCTTTCTGATATTTTTTCTGACCTTGTTTTTATGAAACGGATCAATTCCTCTTTGGTGCCCTAATTGCTGGTTCATTGTACATAGTTATAGCCTAGGAACCTCCGTTGATACTTAAGTCATTTCCATAATGATAATTATAGGTAACACTTATTCAGGGTTTGCTATGTGTTAGGCATTTTGGTTGGTAATTTACTATATTACCTCATTTGACCCTCAAATCAACCGTGCTATTAAGATGAAGAAACAGATAACGATGTTAGGTAATTCGCCCAGGGTCATCCAGTAGTAGATGATACAGCAAGAGGTTGAATTTAATTTGGTTTTAGAACTCAGGATTTTGAAAACTGCCCTATGTATCTTCCCTTAACAGGGAACATGTCTTCCTTTCTTAAAACATAGGTCCTTGGTAATTGTTTATTTGTTTGTGACTTTTGGGCTAAACTTATAGCCCCTCCACTGAGGGATCAATTATTTGCTTCTTTCCTATGTCACAGATCAACTCTCCATCCATTGAAGCCAACTCTTGCTTATTGTTTCTTTTTTAGTTAATGCTTTCAAGATACAGGATTCTAGACAGAAGGCCCTGGTATCATGTCATATATATTTTTGCTTGTAATTGAGAAAAAGACAGGAAAAATGAAGTTTGTTATTATAAGTGGGAAGATGGGCAAAGTTCATTCTCAATGCCTCACTAGGAACAATTATAGATTACTCATCACACTCAATATTATATTCCATGTGAATTGTATAACACGTAGAACATGTCTCCTTAAACACTACCTAGTGCGTATTCACAGATCACAATTATCTATCGACTATTTTTGTTAATTATTGCTTTAGACTTTGGAAATAACACAAATAATTTTTTTAGCTTAAAAATATTCTAATGTGTTATATAACTGCCTCCTTTATTTGGAATTGCAATTGTTTACTAGGATGTTTATATAAATAAGAAACATGTTCAGTGCTAAATTTTGCCTTGATATTTGAATTTCTGGACTCTAATCTCCAAATTTTTCTGATTTCTTATGAATCATTCCGTATACTTATTTTCCTTAATTTGATCAGTAAACTGTGTGGTTAAGTTCTCTTAAGTCAACTCCTGAGAAAAGTTATGCATTATTATGTTAAAGGAGACTGAGAAAACTATGCAGTAAATAGCACTGAGATCTAACAAAATGGTACCAAAAATGGTTAAATTAAAAAAAAAAATCTGTCCCTGTGTAGCTGAGATTAAACTAAATCAATTTCAAGATTGAATCACAGCTACTTTAGTCATTAAACTTCAATATGCTGATGCCTCTATAGTCAGTGTCCTTCCAAGTGGAGACATTTAAACAATTTTTACATTATAAAGTAATTTACAGAAACATAGATGAGAGACCTTGAAAATATTTGTAAGATTAAGGTACTTTATTAAAAATAGCCTTTATGGACAAAATCATAACTCTACAAACTTGGATGCACAAAAAAGTGTTATAGTAAAATAAAATAATTTCTTATGTTAAAAACTGTCTCTGGAAAACCCGTTTAACATTTTAGACATCAAAGTACAGCTTTGGGGTCCCAAAGAAAAGAGTATTAGGGAACTAACAGAATTGCATCTAAAATGATGATCATGGTTTATTGAGTGGTTAATATTCTAACCACTGTTAATATTTAAAACCACTGTCTTGCTTTAGGAAGCAGAGTCATATATTACTGAGAATTCATCCAATATATTAAAATATATTTCCCAGCAATATTTCCTAAAATTTTCCAGGTAATTTTAGAGGAAAATGTAAATGTTTTCCTGCAGAGAAAACAACACCAGCAGAGAGATGTACTTATTAAACATCATGTTCATGAGGTTAAGCAGGTAACTAAAATGGTGGTTCCTCCTGGAATTATTTTTTTCACGGTTGTGTTCAGAAGAGAAAAGAAACGAGTATTTCCTGGACACCCAAAGGATATGCTTAAACCCAGCTTATTCCTCCCTCTTTTCCCCAAATGTAGGTTCCTGTCAGTGCTAGATTTCTGCTTTAAGCAGTGTCAGGAGACTACGTATTGATGCACATTCTACTTTTCCAAAGAAACACTGCTTTCAAAGAGCATTGCATCTCTAAATGAGGACTAGAGAGTTTGCTAAACAAAAAGGTATAACCTCAGGAGATGCAGCTAAAATCCACTATCATCTAAAATAACAAATTAATGATTTTTTTCAGGAGGTATCAGGGATTGAACACAGGACCTCGTACATGGGAAGCAGGTGCTCAACCACTTGAGATACATCTGCTCCCCAATAAAATTATGATTTTATGCCTGCACACTGAACAGTACCATATCTCTATTAATTATGTAGGCAGTTGCAATACACTATATATTGTACTTAAATATTCTCATAAAATTTGACATATTTTTAAATTATGACAGCTATGGTTGATACAAACATTAGATTACTAATGATTGTGTTGACTGAGAATTTAGAAGAATATTTACTTTAGGAATGATTTGAATTGCTTGTCTGAAATATCAATCACCATTCTTATGTATTTAAACATATTTACATTATTGAAATCCCAGGACAACCAAGTGAGGATGTTTTAATATTCCCATTTTACAGATGAGGAAGCTCAGTCTCAGAAAATCATTCACTTAAAGGCATACATGTTTTATTCAGGATATTTTTCATTACATATAAAAAAAACCCCAAAATCCTTCTTAATCTAGAATAAGTAAGGAGATATTTATTATAATGCAATCTCTTGAACATTTAAGGCTTGAAAAATGAAGGCTATTTGGACCATATGGTACCTGGTCTTGAAGATTTGCAACTCTTAGTATGAAGCTACTTGGCATAAAGACAAAGTACTCACTTGTCACAGACATAGCTGCACTTTATCTGGGAAGGTCAGTTAGAATTACTTCTAAATAAAGGAGTGTGGATGGGCCTGGTATCTCAAAATATAACTGCTACAGAGCAAGACCAGAATTCCTAACTAGGTCTTATGAATCTAAATTGAGGGCCTCCTTCCATAGTATTATTCAGTAAACATTTCTATTTCATTACTTATTTTTTTTATGACACTTGGCATAATTTCATGGATATTAGAATTTTAACTTGGGATCATCCTTTTAGACAAAATATAAGACCCAAATATTTGAAGGTTTTAAGGCTTTAGTTGGGAAAATTTGAATATGGTTTATTTTTTCTTATCTTTCCCTCAACTCATTAATAAATAACATTGAGAAAACCTAGGAAGTTTAAAATAAAATGAAAAAAAAATCCTAAGGGCAAACAAAAGCTACTGCGATTGTGGCTGTAGAGCAGGTGCACATGTTGGGAAGGACATGGCAGGGCTATGGGATGATTGTGTGTTTATTAACCTCCACACTTTGATGGAAGGACCCCCATGTCAATCAGCATAGGCTAGGGCACGCTGCAATAACAACTCAAAATCTTAGCAGCTTACAAAACCAAAACCTTATTTCTCACTAATGGAACAGTAGTTTTATTAGCTGCAACTCCATTCCACATTTTCTTCAGTTAATTCTCAGGTTGATAGATAGGAGAACACCACTGGTCTTGTGACAGAGAGAAAAGAGGTGGTAAACAATGCACTGGTTCTTAAAGCCAGAGATGGCATGCATTGCTTCTGCCCTATTTTATAGGCCAGATCAAATGATGTAGCTGCGCCTGAGTTAAACTGGTGGGATGTTTTATCTTCCTGTAGGGAGGAACATCATAAGGGGTGTGATAGGATGCGTGAACAGCAATCCAAATCACCAATCCAAATCACCACAACCCTCCATTTTCATCTAAGTTGTTTTCCAGAAGCACCAGAGGCAAGGGGACCTGAATTCATGCAGTTAGTTATTTTAGTCAAAAAGAACATGTATGAATGTATATGTGTATATATGTCTATAGGCATAAGCTTATATGTGTATCATATAAATACACAGATAAACACACACAAACACAAAATGATTACCTTTTATTTAATGGGCAACTTAATATTAGTCATTATACTGGACATTTCCTATATTATATTATTTAGACTTTGGAACAGACTGTGAGTTAGATATTAATACGCCTGCAGTATAGATAAGAAATTAAGACATAGAAGTTTAGTATTTTGTCCAAACAAAGTCACATAATATAAGTCAGATTTTTTTTGTACCAGGGAAGAGCACAGTCTTTGAAACAAGCTGCCTGTATTTGAATTCAGACCTTTCCAATTTCTAGCTCTTTGACTTGATCAAGTTATGTGACTTTCTGTGCTCTGGTTTCCCACTTAGTATAGTGTGGATAGTCATGTCACTTGTTTTCCTATTCTGCTAGTATGGTAAAGCCCTAGGCAGATCAAGAGAGAGAGGTTAAAAGAGTTTGAGTGATTTATTCTATTCCTACACCTCTGGGGAGAACACAGCATGCTTTGAAGGGCTGTAGGGGGAAAATACAAGACAGAGAGAGTGAGAGTGAAAAGAAATAAATGCCTTTGTTGTGGTTTCTGGGGAAGTGTGAAAGTGTGAGGCAGAGGTATGATAAAAGTGAGATCGACTGGCTATGTAGGTGTGTCTCAGAGATATTACAGGTTCAGTTCCAGACCACTGCAATAAAGTGAGTTTTGCAATAAAGTGAGTCACACAAATTTTTGACTTTCCAGTATATATAAAAGCTATTTTTATACTATACGGTAGTCTATTGAGTGTGCAATAGCATTCTGTATAAAAACAGTGTATATACCTTAATTAAAAATTCCTTTTTTTGCTAAAAATTGCTAATCATCACCTGAGCCTTCAACTTGTCATAATCTTTTTTAAGGGTGGAGGACCTTGCCTTGATGTTGATGGGGCTGACTGATCAGGGTGGAGCTGGCTGAAGGCTGGGGTAGCTATGGCACTTTTTAAAAATAAGAAAACAGTGAGGTTTGCTACATCAACTGACTCTTCCTTTCACAGAAGATTTCTCTGTAGGATGATATGCTGATAGAATTTTCACCATAGTATAATTTCTTTCAAAATTGGAATCAGTCCTCTCAAACCCTTCCACTGCTTTAGCAACTAAGTTGACATAATATTCTAAATCTTTCATTGTCGTTTCAACAATGTTCATAGCATCTTTACCAGGAGTAAATTACATCTCAAGAAACCACTTTCTTTGCTCATCCACAAGAAACACCTTCTCATCTGTTTAAGTTTTATCATGAGATTGCAGCAATTCATTCAATCTTTTGGCTACGCGTCTAATTTCTTGCTATATTCTATATCTGCAGTTACTTCACTGAATTCATGTGAATGTTGATATTTTGACTTCCACCCATGAATGCTTTTAATGGCATCTAGAATGATGAATCCTTTCCAGAAGGTTTCAATTCACTTTGCCAGAATGCATCAGAGGAATCACTATCTATGGCAGCTATAAAGATATAACCTTATGATATGCATTTCTTCCATAATGCCTAAATTCAAAATTCCTCTTTGATCCCTGGGCTGCAGAATGGATTTTGCATTAGCAGGCATGAAAACACCGTGAATCTTATTGTGCTTCTCCATCAGAGCTCTTGGGTGACCAGGTGCCTGATCAATGAGCAGTAGTATTTTGAAGGGAATCTTTTTTTTTCTGAGCATAGGTCTCTAGAGTGACCTTAAAATCTTTAGTAAGTCATACTATAAACAGATGTGCTGTCATACAGGCTTTGTTGTTCCATTTATAGAGCACAGACAGAGTAGATTTAGCGTAATTCTTAAGGGCCCTAGGGTTTTCAGAATGGTAAGTGAACACTGGCTTCAACTTAAAGTCACCAGCTGCTTTAGCCCTGATAAACAGTCAGTCTGCCCTTTGAAGCTTTGAAGCCAGGTACTGATTTCTTTCTAGGTTTAAAAGTACAAGAAAGCATTTTCTTCCAACAGAAGGCTGTTTTGTCTACATGGAAAATTTACTGTTCAGTGTAGCCACCAGTGTCAATTATTTTAGCTGGACCTTCTGTATAACTTCGGCAGCTTCTACTTCAGCATGTGCTGTGTCACCTTGCACTTTCATGTTATAGAGATGACTTCTTTCCTTAAACCTCATGAACCCACCTCTGCGTGCTTCAGACTTCCTTCTGCTGCTTTCTCACCTCTCTCAGGCATCACAGGATTGAAGAGAGTTAGGGCCTTTCTCTGAATTAGGCTTTGGCTTAAGAGAATGTTGTGACTGATTTGATCTTCTATCCAGACCACCAAACTTTCTTCATGTCAGCAATAGAAGGCTGTGCCACTTTCTTATAACTCTTGTGTCCACTGGAGTAACTATTTTAATTTCCTTCAGGAGCTTTCCCTTGCGTTTACAACTTAGCTGGCCATTTGGCACAGAAGGCCTAGCTTTTGGCCTCTCTTGGCTTTTGTCATGCCTCCCTCACTAAGCTTAAATAGTTTCTAGTAATAGCTTTTGATTTAAGGTGCCAGATGTGCGTGCGACTCTTCCTTTCACTTGAACACCTAGAGGCCATTGTAGGCCTAATTTCAATACTGTTAGGTTTCAGGGAATAGGCAGGCCCAAGGAGTGGGTGAGAGACTGGAGAACAGAAGGCTGAGGGAACAGTCGGAATACACAACATTTATCGATTAAGTTTGCTGTCTTATAGGCGTGGTTTGTGGCTCCCCAAAGCAATTAAAATAGTAACATCAAAGATAACTGATTACAGATTACCATAACGGATATAATAATGAAAAAGCTTGAAATATTGTGAAAATTGCCAAAATGTGATAGACACACAAAATGAGCTCATGCTGTTGGAAAAATGGCACTGATAGAGTTGCTTGATGCAGGGTTGCCACAAATCTTCAGTCTGCAAAAATGAAATATCTGCAAAGAAATGCAAGAAAATGAGGTAAGCCTGTATTTGCAAATGGGACCCCACAAGTGTGACTTTATTTGCTTGTCAGTGGACTGGGGCCAGAATTCTTTAGGAGTAATAGAGCTATAGGTAGGGCTTGGTCACCTGGGAATATTTATAAATGTTAAAACATCAAGTTGTAAACGCCAGAAAACATGGTTAAAACACTACCTTATAGAGTTTTCTGGTAAGAATTAATGCATGTGAAGAGCTACGGGGCCTGGTGCATGGTGGCAATTCCTCAATAAATTAAAGGTTAGTTACCTTTCAAACCCAAAGGTCAGTTCTTTCCACCTGATAGAGCATACTGGTCTTGAGAAGTGAAATAGCGATAGTGAAGTTAGACATGGCTATGTGAATGGAGCAGGGAAATTTGAGAGTAGAAACTGTCCAGGTTACATGACAGGAGGTGATAGTCAAAGCCCTTCCATGAAGAGGCATAAAGAAATAAAAGTGGAGAGACAGACACAGAAAGAGAGACCTCTGTCATTTTTTATCCTGCCATGTGACAGGAGAAGGCTCAAACAGCTGAGGCCACAGGGAGAGATGAGCCATTTGCCTGATAGCTTACAGGAGGTCTGGAAATAAATAATCCTTATGCCAGGAGAAAGAGGGCTACAGGATCATTTAAGCCTGAAGCATCAAGAGGCTGGGCCCACAGGGCTCAAGAGAAAAGGATGAGTCTGAAGGGGCAGGCTGAAAATTAGGCAAAGATTGGTGGTCATCTTGCTTCAACCTGTGGTAAGCTGACTTTGGTGAGAAAGAACCTCTTATGGTGCCTTGAGTTGGACTTTTCATGGCTTTGGAACTGTAAACTTTTACCTCAAATAAACACCCTTTATAAAAGTAAAAAAAAAAAAAAAGAAATAAAAGTAGTATAAGATGTACTATAACACTTTGAAAGCATATGTTTCCATAATGAAGTAATGAAGGAGAAAACAGTGAAGAACTATAAATGGAGGATTAAAACACAATGTCAACATAAGCATTTGCTGGAATTGTAGCAAAATTCTGATGAGCCTATTTGTCATAAACGAACCCTCATCTGTAGGGAATTGCCAATTGTTAATAAATCGTTCCACTAAAGCACTTTATTTCATAATAAACTAATAGAAGAATGTCTTAATTTGTTTTCTTATTTGTGAACTTTTTTTTTGAAAGAAGACATCTGGGTAATGGTTTTATATGTGGTCAGTTTAGAGATCTCTAGTAATCTCTTGTGTTCAAAATTGTAAATGAGGTCAATTGCATTTGTGGAGGAAATATTAGGTGCTGAATTTATCAAGTATTTAATCACTTGATCCTCCTACCAGTCCTGTAAGGTAGATGCTGCTATCACCCCTATTTTATAGATAAAGAAACTGAGATACAGAGATGTTAAGTTACTTGCCCAAGGTCATAATCTAACAGGTGACTGAAATGAGATGCATAGCAAGATTGTTCTGGCCTCAGAGCCTATATTTAACTTTTTAATGAAATCTGTAAATTGTTTTTAATTTTTCAAAACTGTAAGATGAACAATATATTTAATATTTTTGCTGAATGAACTAAAAGGTTCTTTGATTTGAGCTAAAGTTACAACAAATTCTTTCAAAATACAGGGTCTGAGAAGGAAGGACCTTGGTGGAGAAGGAGATGGGAACATTATTTAAAGCAGGAGCTAGGAACTGACACTCAAAAGGACTGAACAATATCTGCAGTGATATTGTTTTAGAACAAGCGAGGTTTTAAAAAGACTTTGGATTTGGATTAGCTTTAGTCATGTTCTGTACTTGCCAGCCCATCTCAGTTCCCAGCCTTCCTCCTTCCTCCTTGAGTTATGCACTGCTTGTCTAAAGAG
Source organism: Dasypus novemcinctus (assembly GCF_030445035.2). Classification (NCBI taxonomy): domain Eukaryota; kingdom Metazoa; phylum Chordata; class Mammalia; order Cingulata; family Dasypodidae; genus Dasypus; species Dasypus novemcinctus. Next base: position 60,000,524 of record NC_080684.1, read on the forward strand.
GAGGCTTCAAATCAGTTTCCAGAGTTCGTTGTTGCTGTTAGTATTGCTTTTGTTCTGTTTCTCATTTAGATGATATAAATTTAAATAATGTATGAAATATTTGGTCCTTGAAGTTAGAAAGTTGTATGTGCTTTGACTATTTTGTATACAGTGTGATGAGTCAGATTTTTATAACTAGTTAATCCGTTCTAAAAGGAGTTGGCCTTGGGTTCTAAAAAAGGTTCCCTTTTTGGAGTTAGAGTTCTAACAAAATTGGATTACTGGGAAGTGTATGTGGCTCAAGTGATTAGGCTCCTGTCTACCATATAGGAGGTCCAGGGTTCCATTTCCGGGACCTCCTGGTGAAGGCAAGCTGGCCTGAGCAGAGAGCTGGCCCATGCAGAGAGCTGGCCCATGCAGTGTGCTGGCTTACACAGGAGTGCTGGCCCGCATGGAGAGCTGACACAGCAAGATGATGTAACAAAAAGAGACACAGAAGAGAGATAATAAGAGATGCAGCAAACCAGGGAGCTGAGGTGGTGCAACAGATTGAGCACCTCTCTCCCATTCCAGAAGGTCCCAGGGTTGGTTCCCAGTGCCACCTAAAGAGAAGACAAGCAGACACAGAAGAATGCACAGAAAATGGACACAAAGAGCAGAAAGCAAGTGCAAAACAATGAGATGGTGGTGGGGATAAATAAATAAATCTTTAAAAAAATTGGATTACTGATTCTTACATTCTGTCAAGGAAATGCTTATGCTGGACTTTACTCATCACTAAAATAGTTTATTTGAATCTACGTGCCACATTAAAATTCACAAACACAACTAGATGCTTACCATTGCAATGTTTTTAACATGAGCTTTGATTTCTATGAAAAGCTGAGAGACTTAGAAAGCATTTGCTTTCATCACTGAGTCCTTTGAACATTGTTGCCAACTGAACGCATTATCACTCACCAGGAGGTACAATGATAGTAAGATGAAATCTGTGTTTCATTGCCACAAGTCTGGTAGGTAGAAAGTCATTGAAAAATTATCTGATTATGCTATAAGTTAATGAGAAACAGTTTCTTGTGACATGTTATTTTAGCTTTGCCTTTACTGTAGAAATGTTATATAGCTTTGTGGAAGATATATTTTCAGGAAAGATATTGAGAGAGAAATACTAAATAATTGTAGTATTAAGAAACAAACTTTAAAAATGTTAAAAGCCAATCCTGTAGTATGTTCACATGTGGTCCCTCAGTTGAGTAACTTTATATGGCACAGGGTTGGTATTAGGTTGGTGCAAAAATAAGTGTCATTTTGCATTGTTGAAATTTGCCGTTTAATATTGGAATACATTCTTTAAAAAATGTGGTAATGTTATACATCACTTTAATGTGCATTTCTCACTTTATGTTTTGTTGCTATTGACTTATTACTTGCTGCTTATTTTATATTTGTTTTAGACTATGGAAATGATGTTAGACAAAAAGCAAATTTGAGTGATTTTCTTATCTGAGTTCAAAATGGGTCATAAAGCAGCAGAGACAACTCGCAACATCAACAACGCATTTGACCAAGAACTGCTAATAAACATACAGTGCAGTGGTGGTTCAAGAAGTTTTACATAGGAGACAAGAGCCTTGAAGATGAGGAGCGGAGTGGCCGGCTGCCAGAAGTTGACAACAACCAATTGATAGCCAATAGTGGCTGGCTATCAGAAGTTAACAATAACCAGTCATCGAAGCTGATCCTTTTACAACTAACTACATTAGAAGTTGCCAAAGAACCCAGTGTCTACCATTCTGTGGTTGTTCAGCACTGAAGCAAATTAGAAAGGTGAAAAAGCTCGATAAGTGGGTGCTTCATGAGCTGACTGAAAATCAAAAAAATGGTCCTTTTGAAGGGTCATCTTCTCTTATTCTATGCAACAACAACAATCCATTTCTCTATCGTATTGTGATGCGCAGTGAAAAGTGGATTTTATACAACAACTGGTGACAGTTAGCTCAGTGGATGGACTGAGAAGAAGCTCCAAAGCCAAACTTGCACCAAAAAATGTCATGGTCACTGTTTGGTGATCTGTTGCCGGTCTGATCCACTGCAGCTTTCTGAATCCTGGCAAAACCGTTACATCTGAGAAGTATGCTCAGCAAATCAATGAGCTGCTGAAAACTGCAAGGCCTGCAACAGGCATTAGGCAACAAAAAGGACCCAATTCTCCACGACAACGCCTGAACACACGTCGTACAACCAATGCTTCAAAAATTGAACGAATTGGGCTACAAAGTTTTGCCTCACCTGCCGTATTCACCTGACCTCTCATCAACCGACTACCACTTCTTCAAGTGTCTCGACAACTTTTTGCAGGGAAAACGCTTCCACAACCAGCAGGATGCAGAAACTGCTTTCCAAGAGTTCATTGAATCCCGAATCATGGATGTTTACCCTATGGGAATCAACAAACTTATTTCTCATTGGCCAAAATATGTTGATTGTAATGGTTCCTATTTTGATTAATAAAGATGTGTTTGAGCCTAGATATAATGATTTAAAATTCACAGTCCAAAACTTCAATTCCTTTTGCACCAACCTAATATTTATGGTGGGGTTGAGACACAGGGTAGGATAAAAGAACACACTCGACTTATGTAGCCTGAGATTGAACCATGGCTCAGCCGCTCTCTTGCTGTTAGTCTCTGTGCTTCCATTTCTTCATCTATAAAATGGGGATAATAACAGCACCTCCTCATATGGTTGTGGTGAAGTTAACATGAGTTACTCTATGGCACATGCTTAGAACAATGCCTGGTACTCACATATTGTGATATGAATGTAAACCTTTATTATGAGCATTATTCTCTTGAGAACATCCTTCATTCTTTAATCCCAGAAAAAATTACAAACAAAAATTATAACCATATGATAGAAACCAATTTCTTTTCAAACTCCTCAATCTCCAGAGTGATTATGGCAAGTCTGCGGTCCTTCAGAAAGAATCTGCATTTAACAAGCCCCATTTATTCATGATGAAGTTTGAGACTTTACACATTGTGAAGTCAAGGTTTTTGACTCTGTGGAAACATTCCAGTACGTCACACTCAATGAATGCCTACCTATAGAAACCCTCTGAATACTCTAGAAATGGATTGATTCTTCTCTAGTTCCCCGCCCCCCATTATAATTAGTCTTTCAGAAGTAATATTAGAAGGTAAAATATTCTAGATTTTTTGGCATATGGAAGAATGACTATAAAGTTTTCACTCCACACACAATATGGAGCACTTAACATTATTTGTTCCATACAGCAGAGAGTTGGTGTCATCACTAAGAGCTAGGAGTAGGTCTAAAAGGAGATATAACTATTATAAAATTTTACAGGTGTTCACTTTTTAATTGGTAAGCAGTGCATAACATTTACAACAGAGATGTTATTGCAATCAGTACTTTTGGAGTCGATGATTGCATTTTCCTTTATAATTTTGGATGCTAAATCAAGGAGAAAGGTGTAGTTAGTGCCATATCCAGAAGAATGACAATAATCATTGTGCATTTCTGCAAATACCCTAGCCTTTTGTATCACCATATTTCCCCTTGTGCCACTGCAGTTTATGGTAGCTTGCTATGGTTAGAAACACTAAATGTGATATTTTCTTTGGGTAAGAAGAATCTTTGAGTCTGCTTTTCTCTGGGCCCAGGAGGCAAGAGGTATGGTGCTGTTACATAAGAAACAAAGAATAAGTGGGAGTTTTCTGGCTTATGAATTCAATGGGGGAAGTAAAACCATTCAGGCAGAAGTTAGTTTTTCTCCAGTTCTTTTGTAGCAAAAATCTATCAGGTCTGCATGACAGAAAAAAAAATATACAGGGGCTCAATCTTGAACACCTCCTCTAGCACCTTGTAGACACCTTATAGGAACAAGAAGCACAATGAAATTATATTTAACTTTTATATTCCCCACTTGTACCCTTTGGGTGGAGGAGGTCAAGAGAGTCTGGAAAGTATACAAAAATAACCACAATTAAATTAGCTCAAATCTTCTAAAATAAACTCAGACTGTTCTTTTCCTATTTATTCCTAAAGTTGGAATTCTCTATGATGGAGTCAATATTTGTTTCAAGTAAGTTTTTTTGTTATCTGAATGCAGCTTGTGTGGGAGTTGTTCAATGTGGATAGGTCAATATAAACTTTGAAGAGTCTCCACAAAATAGAAAGTAGAAATTTTAGAGTAGTTACTATTTGTGCTATTATTTGTACTTGATTTCCAAAGGTTTTGTTTATTAATTTTTTCCTGCATCCAGTAAGATATTTACAATAAACCTTATTAGTGTCCCAGGGATCAAATAACATGCCTTCCCCTCCTTGTTTGTGCGCCACAACACATAGCAGTACTTACTGACCACTTAGTAAGTATGCAGCAAATACTTACTAATCAGTTATACTTTCTTACCTTTCCATGGGGGAATAGGGATAACTGCTATCTGAGATTTGATCCCCAAAACTGATTCTTTCCTAAGGCCCGCCCCCATGGTAAATGGGGTTCCCATCTCTACCTTTTTGTTTTGCAGTAAACCTTTTGCTTGTATTACTAGTCTTTTCTTATTTAGAGTGGATTGGACTGCATTCTTTTTTTAAAATTTTTTATGGTTATGTGGTTTGCTTGTCGCAGCAGATGTACACTAGTGGCTGAGCACATGGGCTAATCCTACTCCTGCCCCTTCCTTGTTGTGTGACCTTGGGGGTTGTAATAGTTTCTTCCTGTTGATGGGAGTGCTAGACTGTTGTAAATGACTTATAACAGAGCCTGGAATATGGTAAGGGCTATATTAGTGTTAGCTGCTATCAATAGCATTTTAAAAGTGAGTTTATGACAGTCCTTTACTTTTGTGCTATGAAAATATTTAGAATTTGACCAGTTGTTTGGAAATGTGCCTGCTATTTTATTTACACTAGTTGCAACCTTTTGTGCAATGGGTGTATTTCCCTTGATCTGGGACTCCTTTCTTCCTCCTAGGCCTTCTTTCTTAGATATATTACCCTCAGGCAGGAGGCAGGCTAAGTTACAGATAGAATATTCCTTATTTTCGTGAGATTTTCTCAGCACTCTATTGAATATAGTCTCTACTGTGTTGATATAACTCTTGATAATACTAATGTATAGGCCATTTAGACTTTAAGATTGTATGTCTTTTGATGAAAAGGGACTTTGATTTTTTTTTTAGTTAGAATAATTTATTTTGTATGAGAACACTTGCTGTTTTCCTTAAGTGCCTTTAGACGATGATCTCTTCTTTAAATTTTGACACTCTTCTGGCTTTAGCATATGTGATAACTTTGAATCAAGAACTTCAGAAGGCTGTTGAGCATGAACTCTGAAGACCTTCTAAGAGTCTACAAACCATTAGTTGAATTTTAAAAAAATTGATCTCATAGTTTGAAAAAATAACTGTTGTTTTCATTGGATTTATATAGATTTAAATGACTTGGTTTTCATATCCTGACATTTCTGAAATGTATTTATTCAGATCCATTATGAGGACAAGGGTTTGTAAGACCTCTTTCTTTAACTCCTGGGAAATTGGCTCAACTTTACAGCTCATCTACAATTCCAAGTTATCAATTAGCTGTCAAGTTTGCTGCTTTAGAACTCGAATAGCCTCTAAAATCTAACTAAATCTCAATAGATTTCATTCTAACCGCATTTGAATCATGGTCCTCTGTTGTAAAGTGCTGAATTAAATCAACCAGATACTATTTCTGACCCTACTCCTCACTGTCAAAATGAAACTTCTAGTGGACCAATTAAAGAATGTATTGATTTTTTTTAAAAAGGCTCTTATCCTAGATAGAACTTATAAACCACATGAGTACCTCTGTGTATTTATGTACAGACTTAATCTGTAACTCAGATGGTTTCCCCAACCTTTGCCTGTGTGATGCTGGAGTACAAATTGAAGTGAACTATGTATGGTCTGTTTTTAAAATGTGCTACCCATGGGTATTCATTGTTTAATGCAAGCAGGAAATGCAGACACTGCATTTAGAGCATGCTTTTTGTTTTGAAAGATGCATTTCAAGTTTAGAGGTTGTAAAGATTTTAAAATAAATCCTCCTTGCTTACTTAGGATAATTTGTATTGGATATTGTCCATTTTGAGTAAATCAACTCTGTTGGAATCTTAGATTACTCATAGTCCAAATTAGAAGAAATGCCCTATGTTCTGTGAAAGGAAACATTAAAAACTCTTTCAAAGCATTGATAATATAATCAGATTTACAAGTATTCAAATCATAATATAACTTATTCAGTAACAAAGGTGATTCATTACATAAAATACGGAATACCACTGATAAGATTCTGTATCATTTTATCTCTACTTCAAAAGAGGTTCTGTAACTATGTTCATGTGTGATCTGTGTCTTTACACTAATATGACTGTTTTTATAATTAAGTATCAAAACTAAAATATACAAATGTATATTGCTTTAAAATAATCACCGTGAAATTATGCATTTATTTCAATAAATATTTCCACTATTCCAAACACTTTTGTCACTTCTGTTTTAGAATTGCATACAGAGTTTGAATCATACAGGCTAACTTTATAAATTGATTTTTATACAACTCACCATGTTACACAGATTGATTGCCAACCTTATTTACTAGACCTTTTTTCTGAATGACTTGGCTGTAACCCAAAATTAAATCTGCCTTCAAATAATGAAGATATTCATGCAACTGCAATGCACGTTTGACAGCTAAGCTTTCAAATCATGTTTGTTGCTGACTTTGGGAACTTTAGAAATATAATTAGCTTTGCCTGTGTCAAAGGAGGCGAAAATGTTGAAAAGTCTGTGAGATGGATAGGATGGAAGAATTTGCTCACTCCATTCCTAATTATTGTCCCTTTCCGTCCTTCAGAAGCTTTGTAATGTTGTTTCCTAAATCTCAGAGATTGTTGTCAGGTCTTCTAATGAAACTCTGACTTTGGGAGGTGATGAATAGTAGGCAGTATAGTCGATTTTTACCATGTGGAACTTTTTATTTTTTTTCAGGTGTGAGGAATTGATGACTGTAGGAATGTATGGAATTTAAAGTTAAATTCTCTTTCTTATGGTGACTGTATGACTAAAGAGACAATGATTTTAAAATTCTTTTAAGTAAACAAATATTTTTAAAATGTCTAATTGTCTTGGATACAGTTGAAAACTATAATATTGGGAAAGCTTTTGTCTTCATGTAATGTAGTTGAAGATTTCACAGAGAAGCTACCACGTAAATTACAATAAAAAGCAATAACTGGTGTTCACAGGAGAAATATTAAAAGACATTTCATGATTTATTGATACCTTACAATTGTTTTGCATTGTGAAATTTTCAAAGTACTCCAAGTACATCAGCCTACCTGCTTCTCACAATAGCCAGGCACACAGACTAAACATTATTGCCGTTTAAGTAATAAAAAATAGACTAGAGAGTAGGAGAACTTGTGTGAGGTTGTAATGACTAAATATAGGACCTGGGATAAAATCAAGATCTTTAAAAAGTAAACCTTAGGATTTAAACTGAGTTGGCCATAAGGATTTGGAATATAAACTGAATCCTGAACAAGATACAGGTATAGGCTTCTGGAAAAATATGAAGTGAGAAAGTCTAAGCCATGTTCCAGAGGACAACTGAGCAATTGAGTCCTGGTGGACCAGAAGTTCTGTGTGGGGACAAGTTGGCAGAAGAAAGTTGAAAGATACTTTGGGGCTACATGAGTGATTCTTAGGTGGGTGTGGTTTTGCTCCTCTCGTGATATTTGGAAATGTCTAAAGACGTTTTTGGCTCTCCTAACTGGTAGAGGTGGGTACAACCGGCATCTAGTAGATAGAGGTCAGGAATGCTGCTAAACATTCCACCATGCACAGGACAGTGTCCCACAAGGAAGAATTATGTGGCCCAAAATGTCAGTAGTCTGAGATTGAGAAACCCTGGCGAGACTAGGGAGGGTGACAAATGTCCATCCAAGGAGTTAAAACTTGACCCTGTTTGCATCAAGGAGCCTTTGAATTCCTTTTCTTTAACTTTTTTTTTTTTTAAATAGACAGTGGTTCTATCCCCTCTAAACTGTTACCTTACTGGTACCTTATACAAGTTGGAAACTACAAATCACTTTGTGAAATGTCTTTAGAAGATTCTTAAAGGAAAAGGTGGGTCCTGAAAGGTTCTGGAAACTTATAGGCAAATCCTTGCTCATATCCCTAAGAGATTATTAGAATTCAGCTTGCAAAAAGATGGAAATGAACAGCAAATGAAAGTTTTTTTCCACCTAAATGACTTGGGAGGCCTCCTGTTGTATCCACAATCAGGCTGCCCATGCTTATAAATCACCTACCTGGTTCACAGCCAGGGCAGTCGGCTAGTGTGATTGATGCTCTCCAAAGCATCAAGGAACATTCATTACTGTGATGAGATGTGAATGCTGCCAGAGGTCATGAGAGTCTCGGATTTATCAGACTATCTTCAATTCTGAATAGCTTAACCCAGTCAGAGTATTCTCACCCAGACCTGATTTTTGACCTTCAGCTGGATGAAATTTTAAGTCTTCTAGGAGCTATACATGATGAAATTTAGAATAGTGCATCTACTTTTTCTATAATCATCTCCTTAAAATTGCTTTCCAGCTTTTTACTTTTCATCTACATAATGCTTGTCATTAATTGCACTTTGTGGGATAAAAAGCAAACTCCTCTTTTCTTTGCCATTATTTCTCTCTAAGACATTCTAATGTGAGAAAAATTATACATCAACACCGTAAGTTGTCTGATGCTTTAATGGTATAGTGAGAAATGAAAAATAGATGCCAGGTTATCATTTGATGGTATGTTCTATACCAAGATTAGTGAAAGCACTGCTATGCCTAAGCCATGCCTGTTTGGGTCTGCTATCTGGGAAGGATATGATCAATGTGATGAAAAATTTTCCTAATCCAATACCTGTAGGTTTCCACTTATCAGATACAAACATCCTTTTGCTCTAAGCAAAAATACACATTTACTACAGCTGTAAACTACTTTGAGGGCCAAGAAAATATGAAACCTTATAGATTGCTTCTAACTAATTCGATCCTGGAAAAAGGTCAGTCTGCAAAAATCTTATTTTTTATTTTTCAGAATCATATATATATGACAGAGACATTCTGTATCCTGAGGCATATGCATTATCTCCAGGATTGGGGGACCATTATTTTTTATTAATATTTTTGGTATTGTAAGTCTCTGTTTCAAGTCTGGCTGATGTTATTTCAGACACATCTTCTGGACCAATACTCATTTGCAGGAGGATTAAAATCTAATTTTAGTTTGTTTCTTTATCCAGAGTCTTTAAGGGAAAACAGTGTGACCACTAATTGGGAGGATATTTTAAACCTTTTAGGTAGGCACTTATTCATCAAAATCACAAATGCAGTATGAAAGTGACTTAGGAAAGCAGAGTATGGTGGGTGACCCATTTTGTTGGCTTCCTACATCAACTCAGGTTACATATATTGTAACAAACATTAACTATGAGATAATGCAGAATAACCTCTATTTAGCTATTAGAATGATGATGCTTTTGAATTTTATGAATTGCTTTCCTTTCTAACTGAGCATAAACCTATAGTTACTAAGTTTCCTTTATATGTTAGTATATTTGCCTGTCTATTTTGATTTTCTAATTTTCTATCTCAGTAAATTTAAGTTAATGGGTTAGATGAAAAAGCAAATGGAACCAGTTACAAATTTATAGGCTCATTATTACTTGGTAAACTTAAGAAGGAATTTAATGTATGTTGCATAGCCAGTTTTGAGAAAATGATCCCTACTTTGACTCTGGTTGAAAAGCTGCAATTTGATTTAGAAAATGCATTGTATTAGTCAGCCAAAGGGGTCTTGATGCAAAGTATTTGGAATTCTGTTGGTTTTCATAAAGGGTATTTATTTGGGGTAGAAGCTTACAGTTACAAGGCCGTAAAGCATAATCCAACTCAAGGTACCGTGAGAGCTCCTTTCTTACCCAAATCTGTTGCCACATGTTGATGCAAGATGGTGGGCAATATTTGAGGGTGTTCAGCCTTCTTTCTTCTTCTTAAGGCTCTGTGGTCCCAGTTTCTTCCGATCTCTGCTGTAGCCTGGCAGAAGGGTTGCCACTTTCTCCAGGGCTCATTTCTTTCTGGGCTCAGCTGCTCTGGTCTCTCTACAAGGTCAGCTGTAGACTATCAGACTCATCTCTTCCCAGTGCTGTATTTTCTCTTCCTACGTATCTGCTTCTGTATTCTCCTTCTCCGGGTGTTTACTTCATTGTGAGCATCTGCTTTAGCCCCAAGGGGACTGGGACTTGAAGCTGTGTCGCACTCTAATGACGTTGTTGGATTAGAACTCTAATCTTAACATTTAACATAATTTAATCAGACGTCTCAGCTGGATTTAATACAATCAAAGGGTTATCACCACCAGAGGAACTGACCAGTTTACAAACATAATCTATATTTGATTTTGGAATTCATAAATAATATCAAACTGCTATATGCATGTTTACTATAAGGAAATTTATAACAAAAAAAAGTAAAATATGCCTAGGAAACATGAAGAATTATTAGCAACTTAGAGTCCCTTTAATGATACATGTCAAAATACTACTGATGAGTCATTTCTGAACTTTATGACACTAGACATGATGAGAAAACAGCAGAAGAATTTTATAAAGCACTCAGGTCATATTAATTAATATTTAATATTATTGGATTCCCTGATTTCAATGAATTTTGGAAATTTTTATGATTTATAGCACCAAAGTATTTATAATATTTTCTATGAAAAGTTAGGTATTGGAAACTTGAACTTGAATGCAGTCTCTAATTATGAGATAATATTTATCTTGCTTAATTTATGTTACAGTCCTTTCTTTAGAAATGCAATTAACCAGATAAGTGTATAAAAGTAATCTATTATTACTTTTGACTTTGGTTTTGATCTAAGATCTGGAGAGATCACTATACTTTAACTATGCTAACCTGTATTGCTTTCTCTCTACAGTGAGATGATCCAGGACTTAGAGAAACTGGTCATCTTGAGAGAGAGGTATATGTCGTTTAAGACTCATCAAATGAAAACAAAATCTTAAGCAATTCAAAATTTTCTGTCAGTTGGGACATAATTTAGTCACTTATACATTAAAATACATGTACAATTGTATTTTACATTATATATAAAGGTATTTACATTATTGTCAACTTCTCATATTTAAATAACACTATCATAAAATGTTTTTCTCTCCATGTATTCAGTTTTTTAAACCTATTTGTATAAAAACATCATGAAGTTATAATTCCTATTGATGCTAATACCATAGAAATTAGAATAGTCGATGTCATTATGGTGAGTGAAATAAGCCAGATACAAAAAAATATATCATATGATCTCATTTAAATAACACAATATAATTTGAATGGCTTTAGGTAATAATAGCTTCCTGGGTGCTGTAGCACCAGCAATCCTATGATATGCCATAGATTTTCGAACCTTCTTTCCTTCTTTATGGTGCTCTGTATCAAATATTTGTTTAAATTAAAATGAATCATGTCATACTTCATTTTGGCTAAGTACTTTTGAAAATTGACCACCCATTGTGCTAATGACACACATCACCTGGCATCACAGAGCAGGGCAGAGAAATAGAGACTCCACGGAAGTGTTGCCAAAACTATAGAGAAGCAAAAAATGTGCATTTACCATGGAAGGAGGAGACCTCTTTCTTTCTGGGATATGCTTGATGTTTTCAGTTAACAGAAAATTCTGGGCATTGTTCCAGGATTCCGACTTACAGTGTTGATAGCAATACTTGAATTTTAAAGTTGGAAGATTATGCTAATCATGGTGGAGTTCCATAAAACAGACTGGGCCTCTCCATGCTAGAAAGAAAATTTTAATGGGAAAATCTACAGAGTATATCCAGAAGCCCTGCTAATTTACTAATTTGTTTAATTTACAGTACCAACAATAATGCTTTTCTTTCCTTTACTCTTTTATCTTGATTTTAGCTACTGCTAACACTTCATCTAGTTAATGGTTAATGTCTTTACTTGATCTCTAAAAAGCTAGAGAAAGCTTATTAAAAAATAAACCAATGGCTGACTTTTAAATTGTTGAGAAAAAATAATTGTATTTGTTTTCTGACAGTATAACACAATATTTAAACCAAGAATCATATAGAGCTATGCATATGTTAACATAGAGTTAAATATCTCCCATAGTTAGGAGCCATTGATATGTAAAAAATTCCTGCTCTCCTTCTTCTATTCCTTCTGGAATTTTATCAGATAAGCTCCAGGTTGGTTATGTTACCAATAAGCCTCAGGCACTTTTATTTATATCAGGAGTTATTAGAATCTGACCTAGAAAATGTTGCTTGTCTAACTTGAGGTATATGCTAACAGGATGAAAATGGGCCATGAATTTGTGGCTGTCCTCAATTATTTTTTGCATATGGTTCTTCCTGTATATCCCAAAGTACCATGGGGTAGTTGTGGTGCTATTTTTGCTATTGTTTTTAATATGCTCCCACTGATTTATCTATGGGGCTGAAATAACCCTTTAGATATCTAAGTACACATTTAAATTTAAATATTCCTAACTGCAACAAATGGTTATTGCCTAAACTATTTCTATTTCAATTTTGTCACATGGTTGCATAACACCATTGCAAATAATCTGGTATTCTGATTTTCTTTTCCTCAGCTGATTTTTCTCTTTCATAGGAGATAAAGTAGAGAAATAACTATTTGTTTTTACTTGTTCAGCATGTCTTCATTTCTTTTTTCCATTTATGGAAATGGAAATTTTCACTATATTTTCTTAACCAGCCTGAAATACCTACTAATATTTCTAAGTCCTTTTAATCAAAATTATCTAATTTCTTTTAAAGTGTTTATATTTTCAGCCTTTATTATTTATTCAAGCTTCTTATGTTTAACACTGTTAGAGGTTTGCAATAATTAACACGCTGTACCTCAGTTTCCCCTGATATGCATTGGGACAAAGGTAAACCCCCTCCCCGGTGTCTGAGGGCAGGCACTTTCCCACAGGTTAAACAAAGGAACCCAGTAGAGACAGGAGTAAAGGGAGATAGAGATCTTCACCATCTGCGTATCAGAGGGAGATGGAGATCTTTACTACCTCTACCTGCATATCAGAGGGAAAGGGAAACCTTCATATTTACATACTGGAGGAAATAAAGAAACTCTTTAAAGCCCTACAGATCAAAAGAAACATTTGCTCCTACAGCATTCTAAGAGAATATAAACCCCCTAATCACTATCAGGAAAATTTTCTCACCTCTAAAGCTTCCTATTGGTCCCTGCACCTCACTCCGACCCTCAACCCCCTCCCACTAACGACCATTCCCCTTGCCTAAGAATGTATTGTATAAATTCAAATTTCCCCTTTCCAGGAGTGAGCTGAAGTCTGTTCTTCAGACCCCCTTCTTTGGGATAGCTTCTCAATAAATTCTTTGTTTATGGTCAGTCAGTCTCCGTGTCCCAGTAAGTGCCATATTTTCTCCAACAAACACCTAATGAAAAAAGTAGAATTTCTTTGTTTTTGTCCTGAAAATGTTCTTTCAAGCTTCAGGGTAAGTGGGTGGGGTAGGTAGAAATTAAAGTTCTGGTATTCTATAATTTGATTAGTCTTCACACTACCAGTAGTCTTTATTTTGCTTTTATGTAATAATATCACACTTATGATCATATTCTTCTTTAGCTTTTAAGAAAGAATATTCCTTACATCAGCCATTCACATAGTGTAACCAAGGACCCTTGGGAGTCCTCAAAACCTTTTCAGGCGACCCACAAACTCCTTCCTTTTCCAACAAATGTCTATGTTCAGATTATCTTCATTTGCTCCAATCAGTCCAACATATCTCCATGGAATCTAGCTGGATTTTAGTAAGCCAGACAATTGAGAGTTAAAGAAACATGTATAATGCCCCTCTTCTCACTAGTTATTTCTTGCTTTGCAAAAGTTACTCTTCATTAAAAATGTATATTTATGATTTAACATGGAGTGGGTATATTATTATTTTAAAAGTATCTCAGTTTCACTTTCTAATAGGTAGATATTAATAGATAAGCCCATATAGTCAGAAGATCACTGGGGCCCTCAGTGATTTTTAAGGTTTACAGGGCTTCTGCGACCACAAAGTGTGAGAATAGCTGCCTTACCCTCCTTCAGGCGGCTATGTAAATAATTTCTATTTCATTGTAGATACTTAAAAGAGAGAACAGAACATAGTTTTCTGATATATCCCGAGGGACACTTGGCTGGTTTGGGGAGTGGCAATTGGAGGTGGGAAAGTTGCAGTAAAATGTCGGTTCTGAAACTGTTGGAATTGTTAGAAAGAAAATCGCACCTGTAACGAAATAAAAGCTCACCCAATTGTGGAGGAGTAAAGAATTCTATTAATGATTTTGCAAGAGTGGGCGCCCAACTGCCCAACCTGGATAAAATGGCCGGTGCCTCAAACAGCAAGAAACACTGACATTTATACCCTAAACCTAACACGTGGGTCCCTCCCCTGTTCCCCATTGATTGGATACTTCACGGTTACAGCCTATCCTAGAGATCTAACTAGCTTACATGGTTTGGCTCTGCTTGCCCGCTCCCCCTCTCCCTACACTCTGGCAGGCAGGGCAGGCTCAGCGCTGCTTTCATTACTGGCAGGCTTTTCAAATTGGGTGCCCTTTCACTACTGGCCCCACCCCCAGCACTCACCTTTGACCCTCCTTCGTTTCAGTGCCGCTTTTCAAATTCTTGGTACGCCAAAGCCACTGGAACCCCTAGCCTCCCTCCTTGAAAAGGAGAGCCAGCTCTGGCTTCTCCTTGTGAAAATTAAACTTAACCCTTTCCCACAAATCCCCCCTCTTTCTTTTAGAGTCTTTTAGTTTTTACAATTTAGTTTCTCAATTTGTTAAGAGCCTCCTCACATTCTTCATCATGGAGTTCTTCCTTTTTAAGGGGGGTACAAGTTGTTTTGCTTGTACTGTATGGGCATGTTTGGTTAGGGCTATTTCAATGAGTTTTTGAGCTAACCCTCGGGCACATGGGATGATGCAACATCCAGCTGCAATGAGTACCCCAGCCATGATGATAAGGGAGGTCAGGACAGACAGTGCCACCCCTTTCTATTTTCCAAACCAGCTCTAAACATTCTGTGAGTGGGTTGTCAATGCCAGAATTTTCTGCTAACTCTTCAGATAGAGCTGTTAAGCCTTGCAAGGCTTTGGTGATAGTCCCATTTGAGGCCATATTATTGGGGATGATGGTACAGCAACTACCTCCAATCATAACACGGATGCCTCCTTTTTCTGTTAGCATCATGTCTAGGGCTATCCTATTTTCCTAGGCCATTTGTCTAGTACGATCTAACTGTTCTGCTATTTCCTTAACTGCATCCCTTATATAACTGATAAATCTTTGTTGATTATAATATATATAGTTAATCCAGTCCACATTTTTGATAACGGTGACCCACCAGAACAAGAAAGACTTAAATCCTGCAGCTACCTGATTTCTAGCTTTAAATATGCTTGGGACTCCCCAAGGAATTCCTATACCATCTAGATGAATTTGGTCATTAAATGAACCAAGTAAATTTTTTTTTTTGTTCTGTTTCCCTGGTTTTCTGTTTCTTCTCCTTTTTCAAATGCCAGGGTAAATGGGATGGCCAGTTGAACCAGAGCACAGGTTCCTCCCCACTTCTCAGATAATACTGGTCAGAGGATGCCCTTTCCGCAGTACCATCAAAGGTCTGCTCAGAGTATGGCCAAACTGGAGAAATTGCCAGTACTATCCTCAGTCACGTTCCATACTTGTGTACCCAAGGCTATGATCCCAAGATCCTGGGGCCCTTTTTCCCATCTAGAGAGACAGGCAGAATGACTTCCTGGACCAAGGCGGGAAGCCAGTATGGCTTTGGTGTTTTCCTTTTTGACAGGAGGGAAGAGAGAGGACAACATACTACACTTTTTTACCAGGAGTAGCATTCTGGAAGAGGAGTATCATGCACTTAAACTCTCTTTCATGTTTTCCCATACTTAGTAGTGGGTCAGCGTGTTGCACAAGCATAAGAGTTGTTTTTATTCAGACTCTGGACTGTATATTTGACCCATTCTACCCAAGAATTTGCATCCCCATATTCTGTTTCTATTTCTGCGGTCTGTTTTAAATCTTCTACCTTAAGTATCCTGACTGCTTTAGGATCATTCTGCATTGGGGAACTGGCCTTTGTTGGGTTTTCTCTTGGTATCTCTGAAAGGTTAGTTGGAGGGGACGTTGTTGACATCATATCCACAGGGGGAGGAAGGACTCGAATATGGAACCTCCCCAGAGGAT
Source organism: Dasypus novemcinctus (assembly GCF_030445035.2). NCBI lineage: Eukaryota > Metazoa > Chordata > Mammalia > Cingulata > Dasypodidae > Dasypus > Dasypus novemcinctus. Next base: position 60,016,903 of record NC_080684.1, read on the forward strand.
CTCTACCTATAACACCCACCCCCATACCATAGACTCTCTCAGGGCAAGAAAAAAGGTTGTTTTTGCTGAGTCTGTCTGCCTTCGTAATGGTTATTACTACCTGGTTACACTGGAGATTTTTGCAGTCTGGTAGGGTATTACTTTTATAAAAGGATATTTTTACCCTTTAATGGCCTCAAAGTTGGTGAGACCCATCCCATATTCATGGTCCATCCCTTATATTGGGTAGTCCACTATACATCTTCCCAGGTGGGACAAGGGGGGTCTTGACTGTAACCATTCCCCACTGGCTCTGGGCATAGGTATTTATTTTCCCCTCTCAGCCATTGTTGGTGCTCCAAATTCCCACAGGCTATTACTTGGCAGGCATCAAACTGCATGGTCTGGAACTCCAGACCTTTGGTTATATTTACTATTAATTTAATGGGGTTTGTCATGATCTGAATCTGAAACATCATAGTCAGAATAATTATTCTCATTTTCAGAAATTTATAATCCCTCATCTGCTAGTCTATTAAGGCACTAGGCAAGGTGGTTACAGGTAAGTGGAGGGATATCTTCCTGCAAAGTTCATTGATAGAGAGTCCGAGCAGTCTCTCTCTTTTTTCCCTCCCAACTATTGCCTTCTCAGAGTGATCCTTAAGGGATCTGAAGTTAGAGTTATTTCCCGGAACTCGGATGGTGTTGTTGGGTACTTATTGTCTGGGTCGGGTACTGGTCCTTTTACTCTGGAGTATTGGGTTCAGCCTTTTTCCACTGTCAAGTTGTTAACAAAACTTCCCAGGTTGGCTGATGTTTGGACTTTTCCATGACTTGATTAGGACCCAGCTGCAGGGTTGGTGTTGATGGGCAGTGAATTTGAAAGAAGAAATCTGGGCCAGCAAACCACAATGCCTGAGGGATGACAAAGCAGAGGACAAAGCCAGTATGTAATTCTTAAGGAAGAGATCCTTTCAACTCTAAGGAAGGAAAGTCTCCAGTTCTCTTAGGAAAAGGCAAGCCAAAAAGCATTTCATAAGGAAAGATTCCCAGTTCTTTCCTAGGGGTGGTTCTAATCCTCAATAGGGCTATTTGTTAGCACTTAGTCCAGGGTAACTTTGTTTCTAAGACCAACTTAGGAAGATGCTTCTTTAAAGTCTGATTCATTCTCTCCACTCTCCCTGAAGATGGCGGGTGCTAAGATGTATACAAGTTCCATGTAACACCCAGGCTTCACATAATATTCTGGAGTACATGGGAGGTAAAGTGGCTACCATTGTCTGAGTCTGTATTTTCCACTAACCCATAATGAGGAATGATTTGTTCGAGGATAATTTTAGAAGTTCCTGATGCTGTATCTGAGGCCAGAGGATATGCCTCCATTTATCCTGTCAGATGATTTACAATAACCAAAATATACTTTAGCTGACCCATTGGGGCCATTTCAGTGTAATCAACCTGAATGCTCTGGAATGACTTGAGCCTGGCTCCCATCTCCCTTGTTCTTGCTTCCTTAAGACTTTCTTATTAACCTTTTGGCAAATTATACATCATTCACTTATTTGTTTAGCTACAGTATAAAGGCCTACGCATTCAAAATACTTAACAAGATCATACATGGCCTGTACCCCCAGTGATTCCCTTGGTGTTAGACTGCTAATACCTCTCTCATCACTTGTTTATTCAACATTTGCCTGTCATCTGGGAGGAGCCACCTCCCTTGATCATCCAGTGTCGTTCCTAACTGCTCCAGCTGTTTTACCTCCTTTTCAGAGAATGTGGGGACCCTGAACTCTTCAGGAATGGAGGATATCAGGATCATCAACCTCAAAGGGCAACTAAGGGAGGCTTCCCTAGCCTTTTCATCTGCTAACCTATTGCCCTTTGCTTCAAATGTATGATCTTTCTGATGTCGATTTACATGTACCACTGATATTTCCCTAGGTAAAAGTAGACTTGCCAATAGTTGTTTTATTAATTCCCTGTGGACTAACCCTTTTCCTTTGCTGTTAGTTCCCTTTTTTCTCAAAATTTTCCAAAGGTGTGGACTACCCCATAGGCATACTTGGAGTCAGTGTAGACTGTACTATCTTTTTCCTCTACTAATTTGAGGGCTTGATTTAATGCATACAGTTTGAAGGTTTGAGCTGACCAGTCATTGGGCAATCAGCCAGCCTAGTTTCTTTCGCCTCACAAGTTAGTCCATCCACAATTGCATAGGCATTGTGCCTCCTCCCTTCTAGGACTCTGGAGGGCCTGTCTGAATAATTTTTTCCCGAGCGCAGGGGAAGGTACCCGAGGTCAGATTGGACTCGGGTCTGATACTCAATCAGGTCTAAACAATCATGCTCAGGAGCCTCCATTTGGTCAGATCCCTTCCAAAGGGAGGAGGCTGGGCTTAGGCTATGGTCTGTTGTCAATACCAAATTATTTTTTTTTCCATTAGAATACCGTCATACTTCAGAATTTGGGAGTCAGTCAACCACCTTTCTGCTTTCTGAGACAGAATAGTTCTGACCTGATGATGGGGTTAAAGACTAAGGCTCCTCTGAAAGTCAATTTCCTGCTCTCTTCTACCAGGAGAGTGGTTGCCACCACAGCTTAAATGCATCCAGGCCATCCCCTGGAGACAGGATTCAGGATTTAGGAAAGGAAGGTTACAGGTCTCCTTTGACTTCCCCAGACTAGGGCCAGAATCCCTAAGCCTGTTCCTTTATCACTGTAACAAGCAGATGGAAATGTTTCTCAAGGGAGGGGAGATCTAGAACAGCAACCTGCACCAGTGCCCGTTTGAGTCCCTCTGCAGACTATTTCCCCCTGAGAGCTTACACCTTCATTCTTAAAGGGCTGCTGAAGGACGATGGTCACTCTTTTATAACTGCTCCCTGCTGGTTAGGGGCAACAGGCCTTACCTGACAAGGTGTGAAACTGTCTTGCTATTTTATCATGGTTAGAGGAAGACGGCTATGGCATCCTGGGTGAAACTGGCTGAAATCCCTGTATGGCTAAAAAGATGGAAGAAATAAACTTAATTAGAATTTTGAGGATATAGGGTTATCATTGAAAGGATACTGGGCCAAAAAAATAGAAAAGGCCAGGTGCCTAAAGGCCGCAACATCTCAAAGTTGATGGGCTTTATTTTTCAGGTTTTCATCAGAAACTGGTTTCCAGATCCTGGGTGAGGAAAGGTTATCCATAGACTATCCTTTTTTTTTTTTCCAACTTTACTGTTTTTATTATTTTTTTTAAGATTTATTTATTTTATTTATTTCTCTCCCCTTCTCCCCCCACCCCAGTTGTCTGTTCTCTGTGTCCATTTGCTGTGTGTTCTTCTGTATTTGCTTGTATTGTCGTCAGCGGCACTGCAAATCTATGTCTCGCTTTTTGTTGTTGTTGCATCATCTTGCTGCATCAGCTCTCCATGTGTGCAATGCCACTCCTGCGCGCATCAGCACTGCACGTGGGCCAGCTCCACATGGGTCAAGGAGGCCCTGGGTTTGAACCCTGGACCTCCCATGTGGTAGGCAGAGGTTCTATCCATTGAGCCAAGTCCACTTCCCACACAGACTATCTTGAAGGGGTTAAGCTGAAGTGGATCCCAGCCACCTCGTTTACTGTTTCCTTCCTGGTGGGAAAATGCTTAGCCCTGGCAGGATGGCTTGTGGGTTTGCCAGTCCTTCCCAGGATAGGAGTGGGAACAGGTTTAGAATAAGGGCTAGGAGGAAGACTTGGATTAAGCATGTTCATTAACTACTTAGAAAATGAAGTTTACCAGGACCTTTTAACATGCTCAGTATCCCTCTGCATATGATCTAGAAAAGATATTACCATAATCGTCAAGCATGAAGCATATTTCTAGAATAGGAGAGATATAGGTATAGTACTCAATACCAACCAATGCACTAAAGAATGCATAAGTTTCTTTTTGAGTTGCTATTAATAGATCTAAGCTCCAGGCTTGCAACACCATACAAGTTGTGTCTACATGGGAGCAGGCCATAATGCCAATTATATTTAAGTTCTACTCACAGCACTCTGGTAATCACTGCTCCACTTATCATGGCCTTCACACAGCCAGCATGCTGCAGCACCATTGACCCTAGAGAGAAGCTAAGGATGGTAGGCTCCAGTATTCCACTGACCTGGTGCATAGCGCCCTTCAGCACCATGGAGCTTTTTACTTCTACACCTCCACCATGATGACGTTAATTAACAAGTATTTTACTTCAGTGATACAGTCCAGTGGAATCAAGATTACCTTCCTGTACCACCCACTTATATGCAGATTGAGGTGGCCTCTGACAGTTTTTCCTGTTATAAAGCTACTTTTTGTTGTTAAAATAAATTCAGTTTCTGTTTAATAATAACTTACTGGAATTAGCTATTCAAACATTTTGGTTTAAACATTCCTTCTACAAACTTCTTATAACTATTCATAACCACAAAGACAATAGTTGCTTCATCTCAAGACAAATTCTGCCTTCATGAAACATATTCTCTTACTTAATACCACCTTCTACAATACCTTCTATAACTTGCCATATGCATTCAAGTTTTGTCCTACAGCCATCCTGATTTTATGAAAACCAGCTATCTTATCTTAGAAAAAAACACATTCTTTTAAGCAAACTTATCAAATTTTAGTCAGCACTCCCACAAACCTTTTATGCCTTTCTATATCTACTTAAGTCTCATATCCCTCATTCTGTTCTGTGAAAAATAAACTATTCTTCTCAATTTAGGTATTTCAAGATTTCTGTACTTTATTTATTAATATAAGTTCCTTTTTTTAAAGCCATTTGAATAGAGCTCTTTTAAAAATTTTCATTGTCAATTTAATATTTCTACCCGGAGGCATTAAAACACACACTGAAAAAAACAGGAAGAAAGACACAAAAATAATTATGGAAACAAGATTGTTACAGAGCCTATCCTCATCTGCCCCATATTTTGGCCAGAATACATCAGGCAGTCATTTCCTTTCCCTTGGTCTGATCATTATCAGTCCAATGTTCCAACATCCTCCCTAATGACTATCTGGGGGAATGTCCCCATGACCTCTTACAGATATTCCCTCCCCGGTTGACCAACTGCCTCTATTCCCCATTCTGAGTCTTTTCAGGGCTTCTTTTAAGCCCAGACTCATCAGAATTTCCCCACCACCAAGACAATACTTAATAGTCACTTTTCTTACCTTGGCCTGTGGACAGGCTTACCTGGTCAGCGAGAGGCAGGTTTTCCCTTCCCCTTTTCTCATCCACAATCGGCAGATCTAAGTGTCTGGTCTTGGGTCCTTCCAGCTGTCAAAGGAGGGCCCCCAGTGTTGGAGTCTGAGACCACTCAATCAGCAGGGTGCACCTTCCCCTTGTCTGCCCTGGGGGTCCCCTTCTGAAGCTTTGGATCCCAGATGAGCCCCCAAGATTGTTAAAAAGAAAACTGCACCTGTAACAAAACAAAAGCTCACCCAATTGTGGAGGAGAATAGAATTTTATTAATGATTTTGCAAGAACGGGTGCTCAACCTGGATAAAGTGGCCGGCACCCCAAATAGCAAGAAACACTGACATTTATACCCTAAACCTAACACTTGAGTCCATCCCTTGTTCCCCATTGATTGGATACTTCAGGGGTTACAGCCTATCCGAAAGATCTAACTAGCTTATGTGGTTCAGTTCTGATTCCTCGCTCCCCCGCTCCCTACACTAGGATGGGCAGGGCAGGCTCAGCACCACTTTCACTCTTGGTGGGCTTTTCAAATTGGGTGCGCTTTCACTACTGGCCCTGCTCCCAGCACTCACTGTTGGCCCTCCCTTGTTTTGGCACCACTTTTCAAATTCTTGGTGTGCCAAAGCCGTTGGAACCCCTACTCTCCCTCCTTGAACAGGAGAGCCAGCTCCGGCTTCCCCTTGTGAAAATTAAACTTAACCCTTTCCCACAGAGTGGACAATGAGTAGAAGAAACAGAAAGATGAACAACTGCATACCCACTACCTAGCTTTACTGAATCTCAATCTTCTGCCATATTTGCTTAGATTTTCTTCAAGTCAGAATAGCCTTTTGCTTCCAGAGGGATTCATGCCCCAAATTGTATATTTATCATTCTTGTGCATATTTTATTCTCTTTCTGAATTCTAATTAAAAAGCTAAGTTAAATTTTTTCATTCAGTGCTACATTTTTTAGATATGTTAATGTTGACACACATAGCTCTAGTTTATTCATTTTCACTTTTAAATGATACTCTTTTCTATCATATCTCAGTGTATTCTTTAGCATGGTGATGGGCATTTAGGTAGTTTCTAGTTTATATTTCCTAAACAATGTTGCAGCAAGCATTTTTGTACAAGTTTCCTTATGTGTGAGTTTCTCTAGACTCTAAGAGCGGAATTGATGGTTTAAGGGTATTTCCTATTGCTGCTGGGACAGGTTTCCACAAACTTTTGGCTTAAACACCAAAGATATATTCTATTACAGTTTTAGAGGTTAGAAATCTGAAATGGTTCTCACTGTGCTAAAATCTAGGTGTTGCTGGGAAGGAGTGTGCTCTTTTTGTAGACTCTAGGGCAGAATCCCTTCCTTTGCTTTTTCCATCTTCTGGATTTCACCTGCATTGTTTGACTCGTGCCCTTTCCTCTATCTTCAAAGCCATTAGTATAGCATTTTCAAATCTCTCTGACTACTGACCCTCCCACCACCCTCTAATAAGGACTCTTATAATTACATTTGACCCACATGCATAATCTCTCCTTGAGATCCTTAACTTAATCACATCTGTAGAAGGTAGGACAAAGACATCTTTGATAGGCCAATATTCTGCCTACCACATGTATAAGCATCTTCAAATCTACTAGGTCTTGACAAATTGCTCTCCAGAGTTGTTTATACCAAGTTATTCTTCCACTAGCAGTGCAAGAGTTGGCCCACTTCCTTGTTTGCCCTTAATATTATAAGAACTTAATATTTTTACTATTTTCAGGTATAAAAACAAGGTTTTATGTTTACCTGATTGTTAATAATATTTAGTATCTTTTCATTTGTATATTTCTTAATTGCATTTGTTGATTGCCTTTTTACATTGTAAATTATCATCATACAAGTATGGTTTATATTATTCAGGTTAAGAACATTTGCTCCCATTTCTTCCTACTCACATGGTTTTGTGGGATCTTCCTGCAGTTTATTTCTGAGACTGAGATTTTGCTAGCCAGAAATTCTTACTGTCTGAAAACTGCAAGACATTCATAAAGATGTAAAAAACAACAACCAAGATTAAATTTAATGTTAATTGAAATTAATCCAGAGACTTACAAGAGAAGCAACTCTTTATAGAATACTATTCTTTGTAAGCATATTCTTACACTTTTAAATGTATACATTCTTAGATCTGTTACAGCTATACATAATTATAGCAAGGACTTTGTTGTTTATTGGTTTTACTCAGCAGGAACTCTTATCTTCAGGTGCTTGATTTAAGTCTTGTCTTTATTCTTTTGTAGCCTGGGAAGTTTTAATAGTCTCTTAACAGATTTCCCTTCAGTCAATATTGTGTACCCTTTGTCCAATTGATATACCATCCTGCATCCAGACTCATCTGTCCCAAAAAACCCTTGAGGAAGTCTTCCTCCTGCATATGCCCCCCAAGAGAGTTTATAACCTTTCTTCAGCCATGGCCCCTTTTAGAAGCTAAAGATAGTTATAGACTTTTTCCATTATTTTTGTGTACTCAACAAACACACAGTGTTGTCATATCTTAAAGTGTTTGCAGACCCCATATATGGTCAATGTCTTCCAAATTAAAACATATGAATTGCAGGATAAAAATGAAACTGCTTAGCCTGAATATAAAACTATGATGCCCTTTACAATCTAATTCCCATGAGACTGTCTCTTCAAATTAATCTCCCACTACTCTATGCTGTATAAACATTCTACTACATGAAAATCTTCAAATATAGTATTCGTTTATCAATTGAGGCCAACTCTGAAGTTCTGGCTACAGGATCCTGATATCTATTTCTTGATGTCTAATATCTGTGTTAAGATAGAAGATGTTCATGCCTTTTCCAGTAATTATTTGAGAAAATAATGGCCCCAAAATTTCTAGCTCTTATGAAACTCATAAATATACACTTCTAAGAAGCTCAACATCCTTTATTTTTTAAAAATATTTATTTTTTATTTATTTCTTCCCCCCCCTCCCCCAGTTGTCTGCTCTCTGTGTCCATTTGCTGTGTGTTCTTTTGTGACTCCTTCTATCCTTATCAGTGGCACCGGGAATTTGTGTGTCTTTTTGTTGTGTCATCTTGTTGTGTCAGCTCTCCGTGTGTGTGGCACCATTCTTGGGCAGGCTGCACTTTCTTTCAGGCTGGGTGGCTCTCCTTATGGGGTGCACTCCTCGCATGTGGGGCTCCCCTATGTGGGGACACCCCTGTGTGGCACGGCACTCCTTGCATGCATCAGCACTGCACATGGGCCAGCTACACACGGGTCAAGGAGGCCTGGGGTTTGAACCGTGGACCTCCCATGTGGTAGGCGGATGTCCTAGCCATTGGGCCTCAACATACTTTAAATGGAATAAATCTTAACAGACCTACTCCTAGGCCCATACTAATAAGAACATCAAATGGCAAAGATACCGAAAGAATGCTGAAAGCAGCAAGAGAAAAGTGATTCACCACATAAAAAGGAACTACAATAATATTAAATGCAATTTCACATCAGGAACTATGGGGGCAAGAAGACACTGGTGAGATATATTTATAGTACTGAAAGAGAAATACCTGCCAGCCAGCAATTCTTTATTGGCAATTCTGCCCTTCAAAAATGAGAGAGAGTTTAAAATAGTCACAGATAAACAGAAAATGAGAGACTGTGTTATCAAGAGACCTGCACCAAGAGAAAAAAATAAAGGGATTTCTGCAGGTTGAAAGGAAAAGACAGGAGTGAGAAACCTAGAGTAGAGTGTAGTAATGAAGATTATCAGCCAGGATAAAAAGAGAGAGAGAAAGAAAAGATGTGACACATAAAACCAAAGTATAAAAAGGCTGAAGTAAGTACTGAGTTTACAGTAACAGCATTGAATGCTAATGGACTAAACTCCCCAATCAAAACATATAAATTAGCAGAATGGATAAAATATGATTCAACTGTGTGCTTTCTACAAGAAACTCACCTTAGATCCAAAAACACATATAGATTGAAAGTAGACAGTTTGGAAATATATATTCCATGCAAACAGTAACCGAAAAGGAGCTAGGGTAGCTATACTAAGATCAGAAAAAAGAAAATTTAAACATAAAACTGTTATAGGAGACAAAGTTGGAAACTATATGTTAATAAAAGGTGCAATCCATGAAGAAGAAATAACAATCATTAATATATATGCACCTGACCATGGTGCCCCAAAATTCACAAGGCTAATACTAGCAAAACTGAAGGGAAAAATAGCTGTCTCTTCAATAATAGTTGGAGACTTTGATACACCACTTACAACAATAGATCTATTGCTTCTCATCCTTTTGGCTAAGATTAAGTGTGATAGAAATCTAGACAGGATCAATAAGGAAACAGGACACTTGAATAATATTAAACATGAACTAGATATAAGAAAAGTATACACAACATTGTACCCCAAATAGAAGGATATATATTTTTCCCATATGCTCATGCATCATTATCCAGAATAGACCACATGTTGGTTCACAAAGTAAGTCTCAATAAATTTAAAAATATTTAAGTCATACAAAGCATCTTCTCTTACCATAATAGAATGAAGATGGAAATCAATAACAGGTGGAGAACTGGAAAATTCTCAAATATATGGAAGTTAAACAATAAGTGGGTCAAAGAAGAAATTGCAAAAGAATTCAGGAAATATCTTGAGAAAAATAAAAATGAGAGCATAGCATATCAAAATTTACAGGAAGCAGTGAAAGTAGTGTTGTGAAGGAAATTTTAAGCCTACGTTAAGAAAGAAGAAAGCTAAAATCAAAGATCCAACTTTGCACCGGGAAAAACTGGAAAAAGAACCGTAATCCCAAGGTAAGCAGAAGGAAAGAAATAACAAAGATTTAAGCAGAAATAAATTAAATTGAGACTAAAAAACAATAGAATTAACAAAACCAAAAGTTGGTTCTTGAAAAGATCAATAAAATTGACAAACCCTTAGCTAGACTGACAAAGGGAAAAAGATAGAAAATACAAATAAATAACAAAAAATGAGAGGGGGGCATTACTATTGAACCCACAGATGAAAGGCTAATAAGAGGATACTATGAACAACTGTATGCCAACAAATTAGACAACTTAGATGAAATGGAAAAATTCCTAGAAACACATGAGCAAACTATACTGACTGCACAAGAAATAGAAGACCTAAGTAGACCAATTACATGTAAAAAGATCGAATCACTTATCAAAAACTTCCCAACAAAGAAAAACCCAGGATCAGATGGCTTCAGGGGTAAATTCTGTCAATCATTTCAAGAAGAATTAATACCAATCTTGCTCAGACTCTTCCAAAAATTTGAGGAGGAGGGGACATTACCTAACTGATTCTGTGAAACCAACATCACCCTAATACCAAAAGCAGAAAAAGATACGCACAAAAGAAAAAGACAGACCAAATTCTCTCATGATTATAGATGCAAACATTTTTAAAAAATACTTGTAACTCAAATCAACAGTACATTAAAAGAACTATATACCATGATCAAATGGGTTTTATCCAAGGTATGCAAGTGTAGTTCACTGCAAGAAAATCCATTAATGTAATACATTACAATAACACATCAAAGGAGGAGGAAACCACATGATCTTCCCAATTGGTGCAGAAAAGGCATTTGACAAAATCCATCAACTTTTCTTGATTAAAACACTTAAAAAGATAAGGATTGAAGAAAATTTCCTCAACATGATAAAGGGCATATATGAAAAACTGAAGCTAACATTGTACTCAGTGTATAAAGACTGAAAGCTTTCCCTCCAAGATCTGAAGCATTGTAAGGATACCTAATGTCACCAGTTTTATTTAAAATTTGTGCTAGAAGTTATAGCTAGAACAGTTAGGGAAGAAAAAGAAATTAAAGGTTTCAAGATGACTGTGAAGCCTGTGTAAAGATGCTCAACATCACTAGCAATTAGGAAAATGCAAATCAAAATCACAATGTAATATTTAACAACTACTAGAATGGTCACTATTAAAGTAACAGAAAACTACAAGTATTGCAGAAGATATGGAGAAATAGGAACATTCATTTATGGCTGGTGAGAATGTAAAATGATGTAGTCACTGTGGAAGACAGTTTGGCAATTCCTTTGGAAGCTAAGTATAGAATTGCCATATGATCAGGTAATCCTGCTGCTATGTATATACCCAGAAGAACTGAAAGCAGGGACTTGATTTGTCCCAGTGTTCATAGTGGCATAATTCACAATTGTCAAAAGATTGAAGCAACCCAACTGTCCATGAAATGAATGGATAAACAAAAAGTGTTGTATACCTATGATGGAATATTATTCAACTATGACAAGTGGATGAATCTAGAGGACTGAAATAAGACAGTCACAAAAGGACAAATATTCTGTGATCTCTTTGATATGAACTAATTATAGTAAGAAAAGTCATAGAGTTAGATCTAGAATATAGGTTACCAGGGATATAAAATGGGAGGAGAGAAAGGGGAGCTTATGCTTAATTAGTACAGAATTTCTATTTAGATTGATTGTAAATGTTTGGAAATGGATAGTGGTGATGTTTGCACATTATTGTAGAGTGTAATTAACAGTGCTGAATTATGTTTGTGAATGTGGTTGAAAGCGGAGGTTTTGGAATATATATGTTACTTATAAGGAAAATTAGAAGACAATATGTGGAACTGTATAACATAGTGAACTCTGTTGTGGATGATGACTGTGTGACTGTGGTTACTAGTATAATTCTTTCATGAATTGTAAGAAAATGTACAGCACCATTAAAAATGTTAATAATAGGGTGGTGTGTGGTAAAGATACATGTAATATAAACTATGTACTAGAGTTAGAAGTAATATTTCAGTACTTTTTTTGACAGTTGTAATCAAAGAATCACACTAATACAAAGTGTCAACAATAGGGCAGCATATGTGAACACTGTCTCTTTTATATGACTTTTCTGTAAACCTACAACTTTCCAATTTAAAATATTAAAATAACTTAAAAATCATATAATGCTAAGTCAACAAAACTGGATACAAAGTACTTCATATTGTTCAATTCCATTTATATAAAATAAATTTATATAGTAGAATTAGAATAGTGGTTATGTAGGGCTGGAGAAGGATAGCGGGATTGAGAGGTGACTGCTAAGAGGTATGAGGTTTTTCCTTCTGAAGTAATAAAAATGTTCTAAAATTAATTGTGGTGATGAATGCACAACTCTGTGATTATACTGAAAGCCAGTAATTGTACCCTTTGGATGGATTGTATGGTGTGTGAATATATCTCAATAAAAATGCTTTTAAAAAATAGGAGCCCAATAACATCTATCTGAGAGGATTATGCATGATTATGTGTAAAGATTTTGAGATTTTTACTCAATTTTGCAAGCCTATAAGTTAACCTGCTCAATGTTATGTTCGCTAGTAGAAGACACAAGACTTCCGATTCAGGACAAAGGATTTTATTTTCACAATATTAGCTATAATGGCAATATCAACATTTTCACTAGTTTTATGAGCCCTTATCCCCACAGGGAAAAGCAAAGAGAGTCAGATGATGCCTGCAATGAGTTGCATTAAAGTAGAACCCCAATCTAAAATAGGAAAACAGAAACTTTTTTTTAAGATTTATTTTATTTCTCTTCCCTTTCCCACGTTGTCTGCTCTCTGTGTCCATTCACTGTGTATTCTGCATCCGCTTGCATTATCTGGTGGCACAGGGAAACTGCATCTCTTTTTTGTTGCGTCATCTTGCTGCATCAGCTCTCTGTGTGTGTGACACCACTCCTGGGTGGACAGCGCTTTTTTCACATGGGGCGGCTCTCCTTGAGGGGCATGAACTCCTTACACGTGGAGTACCCCTATGTGGCAAGGCACTTCTTGCACGTGGCAGCCCTGCACGTGGGCCAGCTTACCACATGGCTCAGGAGGCCCTGGGGATCGGACCCTGGACCCTCCATATGGTAGATGAACGCTCTATCAGTTGAGCCACGTCCACTTCCCAACAGGATCTTTTATAATGGACTCTTAAGCAAAAATGCCTGACTTTTGCTTTAGATGGAGTTGTTATATATATTTTAGTAGACAGTAAGCAAATCTTCTCTTTATTCCAGAGGGTGTCATTGTTACTGTCTTCCAAAGCTGTTTGCTGCACAACCATCCTTGAAAAGATAGTGTGGAAAAAAGGCTTTCAGTGCATCTTGTAAGATGTACATAAATATGAGGAGCCTATGGAAAATCATCTCCAACAGTATCTATACCTTGCTTGTACATCACCTTTACCTCTGGGGAATTTTCCCATAAGTATGCCACTCCAATGGCCATTCACATTAATCTGACATAGATTGGGATCAAATCTCTTAATTATTATCATGATGCATTTAATTAATTATCATTCAGACTCCAAGCAGCAGGAGGAATGAGCCTGCAGTTCTGACTTCAGCCACATTCCCAGGGACCCACACTTAGCCAGATGAACACATCCCCATGAAATATCAGAGTCTGTCTCAGAAAAAACTGGTGGCTTTCTCCTTAAGTTTTTGAATTTATCTTTCCATTTAGTGTGAACTAGTACATCCAGGCACAGAAGGAAGTATCACTGATTGTACTTATTCCACCTGGGCTTGCAAGGAGGACATCCAAGGCAGTTCTTTCATCCATAACAGCCTTAGCCAGTGGGTTGAAGCTGACCTGAATGCCTTTGATGACAGAGGATGTGTCCTTTCTTAAATTTGTCAGAGTAAAATTTCATACTATTGTTTTGAATTAGATGACTCCTATTGTAGGTAAAGCTTCATACAGGGTATGTATGAATTAGTCAGTTATCCCTCTGGGAAACTCCCCAATAGAATAAAGGTAGATTTAGAGAGATTTCTACAACTTTCTGAAGGCTATGTGATCTACTGGTAGTGTTTCTGTAAACATCTGAAGGTCTTAAAACCTTCCCTGGTTTCCAGTCTTTAGTATGACCTGTATTGCCATACATGCTCTGGCCTTGGCCCATCTTGCCATCTTTTCCTAGGCTCCCCCTTGCTCTTTGCATTCTTTAAGCCCCTTATCTTTACTGTGGTCTCTTCTACCATATAGCCCTTTTACAACCTGGGTCAACAATATAAAATGCTTTTCTTACCAATCTCAGCTTAATTTATTTCTGCTTACCCTTCTTCTGTCTCTATTCTACTGTGTTCTTTCTTTCTTAACATACCTGTCTTTTACATTTCAGTTGTCATTTATTGCTTCATAGCACTTATTACTATTTTAGTTTACATTTGTTGGAATCATTTCGTTAGTGTCTCTTTCCAACACTAAACTGCATGCTCTATGGTGTCAGGTCTGTTTGCTTTTTCACACAGTTTTATTCCCTGCACCTAGCACAATACCTTGAAAGTAGTCAACATTTATAAATAACCGTTAACTGAGTTAATATTTTAGTGATTTTAAATTAGGTGTCTGGACAAGATATGAGCATTAAGCACTTGAGGAGACATTATCCATGTATCATAGGTGGGCTTGTAGTAATTGGCCATAGCTTGATTGTCCAGGAAATGATATCCAGTAGTAAGACACTAAACCAAATATAGGATATTGTGCTAAGCATGGGAGCAGCAAGGTAGACACAAAAACTTTTGAAGCACTTGGGAGAACACAGCTTGAGCCTAAGGGGTATATTGTTTGCTTCCTTGAACTCAGTGACATTCACCAAATGGATGGACAAAAAATTAATCAGAAGATATCTTAATTTCTCACTAAATCCCAGGCTGGATAGAGAAGTCCTTCAAAGATCCTAGATGCAATCACAGATGATGCAATAACAGATGCAATAACAGATGGTAACAGATGATTTGATTCTTTAGTTGGTTCCTCAAAGTGTTCAGGGTAGGGAAGATTTCAGAATCATGCTTATAGGTTGTGTCTCTTCAGTCCAATGAAGAATAGTGACAGTGTTCACATGAAGCTACCATACCAAATTTACCTGGAGATTCTTTTTATTTCACTTGTACTTTGTTGGGTTTTATCCATTATCAGAGTAGTTCACTTAGTTCTAAAAATATTTTCTTTCAGTCATGTCCCCTCTTGGCTGTAAGCTGCTCACTTATTCTACCTTCTTCTCTGTATCTCAAATGTCCAGTACAGTGCTTGGGATTTACTGAGTAGGAACTCCATGAAATATTTGTTTTATGGACTGGAGAGAGACTGCTCAGTTTCAACCAAGCTTTGCCTTTTCTTGGTGTGTAACCTTGGCAATTTACTGAATCTCTCAGAATTACAGCTCCCTCGAGGGGATAATAAGGTTCAGTGGATTCTTGTGAGAACTGTATGAGATGATGTTCAGGAAGCACTTATGTAGTGCCTGGTGCAGATGTAGTGCTCCAAGAATGTTAGCTTTAGTTTTTAGAAATATAATACCACACCCTACTTACAGTTTGGTAAGAGTTTGGGAATCTTAAAATCAGTTGGAACAATCACAGCTATATTAGTATGGGCCGTTACCAGTTGAAACTCAGGAAGCTCACCTTGGCTGTTCTCCTTCAACTGACAACTCAGAGATATGAGATTTGAAGGTATTGTAGCTCTGTCGATTCCCTGAACTTCCTTGGAATTCTCCCCATTCACTCATCTACCAATGAGTGAAGAGAGAGAATATGTAGAGTTCACAGGGTGTTTAGAGGTTTTAGGTGGGTCTAGCAGTGATAAACTTCCCTTCTGTCCAGGCTCTATTGGCCAGAATGCAGTCACATGGCTCCATATAGACTCAAGAAGACAGGGAAACACAGTATTCTTAAGTGCCAGGAAATGCTACAATGAACTCATTGCACTTTCTGTTGCAACAGATTTCATTAATAAGGACTAAATATCACCTACAGTCAGTATGAAATAACTTTATTTTCACTGCCTCTAATTGAGTTTTATTATTCTTCATGTTATTTTCTTTACCTTTGTTTTTAGAGATTCCCTGCTATAGACATGACCTGCCCTTGGGTAGGTTAAACATTTTTTTTTTTTTTTTAAGATTTCTTTATTTATTTCCCCCCCCCCCACCCACCCCGGTTGTCTGTTCTCTGTGTCTATTTGCTGCGTCTTGTTTCTTTGTCTGCTTCTGTTGTCAGCAGCACGGGAATCTGTGTTTCTTTTGGTTTCGTCATCTTGCTGTGTCAGCTTTCCGTGTGGGCGGTGCCATTCCTGGGCAGGCTGTGCTTTCTTTCATGCTGGGCGGCTCCCCTTAGGGGCTCACTCCTTGCACGTGGGGCTTCCCTACGTGGGGGACACCCCTGTGGGCACTCCTTGCATGCATCAGCACTGTGCTTGGGCCAGCTCCACACAGGTCAAGGAGGCCTGGGGTTTGAACTACGGACCTCCCATGTGGTAGCTGGACGCCCTAACCACTGGGCCAAGTCCATTTCCCGGGTAGGTTAAACTTGATGCCTGAAAGAACAGTGGGAAAAACAAGACGTGTCCAAACATGCACTATGAAATTGTTGAGGCTCTTTTATGTCTGGCAGACTCTAAGATCTGAAGAGATATTTCTTTTTGATACCCACTGATTTTGCATTGTCCCCCTTTGATTTGATTATAGGTTTAAATAGCTGTCCTTGTAGGTAATAGTAAGTTCCAGTGGCTTCATAGTAGTTAACCTAAAACCCTTTCTGGTAGAATTATACATAGTATATCATATTTGTTTACTATATGATAAGCATTTGCATTTATTTCTCAAGAGACTCCTCCATAGGTCAGACATATCTATTCCACCAAGTAGAGGTACTTAATTCTTATGCTAAGGCAATTGGCCATGTTGGTATGATATCCACTGGTTTTTTGGCATTATTTTTAGTCACTATTCATTCTTTATCTTCCTAATGATTTTGCCAAAGACAGTTTCAGATTCCCAAAGCTAAGAAAAACAAGTGGTTGAGTGTTCTCCTTATTCCTTTTAAACCTCAGGGTTTATCAGATGCATTACAACTGTATTAGGCTCAAGGCATTTTAATAACTTTCATACGCCAAATCATATGAACATATAAAACAACTGGGACAGTAACAGTATAAGTAAGGCATTTCCTTTCTAATCACTGAAAAGTGGGAATATTAGACTGAGTCAGAATGGAACTAAAACTCTAGTCTTACACCTTGACTTTTCCAATCATGTAAGACTATTAAACTATTTGTAGTTCTTGGCTAGTTTATATTTAATTCTTATCAAGAGTTTTTTTTTTTTTTTAAGATTTATTTATTTCTCTCCCCTCCCCCTGCCCCAGTTGTCCATTTTCTGTGTCTATTTGCTGCGTGTTCTTCTTTGTCTGCTTTTGTTTTTGTCAGCAGCACGGGAATCTGTGTTTCTTTTTGTTGCGTCATCTTGTTGTGTCAGCTCTCCGTGTGTGTGGCGCCATTCTTGGGGAGGCTGCACTCTCTTTCATGTAAGACTATTAAACTATTTGTACTTCTTGGCTAGTTTATATTTAATTCTTATCAAGTGTTTTTTTTTTTAAGATTTATTTCTCTCCCCTCCCCCTGCCCCAGTTGTCCATTTTCTGTGTCTATTTGCTGTGTGTTCTTCTTTGTCCGCTTTTCTTTTTGTCAGCAGCACGGGAATCTGTGTTTCTTTTTGTTGAGTCATCTTGTTGTGTCAGCTCTCCATGTGTGTGGTGCCATTCTTGGGCAGGCTGCGCTTTCCTTCATGCTGGGCAGCTCTCCTTATAGGGTGCACTCCTTGCACGTTTGGCTCCCCTACGCGGGGGACACCCCTGCATGGCACGGCACTCTTTGCAAGCATCAGCACTGTGCATGGGCCAGCTCCACATGGGTCAAGGAAGCCCAGGGTTTGAACCATGGACCAACCATATGGTAGAAGGACACCCTAACCACTGGGTCAAGTCCGCTTCCCCTTATCAAATGTTATCCTTAGATAGCATCAAAAATGTATGTGCAGTCAAATGTGATATGTGGATGGTAGAATTATATGTGAGTGACTTAGATCTGGGTCATATGTTTTTGTTAATACTACCCCCTCTCTGTGGGAATGCTTTCGTCAGTCCTACTCTGATTAGGAGACTTCTGCTCTGGGAGCAAGAGGCACAAGAGTTTGGTACAGTGGCTAAGGCTTATTCTCTGATTTTGGAGAGCTCTAATTCTAGATTGCAAAACTACAGTATGCCTGGTAGATATTCCCGGTTAGGGTTCATGATATTAGATTAAAGCCTCAGTCAATTAAATACATTTCCCTCAAAGTCATATTCTTTCTTATTATTGGTTCCAAGAAGTCCTTCTGAGAAAAGACTAAGGTTTGGAGCTCAAGTGTTTAACTTCCCTATCCATGGTTTCCAAGTGACTCTTTATTCAGCTGTATTTAGTGGCCACATCTAGGAACTGTTTCAACTTACAGTGTATAACATAGTCCTAAAGGGACTTGTTTATCACCGTGAAACTTTCACTACCCAGTTAGTTGTCAAGGGCATACTTTTGTCAGTTTGATATACCTGAACCTTGGCTGGAACCGATGGGTTCAGAAAGAATGGCAGTGTTGTTTTGCTTTGATTATTTTTTTTCTAGGTATGTTGTGTTTTATGTGTGTTTAACAGCTTCGTGTATGGTTTTGTTGACTTCTAAACTAAGCAAATAGAACAGACTCTGGTGGTATAAAGTGCTAAGTGAGTGAGCCACAGGGAGCACATTATACTGAGGCTCTTCACTCACTTTGCTCTGGCTGCCAATTTGCTTTCAAGTACAATTCAGGGAACTGGTTATGGTCTATCAATTCCTAAATATTCAGGACCTTGTTCACCTCAGAAATTACCTCCTTCTTTTTATACATCACTACAATTAACCACTTCCCATCATGCTTATGTTATAAGTAGTATGGTTCTGCAGATATTTCCTTTTTGAACTCTTCATATACCATTTCTCCTTCATGAAAGGCAGTGTAAAATCATGGTTAGGAGCTCTACTTTTTGAGACAGGTTCAAACTTCAGTTTTACCACAATAACTGTGAGACATTCAATTTACTACTACCAGTACTACTTGTAATATTATAATTATAAGCAAACATATGGCAGTCTTCTGTATCAGATACTGTTGTATATTTTAATAAACATTAATTCTTTCAATTATCATTCTAAACCTTATCCTGAAGTATTATTACTATCCCCTTTTTATAGATGAGGAAACTGAGAAGAATTACCAAAATACTGCTCCTTAGATTCCTCAATTGAAAAATGAGTAGAGTAATACTAACTGCAATTCTGTCAGCCTCTATATTAAGCAAAACACATCTGGTTAATCCTCCTTAACATTTACTAAAAGTAAACGATTACCAGGGTGGGAAAGGACAAAAAGAAAACACTGATACTAAAGAAAAATTTCTCTCTAGCATATGGAATACCCAATCTCCCTTACTTAGAAGCAAAATGATGTCCTTTTTTGACTCTGTATTATGTGATTCATTTATAAGGGATCCCAGTTGATCCCACTTAGTTTCTTGGCCAAAGATATAGTTGCTGTATTCCTTTGCTACTCTGTGAGATATAGGTTTAAAGAAGCAATGCCAGCTGACTCTTCAGGTGATACATTTAATCATTGTGCCTTTTGGTAGTCACTCTGCAAAGAATGAATTTAGAGTTTATCAGTGGCTTATTGTAACCCCTGAGTGATGGTGATCTTCTGGTGTTAGGTCCACAGTCCTGAGTAACGACTAAGCCATGTGGTTAAAAATGAGCAAAGAGTAGATGTAAATAGAGTAGAGACCCGAAGAAGTTTTACCATACAAATAATTTAACAAGGTTGATTTCTGCTGTTAAATCTGCAAAGTCTTCTTGACAACAATCAAATTTGGGAGACCTTAATAGTCTTTACCCCTTTATTTGCTTGGATGAGTTCACAGTCTGCCAATTTCTGAAACTTAGACCCAGTAGGTAAATACTGATGATCAGAAAAAATATATCAACTATTGAAGAAGTGGGGTTCTTGCAGAGATTTGAGGTAGAACAAACACATTAGCCATTTTGTGTACTCCACTTCAATAAAAAATGATTGTGCTGATTGATGTAGGTTCTTGATCAAGACTTCTCCACATACAGCAACAAGAAGTGGAAACCTCTCCTTGAAGAACCATGCTGTGTACTAACAAAACAGTTTCTATTTGTACCTTATCTCCTGTTATGATAATTCTGGGAGAGAAGCTGTTTCTGAGGCTCCTTTCTGCCTTTGGGCTTCTGAACTAAATATTCTTTTTCTGAGAAGTTGTTTACCCACATCTTTTCTAGGCAGGTGCTTTTCCAGTGTTTGGAAATCACTCCTCACTAATACTGAACTATAGAACACATTGATATGTGTCCTAGAGCAGCTGGATTGGTAAGGTAGGAGGAGGGCCCTTAGCATCCTACTGGCCTCCTCAGGAATAGCATTCCTTGGAGGAGCAATTTCTTGTCTTTGGAAAGATAAAATGGTAACCCTTAAAGAGACTTGATCATTGTAACACAACAAACACCAGCTGGCCATGGACAAATGTGAACCAGACCCAGAAAGATGTGTTTCTATTGGTGTCCATGCACAGTTCATTAGAGAAATATGTTTTGTTTTGCCTTTTTCCTGTCTTTCTTGTTACTGTCTTTCTAAATGTTCTCAGATGTGCTTGGCATGTGGAAAAGAATGAGTATCGTTCATATTGTTTACTTGTGGCAATTCTCTTGTCTTGCTTCAGTTATTATTTAAGCCTTATATCTAATTTCACATAATGGAATTAAATTTCCTTTGATCTGGGGCCTTCTCTGATTACTGAATACTTTAATTTGCCCAATAAACTGTTTTTCTTGGTGAAGCTTACAAAGGTATCATGTGTCAAACTGGTGGGGCTATAATAATTTTACTGTTCATTGAATGTCAAATTAAAAATGTATATAAGATAGTTAAGGATCCTATCCCAGTTAATTATTCTCTTAGGATTTCTGAAATTCTGTGCTAATGAGCTGAAACATTCTGAAGACCAAATGACTGAATGTTTTAAAAAGGAGAGTGAGAAAACCTGTAAACTGGAAAATACACATACTTCTAATGTATTTGAAGGAGAACAGGATTAAAAAAATGTGGCACAGTCATTTGACATGGATTTTTTTAACGAGGCAGTTGCCTGCTCTTGGACTGAAGAACTCTCTTGCTATTAATCAGTTATTTCTTTGTGTGTCTGTGGCTAAAATGTCCTGTATATTGCTAATATTCCCTTCTGTGGAAACAGATCTAGACTGTTCATTGGAATTCAAACCTGTGCTTCTAAGGACTATCATGAATGGTAACATCAGAAACCTCAAATTATTTTTGCTTCAGGATTAGGGAAGTCGTTTATTTCTCTGCACTGCAATTTCCTCATTTATAAAGTGAGAGAAAACGATTCTTTCCTCTAGTGTTGTTTGAAGTCCAGTAGGTTGATTTGTACATTGTAATTGCTGTATATATTCTAAAAGGCTTGGCAATATTGGCTGTTTATCTTCCGTTTGGAGTGGTTGAGTATTGTAATTTCCCAGTGGTCTGCAACCATTCTGATTCACCTGAGTTTTGTAGAGCGTTTGCTCTGTGTGTTGGTTGTTCTTCCAGTTCATCAAAGGACTATATGATAATTGCTTTTTAAAAAAATTTTGGCATTGGAATAGTTCATTGAACAGTGTAGCTTTAACAATTTTTTGTGAGCAAAAGGAGATCTTGAAGGAAAGGGTATGTCACGAGATGCCTAAAGATGTTATAGAAAGTTTGAGTTCAGTAGTCATGGTGACATAATTTTGCTGTGAACCATGAGGGGATCCCATATGGTAAAGGATCACTTTGAATGAAAGCTTTATTTTTGAAATGGCAAAGAATCTTCAGTTTTAATCTTTCATTCATTCTATTATGAAGAACCCCAAAAGCCTTACTCAAAATGTTATATATGCCTATGACTTGCTAGATTTCTAATTTATACAAAATTATAATATTTAGCTTCATTCTGAAAATAAATGTAGCAAAGAAGTAATGTGGTGTAATTCCATATTTACTATTTCATGAACAAGGAAGATTTTTTTGTGTGTGGTTATTTTTCTTTTATGAACCCTGAAAATTAAGTAAGGGCAAAAGTGGTAGAAATGTTATATAGGCTAGAAATAGTCAGGTGTGCATGGGGAAAAGGGAGGCAAAATCTTATAAATCTGTGGTTTACTATCTCATTTAAAGAAATAATTTGGAGCCATTTTATGCATAATCTAACGTACTTGAAAAGAGATCAGCAAGTCTCCAGTTTCTTTCATGTTTAGAATGGTCAACAGGGAGCCCAGACTGCAGATGTGCTACTGTGGACTGCTTCTAAATGGCATGAGCTCCATCTTTAGCTCTGTTCTTGCCTCTGTTATATCTCTACCCTCTTACCTTTTAACTCATGTAAAGTTTTTGTAGTCTAGTACTATACATAAACATTCATCTTTTTTTTTTCATTTAAATTGTTTTTAATGAAAATGTTCTAAAATTGACTTAGATGATGACAGCACAATTCTGTGATGAAAATGAGAGTCACTGAGTGTACAGTTGAAGTGGATTTTACAAGGGATGGGACTGTATAACACAGGCAGTCCTGTGGTGGAAGATGGACTGTGCTTAACAGGACAAATATGAGAACATTCTCTCATGAACTATAACAAATATACTAAACCTGCATTTTGATCCTTAATACATCTATGGCATCATACAATTTCTTCCTTTAATATACCTACGGCACCATACAATTTCTTTTCTTCTTTTTCATACTTCTCTTAAAAATATTCTCACCTCCAGTGATATCTTGAGTCCATTAAGAGGTAGATTTGCAATGAGGCTACTGAAGCTTAACCTTCAGTGCTTCTCATTTTCATGGACTCTTTTTGAAGCTTCCAGAGGGGTCATGTAACTCTGTATTTAATTTTGTTCTTTTAAAGGAAACTCTCAAATCAATTAATTCTCATATCCCACAAAATCTATATCTGCCCTAACATCTATTAATGTACATTATGGAAATGTTGCTAAGGTCAAAATTATCAGTAATTATAGGAGCTTAAGGTCTGTCTAATTGCACTTTCTCGTTGCATATGACATTATTAATTAATCCCCTATTCACAGAAATCTCTTTCCTTCGGTTCCTGTTATTCCCAGTTTGTTCTTTTGAAAGTTTCTGCTCATCTCTTTGTAGGCTGTTATGCCACCATTTGTACTGAAGTTATTCAGGGTTCTGTTCTTGGTTCTGCGCTATAATTGTACCCCACTTTCTGTGTAATAGCTTCCATTTTCAAGCCTTCAAGTTACCCTTACAATATGGGGGTCACTAGTTGCATGTGACTATTTTGAGCCCTTGAAATGTGGCTTGTACCAAATGTTGAAATATATTTTATATATTGGGTTGACTAAAATATAACTTCACTTGTTTCTTTTACATTTTAAAAGTGACTATTAGAAAATTTAAAATGTCATATGTGGATTGCATTATAGTTCTATTGAACATTACTTCCAGGTGCTGTTGTCTGCCAAATCTCTGTCTCCAGTCCAGACCCCTTATTGGAATTCTAAGCATGAAAATTCTGCTGGATATCTTCACCTAGATATCTCATGAGGGCTCAGACTGAACCCATCACCTCTGTAGATTACTTTTCCTGTTTTCTTTATCTCGGTTGTAATAATTCACCATCTAACTAGATACCTTGTATATCATATTTGATTCCATCCTCTTGCTTATATACATATCTTATCAATCATACACCCTAATAAATTTGAACTGATTATTAAATTTCAAATGTATCCTTTTCATCTTCATTGCTTCTTATATGGTTTGGGCTCTCATGCATTCTTACCTGACCTACTTTAACAACCTTGTAAGTATTTTTCCCATTTGGTACCCCTCAACTACATTCTCTGTGGTTGATAGTTTGTGTCGGAGAGGAAATATAGGCAGACTGTTTAAAAAAGAAAGAAAACAGGATGTTTATCTGGAAATGTTGCCTTAATTTTAAGGAGTGGAGAAGTGCACTATTTTGGGATGAAGCAAATACCTTATGTATATAGAGTAGGTTAATATATTAAATCATCAATCCCTAGTCCCAAACAGCCAACCCAATAGAAAATATGTAGATTTCTCAAATTCCACAACCCAGTAGAGTGAGTGATTTATCTCTAGAATTTGGTAATGTCACGCTGACCTTATAATGTATTTCAGTTCTTGAGCCCTTACTTTCGTATTCACTTTGACACTTTCACGGTAAGCAGATGGCTTCCTATGTATATGACAACCATTGTCTTAATGTCCCTCTGTTGCTACCCTTCTGAGATATCTGATAACTATTTTAATTGTAAGCACCTAGAATATAGAAAGTAAATGTTCTTAAACAACATGGTGCATGTTGAAAATTAATAAATTTATTTTGATTATGATGATCATGTTCTCACATTAATATTTATTAAGCAAGCAGTAGGAAAACTGAATATTAATCTTCAGATAGATGGTTCTTGGTGAGATAAATTAAAATAACAAATTAGCTATATTATCTTCTTAATTGTTAATTCTACTACGTTAAAATTTTTCTTCTTTTTTGGAAATGCATTAATTCTTCAACACCTTCAATAACTTTTCTCTTGAGGGTCTTTACATTTTACCAAATTAAATTGATACTTAGTGTCTAGTTGTTCAACCTTCTATGGGGTAAAAACATTAGAGATACTATGCCATGGTTACCTGACTTGGAGAAGGAGGATTGCTTTTATTCATAGACAATGCCCAGCATTGCATAAAACACGAAAAAGGAAGCAATCATTTTAAGATGTAGAAATAAATGATCTTTGTCAGGTGCCATGAATTCAGTGGTACATAGCTGGAATTGTGTTTTTGTCTTTCAAAGATATTAAGGATCTCTGTTCTCCATGATGGCCCCCTACTTGGGGTGATCCATTTTAATTTAAATTTTGTATCGAGGATACACTCAAGTATTTATATTTCAGTACAATTTAATATGAATTCTTGTTAAACTTCTCTATTGTAACTCTTTCAATTGTAATTTTTGGTGCTGAAACAGGCTTGTCGGGATGATTGCATTAATAATACATTACTATCCAAAATTAAATTGCTAAGTAGAGAACACGCTAATAGGTTTCATTGATATCAACTTAGAAATGGGTGCAGGCAACCAGAAAGCAGGTGCAAATCTGACTAGCGATGAACTGTTCAGAGAATATTGAGTCAGGATCAGAGGCAAGTTTCATAGGTGTGATCTGAGTTAGAAAAACACTAAATGTAATAAAATTGGAGTGATTAAAACCTTGTGGGAAAAATGTGACTGCTTCATGATGCTTTTGAGATAGTAGCTTTCTGTGATAAGAGTTCAAAACTCTGTCTTGGGAATTCTATTTGTTTTTTATTTTCTTTAGTGTTAAGGCACAAATTTATTCTCACTTTAGGGTTTCTAAAAATTTCAAGGATGAGGTTAAGGACATAGCACTGTTATTTAAAAAATACATTACCCATATACTGTTGTTTAAAATTAATTTGGATTCAGTTTCAACATTTGCAAAACTGCTGTCTCATTAAGGCTAATTCTGTAGTCAGGTGCAAATGACTTTATGGCTTTAAAAATTTAGAGGAATAAGTGATATTGCATGAATAAAGTACTTTTAGAGTTATTTGAAGGGAAAGGTCCCCCAAATACAAGGCAAAACCTGTGGTTATGTTCCTAATTTCCCTTTTACATGGCTAAATCCAAGAGTCTCTTCTTTCTAAAGTATGCCCTTCTGCTGGATATGTACACCTTCAGATACTATACTTATTGATGGTTCTGTGCAGCAAATAATTGACATCATCACTATTGGTAAACTTCAGTAACACAGAGAGTTGACTCAGGACTACTAGTGCGCACTAGAAACTAAGAGGCTCACTTTTGTTTCTTTCAAGAGTTTACCATGGATGATGGAAGGAATAACCTATTAAGGATTAACCCCCCAGGTTCTATACCTGACAACATTACATGTAACTGAGAGGCTGTTGTGTGTGTCTCTGTCTTGAACAATATCCCTTATTTTAAATTTTTTTTCACTCCAGTATCTGTTCCTTTTTATGTAAATAATGGTTGCTCCTTCCCTTCCCCATTCACCTCAAGCCCCAAATTGGTCCTTTTTTCTGTGGTCTGCTTTTTATTTTTGTATGCTATTCAGAGTCCTAATTTTCATGGTGAAATCCAGAAAGGTCCCAAGGAGCACATGCTTAGAATCAAGGCTACAGAGTTTTAACCCTCTCTTCAAACACTTGCTAGTAGTGTGACGTTGTTCTCAGTTTTCTTGTGTAAAAGTGGGTTAATATTGATATCTATGTCATAGAGTTATGAGGATTAAATGAGTTAATTAACTTAAATCTCTTAGAGCAATACCTGGTACATTGTAAGCATCTGTGTTAAGATTTGTAGTTTTTGGTGTTGCTGCAGCTGTTATTACTATTATTATTACTATATTATTATAACAACCATCAGCATCCGCATCGGCATCATCAATATTGCAAAATCCCTGTTCCCACTTTCCCAAGAGTGGTCCGAAAGTGGGTTGTTACTACATACTGACATAGCTCCCATGTTTTTTCCTAAAGGAATCTCTTTTCTTTCTTTTGCATCCCTGATGAGTACCATGCCACATCTACTTTCTTTTCTTTCCTGGGAAATTTGAATCTGGCTTTCTGACTGGAGACCAAACCGTTAAAGTGGTAATGGGAAAACATGAATTTTATTCATTTTATTGAATGGGAAGGCTGTTTTTGCTTGGTCAAGGCCCACATCTACCTCAACAGCCTATTGGTATACTGGAAACTTTGAAAGTATGTAGAAAGAATAATTAGTCACCATAGGGTTTTCTCCCCTGAGGCTGCCTTGCTACATTTCTCAGCTATTATTTTACTGGCTATTATTTACCAGCTATTATTTACCAGCTATTATTTAGCCTTGCTAAATCTTCTCAGCTATTATTTTACTGGTACAATTTAGCTATTGATGGTCTTACATATACCTACAGAATAGAGCACTTTGGTTGTCCATGCCTGTTTTAGTTTCCTTAAAGCAAATACCATGAAATGGATCAGGTATAGATAAAGTATAAATAAAGAGAATTTATTAACTTACAGTTTTGAGGCCAAGAAAATGTCCAAATCAAGGCATTGTCAATGCAATGCTTTCTTCCCAAAGACCCAGTGCTGGCGATCCTTGGCTCCTCTGTCACATGGCAATGCATATGGTGGCATCTGCTGGACTCTCTTTTCTCTTCCAGGTTTCTTTGATTTCAGCTTCTTGCTTCTGTGGCTTTCTCTCTCTCTCTGTTTTCATTCCATTTATAAAGGACTCCAGTAAGAGGATTATGACCCATCCTGAATGAGGTGGATCACACCTTAGCTGTAGTAGTCTTATCAAAACATCCTTCTTACAATGCTTCCACACCCACAGGAATGGATTAACTTTAAGAACATATTTATCTGGTTGTACAGCTCCAAACTATCACAATGCCACCTGGAAGTTGTATGATTTTGATAAAGTTACTTAACCTTTCTGAGGCTTGGTTGTAGTAATCTACAGAATAAGATTAAAAGTAGTATCTATTTTATAGGATAGTAGTTAGAATTAACTGGTTCAATGAATATGAAGTGCCTAATATATTGTGTAATAAGTTTTCCTTTTTAGTATTGGCCCAGAAATATCCTTTACAGTTAGATTCTTGGCAAAATCCTGATAAAGATCCTTTGAAGAAATGACTCTACTTTTGCCTGTAGCACTTGGTGAATGAGGTATCAAAACCACAAGTGGGAAATACACTTAGGCTAACCCCAGACTTGAAGTGAGCTCTACTGCTCATGCAATGGGACGCTTTACCAGCAACCACCTCATCCTGCTTTGCAGCCTGCCACCTCTCCAGGCTAAGAATGGTCCCAATCCTTTTTGCTTCCTTTATACTTGATTATAAATATTAATTTGTTAATATATCAAACTGTGTGGCTTGAATAAGTATTGGTCTTGATGATACTGGGGAAGTCACAGTTAGTAGCCATCTCTCAGCCCTTACCTATCCCCTTTCTCTTTTTCTTGTGCTTGTTTGTATACAGGTGTTCTATATGTTTTCATTCTTGCTGCAGCCTCAGGGGAGAAAGCCCTATGGTGTTTTTGTGCAGGTGCTCTTTATGTTTCCATTTTTGCTTGTTTGCCTGCATGTGTTTGGTATTTTCTATTTTGCAAAACTGGGTAAGATGCTAATCATAAGCAGCCTCAGCTTATGCTTGCCAGAGCGCAGGGATTGCTTGGTAAATTCTTTTTCCTCATTGGCAGGGCCCTCCCCTTACCCCCACCCTGTGTGTATAAATACTCAACTACTTGGCCAGCACTAGTGTGTCTGATTTCAGACATGAAGCGCAGTATGTGGAGCTGTCAACCCTGACCCAAGCAGTTGGCCTCCCTGGAGGACTGGCCATGATGGGATCTCTCCTCCTGTTCTTTGGACCCCTTTTCCCATATAAATAATAAAGCAGTCATTTGCTGAAAGTCTCTGTTGTGCCTGAACCTGTTGCCATAGTACACGGTGCAGCAACTTGCTTCACATGAGCTAATGCTTAATCTTTGCTTTCTTCAAAAAAGGACAAAACATCCTAATATGAGATAACTGGAGCAGGAAAATGTGAAGAAAAATTGTAAATGAAGTGGTAAAGGCAAGCATGATAAATAGTTCCCTGTAAGCTTATTTGTTCCACAGCAAAAAGTATGAGTAGAAAAGCAGAGTCTCATGAGCCTTTGTTCTTGGATAACCTTGATTAATGTCCATTTAAAGGTGAGAGCTGTGCTGGCAAACCTGTTCACATAATTCTTCTATGCATTTTTACCTGCTGATGATCAAATTAAAGTGAATAAATTGAGCCCTATGTTCCTGTATAAAATTTTCATGAGAGCAAGTGAAAAACCAGAAATTCAACCAATAATTCATTGTAATCAAATTATTTCCTTGTGAATTCTGTTTTCTACACTGAAAAGTGCTTTGTGTCATTGTTGAGCATCTTAAGAAGCCCTACATCATTGTTACTTGATGTCATTTAATGGTAATGTTCATTAGAGAGTTCATGAGGTGTTGATGAAAGGTAAAATTATCTAGTGGTAAGCTGCCAATACACATGCTGTGGCTCTCAATTATATAATAATTCCTCCAATTATTCATTTTAATTTTCTAATGCAAAAGGTCACAAGAATGCATTTTCTTTGAATGAATAAACACTAGGGAAATAATTTGCTGCCAAGTTATAATAAACAGTAATAGTCTATTTTTCTACCAGTGCAGAGAATCCAGAAAGCTTGGAAAATAACATTTTGATTTTGCTGTGGATATCTGAAGTGAATAAATGACCTTGAAAATGATTGTCATGTATTTCATTACCTAGCTTTTGAAAAGAAATTGAACTTGGTAATTTCTGGATACACAAACTCTTTAGAGTTATTTTTTATCTTTTAACAATTAAATGTCTGTAGACCTATTCTTAATTTTGGACTGTCACAGTGGACTAAATAAAATTGTGGAGGATACTTCAGTAAACTATCCACACGACTAGAAAAACATTTACTGCATGACAATACTTATATTTATTTCTTATTTTATTTTTCCTGTCATGATTGTGTGTGTGTGTGTATGTTTGATGTATTTGTATTATCTCCATCATTTTGAATTGGAATTATTTTCCTGACCACAATTCAATTGAAGCATTGTATATCTGTTTCCTATTGATATTTAGTCTGTTCTTTTCATTGTTGTGTCCTCACTCGTGTTTGCAGTATAACTAGGAAGTGTCATAAGCCAAATTTGTCTTCCTCCCAAATCATTAATTTAAAAGTATGAGACAACAGATCTAAAGAGGATTTCTGCTGAGCTAATTATTGGTACTGAGAATAGATGTTATTAAAGTGGCTTGATGAATCTTCTGCCCTCCCTTTTTCCACCCCTCTTCACACCCATTGATCTTTATTCAAGGGTATGTCTTGAGGGGAAGGGACCAATGAGAATCTACATTTTACATTGTACAGAAATTTTATAGTAGATTTCAGTAAGCTTTGGTTGACAAAAAATCCAGGATTTGACTTATTCACCAATTTATTCATTCAACAAATAAATTGAGTCCTTGTTGTCCAGGTATCATGTAGATAACAATCACATTTCTGGAGCATAGCTAAGGAAAAATTAGTTCAAAATTCATTTCAATTTGTCTGTTCCATATTTTATTTGCATACAAGATATTAAAATACCTTCAGATGTATTCTGATGTAGAAAATATACAGGAATTAGATTACCTTTATGTAAATAGTAGCAATCAATATGGTATTCTCATTTTCTGGCTTACCAGTAATTTTCTAATATGTATAGGATATTGTTATGATTGATATAAAAATCTCACACTTTTATAGATTCCCAAAACTGGAAATACTTTAATATGTACTCACATTTTTCCCTGTCCTCTTTTCATTTATCTTGCAGTGTCTAACATTTTTGTTTCTATTGCAGTTATTTTTGCATGGCTATTTTCTTTTTGCCAGCTAGTGTTTAAATTCCTATATACAGAGATGTAGACTCTATGCAGATTCTTGTACAGAATGAGCATAGTGGCTAGATCATGTGTGAAGTGTTGCAGCAGTATTGACTGTCCTACCACCCAAACAGGTACAAACTGAATTACTGCTATTAGCAAGATCATTTAATAATCATGGGCAAAGGCCATGGTTAAGGTGGAAGGTGACTTGCAGCTAATATATGGTGTATGGATTTTCCAGAAAGAATGGAAATCTAGGATTTGGGAAGATTGTGAACTTTGCCCTTTTACATGCCACATATGTCTGCTCAAGATTAAAAATGTTATAACAAACAGACATATCTCCTTGTTAAATGCCACCCTTTGAATTGTAAATGAGTTCTGTTGAAAAATATTCAGCTAAAAAAATCACATAGTTGGTGATTAATACATATCATTGACAAAATCTTGTGGACATACACATCTTGATCAAATTTAAGACGTACCAAACAAAATCCTGGGAAAATATGTCATCCACTTAAGTAGTAGCAGTTGAAACTCTGGTTTATATACATCTAAATTTCAAATCAAAATTTTCTAGTTTCCTACTTTGAAATTTCTTCAGAATTCTTTTCTTTCACCCCTCAGGGGCCTGAATTCTTCATATAAAATATTACATAGGCTTGAAAAAAATCTTGACATTGCATGTGGGTATTTGGCATATGAAGTGATGTCCAAGCTATCAGATAATGCTTGCAGTCATCAAAATGTTCAATTCAAACAAATTTTTCTTTTTTTCCCTATAAATAAAAATTTTCAGATTTTCATATTTCAATTAATTGCTTTGAAAAAGTATAAACATAATTTTGTTGACTGTGGTTTGATCAGTAAAATTCAAGGGGGAAAACTTGATAGGTAATAATTTATGCTTTTTTTTTCTTTTTTAAAGATCTTGAGCTGTGGTTATAGTTTGTCCCATACAGTTCAGCAGTTGATTATATTTCTCCTTTTAATACTGTCTTGTTTTTTTTGTTTGTTTGCTAGAATATCTTGATTTTAACCTCCTTCAGGGCAGGGAGCATCAGATTCTGGGATGGCCACCAGAATTACTAGCTTTTCTGAGGCTAGTGTTCCATAACACATGATGGGGTGAAGGCACCTTGACCAAGGAATGAGAAAGGACATCCACTCTTCTGGCCAGTGGGGGCTATGACTGACGGGGAACAACCATACCCAGCAGCAGGCAGTAAAGGAAGAAGTGAAGGTGGCAGAGGCAAAAGAAAGTTGTAGGGCAGCATTAGCAGTAGTCGTGGAGGAGGAAGGCATGAGCAGTAGCAGTTTTTCAGGACCAGAGATCAGGAATTTCACTATGAGTCACGTAATTATTCCCTCTACGTGGAAGAGTAAGACAATCAAATCCTAGTGTGGGATTAGGTGTATAATCAATAACCATTGATTTATATTGTCTAGACCTATGTTATCCAAAAGAAATATAATACAAGCCACGTATATAATTTAAAATTTCCTAGTAATTACATTAAAAAAATAAAAAAGGAAATAGGTGAAATTAGTCTTAGTTATATAATTTATTTTACCCAATATTTCCCAAATGTTATCATTTCAATATGTAATCAAATGAAAATTATGAATGAAATATTTTACTTTTTTTGCTACTATGTGTTAGAAATTTGGTTAACTAAAATTTAATGCACATCTCTATGTAGAATAGCCATATTTCAAGTGCTTAATATCCCCATTTGGCTAGTAGCAATTGCACTGGGCAGCAAAGGTGGGGACATGTGTTTTTTTTTAAAGTTTTTTTTAATATCTCTTCAAAAAGGTAGAGTTATAGTTTCTGGGCATTTCTCATATTTGTATTTTGCCAAATATAATCTTAGAAATATTTTTTCATGTATAGTGTACATGAGCATTTAGAAATTTTAATATCATCTTAGTGTTATTAAGGTCATATGCTCTCAGGATCCTGTTCTGGGTCATGCATTATTAGGAGGTCTGGAAAGTTCTTGAAATTACAGATAAAATTCTGTTTTTGTGTGGGCATATGGTGTATGCATGCACAAGTACCCATATGTTTTTATGGAAAGAGAGTCTATGCCTTGTATCTGTTTCTCAGAGGCATAAAACTATCTCCCTTCCCCCCCCAAAAATGAGATTAAAACTTCTGCTAGTATTTATTTCCTTTATGTAAAGAGTCCACATATTAAATTAAAATTGGTGAAATGACAATCAGGATTGTACTTAAAATAGACTTGAAAGCCTGGCATGACGACGTAAATACACATTATTGCAAATATAGAACTAGGGATCTGAGAACCTACAATATTCATTATGAAAATATGACAAATGTTTAATCCTGTACAGTTTTTAATGAGGTATTTACATAACTTGCAAATGATATACATTAGCATAACTTGTCTGGAAGATCCATATTTTTGGACTTTAATGAAGTTTCTGGCAAGCCTACCTATTCAGGGTGTTATGAAAATAACTTCAGTCCTCTAGGAAGCTTTGTCTCTGGTTTGGCTTATACCAAATGATTTTCAGTCCAATTTTCTTTGGTGGGATGGGGGCAATTTATCTAGTTTTATGATCCATACTCTAAAAGCTATGCTATTTTGCTTCAAAGAGTTGTTTTCCTTCGTTAAAGAAACCAGAATTACCGCAGTTGCCCCTCCTTGATGTATTTTTGGGTGATGAGAAATCTATATTCCATTATTTATGTATGAGAAGAATCAGATGATGAAATTTTATTTTCCTTTTCCTTTCCTAAATAAGTCACTATGTGTAAGTACATATGAATTGCAGAGACTGGAAAGCATTTTTAAAAGCAATTTGTGATAATTAATTGATTACCCTTGAATTATACAAACCCACTCGTGACTTGGCTGGAGACAACTGTAATAAATCCCAGTATTAACATAAATTAATCATGAAAGAAATTATGAGATATGGAAAGAGCTGAAAACAAGATTAGAGGTAACATTTCCTCTAGAAAATATAAAAAGAGAACACGGGTTTTAGGGAGAATATAAGAAGATAATCTCACATGCAAGGAAAGATGAAAAGCAGAGAACAAAGAAGTGGTAATTTGAGTGTGAAGGAGTTGAATGGGGAGAGAAAGATCCTGCTTGTATGAACAGGAGCCAGAGGGCAATGAAAAGCCAGTTAGAGGAGCAAAGGGTGAGAAGTCCAGGCTAATATAATTGACTTTCATTTGGAAAGGATTAGGATGTTTTAAAGATACTTGCAATAGAGAAGAAGGAGAAGGAAATTACAGGGAATAAAGAGAAAATTCAGGAAATAGTTCAGCACTTCAACCTGGGAAAAGCCCGCTCTCCTGAAGCAGAGATGTATCATGAGGTCAGAAGGTGCTCTCTTCAAGTGCTGTGTGTCTCCTAACCTTTTCTGAGGGACAGAGGCTGAAGTCACAGCTTTGATTACAAAAAATGGATTTGGAGTAGTATTTGCTGTTTTTCTCCTCTGTAATTCTATTTGAGGGGTTAACTTTGAAAATCACATTACGAAAGAGTGCACACAACTACTCAACTGCACAAGGATTGAGATTTTCTGGGGCTGAAGGGATTTGAAATGAATATCACCTCTGCCATGCTATCATGCTTGAATCTGACAGAGGTCAGCCGTGTCCAGCAGCTAGATGTGGCAGGGCCTTTCAGTAATGCATGTGGACTGGTTTGGAGAACGTGGGGATAGGAATTTAGATGTGAGGTGGTCAGAATTATTAACAAGGTGATGGATTTGGTTGATAATTTAAACCCCATTAGTATCAGCACAGTCTCTGCTGACTCTTTTTGTATGTGTGTGTGTAGTAAATGGTTTGGAAACAGGCTTGGAAAAATGGGAATGGGTAGCTACATGTGAAATAAAGTTAGACCAACAGATGGATGGTCTTCCCAAGTGTTGCTTTATTAAGAAGAATTTAACACATTGGATACTAATATTTTTATAGCAAATATTGATCGAGTAGAAATACACCTAGTGAGTCTGAATCCAGGCAATTTCTGCAGAAGCAGTACAGAATTGACATTTTAAAAAATAATCAACTTTATTGAAATGTATTCATAAACTATACAATCTATCTAAAGTGTACAATCAATGGCATTTTGTGTAATCACAGAGTTGTGCATTTATCACTTCAATCAATCAATATTAGAGCATTTTCATTACTCCAAAATACAAAACAAAAAACCCTCCCCCTTAGTAGTCATCTCTCAATCTCTCAATCCTTCCCCTGCTATACATACTGCTAATATATTTCTGTCTCTATAATTTATTTGTATTTACATTTTGTATTGAAAGGGTCAAATAATATGTAGTACTTTTGTGTATTTTTTCAATTAGCATGCTTCCTTTTTTACTATTATTATTAATATCTTACTATGTGCAACTGTCCAGAGTTTGCTTTGGTTGTATTTTTGCTTAAATATCATCCTTTTATTAACATCTTATAACATTAACATACATTTCTTCTGTTTCAGACGGAAACATTGTTATATAGGCACTATTAACCAGAGTTTGCTTTGGTTGTATTTTTGCCATTTGTATTTCTTTGGAAAATGTCTATTCAAGTCTTTTGCCCATTTTTTAATTGGGTCATTTGTCTTTTTATCATTGAGTTGTATAATCTCTTTATCATGAATAATATACCCTTATCAGGTATGTGATTTCCAAATATTTTCTCCTATTGAATTGGCTGCCTTTCACAATATTTGGCAAAGTCCTTTGAGGTGCAGAAGTGTTTTATTTTGAGGAGGTTCCATTTATCTATTTTTTCTTTTGTTGCTCATGCTTTGGGTATAAAGTTTAAGAAACTACCACCTACCACAAGATCTTGAAGATGTTTCCCTACATTTTTCTCTAGAAGTTTTATTGTTGTTGCTTTTATATTTAGATCCTTGAATAGAGGTGAGGGTCTATTTCTGAACTCTCAAATTGATTCCACTGATCAATGTGTCTAACTTTATGCCAACAGCATGCTGTTTTCACCACTGTAGTTTTAAAATACACTTCAAGATCAGGACACAAAGTCCT
Organism: Dasypus novemcinctus; assembly: GCF_030445035.2. NCBI lineage: Eukaryota > Metazoa > Chordata > Mammalia > Cingulata > Dasypodidae > Dasypus > Dasypus novemcinctus. The sequence continues at coordinate 60,052,672 of NC_080684.1, forward strand.
CCAGTTTTGCTCTTTTTCTTCTTAAGAGGCTTTTTGGCTAATCAGGCTCTCTTTGCCTACCATTGATGTAGATATTTTGGAATTTTCTAAATATAGGATCCTGTCATCTCTGAATAGTGAAATTTTTACTTTCTCCTTTCCTATTTGGATGATTTTTATTTCTTTTATCACCTAATTTCTCTAGCTAGAACTTCTAGGACAATGTTGAATAAGAGTGGTGACAGCGGGCATTCTTGTCTTTTTCCCAATCTTAGAGGGAAAACTTTCAAATTTCCCCACTGAGTATGATGTTGGCTATGGGTTTTTCATATATGCCCTTTATCATGTTGAGGAACTTTCTTCCTATTCCTGTCTTTCAAAGTTTTTTTTTTTTTTTAAATCAAGAAAGGACACTAGGTTTTGTCAAATGCCTTTTCTGCATCAATTGGGATGATCATGCTGTCTTTTTCCTTTAATTTTTTAAAGTGGTATATTATGTTGATCTTGTTTTGAATCACCCTTGTATACCTGTAATAAAAACTGCTTGATCATAGTGTATATATATTTTTCAATATGCTGTTGGATTTGATTTTCAAGTATTTTGTTGAGAATTTTTGTACTTTTGTTTATTAGAGATTGGCCTGTAATTTTATTTTCTTGTAGTATGTTTATCTGGCTTTGGTGTTAGGGTAATGTTGGTTTCATAAAATGAATTGGGTAGTTTTCCCTCCTTTTCAATATTTTAGAAGAGTTTAATCAGGATTGGTATCAATTCTTTTTCAAAATACTTGGTAGAAATCACCTGTGAAGCCACCTGGTCCCGGACTGTGTTTTGTTGGGAGATTTTTGATGACTGATTCAATCTTTTTACTTATCATTATTTTGTTGAGTTCTTATAAATCTTATAGAGCCAATGTAGGTTGTTTGTGAATTTCTAGGAATTTCTCCATTTCGTCTAGGTTGTCTGATTTGTTGTCATATAGTTTATAATACTATCCTCTTATGATCTTTTTTTAAAAATTGTGAGGTCACTCATAATTTCCTCTTTTTATTCTTTATTTTATTTAATCTTCTCTCATTTTACTTTTTTGCCTATTATAACTTTTTTGCCTTTTAAGTCTCTTTTGTCTAATAGTAGAATAGTTACCCCTCTTCTTTTTGGCTACTGTTTGTATGAAATATCTTTTTCCAACCTTTCACTTTTAACCTATTTATATATTTTTGTCAATGGTGATTCTCTCACAGGCAGCATATGGAAGGCCATGTTTTTTTTTATCCATTCTGTCCACTTCTATCTTTTAATTGTGGGATTTAATCCAGTAATGTTCAATGTTATTACAGTAAATCATTACGTTCTTCTATCATTTTATTTTTGGCTTTCATATGTCATAGCTTATGTTTGTCCATCTCTTTACCCTTTTGGTCACCCTTTTTAATAGCCTTCACTTCCACACTTTCCTTCAAGCCTCTGTCTTTTCCTTTTGGGCTGCAGAACTCCCTTTAGTACTTCCTGCAGGGTCAGTTTCTTATTTATAAACACTGTTTCTGTTTATCTGTGAATATTTTAAACTCATCTTCATATACGAAGGACAATTTTGCTGGATAAAGAATTCTTGGTTGGCAGTTTTTCTCTTTCAGTATCTTAAATACATCATATCACGATCTTTTTGCCTTCCATGGTTTCTGATGAGAAACCATACTAAGTCTTATTGGGCATCTCTAGTATGTGATGATTCACTTCTCTTTTGCTGCTTTCAGAATTTTCTCCTTGTCTTTGGCATTAGACATCCTGCCTAGTATATGTCTTTGAGTACATCTGTTCCAATTTATTCTGATTGGATTACGCTGCACTTGTTACAGTGATACATTCTTGTTTTTCAAAAGAGTTGGGAATTTTTTAGCTGTTATTTCCTCAAATATCCTTTATGCTCCTTTTCTCTTCTTTTCTCCTTCTGGAACTCTCATGACACGATCATTCAACTCCCTGAGCTTCAGCTCATTTTTTCCCCTTTCTGTTCTCTCTTTTCCATTTCAACTGTTCTGCCTTCTACATCACTGATTCTTTCTTCTTGATTTCAATTCTGCTGTTCTATGCCTCTAAGGTATTCATGTATTTATTTGTCTCTCCCTGCCCTCTTGTTGTTTACACTTGCTGTGTCTGTTCAACTTCTTTGTTTCTTTAGGAGACACCAGGAACTGACCCTAGGACCTCCAATATAGGAGGGAGGTGCTTAATTGCTTAAGCTGCCTCTGTTCCCTGCTTTATTATGTCTCTCATTATGTTTTCTTCTTGTGTCTCTTGATATGTCAGCTTGCTGTGCCTGCCTATCATGCCAACTTGCTGTCTTCTTTAGGAGGCACTGGGAACCGAACTATGGACCTCCCATGTGGTAGGTGGGAACTCAAACATTTGAGCCACATCTGCTTACTGCCTCTAATGTATTTTTTTTCTTTTTCCTTTTTTTAATTGTACTTTTTTGAAGATACATAGATCACAAAAAAGTTACATTGTAAAATATAAGAGATTCTCATATACCCCACACCCCACCACATGCTATTCCTCCCACATCAACAACCTCTTTCATCATTGTGTCACATTCATTGCATTTGGTGAATACATTTTGGAACACTGTTGTACCTCATGGGTAATAGTTTATATTGTTGTTTACACTATCCCCAGGTACATTCAGTGGGTTATGGCAGGATATATAATGTCCTGTATCTGTCCCTGCAGTATCATTTAGAACAACTCCAAGTTCCAAAAATGCCCCCACATCACGTCTCTTTTTCCCTCTCCCTGCTCTCAGCAACTACCATGAACACCTTCTCTGCATCAATGCTACATTTTCTTCCATTGCTAGTCACAATAGTTCTATAGTAGCATACCGGTAAGTCCACTCTAATCCATATTTTATTCCTCCATCCTGTGGACCCTGGGATGGTGATGTTCACTCTACCTCTATATTGAGAGAGGGCTTAGATTCCCACATGGTTGATGGATGTGATTCTCCTGCTTGCAATTGGAGGCACTCTCAGTTCCCTGGTGTCATGGTTTGACTATCTTCACCTCCCTGTTAATCTGGATAAGTCCAACAAACTGGAGAGTAGGAGTTGCAAATCTACTGAGGCTAAGGGCCCAGCTGGCACATGGCCAGTCTAGAGATGCAAGTCTCCTGAGTATACACCAACTCCAGCACCAACCACAGGTTTAGTAAAAGTGACAGAAGAGGCATGTGTTGAAATGTCACATCTGAGTCCCAACTCCATCACACTCATGAACACAAATTCCAAAGTACGACCCACTGACGAGGCACTGAACTCTAAAGCCATCTGCCATGACTGTAGAAACTGTGTGTCTCCATAGCCCTTAGGAGCACCAGTACATGTTGTTGTATCTACTTTGGCAGTATCTAGGATCCTGCTGAGGCATGCTTAAGCATGACCCCTCTGATGATCTCCTGACCCCTTTTTGAAGACTCTTAGCCATGTAAACTCATTTGTCTTCACCATTTCCCCCTTTTATTCAAAGTCTTTTTCTAGTTGCCTAACCAGTTGGTGATTGGTAGTAATCCCTTTGTGCCAGGGAAGCTCATCCCTGGGAGTCATGCCCCACACTAGGGGGAAGCTAATGCATTTACATGCTGAGTTTGGCTTAGAGAGTGGCCATATTTGAGCAACATGGAGGCTCTCAGGAGGTAAACTTTTAGGCACCCTGCAGCTCTAGACCTCGTTGAAATTTCAGGCACACAGGCTCATAAGCATAGTCATCAGTATCAAGGGCTCATCATTGGACCATCCTTCTTCACTGATCTTTGCCCTTGCACCTGAGGGATTGTTGCTTTTCCAATGGGGAATGTGACAGAACTCCCCTGGCTAAGAACTCAGCACTTCCTCAGTTGTCATTTGTCACTGTAACTACTATGAAAATACCCAACGAATATCTGAACATTTTTATATACCCTATATACATGCCCTGGAGAACTCCCTCCCAACCACGTGTCCCCCATCAATAACACCCCACACCAGCATTCCTCCCTTGCCATAGTTGAACCCCTTTGTGGTCCAAAACTTCTTCAAACATGAAGCCCATTATATTGCCAAATTCAATTAATAGGAAAATGAAATAGTAATGATAGGTTTAAAGATTGGGAATAGAATACATGCTAATTTAGAAAAACTAAACTAAAGTAAAAATAAATTGGGGTATTAAAAATGAAAAATATCATAGAACTTTGTTTTTGGCATTTTGCTTTTCATCACTATAATAGGTGTTGCCTGTATGTACAGTGACAAGGTAATTTCTTTCATTTCTTCCTTAGTGTCTACATCCTTTTTTTTTTCCTAATATTTAATTTTGCCTTCAAAAAAGTTTTAGATCACAGTAAAGTCACATATACAATATAGGGGACTCCCATAAATCCAACATCAAACCCTTTCCCCCTTCCCCAGCAATGATCTTTTTTACATGTTCATGTTATATTTGCTGCAGCTTATGTACAGAGTTTGAAACATGGCACTCAAACATGGTTTCATTTTGGTTTACTATATGGTTTGTATTTTAAAGTGTACAATTTTCTAATATTAAGTTACATTATGGTTTACATTTTAGCTTATAGACTTTCATACATTTTTGGTGAAATTTAACATGTCCAATATCCATCATTGCACACTTCCATTGCCCCCCAGTTACCCTGCTTCCATCTATTCTATTACTCTTCCCCCCCTTGCCTCAGGGCCCACAATGACTACAATGCTTCATTGCTTGAAGGACCAGATTCACAGATACTTGAAGCAATCCTGAGGACTTGATATACTAGATAGTTCTCCCTTGTTGGGAGTCACCAATTCTCTCCAGAGGCACAATTCCCTCTGTTTGAGAACATCAAGCCTCCCCAGGATGTGGGTAGACCTTCCCACTCATTGTATGGATCTCCACCCAATGATATACACACTACAACAAGATGAGCACTCACACACTCCCTTGAAGCCTGCCCCAGTGCCAGATGCCCCTCCTTAAGAACCTTAAAAAGGTAATCCTTCCTTTTCGTATTTTCTAAAGTGTTTTCTCAACATTATCATTTCAAGCACATACCGGACAATCTGAGACAGCTTGGTTTGCTTATTTCATATCAGAGAAGTCATAGTATTTGTCCTTCAAAGCCTGGCTTGCTTTACTCAACATAAGGTCCTCAAGATTCATCCATGTTATCCCATGTGTTTGTACTGTATTCCTTCTTATAGCTGAGTAGTATTCCATTCTATGTATATGCCACATTTTGTTTATCCATTCATCTGTTGATGGACATTTGACTTGATTCCAACTTTTGGCAATAGTGAATAATGCTGCTATGAACATTGGTGTGTGTATATCGGTTTGTGTGCTTGTTTTCAGTTCTTCTGGGTATATACCCAGAAGTGGAATTACTGGGTTATATGATAAATCTATAGCTAGTTTTTTCAGAACTGACCTTCAGAATGACTGGATCCTTCTGCATTCCCACCAGCAGTGGATGAGTGTTCCCATTCCTCCACATCCTCTCCAACATGTGTAGTCTTCTGTTGTTTATTTTTGAGTTAGGCTGGTAATTTATTCAGGTAGGGAGGGAAGAGAAATGGGAGAAAATAACAGAGCAGGGGTGCCAGATAAAGAGGAAGGGAGTGAAAAGTGGTAAAGAGGGCTGATTTACAGACTACAATTCCATATTATCGGTTATAAATGCCCAGGTTTTACTTGTGTGGCCACATGGCAGAGGAAAATGGTGACAGTGGTGCACAGAGGGCAGGAACAGGTCCAGAGGCAAGAGAGTAGGGTGCACTTCTGCTTTTTAATACCAGCCAGTGTTATGGGAGTAAGATGCACTTCTGCTTTTTAATACCAGCCAGTGTTATGGGAGTAAGATGGTTTTCTATTACCCTAATAGCTAGTGATTTCAAGAATCTTTTCATGTGCTGTTTAGCCATTTGTATTTCTTCTTTGAAGGAGCCTCTATTCAAATCTCTTGCCCATTTTTAAAAATGGCTTGCATGTCTTTTTATTTTTGAGATACAGGATATCTTTATATATGCAGGATATTAGTCACCTATCAGATATATAGTTACCAAATATTTTCTCCCATTGAGTAGGCTGTCTTTTCACTTTCTTGGCAAAGTCCTTAGAGGTGCAAAAGACTAATTTTGAGGAGGTCCCATTTATCTATTTGTTCTTTTGCTACTTGTGCTTTGGGTGTGATTTTCATGAAACCATTTTCCATTAAAAGGTCCTGCAGATGCCTCCTTTCATTATCTCCCAGGGTCTTTGTGATCTTGGCTCTTATATTTAGGTCTTTGATCCATCTTGAATTGAATTTTTTATAAGGTATGAGATGGTAATTCATTCTTTTGCATATTGATATCCAGTTCTCCAAGGACCATTTGTTATCGAGGCCATTCTCTCCCAGTTGAGTGGACTTGGTGGCCTTGTTGAATATCAGATGACTATATATGTGAGGATCTATATTGGAACTCTCAATTAAGTTCCATTGGTCAGTATGTCTATCCTTGTGCCAATACCATGCCATTTTCACCTCTATAGCTTTGTAGTATATTTCGAAGTCACCTAGTGTGATTCCTCCAATTTCATTTTTCTTTTTCAATGTCTTTGGCTATTCAGGGCCTCTTTCCTTTCCAAATAAATTTCATAGTTTTTCTAGTTCATTAAAAATAATTTATTGATTTTTATTGGGATTGCATTGATACTGTAGATCAGTTTGGGTAGGATAAACATGTTAATGATATTTAGTCTTCCTATCCATGAACAGGGAATACTTTTCCATTTATTTAAGTCTTCTTTGATTTCCTTGAACAGTGTTGTGTAGTTTTCTGTGTATAGATCTTTTACATCTTTATTTAAATTTATTCCTAGGTACTTGATTTTTTAATTAGCTATTGTAAATGGTATTTGTTTCTTGATTTCTTCCTCAGATTGATCATTTTTGATATACAGAAATGCTACTGATTTTTGCACATTGATCTTATAACTGTGACTTTACTGAACTCATTCAAAAGTTCTAGAAGCTTTGTTGTAGGTTTCTCAGGGTTTTCTATGTATAGGATCATGTCATCTACAAATAGTGAAATTATGACTTCTTCATTTCCAATTTGGATGCCTTTTATATCTGGTTCTTGCCTCATTGCTAGAGCAAGTACTTCTAACACATTGTGAAATAGGAGGGGTGATAGAGGACATCCTTGTCTTGTTCTTGATCCTAGAGGGAAAGATTTTAGGATTTCACCATTGTAAATGATGTTGGCTGTGGGTCTTTCATATATACCCTTTATCATGTTCAGAAAGTTTCCTTCTAATCCTATATTTTGCAGTGTTTTTGTCAAGAAATGGTACTGTATTTTGTTAAATGCTTTTTCTGTGTTTAGATGTGATCATGTGATTTTTTTTCCCTTTGATCTGTTTATGTGGTGTATTACATTTATTGATTTTCTTATGTTGAACCATCCTTGCATACTAGGAATGAAACCCACTTGGCCATGGTGTATAATTCATTTAATGTGTTGTTGAATATGATTAGCAAGTATTTTGTTGAGGATTTTCGCATCTAGGTTCATTAGAGAGATTGGTCTGTAATTTTCCTTTCTTGTGATGTCTTTTTTTGGCTTTGGAATTAGGGTAATGTTGGCATCATAGAAAGAGTTAAGCAATGTTCCTTCTATTTCAATTTTTTGAAAGAGTTTAAGCAATATCTTGGTGTTAGTTTTTTCTGGTATGTTTGGTAGAATTCACCTGTGAAGCCATCTGACCCAGGGCTCTTCTTGGTTGGGAGGTTTTTAATGACTGATTCTCCTGTGATCGGTTTGTTGAGGTCATAAATTTCTTCTTTCATTTATGTTGGCTACTTATGTGTTCCTAGGTGTTTGTCCATTTCCTCTCAATTGTCTTTCTTGTTGGCATATAGTTTTTCAAATTATCCTTTCATGATATTCTTTATTTCTGTGGGGTCAGTGGTGGAATACCCTTTCTCATTTCTTATTTTGTGTATTTGCATCTTCTCTCTTTTTTTCTTTGTTAGTCTAGCTAAGGGTTTGTCAATTTCTTTGATCTTCCCAAAGAACCAGCTCTTTGTTTTGTCTATCTTTTCTAGTGCTTTATTATTTTCTATTTTATTTTGTTCTGCTTTGATCTTTTTCATTTCTTTGTTCTTCTTCCTTTGAGGTTATTTTGTTGTTTTTTTACTAATTCCTTCAATTGTGCTGTTAGGTGTTCAATTTAGCTCTTTCTTCTTTTATGATATATGAATTTATGGCAATGAATTTCCCTCTCTGTACTGCTTTTGCTGCATCCCATAAGTTTTGACATGTTGTGTTATTTTCATTACTTTCAAGATAGTTACTGATCTTTTGAGATTTCCTTCTTCATGCACTGTTCGTCTAAGAGTGTGTTGTTTAAAATCCATATCTTGGTGCCTAATCTGGGTCTATGACCCTTGCAGATTTCCAGCTTCATTCCACTGTGGTCAGAGAAGTTATTTTGTATGATTTCAGTCTTTCTGAATTCATTGAGATTTTCTCTGTGGCCTATCATGTGGTCTGTCTTGGAAAATGATCCATGTGTTCTTGAGAAGAATGTATATCCTGCTGTATTTGGGTGTAATGTTCTGTATATGTCTGTTAGGTCCAGCTCCTCTAATATATTGTTCAAAGCCTTTGTTTCTCTATTGATTCTCTGTTGTGATATTCTGTACAATGGTGAGAGTAGTGTATTAAAATCTCCCGCTATATTTATAGAGGAATCTATTACTTCACTTAGTTTTTCCAGTGTTTTCCTCACATATTTGAAGGTGCCCTGGTTAGGAGCATAAATGTTTGTGATTGTTCTTTTGTCCATTTTTGTCTCTCACAATAGCTTTACATTTAAAATCTATTTTGTCTGAATTTAATATAGCTACTCCTACCCTTTTTTGGTTATTGTTTGCCTGTAAGATTGTTTTCTAGCCATTACTTTTAGCCTTCTTGAATCTCTGGGTCTAAGATGTGTTTCTTGTAGACAGCATATAGATGGGTCATATATTCTTATCCATTATTCCAATCTATGTCTCTTGACAGGGGAGTTTAATCCATTGACATTCAGTGTTATTACTCTCAAGGAATTACTTACCTTAGCCTTATTTTCTTGGATTTGTGTATGTCATTTTTTCTTTTTCTCTTTTTGGCTTTTTAGTTATTTTTACACTGTCCTCCAACTCTGTCTCTCCTGTTTTTTTTTTTTTTTTTTTTTCTTTCCTCTTGAAGAACTCCCTTTAGTATTTCTTGAAGGGCAGGTTTCTTGTTGGTGCACTCTCTTAGTTTTTGTTTATCTGTGAATATTTTGAACTCTCCATCACTTTTGAATGCCAGCTTTGCCAGATAGAGTATTCTTGGCTGGAAATTTTTTTCTTTTAGTGCCATGACTATGTCATACCACTACCTTCTTGCCTCTATGGTTTCAGATGAGAATTCAGCACTTAATCTTATTGAGCTTCCCTTGTATGTGATGGTTCTTTTATCTCTTTCTGCTTTCAGTACTTTCTCTTTGTCTTGAGCATTGGATAATTTGACAAGTATATGTCATCCAGTAACCCTGTTGAGATTTATGTTGTTTGGGGTGTGTTGTGCTTCCTGGACATGTACAACCATCTCCCTCAATAGGTTTGGGAGGTTTTCAATCATTATTTCCTCCAACACCCCTTCTGTCCCCTTTCCCTTCTCTTCTCCTTCTGGGATGCCTATTATACATATGTTTGTGCCTTTTATGTTGTCTCTCAAGTCCCTAAGTCTCTGCTGGATTTTTAAAATCTTTTTATCAATCAATTCAACTATCTGTTTGATTTTAGATAGACTATCTTCCACATTACTAATTCTTTCCTCTGCCTCTTCAAGTCTGCTGTTATTTGCTCACAGTGTATTTTTTATTTCTTGGATTGTGCCATTCATCACCATCATATCTGCTATCTTTTTGTGTATGTTTACAATTTCTTCTGTATACTCTTCAAGTGTTTTCTTAATATGCTTAATCTCTTCCTCCACATCATTAAATTAGTCCATGATATATGTTTTGAGAGTTTTGATTAGTTATTTGATGTTCTGCTCCTCTTCCTGGTTTTCAGTTTGTTCATTGGATTGGGCCATGGTTTCCTGATTATTGGTATGGTTTGTAATTTTTTGTTAATGTCTGCTCATCATTTATCTCAATGGGTTTGTTCAGTTGATTAGCTTCTCCTTCTAGTCTCAGGGTTTATTTAGGTGCTGTTTTTGTGTGTGTGTTAAGTTTTCTCTTTGATACTTTGTTCTTCTTATTCTATTTCCTTGTTGCTTTCTAGGTTCCCTTGAAGGAAAGTATAGGACCAGGGAAAGCAAAAGAGGCAAGAATAGAAAAAGTATGATAATATTATTGATAGTAAATGTTGGCAGAAGAACAATGTGAGACCTAGGAGAATGGATATTAAACTTATGTAAGTTGTGTAGAATTATTACAGTAAAAAAGTTGAATACCTACAGTGAGATGGTAAACTGAATATGGAGAAGAGAATAGTATGAATTAAAAGGCCAATGTGGTCAGGAGAGAGGGAAAGAAAAAGATAGGACAATAACATAAAGAGTAAATAAAAGTTAGAAAACAGAATGGAGATTTAGAAATAAAAAGTCAGAAAAATTTGGGGCTAAACAAAGAGAGGTGAAATGGAAGAGAAATGATAGACAACGGAAGATAAAAAGATGTATAGGAAAGGGATTAGTATTGGTAGCCAAAATCATTACACACAGAAAAGTGGAAATCAAGGATGAGGAAACACAGCATATAGGAATCACTGCCTGCAGCATCTGATAGAAAAAAAGAAAAAACTAAAAAAAGATAAAAGAGGAAAAAGAAGGGGGGCCAGGGGGGGATAAAGAGGAAGGAAAGACAAGAAAACAAACTACATGCACTTTCCTAGCCTGTCAGCAGATGACACTCTTCATTAGACCTGTCCACTTAAACCCTAGCGGGGGGGGGGGGGGGGGGGGGGGGAGGGTGTGTTCACTGGAACCCTGCCCAGGCGGGACAGAGCAGAAGCAATGTCTTAGAGAAATCCTCCTCAGGACAGACTTTTCAGAACCAAGCCTTACAAATCAGACCTGCTCAGAAGCTGCTCTCCTCCCTTTGCTGGCTTTTCCCAGGGAGGAAATAAATTTCCTCTCCCCTCTGCATTGTCAACAACCAGTACAAGTCAGTAGGGAGGGTTTTCAAGAAGGCAGGTTATCTTTAGTTTCTTGGGAACTACCATGGATATCAATGGCATGGCCCTGCCTTTCCTGGAAGGGCATTACCTGTGGGATGCAGCAGATCAAATTTGATGGCCTAAAGCAGGATCATCTGTAGGCTGAGTCCCTCCTACTTCCCTTTTCTGGGCAAGTGGACCCCTTTGGCTCCCTCAGTCTGTATTCACTGGCCAGGGGATGTAGGACCCAGTGCTGTCTGTTCTGAGTGTGAGGGATTAGGTGCCAGCAACTGCAGCTTTAATCACAGATCTTCTTTGCTGAGTCTACATTGACATTTTCTGCTCCAGTGCAGGGAGAAGAGAGGGTTACAAATATCTTTAGTAGCATTGTGATAGACTTTTCCCTACTCCCCAACCCCAAAACACTGGTTTGCTTCATTTTGATATATGAATCCATCAGGTATATAAAGAGACTCTTCTTATCTCTGTCCTGAAGATTCTCAACCAAATTCTCGTCAACTTTTCCCTTCCCACTATGAGCATGAGATTCTTCTCAAGCATACAGTACCTCTAAGACTCTAAAAATAAGAATCTATGAGACAAGACATGCAGGTAACTTTCAAAAAATTTCTTCAGCATTAATTGACCCAGTTCTTATGTGCAGGAGAAGACAGTTTCTTATGTCCAGAAATTCCTAGAGACATTTACACCCACTGAATATTATAGTAGTTCAAGAGTAAATATTGGATGATTTTTTTCTGTCATGTGTTTTTCTGCTTTCTCTAACTACTAGTGTTTTTGGGATATAGATGCTTAACATATTCTAAAAGAAGAGGGCTTATTGAATTGCCTATATTAGTTGAACCTGTCAGTCTTTCTCCCTACCATTTACATATTTGACTGAACATACTCATGTTTGGTTAGTAGAACTGTATTTTATTTTTAATTACAAAGTTTGGCTAGAAAACCATTGTGACGGGTGCCTCTTTCCATATCTCAGGAAAGATCAAGGTGTTGGCAGGCTGTGACTTCCTCACCATTCTGCCCAAGCTCCTAGAGGAGATTCTCAAGGACAGCTCCAAATTCAGGCTGGTGCCCTTGGCCAAGGCAGCTCAGGCCTTGAAGAAAGTCCACTAGATAAGATGACCTTTGGTTGGTTGCTTAGTAAGGACCAGATAGAGTATCTTTCAGAGGATATCTGTAAGTTTACTGCAGATGCTGTTAAACTGGAGCAGATTCTGGCAGAAGGGGTATTCAGAACTGAGATCCTGAAGAAGTGCTGGAGGCCAGGTTGCCATCAGCTTGGCCCCCTAAATTGGGTCTAATCACACGTACCTTGCAGTGAATCTTAACTTTTTATTAGAATAGGGACAGATCATCAATTTCTGTTTTTCTTTTTTTTTTTGGAAAATTTTTTACCTAATGCATTAAAGCAGTCACTTTCTTTGGGGGAGGAGGATAAGAAAAAAAGAACAATTGGTTTTGATATTGTAAAACATTGTGTCTATAAACAATATAAATTTTCAACTTGAGCCAAAATATTTACATTTGAGAAATTGCCCATTGGTTAATTGTCTCCTATTTCTTCCTATTTACTCACAGGTGCATTGACTCATGGGGATTGAATCATGACTGCCCACCCCCCCATAAAATAAAGATAAAAATCAGTGTTTCTGTGGGTATGAATCTATTTGTAAATAGGACTTTTGATAATGTTATTAGTAGAATTATGCCCAAACTAAATGAGATTGGGCCTTAATCCAATATGGCTGATGTCCTTATAAGCAAAGGAAATTGGACATGGGGGGAGAAGCCACAGGCAGCAGTCAGAAGCTAGAAGTCAAAAGAACTGGGGAGAAAAGTTACTGCCATGTGACTTGTCATGTGAGGGCAAACCCAAGGAATCCCAAAGATTGCCAGTGAGCCAGAAGATATTGACCCTGGGAGGAAGCAGGTTTTCTAGCCTCTGCCACCAATAAATTCCTGTAGTTAAGCCCCAACCCATTGTGTGATATTTGTTTTAGCTGCTGGGAAAGTGAACCAGACTTTGAGTTCTTGGATACTTCCTCAAGGTCACTGGACATGTGTCCATTTTGTAGTAGCCTCCACTCTGCTTTAGAAATAATTTTTATGCTTGAACAATTTTACAGAAAGGACTGAGGGGTATTTTAAATTTGGATAGCATTATTTTCCTTCTGGCTGAGACATAAAATTGTTAATCACTTGCACAATCTTTCTTTCACTGAATAGGGAAAGGCATTTTTAATGTACTCAAGGTTCTAATTGTTAATACAAAGTACAATAAATTCATATTTCCCCATTTTCCCAGATTTTTTAGGATCCTCTGCAGTGTATTAACAATTTTAGATATTTTTAAAATTCAAAATGGTTTTTAAGCATAAAAGTAAAACATATTGGGCATATTATATTTTAAACTGTAGCTAAGAAATTGTTTAGAAATAGTTTTCCTGTGTTTTTTGAACTTTCAGACATCCAGTACAGATAGACAACTATTGCTTGACTCGACAAAGTTGAAAGATACTGCCAAATTCACCTATTTAGATGGTATGTGAATTGTAAATACAAATTTTTAAAAATTAGCTCCAAAGACTTTGGACAGAATGTGCTGTCAAAGAGAATTAAAATTTAGACTAAACTAAAACTTTGTAAGGTTGGAGCAGAATCTAGAGGTATGTTTCTTCTGCATCTGACTGTGAAGTTGCATCCATGTTTCCTGCATTCCCTACTACTGAGCACTATGTAACTACTTGCAAAGTGATGCTCTCAAAGTCCCCCAGCTGTGCTTACTAGTGAAATTTCACTGATCTAGATAGGTATATAGAATCTCTGACAGCAGGATATCTAGCCAAGCAGCTTTTGTGGAGCCAGCAAGAAATCAGTAGAAGAATACATTAAGAAATGAGAAAAATAGCCTGCCCATTAGGCATGAATGTAGATTCAAGGGATACGGTCACATTTTGTACCAAATCTTGAGATTCACCAGGTGTCTGTGTAGCAAAGTTGCAAACCATGGCCATTATGCAAATTGCAGCTCCAACCACTAAGCAAGTGACCACCTCCTGTGTCTATCTTGTAGATGTATCTACTAATCATCCAAGATATGCTAGACTGCTTTACATTCTTGCAACTAATGACATCATTTCTATAAGAACAAGTCTTTTTTTCCCTATATTTTTCATCTCTTTTCATTCATCGATAAAGATATTCCCCCAAATAGGACAAAAAATACATTTATATGTTGCCAGTTACCTCACTGAGAGGCTGCTCAAGGAGTTCATTTATTAAAATCAACAGTCTCTAAGTCAGGTGGAAGTTTGTAAAGGAAAATGGGTGGAGTTTGTTCAACGAGGGGATTTGGGAGAGGGAATATAAGACTTGAACCCCACAGCACTCCAAATTAGGTGAATACACTTATGGCAGCCCAATAAATCTCAAATAATATTGCTGCTAGTTAAATAAAAGGCTCTCTTGTATGGAATAAACTCCGGGGAGAGTCTTTTGCTAACATTTTCTGGAAAACAAATTCTGACCAATTTTTTATTATTGATATTTCGTTGAAGATGTGTAGGAGTCTACCATTGGGGATTTTACTTGTTTTAAAATGGGATTTGCAAACTTGAAGTCAGAATTCCCAATTTTTCTGGGAGGTATGTAGGAAAAACAAACAAACATAAAAACCAAGAAAATAACAAAAAAAATTTAAGCTGACATTTAAAAATTGGAGGTTTTAATTTAAATATCTGGGTTTCTGACTTCTTTGGAAGACGTGGAAGTTCAACCATGCTGACCCTGCTTTCTCTCATGGCAATGTTTTTCTAGGCTTGATCACACTGAAGTGAGCATGTTCTCTTCGCTTTGCTACAGGCGCCAAGAATTCCTGTTATCTCTCTAAAACTGAGGTGTATGCGGTAGTTTGCTGAACATTATTTACTACCTGCCTTTCCAGAAAATAAAAAGCCCTGATTTGTAGCAATTGCTGATTTCCCACCATGGCCAATTTCAAGTTTACAAAGTGAAATCGCTGAAGGAGGTGGAGGGAAGAGATACAAACCATCCAGGCTAGTACAGGCTGGTTCCAGCACACCCCTGGCAATTTCATTTATTATCATGCTTTATGTTATTTTTCTCCATTCCTTGTTCTAATAAAAATTGGAAACATGAAATATAGACTAAAGGACCACCTATTACAAGAAAAATGCCAGGGAATATGTTTTTGGTCTACTATGAAAATCAGCACATTTTATTCTTTCATGGTACCTGTCTGATCCTTTTAGGTATTTTTTTGCTACCTCTGGCCTAAAGAACCTTGTGGATCCAAAAAAAAAAAAAAAAAAACCACATTCCAGACTAACTCCCAGGATGCTTGAATTTCAGTTTTCTGGTGCTTGCTTGTCTGATTTACATCAAGTCATTGACCCCTGGCCTTTTTAAAAAATCATAGGATGTTACAGTTGGAAGGACCATAGAGTATCTCTCTGTCCAACTCTATTGGACCCAGTTTGTGTGCCACCCTAGTCCTTGGTAATGTGCCTAATGGAAAGCCTTGCCACCAATGCCACTTCATCTCCTAACCCTTCCTCTGTTGTGTTGGGACCTGGCCCCAGTGGCTCTGACACCCAGATCTAACTATTTATTTTTGGATGAACATTTTAATAATTGTACTATTAACTATAGTCCATGGTTTACAATGAGGTTCACTATGTTGTACAATCCTATGTTCTTGATTTTTAAAAAAAAATTTAATCAAGTAACATATATATAAACTAAAATTTCCCTTGTTTAACCACATTCAAGTATACAATTCAGTGCTGTTAATTATGTTCACAGTGCCAGGCCCAACTTTTAGGTCCAAGCGGACAAGGTTCACAGAGGCCTCTTTCACACTTCCAGGCTTAGAAGTGCCACCCACATAGAAGATATGGTCTGGTTCCTTTCCCAGCATTTGCATACAGGACAGATAATACAAACAAGAAGTGTTCAATGGTAACCACCCTGCTGGCTGGCTCTAACCATTGAGAGAGGAGAGGTCAAAGAAACCTGTAAGGGAATTCTCTGCTGATGTTTTAAGGTGCCATTTTTCCACATGGCCTATCTGGAAGACATCCTGTCTCTTGTGCTCTCTTGTGAAACTTCATGATGGCCATGCCCTGTGTTTTCTTTCCCTCCTTCCCTGTATTTTCTCTCTTCCTTTGTACTCTTGCTGCCTTGGAATTGCATCTTCCATTAAAGCCCTAGTATGTGAGATTTGCCTCTCAGGTGGATTTTAAGAAATTGGGACTAAGATACAAGTGCCTTTTCAAAGCAGGAGTTCTGATAGATGGTCTGGTAACTTCCACTTGAGTAAATACTTACATATTCTAAAAATCAATTTTAATTATTAAGAAGTTAGAATCATCAGAAGTTTACAGGATAAGCTTAAATTCCAATTTCATGTGTATTTAGCAATTGAGGAAGTATTGCCAATTGGTTAGGCACTGGGGATGTTGCAACTAGGGAGATCTGAGATCAAATCCTTTTGCCAACACTTGATAGGTGTGTGATCTTGGGCAAATTTATAGAATCTCTGCCAACTTCAGTTTTCTTAAAATAAGAGGCCTATAGCAATTGATTACAAGCCTATTATTATTGATTCAAACCACCATGGCCTCCAGGAACTTAGAGAAACAATGAAAACGAGGGCAAGGGGCTGAAGGTGAATGCATTGTTCAGCTTTCTTTGTGCTCTGCATTAGTCAAATGAATTTCAGTAGGGAAATTATCTGATATATCTATATGGAAGACTGGAGGTTAAAAGAAAATTGCAGTCAAAACTAGAAACTGCATTTGTACTCTTTAGCTTGTCAGCTAAAAAACAACTAAGAGGTTAGTAAACTGCACCTAGGAAAGTGAGATTAGATGTGACAGCTTTGCCAGGAGACCTTCTTGGGGCTGTGGAAAAAAGCAGAGAAAAGAGAAAGATATTTTGGTTTCTCTTCCTCTCTTTTAGAGATGGCTTCGGGAAAGCCTACATGTTGAGAGCTATCACTTCCAATACTGTTTTTTGTTTCTTCTGAGAAGTTTACTAATAACTGTTTTTCAGTTTGAAATATTGAATATTTGATTTTAAAACATCCAAAATTCTAATAGAGGAAAATAAGAGATGTGAGAGAAATACTCCAAGATAAATTAATTTTTCTTGCTAACTTGGTATCAGTTAAAAGGAATATTTTGTTTGAAAAATTACCTATTATTGTATTTTGTTAGATTTAATATTATGAAATTGGAGCTTTGTGACAAAACAAAATACATTTGAGATTAAAAATATCTTTCAGAAAATCAATACATTTGTATGTGCTAGTCTATACTATATAATACAAGGTTTGAACCACTCTCTATTTTGTAATATTTTCACTTTACATAGAAGGAAATTGAGATTCTAAGGACATTTGTTGGTTCAAGGTTGCAGTAATAGAATGTGGGTATCATTAGGCTGGGTTCTCAGGTGCAAACCTTAAAATCCATTCTAGTAGAAAGGAATTTATTATAGGTTATTAGATAGTTGATAGAACATTTGAGCAGCTGGAGACAAAAGTCAAGGTTGTATTTCCTGGAACAATGACTGAAGCCATGCTCCTCAACTGATGCACCAAGCAATAAGTGCCAGAAACTTGACCTTGTTGCACTGATGCCTCTTGAGAATCTGGAACATGATCTTGCAACCATTGCTGCCACAGGAAACCCAATGCCTGCCATTCTCTTTGCCAGCAATGTGGAATCTGTGTACAAAGGCTGTTTCCACAGATTGCTTGCTTCTGAATTGATGGCTTAGTGGGTGCATCTCAGTGTGAAGCACATATCATATATTTGTGTTCTGGTTCCAATTTGAGTTTGACTTCAACATTGGGAAGGTGGGACTCATAACATGGGAGACCCCCTAAATAAGGGAAAGTTATTCACAACCACTAATACCCTATATTTAATAAAATTGGGGAATTATAATTCTAACCTATCAGGTTCCAAAGTCTGTGTTCTTAACCATTATGAAAGTTTGAATGTGGTGAATCCCAGAAACGAAATTGTTTTTGAACTAATCCTTTCCTAGGGTGTGGGGCCTTTCTGATCGGACTACATCAGTGAGACATGACGCAGGTTGGGTCTCCACCCTCTTGTAGGCCTTATCTAAGCAGAGACACAGAGAGAGACACACAGAGAAAGGATGTCACCATTTTTGATTCTGCCATGTGAGAGGGGACTTGGGGATCGCTAGCAGCCAAAGCTTAAGCACGAAGCCCCCAAGAGGCTGGGCCCCCAGAGCAGCTCAAGGCTGAAGAGAAGAGTCATGCCTGATAGCCCACAGCTGAACTCGGGGAGAAAGCAGAGCAGATGAGACTGTGAGAGGAGAACCAGAAAGAGGCAAGCCCTATGCCCTCCACTGAGCTCCAGGAGACTGTAGATTCTGGTGGGGAAGGCAGGGATTTTGACTGAGATCACTGTCCATTTTGCTCCACCATGTGGCAGACCCCAATCACTAGTAGCTGACTCTGGCAAGAAAGCATCTCTGCTGATGCCTTGATTTGGACATTTCATAGCCTCAGGACTGTAAGCTTTTACCCTAAATAAAATCCCCTTTATAAACACCAACCCATTTCTGGCACTGTGCATTGGCAGCCCTGTGGCGAACAAAGACAACCATGATACTGTGTGTCCTCAGAACTACCTTTGCAGTTCTCAGAGGTTGATTTTTGAACCATTAGCATCAGCATTACTTGGACACTTGTAGAAATGAACATTTTTGGGCACAAGCCTAGCTCTACTGAATAAGAAACTCTAGGGGTAGAGCCCAGCAATCTGTGTTTAAGAAGTCCCCGGTCATCCTGACCTGCTAAAGTTTGAGAACTACTACTGCCCTATACGATATCTTACATAGGACTGTAGTTGCCTCTTGAGGGACTTTCTACTTTTTGGAAGCTGAGGAAAATGATACAAAATTAATATAGAAACCATGGACAACCATTAGCATACTTTTACATAGTTCCTTTGTGTCATACAACTGACCGTAGTTGAAAATATATAAAATGGAGAGAAGATAGTTTCAGGCAGTCTTTTAAATGAAGATGATGGAGTGCCAGAGACTGTAATTCTTTATACTACAGTACAGGTGATCCCTCTATAGCCAAACACTTGAGATTGTGCATCTTTCATTTGCACAAGCCCAGGAGAAGCGCCGAAGGTTAGCTACTCACAGGTGTTTTAGCAAAACAAAGATCATTTGCCTCTGAGGATGGGTATCTGAATTAGAGTTGGAGTTAAGGATACCTATTCTGCTGGTCTGTATGTGCTCTGGCCTTTGTGAATTTAGAACTGTGGGTTTGCTATAAATTATTAGCAACATACAATTTGATGGAAAAAGAGGTATTCAGGTAGATTTGAAAAGTCCTCATTCACTTATTCATCAAATATCAAGTTGCTAGTGTTTGTAAAACATCATGCTAGGGGCAACCTTTGGGCTAGAATTGAAAAAAATTGTATTAGAGAACTGAATTATTCCTATATGTATCATGTATGGTTTACTAATATTCAAGGAATAAGAATCAAGTAAAATATTTAACTCAAAAATTAAATAGGGAAACGGACTTGGCCCAGTGGTTAGGGCATACGTCTACCACATGGGAGGTCCGCGGTTCAAACCCCAGGCCTCCTTGTCCCGTGTGGAGCTGGCCCATGCGCAGGGCTGATGCGCGCAAGGAGTGCCCCGCCACCCAGGGATGTCCCCCGCGTAGGGGAGCCCCACGTGCAAGGAGTGCTCCCGTAAGGAGAGCCGCCCAGCGCGAAAGAAAGTGCAGCCTGCCCAGGAATGGCACCGCCCACACTTCCTGTGCGGCTGACGACAACAGAAGCGGACAAAGAAACAAGATGCAGCAAATAGACACAGAGAACAGACAACAGGGGAAGGGGGTGGGGGGAATTAAAAATAAATAAATAAATCTTTAAAAAAAATAAATAAATAGCCATTAGCTTAGCCAATATCAATTAGCTTAGGTATTATTAATTGTATTAGCTAATATCAATCATAATAATATGATTGATGAATGATGAGCATTGATGGAATGAAGATGATGAGTAAATCACTGCCCTTGTCTTAGGAATTTGTATTCTATGGGGGACAGGCATGGATAATTTCTATATATTATGATTCATTTAATGCCTAGAGATATGTGAAATAAGTGACATACTAGATACACCTGAGCCCAGTCAATGGCACCCTATTTCATCAGAATGTGTGTGGGGGGGCAAAATGATTTGTTCCAGGTCCATGTTTCAAGGGTGATTCTGCTCTTTTGGTGCTAGAGAACCAGATCCTAGAAGGGACAGAAACAGTTATGTTATTCAGCATCTGCAGAGGAGCTGACAGTGCAAAGTCTGTACTAGCCAGGAGTGACTGTATACTTGGAACTATGTTGGGACACATTCAGTGGATTGTGGGAGCTAACAAAGGTAATAGTGGGTTATCTGCCTCTTAGGTTTTTTGGTTTTGAAGCTAATGAATGAACCCCTGAGACACAGAGACAAAGTGACTTGCCCAAGCAAGTAAGTGGTAGGGCTCTGGCTCTAGAATGCCTGCTCTTAAACATTATGTTAAACTGTTGATCTAGTCACCATAATAATTCTATACTGATTTAATAGGTAAAAAATCTGAGGTTTAGAGAGATTATGTGCCCTGGATCAAACAGCTATCAGCTCTGTTAGAGCCAGCTGAGCTTAATTCCATATTGGTTTGGCTCCAAAGCCAAGCAACACTGGTTAATTACTGTTGGGAAGAACAATTTTTACTTCAACTATTCAAGATATAGATTATTATTTTTGGCTCACATTGTCCAAATTCACATGGACAAGAGTAAACAATTTTCAACAGCGCAGCTGGGAAGACAACTTGAGTGTAGCTTTTAGGGCTAATTCATTCTGGCAGGTCCTTCAAGAGTTGCTAGCGTGTGCTTGAGGAGTGATAATGAAAAAAAAAATTAATAATTCCCCTGCCTAATTCAACTTTTTTGCATGTTCTCAGATACAGAACTATACAGTCTGCACTTAGTACAGGTCCTAAGTGATTCAAACCTTTATTTAAAGGCAATTTTGGCCTTTTCCCAGGTTTATCTGCAGCCCGGAATAACCTTCCTTCTGGCTGAATTAGACTTCTCAATTTTCATTGTAAAATGCCTGCTTGCCTCTTATCTTTCTTGTTTCTGAAGGCTTTCACTTCTCTTTCAATTGACAGTTTCATGCTTGTACTCTGGGCACTTGCTAGAAATTAAATCTTGAATTGACTGTTAGCAGGGTTACTATGAAATATACATGATGCCAATAATAATTTGGGCAGGACTGGCTACCTAATTTGCAGGACCCAGTGCAAGATAGAAATACAGGGCCTCTTGTTAAAACTTAAGAATTCAGGATGACCCCCAGCATTAAATCCAAATGCGGGGTCCCTTTTGAATGCAGGGCCTTGTAGGGCTGCAGATTCCTTAATATCTATGTTCTAGTGGTCTTCTCTTAAAAAGCTTTCACTATTTGTGATGAAATAGGGGAAAAACATTAGAATTATGTTGTGAACTTCTTATACATTTCATAAAATTTACCAAAAGCCCTAACCTTTCAACTTAAGTAATGTTCCTGCCATTTTTGCTATTCCAAATAGCCTTTCATTTTGAATGATCATGAAGGTAGATGTAAAATATCCTTATCTGACAACAGTAACACTTGCCAACTCTGCCTCCTTGTTCACCACCCCTCTCCACCTCCATTCCAATTTTATTCATTGAAGAATTCCTAAAGTCTTTGAACCACAGGTCAAAGATTCCCAGTGAGAATCCATTTCATAACTTTCCCTAAATTTTTGGTCAGATGGCATCTCTAGGAAGTAACATTAAGAGGTTTATTATTTAAACTTTATGAAACTATTGCTCTGTCAGTTTTCATCAAAAGTTGTTGACAGAGGACCCCATAAGTAGATAGTTTGGCCAACCTCAAAAAAACCAGAGCTAAAGATGTTTCTCATCCCATTTCTTAAAATTTTCTCTATATATGAGGATCCACAAAATATACTCTTCTTAGGATTTAATGCCAACAAAATGCCAACAAAAGTTTATCAAAAGATGAACTTGCCTGCAAACAAAGAGAAGTATAGAAATCCACAAAGTTTAGGTGAATGTGAACACTAAATGTCATCTTCAATTACAGAACTCTTTTATACCATTTTTCCAGGATCTCTCTTTCCTTACTCTAAACCAGGGGTTCTTTACCTTTTTTCTTCCACAGACCCCTTTGCCAGTCATGTGAAAGTCCACCTATACTGTTACTTAATAAATATATCACACCTGCACTGATATGTCCCCACAAGAATTTTTTTTTTTAATTTCAGTTCTAAACAGTTTCTGCTCTTGTGTTGAAAAATTTGTATTTTAACGGCTCTTACTCTGTTTTTAACGTTCTTATTGTAAAACATTTCTTATCTATTTTTTTTTAAGCATAGGGTGGCTACAAATTTTAGTAATCAAAACGACTAGATACTGTGTGTAGAGAAATGTTTGGAAAGGAGCTTTGTAGAGCTTTGTCATCTGGAAGGGGTAATACTCAAATCGAAGCTGGATACTTTTTTTCCTGACAGCTTCTGTATCTGCCTCATTTGCAGTTTTTTCTCATATGATCATGCCAGTTGGTAGTAATGAAACTAAGATGAGGATGACTTAGCTTTTTGGCATACGCTATGAACCCCAGGGTCTGTAACAATGACAACGAGACTGTCATTCTTTTCACTCAGATTTGTAGTCAGTATGAAATATGAAGTACTATTCTTTCTTCTCTGGAATATAAACTGCTTTGCAAATTTTCAGTTTCAAATGTGAAAAGTAATCCTGGATTGAGCTTGAACATGCATAGGCAAAAATTGATGTCTTTTGAATACTACAGAAGGGACCCTCCAGCTGGTCTGGTTTAACCTCACCTTAAACATATGGCGTCTTAAACATAAGGCTTTAAAAATGTTTCCTTTCATTTAATCAGTGACTTACAGATAAATAGATTAAAATTCAGTAAGCAGTCCTCTATATTCTTGAGAAGATGCTGCATACTTGCAGTGTGATTATCTATTAGGAAATATGGTGGACTAGTGCTTCCACATTCCAAAAGAAGAATTAAATTCATTGAGTAACCTACTACATGTGAAACATTGTCCATACATTACTTCATCTTCATAATAGCTTCATGAAAATATTATCATATCCATTTATTATATATGAGGAAAATGAGACCCAGAGGACTAAATTGTCCATTAAGACATAACTAATAATTTACGGAACTGGAATGTGATGCTAGACTTGTCTGATTCCAGACTTTCGTTTTACCACACCTCTGGGTAATGGAGTTAGATGCCAGAGGTCTTCAGGGCCCTTGCAGGGAGGGCGCGTGGAAGTTGAGCATATTGTCTCATGTATTACTGAAATGTTATCACCAAGCTCTACCTTACTGTGTAAAGACTTTCCTATCAGAGCCAGTCCAATTATCTTCCTAGAACTTTCAGAGCTTATTGAAAACCACAGCTGTCATTTTTGACAAAAATAAAGTTAGGAAACCTTGGATTTGACAGAAGGCCCCTTTCTCCCATTAAGCTCATTTATTAATTCATTCGATAAAAAAAAAAAATTCTTTCTATGTGCAGAGTGCTGTGCCAGATCCTAGGGACATAGTAATACATAAGAAGCACATGGTGCCTTATGGAGTTGTTTCTTGGGAGAAATGTATATTAAGCTAATAATCACACAAGTAGTTGATTAATTAGAATTATGATAAATACTGCAATAGACAAGTATGGGGTATTATGAGAGTGTTAAAAAAGAAAACTAACCCAGTCTGGGATTGAGTAGTGGTCAGCTAAATGAAGGGAGTGGGATGGACTAAGCATTCCAGGCAGAGGTCAGATGGGTTGTATAATTATCCCATGGAAGCAAGCAACTCGTCTGTTAGGAGAGTGAGAGAACAGGGTATGGGCATTGTGATTACTTGGGGTTATCAGACACTTTCAGTCAAACTCAAGGTTTTGTTACACAGTATAAAGCTTGCACAATACCTGCATATAGTAGCAGCCACATACATTTTTCCTGAATTTTCAAGTTCTCTATTACTTTGTAACAAACCATTCCCAAATTGGTGACATAAATCATCAGCAATTTATCATTGCTTCTTCTGGTTCTGTGAGTTGACTGGGCATAGGTGGGTGGTTCCAACAAACCCAGATAGAAGCTGCAAGCCTTCTTATGAGCTCTCCTTGTAAATCCTAGAATTTCACGTCAACTATATTCTATTGGTCAAAAAGTCACTAAGGCCAGTCCAGATTCAAAGGGAGGTGAGTTAGACTTTAACTCTTGGTTTGGGAAGGGGTAGTTCACATTGAAGAAGAGCATGAAGGAAAATATTGTTGCCGCCATCTTTGGAAAACACAATCTGCTAAGCCTAATAAAGAAATTGGATGCTAGTCAGAACTGGGATACACTCAGGAGGGCTGGTTTGTCTGCTCCATATGGTACCAAGTTTCTGATGTAATTCATATTTTAAGAGCTGCAAAGATTAGGTATGTCCCTCCTCTTTGTATCAGAACTTACACTGATTTATTTAATAAATATGATATGGGTGTTGAAGAGTTTATGCATGCCAAGTATTTTTGGTCAACTTATTTCTCTAAATCTCAGTTTTTAAAAACAATTCTGTTAAAAATATAGATGTAAAATTTGTCTTATTTGCTCTATTAGGTTGTGGTTTGTCAATAATTCATCTATTCAGCAAACAATAACAACTACAGCAGCAGAAGCACATACTTGCTTACTATTTGCCTGACACTATTTTAAGGACTTTATATTAAACCCTTATAACAAGAAGAAGGCCAACTTTGTGTCAGGAAGCTTGCTGTGTTCTGGGATATGAATACTGACAGAAAGAGATACAGTGCTGCCCTCATGTGTTTATAATATAAAGGAGGGGCTAGGCATTAATCAAATCATCTCACAAATGTGAATTTATAACTAGGTCACAAGACCATCTGATGGGGAGAATAGCAGTTCAGTTTAACGAGCAACTACTATGTGTGAGGCACAAGGTAATTTAAATCAGTACCGTTAGTTTCCACTGTGGATGATGAGTTAAGGTCATTACTTAATTGGGTGTTTGGGGAGATTTTGTAGTGACCTGAATTAATTGTAATTCTTTGGCTAAGTAATCTTCAGAAAGAAGCTGAAATTCAGATTCGATGATGAAGTATCCTCAAGCGTTTTTGAAGAGTTTGTTCTTTGTGGTGTTAATATGAATGGACAGATGTGACTTAAGAATGATGGAAATTGCTTCAAAATGACAATTCTTAGAAAATTAATCTTTCTGGTCCTGTAAATTATAAAAAAGAAAATGCCCCCATTTCCTAGATATGATAAGGAAAGAAATGTTTGGTCTTTCTGCTAAAAATAATTAAGGATTAAAAAAAAAATCCTAAGCTATGATACAGTTTAGAAACCCCAAAATTTTTTATTTGAAGCCAGGGAAATCTGGGTTTGAATCTTATCTCCAGTTTTTACCAAACATCCTGGCTTCAATTTGCATATCTATAAAATGGAGTAATGATATTATCTTCTTGTTATATGAACTGCAAAACACGGTGTAAAACATTACAATGTCATCTTATAATTATACTTTAACACTACTCGGGTTTCACTGGGACTGTAAAATATTATATTTCTACCTTAGAACAAAACCTTTGCATCTCATATATATTCTACTTGAAGATCAATAATGGATTTCAAAATAAAATTGGATCTTGATAATAGTTGTTGAGCTTGTGATTATTTTGTGTGTGAGAACACCTTTAAAAGTGACCCTTTAAATTATAGATGACCAAATTAGTAAATAATTCAATGACTAATCAGCTTATTCAGTTGTATGATAATTTTAGAGAAATATATATAATTGGGAGTCCTATCAATTTTTTTAAAGTTAGGTAGAGAGCAAACATTGTTATAACAAGATATTTACTGTTATTTATCTGAAAAGTAGTCTACATTCAAATATCCATTATGCTTACAATTGACATCTTTTCATAAGCTAGGCATCAACTTCCACCATGGGCAGTCATTCACTAAAATATAATGTAAATGCAATGTGACTCACTGAACATGAAATGATCTTTTTGAGCAAATTAGAAGTGAAGCAAACAATGTCATATAATGTTCTTATACAATTTTGAAACAAAAATGCCTCTAAGAATGTATACTTGATTTATTCTTTGTACACTTAAAATAAAGATGATCCATCTCTTTTGTTTATTTTCACTTTTGTTTTCAAGGAATACTCTCAAGCCAATTATATTATATATATATACACACACACACATACACACACATATATACACATATGTATACGATTGAGAACTGACTCACATGCTTATTGTCTATAAGTGGACATAGGAAGACAGTTAGCATTGTATCTCCTAAATTCATTGATCCTGTTCTCTTGGCTTTTCCTTGCATTGTTCCATTTAGAAGATGTAAGTATCATTATTTAGAGCCCAACTGGCCCCAGGATGCAGTTTTAGCAAGATTCCAGCTTGGCTGCCATTGTTGCCTGGAATTGCTTTTTTAGAGCCAAACTGTTTTTCTCTCAAACAAGTTTAAATTTAATGTCAAGGGTGAAACAGCTCTCTAATTTTCTCCATGCCTCCATGAAACATTTGGCTATTACATATTACCCTTGAAATGGACCAATACAAGATCATGTTGGGAATTTTTGCAAATTTTACATCAAAGAGCTGTCCAGACAGGCTGTGAAGTTAAGAGACCCAGCTGCTGAGAATGATAAAACTGCCAGTAACAGCTTTGTTGCCAAAGCCTTGGAACCTTGTCTGTCTTGCTCACTGCTGGATCCTTGGCTCCTTGAACAGTATCAACCTTAGAGTGGGCACATGATGAACATTTGTTGAATGAAGGCAGGGAGAAGCATGGAAAACATAAGGGCTCAATGCCTTGAGAAATGCTTCCAAACACTACTCCACCACATACAACTTAGTGATTACAGTAATAGTTATTATTGAGTGCTTATATGTGCCAGGCATTGTACTAAGATTATGCATACATGCTCACACATGGATCCATTGACAGATATACACACAGGCACATATGTGCACACACATATGTATGTGTATATTTATGTAATTTAAACTTTAGAATGACTCTAGTAAGTACTATTATTATCCTCATTTCAGAATTGGGTAAACTGAGACTTTAAGAGACCAAGAAGCATATCCAAAGTAACACAACCAATTTAATGGCAGAATTGGCATCCCAGATCATGTCTTCCAGTTCCAAAACTTGCATGATAAACCCACTATACACTAAGAGGTAATAATACCTCTTTCTCTGTCTCCTACTTCAGATTTATTAAACATGTCCATAGTTATAATCCATTTGTAGCAGTTATAGCTCTCAGATTTAATTCCTCTATTCATTCACATGTCTATCTCTAGTAGAATATAAGGTCCATGAGAAGTGTGGTATTGTTTATTTTGTGTACCATGTGAGCATCTAGAGAGTGGAACATGGTAAGTACTTGTATGAATGTATAACCCTCATCTATAGTCCTTGTTTGAATGATTAGGCTCAGTTTGGAACTGTATATACCCCAGAAAATCCTCTTCTTAAAGCTAATCAATTCCTGTGGGTATAAACCTATTGTAAACAGGACATTTTGATGATGTTAATTCAGGTAAGGCATGGCCCAGGGTCTTTAAAGGAACTTAATCCTTTTACTGGACTCCTTTATAAATGGAATGGAAAGAATATGAGTGTGTGTGCCATGGAAGCAGGAAGCTGAAATCAAGCAGAAGAGAAGGGAGAGAGACAAGCAGATGCTGCCATGTACCTTGCCACATGGTGGAGAAGCTGGCTGTTGGTCTTTGGGAAGAAAGCAACACTTTGATGATGCTGTGATTTGGACATTTTTCTCAGCCTCCAAACAAACTGTAAGCTAATAAATTCCCATTGTTAAGCCAAGCAGCCTCGGAAACTAAAGCACCATTCAAGTACTCAGACAATACAGCTAAACATCATCTCTGATCCATTGTTCAATCTCTATCACCACCTTTAATTGCCCAGGTTACGTTTATCTCTCAAAATCACTCAAATATTTGCGGGTGGGAGCTAGTTCTACCACCAGTGCATTAGTTCAGGCCCTTAACCAATTCTCTCTCTCTCTCTCTCTCTCTCTAGTAGCCTTCTTTTTTATTTATTTATTTCTCTCCCCTTCCCCTTCCCCCCCATTGTCTGTTCTCTGTGTCTGTTTGCTGTGTATTCTTCTTTGTCCGCTGCTGTTGTTATCAGTGGCACGGGAATCTGTGTTTATTTTTGTTGTGTCATCTTGTTGTGTCAGCTTTCTGTGTGTGCAGTGCCATTCCTGGGCAGGCTGCATTTTCTTTCACACTGGGTGGCTCTCCTTATGGGGCACACTCCTTGAGCGTGGGGCTCCCCTACACAGGGGGCACCCCTGCATGGCAGGGCACTCCTTGCGTGCATCAGCACTGCACATGGGCCAGCTCCACACAGGCCAAGGAGGCCTGGGGTTTGAACCAGGGACCTCCCATGTGGTAGACGGATGCCCTAACCATTGGGCCAAGTCTGCTTCCCTCTAGTAGCCTTCTAATCCATCTTTCTGACTTGTTTCCCCCCTGCTGTGATTCACAAAAACTTCTAGAGCAATGGCTTTCAACTGGGGCAAGTTGCTCCTCTCCCGGTAAAATTTGCCAATGTCTGGAGACATTTTGGTTTTCATAACTGAGGCTTGCTACTGGCATCTAGTTGGAAAATGATAGTGATGCTCTAAACATCCTCCAATGCACAGGACTGTCCTAAGAACAAAAAAAATTAGCCAGCCAAAGTGCCAACAGTATTGAGGTTGAAAAATCCTGTTCTAGAGAAACCCTTCTATAACCTTATTCTAATTTGTGTCTAGTCAAACCCTTTCAACAAAGCCCTCTGTCAATTGGGTAAAACTCAAGGTTCTTAACATGGCCGATGGAGTACATCATGGCTTGCTTCCTGCTTACCATTTGAGCTACATTTCTCACCCTTCCAAATATGCATGGCATTCTAGGTACATCAAGCAATTTGCAATTTCTCAAACACTTCCTTTTGTTTCCTTTCTATAGATAAATGTAATTCACTGTTGTTTACTTGTTAGAGCTCATATAAGAATCTAAGATATTGCCTCAGACCATCCTAGGTAGAGTTATTCAATAAATATTTTGTTTGGATACTGTGCTAGTCCCTAAGGATAAAGCAGTGAATAAAACAATCATACTTTTTGTCTTCTTGGAGCTTATGATCTTCATCTAATGTAACTGAACCTTCCACCTTTGAGTGCTTAGAGCTGTCTCTTCCACTGCTGTTAGACCACTAAACACAAAATCACAATGCAGTTATTACTTCAAATAAAATGGGAAATGCTTACTTGAGGTCATCTAATCTCAGTTCATATTCAAAGCAACCACCACAACATGGAGCCTAGAGTGCCTACAACTGAAAGCAGGAGGATTGCATCCAGTAACCATGTGGAATCTGAACCTCCTCTTGACATAGAGGTGCAACGGATACAACCAATCCAAGGACCTCAGAGAAAAGGTGGCAATGGAGTGGGAAAAGTGGACATGGTGGCTGATGGGTATGGGGAATGGCAGGAAGAGATGAGATGTGGAGGCGCCTTTGGGACTTGGAGTTGCCCTGGATGGTGCTTCAGGGGCAATCACCGGACATTGTAAATCCTCCCAGGGCTCACTGGATGGAATGGGGGAGAGTGTGGGCCATGATGTGGACCAATGACCATGAGGTGCAGAGATACCCAGAGATGTACTTACCAAATGCAATGGATGTGTCATGATGATTGGAGTGAGTGTTGCTGGGGGGGGGAGGGGTGCGGTGGGGGTGGTGGGGTCGAATGGGACCTCATATTTTTTTAATGTAATATTTTTACAAAATCAAAAAAAAAACAAATTTACTTGGTTGTCTAAGAAATGTATATGTGTTTTACAGGTTCCAAACAAGATGCATTCATTGTATTTGGTTTTCTCTTTAAGTCCCTTAAGTGTCTTGGGTTCTTTTAATCAGAGGACTCACTTCTTTCCTTCCCTCCCTTTTCCATTTTCATTAGCATATAGAAACAGTCAGTCAGTTGTCCTGTTGAAGGTAACACATTTACATTTTAGATCTGACATATTCCTCCATTTTTTGGAGGTAACTTTCTCTTCTATTCCTCATGTTCTCTGTAGACAGAAGTTACATAGCTAGGCCTAATTATACTTAGGTATGACTTTTTTGATAAAAAAATTAATAAATGGTGCTGTGTACTTCATATTGTGTCATCATGGGGTAAATGATGTCTGTACATTTTACTTTTAATGATGCCTCTACTGGATTCAGGTGGTGATAGGTGACAGCCTGATTGCTTCATTGTAACTTTCCATCAACTTTGAACTTAAAGATTTTACCACTCCTCAGTGATTACAACATTTTGAAAAATGGTAGCAGTCTTTAATTCTTTCATTTCTTCTGCATTTGTTAGTTGGACTTCTTCCGTATATAATATTCCCCAATGGTTACAGTAAGATACAATTTCCAGCAGGAAAGGCAGCATAAATTTTAATTTTTTCTGTTTAGTCATTGATTAGGAGAAATAAGTTGGTGTCATAACCTCTCAAGTGCTATCTAATTAGTTACTTTGTTTTTCTCTTTATTTGTCTTCATCTTGCACTGACACCCTATCCCCTGCCCAGTATTATTATGAACTCAGGGCTCTTAAATACATGGAGCTATAATATTCTGTATAGATCTTTGTATATAAACAATCAATGTTTGCAATTTTGTTTGACAATTAAAACCTTACTTTTAGAATTTGGGAAAAATGCAACTAGAGAACTGGATGAAATAGTTATTTAAGATAATAGATCTTATGCCCTCTTTCATGTCTCCCTTCAACAGACTTATCTACTATGCACAGGTACTAGACTAAATGCTAACTCAGATTTGTTTTTGACCTTAATATCTTTGAATTATTTTTAATCAGGCACCATTGGAACATGTGACTTACTAGATAATTTAGAGGTATTTTAGAAAGCTCACCTTTATAGAAGGCTGTTTATCAGTGGTTACCATGTAATTGCCCTAATGTGTATACAATTTCCTTGTGTGAATAAGTATTAGAGATCCTAAGACAGTGATGTTTTCTGGATAAGTGTATTAGAAAGGACTTAGCCAAGTGAAAACAGGACCATGGATTTCAAGTAATTATTCCAATTTTGTTTTAATTTTGTCGACTTTTATTATTGGCTGTGACTGCTTTTTTTATTAGGGAATTTGTAGATTTACAGAACAACCATGCAGAAACTACAGGATTCCCATAGACCATCCTGCTATTAACAACTTATATTGGCACGAAACATTTGTTACAATTGATGATAGCATATTTTAATAATTGGTTTTATATTGGCTTAATTTAGGGTCATTGTATAGTAAAGTTCCATGGATTCTTTAAAAAATTTTTATTCTGTTACCATATATAAAATCTAATATTTCCCCTTTTAATTACATTCAGATATATATTTCAGTGCTGTTAATCACATTCACAATGTTGTGCTGCCATCACCATCCATTACCTAAAGATTTCCATCATTCCAAATAGAAACCCTGTACATTTTAAGCCTTAACTTCCGATTTCCTTTCCCCACCCTGGTAACCTATATTCTAGATTCTAACTCTTCCTCCAATATTCCCTGTTGCTCCACGTTTAGCAAGTAGTATTTGTGCTCATCTGCTAACCTTTCGGAATTACGGCATAGTTTAATAAATGTTATATAAAAATGGGTAAGTTAGAGTTGAATTTTCAATATCCTATTTCTGTTTGTCTTAATGTCATATGATTTTACATGGCTGAAAACTTGAAGTTTTCCTGTGCTCTCTTTGTACTCTTATATAGCTCATTACGTCTTAAATTTCCTTTCATTATTGAAAATTGGAATACAGAAACAATCTGGCTTTTCTGCTTGTCACGTGTTAATTTAAAATTTATTTTTAATATAATATAATAATATAATAGATACATAAAATGGTAGTAATAACCGAATTACTAAAAGGTGCTAGTCCTTGTCTGATTCCTTATATTAGCAACTTTTTCTTCTGCATCTGTTCATTGTCTTTTGAATAAGATTGACTTTACCTTTTTTCTTAGCTGCTCTGAAAATATTTATGTGCTATCAGTTCATTTTAATAAAAGATATTCTATATTTATTGATTACTTGTTATGTGTTGTCATAGGATACAGTACTAAGTTTTTAAATATGTTTTATAGTATTTAATTTTTAAAGCATCAAAGTGAGTTTCCAGTATAAATCAAGTCTCTTAAGTTGAATGGGTTTTCATAGAGAACCAGTAATTAGAAGTAAAGCAGGGATTAACTAAAGTCTGCCTGACTCCAAAGCTTATGTTCTTAACTGTACGCTATTGTCATTTCTAAAACAGACCAAAATCCCTTTCCATTGGGAGATATTAATCATCTTTTCCAATTATGATAAATGCTTGT
Source organism: Dasypus novemcinctus (assembly GCF_030445035.2). Taxonomy (NCBI): domain Eukaryota; kingdom Metazoa; phylum Chordata; class Mammalia; order Cingulata; family Dasypodidae; genus Dasypus; species Dasypus novemcinctus. The sequence continues at coordinate 60,085,523 of NC_080684.1, forward strand.
TTACATGATGAACAGATATTTCTCATCATGTGCATGTTCTTAGCTCTTAATAACCTAGAAATCCATTAATTAGTATCAGAGCAGTGTGGTATGTAGGAGACAAAGTTTAATAGCTTAAAATAAATACAGTTATATTCTATTATTTATTTGCTGTGACCCTCATTGGAAATGAAAAGAACCTAAATATGTAGCTCACAAACAACTTCCCCTCTTTTCTCTCTAACTTATAGCTTCTCTCTCTTCAAATTCATTTTTTACTTCTTGAGATTTTAAAAATATCACCTTGTCACCCTCTTCTCAATTCTTCTCAGTTTAGGAAAGAATTCTTCTATTTAGGAAAGGATCATGTTTATTATTTCACAGTGACTTTCAAACTTTTTCGAACACCACTTTCAGGAAGAAATGCATTATACTTCTCAATTTAGAACAGCGCACACACGACAAGTGAGAAGTAAAAATAATGCAGTGCACTCTAATATTTCTATTTCTTTTTTCTTTCATTTAAAAAAATTCTGGTTATGACACGTCAAGTTATTTTTTTTTATTTTTGATCCACTGAGGGTCATCTCTAGCAATAAGAAATTACATAGTTATCTTTGAATTAGTGAAAAAGGGAAATCTGTGGATATTTAGATATTTCTAAATGAATTATTTTGATCCCATCATACATATAAATGTTTGTCACAGTTGCTTTGCTAAGAATTAATTTTGTGGGAATTTGTATTTTAAGAAGTCTTATTAAAGTGCTGACTAATGAAAGAAAGAAGAATAATTATTAGGTCAGAGGAGAATGGAATATAACACTTTGAAAATAATAGGATTAAGATGAATTCTGGATTGTGTATATTTTGACTCATTTAAAAATTTTTTTAGAGTTACTTGGCAGCATCCCAAGTTTCACATGGAGTGGGGAGTAGATCACAGAAAAGAATTTTAATACGGAGTAAAAAATGGGAACTGAAAGGTAATAGAAATACATGTTTGAAGAATACAAAACAAATGTTGGTGAGGATGTGAAGAAATTGGAACCCTCATGTGTTATGATGGTAGTGTAGAATGGTGCAGCAGCTTTGGAAAACGGTTTGGCAGCTCTTCAAAATGTTAATCAAAGGGAAGCAGACTTGGCTCAATGGATAGAGTATCTGCCTACCACATGGGAGATCCAAGGTTCAAACCCCGGGCCTCCTTGACCCGTGTGGAGCTGGCCCATGTGCAGTGCTGATTTGCCCAAGGAGTGCCATGCCATGCAGGGGTGTCCCCTGCGTAGGGGAGCCCCACGCACAAGGAGTGCACCCCGTAAGAAGAGCCACCCAGTGTGAAAGAAAGTGCAGCCTGCCCAGGAATGGCACCGCACACATGGAGAGCTGATGCAGCAAGATGATGCAACAACAACGAAAAAAGAGACAAGCAGACACAGAAGAACACACAGCAAATGGACACAAAGAACAGACAACTGGGGTGGGTGTAGGGGGAAGAGGAGAGAAATAAATAAAAATAAATCTTAAAAAAAATTGTTAATCACAGAGTTTCCATGTGGCCCAGAAATTCCACTCCTAGTTATACATCTAAGGAAAATAAAAACGTTTCCCCACAAAAAACTTATACACAAATGAAAGTTCATAGCAGCATTATTCATAATAACCAAAAATGGAAACAATTCAAATTGCCGTCAAATGATAAATAAACGAAATGTAGTATTCAAAAAAAAAAAAAAGCCTGTCAAACAGGATCACATATTGTATCATGATTTCAATTAGATGAAATGTCCAGAAGAAGGCAAATATTTACAGACAGAAAGTAGATCAGTGGTGACCTAAGCCTGGGGATGGGGTGGGGAATGAGGAGCAACAGCTAATGGATATGGAGTTTCCTTGTGAGGTGATGAAAATATTCAAATATTAGATAATGGTGATATTTGCATAACTGTGAGTGTATTAAAACTCACTGAATTGTACATTTAAAATGGGTGCATTTTATGTTGTGAGTTGGATCTCAATAAACCTGTTTAAAAAGAAATATATGTTTTAGGTTTGAGTAGAAGCATTAAAAAAGTGCTATCATTTGATGAACCAAGCTATAGTACTTATATTTTGGGGATAGATTACATCTTTACTTTTCGTATTAGAATCCTTACCCAAGATGTCTTCACATTCTAAAGAGCACAACCAGCATAGCTATGTGTATAAAATCAGGGTCCATAATAAAAAATGGTATTTTCAGAAATATAATCTAAAACTAAATCCAATAAAATGGCAAAAATAACTCAAGAACAGAAGGAAAGAAATTATAAACAGAATAGTTTTTACAACATAGGCAGTAGATTTCATGTTACTAATTTTGCTTAAAGATTTTTCTAACTACATTTCAAATGAACTGTTTATTTTTTTCTCATAATATAACTTGAGAAGTGATTGCTTCTGGTTCTGTAGTGGTATAATTGCCATTTTAGGGGCTTCTGAAGTGGACTAGAAATGGACACCAGGGTTTTCTTTTCTTTTTTTGAAAATACGTTTTTTTGAATAAACGTTTTATTTTGGAGTAATTTTAGATTTACAGAAAAGTTACATAAATATAGAGTTCCAATAAATCCCTCACTACTTTCTGCTCAGGTTAATGACTTACATTGCCATGGTATATTTGTCATAACTAAGAAATCAATACTGGTATATGACTATCGACTGAATTCTAGACTTTATTCAGATTTCACCAGTTTCCCCACTAATGTCCTTTTTTCTCTTTGAAGATCCAATCCAGGATATCTCATTGCATTTAGTTGTCATGTCTTCTTAGTTTCCTCAGACCTGTGACAGGTTTTCAGTTTTCCCATTTGTGTGTGTATGTGTGTGTGTGTGATCTTGACAATTTTCTGGTTTAGTTATTTTTTAGAATCTCCTTCGATTTATGTTTTTCTGATGTTTTTCTTCTTATTAGATTAGGGTAATTGGATTTAGGGGAAGAATACCACAGAGGTGAAGGTCCCTTTTTGTCACCTCATCAAGGGGTACATGATATCCACATGGCTTTTTTCTGGGAGTATTAACTTTAATCACTCGGTATGGTAATATTTTCCAGGTTTCTTCACTGAAAAGCTATTATTTTTTCCCTTTTACTAAACTTTGGAAGCAAGGGGCATAACTTTTTTTATGATAAAGCTACGTTTCGATTTTTCTGTCCTTTATTTAAACCCTGACACATGTTTTGATTCTGTGAGTAAGGGAATTCTTTCCTCAAACATCTTATCTTTCTGATGACAAATTGTGATTTTCATAATAGACCAATGATTCTACTATCTGTTAGATAGCTTTTTATGTGTAACAATGAGATGTTATTACAATGTAAAAATTCCCATATCAAAGAGAACATATTTTTAGGGCATTCCAGTAAAAAAGCTCTGTCATGAGAATTGATTTATATAAACAATAATGGAAAAAATATTATACCAAAATGGCATTCTGTGTTGCATTTGGTAAGATACATGGATATACTTTTCATGTGTTTGTCTTTCTATTTATGGAATTTATCCTTGGAAATATGACTATTTCATTTTTTTTCACTCCATATACTTTGTAGCTTAAGGAAAACATCAAAAATTGAATTTTCCCCCCTAAGACATTTGCTTTATTTCTTTTTTTTTTAAGATTTATTATTTATTTATTTCTCTCCCCTTCCCCTTCCGCTCGCCCCCCCCCCCCCCCAGTTGTCTGCTCTCTGTGTCCATTCACTGTGTGTTCTTCCATAGCCGCTTCTATCCTTATCAGCAGCACTGGGAATCTGAGTTTCTTTTTGTTGCGTCATCTTGTTGTGTCAGCTCTCCGTGTGTGTGGCACCATTCTTGGGCAGGCTGCACTTTCTTTCACACTGGGCAGCTCTCCTTACGGGGCGTACTCCTTGAGCATGGGGCTCCCCTACGCAGGGGACACCCCTGCATGGCACGGCACTCCTTGCGCGAATCAGCGCTGTGTGTTGGCCAGCTGCACAAGGGTCAAGGAGGCCCGGGGTTTGAACCTTGGACCTCCCATGTGGTAGATGGATGCCCTAACCACTGGGCCAAGTCTGCTTCCCCTGAGGTTTCTCCTACCCAAGGCTAATTTTCCTTGCTCTAGTTCCATCATTTCTTCTCCATGAATTGGTTCTATCAATTAATTCTTCTTTTTATTTATTTTTCAAACTCTCCCCCATTATGGGCTTCTTCACCAAGACTAGAAACAAGCTAGTTTGGCTCAGCTTTAAAATAAACACATACACAGAGGCACCCGTACACACGCACGTATTTTTGTACTTTCAGGCAAACACAAAGTATCTTGCGGCTCAATTGCTTGTGGTCTTTCTCACTCTCTTTGCTTTTCTCCTCAGTGTCTTGTAAGAGGAAGTTTACATTTACCTTTTCTACTTCCTTGTGCCATTTACTCTTTAATCCAATTTGTTTTTAGTTTCTGCCCATATCTCTCTACTGAAACTTTCATCTGTAATCTAATTGTCAAATCAAATGGACTTTTCCTCCTAACAGAGTCTGACAGTAGCAGACATACATTATATATTCAATAAATATAAGTTGATTGAATATTGAAGGAACTTTGGATACTCAAATGAAATATTGGTACATATATAAAAGCCACTCACTTTAATTATGCTTTCTTAATTTATTTCATTTATTATAATGCGTGACTTTTCCCCTTCCATTTACGTGTAGTACTCTCTCATGCATCTGATGTGAGTAGAAATGTCTGGCATATTAGACAATGTATATAGCCTTTGCATTGTATATGTAAGTATTGTTTTGCCACATACTATCTAATTTTAATTAGTTCTCTTATTGATAATTTTTAAAGCAGTTTGCTGAGATATATTCACATACTTTGCCCCAAATCCAAAATGATACATGCGCAAAAATATTCATTACAACACAGCTTGTAATACTAAAAGACTGGAGCCTTCCAAATATCCCATCAATAGAGGAATGATTGAATAACCAAATGATACATTCATCCAGTAGACTATTATGCAGTTATAAAATGGAATGAGGAAAATCTCTACTGTCATGAAGTAATTGTATTAGGTGGGGAATTTCTAGGGAAATTTCTGTTTCTAGGGAAACAGAACCAACAGGAGATAATCTATAACTTTTATGAGATTTTATAAAATTCCTCACACAGCTGTGAGGATGCACAAATTCAAATTCTGTAGGCAGGCAGCAAACCAGGGGCTCAAATGAAGTTCCTTGACAAGTTCACAGGAAACGTTGGCTGTCCAAAGTAGTGCAGAAATACTCCAGGTGCTGAAATCCCTTCCCCTTTTTTAAAGCCTTCAAATGATTGGATGTCACTCATTGCTGACAGCAATCTCCTTGATTTATTGCAGATATAATCAGCCATCTATGCAGTAAACTCACTGATGACTAAAGTCCATAAATATCCTTGTATTACAAAAAAGTTAGGGAAGAAAACAAAGATATTCATTTTGTGTACATAGGCAATCACACTCATAGCAAAACAAGGAAGACATATTTATCACCATTATGGTGATCATGGAACTGGTCATGTGGTTGAAGTTTGTATTTATCTTTACCTTCTGCCACTACCATGTTCCCTTTACCCTCAGCTGGCTGTGGTTCTTTGCCTGGTGGAGTGACCCAAACTTTCATTCCTGAAGATTTTGGGCCATTGTTAGTCATGCTTGGATTGGGCTGTTGCAATTTTCTATTGACTTTAATCACAGGGCATGGTAGTACTAAAAGATGCCCTGGAGGATCTCCTGTATTCCATGCAAATTCTTTATTTAGTTTCCTGAGGAACTGCCAAACTGTCTTCCACAGTGCCTGCACCATTTTCATTCCCAACAGCAATGAATGAATGTTCCTATTTCTCCACATCCTCTCCAACATTTGTAATTTTATGGTTTTTTCTTTGTTGCAGCCGTTCCAGTAGGGTAAAATTATATCACATTGTGGTTTTGATTTGCATTTCCCTAATAACTAGTCATGTTGAGCATCATTTCATGTGATATATAGCTATTTGTATAATCTTTTTGGAGAAATGTCGATTTAAGTTATTGTCCATTTTTTAATTTGTTTTATTTTTTGCCTTTTTATTGCTATGTTGTAGGATTTCTTTATATATTCTGTATATTAAACCCTTATTGGAAATGTGGTTTCCAAATATTTTCTCCCATTGAATAGGTTGTCTTTTCACTTCTTGACAAAGTCCTTTGCAGGAAAGTTTTTAATTTTGAAGAAGTCCCATTTATCTATATTTTTCTATAGTTGCTTATGCTTTGGCTATGAAGCCTAAGAAGTCATTACCTACCACATGATCATAAAGATGCTTCCCCATATTTTCTTCTAGAGTTTTATAGTCCAGGCTCTTATATATAGGTCTTTGATCCATTTAAGTAAATTTTTATTTTTTGAGTTTGAGATAGGGGTCTTCCTCAGTATTTTGCATGTGGGTATCCAGTTTTCCCAGCACGATTTGCTGAACAGACTTATTCTTTCCTAATTGAGTGGACTTGGCAGCCTTATAAAAAGTCAGTTGGCCTTAAGTGTGGGGGTCTATTTCTGAACTCTCAATTCAGTTCCATTTCTTGATAATCTATTCTTGTACCAGTACCATACTGTTTAGACCACTCTAGCTTTGTAAAAAGTTTTAAAGACAGGAAGTGTATTAGGGTGATGCTGGCCTCATAGCATGGTTAGGTAGTGTTCTCTGCTCCTCAATTTTTGGAAGAGTTTAAGCAGGATTGATTTTAATTTTTCTTGGAATATTTGGAGACTTCACCTATGAAGCCATCTGGTCCCGGACTTTTTGTTAGCAAGGTTTTGATGACTGATTCAATTTCTGCTTGTAATTGGTCTGCTAAGGACTTCTATTTCTTGTCAAGTCACTGTAGGTTGTTTGTGTGTTTCCAGGAATTTGCCCATTTCATCTAGATTAATTTGTTGGTATACAATTGTTCATGTGATCCATTTTATTTCTGTGAGATCAGCAGTAATGTCCCCCTCTTGTTTCTTATTTTATTTAATTGCATCTGCTCTCTGTTTTTCTATGTTAGTTCAGCTAAGGGTTTGTCAACTTTATTGATCTTTTCAAAGAACCAACTCTTGGTTTTGTTAATTCTCTCTATTCTATTATTCTCAATTTCATTTATTTCTGCCCCAGCTCTTTGATATTTCTTTCATTCTGCTTGCTTTAGGGTTAGTTTGCTGTTCTTTTTCCAGTTCCTACAGGCATGCCAATAGGTTTTGAATTTCAGCTCTTTTTTAATGTAAGCATTTGTGGCTAAAAATTTCCTCAGCACTGTCTTCACCACTTCCCATAAATTTTGATTGTTTTGTTCTAATTTTTGTTAATATCAAGATAATTATTGAATTCCCTTGTAATTTATTTTGTAACCCTCTGATTGTTTTAAGAGTGTTACTCAACTTTCCTCTATTGTGAATTTTCTAGTTCTCTGCTGTTATTGATTTCCACCTTCATTCCTTTATGGTCAGGTAAGATATATTATTTCAATCTTTCTAAATTTATTGAGATGTTTTTGTGACCCAGCATGGTTTATCCTGGAGAATGATCCATGTATACTTGAGAAGAATGTATATCCTGTTGCTTTGGGGGATGCACTGTTCTGTATATGTCTGTGAGGTCCAGTTCATTTATTGATTGATTTTCTGTCTAGATGGCCTATCTATTGATAAGAGTGATATATTGATGTCTCAAAATGTTCTTGTAGAGGTGTTTATTTCTCCCTTTAGTTTTGCCCCATGTATTTCAGGTCACCATAGTTAGGTACATATTTTGATTGTTATTTCTTCTGGTGGATTGCCCCTTTTCTTAATAAACAGTTTCCTTCTTTGTCTCTTATAAGATCTTTTGACATAAAGTCTATTTTGTTCAATATTAGTATAGCTTTCCCAGCTCTTTTGGTTATTATTTGCATGAAATATCTTTTTCCATTCTTTCACTTTCAACTTATTTGTGTCTTTGGCTCTAAGGTGAGTGACTCTCTTATAAACAACATGTAGTTAATCATGCTTTTTTATCCTTTCTGCCAACCTGTGTCTTTTGATTAGGGAATTAACTCCATTAAAATTCAGTGTAATTGCTGTAAATTACTTTAACCATTTTTTGTCCTTTTTTTTAATTGCGATGTCTTGTTTTGGCCTCTCTTTTCCTTTATAGAAACCTCCTTTTCTGTGTTGATCTTTTGTGACGTATCTGACTGATCTGTTTCTCATTTCTTTTTCTATATATTTTTAGATACTCTGTGGTTCCCTGAGGTTTATATTACAAATTTTCTCATGTATCTATAAGGTACTAATTTGAAAAGGTCCCAAATTAGTTTCAATAGTGTGTACATTCTCTGCTGCTATATCTGTGTTTTCCCTCTTTATGTTGTTTTTGTTCTACTTTACCACTTTATATTTTGCATGTCCATTTTTAGGAAATATGCCTTTTTCTTGTTCAATTTTATTCTGATTCTTATAGCAATTAAAGAGTGTAGATATATATTGGGGATATAATACTATTGGGCTTGCATTTACCGTTTTAGTTACCCTTAGAGATGATCCTCATTTCTTCACTCTACTCCAAGCCACTCTCTTCTGTCTCTTCCTTTCAACCTGCAGAATTCTATCCAATAATTCTTGTAGGGCAGGTGTCATACCACTGTATTCCTGACTCCATGGTTTCTGATATGAAATTTTCACTTAGTCTTATTGAGGATCCCTTGTATTTGATGAACTGCTTTTCTTGTGCTGCTTTAAGAGCTTTTTCTTTATCTCTGGCATTTGATATTCTGATTAATATGTGTCTATCATTAGATCTATTAGGATTTATTCTGTTTGGAGCATGTTGAGCTTCTTGGACCCCTATGTTTAATGTCTTTCATAAGATTTGGGAAGTTTTCAGCCATTATTTCCTCAAATATTTTTTCTGCCCCCTTTCCTTTCTCTTCTTTTGGGACACCCATGATGCATATGGTTCTATATTTCAAGTTGTCATTCAAATCCCTGAGACTCTGCTCAATTTTTTTCTCTATCTGTTCTTCCAACTGTATAATTTCAATTGTCCTGTCTTCTAGTTTGCTGATTCTTTCTTTTACCAGTTTAAATCTGCTGTTGTGTACTTCAAGTATATTTTTAAATTCTCCTATTATGCCTCTCATCCTCATAATTTCTATGTTTCTTTGTATACCTTCAAATTCTTCTTAGCTCACACACTGTCTTCTTAATATCCTTTATCTCTTTAAGCATATTTTCATTCATCTCCTTGAATTTACATAGGAAATTTGTGTGATCATCTATGATTTATTTTTCCAACTTCTGATTCTCTCCTGAAGTTTTAATTTGTTCTCTTTACTGAGCCATGTCTTTCTTTTTCTTAATATGGCTTTTTGTTGTTGTTGTTGCTGCTGCTGTCTAGGCATCTGATTATTTTGATGAGTTAATTCTGAAGGTCCATTTCTCCTTCTCATCTAGTATTGTATTTCTGATTGGCTTTGTGTTAAGGCTCTTTTTTGACATTTTTTTTACTTATTCTAGACTTTTAGACTAGCCTGTGTTTAACTGTTCAGATTCTTTCAGTTCTTTTTCATCTGATTCTTGCCTTGGATATGTGGTAAAAATTTTAAGATTGAACTTTTTGTACAATTGTTTCCTTTTGAAGAGAGAGCTTCCTTTTCCTATGTTCCTTCTCTGGGAATCTTGACCTTTCTGTTTGTTTTTCTGCAGATTTTTCTCTCCAGCTCCTATAATATTTTAAATGCTCTCCTTCATTCAGTGCCCCATTTTCCTTATACTTTCCAGTACTAGCAATTCAGTTTCCTTATACTACCCAGTCCAGCAATTCAGTTTAACACCTTCCCCCTTATTTTTTCTTGGTATGCTTTTTCTGCCTCTAGTTTCTTCCTCAATAGGGATCTCACTCTGGGACACCAGCTGGAGTCAATCCAAAAAGGTGGGTTACCTCAGAAAAGTCCACTTTGTCTTTAGGTGTCCAGGTGACTGAAATTGGATTGAGTAAGAGCTCAGCAGTTCTTCCCAACCTTTCTGTTGTGGTGTGTCTGTCTGTCTGTCTATCTCTGACTCTCTGTCTCTCACTTTCATTTTTACTCCTGTGGTCCCTTTGGTTTTATGTTTCTCTCCTCTCACCTTGTGTTCTGTTCTGTCTCTGTGGACTTAGGTCCCTATGCCTGGATGTGCATGGAGTTTTAAGTCACTGCTGTGATTGCCATGTAGGTTTAATCCATGGCTGGCAGGATGTGGGCTGTGCTGCTTCTATGTGTTTCTCAAGCTGTGCAGGTCTGAGTGAAGTGTGGGGAGAGATTAGGAATTAACCAGCATCTTGGTCAGAATTCTTTTAAATGATATTGTTCTGTTTCTTTGAATCAGAGTTTGTGGAGTCCTTCTCCTGTCTCTACTTCTTCCAGAGTTCTTAGCAAGCAGGATTTGTCCTGCTTGTAAGACATTTTTAGCAGACATCTTACATCTCCATGTTGATGATGTCTCCCATTGATAATTTTAGTAAATTGTTTGGGTGCTGTTTGTTCAGTCCATGATACTCTTTTCTCCAACCACAATGTCCCCTTCCATCTTTGGGTTCCAAGAGCCAAGTTTGTACTTGGTCTGAGCAATATATAACTGGACCAAGGAGAGGATATTTCTCCCAGAATATGTTATGTGTTCTCCTTCCTGAGAAATATCACCTAATCACCTCATATAAAGATATACCAGCTTGAGAATGAGGTAGTGATCTTATTCCCTAGGTGTATAGAGTACATAGAGGAGGTAAAGAAAGACCCCAGAGGCAGAAGAGCAATGAGCCAGGATAGAGAAGCATTTTTCAGCAATGGAAGAAACTTTGCTGGTCAGCCCTTAATTTGAAAAATATTTTATAGCTCCAAATCATTCTTGAAATGAGGAACCTTCTGCACCTTCTTATTTCAGCCAAGTTACTTGTCACAAAGGATTTACACTCATGCTTGAGTGGTCTCAATGGAATGGATGAGGGATTATCTCCCCCCTCTCTCATAATTATATCCTCCTTTAAACTTCCTTTATTTCAAGACACATTGTAGAGAGCATTGGAATAGTACATTCACAGTGGAGAGAAGTGCCTAGCTCTTAGCTCAGTGTTGGCAGCATTTGTTTGGACCCACAACAATATTTTTAAAATGATATTATTAACAGTGACAGTATCAGCAACCAATTATTGAGCACCTGTCATGTGTTTATAAAAGTCATCCAGGTCTTTTGTAAACATTCTGAGATTAGGGACCGTGTTTCTTTTACTCATTCCTTGGCAGAATCACTGGCACACAGAAGGCAGTTAATAAATGTTTATTAGATGGATAAATAGTTCAGAACAACCCAGAACAAATCTATCATTATTTTTCTTCTACAGATGGAGAAACTGAAGCTATAATTAAGTTAAATAACTTGTACAAGGGTATTTGACTAGTAATTAAAGTCAAGCCTTAAGAAAATACAGCCCCAAAGCCAGAAATGTTTCCACTATATTGTGTGGTGAGTAGGTGGATGGGTAAAACACTTGACTGTGTGAGTGAATGAATGAATTTCCCTAGCCCTACCAAAAATACTTGTATTTATTGGCCAGCCATCTTTAACCTACCATCTCTATGAGCTATTATTCCTTCTTTCAAAATAATAGAAATGTGCTTGCCACTGAGAAGGAGGTAGCTTTGAATTCTGCTGTTCTATACTCAAAATCCAATGCATTTAGAGGTAGGAAAACCAGTGACAGCCCAGGTTCCAGGTTCTCAGATGTACTGGCACAATGGAAGCCAGCCTCCTTGAATAGTTGTACACCTGCTTGGTTCTCCTCTCTGTAAGGCATGCAAAGGTGTTCAGGAGCCTTTTGAAATCAGGGATAAGGGCCCATGGCAACATAATTCTTTGAGCCTTTTGGGTCAGGTTTCAAATACATTGTGTTTATGTAATTTTGCTCTATGTTTTATCTGGCCTAGAATCTGGTAAAGAATCCAAACCTGGAGAGTTCCCAAATCAAAACAATCAATTTCTAAAAAGAGCAGCCTGTTTAAATTCAGTTCCAGGAAGGGGCTGGAATCAGAGGGAGGTCCTTAATGTGGCAAAGACAGACTTTAGACATGGACAGGATTAAAGGGGACAAGGAGACACATTTTAGGCAGAGAATAATGTATTCAGTATCTTAAAATTTTGTCTTTTATTTCCCCTTTTACTTTTTCACTAGAAATCAGTAGGGAAACCAACCAGGATGTAGGAAGAAGAAAGGAAAAGGCTGTAAATCATCTAGAGATTAATAATTCATATTTGAGTTTGAAAATTTTCTTAAGTAAAATATTAAATATTTAGATGGAAACTATGAAGAACAAATCTAAAGTAACCATCAGCAGTCTCAGAACCTTTTGAATGATCTAACCTTGCAAATGCAAGGCTTTGTACCTTTATCAGAATTTTTTACAAATTTCAAGCCAGAAAGTTTCATTGCTAACAAGTTATATAAATTACTTAATACCCATTTGTTAGAGCATTGTAGTTGTTTCACTGTTATATTAATATCTATGTTTCTGTGATTTTGAGAAGATATTAAATTTAGTGGATACTGATTTACATCTACAATGCATGCATGCCATTTGCCTGTGCTGATTCTAAAATATTGGGTATGACTGTGTTAGATTGTTAATTTATACAATAGTGCACTGTTTATAGACCACTGGCTTCTGGTAAGTGAAATTATTTGAAGAAGAACATACTGTTATTCTCTCTATAACCTCTAATTTCACACAGTCAGTAAAATATTTTTAACTTGCTGAAGTAGGATTTTTTTTTTTTAAGACCTTTGAGTGGATCTTATTTGGTATTATATCATTGCCTCCTTTTTTAAATAATTTTTTCTTCACATATAATAAAAACTTAGATTTACCCAAAATGGGTTCCCTAAATGTTTAATATCACTTTTGCATCTATTCAGCTTAATAACTTTATAAAAATGAAATAGAAGGAATTATGTTCTGGGTACAAAGAACTCAGTAATGTTGCTTTGATAGTTGTGGAAAGTAGATTCTGAAGATGGGTTACCAACATTTGCATCCCAGGTTCATCTTTACTCGTGTGATTTTAAGCAATTTATAAACTGTATCTGGACCTTAGTTTCCTCAACTTGAAATAACAAGTGTCTACCACTAGCCTTGTTCTGAGGATTAAATCAGATCCTTCTGATAAAGTGCTTACAGTAGAACAATGTTCATTATAATAAACATTATTTCTATTAAAATTTCTGTGCTTGAAGTTTTATAATCTCTATGTAGTTTTTATTTGTAATTATATTTTTAGTAATCAGAGTGTTTGAATTGAAATCATCTACCTGATTCCTGTTCATAAAAGTTTCCATTTACTGTATTTATTTTGGGCTCTTATTTTTACAGTTTGTGGTTAAAATACTTTGGGAAAACCCAACGATATTATGCTTGGAAATCAAATATATATATGTGACCACTTAGCATTATTGTATTAACTTCAAATGTTTGTCTATATCAACCTATTTCACATATTTTGAGAATTGTCAAGTTAATGCACAAAACTATTTTGTAAAATCTTATATGCTATATTATTTTCTTATGCTCTTTATTAACCTGAGTCATATTTTCAATAGTTCGGTACTTCACAATTATAAAATCACTTAAGTAGAACAATGCATCTTTCATTATGGTAATTTATGTTTTCATGTTTGTGCCTATTCTTTAGGGGAAGGTTTGGAAAGGATACATTTTAAGTTCCAAACTTTACAGAGCCGTTTCTTTTCATTTTAATGAGGCACATACAAAGCTCCCAGTTATGGCAATACCTTGATTTTCTGCCATGTTTTCAGGAAATTATATATTCCAGATAAATTCATTTTTCAGATGATACTTTTTCCTACAATGTGTTATCCTCATTCTTTTCCTACAAAGCAGTGTTAGTGAATATAATGTAATATTTTCTTCATAATGCAGCGTAATCATTAGGAGTTTTTGTTTTTATACTGCCTAGTGACATAATATTGTCCTCAGGGTATACTCAAATGTAGAGCCCTAATTTACCATCACAAAATAGGTCCTGACAGCTGTCTGTTTTTGAATTCTCTTATCTACTGTTATTTCTCACCACTGGCTATGTGCTTACTTCTAGAAAATCAATTTTCCTTATTTGCTGTTTCTGACTGCAAACCATGGTTGTTGGAGTTGTTTCTAAAATAGCACTAGAATAGAGCCTTAGTGAGGACTTGATGGTTTCTTTTCAAGTGCAGTTCATGGCATAAGAGCAGTGTTAGTGTTGACAGACCACTGGCTTCCTTAGAGGGCTCTGCTATAGGAATTATTTTTTTATTTCTGTTAATATACAATCAAATGATCTATATGTTTAACCTTCTCAATGATATCCTAAGAGAAGAACTTGAGTGTGAACACTAATATTACAAGACATTATTAGGTAGATTTGCTGAAACCTTAAAAAAGAAGGAATAGAATTCCCAGTTCATAAATTAGACATCATAAATATAATGATTAAATTAGGACCAGAAAATAATGGAGGTTACTGAAGAGTCCCTCATATCTGAATATATTTAATAGTATATAACTGAAGAATGACTGTTTTGAGTATTTTTAGGCAACCCTTTGTTGAGGGTGATATTATAGGTCAGGTGAGCATTTGAAGACATGGCTGTCTCTACTTCAGGTATAAAGATTGGATTAATTCATTCAACAAATAATTGTGAGAATATCTGCTATGTCTAAGACACTGAGATAGGGACTGGGGAGGTAAACCAAAAGACACGGCCCTTTCCCCCATGAAACGATGGGATTAAATAATTGCATAAATAAATATGTATTTATCAGTTGTGATGGGTCTTGTGAAAGAAAAAGAGTGGATGATGTGTGAATTTATTAGGAAGAGTTTAAATTGGGAAATCAGGGGAATTTTCTGATGAGAAGATGCTCAAGTTGAGATCTGAAAGGTGAAGGAAAACCAGAGCATGAAGGAAAGTACTTTTTACTTCTGCAACAGAAGCATCATGGGAGAATTCATAGAGATGGCAAAGAGCTTGGCACATGGAGATAACTGAAAGAAGGCCAAAGCAACTGCGATTCAATGAACAAGGAGGAGTGTTTTGTGAAGTAAAGATGGAGAAATATATAAGTGCTGGATCATGAAGAACCTTGGAAACCACTATAAGGATTTTGAATGTTTTTCTATGTGTAAAGGCATTGATGAGTTTTAAGTAGAGGAATAGCATAATCAGAGCTATTTTTTTTTGTTTGTTTGTTTCTTCTCTGCTATTCATTGGTTAATGTATATTGGAGATTGCATGAGTGTAAGTGTGGAGACAAGATAAGAGCTATTAAAATGATACAGATGAGGGTGCTGAAGGTGGCAATGGACAGAAGTGTAAAGAAATGAGATATACAGAACAAGCGCTCCGTTTTATTATCTATAAAATGAGTATGAATTTTTTTGGTGCAGTGTTGATTTCAGTAAATGTTACCTATTAGTAGTAGTATCTAACATAATTTGTGCTACTTTGTTGGTTAATTGTAAAAGTTGGTTCTAAGAGCAGTCAGGTAACTCAAAAATACTTGGGAACTTTTACTAGGTTTTGGAAATAGAATTGACAGGGCAGGGTTTGATGCGGGATGAGGGCAAAAAATGTACCAAGGTCCATATTTCTGGGATGAGCAATCATGGGAAGAAAACCATTTGTCAAGATGGGTGGGAAGATGAGGGATAGGGCCCAAATTTAGTTTTAAGTTTGAGGCCTGGGAAACATTCAAATGATAATATGAAATAGGCAGTTGGCACTGCAGCCCTAAAGCTTAGAGAGATATTTGTGGGGTCTGCTTGAAGGGCTGGAGTGAATATGAAGGTTTGAATGAAGATTGAGTTATTTAGTTGCCAGGCTGGTTTGTAGCAAACAGAGTCATGGTGGCTGAGGCCATGTCGAGAGAGGAATGGTCAAATACTGCTCGAGTAAGAAGATAGAGTGATGTAGCTGGAAAATGGTTATGATTGCCAGGTACAAGGGTTAAGGAACAACTTGAAATGAAAAACCTAATCAAAAGTCACATGTCTACAGAATTAGGAGATAATGAAGTAAGGCAGAAAATAAATCAGGGCAAATGCTTCAGCAGTAAGTATGTGAAAAATGACTGTTAGAATACCGTTTTTTGCCTGGGGCTGACTGAATGGTGTGTGGGCCAACACAAGAGCTTAATGGCCCTATCCAATGTTGATGCACAGTGACCCAGGCATTAATTTTTATTTGACTTTCTAAAAGTGTCGATGGACATTTCATAAAGCAGCCTTGACTCAAGAATAACCTTAGAATCAGTGGTATGAATTTACAAACATATTGACTTGTATTAGTAGTGCTCAGCTAGAGAAAGCAATTCTAAATTCATTGAAAATGGACTAAGCTATTAACTTTGCCCCTATTAATATTATTCTTAACAAAATAAACAAACTGGTTATGCCAATTTATCATCTGTGTGTGCAATAATACAGACATATCACCAGTGTCTTACTGATGCGTGAATCATCCAATTGTGTTGGATTTTATATTGAGAACACAGCATGTTCAGAAATTGTTGAAAATTAAAATTAGATATGAAAGTATTCTGCCAATCAAAATGAATATTGTGTGGTTTTACCCCATTGAGCTGAGAAGAAAATTGCGGTAAGAAAGGAAATATTTATTTTTAGTCTACGAGTTTAGCTAATTTGGCCTCTCAGTATGAGGGTATTGTGCTGTGATGTGAGAGATAATTTGACCAATTGGTCATGTGATGGCTTGTTAAGGAATTTCTAAACGCATCGGTCTGATGATTCTCATTGATTTCCCATTTCCTGAAAGACTAGAAAGCTAAATCTGGGTATCTTTTCTTTTTGAAGAGGCAGTCTTGTAAAGGATAGTTTCTTTCTTCTGGTGGGAATATTTATGTATTGAAAATGAAATCTGGAAATAGCAACTATTGATTTTTGTTGGGTTGATCCCTTTTCCACATTGTGAATTGTTTTGAATGCTTTGATTTTTAGTGCACAAATGTATTTGATTCTTACTAAAATTTTAAGAATCTATTTAAAAAATATCCATAGAGAAATTGTCCCATATGAGAAGCCTGTCATTTCTCATGTTAACAATACAACCTTTTTCATTTTATAGTTAGAAGGAGCCATATATTTCATTATGACTTACCAACCTTCTCACAAGCTATTCTTCCTCTGGGTTCCCTTTCTCAGGGTTTGGTACTACCCTTCAGTCCCTTGCTCAAGCTTGAAAACTGGGCTTCATCCTTGACCCTCGCTCTCCTCTTTCTTACCATTTAACTCATTCAAATCTGTCCTCTTCCCTCCATCTTCAAAGCCACTGCTTTATTTAGCCCATCAGAAGTATCACGTTTTCTCCAGCCCCTCTTTCACTTATAATGATGATTCTGATTACAATGAACCATTCAGATAAATTAGGATAATTTCCTCATCTCAAGGTCATTAAATTAGCACTCATAATTGCACTTGCAACCTAAATACTCTTTGCCATGCAATATAATATTTGCACAGGTTCCAGTGATTAGGGTATATGCATCGGGTGGGGGGGACATTGTAATCAGTCGCCCCCAGATTAAAGGAGATTGAGGCCTGATCTTCAACAAATGGAACCAGGTCTGAAGACCTGCCAGTGGACAGGAAGCCCACACATGCATACACATGCAGTCTTCACTCACACACAAACCGAATCATCACCATAGTGACCAGTGACCCAGACTCACACCCACTGAACATGGCAAGGAGATAATGACCCTACTTTTTTTTAATAAGACCAAAACGTGATTTAATATAACAACACTGGAGTATCTCATAGAACACACGTCATGAAATACAGTATGCTGGGTGTCACTAGGATTCTCTTTTATCTTTTTTCTTCTTCATTTATCTGCTTCGTTTTGCTCTGTTCTTCATTCTAGAGTTGTTTTGTTCTCAACCATCTTTCTGTGTATTAATATCATTTGAGGAGAAAAAGCATTCCATGCCTAAATGTTAATTAGAAATTAGTGTAACCTAAGTGAAGGAATAAGTAGGTATTCATTGTATTCTTTTTAAAAAATATATTTTTATTAAAGTTGTGAACTTATAAAACAATTGTGCACATGGGTGAAATTCCCATACAACACCCCTGCACCAACAAACTACACTGTTGTGGAACACTTGTTATAAATTATGAAATAATATTAGACCATTACCACTAACTATGGTCTATCATATACATTTGGTATATTTTTTCCATATCCCCTAATTGTTAACAATACATCTTTGACACTGATGCAAGAATATTACAGTTGTTCTACTGACTATAGTCCATAGTGTACATTAGTTGTATTTTGCTATGCTTCTCCATATTCTTACCATCTTGCAATAGTGATGTATATTTGTTCAAGTTTATAGAGGGACATTCTTCTATTTGTACTATTAACCATAATTCTCACCCATCTCTGGGCTCACTATGCTATTCAGTCCCTAGATTATTCTCTAGCATTCTTTCAGTTGACATCCCTAGAATACCCTTTTCAGGCACGATCCTGTTTATAAACCAGCTTGTTTGTTCTACTCACCATAATGTGTTACCATCAATCTATCCATCACCACACTTTTACGGTCAAGTTAATTATAACTTCTACATACATTAAGAATTAGTAGGGTAGCCATAGTGGCTGCTGGGTTTGGGGAATGGGAGGAAGAGATGAGATGTGGAGGCGTTTTCGGGACGAGGAGATGTCCTGGGTGGTGCTTCATGGACAATTACGGGACATTGTAGATCCCCCCAGGGCCCACTGGATGGAACGTGGGAGAGTGTGGGCTATGATGTGGACCATTGACTAGGGGTGCAGTGATACTTAGAGATGTACTTACCAGGTGCAATGGATGTGTCACGATGATGGGAGAGAGTGTTGCTGTGGGGGGAGTGGGGGGTGGGGGCATTGGGGTTGAATGGGACCTCATATTTTTTGAATGTAATTTTTAAAAATAAATAATTAAAAAAAAAAAAGAATTAGTAACTCTTCTTCTTCATCTTTTCTCCTATATCTATACTCTAGGTTTTAACTCCTTGCATTTGTTCTGCATATTTTTTTCATGTTAGTGAGACCATGAAACACTTGTCCTTTTGTGTCTGGCTTATTTCACTTAACATATTGTCTTCAAGTTTCATACATGTTTTGTGTGTCCCAATTTCATTTCTTCTTACAGCAGCATAGTATTCCATCATATGTATATACCATATTTTGTGCAGCGATGTTTCCATCTTTTGGCAATTGTGAATAATGACGCTATGAACATCAGTGTGCAAATATCTATTCGTGTCATAGTTTTGAGTTCTTCTGGATATATTCCTAGTAAAGGAATTGCTAGATCATATGGAAGTATTATATTTAGCTTCCTGGGAAACAGCCAAAGTATCTTCCACAGAGGCTGCACCATTTTACAATCCCACCAGCAGGGAAAGATTGTTCCTATTTCTCTACATACTCTCCAGTACTTACTGTTTTCTGTTTTTTAAATAATGGTCTTTCTATGTGGTGTGACGTGATATCTCATGGTCATTTTGATTTGCATTTCCCTACTAGCTAGTGATATTGAACATTTTTTTCATGTCCTTTTTGGCCATTTGCATTTCCTCTTTGGAGAAATGTTTATTTAAACCTTTTGTCCATTTTTAAAATGGATTGCTTAATCTTTTATTAGTGAGTTATATGATCTCTTTATATAAAATGGAAATCAAACCCTTTTTAGATAGGTGATTTCCATATATTTTCTCCCATTAAGTGGGCTGTCTTTTCACATTCTTGACAAAGGCCTTTGAATCACAAAAATGTTTAAGTTAGAGGAGGTCCCATTTATCTATTATTTCTTTTGTTCCTTGTGCTTTTGGTGTAAAGTTTAAGATGGCAGCATCTACCACCAGGTCTTGAAGATTGTTTTGCCACATCTTCTTCTAGAAGGTTTATGGTTCTACTTTTTATTTTTTTTTTTAATTTTTTAAAATTTAAAAAATTTTTTTACAGCTGAGGTTGGGTTTTATTTTTTTTTAATTAATTAATTAATTTTAAATTCATTTTAAAAAATATTACATTAAAAAAATATGAGGTCCCCATGTGCCCCCCACCCCCCTCACCCCATTACTCCCCCCATAGCAACATTCTCCTCCATCATCATGACACATTCATTGCATTTGGTGAATACATCTCTGGGCATCACTGCACCTCAAGGTCAATGGTCCACATCATAGCCCACACTCTCCCACGTTCCATCCAGTGGGCCATGGGAGGATCTACAATGTCCAGTAATTGTCCCTGCAGCACCACCCAGGACAACTCCAAGTCCCAAAAACGCCTCCACATCTCATCTCTTCCTCCCTTTCCCCACACCCAGCAGCCACCATGGCCACTTTTCCCACACCAATGCCACATTTTCTTCGATTACTAACCACAATAGTTCATGAATAGAATATCAGTAAGTCCACACTAATCCATACTCTATTCCTCCATCCTGTGGATCTTGGATTGGTTGTGTCCATTCCACATCTATGTCAAGAGGGGGCTTAGATTCCATGTAGATGCTGGATGCAATCCTCCTGTTTTCAGTTGTAGGCACTCTTGGCTCCATGGTGTGGTGGTTGACCTTCTTCAACTCCATGTTAGCTGAGTGGGGTAAGTCCAATAAACCAGAGTGTAGGAGCTGAAGTCTGTTGAGGCTCAAGGCCTGGCTATCATATGGTCAGTCCAGAGATTCAGATCCCCTAGGTATATCTTAAACTCCAGCATCAACTACAATTCTGGTAAAGTAACAGGAAAGGCTTGTGAAAAGAGATCACATCTGAGTCCAGCTCCATCACGCAGAAACACCAACTCCAAAGAAGGGCCAACTGACATGGCAGTGAACCCCATCTGCCATGACCATAATACCTGTGGGTCTCTGTAGCCCTCAGAAGACCCAGTACCTGGGGTTGTATCTACTTTATCTGTCCCTGAGATTCTGCTCAGGTGTGCATAAGGGCAACCCCTCTGATAACCTCCAGGCTCTTTTTTAGAGACTCATAGCCATATAAACTCATTTGTCCTTTCCATTTCCCCCTTGATTTAGGTCAAAAAGCATTTTTAACTCCTCTTATTATATGTAGACAGGGATATTCTGCTGGTCTGAGTTGAACCTTTTATTCAAGGTCATTTTCTAGTTACGTCATCAGCTGGTACTTGGTAGTGATCCCTCGGCACCAGGGAGGCTCATCCTCGGGAGTCATGTCCCATGCTGGGGGGAAGGCAATGCATTTACATGGTGAGTTTGGCTTCAAGTCTGGTCACATTTGAGCAACGCGGAGGCTCTCAGGAGGGAATTCTTAGGCACACTGCTGCTCTAGGCCTTGTTGTTATTTCAGGTGCACAGGCTCACAAGCATAGTCATTAGTATCAGGGACTCACTGTTGGACCTTCATTCCTTTTTGGTCTTTGCCATTGCACTTGGGGGATTGTTGCTGTTCCTTTAAGGACTGTGATAGAGCTCCCCTGGCTAGGAACTCAATACTCCCTCAGTTGTTTTTAATTGTTTCCACTATGAAAATATCCAAACATTTTTATGTACCCTTTATATCTGCCCTGTAGAACTCCCTGTCAAGTGTATGTCCCCTGTAAATATCATCCCACACCAGTATTCCTCCTCTGCCATTGTTGAGCCTCTCTGTGATCCAAAACTTCCTGAAAAGTGAAGCCCAATATATTGCCAGGTTCCCTTAATAGTAAAATGGAATATAGTGATGAGTTTAAATGTTAGATATAGAATATATATTAATTTGGAAAAATTCTACATCCTATCTTTTTCTTTTCTTTTTTCTAATTATTAAGCTTATCGTCACAAGAGTTTTAGATCACAGTAATTCATATATAGAATATACAGTACTCCCACATATCCAATATAAAACCTTTTCCCTTCCACAGCAATATCTTTTAACATATTCATACCATATTTACTGAAACCAATGTACAGATATTGAGACAATAGCTTTCAAACAAGGTAACATTTGTGTTTACATTGTGGTTTGTACTTTAGGCTATAAAATTTCTAAATTTTCAGTTATCCTATGTTTTACATTATGATTTACATTTTAGCCTATCAGCCCCTATATATTTTTGGTATAATTTTACATGTCTTATATCCATCCTTGCATACTCTTGTGAAACACTTCTATTGCCCTCATAGTTACATTGGTTCCATCTATTCAGTACCTCTTTCCCCCTCCCCTTAGGGCCCACAGTGACAGTCAATCTTCATTTCTTGAAGAGCCATATTCAGAGATACTTGCAAAAGTGTTGAGGGCTTGACATGCTCAACTGCCCTAATGCCCTCGGAGCCACCTTTTCTCTTGAGAGATACAGTTCCCTCTATTTGATGGCATCAGTCCTCCCCAGAATGTGGGTATACCTTCACTCTCATTATATGGGTCTCTACCCAATGATATAACCCACTCTGGCAAAATGAGCATTCACATATTCCCTAGGAGTCTGTCCTGCATCAGGTTATCACTTTTAAGTATCTTAAACAGGTAACTTTCCTTAATATATTTTTGAAAAGGTTTTCTCAGCATTATACTCTCAACGAACACCTGACAGTCTCCTATGTTTGTATGTTGCCCCACCTTCCCCCCAATTTCTTGGGCAATATTACCCATCTGCCCATCCCTAGCCCCCCTCAAGCCCACAAAGCCCCACCCAAAGGTAACCCTATGCCCCATTTTATCCCTTCCTTGTACATACTACCACCAGCTTATCATAGATTTCACCCATGTAGATGTCAACTTACATTCTTCCTCTAACCCCCGATTTCCTGTAGCCTATCATCCAGTCTCTAGCTCTCTGAGGCAGCTTGGTTTACTTATTTCATATCATTGAGGTCATGTAGTATTTGTCCTTCAATGCCTGGGTTGCTTCACTCAACATAAAGTTCTCAAGATTCATCCATGTTATCACGTGTGTTTGTAGTGTATTTGTTCTTAAAGCCGAGTAGTATTCCATTGTATTTATATACCACATTTTATTTATCCATTCATCTGTTGATGGGCATTTGGGTTGATTCCAACTTTTGGCAATAGTGAACAATGCTGCTATGAACATTGGTGTGCATATATCGGTTTGTGTCCTTGTTTTTAGTTCTGCTGGGTATGTACCCAGCAGTGGAATTGCTGGGTCATATGGCAAATCTATGGTTAGTTTTTGAGAAACTGCCAAACTGTCCTCCGGAATGGCTGGATCCTTCTGCATTCCCACCTGCAGTGGATGAGTGTTCCCATTCCTCCACTTCCTCTCCAGCATTTGTATTCTTCTGTTTTTTTTTTCATAGCTGCCATTCTTATGGGAGTAAGGTAGTATCTCATTGTAGTTTCGATTTGCATTTCCCTGATAGCTAGAGATTTGGAGATTTTTTCATGTGCTTTTTAGCCATTTGTATTTCTTCTTTGAGAAGTGTCTGTTTAAATCTTTTTCCCATTTTTTAAATGGGTTGTTTATCTTTTTATTTTCAAGATATAGGAGTTCTTTATATATGCAAGTTATAAGTCTCCTATCTGATATATGGTTACCAAATATTTTCTCCCATTGTGTAGGCTCCCTTTTTACTTTCTTGACAAACTCCTTTGAGGTGCAAAAGGCTTTAATTTGGAGGAAGTCCCATTTATCTGTTTGTTCTTTTGCTGCTCGTGCTTTTGGTGTGAAGTTCATGAAGCCATTTCCTATTACAAGGTCTTGTATATGCTTCCCTACACTGCTTTCCAAAGTCTTTATGGTCTTGGCTCTTATATTTAGGTCTTTGATCCATCTTGAGTTGATCTTTGTATAAGGTGTGAGATGGTAATCCTCTTTCATTCTTTTACATATGGATATCCAGTTCTCCAGTCACCATTTGTTGAATAGGCCATTCTCTCCCAGTTGAGAGGGTTTGGTGGCTTTATTGAATATTATATGGTTATATATATGAGGGTCTATATCAGAACTTTCAATTCAGTTCCATTGGTCTGTGTGTCTCTCCTTATGCCAGTACCATGCTGTTTTCACTACTGTAGCTTTGTAGTATGTTTTGAAGTCAGGTAGTGTGATTCCTCCAATTTCATTTTTCTTTTTCAATATGCCTTTGGCTATTCAGGGGCTCTTTCCTTTCCAAATAAATTTCATAGTTAGTTTTCCTAGTTCCTTAAAGAATGCTGTGTTGATTTTTATTGGGATTGCATTGAATGTGTAGATCAGTTTTGGTAGGATAGACATCTTATTAATATTTAATCTTCCTATCCATGAACAGGGAATATTCTTCCATTTATTTAGGTCTTCTTTGATTTCCTTGAACAGTCTTGTGTAGTTCTCTGTGTATAAGTTCTTTACCTCTTTAGTTAAATTTATTCCTAGGTATTTGATTTTTTTATTTACTATTGTGAATGGTATTTGTTTCTTGATTTCCTCCTGAGCTTGCTCATTATTGGTGTACAGAAATGCTACTGATTTTTGCACATTGATCTTATAACCTGCGACTTTACTAAACTCATTCATGATTTCTAGAAGCTTTGTTGTAGACCTCTCAGGGTTTTCTATGTATAGGATCATGTCATCTGCAAATAATGAAATTTTGACTTCTTCCTTTCCAATTTGAATGCCTTTTATATCTGGTTCTTGCCTCAGTGCTCAAGCAAGTACTTCTAAGACAATGTTAAATAGAAGGGGAGAGAGTGGGCATCCTTGCCTTGTTCCTGATCTTAGAGGGAAAGATTTTAGGATTTCACCATTGTAAATGATGTTGGCTATGGGTTTTTCATATATACTCTTTATCATGTTCAAACAATTTCCTTGTATTCCAATCTTTTGGGGTGTTTTTATCAAGAAAGGGTGCCATATTTTGTCAAATGCTTTTTCTTACATCTATAGATATAATCATGTGATTTTTTTCCATTCAGTCTGTTTATATGGTGTATTAAATTGATTGATTTTCTTATGTTGAAACATCCTTGCATACCTGGAATGAATCCCACTTGGTCACAGTGTATAGTTCATTTAATGTGTTGTTGAATACAGTTAGCAAGTATTTTGTTGAGTATTTTTGCGTCTAGGTTCATTAGAGAAATTGATCTGTAATTTTCCTTTCTTGTGGTGTCTTGGTTTGGCTTTGGTACTAGGGTAATGTTGGCATCATAGAATGAGTTAAGTAATGTTCCTTCTGTTTAGATTTTTTTGGAAGAGTTTCAGCAAGATTGGCGTTAGTTCTTTCTGGAATGCTTTGTAGAATTCACCTGTGAAGCTGGCTGGCCCTGGGCTCTTCTTAGTTGGGAGGTTTTTAATGACTGATTCTATCTCTTTACTTGTGATTGGTTTGTTGAGATCATCAGTTTCTTCTTTAGTCAATAAGGGGGCTTATGTGTTTCTAGGAATTTGTCCATTTCCTCTGAATTGTCATTTTTGTTGGAATATAGTTTTTCAAAGTATCCTTTTATGATAGTCTTTATTTCTGTGGGATCAGTGGTGAGATATCCTTTCTCATTTCTTATTTTGAGTTTTTGCATCTTCTCTCTTTTTTTCTTTGTTAGTCTTGCTAAGGGTTTGTCTTTTTTTTTTTTTTTTTGATCTTCTCGAAGAACCAGGTCTTTGCCTTGTTTATCTTTTCTAGTGCTTTCTTATTTTCTATTTCATTTAGTTCTTCTCTTCTCTTTGTTATTTCTTTCTTTCTTCTTCCTGTGGGGTTACTTTGTTGTTTTTTTTACTAATTCCTCCAAATGTGCAGTTAGTTCTTCAGTTTTTGCTCTTTCTTCCTTTTTGATGTATGAATTTATGGCTATAAATTTCCCTCTCAGTCCTGCTTTTGCTGCATCCCATAAGTTTTGGTATGTTGTGTTATCATTATCATTAGTTACAAGGTAGTTATTAATTTCTTTTGAGATTTCCTCTTTGACCCACTGTTTTTCTAAGAGTGTGCTGTTTAATTTCTATATCTTGGTGTGAAATCTGGGCCTCTGGCCCTTGCAGATTTCCAGCTTCACTCCACTGTGGTCAGAGATATTATTTTGTATGATTTCAATCTTTCTGAATTCATTAAGCCTTTCTTCGTTTCCTAGCATATGGTCTATCTTGGAGAATGATCCATGTGCACTTGAAAAAAATGTATATCCTGCTGTATTCAAGTGTAATGATCTGTATATGTCTATTAGATACAACTCCTCTAATATACTGTTCAAATATTTTGTTTCTTTAGTGATTCTCTTTTGAGGTGTTCTGTCCAAAGTTGATAGTGGTGTTTTAAAGTCTCCCACTATAATTGTAGAGGCATCTATTCTTTCACTTAGTTTTTCCAGTGTTTGCCTCACGTATTTGGAGGCGCCCTTGTTAGGAGCATAAATATTTATGATTGTTCATTCTTCTTGAGAGGTTGTCCCTTTCACTAATATGTAGTATCATTCTTTGTCTCTCACAATTGTTTTGCATTTAAAATCTATTTTGTCTGATATTAATATAGCTACTCCTGCCTTTTTTTTGTTATTGTTTGCTTGTAAGATTGTTTTCCAACCATTCACTTTCAGCCTCCATGAATCCCTGGGTCTAAGATATGTTTCTTGTAGACAGCATATAGATGGGTCATATTTCCTTATCCAATGTCCCAGTCTGAATCTTTTGATAGGTGAGTTTAATCCATTGACATTCAGTGTTATTACTTTCAAGGAATTATTTATGTTAGCCATATTTTGATTGGACTTGTGTTTGTTTTTTTTTTTCCTTCTCTTTTTGTCTTTTTAGTTGCTCTTACACTCTCCTCCAACTCTGCCTCTCCTGTTTTTTCCTTTCTTCCTGCAGAACTCCCTTTAGTATTTCTTGAAGGGCAGGGTTCTTGTTGGCATACTCTTTTAATTTCTGCTTATCTATGAATATTTTGAACTCTCCATCATTTTTGAATGCTAGCTTAGCTGGGTAGAGTATTCTAGGTTGGAAATTTTTTTCGTTCAGTACCTTGACTATATCATGCCACTGCCTTCTTGCCTCCATGGTTTCAGATGAGAAATCAGCACTTAATCTTTTGAGACCTCCCTTGTATGTGATGGTTTTCTTTTCTCTTGCTGCTTTTAGAATTTTCTCTTTGTCTTGAGCATTGGATAATTTGACAAGTATATGTCTTGAGGTGGGCCTGTTGGGGTTTATGATGTTTGGGGTGTGTTGTCCTTCCTGGATATGTACATCCATCTCTCTCAGTAGATTTGGAAAGTTTTCAGCCATTATTTCCTGCAACACTCCTTCTGTCCCCTTTCCCTTCTCTTCTCCTTCTGGGATGCCAATAATATGTATGTTTGTGCATTTTGCATTGTCATTTAAGTCCCTAAGTCCTAGCTGGATTTTTTTCTATCTTTTTATCGATCAATTCTACTATCTGTTTGATTTCCGATGTACTGTCTTCCACATCGCTAATTCTCTCTTCTGCATCTTCTAATCTGCTATTTGCTGCGAGTGTATTTTTGATTTCTTGAACTGTGGTGTTCATTTCCATCATATCTGTTATCTTTTTGCGTATGTCTGCAATTTCCTCTCCAAGTGTTTTCTTCATATTGTTAAACTCTTCCTTTACTTCATTAAGTTGGTCTCTAATATATGTTCTGAGATCTTTAATTACTTGTCCGATGTTCTGCTCCCCTTCCTGGTTTTTAGTTTGTTCATTGGATTCAGCCATGTTTTCCTGATTATTGGTTTGGTTTGTAGTTTTTTGTTGCTGTCTGGTCATCATTTTATCTTGATGGGTTTAATTAGTTCCTTAGTTCTTTGTCTAGTCTTGGGGATTATTTAGTTGTTCTTGTGTAAGTGTTATATCTTCTCTTTGTCACTTTGTTTTTCTTATTCTAATTTCTTGTTGCTGGCTGAGTTCACTTTGAAGGAAAATATTAGGGTCAGGGAAAGGAAATTGTGTAAGAAAAGAAAATGTGTAAAGTAGTATTGGTAATAAATGTTAACAGAGCAACAATATGAGATCTGGGAGAATGGATATTAAATTCATGTAAGTTGTGTAGAGTTATAGCAGTAAGTAGAGTACCTATAATGAGATAGTCAACTGAACATGGGGAGCAATATAGTATGAATTAAAAAGCCAGTATTTTCATGAGAGAGGGAAAGAGAAAAGAAAGACAATAGTATCAAGAGTGGATAAAAGACAGAAAACAGAACAAAGGTATTAGAAATTAAAAGTTAGACAATTTGGGGACCAAAGAAAGGGAGGTGGAATGTAAGAGAGACAGTAGATGATGGAGGATAGCAAGATGTGGGGGAAAGGGGATAGTGTAGGTGGCCAAAATCAATTCATACAGAAATGAGGAAATGGAGGATGAGGAAACACAGCAAATGTGAGGTACTCCCTGCAGCACCTATTGTATAAATAAAATAACATAAAATAAGAAGAAAAAGAGAGAAAAGAAAAAAAAAGAGAAGAATAAAAAGGGGGGTAGGCAAAGAAAAGGGAGGGAAACAAGCAATAAAAAGAAAAGAAGAAAGAAAACAAAAAAAACCTAAATAAATGAAAAAGGGCCTTGGGGGATACAATGGGAGAAAAGACCAGGAGATAATGCAATATAAGCAACTAAGACAATTAAAAAAAAGAAAAAAGTGAAAATGGAAAAAAAAAATGCTGAGGGCTAGGACTATCAAGGACCTAAGATGGCCCTCAGGGCATGGTGGATTCAGGGATGGGAAGTCTGTGATATTGCAGACTCAAGAGGTGTGAGTCTCTGGGGTGTGGGCCACCAGGGTTTAGAGGACACAGACCTGGGAACCACGAATCCAGTTAACAGGGAGCCTGGGAGCACTGCAGTGCAACACAGCCTTCAGGGATCCCTGCAGCTGGGCGCCAGCCCTATGTGGAGGGGTCACACCCACAAACTCTGATCTCTGTGTCAGAAACCTAAAATTCCCCCTCTCACGAGTCTCTTCTGTCACTGTCTCACCAAGTCGACTTCAGAACACCTCCCACACTGTAAGCCCCTGAAACAGCCTGCTGGTGGTGCCGCTGTACTACAGACAATTCATGGACCGCCATGGATGGGCCAACAGCCCTATGGGGAGGGGCTCTAGCCAGAAGCTCTGATCTTCGTGTCAGAAACCCAAAATTCCACATCTCGCAAGAATGCCTCAGTCTCTGTCTCACCAATTCGACTTCCAGACACCTCCCACCCTGCAAGCCCCCAAAACAGCCTGCTGGGGCACTGCTGTACTACAAGCAGTTCGGGGATGCCACAGATGGGCCGTTTGCCCTAGAGGGAGGGGCTCTAGCTGGAAGCTCTGATCTCCATGTCAGAAACCCAAAATTCCACGTCTCGCAAGAATGCGTCCATCTCTGTCTCACCAAATCGACTTCCAGACACCTCCCACCCTGCAAGCCCCCGAATAGCCTGCTCAGGGTTTGGGAATTCCCCAGTGCAGCAAAGCCTCCAGGAATTGCTGCTGCCATGCCACCCGCCCCAGGGGGAAGTGTCCCATGCAGAGCCCCAATCTCCGTGAAAGAGACCCAAAATTCTACCTTATACATGAATCTTCTCTGTCACTGTGCCGCTAAATCGATGTCCAGACACCTCCTGCTCTGCAAACACCCAAAACAGTCTGGTCCAGCCAAATTCCAACCCTACTCAGCTGCTTCTTTGCAGGAGAGATTATAAGGTGCACTCACTCAGATGCCATCTTGCCCTGCCTCTTCTACTTTTTACATTTAGGTTTTTCATCCATTTTGAGTGAATTTTTATGTAAGATTTGAGATAGGGGTCCTTTTTCTTTCTTTTGGATATGCGTATTTTGTTCTCTCAGCACCATTGCTGAATAGATTGTTCTGATCCAGCTAGGTGGGTTTGACAATCTTGTCAAAAATCACTTGACCATAGATGTGAGGTCTATTTCTGAACCATCAGTTTGGTTCCATTGGTCCATGTGTCTGCCTTTATGCCTGTGCCATGTTTGGTTTTTTTTAACCACTGTAGCTAGGTAATATGGTTTAAAGTCTAGAAGGGAGAGTTCTCTACTTTGCTTTTCCTTTTTAAGATGTTTCTGGCTATTCTTGACCCCTTACCATTCTAAATAAATTTGATAATTGTGTTTTCCATTTCCTCAAAAAAATACTAGTGGAATTTTTATCAGGACTACACTGAATATGTGTATCAATTTGGGTAGAACTGGCATCTTAATGATATTTCATCTTCCAATACATGAGCACAGAATGTTCTTCCATGTATTTAGGGGTTTTTAAAATTTCTTTTAGCAGGGCATTGTAGTTTTCTGAATAGAAGTACTTTATTTCCTTGATTAGATTTATTCCTAGATATTGATTCTTTTAGATACTATTGTGAATAGAATTTTTTCCTGACTTCCTCTTAAGATTGACATTGTATAGAAAAAGTACTGATTTTTGCATATTAATCTTGTATCCTGCCACTTCCTAAAGTCATTTATTGGCTCTAGCATATTTGTTTTAGAATTTTTGGGGATATTCTAGGTATAGGATCATATCATCTATGAATAGCAAAAGTTTAACTTCTTCCTTTCCAATTTGGATGCCTTTTATTTCTTTTACTGTCTTATTGCTCTAGCTAGAAACTCTAGCACTATATTGAACAATAGTGGTGACAGGGGACATTCTTTCTTGTTTCTGATCTCAATGGGAACACTTTCAGCCTTTTACCATTGAATACAACATTAGCTGTGGTTTTTCATCTATGCCCTTACCATGTTTCCTTCAATTCCTATCTTCTGTAGTATTTTTATCAAGAAAGAATGGTTGATGTCTTTTTTGCATCAATTGATAGGATCATGTGATTTTTCTTCTTTAATTTATTCATATTGTGTAGCATGCTCATTGATTATTTTCTGTTGAGACACCCTTGCATGCATGGTTATAATACCCACTTGATCATGATGAATAATTTTAGTGTGTTGTTGAATTCGATTAGCAAGTATTTTGTTGACTTCTTTTGCATCTGTATTCATTAGAGA
This sequence comes from Dasypus novemcinctus, assembly GCF_030445035.2. Lineage (NCBI taxonomy): Eukaryota > Metazoa > Chordata > Mammalia > Cingulata > Dasypodidae > Dasypus > Dasypus novemcinctus. The sequence goes on from NC_080684.1 coordinate 60,116,567, forward strand.
AATGGCTCTGTAGTTTTCTTTTTTCATGTTATATTTGTTTTTTTTTTTTTTTATTAGGGTGATATTGCCTTTGTAGAATGAGTTTGGTAATATTCCTTCTTGTTCTATTTTTTCAGAAGATTTTGAGTAAGATTGGTATTAAATCTTCTTTACATGCTTGGTAGAACTCACAAGCAAAACCATCTGGTCCTAGGCTTTTCATTTTGAGGAGCTTTTGATGATTGTTTCAGTCTCTTTACTTGTGATTGATTTGCTGAGGTCTTCTATTTCTTCTTGGTCAGCGTAGGTTGTTCATACATTCCTAGTAATTTTTCCATTTTATGGAAATTGTCTATCTAGTTTGTTGTTGTACAGTTATCATAGTATCCTCTTATGATCTTTCATTTCTGTGGGGTCATTAGTACTGTATTCATTTTCATTTTTTATTTTATTTATTTGCATATTCTCTTTTTTTCTTTGTCAGTCAGTTAAGGTTCTGTCCATTTCATTAATCCTGTCTAAGAACCAACATTTGGGTTTAATTCTATTGTTTTTTTTTTTTTCTCAATTTCATTTATTTTGACTCAAATCTTTGTTATTTCATTCCTTCTGCTTGCTTTTGGAATAGTTTGCTAGTTTTTTTTTTTCCCCTAGTTCCTCCAGCTGTGTAGTTAGGTCATTAATTTTAGTTCTTTTGTCTTTTTTAATGTAAGCATTGAGGGCTATAAATTTACCTCACAACATAACATAGGTTGTGATATGTTGTGTTCTCATTTTCATTTGTCTCAAGATATTTGTTGATTTATCTTGCAATTTCTTCTTCAATCCACTGATTATTTAAGAGTGTGTTGCTTAAGCTCTGTATATTTGTGATTTTTTCATTTTTCCTCCTGTTATTGATTTCCAACTTTATTCCATTCTGATCAAAGAAAGTGCATTGTATAATTTTGATCTTGTTGAATTTATTGAGATGTGCTTTGTGACCCTACATATGGCCTCTCCTGGAGAAAGATCCATGAACATGTGAGAAGAATGTATATTATGGTGTAATATTCTGTATCTATTAGGTTTATCTCATTTATCATAATGTTCAAGCCCTCTGTTTTTTATTGATCTTCTGCCCAATGTTCTATCCAATGCTGAGAGTGGTGTACTGAATTCTCCAACTAGTATTGTAGAGATGTCTATTTCTCCCTTCAGTTTTGCTAGCATTTACCTCATGTATCTTGGGGCATCCTGGTTAGGTGCATATACATTTATGATTGTTATTTCTTCCTGGTTAATTGTCCCATTTATTAACATATGTAATAGCTTTCTTGTCTCTAATTACAGTTTTACTTTTAATGTCTATTTCATTTGATATAAGTATAGCTCTTCCAGGTTTTTTTTTTTTGGTTGAAGAAATTGCATTCATGGAATATCTTTTTCCTGACTCCCTTTCAATCTGTTGGTTTCCATGGGTCTAAGGTGAGTCTCTTTTAGACAGTATATAGATGGCTCATATTTTCTTACACATTCTTCCAGTCTGTGTCTTTTGATCAAGGAATTTAATTGATTATCATTCACTGTTATTACTGTATAGGCAATTCTTAATTTCACCCATTTTGACCTTTGGGATTTATCTGTCATATTTTGGTTTCACATCTGTGTTTACACTTGTAGTTATTTTTACCTATATAATGATATAATCTTCATTTCTAGATCTCTTCCAAGGCTCTGTCTCCCGTCTTTTCTTTTCAGGTTGTAGCATTCCCTTTAGTATTTCCTGCATTGCTTGTTTCTTGGTTACATACTTTCAATTTCTGTTTATCTGTGGTTACTCTAAGCTTGCCCTCATTTGTGAAAGACAGTCTTGCTTGATGTAAGATTCTTACTGGCAGCTTTTCTCTTGCAGTTTCTTAAATATATCATACCACTGCATTCTTGCATCCAATGTTTCTGATGAGTAATCAGCACATCATCTTATTGGGTGTCCTTTGTATGTGATGCATCATTTTTTCTTCTGCTCTCAGAATTCACTCTTTATCTTTGGCATTTGACATTCCGATTATTATGTCTTAGATTAGGTATATTCAGATTTATTTGTATGGGTGTACGTTGTGCTTCTTGGACACAGATATCTATGTCCTTCAATAGGATTGGGACATTTCCTATCATTATTTCTTTATATACTCCTTATGCCCCTTTTCCCTTCTCATCTCTTTCTGGGACAACCATGACATGTATGCTTATACATCTCTTACCATCATTTAGTTCTCTGAGACTGTGTTCAATTTTTTCCCATTCTTTTCTTTATCTGTTCTTTTGTATATTTGTTTTCAGAAGCCATGTCTTCAAGCTTACTGATCCTTTCTTCTGCCTTTTCAAATCTGGTATTATATGCCTCCAGTGTCTTTTTTATTTCATTTATTGTGCCTTTCATTCTCCTAAGATCTGATGTTTTTCTATGTATGCTTTCAAATTCTTCTTTGTGCTCACCCAGTGTCTTCTTGATATCCCTAACCTCTGATCCATCTCATTGAATTTATTAAGGAGATCTGTTTGAGCATCTATGATTAGTTGTCTAACTCCTTTATGTCATTTGGAGGCTTATCTTGTTCCTTTGACTTGGCCATATCTCCCTATTTTTGGTATGGATTGTAATTTTTTGTTGATGTCTTTGCATCTGGTTTACTAGATATATTTTTCTGGGTGCAGTTTCTCTCTTTAGTTTAGGGCTTTCTTGCCCTTTCTCCCTTGCTGGTTGTGTAGTAGAAGTTGAGGATGTAGTTGATAGTGTATGCTATGGAGGGTGAAGCTGCTCATATTGCCCTAGGAACTGATATAGCTTCTCCCACCTTTGTCCTCTGCCAGGGGTAGCAATGGAGCTATAGTCATATGTAATAATCCAAGATGTGCAGGCCAAGACCATTTGTAGTTGCTCAGAGAGACTGGTGGAGCTTCATGCCCCTTCACCACTGGCCTGGGTGGGGATGGAGCTGCAGGTGTAGGCAGTAAACTAAGCCATCCACATCAAAACTGACCTCACTTGAACAGGTACACTAACATAGTTCCAGTCCCCCTATACCCCTGCCACCGGAAAGGATTCACCATCTGGAGTGTCCAACAGTCCAATCCACATAGGCCCAAAATGCCTGCTGTTGCCCAAGAAGCTGAGGGAGTACAGTTCCTTCTACCCATTAAGGGGTGAGGATGGAACTACAGGTGCCCAACAAACTAGTTCTTGCAGGTCAAAAGCACCTGCAGTTGCCCAGAGATGCTGAGAAAACACAGTTTCCTATGAATCTTATTGGAGCACAGGATGGAGCTATAGATGTTTGAGTATACAATCTGTATAGCCTGAAATCACCTGCAGTTACCCAACAAGGCTGAAGAAACACAAGCCCCTACTATCCTATTGGTGGGGTAGGAATGGAATCAAAGGGGCTCAACAAACTAATCTGTGCAGGATGAAATCTGCTTTTGCCCAGAGGGGTGGGGAAACACCAGGCCCCCCTCCTGTTATAGAGGGGGGCAGAGATGTAGGCTTTCACACCTAACAAACCAGTCCATGTAGGCTGAAAGCACTTGCAGTTGCCCAGAGAGGCTGAGGAAACATAGCTCCCCTCTTATCATATTGGGGGCAGCAATGGAGCTACAGGTATCTAACTGTCAAGTCTGTGAGGGCTGGAAGTACCTGCAGTTGCTTAGAGAAGCTGAAGAAACACCACCCTCCTTCTCTCCTAGGGGGAGGGAGGAGGTAGGGATGGATTGAAGGTGACCAACAAAACCAGTCCACGTGGGCTGTTGTTTCACTGAGAGGCTGGAGAAACACCACCCCTCTCTTGTCCTTTTGAGGGTGGGAATGGAGTTACAGTCACCTAACAGTTCAGTTTGTGCAGGCCAAAAGTGCCTGCAGTTGCCCATAGAGTCTGAGGAAACTCCAGCCCTTACTAGCCTATGGAGAGGCATGAAGGTAGAGTCCCACTTGCTCAACAATCCAGTCTGTGTGGGCTGAAAGCACATACAGTTGCCCAGAGAGGCTGAGGAAACACAGTTCCTCTCCTATCCTACTAGGGGGCAGGATGGAGCTATAGGTCTCTGAGTGTCCAGTCTGTGCAGGCTGGAAGTGCCTGCTGGTGCACGTGCCACCAGCTCGCTCCCTGCCAGAAGTGGGACTGGGGCCTAGACTAGGGCTGCAATCTAATCTGAGTTGAAAGAAGCCAGTCCCCACTCCATGACTGTGATTTTCAGTCAGCCCCACTTTACCTCAAACCAGGGACAGAGTTAAAATGGTGGCTACCAGCCCCTTTCTGACTTGGATAGCTTCAAACTTTAGCTATTCTTAGAATTATACTTTAGCCAGCCAAATTTACTCATCAGTAGTTGAAGTCAGTGCGCAACTGTCTCATTCTGCCCTGTTTTTGGGAAATGGAGCTTCTAACTCCAGACACAGAATAGCTCCCAGGGTGGCTTGTGCTGCCAGTGTAGGATGAGCACTCGCCTCCACAGCATGAAGTGCTCTACTGACAAATCTTTACTGCAGATGGGCAGTCTCCTCTTTCCATTCTTTCAAGGATGTTGCAGCATGCTCTTCTGGTCGTCGGGTCCCCAAACAGGTGCTTTAGATTGCTCCGGGGTGATTGCTAACTGCCCTGTAGGGTGAGCAGATTCTTGGAGCTCTTTACTTTTCCACCATCTTGGTTGCTTCTCCCCTACTTCTTGATGGAAAGAGGGTCAAAGAACGTGTAGCCATATTTTAAAACCATCATATGTATCTTGTTTTCCAGTGGTCTGACTTATTGTTTGGCAAATAATAGACACTTAATGAATTCAAGACACTTCATGAATAGTTTTATCATAATTGAATTGAACATTGTCAAATCTTACGGAGGGACACTCTAAAAAAACTATAGAGACTGTAAAAAAATACTAAAATGAATTGTGTATGCACAAAGAAATATAGATTTAAGTCATTAGCTCTCTGTGTAGACAGGTATACTCAGTGACCACAAATGAAAGTAATAACGTACCAGCATTAGTATACTGAACACCCCAGGAGGCATGCTCATGAATATGTTGTGATATATCTGACTGTAAAAAGCTGAAGAACCTAGAAGAGAAAGGGTATGATATAACAGGGATAAGTTTATGGAAAACATGAAAAGAGAGAGGAACCAAAGAGACCATTAACACTATGAGAACTTTAGTGTGTTTAAAAACTAGATAAGGTGGCAGACTTGGCCCAGTGGTTAGGGCATCTGTCTACCACATGGGAGGTCTGCGGTTCAAACCCCGGGCCTCCTTGACCCTTGTGGAGCTGGCCATGCACAGTGCTGATGCACACAAGGAATGCTGTGCCACGCAGGGGTGTCCCCCGCGTAGGGGAGCTCCACGTGCAAGGAGTGTGCCCCGTAAGGGGAGCTGCTCAGCATGAAAGAAAATGCAGCCTGCCCAGGAATGGCGCTGCACACTGGAGAGCTGACACAACAAGATGATGCAACAAAAAGAAAGACAGATTCCCATGCCGCTGACAACAACAGAAGTGGACAAAGAAGACGCAGCAAATAGACACAGAGAACAGACAACCGGGGTGGGGGTGGGGGGGAAGGGGAGAGAAATAAATAAATAAATAAATAAATAAATAAATAAATAAATAAATCTTTTAAAAAAATAAAAGATAAAGTAGATAAATGACTTCAGCTAAATTTTCCAAAGAATTGAGTCAATTTGTAGTACTTCACTAATTAATGGTTATACAGCACAGTTTCCTACATCATGGTGTTTGTTCCTGGACTCTGGAGGAAATGCGGCCCTGGCAAGTGAAACTCTGCATCCTGAATGCCACCATGCCATTAGTTGTGTCAGCAGACAACTTCATGTTATTTTGGTAGTTCCTGCAAACTGAACCTTCATGCGAAATATTTGGATGGGAGCTAATATGCCTCGTAACACATCACTTTCTCTTACCTTTAAGTTGAAAACGCCTGCCAAAATTAAATTCTTCTCCTGGTTTTAGCATCAGGCACTAATTAATATTTCCTTGAAAAATGCTTGGAAAGCAGCTTGTCTAACTTAAGTCAAGCAACTGAGGAATGTGTTCATGTACAGAGCCCTATGCAAGTTAGTGGGATGATATTTCCAATACTATTAATAAATGACAAGTTATGATGATATTTAATGATGTTAGAAAACACAGCTAAAACAAGCCCATTAAAGGAACCAATTGTGTAATTTGTATTGACACAGCTACTGAATAGACTCTCAGAAAGTTTTTTTTTTTAATCTAAAGAGAATCATACAAGAAAAAAAGAACAAAATCTTCAGTGATATCTTTGAAATTGGTTATATAAGTTGGGGTTCATTGGTATCAAGCAATAGAAGCTTACTAGGGCTTCTTAATTAAAAATAAAGGAATTTATTTGAGGCTTATATGGAATTCTCAGGATTGAAAGGAATACTACAAATCAGGTTTCAAATAGATAGGAATTAGGCATATCTATGTAACTCTTTGTAGTAGGATATTTTTACTTACCTTTGCTGGGCAGTTACATGGGGATGAGTGAACTCAAACTATTTAATGTAACTTCACATCATCCTGTTTAGATTTCAAAGATCCAGTGTTTCAAGTTCCCCTCATACCTTGGGTGTATATGGATGTCATCGAGGAAGGAATTGATGATAGTACCTTTAGGAATGTCTAGGGGGTATATAGTGGATAAGCAGAACTCTTTGACTGAATGCACCACCAAGATAGCACATAGGAAGGGAAAGTAATTTCCCAAAATGAAATTGGATATTGTTAGGAAAGCAAATGCTTATTGGGCAACTCCAAGACAAGAGAAATTCATTGTACTCATTGATTAATCTTTGTTCATTTAAACATTTAAAGGCAGTCTGACATTGCATGATTAGTACTGCTCTTGCTCATAAGTCCTTCTTTCAATGAGTAATCAACTATAAATAGAGTTTATAAGTTAATGAACATATATGTTTTAGAACTGCCTTCATTGTGGTGTTATGAAGAGTCAATAGGTTATTAACCTTACTATAATATCTGGCACATAATAAGGTTCAAATAAATATTAGCTTAAAAATACATTATCTTTGAAATGAAAATTGTTGTTACCATTTTAAAGTGATAATCTGAGGATACAAGCACAAGAAAATCTCAGAAAACTAAATAAAATTAATAGTAGAACAAATAGAAAATTAAGATATAGTCTAAAGAGATATATATTTGTCTTTAAGAAGACACAAAGTATTTGATGAGGGTACAAAAATAATTCCATGGGGAAAGAATAGACTTTTCAACATCTGGTGCTGGGGACAACTAGATGCCCACATGCAGAAGAGTGAATTTTGATGCTAGCTCAAAATGGATTATAAACATAAATGTAATAGTGAAAACTATAAAATTCTTGCAAGAAAATTTTCATGATCATGGATTAGACAATGGTTGCTTAGCTATGACTCTAAAACAGAAGTAATAAATCAAAAAAAGTAGATAAATTGAGTTTTATCAAAATTAAAGCTTTTATGCTTCAGAGAACACCATCAACCCACAGAATAGAAGAAAATATTTGCAAATCATATATTTGACACTGAACTGGCACCCTCTAAATATAAAGAACACTTGTAGATTGGTAATAAGTGCACAAATAATTGAAAAATGGGTCGGGGAACAGATGTAGCTGAAGTGGTTGAGCACCTGCTTCTCATGTACGAGGTCCTGAGTTTGATCCCTGGTACCTCCTAAAAACAAACACACAAAAAAACTAACTTTTATTGGGGAGTGGATGTAGCCCAGTGATTGAGTTCTTGCTTCCTGTGTTCGAAGTCCTGGGTTCAATTCCCCAGTATCTCCTTTAAAAAAAAAAGGCAAATGATTTGAATAGACATTTCTCAATAAAAGGTATGCAAATGTCCTATAAGCACATGAAAAAATGCTGAACATTGTTTGTCATTAGGGAAATGCAAATCTAAACCATTTCACACCCACTAGAGATGGCTAAAATAAAAAAGACAAGTGTTGCCAGGATATAGAGATATTAGAACTATCATACAAGGCTGCTGAGATTGTAAAATAGTACAGTCACTTTGGAAAACAGGTTGGCAATTCCTCAAAATGTTAAACCTAAAGCTGCCATATGACCCAGGAATTCTACTCCTTGTTATACACTGAGAGAAATGAAATCATATGCCAAATGGAAACATCTGTACATGAGTGTCATAGCATCATGATTCATAGTAGCCAAAAAAATAAAATACCCTTCAAGTGATAACTGGATAAACAAAATGTGGTATATCTATACAAAGGGATACTATTCAGTAATAAAATGCAATGAAGTAATGCTACATGCCACACTGTGGATAAACTTTGAAAACATTGTTATGTGACAGAAGCCTGTCACAAAAGTCCACATATTGTATGATTCTTTGCATGAAATATTCAGAATAGGTAAATCCACAGAAACATGAAATAGGTTAGTGGTTGCTAGAAGCTAAGAGGATGCGGGAATGGTGAATAACTATAAATGGGTACAGGTTACTTTATGGGGTGTAGAAAAGGTTTAAAATTAGGTAGTAGTAATGGTTGCACAATTCTGTAAATAAACTTAAAATAAGTGAAATGTGTACTTTAAAAAAAGGTGACTTTTATAGTATGTGAATTCTATCTCAATAAAGATGTTATTTAAATAATATATAGTGAGAGCAGGATCTGGACTGGGAAACTACTTGATTATGAAAGAAGGTCACCCTTGGCCTTGATTTTCAAGTGTGTGTCTTCCTGGATTGCAGGTTGATTTGGGACTTGTGTTGCAAAAAATGTGCTCACTCTGGGTACAAGGCATGGAAGATCTTGGCACCTTCATTCTCATTCTGAAGCCATGACCAAAGGAAAAAAGTTCAAAATATTGATTAATAAGCATCTGCATGTTTGAACTCAACAAGCATTTATTGAGCACCTATTATATTCTAGCCCATGTGCTAGATGCAAAGATGACTGTGATACATATTAATCAAGAAATTCACTTGTTTAGAGCTCAGGTTCCGCTGCTGCTTATAAAATTACTAGAAATTAGAGAATGGGAGGGAACATTCAGCTCTGAATTTTAATCCAATGGATTTTCAACAGAGTTATTAAAGTGCATTTAAAAAACCATTAATTCCCATATTAAAAATTTTGCCTACTCATTTTTTAAAAATATATTTTATTGAGATATATCATTCATACATGAACATGCATAACCAATAAGTATATAGTAGAGATTACAAAATAAACGTGTATAACTTCATACAGGGGTTTCATACATCACTCATCCACCAACATCTTGCATTGTTGTGAAGAATTTATTAAAAACTATATCATAGTATCATCCAAATTTTGCTTCTAACTATGGTCGCTACCTTACATTTGGAGTATTTTCCCCAAACCCACCCTATTAAAAAAATATTCATTTTTATTACAGAAGTTGTAGACTTAGAAAACAACCATGCACATGTGAAGAATTTTCATGCAACACCCCTTTACCAACACAGAACACGTGGTGGGATATTTGTTACAGATTATGATATAATACCATCAGGCTATTACCACCAGCCATGGTCCATAGAGTACATTTGGCATATTTTTTTCCACACACTTCCATTACCAACAGAGTACATATTTGGCATTGAGGCAAGAATATTATAATAGTATTGAGGGTCACACCAATTAGTTTTCCCATGCTTCTCCACATTCCTACTACCCTGAAACAGTGATGTACATCTGCTCTAGCTCATAGAAGGACACCAATTCTCATCCACCTCTGGGTTCACTGTGTTATTCAGTCCCAAGATTATTCTCTAGCTTTCTTTCAACTGACATTTATTTCCCCCAGACTACCCCTTTCAGCACAATCTCATTTATAAACCTGCTGCTATGCACTATAATGTGTTACTGCCAACTCATTCCCTTTCCACACTTCTACAGTTAATTAAAACTTCTACACACATTAAGCATCAGTAGTTCTTCTCAGCCCTCCTATCTCCTTGTAACAGTTTGATATTATTGATGAATTCCAAAAGAAATATTGATTATGTTTGTAAACTGATCTTTTCCTCTGGGCATACTAGATTATATTGGATTCATAGACTTACTTCATTAAGTAATTATATAAGCCTCTTGTGCCAGTAGGGCATTGAGTTCCCACCCTTTAGTGGGTGGGGACTCACAGATAAAGGCATGGCAAAGGACAGAGTTGAGGGCTTTTAATGTTGGAGCACTGATGTTGGAGTTTCATGCTGAAGTGTTAAGTTGGAGCCCCTGGGAGAGAAACAGAACCGTTCACCTGATAGTCTACAGAGCTGAGCCCAGAGGAACCCAGGAAGCCTGAACCCTCACAGACATCACCAGCCATCTTGCTCCAATGCATGAAAATAGACTTTGGTGAGGGAAGTAACTTATACTTATGGCCTGGTATCTGTAAGCTCCTACCCCAAATAAATACCCTTTATAAAAACAAATCAATTTCTGGTATTTTGCATCAGTACCCCTTTGGCTGACTAGTACACTCTTAATAACCTATACTCTAAGTTTCTAGGTTTAACTTCATGTGTTTGTTCTTCATATTTAGTTCATATTAATGAGACCATGCAAAATTTGACCTTTTGTGTCTGCCTTACTTCACTTTGTATAATGTCTTCAAGATTCATCCATGTTATCATATGTGTCCCAATTTCATTTCTTCTTACTGCACATAGTATTCCTTTGTATGTATAGACCACATTTTGTTTATCCATTCATTGGTTGATGGACGCTTGGGTTGTTTCCTTCTTTTGGCGCCATAGCACCACTGTGAACATCAGTGTACAGATGTCTGTTTGTGTCATAGTTTTGAGTTCTTCTAAATATGTTCCTAGTAGAGGAGTCTCTGGATCACATGGCAATTCTATATTTAATTTCCTGAGGAACCATCAAACTTTCTACCACAGAAGCGCATCATTTTACAGTCTCACTGACAGTGAAGGAGTGTTCCTATTTCTCTACATCGTCTCCAGCAATTGTTTTCCATTTTTTTAAAAATAATGGGCATTCTATGCGGTGTTAGATGATATTTCATTATTGTTTTGATTTGCATTTCCTTAATAGCTAGTGATATGGAATATTTGTCTTTTTCATGTGCTTTTTGGCCATTTGCATTTACTTTTTGGAGAAATGTCTATCTAAATCTTTTGCCCATTTTTAAGATGGATTGCTTGCTCTTTTATTGTTGAGTTGTATGATCTTTTTATATAGAATTGAAATTAAATCCTTAGTGGTTATGTGGTTTCCAAATATCTTCTCCCATTGAATGGGCTGCTTTTTCACCTTCTTGATGAAGTCCTTTGCATTACAGAAGTGTTTAAGTTTGAGAAGGTCCCATTTATCCATGTTTTATTTTGTTGCTTGTGCTTTTGGTATAAGGTTTAAGAATCCACCAGCTACTACCAGGACTTGAAGATGTTTCCCTACATTTTCTTCTAGGAAATTTATGGTACTTTTATATTTAGGTTTTTGATCCATTTTGAGTTCATTTTTGTATAAGGTTTGAGATAAGGGTCTTCTTTCTTTCTTTTGGCTATGGATATCCGATTCTCCCAGCACAATTTGTTCAACAGACTGTTCTGCCCCAGCTGGGTGGATTTGGCAGGCTTGTCAAAAATCATTTGGCCATAGACATGAGGGTCTCTTTCTGAACCATCAGTTTGGTTCCATTGGTATATGCATTTATCTTTATGCCAATATCATGCTGTTTTTACCTCTGTAGCTAGGCAATGTGATTTAAAGTTTTGAAGTGAGTATCCTCCAACATCACTTTTCCTTTTTAAGAGGTTTCTGGCTATTTTTGACCCTTCTAAATAAATTTGATAATTGTGTTTTTCATTTGTTTAAAAAATGCTGGTGGAATTTTTATTGGGATTTCATGGATCTATATATTTCTTTGGGTCGAACTAACATCTTAATGATATTTAGTCTTCAAATCCATGAGCATGGAATGTTCTTCCAATGATTTAGATCTTTTCTTATTTCTTTTAGCAATGCATAAGAGTTTTCTGAATACAAGTGCTTTATATCCTTGGTTAAGTTTGTTCCTAAATATTTGATTCCTTTAGTTGCTATTGTAAATGGTTTTTTTCCCCTGACTTCCTCCTCAGATTGCGCACTACTGTTTGTACAGAAACACCACTGCATCACTGATTTTTGTGTATTCATCTTGTATCCTGTAACTCTAATGAAATAGTTTATTAGCTCTAGCAGCTTTGTTGTAGATTTTTCAGGACTTTTTAGATATAGGATCATATCAGCTGTGAATAGTGAAAGTTTTGCTACTTCCTTTCTGATTTGAATGCCTTTTATTTCTTTTTCTTGCCTGATTACACTAGCTAGAACCTCTAGCTCTGTATTGAACAACAGTGGTGATAATGGTCATCCTTGTCTTGTCCCTGATCTTGTTGGGAAAGCTTTCAGTCTTTCACCATTGAGTATGAAGTTAGCTGTGGGTTTTTCATCTGTGGCCTTTATCATGTTGAGAAAGTTTCCTTCAATTCCTACCTTTTGTAGTGTTTTTATCAAGAAAGGAAACTGTATTTTGTCAAATACCTTTTTCTGCAACAATCAACAAGATCATGTGATTTTTCTTCTTTGATTTATAATTGTGGTATGTTAAGCTGATTGATTTTCTTGTGTTGAACCACCCTTGCATGCCTAGGATAAACTCACTTGATCATGATGAATAATTCTTTTAATGTGTTGTTGGAATTGACTAGAAAGTATTTTGAGGACTTTTGCAACTGTATTCATTAGGGAAATGGTTCTATAATTTTATTTTTACATAATATCTTTATCTGACTTTGGTATTAGGGTTATATTGGCTTCATAGAATGAGTTTGGTACTGTTTCTTCTTGTTAATTTTTTTGGAAAAGCTTGAGTAAGATTGGTATTAAGTCTTCTTTGAATGCTTGGTAGAACTCACCTTTGAAACCATCTGGTCCTGGGCTTTTCATCTTGGAGAGCTGTTTGATGACTGTTTCAATCTCTTTCCTTGTGATTGGTTTGTTGAGGTCTTCTATTTCTTCTAGGGTCAGGGTAGGTTGTTTGTACATTTCTAGGAATTTTTCCATTTTGTCTACATTGTCTAGTTTTTTTGGCATAAATTTGTTCTGGTATTCTCTTATGATATCTCTTATTTCTGTGGAGTCAGTTGTAATATTCCTGTCTTCATTTTTTAGTTCATTTATTTGCATCTTCTCTCTTTTTTTCTTAGTTAGTCTAGCTAAAGGTTTGTCAATTGTGTTAATTATCTCAACAAACCAACTTTTGGTTTTGTTAATTCTCTCTATTGTTTTTTATTGTTGTTTTCCTCAATTTCATTTATTTCTGCTTGGATCTTTGTTATTTCATTCCTTTCTACTTGGTTTGGGATTAGCTTGCTGTTCCTTTTCTAGTTCCTCCAGATGTGTAGTTAGGTCATTGATTTTAGTGCTTTCTTTTTTTTTTTAATATAAGTTTTGAGGGCTATAAATTTTCCTCCCAACACTGCCTTTGCTGCATCCCATAGATTCTGATATGTTGTGTTCTCACTGTCATTCATCTTGACAAATTTTTGATTTCTCTTGAGATTTCTTCTTTGACCAACTGATAATTTAAGAGTGTGTTATTTAATCTCCATATATATGTGAATTTTCCCTTTTTCTGCCACTTGTTGAATTCCAACTTTATTCCATTATGATCAGAGAAAATGTTTCACTTAATTTCCATTTTGTTGGATTTGTTAAGATCTGCTTTGTGGCCGAACATATGGTCTATCCTGAAGAAAGCTCCATGAGCACTTGTAAAGAATGTATATCCTGCTGTTATGGGGTGCAATTTTCTGTATGTGTCTATTAGTTTTTGTTCATTTATCATATTATTCATGCTGTTTCTTAATGTTCTATCCAACACTGAGAGTGCTGTATTGAAGTCTAGTATTCAACAGTATTGAATACTATTCAATACTAGTATTTTAGAGATGTCTCTCCCTTCAGTTTGTCAATGTTTGCCTCCTGTATCTTGGGTCATCTGGTTAGGTGCACATACATTTATAATTATTTTTTCTTCCTGGTGAATCATCCCTTTTATTAATATTTAATGTCCTTCCTTGTCTCTAATAACAATTTTGCTTTTAAAGTATGTATCATCTGATATAAGTATAGCTACCACAGCTTTTTTTTGGTTCCTGCATGCATGGATTATCATTTTCCAACCTTTTGCTTTTAATCGGTATCTTTAGGTCTAAGATGAGCTTCTTGCAGACAGTATATAGATTGCTCATTTTTTCCTATGTGTTCCACCATCTGTGGCTTTTGATTGGGGAGTTTAATCCATTAACATTCAATGTTATTACTATAAAGGCAATTCTTATTTCATCCATTTTGATCTTTGGGTTTTATCTGTCATTTTATTTTCACTACTCTTTTTGATACTTTAGTTACTGTTACTGATACAGTCATTTCTAGACTTTCTACCAAGCCTCTCTCTCCTGTCTTTTCAGACTGTAACAGCCCTTTATTATTTCCCACAAAACTCATCTTTTTGTTATAAAGTCTTCAATTTCTGCTTATCTGTGAATATTCTAATCTCACCTTCATTTTTGAGAGATAGTCTTGCCAGATATAAAATTCCTTACTGGCCAGTTTTCTCTTGCAGCATCTTGAATATATCATATCACTGCCATCATGCCTGTATGGTTTCTGATGAGATATTGGCACATAATTACTGGGTATCCCTTATATGTTATGTTACTTTTCTCTTGCTGCTCTCAGAATTCTCTCTGTCTCTGGCATTTGACATTCTGGTTAGTATGTGTCTTGGAGTTGGTCTATTTGGATTTATTTGAATGAGAGTATATTTTGTTTCTTGGACATGGATATCCATGTCCTTCAATCAAGTTGGGAAATTTTCTACCTTTATTTCTTCAAATATTCCTTCTGCCCTTTTTGCCTTCTCTCTCCTTTTGGGACACCCATAACACCTATGTTTGCACATCTCTTGCTATCATTTAGTTCCCTGAGGCCCTGTTCAATTATTTCCATTCTTTTCTTCATCTGTTATTTTGTATTGTATGTTTGCTTTCAAGAGGCCATGTCCTCATGCTTAATGATCCTTTCTTCTGCTTCCTCAAATCTGCTCTTGTATGCCTCCAGTGTATTTTTAATTTCACTTTTTGTACCTTTCATTCCCATAAAGTCTGCTATTTTTCTATGTATGCTTTCAAATTCTTCTTTGTGCTCCCCCAGTGCCTTCTTAATATCCTTAATCTCTTTAGGTATCTCATTGAATTTATTAAGGAGATTTGTTTGGACATCTATGATTAGTTGTCTTAATTCCTTTTATGACATCTGCAGGTTTATCTTGTTCCTTTAAATGGGCCATATCTTCCTGTTTCTTGGTGTGAATTGTAATTTTTTGTTGGTGTTTTTGCACCTGGCTTGCTAAATGTATTTATTCTGGGTGTAGTTTCTCCCATTAGTTCAGGGCTTTCTTGTCTTTTCTCCCTTGTTCATTGTATATTAGGATTTGAGGATGTAGTTGGTACTGTAAGCTATGGAGTCTGAATCTGCCCTCATTGCCCCAAGAATTGATGAAGCTTCTTCCAACTTTCTCCTCTGTCAAGGGTTTATAATCATCCATTTATAATCATCAAAGTTGAGCAGGACAAGACTGTCTGTAGTTGCCCAGAGAGATTGATGAAGATTCACACCCCTTCTTCCCCTACCTTGGTCGCAGATGAAGCTATAGTTGTGGGTAGCAATCTATGTCATGTGGGTCCAAAATGACCATAGTTGCCCAGGTTAACTGATGTAGCAACAGTCCCCCTCCCTGTCAGGGGTGGGAATTGACCTTCTGGGGTGCCCAACAATATAATACGTTTGGGCTGAATATACCTGCAGTTGCCCTGAGAGGCTGAGGGCATACTGTCCCTTCTGCCCTTTCAGGGGTGGGAATGGAATTACCAATGCCCAACAGTTCAGTCCCTGTAAGCTGAAAGTACCTGCCATTGCCCAGAGAGGCTGAGGAAACACTAGCCCCCTTCTATCCTATTAGGGCATGGGGTTGGATCCACAGGCACCTAACAGTACAGTCCCTGTAGGCTGAATATAACTACCATTGTCCAGAAGGGCTGTGGAGACACCAGACTCCTCCTATCCTATTGGGGGTGGGGGTGGATCCATAGTCATTCAAAAGTCTAGTCCATGCCAGCCAAAAGTGTCTGCCATTGTCTGGAAAGGCTATGGAAACACCAGCCCCCTCCTTTCCTATTGAGGGGTGAGGGTGGATCCACAAGAACCCACCAGTACAGACTGTGTGGGCCTAAAGCACCTGCAGTTACCCAGAGAGGCTGGGCAAACACAATCCATTTCTTGTACTATTGGGGATGGGCATGGAGCCACAGGTGTCCAACAGTCAGGTTTGTGCAGGCCAAAAGCACCTACAGTTGCCCTGAGAGGCTGAAGGGATACCAGCCCCCTCCTCTGGGGGGACAGAGATGGAGATGGACTTAAAGGCACTCAATAAACCATTTCATGTAGGCTGAAAATGCCTGCCATTGCCCGGAGAGTCCAAGGACCCCCAGCTCCTCTCCTATCTTATTGGGGTATGGGGATGCCGCTCCCAGTGTTCAACTATTCAGTCTGTGCTGGTGGAGAACACCTGCAGTTGCCTGAAAAGCCTAATGCCAGTCCCACCAACTTCCTTTCTGCTGGAGTTGGGGCTGGAGCCTAGCCTAGGGCTGCAGTTAGATCTTGGTGGAAAGAAGCCAGTCCCTAACTTCACTGAATTTTAGTCATCCAGGCTTCTCCTCATGCTTGGGCAGAATCAAAATGGCAGCCACTGGACTCCTTCCAACATGGACAGGCCCAGACCCCAGCCATTTCTAGGATTATGCTTAAGCCAGCCAAGTCTACTAATCAGTAGCTGCAGTAGGTGAACAACTGTCTCTTCCTCCACTGTTCATGGGAAATGGAGCCTCCAACTCCATTCATGGAATAGCTCCTAAAGTGCGTTTGGCTGCTAGAGTAGGATGGGTTCCAGCCTCCGTGCTGTGGCATGCTGTTTCCCAGAGAGTGGTGCATGTCCCTCCAGCTTCCTCCCTGCCAGAGATGGGGTGGGGCCTCAGGACAGAGCTGCAGTTCAATCTGGGTGGAAAGAAGCTGGTTCCTACCAGCACTGTGACCTTTAATCAGCCCTGCTTCCCCTCATGCTAGGGGCAGAGTCAAAATGGTGGCTACCCGTCTCCTGACCTGATCAGGCCCAAAATTTAGCTGTTTCTAGGATTACACTTTAGCCCTCCGAATTTACCAATCAGCAGCTGAAGGCAGTGCCACAGCATGTCTTCCTCCCCTGTTTTGGGGGAAATGCAGCTTCCAACTCCAGCCATGGAATAGCTCCCAAGGTGGCTTGCACCATGGGCACCGACCTCCTTGCCATAGGGCTCCACTTACTAATCTTCTCTGCAGATGGGCAGTCTCCTCCCTCCACACCCTCAAGCATGTTGCAAGATACTCTTCTGGTCTCTTGGGACTCCCAAACAGGTGCTTTAGATAGCTCTGAGCGATTACTAACTGCCCTGTAGCAAGATCTGACTCTCAGAGCTCCTTACTCTGCCACCATTTTTACTTCGCCTTGTTTACTCACTTTTATGACAATGCTGTTGTTTTTAAAACTCTGATAGCTCTTGGCCTATTTGTCGTTTAGAACAATGCAGTAAGAGGGAACTGTTTTGCTTACTGTATTTTGTATATTACTTGTATTTGTTAATAGAAATCTACTTCTAGATATTTAAATATTATTAAAAGCTCTGATCTATTTTCAATCTGAATGTTTAAAATACATCAAAGATAATTCAATGTTTGGAGTAAATTTAAAACATTCTGTTTTATTTTACTTGTGAGTGATTAACATCATCATGTAATATAATTTAATTCATCTAAAAGTAGAAAATCTATTTTCTTCATGTACAACCTTGCCTTCTAGTCTCATATTTCCTTTATTTGGGAAAAATGCATATACTATTCTCAACATAAAAATATATGAATCAATTATTTTGACACATGTATTCAGTAAATAAAATATCGCTGTCAAGAAATGGCATTAAAACAAGCAGTGTAAATAAATTCAGTCACAAAGTTGAAAGATTGGGTTAAGATAAATGTAAAAGTACAGGTTTGAGGAACAATGCTGATATATTTTCACTTCCTTAGTTGATTTCATTCACTATTTCTGCTAGTGGAACTAGGTAACTTTGAATTTTATGGATATGTGTTATTCAGTACACTTTTTGGTAAAGGTAAACATTTAAGAATATTCTCTCTAATGTAAATTCTTGTAAGCAACTGTATGCATATAGTTATTACATATAATGAGTACATTATATGTAAGTGGTTTTATTTAAAAATATATGAACACTCAATGTAATCAAATGATTTAATTTAATCACATCAGATTATCTTAGCAGAAAGGGAACAGTTGATTACTTTTTGCAAATAAACCATTCTTCAAGTTGACTAGACTTTATTTACTTAATAATTTGGTTGACTAAAAAAAGAGCATGCCCAAACTTGAAAAATTTCCTGTCCTAGTAATCTATCTTAATAAAATATAGATAAATGTATGAAAATTTGTATATTTCATCTTTATAATGTCATAAGATCCCTTAAAGGTTATCTAGGAAGAAAAGGAAGTTTTTTTTCTTATATAGTTTCACTATCCATGCTATGTGATATTTTGTTATATATATCAAGTTGTCCACTACTCTATAATTTACAGGAAATGTTATGACACACATACGTAACTCATTCCCAGTTCTAGGTAATTTAGCAGGTATCACAGGTTTATTTCATAGGTAAAAACATACTGAAGGTTTTTTTTATTCTGCTTTTAACATTTGTGACATTTGGCACATTTGTTAATGATATTTTATGAAATGACAGTTTATCCAGTATTAGAGGCTTCATGCTTAATATTGTCTTCAAGGAAGAGAAAGATCTGACCATTTTGAGAAGAATTTAAATGTCATTCTTGGTATTTTTAACCCATGGTGTTAATACAATTACTTTGATTTTGATCATAGCAATAAAAAATCACGAAGTGTTTTATTTACTGTTTTTCCATAAATGTACATGTTTATTAATGAGCAAGGTAAAGGCAGAGTGAAGTAGAGAGTGAGAAAGTGAGGCAGGGAGAGAGGGGAAGATTTTGCTATTAAATTTGCATTTCAGATTTTGTAAATGTTTATTCAGTGCAAGGCTGTGTGTTTTAATATATTTTGAAAAACTTACTATGATTTTAATATAATGGTCATTATAAGCCACAAAAATTAATTCTGCTATATTCAACAACATTTCTGTTCAAGGATACTCAATTAAAAATAAAGCGAGGGGGGAAGTGACTGTGGCTGAATCAGTTGGGCTCCCGTCTACCATATGGGAGGGCCTGGGTTCGTGTCCTGGGGCCTCCTTGTGAAGGCAGGCTGGCCCTCACACTGCAGAGAGCCGCCCAGCCACAAGCACTGTGGCGAGCCAACTCAGCAAGATGACACAACAAAATGGGAGACAAGCAAAAACACAGAAGAGTGTGCAGCGAATGGACACAGAGAACAGAGAGCAAGCAGTCCACAAGGGGGGAAGGGAAATTAAAAAAATGAATAAATACAGACACAGAAGAACGCGCAGTGAGTGGACACAGAGAGCTGGCAGCACTCAAAAAGCCACAAGGGGGGGGATGTAAAATTGAAAAAAGAATAAAGCGAGACTTGTATCCTTATTTTCATTTGTTTTATCTAGAAACTGGAAGAGTATTGGTAAGAAAATTGAGACAGCATAGCTTATTTCATTTCATGATGGAAAGAAAAATCTAATGCTGTGACTGTACATATGTTTGTCCCACAAATTTGTACTGTAGTTTTAGTTAAAATTGTGGATATTATAAAATTTCTGACCATTCAATAATACATTCTTAAATTGTCATTTTTACATTAACGATTTATTGGATATGGAGACACAAAGAATTATACACTGAGTGTGTCTTGGATAACACACCATCTAGTGTGGGAAACAGATGTTTAAACACCTCCTGTTGATTACAGCTGGGGCAGAGAGAGCCTAGATAGAGATGTGCTGCTGGAGCACAGATGATGGAATGACTGACTTTGCCTAAGGCAGACAAAGGAATCTTCACAGAGGAGCTGAGATTTAAGGGATGAGCAGTCATTCCCATGGTGGAGAAGAATAAATGCCTGTAGGCAAAAGAAGCAGCATAAGTAAAGCCCCAGAGTTGTGAAAGTAGAGCATGCCTTGAGATGAGGAGATATGTGGCAGGGCTGGAGGTAAAGTGCGCAGTTCAGAATGGCTGTCCTCCTTTGGTAAATCCTATGCAGTTTAGACCTTGTTCTCAAGCCTAGAGTAACAATGATGATAATGGCTATCATTCATTGAGGACTAAACCCAGGCAAGGGATAAAGTGATTTACATATATTATCTCATTCCCATTTTGTAGATAAAAAGTCTGAGACTCACAGAGGTTAAGAAACTTAACTAAGCTCACATAGCTAATCATTAACATAGCAGGGTTTGAAGACAGGCAGTGGCAGATTCCAAAGTTTCTGCTCTTAAACAGTGAAATACTTTAGCAGCTTCTATGGCAATTTCTAAGTAGGGTAACTAAGGCCAGAGAGATCTATGCTTTAGGAAGTTATGGCAATAGAGGAAGGAAGGGACTAGAGGAAAGGTAGACTATAGCCATATTTCAGGTGGAAAATCATGACTCTGAATAAAA
The DNA here is from genome assembly GCF_030445035.2 of Dasypus novemcinctus. Taxonomy (NCBI): domain Eukaryota; kingdom Metazoa; phylum Chordata; class Mammalia; order Cingulata; family Dasypodidae; genus Dasypus; species Dasypus novemcinctus. Next base: position 60,137,362 of record NC_080684.1, read on the forward strand.
AGCATAGCTGGGAGGTTGTTGAATTGGAAACTGTACAGGTTTCATTTCACTCGACTTGCAAGCTGAAAAGCCACCCCGCCACAGCTGTGTGTTTGTATGTGTATGTGTGTGAGTGTACAATCTAACTGAAAAACAAGACTTCTGGAGCAGAGGCCAGACCTGTTATTTACAGAACTTCTTAGTGGTGCTTGTCCCCATACCCCAATTCCCCTCAAGGTGATACAATGAAGATCCAATGTATTCCATTGAAGGAGAGGTACCCCGAATTATGAAACTCAGAATTTATATAGGGTAGCTTAGATCTCTCCCTCCTCCCCTCCTGAAAGACAAATTCTCTCGAAGGAGAGGAGAAAGGTCCCTCAATTTTTTTCTTAATTGCCCTTACTATTCCAGCAAATAGCTCTGAGGGAGATATGTCTTTAAATCTCTCTAGAGAAATTCACTACCTGTAACCTGCAAGGCCTGGTTACCACCCAATGATCCTTTAACCCAGTTTGCCAGTAACGTTTGCTCAGAAAGCCCTGACTGTGCAGAAATATGAAAATATTCATATTCATGGAACATCGTTTCCCAATAGTGGTATGAACAACTGATTGAAAGTAGATAGAATTTCTAAACCTTTCATAGGTTGTTGGAATCAGTCCATCACAAGCTAAGAAATCTCTGCACGTGTAAATTGAATTGGACAGTTGTGGCCAAATTACCTATAAAATCCATTTTGAAAGCCATTTCTTAAACAAATCCTTTGGATTGTTCAAGCAGTGGTCCTATACATTATGCCAATAGGATGTAGGGTCTTACTTCATGTTTGAAAGGAAATTTGTTTCATCTGTATTTTGAAAGTTCCTGAGGAAATACTGATTAATGGGTCAACATAAGGCCCAAGGAAACCTGCTATCATTCAGAAGCCTACATCTAGAATAAATTCTATATTATAAAATTGTTTTGGGTTTGAAATATTAAAACAAGAAAGAGTTTTCATTATTTTAGCTGAATATTTAAGTAATATATTTTAGCTGATAATGTCAGCTTTTCTCCAGGACATATAGTAACACCTAGTTCTATTTTTCTCAAAAAAAAAAAAATTAAGACAGGATGTTAAGATGAAGTCTTTTTGTATATTTCATAAAGATTGTCTAGGCAGGTGCCCCAAAGAAGAAATCCAATAACAGCTTTAAATCAAAAGCACCTTGAACTAAGCTGAGTCTGACATTTTGAAACTTAGAAAATGATAACCAGTTCTAGTATAATACAATGATCTTTTATTTCTAATGTTTTTCCTTTTTTTAAAATGTGGATTTTGATGAAGAGAGCAGGAAATAAAGATGACATTTCCAAGGTATTTGACATCAAGTAATTTTTCAAACGTTTTACATACCCAAATATACTGTTAGGATTTTTTTTTTTCATGTTTCTCCCTTCTTATTGTTAGAGATGATATTCGCCTTGTTTCTATCACTTATGTGCTAAAGGCAAAGCATCTACCAAAACTTAACAAGTACAGCTTGATTAATCTTCAATGTGTAGGTCTTTTTTATTTTTTTGTTGAAATGAAATGATAAAATAATAAAAATTGTTTTGAAATTGTCTAATTGTTCTACCACTATACATTGATTTGCTTTTTAAAATTACCTTCTATTTCATGCAAACACACATACACTATATATATATATATATATATACACACACACATACATGCATACTTACCAGAGTTCTGGCATATGTTAACTACTTAATAAATCTTTCTGATTAGCATTATATTATAATATTAATTTGTTTATTCAAGGAGGCATGAAAAGCACAAAATAGAAAACAGCAAACAAGAGTCTGATGTAGTAGGTCTGTCTGTCTTGCTTTAAGCCCTCCAGAGCAACCCTCTGCTAACATGAGTCCTGCTGGCGACACTCTGGGCTAAAGTGACTCCCCTTATCATAGCTGTTAGGCAAGGTGAGAAAGCTAGTTTCTCATGTTTAAGTAGCAAACTTCATGATATAAAATTTCAAGCCTCTTTTTAAAGCTTGATTATGACTTCATCTGAATTATTCAATCTGCAATTTCTTTAAAACATCATTTATTTTTGTATGTATGTTCATCGCTACTTAATCATTTTAAGGAAAGTGATTTTGTTTTATCAGTCATAAATTCATAGAACCTCAGTGCTAGAAAAGATGATAGGACAGTGGGTCTCAAATATTGTTAATTACCTGGAAGTGCTTGGTTAAAATAGTTTTCCATGCATTTTGGGATTTTGAGATTTGGTCTAATGTAGGGTCACTAAATTTGCATTTTTTAAAATGTTAGAGGTGATTTTGAGGAATATGGTTATTGGACCACATTTGAAAACTTCACCTTAGAGTTTGGCTGGTTCAAGCCCTCATTTCACAGATGAGTAAATTGTGGGCTCTGGAAGAGCATGCAACTTTGTTTGGAAAGTTGAAGATAACGTAACCCAGATCACGCTGTGTTAAACAATAAGAAATTTTACTGGCTTATGCAAGAGAAAGTCTAGAGGTAAGGTGGTCTTCAGGTGTGGTTCAGTCAGGTGCTGCTCTGACTCTCTTTGGTCCCTGGGCTTTTTAATTCCTCCTGTGTGGCATGTCACTCTGCTGCCTGCTCACATAGTTGCCAGATGATTGAGGTGGCTGCTGGAACCGCATGTTCCTGATTGTATTCAATAGCTACTTCCTATGACTCTCTCTCAACTCTTCCTGAAGCCTCCCGTTACTTTGGCCATAACTGGGTCACAGGTATATCTTTAAAATAAGTACTGACAAAGGAAATAGAATTAACATGAATGATGTAGACTAATTCTTATCATTGCCTTGCTCCTACTCGGTGGGAAGAAGTGAAAAAATGTGGAATTAGAAAGCTATGAAGCCTTGTTTTAGAAAGGAAAAACTACCTTTAATTTTGTGTGGAATTATATAATTGGTAGATGTCTCTTTTCTATAAACCTTTTCTTTATCATTTTTCTCTTTTATCGAAATGTTATGCTTAGTAACGTTATTCTGGTATAACACCGCAAGCTCCAAATATTGAAACATTTGAATAGGTAAGAAAACAACAAAGATAGAGACTTTGTGTCATTATTTAATGAGGGTTCTATAAGGAAATGTAATTGTGTTCCCATTCATGTCATATTTGGCTTGCAATTTCCATTAATCTCATTGAAGGATGCATTTTATATTGTCAGCTCTTTTTTTCTAGTTTTCTGTTTTGATAACATCACTAATATACTTAAACATAAAATATGTATGTGTTTATATACATATATATCTTTTCTTCCTTGAAGCCCTCCTAATTTCCATCACTTTTAAAACATTTTGACTTTCTTTTTGGCATGTTACATATATCACAACACAACTACATCAATTTTCAATTAGGTTTTTTTTTCATGTGTCTTTGTTTTAGATTTGTCATCTTAAATTTATATTTAAGCCCTTGGAAGTACTTTGCGCTCCATTATTTTGTATCTTAAAATATCTGATTGTGTTAATTCAATATAGGCTTTGAACAATTAATGTCTGTAACATAAAATGTAAATATGAATACTTACAAAATGTTTTGAAGTGTTAAAACCATAAAAATATGCCCTCAGCCTAAAAGGCAAGATGTGCTAGAAATTATTCTTATTCTCATTAATGTGTAAAAAAGCGATCAGAAAGTTATTATGTTCATAATTTTGTTATATATAAACAATATGCAGAGGACCAATAAATGAATAAATATTTATTGATAGAAGTAATACTTTTCTCATTATCACAACAGATAGAGCTTTCTGTAATAAGGCATAATCAAGTCACTAATAATAAATCCAAACCAATGGATCTTCTCAGGCAAATGTTTCCTATTTGCTGATGGAGAGCTTGAAATTCCTTGTCAGCTGCAAAAAAAATATTTTATGGTAGCATCAAGAAATAGATGAAGAAAATGAGATGCAGTTTTTTCAGTTTTCTTAGTTGAACATAAATGTTGACAGAGTTGACAGTCATGCATACACAAGCTCATACATGTAAGACAAGTCTGATTTAGTATTTACACTTCAGAATCTTTTTATGCCCTCATAAGTTCTCATTTTTCCCACAAGAATTCCTTTTGTGTTCACATTTTTATAATGTACCATGGATTTCACTGTAGTTTACAATCTTTAAAACTTTTGGACTAAAAGAGATAAATTTTTAAAAAGGGAAAGAAATGAAACCCTTGGTTTCCTATGAATAACTGTGAATATTTTTTTTCTTCTTGTTTTTCTAGGCACCCAGGATTGTTTTGCCTTGCTGACAGTTTAAGAACCGTCTCTCAGGCATTTATAAAATGCCTCCTTCATTTTCCACTTCATAGTCTGCAAATATATAATGAATTATGTCCTTTTAAATATTTTCCCCAGGTAAAACATTTTCAGGTTTTTTTTTTTTTCCAACTTTGCATTATATGATATTGTTTAGAGTCCTTGTAATGTTTGGATACTCTCCTCTGAATTGGTCTATCGACCTCTTAAAGAATAATACCCAAAGTGGAATTCAGTTCTCTGGGTGTGTTCTGATAAGTGCTAAATAGCACCATAGTGTAATATCTTATATATTATCTTGGTGATCATGATATAAGACCTATTCCCATTGGATTTACTGTACTCTAAAACACATGAATTGCTTTATCCATGCTACTGGTAAAACAAACTCTTTTCTCTCAACATATAAACATATGAAGCCACTTTCATGCTAAATTATCAGAGCTCTTCCTTCACAGCTAAATATACTCCCTTCTTTACCTTCTACTTACCCATTTATGCAGGGGACTCTTACTTCCCATAATTTGAAGTTACTTTTGCAAATAATGCTAGTAAGAAAATCTAATAGTCTCTTTTTTTATATAAACTTGCATTATGGATATAGCTTATCTCAATGTTTAAAATATTGAGCTACAAGATCATACTGATTTTCTTTTTTTTTTGTAGTGTATTATTTCATAGCAAATGTCTGATGCTTGTCCAGTTTTTTCTCTTATTATATATTTTTGTCCTGTATACTTATTGAAATTGTTCTTTAATACAATTCAACCCAATGATTCTTTCTTTTGTTAATTTCAATTTGTACATGCTGACTCTTTGTATTTCATCATTCAAGATTTTATTTAGCTCTAATTTTTCTTCTTTAATATGTTGCGTTATTACCTTTGTTCCATTTGTCCTGGTCTCTTCATTAAGTGTACATCCATATGTTGAAAATCAAGTCTTTCTTTAATTCTATAATCAACTCTCTGGTTGTAGTCAAATCTTGTATTTTTCCTTTCCATTTGTGGAAAGCTTATCCACTTTAAACTTGGATTCTTCATTTGATTTTTACATTTTTTATTACCATCTTTAATGTTGTTTTAGTGTTATTTTTACATTGTTTATTGTTTACCATCTTTGATATGATTTTAAAATTCCACTGTGGTTTTATTAATTACTTATCATTCTTTTATACGTCCCCCATAGTATATTATTTTTGCCATGCTTGCATTTGTCTAATCAGGATGGAATTACCTGTGCTTCAGGAGTAAACAACCAACCCCCAAATCTCTATAACTCAATGAAACAAATGTGTATTTCTTCTGATTCTTCTGCTACATCTTCAAATTAAGGTGAAGGCATGCTGGATGATCTAAGTGGATGAAGGATCATGGTTTTGCCCCCGTGCCATCTGTCATGTATGGTTTTGTTAGAGCACTGTGCCTTAATCTTTCTGGCTCATTGAGCAGAAGTTGTCATATAGCCCACCAAACTGCATATGCCTGGAAAGAGAGGAGAACTACATATGGGTGAACACTAGGAATCTCTATCAGAGTTTTTATGAAATCAGTGGTTATTGTTTTTAAATTGTTTTTAGTGTATAAAGCAAATGCTTTCTAAGCTATTCTGTGTCGTCTGTGGCAAATCTTTTTCATTTACACAATTGTTCTCTTCCTTTGGTTTTATAAAATATTTATTTTGATTCAGAACTTCAGAATATTGTTCTTTAAGTGTAATGAATACTTTTATTGACATTTTCAGTAAATTTTCTTTACAGAACAAATACTAGCCAGTTGGTTATACTTCTTGTAGAATATTTCTTCTTTTAACTTTGAATTGCTCTTATTTGTATACTAAATTCTCATGTCTTTTAGACAACTGACAGTGTAAAGTATTATGAATTTTCAGAATTACCTTTGCAATTTATATATGTTTAGGCTTCAAGTGAATCTTAGAGTCCTTTCATCAGTTTAAATTAAGATTTCCAAAATGATGTGTGATTTTACCTCATCAATATTATCATGGTTAGCAGAAAGCCTTAGAATTAGAATTAATATATGTGGAGCTAGATTCCTGGGTTTCATTCTCAACTTTGCTAAATAATATCTCTGTGACTTTGGGAAAATTAGTAGGCTCTGTGCGTTAGTTTTCCTCATCTATAAAATGGGGATAATAGCATCTTCCTTATGGGGTATTTGTGAAGATGAAATGAGTTAGTGTTTGTAAATCTCTTAGTATAATGTCTGATGCGTGCTAATTTTCATATTTACTTTTTAAAAATATAACGTGAAAATATAATGATGGACTATAAAAGAAATGGTTGAGATTTCTGAAAATACTATGCAAAGAGAAATGCAATTGCATACACAGTTTAGGATGAAAAGACATCTTGTGTGAATTTAGGCAGCATCATTCTGTTTGGTATTGTTATTCAGGGAGAATGAGCTGTCAATGTACTTGATGTGATGTGTAAGGTCATGTGAGATTAGAGCATTTTATAGTCCTGAGGAAACATTAGAATTCCTGTCAGGGGACTGATACATTCTTGGGGAAAGGCTCAGCAATCCCCTGCCCCCAAAGCATTATTCTTCATAGTAAACCTTATCTCTAAAAGTATGTAAATAGTCATCTTTAGAAAAAATAAATTTGTAGGTTATGGTTTTTTTTAAAGATAGCAATTTATTAAAAATAAATGTTGCATTTTACTTGGTGATGTCTGTTTATTAGGGTATGCTAGAAATTGTATGTGATTATAACACTGTTCATGTATAGGTTTTAAAAAATCAGACTTAATATTTGAAGAACAGTGAGGTCTATTAAGGAATAGCTAGATTGGACTAATGTCCATTTTAAATTAATATTAAAATATGGAGATGTATGAACTGAAATGTAAGCCTACTATTTACATTGCTAACTATACCATCATGTGAGCCATCTTTACTTTAAAGTGTTAAAAATCCCTTTCCTTCCACTGAAATAGCAATAAGTATAGGAGTTGAACTATTATTGCTTTGCCAGTACAAAGCGATATGCCTGTTTTATTACAGAGTCAGGGAACAATCCTCTGAGATTCTTATTTGAAGTAGAATGGAGTGAATTTTTATTGATTTGTTATTTCATTTAAGACATCATTTTGCCCTCTTGTTCTTCTGTAGTATGTGTGTTCAATAAATACTATATTCTCTCTTCTACATGTTGCCCCCTAAGAAATTGTTTGGCTCAAAAATAAGCCAAGACCTTCCACAACACACTATTCTTCTGGCTTCTCTTTTGCTTTACATAGCAGCTGTAATGATTGTGGCTTCCTAATTTATGTGATATGAATGAATTCAGGTTGTGATATCAACGGTGGCCTGGGGTCCAGCTGAATGCCCTTTATGTATCTGCCACCTTATTGACATGTATGCCTCAGATTGTCCCCAGGAGATGTGTGATGATGGCTACTAACCCCTACCTTTTGTATGTGTCTGGTAATTGATCAATTGAATTCACCTCTGAATGATAATCAGTACCTGGACCTGTGCGGCTGACGACAACTAGATGTCAAAACAAGTTAGTAAGACTCTCATTTTGTGGTCTGATTCCACAGGGAGCATGGTTGTGACACAAAACACATTTTCATAATTAGAAAAAAAATGACAAGATAGAGATCTTTCCAAAGAGGGCTTATTTATTTCTTTATCAATGGTTTATTTTGATTTTGATTAGAAATTCTAGCAGCACCACTTTTAGATTGTTCAAGTAGGCCAAAAAAACAAACAAAAAAGAAGTCAAAAAATTGGATTTTAAAATGGTACATAGTAGGATCTATGGGTATTTAATTGAATTCATAAAGATTAAATCGGAGGGTATTTTAGCTATTTCCTGAAACTGCTGTGCTCTAACATGGAACTGGTTAAATGGAAGTAAATTTAAATGGGAAATACTATGTCTTTTCCCCTCCCAACACTTAACTTTCTCTGCTTCATGACTTATGCATTAATTATGGTGACACGAATGTGATTTGTATAACACTGTATTAAACTAGAGGTTAGATTTTTATTGTCAGCTAACAACAGCTTCTTGGAGACAATATGGTCATTTTTATTCTTAATCCCCCTTGGTCCTTCTTAATCACTTTTTATAAGATCTCAGTTTAGTATATGCTGTACTAGATCTGTAAAGCATCTTTGCCCAAGTTGGAAGAACTGGACTGAATGCAGGAGATGCACATCTCCTCAGTGATGAGCATTTATAATGAGGGCCCTTTTTTGTGAACTTCTTATTGTGGATCACTCTATATTTTCCAATAGGATTCAGGTAGTTGATTTAGGAAAGAAAAAGAAATCTCTCTACTTCAGTTCTCAAATTCCACATTATTAAAGGGATCGTGGTTTTATACTTTTTGAAAAATAATGTTTATTTCAATTCCCTCAAATAGCAGTTTTGAGCAGAATATAATTTCCAGTGACATTGTGACTTGTGGATAGCTCCCATTAGGTTTTAAATACATAAACACCTTAGGTCATGACTCCTTCAACAAAAGAAGTGACTTACCTCCTGACTCCTTTTTTCTTAGCCTCTCCATAATATACTCTGCCACCCCAAAACCCAAGTATGCATCAATTTCATATGTATAAGTTCCTTTCCATACTCTGGACCAATTATATATATATATATAATTATATATTATATATAATTATATATATATATATACATACATATATATACATATATATACATACATATACATACATATATATACATATATATATATACATACATATATATATATGTATGTATGTATATTAGTCTTAAAACAAAAAAACAGACAACAAAACAGGACACATCTTTACATAACATAACCTAAGGTATCCTCCAGAACTAAGGTTCTGTTTTAATTTATAAAAGGGCTTCCCATGCAAAGTACAGAAATGGGGTGGCTTTTATTAAAAAGGGATTTATTTGGGATAAAAGCTTACAGTTACAATGCAGTGAGAAGTCCAAGGCACCATAAAAGGTACTTTCCCACTGAAGTCAGCTACCACATGGGAAAGCAAGATGGCCGTTGATTTCTGCTGAGGCCTTTGCATTTCTGAAGCTTAGGCAAATCTGGCATAGTGTTTGCTTCTTACTGGACCTCTTCTCTCTCTCTCTCTGGGCTTCAACTCTTTGAGATTCTTGGGGGACTACTCTCTTTGCAGCTCAGCTGTGAGCAAAATCTTTCTCACATAGCAGGATCAAATATAGCTGGTCCTTTTTCCTCTGTGTCTCTCCATGCCTCTGTTTTTATCAGACCCAGCAAGGCGGTGGAGACTCAACCAGAGGTGCACCTCACTGAGGTAGTCCAATCAAAAGCCCTAAAGCAATCTTATCAAGTAATCTAACCAAAGGGCCATCAACCAAATTTAATGCAATCAAAGGGTATCACAACCACAGGAATAGATTAGTTTAAAAACATAATCCTTTTGGAATTTATATAATAATTTCAAACTGCCACAGCTTTCAAGAAAACATTTCTATTTTAAATCTTTATTTGCTTTAAAAGTATCTAACTTTAACTTGGGCCATTGGCTGAAATTCACATGATTCCACTGAGTGATTGGCTTTTTTCCCTTAGAGTTGCACAAGAAACGTTCCTGGTATGGTTGGACTTAGTCACTTTTACAACAGTTTTCAGAACACTAGAGAAAGTTCTAAGTCCAGGCATAGGAAAGAATTGCATTGATTATGGTAAGTTAATTTAGATTCACAGAGCAGTTGGTTGTGTAACTTTTAAAGACTTTCTCAGTACAACTCTATGAACCTGGGACTAGCCTTCCTTTGTATGGTTAGTCATTTTTGAATAATTTTTCTGGTGCATTATGCAAATGCAAAGTTTTCAGCACCAAAATCTATCTCTACATGAACTGTGCTTTCTCCTAATGTCTATTTATTTATTCCCCATTAACATTGTAGTGCTTTTTATTCTTCCCACACTGTAATAATAATAAAACTTGATATAGCACCTGTGAAGCACTAAGCTCTGGTGGCAAGATCTGAGAGAAAAAAGAAATATGATGCTTAGCAAAAACAGTATAGCCTGAAAAACCATCAGTGAATTGTAGTATAGAATCTTGGCACAAACAGTTTTGTGTATATTCTTGGCAAATTTAGTGGTCCTTCTTACTCATGAGTATAGGGCAGGAATTTAGAAATTTTAGTAATACAAAAATATTTTAAAGTATAATATGAGTTTTTAAAAAATTCTTGTATTTTATAACTTAAATTTATTATGAGTTATACATTCAGGTTTGTTTCTTGCTTTATTTTGTTTGGATGGTACTATTAAACTATTATTACCAGGCAAACATAATATCAAGTTTTCCTTTTTTTAAAATATATTTTTAAAGATTTATTTTATTTTTCTTTATTTATCCCTTCCTCCCCCAGATGGTTCTTTCATCTGTCTGTCTGCTCATTGTTTGCTCGCCTTCTCCAGAAGGCATTGGGAACTGAACCTAGGACCTCCCACATGGGAGGCGAATGCCAACAGCCTGAGCCACTTCTGCTCCCCAAAAAGTTTTTCTTTAATACCTACTTCAAAACTTGTTCTTGGTTGATAGAACTAAGAAGCAAACAGTTTTAGTTTTTAGTATTTGTATATTATATCATCTTCTTATATTGACTTTGCTGTAATTTCATGCTTTTAAATATCAGAAGATAGCTGCACACTTAATAAAATCATATTTAGTCCACGTCTCATGTTTTAGATGTTGACTTGCATATTAATTTTCCAAACAAACCCTTAAGAAAATAGTAAAATTGTCTTGAGCATTGAATTTTCATTTGTTATATGATGAATAAATAAATGTTCACTGAATATTGGTCCCATGCATAAAATAGCAATGATTTTTTTTGAGAAATTTGTCACATAGTAGTGATAGACTTTTTTAGCCAGCTCAACAGATCAAGACCACCCCTAGCATTACGTTTGTAGCCTTTATAAAGTTAAATGCTTGGTTGAATTACTCCTTGAAAATTAGAAATTCCACTTTTTCAAAGGGATTAATTTTAAATCAAAGTCAAATTCTAAAACATCTTTTCAGGATTCTGTGTTTTTTCATGGGTTTGATTTCTAGGACCCAATTTCCTTTTAAAAATACTCATCCTTTCTGCATTTGATTTTCCTTCAACAAGGAGAAAAGTATATCATTACAGAACTGAAGGTTATACTGGGAACCAGAATGATAAGGGAATAAATCCTTTTATTCCTTCAATTTGGCCAAGACAACTCATTTATTTTTTCCCCAATCTTTGTGTCATTAAAGCATATTGTTGCTTTTATAGGAAACTGGACACTCTTACAGAATTAGAGTGAACTCTTTTTTATTTGTTCAGCCAGTATTTGGTAAGAAGTCTTTTCTTAGATGTGGAAGGTACACTGTTTATTTTTTTAATTGCTTTAGTCTCCATGTGTTTTTGTTTGCCAAAGGACTGCTGATGCAAAGAATTAGAAATGGGCTGGCTTTATAAAGCAAATTTATTTATAAAGTTCCAAGGCCATGAAAGGTCCAATTAAGAAGTGATTTCTTACCAAAGTCAGCAGCCGTGTGGTGAAGCAAGATGGCTATCAATTTATGTGGAGATCTCTACCTTTCTATAGCTATAGGCAAATCTGTCATAGGTCTTGTCTCTTACCAGGCAGCCTCTTTCAGTCTGGGTGTCTCTACTTTCATCCCAAGTTCAGCTGCAAGTTATCAGGCATGTGACTCATCTCTCCCTGGGCCTCAGCTCTTTGAGTCTCCCATGATCTCTCTTTGCAGCGCAGGTATGGGCAAAACTGGTCTATTTTTTCAGACCCAGCAAGAGGGCAGAGATTTAACCTGAGTCACACCTCATTGACTGATATAGTCCAAATTGAAAGGGTCTTACATCCACAGGAATGGATTAGTTCACAAACACAATCTTTTTCATTTCAGGATTCATTAAAGAATTTCCGAATAGCCACACCTTGTAATGGTAGGGCTTTGTGTAGAGTATTTCAGTATTTTGGCCTATATTCTATGATTAATAAATAACTAATATCAAGAAGATAAGAGAGAATGGATAACATAAAAGGCAGAAAAGGCATCAAGGGCTTAAGTTACTTAAATCATGGTGTCTTTAGAATTCTTTTTGTTTTATGGTTTTGTTTTCTGTTTTTGCATTGAATTTGCCCTTAATCTTTGACTGATGAACCAAGACAAAGCTCACACGTACATTATCACTGAATAAGTTTATAATGTATAAGACTAAAGTGTATAAAGTGTTAACATGGGAAGTATAACATTATACGTCCAAATGTGAATGTAACCTCAGCTATACATCTAAATTTAGCTTCAGTATTTTTAACTCTAATTAATAACCTTGAAACCATTCCTCAAATAACAAAAACACTTATCCTTTTTATTTAATGCCATATATGATGATATAGTTGACTTGTATTCAAAGTATTTTTCAGGATTTGCCAAACTTTTATAGTGAAGGGATACCTTTAAATTATATTGCATGAATTCATTTTAGTTTTCAATTATATTTTCAACAGTTCCTCAGTCAAAACAGTTTAAATTTTAGAGATAAGCATTCTACATTTCTAACTGCTTTTTCGGTATTCAAGTGTCTTTTTGTCCTCAAACATATATAAAAATATGTTTTAATGTAGTATACATAAAATCTGAACTCCATGTATGTATGTGTGTTTGTGTCCAAGTAAATATTTACAGACAAATATATGCTGTCATGTTATAATAGAGGGAGAAGTTTCTAGTTACAGTGCTAGTAATTAAATTGCCCTTCTCAGATATTTATCTTGTATACTTTTAATATAAAAGATTTATTCAATTAATTTTGTTCTGGTATTCAATTAAACTGGACCAATCTACCATTAAAAAACACATAACTGGGTAAGGTAATTTATAGAGAAATGCCAAAAAATACTTAATTTGCCTTAATTTTATTTGGAGGGGGAAATAGTCCATACTATCCTTGGTACAAGACCATGCATTTTTATAGATTTACTATTTATGATATATGGTTTCATGAGATCTTCTTCCTCTGATCTGAAGAGCAATTATTTTCTGTACCTTATTTCATTAAAAATATTTTAACTATGCCTAACTGTGAGAAGTAGATACTTTCTCTATATTATACTATTTAATCCTCTTGATATGAGAGGTAGATGACATTTTCCCCATTTTACAGCTGAGGACACTAAGCCTAATCTTAGTGGAAGGGCAGAATACAAATCTAGTTCAGCTTAAGCAGATCACTTCATCCCTTTCTTTTGGCACCTATTAATGATTACCTTGTATTTGTTTATATTTTAACTGTTTGCTAAAGTGTGATCTCCTTTTGGACAAGAACTGCATTATAAAAAAGTTTATTTCTGACATGTCAGTTAAGAAAACACTAGAATTTTTATACCCAGAGCAGTTAAAGATGCTCAGGCACCTGATTTTATTTTCATTTGGAAAAACTTTCAAGGCCTTTTTATTTCCTTTTGGATCTGAAGCCTTACTTAGGATATGAAGAATTTGGGAATATTCAAAACTTTCCTGAAATGCTTGCTGTACTTTTTTCTCATCTTACTGAGAATCCTAGATTTTTTAATGATCCCCTTCTAACAAAATAAAAATACAGGATAAACTATAAAAGATTAGGCAGTAGTTAAAATGGACACTTTTTATCTTCCTTTCAATGTAAACAGTTCTTTCTATTTGAAGAAATTAAGAATTGCCTCCTCTGTTGTTTTAAAGTTAATATCACATAGTAGAAATATGTTATATGCAATAATAATGATAGGACACATATATTAGAAGAAAACATGGGTATTTTTTTTCTTTAACCTTAATGTAGGAAATAGCTTATCTAACTAAGACTCAAAATCCAGAGGCAAGAAAAAGAAAAATGATAACTGTGACTAATACACATACATACACACATGCACACAAAGTTCATGGGCTAAAACATCATAAGCAAAATCAAAAGAAAGTGATGAATGGCAGAAAATATTTGCAATAAATACAACAAACAAAGGGATAACATCATTAATATATAATTGGATTTATCCAAGAGGAGATGGTGATGGACAATGACCATCCCAAGGACCAGAGAGTGTCTGCAATTGCAAGCAAGATAGATCAATCCATCTACCCCATGGGATCTAATCCCCCTCTCAGTTAGAAACAGAATGGGTATCACCATCCCAATATCCTCAGGACTGGGGAAATGAACAATGGACTAGAGTAGACTTAATATTATTCTGTTGTAGACTTATTATTATTCTAGCAATGGAAAAACTTTTATAACTGATGTAAAGTTAGTGGCCACCAGAGGTTCTGAGGGGAGGGAAAGGGAAGAATAGGTGTAATATGGGGTTGTTTTCGGGACATTGGAATTGTCCTGAATGACATTGCAATGAGGGATACAGGCTATTATACATTTTGTAATAACCTATAAAATTGTGCAAGGCAGAGTATAAACTGTAATGTAACCTATAGTCCACGGTTAGTAGCAATGTGTCAGTATGTTTTCATCAATTGTAACAAATGTACCACACTAATGAAGGATGTTGTTAATGTGGGAAAGTGTGGGAGGGGGAGAAGTTGGGGCATATGGGAATCCCCTATATTTTTATGTGACACTTATGTAATCTAAAGCTGCTTTTAAAAATTTCTTTAAATAAAAATATTTTAATGAAACTAAAAAAAAAATTAGGCCTAGTTGGAAATGAACCAACTATAAATTCGTCTTAAAAAATTTTATTAGAGTTGTGGGCTTATAGAGCAATCATACATAAAATATAGGATTTCCATATACCATCCTATTATTAACATTCTGCATTGGTGTGTAACATTTGTTACAATTGATGAAAGCATATTTTTATGATTGTACTATTAACTATAGTCCAGAGTTTAATTTAGGTTCATTGTATTGTGCAGTTCCATGGGTTTTTAAACTTTTTTTTTATTCTAGTAACGTATATATGTGTTTCCCTTGTAACCATATTCAAATATATTAGTCAGTGCTGTTAAAAAATAAATTATTCGTAGACTGAGACAAAAAAAATAAAAAGGAAAAAACTGCCAAAGATAAGTAGGAAAAAGAAAAATGGGAAAAAGACATGGACTGACAATTCACTCACAAAAAAGATATAAAAATGGCCCATAGGAATATAAAAATGTTCAAATTTCCTGACATGTAAATACTGAGGAAACAAATACCAAGATGCCAGTTTTCTACTATCAGACTGGCGAACATTTAAAAAGTATATAACATGCTCTATTGGTGAGACTGTGAGGAAATAGGCATTTTCAAACATTTTTAGTGGGAATGCAAGTTTGAATAAAACATCTGGCATTTGATAATACCTAACGGAAGTACATATGCTATTAGCCCTTGACCAGCAACTGTACTTGAGGAATTTCCTCTGAAGATATATGTCCAACAACATGTAGACATATATAAAGTTATTTATTGCAATTATAATTGCAGATAGAAGCAACCTAAATGTCTACAGACTGGAGAACAGTTGAATAAGCTATAGCATATGCACAAAATGAAGTACTATCCCATGTTAAAAAAGAATGAGGAAGATCTTTGTAAACTAATGTAAGTGATTTCCAGGATATACTAAGTAAAGAAGCAAAGTGCAATGGAGTACCTATAACATGCTACCCTTCATATAAGAAATAAGGGATATAAGAAAATATAATGTATCTGGTCACTTTCCCAAAAGAAATATAAATATAGGAAGGATAAAACAGAAACTACTAAGATTGTTACCTTAGGAAGGGAGTGAGAAAATTGAAGTGAGGTTTGGGGTGAGAGTGAAACTTCTCTAAGTATAGCTTTTTGTATAGTACTGAGTCTTAGAACCATGGTAATCCTTCACACACTAAAAAGAAAATCAACAAGGAGGTGGGGGGAACTGAGACTGGAATAGAAAAAAACGAACAGATTTGTACTACTAACATGAGATATTCACACTGAAGGGGTAGGGAAATAACAGAGCCAACCTAAGTAACTTTGAAAAATAGTACTTTGTATACTGTAAGGTTAAAGACAAAAAACAAAAAACTTTACATGAATACTGTACTATAGTTTGTAAATGCATTTCTCACAGGGTTGTGGGTCAAAAATTCTAAATTACTAGGAATGAAAAAAAAAAAAGTAAATGTGTTAATATGCGTAAATTTATTTCCTTGCTTTGTTAGCTTGAAATGACCTAAAAGCAAAAATAATTCAGTGGCAGTTGAGTACCCCCGATACCCTGACCTTGGTTTCTAAATACAATTTTCCAATAATAAACACTGTAGCTCTTTGGAGAAATGGTTGATTTTAGGGTTGGTACAGGGAAAATACAAAATGAGGTTGGAATGTCTAGTGTTGTCAGAAAATAAGTACTTAAAAAGTGATGGGGGATGTTTAAAGAACACAAGAGCCAAACTGAAGGGACTCAACATGGCCAAACCTAGAACAATTTGAACAAAAATATAATTAGAGTATTGGTTTATAACTTATAGACTAAAACAAATATCCATGAATCCACAATGATAAAAATGAAGGAATACATAAATAAATGGTGGAGAAGGGTCAGTTCGTTATGAAATAAATGCAGTTAATAAGTGTAGAAGGAATCAGGAAAATAGAACATTCTTATTGGACATATACCGCAGTCATTAACTTTTGCAGGCGAGATCCTTGCTAAAGGCTGAAGTTAATGGGCAGCAGTGTGATGAGAAACAGTATAGACTCAAATAATTTCCCACAAGGTGGCTATTACTGACAAATGAAAAAAAAAAGTAACTTCACAGTGGAGAACCTGCAAGATCAAGGTTAATATTGCCAGTAGTAAGACATATTGATATTATGCGCATACCTTCTGTATGATGTACTGAGAAGCTTACATCGTTTCTATTTTTCTTGTGCAATTGCATAACCTCAATCTCTGATTAACATCAGACAATAGCAAATGGGGGGTCATTGTACAAAATAACTGACCAGTAATCCCCAAAAGTGTCAGAGTTATAAAAGACTAAAATTGAGGAATTGTCACAAGTTTGAGGAAACTAAGGAGACATGGCAACTAGATGCAATGTGGAATCCTGAATTGATTCCTGGAAAAGAAAGAAGACATTAGAAATGTGGGGAAATTCATGTAAGGTCTACATTTAGTTAGTAGTATTTCATCACTGTTAACTTCTTGGTTTTGATAATCACACTATGTTTTATAAGATGCTAACACTAGGAGAAGCTAGGTGAAGGTTATACTAGAACTCTATTAGTTTTTGCCTTTTTCTATAGTCTAAAATGATTTCAAAATGTACAAATGTATCATTTTCAATATATTCAGATCCTAATTTAAGTGGCTGTCCCCTTCTGTGTCAGAAAGACGTGTCTTTTGACTGTCTCTCCAATTCTTTGAAAGAACTTTCTCCATTTTTTGTACGTTTTTGAGAATACATGAGAGAGAATAATGCATGATGCCTCATGCCTCCAGCAGGTCAGAAGCAATAGAATTCTGATAATAGGAATATTGGTATAGAATAGGCAGCTATCCACGAAGGGCTAGGAAAGGTCCAGAAGGTCCTTCTCATCAGTTTGTCAGAATGCTTGACTTACCCATCAAGAAGCCCACTAAGACCTTCCTTCAGGAGGCCTTAGCATTTTTAGTAAAATGTTTAAAGTATTTGTATAAAAGAAGGACAACTTTTTCCATGGGTCCCGTATCTTCCAATTATATCACTAAACTTCACCTAAAGTAATGAAATACCAAGATATTGTTGATGAGGGATTGGAAGATTAAGAGTTTAAGAATAAGAGGGAGTCCTTGAGTGAATAAGGTGGAATGAAGGGAGGATAATGGACAAAAGAACATTAGCTGGAGTGGAACAGCTCGGAATTTTACAGGAAGCAAGAGTCCTGAGGGAAGCTGTATGAACAAGAGACTGCATTTTACATAGGAAAAGCTTGAATTTGTGGTTAAAAATAGACCCTTTCCTTGGATAGGGTGTGTGACCATGAATAAACCATTCTGAGTTAGAGTCAAGGAAATTTATATGTTTTTTAAGTTTATTACTTTACAGAGAAGAACACTGAAGCCCATATGGAAACAAGTAACTTAAATCACAGCTATTTGCTGTGATTATATTGCAAATTATTGTACATTGCAATACTTTCTACAGTGCTTTTTTTACTGAAAGGAGTTTTCTAATGATTTAAGGGATGGGAAAATGTTATAAATCATTACATACTACACAGGAGTGATAATAAAATTTAAAAATCATTTCTTCTGCTACATCTATAGGTAGGCATTTTACTACCTTCTGTACATTCATTGAACAAATATGCCTGAGGGCCACTTCATTTCATGTAGGGGAGAAAAGTGATTAAAGCACACTTGTAACTTGAAATCAGTCTATCTCCACCATTGACTGCCTATCTGGGGTTCAGTCAGTTATTTTACATTTCTATTCCTCAGTTTCCTCATCTGTAAATTGGAGATGGTACAAGTGTCAAACCCACAGGGCTTTGGTGAGGAAGCGATGAGGCAGTGTGCATAAAACACTTAGCACAGGGAAAGGCTTATAGCAAGCAAGGAATGTGCAAGCTACTGTTATGTAGTCTATAGTTCACTTAGAAGAGCATCACGTCAAATAATCCACTCACAGCACCAATACCAATACTTTTCTGTGATCACCATTAGAACAGAATTTGGGCTCATGACATGTTTTATTCCCTGGAAGCACACTAGTCCTTACAAGAATACCAAGAAATTATCTTTATGCAGATGTTAAAGAGGGTTTTCTTTTTCTGTATTATTGCTGAACAAATAGAGTAAGAAATTAACTTATCTGAAAGCCTATCAAAAGAAAATGCATGTTGTGTCTTAAATTAGCCTTTTTTCTTTTTGGTTAAAAACAGTAGTCTACCATATGAATTAATGTTGCTGAAATCTTTTATGTAAAATAGCGTATATGTTTACATTTCAATGCCAAAGTCGTCGTGGCGGTTTCGTGTTGTTTATGAATTCGAAAAATAGATATTAGATTGTGTTTGTGGACTGGTCTGTTCCTCTGGACATATCAGATTGTTCTGGAATCAGAGGTTTCACCTTTACTTGATTGAATTGTGATCGGGGCTTTGATTGGGCCACTTTAGTAGGACAATGTCTTCCTACCCCCTTGGAGACTCACAAAGAAAATAGCATGGCAAAGCAGAGTATTGGAATTTTGATGCTGGAGCACCAGGAAGTAAGTGCATGGAGAACGAGAACACAGAGGAAGAGTAACAGTTTATTTAACTGGATCCTGTGGCCTGGGAAGAGAGATTGAGGCATTTGTTTGATAGTTTGCAGCTGCAGAGACCAGAACCCTGGGCAGATGAGCCCAGAGAGAAACTAACCCTGGGAGAGAGACAAGACTTATCCTAGCCTATAGCAGAGATCAGAAGACGCTGGGACCACAGAGCCCTAAGAGGAAGAGGAAGGCTGAACCTTCCCAGAGACCAGCAGCCATCTTGCTCCAACATGTGGCCACAGACTTTGGTGAGGGAAGTAACTTACGCTTTATGGCCTTAGGACTGTAAGCTTCTACCCCAAATAAATACCCTTTATAAAAGCCACCGAAGTTCTGGTACTTTGCATCAACACCCCTTTGGCTGACTAATGTAGTCGGTGTCTTAGATTGCCAGGGCTACTATGACAAATACCAGACACTTGCTGGTTTTAACAACAACAGTACTGGAGGCTAGAAGTCCAAAATTATGGTGTTGGCAAGGCCTGCTTGCTCCCAAGTTTGTAGTATTCTAGTGATAGTTTCCTGGGAATCTTCCATGACATGTCAATTTGTTTCTTTCTGTCTCCTTCTCTGGTTCCTATTTCTATGTCCAGTTGCTTTTGCTTATAAGGACTTCCTTTGTATTGGATTAAGGCTCACCCTCATTCAGGCCCATTTTAACTAATAACATTAACAAATGGGCTCTAGGACCTGAATGTGTCATTTTTGGGGTCATGATTCATTCACTGACAGTGGGTAAAGCTATTTCTACATCTTTCCTGCTTGTGATGTAAGACAAGTAGAAATGCTGTCATTGGAACCAGTCAGTTTCACTGGAGAGCAGCACCAAGGCTACCATTTTTTGTTAATCTCTGTTCACTTTTTTTTTGTTTTAAAATTGTGTCATGCTAGCTACACTCCCCAATTTAACTGCCTAGATTAAAGCTATACCATTTAATAAGGCAAGTGATGGATTCGTTCTTCATGAATGGCTCCAAATTTATGCATGAATCAATATGGTTGTCTCCTTCTCCTTAAACAAACCTGGGCTTTATCTGCTTCCCTTGTTCCTGCTAATGTAAAGTTTTTCCTCTTTTCTACCCTTCTGAATTAAGGGTTGCAGTCTTAGATGGATCTGTCAATTTAGGCGCATACTATAAGTGTGTAAAGTAATTTGTTATAAGCATTAGCAAGTGTTGGTAAGGCCTGTGGCAAATTGGTAATGCATGTATGTTTTGCCTTAAGAATTTTCAAAACAAACAAACAAAAAAATGGAACCATAACGCCCCTCCTGACATCATCCATCCCCAAACCTGACCTACAGCCTCCTCACATATACTCTGATGCATAAATTCCTGATCAGGAGAGGCTGTCATTTTGTAAACCGTATTAAATTCCCTTTTCCTTCTGAAGGCACATCTTGAAGAGCAACTATTTTCCTGATTATTTTCCCATCATCCTTTCTCTTTTGAAACTAGACTACAAAATTTTAACAATTATGTTAAAATTTTGCTAATTTAGAGAATTGGATTTAGGATTAGTTTATCTTTTTCACATGTCTCTGTTACAGAATATGTTTGAGGAAATGCTATTTTATTGTGCATTTATACAATATAAATGCATTTAGTAGGTTCTCAATACATGTTCATTGAATGAAGGAATGCCTAACTAGTTTTTATGATATGAGTGATTTGTAATTAATACATTGCATCAGTCAGGGTTCTCCAGAGGAAGAGAACCAACTGGATATGGTATATACAACAAAAATAGATTTATTATACAGTACTGGTTTATGTGATTGCTGGCAAGTCATAATTTGTAGGCAGACTGGAGACTGGAATTTCCAGTATGATGTTGAATTCTTGACTGAATTTCTTAGGCTGTAAATTCAGGAAGGAATAGATTATGTAGTAGAGGTAGAATTCCTTCTGATCTTTGGAACTCTTGGTTTGTGCAAAGACCACCAATTTTAGAAGCTAATCTGCTTTACTAAAAACCAACTGTTTGTAGATGCTAATCCTATAGGAAATACCTCCACAGCAACAGTTAGTACAGTGAACAATCAATTGGTCACCATAACCTAACCAAGTTGACAAATAAAATGAACCATTATATATAGCCTTAGCTTGTAAACAAATTACATGTGGCTGAAGTACTTTTAAGCTGTTATTTATACTATTTTTGCTTAGGATATTCTTTTCAAAAGTAATATTACAGAAAAATTAAGTCTAATTTCTAATATCTGAAGTATAAAATCTGTATTAGTATGGATATATTAATGGTGGCTCCAATATTTTTATATACAAATTTTCCATTTATGGAAGTTTTTTCTCTTATTTAACTATTAATCTGAAAATAAGATCCAGATTTTCAGAAAGACAAATGATGGATAATTCCCTTTGCAGAAGGATTACCTATCAAGTTCCTTTGGTTGACTAATGAATTCTTCCTTCCCTCCTCTTCTCCCTTACCATTTCATTCTTACTTTACAGTACCATTTATTAAGCTCTGTGCTAAGTTAAATTACTCGTGAAGAGTATAAAATAAGACAGTCTTGTGCATGCACTTAAGCAACTCATAGTTAGAGGGATACTAGAATGCATGTGAATATAACTCTTGGCTATATTTTATATTTCCCAATATATATCTACTAAACCTATCATGAATGTTTATGCATAACAGAGCATATATTTGCATCTCATGTTTATGCCTAAAGCCCTAAAGTTCATGAGTATATTAAAATAAGGTATTAATATAGAAAAATGGTCTATATTGCAAATAGGACTCAGTGTAAAACTTCTAGTCCATCTGGAAATTGATCAACTGTATAAAAATACCTAATATATTCCTGAGTACTCTTGTGCATTGGCATGTTTTATATACTGGCAAAAATGGAGTCTCTTCAAAATTTTAGTTTTTGTTTTCTATAGTCACACTTTATTGGCTCCACAAAATTTCATTTATAGTTTAAGGAAACAAAAAGCTTTTCAATGTGTGATGGCAGTATTCCAAAAAAGAAGAGGAGCCATGCAATGCTATGGAGAGGGGACTAAGATATCCCTCTTTTGTTTAGGATATCTATGGTAAGAAAAAGAAAATTCCAATGTCAGTGGCTTAACACAACACAGGCTTATTTTTCACATTCATCATTTCTCAGTCTCATCTCCTTGTTAGTAGTTACCAGGATTTTTCCAGCGGATGGGAGTGTTAGGAACTCATTAAGTTGCACTCATGCAGTTTACTTTCTCATTCCTGAGGTCATACCTCATTTCTGCTGTTGATGAAAACTAAGTGTAGCAGTTTGATATGGTTATGAATTCTAAAAATAGATATTGGTTTATGTTTGTAACCTGATCTGTACCTGGGCATGATTGAAGGGACTCATAGATAAAGGGCATGGCAAAGAGCAGAATTGAGGGTTTCTGATGTTGGAGTTTTGCTGTTGGAGTTTGATGCTGAAATGGAGCCCCAGGCAAAGAGAGCCATTCACCTGATAATCTACAGCTGATCTTGTGAAGAGAGGCAAAGCCTAATGAACCTTATAGTCTACAACTGACCTTGTGGAGAGAGGTAAAGCCTAGAGAGCCTCAAAGTCTACAGCTGATCTTGTGGAGAGAACAGAGTTGCCGAGCACAGAGGAACCCAGGAATCCTGAACTCTCGCAGACATCGATAGCCATCTTGCTCCAACACGTGGAAGGAGACTTTGGTGAGGGAAGTAACTTATGCTTTATGGCTTGGTAACTATAAGCTTCTACCCCAAATAAATACCCTTTATAACGCCCAGCAGATTTCTGATATTTTGCATCAGCACCCCTTTGGCTGACTAATACACTAAGGAACACAGTTCCAACCTTTCCTGAGAAATGTGGCCTTCCTATATGTACAAGAGGAGAAAGTGCTGTGGAGAACATATGGTATAGTTTCTACTACAACTGTGAATAGTGAAAAATGCAAATACTCTACTGCATCAAGGAAAAAATATGCTCAAAGCAAGGTTTGTCCCTGATGCAAAATACCATTCACATTTCCTTGAAGGGTTTCCCCCACTCCATTTTTTCACTAATCTTACAAAAGGGGTGACTCCCCATTGAGTGCTAGTTTCTCTTTGATATCTCTCTTCAGAATATTCCACTGGTCTGTGGTAGAAAAGTCCCAGTTTTAGATGCTAGACTTCTGATTCCTTACTTAATGTAGAGTTTCTGATATTCAACGATAAAAGTTACTCCATTTGTGTTGGATTAATCTCCAGAAGCTAAGCATAATAGAAATTAAAATGTAGTCTGGATTGGTTAGGGGAGAAATATTTCGTTTAGTAGTAATGTTTTGACAATGTTCTTTAATCATTAGTTAAAAAGGTTTAAAAACAATGCAAGTTATTGGTGGTAGGGTGACATATATGTTTTTTTGATGTTATATATTTGTTTTTTAAGTTCACAACTATTATAGATTTATTGTTTATGTATGTTTATGTATGAGTGATATATTTCAATAAAAAAGTTTTAAAAATGTCGTCCGTTGTGCTATATAATGGTAACAAATAATGACTTGTCATAATTTATTTTAATTAGGAGAATGTGCTTCTACTCAGAGTATCTGTAGGTTGTAATGACACTGATTAAGATAGAGCAGAGCCTTAGCTAAGAAAGTGCCAGAATTTAGGAGGCAATTTATTAAATCTTAGAATAGTAAAGTTATAAGGATCTTTAGAGATGGTGCATTTCATCCTTTATTTGGAAGACTAGGAATTTGAATTGAAACCACTATGAGTCCCATGTAAAACTTTCCCGAACTTCAAATTATGACTTTATAAAGTACAAACTGTTTCCTTTAATATGCCATTCGATCTTCTTTCTTCTCTGTACTTGGCATTTAATGTTTCACTAATGTTGCCTAACCTCCTCTCCCTAACCCCAACCCCCTGAATATCTTACAACAAGCGTTGATTTTCTTGTTCATGGATCAGCTATGCCTCAGCTGTGACTAGCTGGCCCTGGCATCATGCTGCAGGTAGAGTTTAGGACTCCTCCATATAGTTTCTTTCTCTTCATGGGCCAATGATGTCCCAAGGCATGCTTTTCAATTTAAAACCTCTCCATGTATCCGTTCACTCACTTTCCATTGTGCAAAGTGTATCCATGGACAAGCTGTAAATCAGTGGGATAAGGGAAGGGAAGGAAAGTTTCCTGAAAACAGTCTGTTCTCTTTCCATCAGACCATGATTTCTGCATTGTTTGGAGTACAGAATAATCTGCTGTAACAAAAAGAGAAATGTAGTATGGTTCAAACAAGATTGAAGTTTGTTTTCCTTTCTCTCAACAAGTTAGATGTAGGTAGATGTTCCAGGCAGGTGGGAAGTTCCTTCCAAGGAACACTGGTCCCTTCCATTTCATTGCTGCCATTCCATTGGAAACTGTCACTGCCACATGATTGAAGCTGTCTCACCAGCACTGCATTTCATTCCAGTCCGTGGGAAAGAAGAAACAGAGAAAGTGTCACACAATTTCCTTTTGAAATTTTATGATCTGAAACTGGCAAGTGCCATTTATGCCTATATTCCATTGGCTACAGCAGAGACAAATAGGAAGACCTTGCCATGGAGGAAACTGGTAAACCTAAGTTCTTTTCTGAGGTTCTGTTCACAGCTAAAACCTTGAATGTGTTTAACTGGGTAAAATGATTCTCTATTTGCTGTTGCAGCAAGAAAGAACCATGTGTTTCAAATCTTCCTTTGGAGTCAGTATTCTCTAAATAATCAAGTCCACATACAGGTTAAAAGTAAGAACCTGATCAATGAAAGGTTTGATTAAAATTACATAATAAGGCATGCATGTTTGTAAGCATACATCATAATTTTATCCCCATGATGTGTGCCATATCATCTGGGTTGTGACCTGAGTTATTGGAAATTTTGTGTGCATGTATTTTTACCTTTTGTCAGAGCTCAGAAGCCCCATTTCAGATCTATTACTGAAGATCAAATTGATGTCAGCCAGGAAACTGTAATTTCCTGTCACTTGGCTTTGAATTACTGCATTGAATTTTCAGGCAAAAACAAATTTAGCTGAAAGATGCAAGCTTTTTTCGACTTATCATTAGTACCTAAGAAAATGAATGTTTTATATTGTTCCATCTCCATTACTCAGACAGTTATTGACTCAGAATGATACTCAACTTTCCTTGCATCATTTTATCTTGAACTAATCAAGTCCAAACTTCCTGCTAAAAACCAGTGTATGCTCTTTTAAATGTGGGTTTCAGAGTCAATTTATCTGATAAAAGGAAATAACTTACCATTTTCAGTCTACAGAAATGAAGCAGAGCAGCCATGTTGAAAGGCACATAATGTTTTCCCCTGCTGTTTTTATTTCTTCTATATATCACAAGTGTGGAAGATTGAATTTCACAAGAACTTAATTTATGATGTACAATGTAAGATGGTATATTTTAATAGTTTTCCTGAACACTTTGTATATATGAGAAAAAAATAATTGTCTTAAATAATTGGATTGCAATTTTCTGAAAACTAACCAATGAAACTCTGCTATGTTAGTGATGATTTTGTGATAGCCAGATTCTCTATGAAGACAAGAAAAGGGAGGGGTCATTTATGGGGCAACCAGTAGCACTACGGGTTTAGTTGTGTACAGCAGAGTCAGGTGCAATGTAAAGATTTCCTGGGGTTAACTGGTGGAGCCCAACCCTTTGGCTAAGAAGATACTCAGGCAATTATGCATCTTTTCTCTTCCTGGTCTGAGAACAATTACTGACACATAGGAGGCTCTGGAAAAATGTTTACTAAAGTAAGAATACCAAGGAAGAAGCCATTTTTTTTCCTGGTGAGGAGCTTGCACCAACACTGTGGCCAAGCCAGGTACTGTTCTGAATCACTTCGTGCCTGTGTCCAGCAGCAGGTGATCTGGGGACAAACTTCCCTTGTATTGGATTACTCCATGCATTGCAGGTCCTTTAAAATCCTGCCCCCAGTATATGCCAGCACTGCTCTCCAGTTAATGGACCATCCAAGCAGAGGCCTCCCACATGTTACCCTGTAGGGAGGTCCTTTCCCTACAGAAAACTGCTTGCTTTTAGTTCAGTAGGTGATTGACGATCAATTTTTGTATAATAAATACTTTTATATTCTAGAACGTCTAATTTTAGCTGTTTAGCATTTCTTTCCCTAGTTTTTATCCTTAGAGACATTATATTCTGTTTGTCTTACTAAGAAAATCTGTTTTAAAATCTTTCTTTTCTTCCTTCCTTCTCCTCCCTTCTCTCCCCTCCCTTTCTTATTTCACTCATATGAAGGTATATTTTGCTGTTGTATTATTTATGATGGCTTTGCTTATAGCTTCTGAATAATTCATTTACAATTTTTTGAATTTTCTGTATAGTCAATTATATACAAACAGTAATATTCTACCTTCCTCTCCTTATATTTCTTATATCATTTTTGTTTCATCATTATGAGGACTATACTATAATGTTTTATTGAAAAGGTGATGGTAGGCATCTTTATCTTGTTTCTGACTTTAAGGAATTTATCATTTCATACATATTTTCATACTTTTACTATATTAGTTCATACCTATAAATAATAGGTAATCGTTTATGTTTTTAAATTTCATGTAAATGGCCTCCTACTTTATATATTCTTCTAGTAGATAACAATTAAGTATGATATTTTCTACTCTTTGACTTTCTTCTCTTCCTGATGTTATTTTTAAAGGTTTTTAAAAAAATACATTTAAATCATGAATGGATGTTGAAATTTATCAAATGTTTTTTTTTTTTTAAATGTCTTTGGGGATGGCCATATTTTTCCAATATTTTCTAATTTTTCTGTGGTGATAGAGTCCTTGATTATATATAACCCTGGAGTCATGGGTTTGGGGCACCTTGGTAGAAGAGTAGGTGGAATTACTGGCCCCAAGACCTTCCTCTAAAAGAACAATTTTTCATTCTGTCCATTTGGGGTTGAATCCTTTTCATTTTCTTTTAGAAATGCTACTACATAGAGGTGTTTTAACAGCTCAATATCAGAGTTCAAAGAGTAAACTGACCATCTTTCCCCCGTACGAGTTTTAAAATTCCTAAAGAAATTTCCAGTTATTTTTAATGATTTATTGATCTGTAATTTGTTGCTTTGTCAACAATCTGGCTGCATGAACTGTTAATGTTTTTGCATTCTCTTGCTTGAACAGAGTTCACAGGACCTGGGGAAAAATATGTGAAATAAAATGAACTTTTAAAAAATTTTGTTTGTAAACATGAATAGTCTAGAAAGCCTGAATTAAGATTTGGATGTCAGGATAATTAAACATCCCAAAGCTTAATTAGGTTTTACTTTGGTCAGTTATGAATATTGGGACACATATATAGAATTAGCCCTTCATTCCCTTACACCATACATTAAGAACAGAGTAAATTCAGAATAGTGGTTACGTTTAGGGGATATTAACTGGAGGGGAAAAGAGGGAGTCTTGTGCGGTTTTGGAAATGTTTTATATTTTGTTCTGGGTGGCAGTTCTTGAGCTTATACCTATGTAAAAATTCACAGTCTGTATGCTTTAAGATTTTTATACTTTATGCATGAAACATGTCAATTAAAGACTATGGCTAAAAATTAATAATTTCAAAAAGGCCAATGTATATATATTTGGTAGACTGATATATATTTATATATCTATTCGATAGAATGAGACAATTTGGTACAAATTTCTCAGGCTTGTAGGAAATTATTGATTTGTGTCTATATTTACTTACTTATGTATGTATTTCATATGTTTTCTTCAGAAACATATGAATCAATTAATAATTACCAGTATCAGGGCATTGTGTCATAGCTTGAGGAGACAAATATGTAGGTACTAACAACGTAGATCAGGGGCAGGTAACTAAGTAAGAGTGATAGTGTAGGAGAAGTAAAGAAATGTTAGTACAACATGGAGGAATAAGAGCCTAATTTGTCTGGGGTGGGAATCAAGGTATTGAAAAAAGGATGCTTTCAGAGAGAAAAAAGATTTGAGGTCATTATTTTTTCTTTTTAATAATGAGTAGCAGTTTGCCAGGTAGATTCTGTGGCACATATGGATATGTAAATGCCAAGGTATGAAACAGCATGTGCTCAGGAACCACAAAATATAGAAGTTAGGTAGTGATAATATATGAATCTGGAAAGTTTAAAATAGCTCAGCATAGATGGAGTGTTGATGACATGAAAAGAAGTTTTGACTTTTCTTTTTTTTCTTTTTGGCTTGAGGTGTTATGGAACCATTGAAGAAAGTACTTGGTATGATTAAACTCGCAGTTTTAGAGCTAATTTTAGCAAATGTATTTAATATGATTTGTATTTTCCCTGGCGGTCTGCCCTTGGTACTTTTTTTCAACCTGTGAAACTTCTCTGAGTGATCTCCTCTCTAGACTGATGACTCCCTAATCTAAATCTCTATTCCAAACGTCTTTCCTATATATTTAAACTTCCTGGTAGACATAATTGTTTTTCTGACCCTGGATGCAAATTTGGATTGCCTTATCATATTTCTGTTCGCTTTTATAAAATATAAGACTTATGTTCACTTTGGGCCACAAAACAAATCTCAACTCAGATTTTAGAATATTTATTTGAATGGATCTGTCAACACTTAGATCTTTGCTCAAAAGCTTCTGCCTCTTTACCCAAACCATGGCTGGATACCAGTGCCTCTCCCTACCACACTTGGCTATTTGGAAAGGACTTTGTTCTTTCACATACTCTCCAAATCAGTAGGTCTTTGTAAGGTGATGGAGAAGACTGCAGAGTTATGCAGATCAGAAAATCTCTGATTAGTTAGTACTGTTGTAAGATGGCTTCATTCTATAGATTTGGGAGAGGTTTGAAATGGACTCTCATGGTTATTTCCCAGATTCTTTGAAGGATCCACCCTTGTAACCCTTGCTCTAACCTCTCTTTACCTGGGTAGTGGCTTCTCCTTGGAGCTGGATATTCGGGATCTCTCCTCTCTTCTGCTCCCAGCAGTATCTACAGCATCCTCTTGCAGGGTCCCCTTACTCTGGAAAATTAGTCTTTTGAGAGAGATCCCTCTTATATATGAATTCAAGCAAATATATCACAAATTTTTCTTTTAGTACCAAAGAATTGCACATTTTTGATCTTTGGTAAGAGAGAGGGCTGCATTTACTTCTTAGATGCATCACTCTACCCTGCTGCCACAGTCCACTTTAGCTTGCACAGCTATTGGGCTTCTATATCCCCTCAACTGCAGGGAATACACCTCGAGGTCTCTGCATGGTCACATTAAGATCTCTGTCACAAGGCTGGGGTTTGGAAGTAACACACACCCCAGTCATTCTCTAATCTTTCTCAAAAATCTTTTCAGAGTCTTAGATTCTTAATCCTTTTTCATCCTCTGAGTGAGTGAGTCTGAGTAATATGGAAACCTTGTCTTAAGCTGTGGAAAAAGGAAACTGTTTATACTTAAGATAAGGTAAAGTGATAGGATTTCACTGCCAAACCCAACCACTGTGGTGTTATGGAACCATTGAAGAAAGTACGTGGTAAGAGTGGCAGCAATGTAAAATAACATATAGACAATTACCTTCATACAAAAGAATGACCTTTCAGAATCATCTTAATATGCATAAGTCCATTCTTCTTTTTTGCTAGCTACCTTAGCTTCTTTATAGATGGTTTTTCATTCCACAAAATAAGTCCTATGAGATTTTTATGCATGTAAAATGGGCTGAAATCATTTCAAAATTAACTTTTATGTGCTTGAAATTCCATTAATTCTGTCCACATGAAGTTGCCTTTTACTATTGGTATAAATTCATCAGTGTTCTAAGATTCTGATGTTGGAAATGTCTGAAAAAGTATACTAAAGTTTCTGCATTTTAGTTACATTTAATTCCCCTACACTTTAAGCTCCTGACAGACAAGGATAACGTTATTAAATTTCCTAGTGTGTGGCCTCACTGTGTTGAGCACACATTAGGCACTTAGTGCTGCGTGTCTCATGCCTTTTAGTACTGTGAGGAAGATGTTAGGGCAGATGCATTTGAGTATGTTAGAACATTTATGATACTTTTGACAATATTATTTCATGCTAATATAAAGAAATACCAGTGATACCATTACCTTTGATAGGCTATGATAAATCAATTCTGTAAAGAAAATGGGAGAAATATTGGAAGTCAAGGGATAAATACATTTTCTTTTGACTGACCATGTATCAGTAAGCTCAACATTGTGCCCAGCCAAAATACTATGCCATAATCACACAGCTGGCCCATAACCTTTAAAAAGAATATTGGACACTATTTCATCTAAACTCATGTACTGTATTGTTTATTGGAGACCATTCATGATAACACTTAAGACATGCATGCCTCTGAATCATTTCAGTTGACTTTTTGTTATGATGCATGTTGAATAGGCAGAGTTTCACAAAAAATGTCTCTATGCATATGCATGTACATTTCTGTTGAGTGTGTGCCTCAGAGTAGTATTGCTGAGTCATAGAACTTAGTATGCTTAGTAAAGCATCTTCAAACTTAGTAAATAATACCAAACTTTTCTTCCAAAAGAGTTTGTCAGTTTGTCTTTTGGTCAGCACTGTTCTTTTTGTACCATGTCTTTGGTATTGCCATTTTTTAAAAATAAAATGTTACTGAAGTATATCATTCATACATGAACATACATAAACAATAAGTGCAGAGTAAAAGTTATAAACTTAAAAAATAAACATGTATATCATCATACAGGACTCCCATATATCACCCCACTGCCAACACCTTGCATTGTTGTGGAACATTTGTTATAAACTATGAAAGAGCATCCTCAAAATATTACTACTAACTTTAGCCTGTATCTTACATTTGGTGTATTTCCCCCCAACCCACCCTATTGTTAACACCATGTATCAGTATTATATATTTGTTAAAGTTCATGAGAGAATGTTGTCCTATTTGTCCTGTTAAGCACAATCCATCTTCCACTACAGGATTCCCTGTGTCATACAGCCACATGCTTTGTACAGTTCATCCAAAGTTTATACTCAGTGGCTGTCATTTTCATCAGAGTTGTGCTGTCATCACCTCAATTTTAGAACATTTTCCTTACTCCAAAAGGAAAAATATTATGCCCCCTATGGTTGGCCCTTAAATTGAAATAATATCTTCTTGTCATTACTGCAAAATATTATAATATTACTCTTAACAATCATCCATAATTTATACTGTTGTAATTTTCCTATGTATCACCATATTCCTAAAACTTAGTAAAAGAAGAGCATTCTTATATTTACACTATTAACCTCAATCTTCACTCACTACTGAAATCACTGTTATACATTCCCTAGATTATTCTCTGACATCCTTTCAATTGAGATTTACATCTACAGATTACCCCTTTCAGCCATAATCACATTTATAAAACAGCAGTGTTAATTATACTCGCTATGGTGTTACTATCAATTCTTTTCTTTTCCATGCTTTTACATTTAACCTTATTAATGATGCTACATATACTACGCATCAGCTCTCATTCTCAACCCACCTTCTATTTTCTAGTAACCTATACTCTAGAGTTTACCTCTGTGAATTTACTCATCACATGTAGTTCATATTGATGAGACCATACAATATTTATCCTTTCTTTGTCTGGCTTATTTTCACTCAACATAATATTCTCTAGGTTCATCCATGTTGTCATATGCATCCTGATTTTTTTCTTCTTACAGCTAAGTAGTATTCTATTATATGTATATACCACATGTTTATCCTCTCATTGGTTGATGGACACTTGGGCTGGTTCCATATTTTAGCACACCTATGAACATTGGTGTGAAAATGTCAGTTTGTATCCATGTTTTCAGTTCTTCTTCTGAATATATTCCTAGTAATGGTATTGCTGGATCATAGGGCAGTTCTGTATTCAGCTTCTTGAGATACTGCCTTTCTTCCAAAGAGGCTGCCCCATTCTACATTACTACCAATGGTGAAGGAGTGTTTCTGTTTCTCCACCTCTTTTCCAGCACTTGTAGTTTTCTGTTGTTTTTTTGTTATTATTTTTAAATAATGGCCATTCTATAAGGTATAAAATGGTATCTTGTAGTTTTGAACTGCATTTCCTTCATCACTAGTGATGTTTAACATTTTTTTAATGTGCTTTTTGGCCTTTTTTATTTCTTCTTTGGAGAAATGCCTATTCAGATCTTTTCCCCATTTTAAAATGGGTTGCTTGTATTTTTATCATTGAGTTGCATGATTTCTTTATCTCTTTATATAACATGGGTATCAAGCTGTTATCAGATATGTGGTTTCCAAATATTTTCTCTCATTGAGTAGGCTGCCTTTTTACTTTCTTGACAAAGTCTTTTGAAGAACAAAAGTGCTTAAATTTGAGGAGATCCCATTTATCTATTTTTTTTTTTCTTTTGTTGCTCATGCTTTGGGTTTAAGGTTAAAGAAACTACTGCCTACTACAAGATCTTGAAGATGTTTTCCGACATTTTCTTCTAGGAGTTTTATGGCTGTGCTTTTATATTTAGGTCCTTGACCCATTTTGAGTTAACTTTTGTATAATGTGTGAAAGAGGGTCCTATTTCTTTCTTTTTGATATGGATATCCAGCTCTCCTAGCACCATTTGTTGAAGAGACTGTTCTAGCCCAGCCATGAGGGTTTGACAGCCTTGTCAAAAACCACGTGACCATAGATGTAAGGGTCTAGTTTTGAGTTCTCAATTCGGTTCCATTGATCACTACCACTGTAGCTAAGTGATATGCTCAATGGTCAAGAAGTGAGAGTCCTCAAACTTCATTCTTATCTTTAAAAATATTTTTGGCTATGATTTTTCTTATTTCTGTGGGGTCAGTGGTAATATCACCCTTCTCATTTCTGATTTTATTTTTTGCATATTCTCTCCTTTTTATTGTCAGTTTAATGGTTTATTTTATCTTCTCAAAGAACCAACTTTTGGTTTTGTTGATTCTATTGTTTTTTGTTCTCAGTTTCACTTATTTTGTCCTGATCTCTACTATTTCTTTACTTTAGCTTGATTTGGGATTAGTATGCTGTTCTTTTTCTATTCCAGGTGTGTAGTTAGGTCTTTGATTTTAGCTCTTCTTTTTTAATGTAAAAGCATTGATGAGCATCTGTTTTCCTCTCAGCACTGCATTTGATGTGTCCCAGAAGTTATGATATGTTGTGTTTGTTTTCATTCATCTCAAGATAATTACTGAATTCTCTTGAAATTTCTTTGACTAGTGATTATTTAAGTGCATGTGGTTTAATCTCCATATATTGATGAATTTTCCCTTTTTCTGTCCATAATTTATTTCCAGCTTCATTCCACTAAGACCAAAAAAATTTTTGTATAATTTTAATATTTAAAGTTTATTGAGACCTTTTTGTGACCTAACATACCATTATCCTGTAGAATGAACCATAATCTCTTGAAAAGAATGTGTATCCTGTTGTTTTGGAGTGTAATGGTCTATAAATGACTTCTTAGTCTAGCTCGTTTATATTATTATCCAAGCTTTATGCTTCCGTATTTATTCTCTGTTCAGATGTTCTATCCATTTCTGAGATTGGTGTATTGAAATCTACAACTATTATTGTAGAGACATCTATTTCTCACTCCAGTTTTGCCAGTGTGTTTCAGTATATTGGGGTACCCAGATTAGGTGCATACATATTAGAGTTATTTATTCTTGGTTAATTGCCTCTTTTATTAATATACAATGACTTTTTAAATTCCTTATTGCAGTTTTGCATTTAAAATCAATTTTCTCCAATATTGGTATCCCTATTCCAGATCTTTTGTGTTTACTATTTGCATGGAATATCTTTTTCCAACCTTTCTCCTGGTTGTATACTTATGTCTGAGGTGAGTCTCTTGTAGACAGCATATGGATAACTCAGTTTTTTTAATCAGTTCTGTCAGTCTACATCTTTTGTTTGGGGAATTCAATCTATTAACATTCAATGTTATTACTATAAAAGAATTACTTACTACATCCATTTTATCATATGCCTTTCCATTGTCACATTATTTTTGTCTGTCTTTAAGTTACCCTTCCTAAATTTCATTTCTACGCTCTTCTCCATGTCTCTCACTCTTGTTTTTTCTCCCTTTCAGGCCGCAGCATGCCTTTTAGTATCTCTTGTAGATATGGTCTTTCAGTAACATGCTTTTTCAGTTTTTGTTTATCTGTGAAGACTTTAAACTCACCCTTCACCTAAGAAGGACAGTTTTTCCAAATATAGAATTCTTAGCTGGAAATTTTCTCTTTCATTACCTTAAGTATATCATATCATTCACTTCTTGCCTCCATGATTTCTAGTGAGAGATCAGCACATGATCTTATTGAAGTTCCCTTGTATGTGTTGCTTTGCTTTTCTCTTGCTGCTTTCAGAATCCTCTCTTCATCTCTGATATTTTTCATTCAGAATAATAAGTGTCTCAGAGTAGGTCTATTTGAATTTATTGGTTGGAGTTCATTGTCTTTCTTGGATATTGATATTTATGTCTTTCTTAGGGGTTGGGAAGTTTTCAGTCATTATTTCCTCAGATATTCTTTCTATTCCATTTCTGTTTGTTTTTTGAGGCTCTGATTACACAGATGTTTGTGTGTTTCATGCTGTCATTCAATTCTCTGAGACCCTGTTCCATTTTTTTCCATTCTTTTTTCTTTCTGTCCTCTTGTCTTTTCCAGGTTAGATGTTCTGTCCTTGATATCACTAATTTTGCCTTCCATCGATTCATATCTGTTTTTATATGATTCTGATATATTTTTATTCTCACCCGTTGTCATTTTCTTTCCCATAAGACCTTTTACTTTTACATACAGTGTTTCAAATTGTTCTTTATGATCACTCTGTATCTTCTTAATATCCTTTATGTCTTTAGTCATATTTTCCTTCAAGCCCCTGAATTGATTTAGGAGATTTATGTGATTGTCCTAAATTAGTTATCTTGAATCCTGTATCTCATCAGGATATTTGATTTATTTCTTTGGCTGGATTAGATGACCAACCCTCTTTAAAGAGAATGCCTTGTGAATGATGTATCTATTTTCAGTGAGGCACTAGGCAAAATCATTTATGGCATCCTTGTTTGGGAATATAATGTAATATGAGTTGGGGAGAGTACATCTAGGACAAAGAATAAGTTTTGGAGTCAAAGAGATCTGAGTTCTAACTCAAACCTTTTACTTACTAGTTACTTAATAGACTTTCAAAAATTAGCTTAACCTCTCAACGTCAATTTCCTCATTTATGGTGTAATTATAACTACTTTAGATATTTACTTTGAAGCTTTTGTAAAGTTATTTATGAAAAGTTTCAAAGTGTCTAGCATAGTGTTTACTCAAATTGGGCTATTTTCTAAAATTCTATGGTTCTATGAATACTGAAATTAATGAATGAATCGGTCTAACATATACTCTTATTTGATGGGTGTATTGTGTTCCTGTTACTTTTTAGCTTCAGTATGCTATGGGTCTCTTTTTAATATTCTATTTAATATTCTGCCTGGTATTCTGATTACTTTATCCTACTATTGTTTTTAAATCAAACACAATCCATGCCTAAATTTTTTTCTAAATTGAAAATTTCAGATAAGAATTTGCATCACTAATTAATTGCACCATCCATAGTGGGGGGATTAATTGTATGCTTATTTTTTTTAAATCACAGGTTCACAGAAACTTTATAAATTGTTATTAAAATGGAAAACTGTGAAGAAAGAAAAAGATAGCAGTTGGAGTTAAAATTCTCTTTTGGAGAAGTCATCACTTAAAAACGATATGCTCATTTGGAAGGTCCCAGGAGTAAATTGCAAAATTTATTTTTTCTATATAATCGATGGATTTCTTTATCATTCTTTGGAGTCGACGATGTTCAGAGAAGGTGTGTAATGGGAAATGCGGCATGCCGGTGTTTTCCTAGTAATTGCATCTTGGATTAGTTTGCTGCTTTTTTGAAGAGATTCCATTTTGAAGTGCAAGAACCAAATGTGATGGATTTATCTTCAGAAATGAATAGACATGGGAAGAATCCAGTGAGTCACAAACTGGAAGATCAGAAGAAGGTAATACAAATGCATTTCCTTTTGTTTCGGCCTTTTTGTTTAGGCATTAAGGAGAATTTTGTAAATTGAAAATGATTGTGCCTTATTAGATAAAATAACATAGTTTAATGGTCAAATATCCTGCCATACAGCCAAGTATTGATGTGCAGATGATCTTCATTACTAGTTGTTGATTTTGTTTCTAATATCTTCTGCATTTGACCATCAAGTGAGTGGGCAAGGGATTTCACTGTGTTCGCTCTCTGTTGACTTTGTGCTGTGACATGCTGGCCTTCAGGTATCTGAGCAGTCCCTGGGTTCCTGGGTGATATGTGGTTTATGGGGCATCTCTGGAATAATGGAGCAAGTTGATGCTTTCCTAAAAAAGCTCCTGCTTTGCTGCCATTTGAAGATATAGGTGGCATTTAAAATGCTCCAAATTCATGTTGTAGTGCAAACAAACTTAGGTTTTATCATGTTTACAACAGCCTGGGAACAGAAATTGGGGGAAAATATCATCTTTGGTTTGATTCATATGTGATTTTGAGGGAACTCATGGAAAATATCAAGGAAGGATGGTGTTAACATTAAAAAAAATGGATTTAAAGAGCTTCTGACTAAGAAGATGGGAATTGAATACTGAGGGTTGCATTTAATCCTTGTTTTTCTGCCTTTTTATAAACACTTACCTGCTGCTAAACTCCTGTGATGTGGTGAAAAACCTCTAGAACAGGGGTTCTTAACATTTTTTGTTCTACAGACCCCTTTGCCAGTCAGGTGAAAACCATGGACCCTTTACTAAGTCCACAATATACTGTGTATTATTTAATAAATATGTTACACTTGCACCAACACGTCGCCACAAGAATGTTTGTTTTTTTTAAAATTTCAATTCGAGCTCACAGATCCTTAATCTAAACAGCACTTATCAGAAGGGTCAGACACGGTGCCCAGGAAAAAAAGGTCAACTCATAATAAAAGGTATTCTCTTTTGTAGTGCTTTCATTGACTTTTAATACAGGAGAGGTATGTGGGGCCCCAGGGGGTTAAGGCATAAAACCAAGGAATAATGAGATAATGGAAGCAGATTTTTGGTTAGACATGGATCTAAGAGGCATGATGATTAAGGCTTGTTTTTCCATCTCTCTTAGAAGTGTTGTTTACAGGTCACTTTGCATGTCCCAGAGTACAACTAGCTCTTTCACAGTTTTGAAGATAAGATTAGAAGAGGCTAAGCAGAGTCAATAACTTATTAATTTGGCTCTGCCATTGTGACTGATGCCAGCTGAATGGGGACTGCCATCATTAAAGGCAGAAATGGATGGATTATTTATGCCCGGTTTGTTTCATTCATTGGTTCTACCTGCAGTATAGTAAATCTCAGAAAATACAAAGTTTTCTAAAATCCAAGGTGCTTGGAATTAATTTTCACTTCAATATGAATATAAGTTTCTGTGCAAAATAAGTGTGTTACCAAGAATGCCATTGGTTTACAAATGATCAACATTTTTTTTTCCTGATGGCACTAAGGGTATTAATTCAGAAAAAATTGGGAGAAATTTCCATCTAAAGCATGCTCTGCAGTTTTTAAATACTAAGGAGCCATTTAATCAATTTTTATTTACATTTTTAAAATGTCATTAACTTTGATGGTGATGTGCCACCTGCATTGGTAAGTGAAGAGGAAAATGGGTAGTTGGTTAGCAATTAATATTTTACAACTCTAATCTTGGATAGAAGTCCAGCTGCTCTGGCAGGAAAAAAAGGTGCCTCTACAGGAGCTATACTTGTATTTCCTCAATAAGAGATATATGTAAATATAAAAGGGATTGCAAGTTGAAGAATGAAATGAATTCTAAAAGTCATTCTGAAAATTTCTTGTGTGGAACTTTAGTAGTCAGTAATGGTGCTTAGTTTCCCAGGCCAATTCACAAAGGACTGTTCAATTCATAAAGAATGTGCAAATAGTAATAAATTTAGGCAAAACTGTGGAAAATCATGATTCTGCAGGGAAATTCAAAAGACTAGCTTGGTGGTGAGCTACAGAAGGATCCCCATCTCACTGTAGCCTCACCTTCTAGTCAGGGTAGAAATGAGGCAGGAGTGAATATTTTCAGCAGTGTCAAGATGAAAACACAGTTGTAATGACTCCCTGGCCACCCAACTGGTATGGGCATTCCCCGAGGAGCTTTGATATATGAGGGATGAAAGCAAGGTAATGCTCAGATATGTATATTCTTAACATTCAGATTTCTTTAATGTCAGATGAAACATCTACTCTTAATGCCTCTTTGGTGCGTTTGTATGAAGTAGAAATGAACTGTAGCATCATAAATCTTTGTAGACTAAACTTTGGGGATAGCCCTGCCACCAGGATAATCACCAGTAGAGATTATAAAATCCTTCATGAAATTATATTAATTCATGATGAATTAATTTAGTAGTCACAGGATTCCACATCAGTGAAATAAAATACATTTTTCCTAATTCATCATATAATCTATAGTCAAAGCAATTTTTGACATTACTAAAAAGTGTGTGCTTTTAGCAGGTTTGGCCTATTGGAGACATTCAAGAAAAGATGGATTGAATTTGGTTGAATGTAGACACCTATTTCAGCCCCTGTACAACTGATCTCTTGTTTGGTGGACAAATAGCTCATTAGTTTTTGTTCTTAATTAAAATATCTGGATATGAAATTCTTATGCCCCGCTTCTAAATATAAACTCTTTGAACTCTGAATGCATGAGTTTGTGAATATGTTCAACTGAAGTAAGTAAGTGAATGCTAGGGAAAAGGTTATTTATGGAGAGCTTATGATATGCTGGGCATGCTTGATCCCTTCCAATTTCTTCAAAAAGTATCTTCCTAGAGAGATGGAAGCTGCTTTTACCTCGTCAGGGGTTTTGGCCCTATAGAAATAATCATCAGTTGCTCAAATTAAAGACTTCAAAAATACGCGTGACTTCATGGGCTTCTTTCAAATAATGCCTCATCACTTTACTAAATCACTTTACTAAAGGAAAACACATTTGAAAATTTAAAAAGTATCATATCTACGAGTGCCATCTGAAGTCATCTTTTTTTGTGATGGGAAAATTTTGTATATATATATTCCCACTTAAAAAAATAAATAAAAAGAGTCACTAAAGAGACAATGACAATCAAATGAAGTACATGATCCTAGATGACATCTAGTAAGGGAAAAGAAAAGGCTCAAAGAGACATTGTTGGGACACATACAAAATTGCAATATACACTGTAAGCTTTATATCAATGTTAAATTTCTTGAACTTGACAACTTGGTTATATAAGGGAATATCTAAGTGTACATGGGAGTATTAAGTGTTGGTAGCATAATACATACAACCTATATTCAAGTGTTCAGAAAATAGATAGATAGAATGATGTGGAAAATAGGACAAACTGTTAAAATTGGTGGGGCTGGGTATTGGGGGGAGGGGTATGTGGTTAGAGTTCTCTGTGTGGAGTATGTATTATTTTTGCAACTATCATGTTAAGTGTGAAAGTATTTCCAAAAAAAAAGTTTAAAAAATATGGGCCTGAGACAGTAGAGACTCTTTTCTGGTCCTGGGGAAGAGGTGAGTCAAGGTGAGTGTCATCTTCTGCCTGAAAGAAGACAGGTGCTGAGAGCACTGGCTGGGAGCAGGTCTGCTACACATATTGGAAGAAGTCCAGAGGTCTGGTGGTGTGCCGCCCAGGGCTGAGGTGCTAGCTCTGTGATGTCATTAGGGACTTGCTTAAGAAGCTAGTGGAATTTCAGCAATGGGGACTTAAAGGGCTCCTGTCAGAAGAGGCAGGTCATGGATTGGTGCACCTAGCAACAGATGAGAAAGAAAAGCCATTTGCTAGTTACTCCTCCTGGTCCTGGGGTGTGGATAAATCAACAATTTTGATTTTATAGGAGTCGAAGAAAATACTTCTAAGAATCTCAAAATCTTGGGTTAATATAAGACTAGATAAGAGTTAATTTGCCTTTTTGATTCCTGGGTGGTTTTTTCAAAAGAACTTTTAGATAGGCTTGGCCTATAATCCAGCTCTTGGCATTCAGTTTCTGGAATGTCCCAGATGGGAGAAGTATTATGGCATCCCAAAGCTCCTGAATATCCACAATGAAATATTTTACTTTTGAACCTTTTCATAGATTGATGCCATTGGGGTTGGTATATTTATTTCCACTAATTTTATTGTTTTGTTGGATTATTCCTGTAAAAGCACCTAGAATAGTGAAAGCCCATAGGTACAAATGTCACTATGTGTAATTAATTGTGACCTTGAATTGAAAAACAGTACTCAGTAGATTTTACTGTCAATCAAATTGCAGCTGTTTCCAATTCAGACAGCCTTGGACACTGATTTATTGTCCCATGATTATTTTGTGTATTCAACCAAAACTTATGTCACTGTCAATAGTTTACTGGGTACTACTTTAAAAGGTAGCAGGAAGCACCTTTTGAAATCATTGATTATTTCTGTAGAAGTGCATTAAATGTTTGGTGACGTGTTGGAATTATTTTATTGCTCTATTTTCTAAACCAAAAGGGATGAACCGTATTATTACATATATTCAGAAGTATTTACTTTTATGGAAATGTCTAAGTTTGACTGACACCATCTCAGTCCTTCCTAAAATCAAATCTTTTACATATTCAGTTAGTCAGCATTATATTCACCCTGCCATGCAGAAAGCACAAGATAAATTTCAATACATTATGTCTTTCTCTCTAAGAGATGTCAATTATTTCAGAAGTGAAACACTATGAGTGTAGTGAATGCGGGTGTTTGAAATGTAGAATCATGTAAAATGAGATAAACGATTGCAGTAATTGCACGAGAAGAGGGAGGCTGATATGAAGAGCACCTATTATTTTAGCAGCTGTCCCTGTGATATTTCAGACTTAAGACCAAATTTAAACAGGGGTTTAGAAAAAGCATCTTCTGTAAGTGACAGTGAGAAATTCATCAGTGTTAATCCAGGTAGAGTGTTTTCATTCTTTCTCTTTCAACTGACATCAAACAGAACTGTGGGCCAGGTGCATGCATGTGTATGCACCTATGTTAGGCTACTCTAATAATTTTACAGAAAAGCTCACCCCCTTCTGATTGCCAGTGCTTTTCAAAGTAATAGCAATTTACTAATTTAAAACTAGCCTAATTCTTATTTTACTACATTTTCCATAGTGTGCTGATTCTTTTAGGCCATGTATTTGTTGCATTTTCTTGCAGTGATGATAAAGTTGCATCATTTAAGAGTCAAGAAGTACATTAGGATTTTACTCACATGTGTTGAGGACTACTTGAAATCGTTTATGTTGGAAAGTGATTAAAGATCTGTCTTATTAAGAGAACAGATGAAGAAAAGTCACCAAAGAAGAGAAGGTTTAGTCAGAATATACTCAGCCCTACCTTTCTTTGATCATCTCGAAGGGTGGGCTAATTAAATGGTGCTTTATTTTGATAAATCTTCCAGGTTTCCTTTTTGTTAGTGTGCGTAAAATAGGTTAAAGGAATGGTGGGGGAGGAGGAGGTTTCTGGATTAAAACCACATTGCTTATTAATCATTTGATCCTGAAGCATTGGTGCTAATGTACATGGATTGTACTGGAAGTTTCCACAAATTATGCTTAGCTATTATGCAGTAACTTATTAAACTTAGGAATTTTGAAATACAGTAAACTATTCTTCCAATGCTATTACATAATCTAGAATTAATACGCAGACGCAAATATGAATGTCAGGTTCACAAAGAAACTAATATTGGAATTATGGACCGCTGAGAGGTGATGCCAATCAATGCTGCAACTCATTTCTCTCTCTGCCATATTACCTTTTATAAAATGATGCTGCAAGCAGCTGTCCCCCACCCATTCACCTGGAGTGTTCTAAGGATGAATTAGTTCTGCTCAGAAGTAATTCTAGAAATTTCTCTCTCAGATCTGAACTTGGAAGGAACTTGCTTTAAAAGTCCCACATAGATATCTGAGGGTTGATATGGCCACTGGGATTTTTACTCCTGATAGTACACATTTTCCATGTAAACAGACTTAGGATAGAAAGAACTACAGATAGGTAAAATGAACACAATGAAAGCATGCTTTGTGGTCCCACCCCTTTTTTCTAAACCGGACCAAATGCTTTTTCCTGATTCGTGGACTTGTGATGTCAACAAGTACAGTGACTATATATCTTCA
This sequence comes from Dasypus novemcinctus, assembly GCF_030445035.2. Lineage (NCBI taxonomy): Eukaryota > Metazoa > Chordata > Mammalia > Cingulata > Dasypodidae > Dasypus > Dasypus novemcinctus. Next base: position 60,180,196 of record NC_080684.1, read on the forward strand.
CATAGATAAAGAGACAAAAACACAGGTCCAAAATATGATACTGTTCTGAACATGTTTCTCCTGGCTTTTTTCATTGAATAAAGTGACAACTAGATTGAAAGTACTTTTTTCTTCTAAAATATATTGAAAAACTATGTACATACCCAGTGCAGAAAATTTTAAAAATGGAATACCTTATAGCATAAATTTGCTCTTACCTTTCCATACAAATATCATTAAGTTTTATGTCTTTGCTATTTTTCTAGTATATATACACATGTAACTTTATAAAGCAAATATATTTTGTGACCTCTTTTGAATAGTCAAGCATTTCACTGTCAATTTCCCTTCTAAACTGTTTTTATAAAGAGGCTGGGAATTTTTTCCATTTGATCTTAAAAATAAATAAATTTGAACAGGACACACCCATTTTAATATACAAATTCAATGATGTCCAGTTATCCCTCTTGGGGCCTGTAGAGGTCCGATATGGTTATAAATACCAATAGTAGATACTGGATTATTTTTGTAATCTAGTCTATTACTGGGTATGATTGAGTTATGATTACGACTTTGATTGAACCATGTCATTAGGGCATTGAGTCTCCACCCCTTGGTGGGTGGCAATTCACAGATAAAAGGCATGGCAAAGGACAGAGTTGAAGCTTTTGAGGCAAGGGTTTCTGATGCTGGAGTTTCATGCTGAAGTCTTAAGCTGGAGCCCTAGAAAATCAGCATGCAGAGGAAATAGAAGCAAGCCCCGGGAAGAGAGAACCTGTGCCAGGGGAACACAGAAAAATAGATATGGCTCCTTAGATATGGTAGAAACCCCAGGGAGAGAGTCAGAGCTGTTCAATTAATAGTCTACAGCTGACCTTGTGGAGAAAGGCAAAGCCTAGAGAGCCTCATAGTCTACAACTGACCTTGTGGAGAAAACAGGAGCTGAGCCCAGAGGAACCCAGGAAGCCTGAACCCTCGCAGACGTTGGCAGCCATCTTGTTCCAACAGGTGAAAATAGACTTTGGTGAGGGAAGTAACTTATGCTTTTATGGCCTGGTATCTGTAAGTTCCTACCCCAAATAAATACACTTTATAAAAACCAACCAATTTCTGTTTATTTTGCATTAGCACCCCTTTGGCTAATACATGGCCCCAGGTAAACTGAGATCCAGAAATCTTACCCCAAGGTAGCCAGGTATATAAGAACTGGAAAGGGCAAGCAAGAGTATCATTAAAGAATGCTGAGCATCAAAAAACCAAAACAAAACAAAAAACAGGAAAAATATTTCAAGGACCAAAGATCTGAGACTAATCAGAAGATTAGAAGATGATTTGGCACTAGAATGGAGTGGGGCAAAAGAACAAGGGTATAAACAGAGCAGAAGAGCAAAGAAAAGTTGGGAATGGGCTGACCTGTCCCATTTGTTTCTATGAACAGTAGGCTGCATGCTGATGAGTAGGGTTATCTGATTTAATAGCACCAGAAAGGGTGGACAGAATTTTATTTGCTTTCCTTACATAGGAACTGTCCAAATATCTCAAAGTCTAATGATATGCAGTGAATATGCAGTCTGAACTGATGGTATTCTTTGATAGGAGCAAGATTGCTTGAAGAGAATCTAGGTTGAGGGCTGATCAGGGTCTTCTCTCAACTTTAGAAAGCTTCTAGGGCAAGGAGCTGGGTAGCTCAGTAAATTTATTTGGGGTGAAGAGTTAAAAACTCAAAGCATGGTGAAATACCTGTGATAAGATTTATATAAAACTAAGCACTTCTATTAATGTGTTATAAAAAGAGTGGGCATAAGGAATTCTGTCTATTCTGAATACTAATTTGGAAAATTGGAATAAAAAATAAAACAAACATTAAGAAACCTCTAAATCTTTGCAAATTATGTTCTGAGGACCAGCATAATCGGTATCATTGGGGAATTACTAGAAATAGTCTCAAGCCTCAAGTTAGACCTCCTGAATCAGAATCTGCATTTTAACAGGATCCCCAGGCAATTCTTATGTAGATTAATATTTGAGAAGCACTCTTCTAAAGACCATTTCTGAGACCTCACCAGTAGGATCAAACTTTAGCTTCCTGCCATGGTAATGTGTGTATTAAGGTACCATTTATTGTCTGCCTTCCAGTTCCTGTCTCCCCTACTCCCCTCTCAATGTGTCTTGTGAGCGTTAGCCAAATAAACTACTTGCATTTGGACCATCGTGTCAGGGTCTGCTCTGGGAAACCTAAACTAAGCATTCTGTATCAAGAATTGTGGTATCCTTAGAGCCTATTTTTAAAAATCATGTTCTTAGACTCTGTTAGCACAGTGGCTTGGAATTTAAAATTTTCAAGAACACATCCATCCTTTTCAATTCCGATTTTATTTTTGGATACCTAAGGGCATATATGGTTGTATGATAATTTCAGCACTTGTTTGGTATGAGTGGCCCTGAGTTATAAACACACAATTCAGGTGACCCACACATAGGAAAAGCTGCTGTCAATACCCACTGCCTCTCCATTATTGATGAAACTGATATTGTCCCAAGTATTTGGTGAAATAGCTGCCAATACCACTTTCTATCTCCTACCTTCACTTCACACATTAAAAAGCAAACAAAATGCAATTGAGACATTTATTGAACCAGGTGTCTGGTGTTTGGGATATGGTAGGTTTTAATGTGGAATCCTACTCATTCCTCCCTCCTCTAGGGTTCCCTGCCAAAGGAACTATATATACACAATAGATAAATGGGGAGAAAGGATAGCATTATATTAATAAATGTGTGTGTGAAAATGTACCCATGTACTCCCTATTGCAGATCTTCTGAGATTTGGGATCTTAGATCCTGAAGTGAAAACTAGGTTTTCTAGTTCCTTAAAGTTGGAATCATTGCTCCATTTTGCAGACCTGAAAATTATTAACCATATTAGTTGTGTGGATGAAGATGGACAGAGGGTGCCTACACTTAGCCTGCCAGAAAGAAAATTTTCTTAGGTAAAATCACAAATGAGCAAGGTAATGAGAAAGAAATGATGGTACCCACAATACTGCCTTTAGTGGATAGTAACCCTACCCACTAGTGACACATGGCCAATTCATCACTCATGACCAGAGCAGTCAGACGAGCAATGTCTTTGGGAGGATATAGTGAAGATTAGTATAGCAAAGGGTCAAGAGCAAAGGTTCTGAATACGATTGCCTCAGTTTAATTCTTGGTTCTGCCACTTTGTCAAATTACTCAGCCTCTCACTTCCCTCAGTGTCCTTATTGGCATTATTTCATAAAATGATTGGAAGTATTAAAAGTGATAATATTTAGAAAGCATTTGGAACAATGCTTCAGACCTAGGAAACACTCAATAACTACTAGCTATTAGAGCTGGGCTAAAGAGTTGGCCATGGTCCAGCTTAAATGAGCAGAAGCCAAAATGTGACCTGAGGGGCCTACGTGTACTTCCTTATCACTTGATTTTCTGAGGCTCTGGACATGCTAATGCTGAATGAATTCCAGGTTAGCTCAATTTACAGCAGTCTATTTTAGATGTTCTTGTTTCTATCTTCATTTAGTGAACAATTTTAGCACTCTTAACACCAGGTTTCTCAAAAAGTAAAGGACTTCTTTATTTGGGTGTGAGGATAAAAGAAAAAAAAGGACATGATGGAAGTGGAACTAATAAATGAAGCCTTGATTTTTCATCCTAGCCCCATGGTGGAATTCCCTTGTGGGTCTTGTAATCTTTCCTTGCTTATGTTGGTCTTAGCGTTAGTAGCTCATTTTAGGCCATGGCTTAGTCTGGTAATTCCCTAGAATATCTCATTTTAAAATATGTATACATTGCCAAGCAGAGCAACCCCAATCAGTGATTAAAGCTTAATCCTAAAAGCCAGGACTGAGAAGTCTGTGAGCTCACACTTTATTTTCCTGAGGGTAGTAAATATAATAAATACTTTCTAATTATAGCGTGTTGCAAATAAAAAGTTATCTTTAATCTAATGTGCATTTTTAAACTTTTTATTATGAAATAATTTGAAACTTACAGAAAGTTGCAAAAAAAAAAATACAAAAAAATACATGAACTTGAATATCCAAATACCCTATCCAAATACCAGATAACCGACTTTTAACATTTTGCTATGTGTTTTTCTGACTTCCTCCCCTTCTTTCACTTTTTTCCTGCCTCCCTCCCTCGGTTCCTTCCTTCTTTCCTTCTGTTTTTCCTCTCCCTTCCTCCTTTCCTCCTCCCTCGCTTCCTCCTTCCCTTCAATCCTCCCTCCCTTCTTTCCTTATCTTCTAATTTTCAAATATTTGAGAGTAGATTGCATACATCATGCTACTTTAATGCTTAATACTTCCATGTACATTTCCTAAGAACAAGGTTATTCACTTAAGTGCCCACATTAAATTAAAAAAAGACATTAGGTCTTTAATTTATTTCATTCATGATTTGTAGTTTTCCATGTGCAAGTTCCTTACATTGTTGTTATGTTTGATTTATTTTATCCTTTTATTTGTTACTGTAAATGCTATTGTTTACTTGATTTCCTTTTTGGATTATTCATTGTAGGCATTTAGAAAGATGACTGATTTTTTGGTGTTGATCTTGTACACCACCACTTTGTTGAATTCATTTATTAGCTCTAATGGCTTTATTCTCGATTCTTTGGGATTATCTATATATAGAATTTTGTTATCTGTGGATACAGATTGTTTTACTTTTTTCTTTCCAATTTAAATACTTGTTACTTCTTTTTCTTGTCTAATTGCTCTGGCTAGAATATATAATACAATGTTGAATGGCTATGGTGAAATCAGGCACCCTTGTTTTCTTCTTGATCTTAGGTGGAAAGCTTTAGTCATACACTTTTGAGTGTGAAGTTAGCTGTTCTTTTGTTTTTTAACTCTATTTCCTCTATCATGCTTAAGAATTTTCCTCCTATTCCTAGTTTTCTGAGTACTTTTATGAAGAAAGTGTGCTGGATCGTGCCCAGTGCCTTTTCTACATAAATGCAGTGTGTTGCATTGATTGATTTTCTTATGTTGAGTCACCCTTGCATTCCTTGGAAAATCCCACCCAATAGTTGTGTATAATACCTTTGCTCTGCTGTTGGATTAAGTCTGAAACATTTTGTTGAGGATTTTTGTATACACCTCCATAAGGAATATTGGTCTATAATGTTCTTGTGATGTCTTTATCTAGCTTTATTACTATGGTGATAGCCTCACAAAATAAGTTATATAGTGTTTTCTCCTTTTCAGTTTTTTTCTGGAAGAGTTTGGGAAGTATTAATGTTTATTCTTCTTAAATATTTGGTAAAATTCACCAGTGAAGCCATCTGGGCCTGAAGTTTTTTGTTGAGAAGTTTTTGATTACTGATCCAAACTCTATTTACTATTGGTTGGGTGAGAGTTTCTATTTATTCTTGGGTCAGTTTAGGTAAATTTTTAATCTAGGAATTTGTTAATTTCGTCTAGATTATCTAATTTTTTGGTATTCAACTGATTGTACTATTCTCTTACAATCCTTTTTAATTTCTCTAAGGTCAGTAGTAATGCCCACCCCCTTTTATTTCTGATTTTTGTTATTTGTGTCCTCTCTATTTCTCTATCTAGATAAGGAGTTTTCAATTTTGTTGATCTTTTTAAAGTTTTGTTATAGTTTTGTTGATTCTCTCTATTGTTTTTCTATTCTTTATTTAATTTCACTCTTACATTTATCATTTCCTTCTGCTTACTTTGGGTTTGATTTAATCTTTTCTTCTAGTTCCTTCAAGTGTAAGGTCAAGTTACTGATTTGTGGTCTACTTTTTTTAATGTAAGTATTTATAGCTATAAATTCCTTTCTGGACCCTTGTCTTTGCTGAATCCCTTAAGTTTTGGTATGTTGTGCTTATGTATCTCAAGATATTAAATATCTCAAGATCTTTCCTAATTTCCTCATGCTTTCTTCTTTGACTTATTGATAGTTTGAGTGTATTATTTAATTTCCACATATTACTGGAAATAAAAGAAATTTTCTCTCTGTTTTCTCTGTTACTGTTTCTAGCTTCATTCCATTGTGGTCAGAGAATATACTTTGTATGATTTCAATCTTTCAAGCTTTTAAAATGTGTTGAACTTTGTTTTGTGACCTAACATAATATCTATCGTGAAGAATGATCTGTGTACACTTGAGAAGAATGTGTATTCTTTTGTTGAATTAAGTGTTCTAAATGTATCTGTTAGGTCAAGTTGGTTTATAGTATTATTCATACAGTACATTTTAAATAAAATTTTACTTTCTAAATTCTAAATATTAGTTTCAGTTTTGTTTCTATTTTCAAGCAGAGAAAAAGAGCATTGAGCCAGGGGAAAACTCTTAATGCATCAACTTATGCATACTTTATCCCTACCACTTCCATAGTGAAATAGGGAATGTAAAAAATGTATATAACAAGAGTATGGAAGATGGTGGCAGAATAAGGAGCTCCAGGAGTCATTTTTTCCTACAGAACAGTTAGTAATCAGCCAGAGCTATCTAAATCACCAGGAGACAAGAAGAGCATCCTGCAACATCCTTGGAAGAACAGAAGGAAGACTGCCCATCTACAGTGATAATTCATGAGTAGAATACTCCAGACATGGAGGCCTGAGCCCATCCCCCTCTGGTGGCTCAAGCCACATTGGGAGCTATACCCTGGCTGAAGATGGAAGCTCCAATTCCCAAAAATGGAGGAGGAAAAGACAATTGGGCAGTGACTTCAACTACTGATTAATAAATTTGACTGGCTAAAGCCCAATCCTGAGGACAGCTAAAGTTTGAACCTGCTCAAGTTAGAAAGAGGCTAGTAGCATCCAATTTAAGTCCACACTTAGCATGTAGGGAAGACAGGCTGATTGCCCATCTCAGTGATGGTAGGGACCAGATTCTTTCCACCCAGTTTGGATTACAGCCCTACCCTAGACTCTAGCCCCACCTCCAGCAGTGAGGAAGCTGAGGCAACCTGCACCAACTTCTCCTGGCAATTGCAGGTGCTTCTGGCCCATATGGACCATATTTTTGGACACATCATTGGCTCTACCCCCACCCCTCCATAGGACAGGAGGGGAGTGGTGTTTCCCCAGCTTCTCCAGGCAACTGCAGGTACTTTCAACCCACACAGACTAGAGTGCTGTGCACTCCTATGGTTCCATCCCAGCCCTGACAGGGCAGAAGGGACAGTGCTCCCTCAGCCTCTCTGGGCAACTGCAGCTGCTTTCAGCCTGCATGGACTAAGCTGTTGGAAACATCTCTGACTCCATACTCACCACTGACAGGGCAGAAGAGGGGATAGTACACCCTCAGCATCTCTGTGCAACTTCACTTGCTTTTGGCCTGCACGGATTAGACTGGTAGGCAAGCCTGTGGATAAATCTCTACCCCAATAGGATAGGAGGGGAGCAGTGTTTCCTCAACCTCTGCAGGCAACTGTAGGTAATTTTGGCCTACAGGAACTAAAATGTTGGGTACTTCTGTGGTCCATCCCTGACCCTGACAGGGTAGAAGAGTCATTGCTCTCTCAGCCTCTCTGGCCAACTGCAATCACTTTCAGCCTGCATACACTAGATTACTGAGCACATCAGAGGCACTGTTTCCACCTCTGGCAGGGGAGGAGGAGCACCAGTGTTTCATCAGTCTATCTGGGCAACTGTGGTCAGTTTTGACTTGCATGACTTAGTTTGCTGCCCACATTCGCAGTTCTATTCCCACCCCAGGTAGGGGAGGAAGGGGCATGGAGCTTCATCGGTCTCTCTGGGCAAATACATACAGACAGTCTTGGCCTGCATGGCTTGGACTGAGGGTCACAGCTGTGGATCCATCACTAACCCTGGCAGAGTAGAAAGGTGGGAGAAGCTTTCCTGGGACAACATGGGCAGCCTCAGCCTCCATGACTTACAGTACTGACCATATCTTTGGCCCCTATTCTGCAACCAACAAGGAAGAAAGGGCAAGAAACAGATGAAAAAGAGCTGGAAAAAAAAAAAAAAAACCCAGATTGGCTAACCATGATCCACTAAAAAGTTCCAAATTAAATTGAACCAAATCAAAGAAGGGCTGTAGCACAAAGCCAATCAAATATAAAGCCCTAAACTAAAGAAAGAAAGAGACCAAGAATAAATACATCTAGAAAATCAGATGCTGAGACACCAACAAAAAATTACAAGAAACAGGAAGGTATGGCCCAGTCAAAGAACAAAATAAGCCTTCGGATGACATAGACATAAAGGAGTTGAGATTAGTTGTAATCAGAGATGTTCAAACAAATCCCCTTAATAAATTCAATGAGAGGGATACAGAGATTAAGAACATCAAGAAGACACTAGGTGAGCACAAAGAAGAACTTGAAAGCGTACAAAGGAAAAGAGCAGATACTTTGGGAATGAAAGGCACACTAAGTGAAATAAAAATACCTTGGAGGCATAAAATGGCAGTTTTGAGGAGGTGGAAGAAAGCATCAGTGAGCTTGAAGACATGGTCTCCGAAAGTGAACATACAAAAGAACATATTAAGAAAAGATTGAAAATAATTGAACAGGATCTCAGGGAACTAAATGACAGTAAGAGATGTGAAAACACATGTAGCATGGGTGTTCCAGAAGGGGAAGAAAAGGGAAAGGGGCAGAAGAATATTTAAGGAAATAATGGTAGAAAATTTTCCAAACCTACTGAAGGATGTAGATATTCTTGTCCAAGAAGTCAGCACACTCCCATTTGAATAAATCCAAACAGACCTACTCCTAGACACATACTGACCAGAATGTCAGATACCAAAGATAGAGAATACTGAGAGCAGCTAGAGAAAAGTGATTCATCACATACAAGGGGTGCCCGATAAAATTAAGTACTGATTTTTCATCAGAAGTCATGGAAGCAAGAAGGTAGTTGTATGATATATTTAAGATACTGAAAGAGAAGAACTGCCACCCAAGAATCTTGTCTCTGGAAAGACTGTCTTTTAAAAATGAAAGTGAGTTTAGAATAGTCACAGATAAAGAGAAAGAGAGTTTACAGCCAAGAGACCTTCTTCACAGGAAATACTAAAGGGAGTACTATAGCCTGAAAAGAAAAGGCAGAAGAGAAAAGCTTGGGATAGAGTCTTAAAATGTAATTAAACATGTAAAAAGAGTGTGAAAACAAGATATGACAGCTAAAACCCAAAGATCAAAATGGATGAAGTATGAACTGTCTTTACAGTAATAACATTGAATGTTAATGGATTAAACTCCCCAGTCAAAAGACGCAGGTTAGAGGAATGGATAGGAAAATATAAGCCATTTTATGCTGTGTACAAGAGAATCACCTTAGACCCAAGGGACAAAGAGTTTTAAAGGAAATGCTGGTAAAAGATATTCCATGCATGTAGTAACCAAAAAAAAAAAAAAAAAAAAAAAAGCTGAAAAAGCTAGAGTAGCTATATTTATATTGAATGAAATAGACTTTAAAAGCAAAGTTATCATTAGAGACAAGAAAGGTCATTTTATACCAATAAAAGGGACAATTCACTGGGAGGAAATAACAATCATAAATGTGTAGCACCTAACCAGGATGCCCAAACTTACAAGAGGTAGACATGATAAAACTGAAGGAACAAATAGATGTATCTACAGTAATAGTTGGATACTTCAATAAACCACCCTCATCATTGGATAGATCTAGGCAGAGACTCAATAATATGTTTGAATAATATTATAAATGGTAAAAACCTAACAGACATATATAGAACATTGCACCTTAAAACAGCAGGATATACATTCTTCTCAAGTGCTAATGGTTCTTTTTCCAAGATAGATCATATGTTGGGACACAAAGCAGATCTCAGTAAATTTAAAAAGATGGAAATTATACAAAGCACTTTCTCAGATCATAATGGAACAAAGCTTGAAATCAACAATGGCAGAAAAAGGGAAAATTCACAAATACATGGAGATTAAACAACACACTATTAATCAGTGGGTCAAAGAAGAAATTGGAAGTCAATAAATACCAATGAAAATGAGAACACAACATGTCAGAACTGATGGGATGTAGTAAAAGCAGTACTGAGAGGGAATGTTATAGCCCTCCAATCTTACATTAAATAAGAAGAAAAAGCTGAAATCAATGACCTAACTACACACTTGGAGAACTAGAAAAAGAACAGCACACTGTGTCCAAAGCAAGCAGGAGGAATGAAATAACAAAAGGTCAGAAGAAAAATAAAATGAAATTGAGAACAAAAAAACAGTAGAGAGAATTACGATAACCAAAAGTTGGTTCTTCGATAAGATCATCAAAGTTTACAAACCTTTAGTTAGACTGACAGAGAGAGAGAATATGAAAATTAAATCAGAAATGAAAATGGGGACATTAAGTACTGACCCCACAGAAATAAAAGAGATCATAAGAGGATACTATGAACAACTGTATGCCAACAAGCTATACAATATAGACGAAATGGAAAAATTCCTAGGAACACTCAAACAACCTACAGTGACCCTAGAAGAAATAGAAGACCTCAACAAACCAGTCACAAGCAAAGAGATTGAAACAGTCATCAAAAAATTCCCCAAAATGAAAGGCCCGGGATCATATAGCTTTGCAGATGAATTTTATCAAGCATTCAAGGAAGATATAACTCTTCCAAAAAATTGAACATGAAGGATACTACCAAACTCATTGTATGAAGCCAATATCACACTAATAGCAAACATGATAAAGATGTTATGAAAAAAAATTACAGACTCATTTTTATAGTGAATATAGATGCAAAAGCCCTCACCAAAATACTTGCTAATTAAAAGAAAACACATTAAAAGAATTATTTATCATGACCAAGTGGGTCAGGCATGCAAGAGTGTTTCAACACAAGAAAATCAGCATGATACACCAAATTTTTTTAAATGAATTCAGAAAAAAGAAAATTTTTAAAGCCACTTTAGATTACATAAATATTATCAAAAAATACAGGGGATTCCAATATGCTCCACACTCTCCCCCTCCCACACTTTTCCAAATTAACAACATCCTTCGTTAGTATGGTACATTCGTTACAATTGATGAATATATATTGAAGCATTACTACTAATTGTGGACTCTAGTTTACATTATAGTTTACACTATATCACACACAATTTTGTAGGTTATGACAAAATTTGCAAGGCCTGTATCCATTATTGCAATGCCATTCAGGACTATTTCAGTGTCCCCAAAATGCTCCCATATTACACCTATTCTTCCCTCTCCCTCCCTTTAGAACCTCTGGTGGCCACTGCCTTTATATCAATGATAAAGGTTCTTCCATTGCTAGAATAATAAGTCTATAGTAAATAATAATAAGTCTACTTGTTCACTGTCCATTCCCCAATGCTGAGTATTTTCAGGTGGTGATGCCCACTCTGTTTCTAACTGAGATGGAACTAAGATCCCATGGGGCAGATGAATGGAACTATCTTGCTGGCAGTTGCAGACACTCCCTGTTCCTTGGGATGGGCATTGTCCATCATCATCTCCTTGTTGTCCCAGATGAGTCCAAAGAATTAGAGAGTAGGTGTTGCAACTCTGCTGAGTTTCAGGGGTCAACTGGCACGTGAACAAATCAAAGATTTTAGTCTCTGAGATATATACTTAAAATGTAATGCTAATTATAGGTGCAAATAAAAGGGGCAGAAGAGCCTTGTGTAAGGAATCTATAAATGAGTCTAACTCTGTTATACTGGGGAGTATAAATTCCAGAGTAAGGCTCACTGACAGGGTGCCAAATTCCTGAGCTTTTCTGCCTGATTTTAGTGTCTGTATGTCTCTAGAGCCTTCAGGAGCCCTACTGTTTGGGACACTATTAACTGTGACAGTCAATGAGATCCTGCTGAGACATACATAAGGGTAACCTCCTGCTTTGTTCTCATTTGGAGGGACAAGAATCCCTGGAGAAATTAGGTACTGCCTAATAAAACAGACCAATATGGCAAGCCCTCAATATTATTTCAAGTAACTATGAATCTTATTCTTCAAAAATTGAAACTTAGTGGTTACCATAGGTTCTGAGGGGAGGAACATAGGGCATTCTTTAGGGCATTAGAATTGTTCTGCATGATTTTGCAATAACAGACACAGGCCACTTTAAATTCCATCAAAACCTATAAAAATGTACCTTCCAAAATGTAAACCATAATGTAAACCATCGACCATGATTAGTAGCAAACTTTAATATTTTTACATCTTACAAATGTACCATCTGCATGTTAAATATTATTAACAGGGGAGAATGGAAAATTGGGAAGGTATTGGGTATATGGGAATCCCCTGTACACCTTATTTGTAAATCAAGAAAGAAAAATCACATGATCATATCAATTGATACAGAAAAGGTGTTTGACAAAAATACAGCATCCTTTCTTTATAAAAACACTCCAAAATACAGGAATCAAAGGAAACATTCTCAATATGATAAAAGTCATATGTGAAAAACCCACAGCTAACTTTGTACTCAATGGTGAAAAATTGAAAGCTCTCCTGCTGACATAAGGGACAAGTTGAAGATGCCCACTGTTACCTCTGTTGTTCTGTATAGTGCTAGAGGTTCTAGCTAGAGTGGTCAGACAAGAAAAAGAAATAAAAGGTGCCCATATAGGAAAGGTAGAAATAAAACTTCGGCTATTTGTAGATGATATGATTCTATACCTAGATAATCCCCCCAAATCTACAACAAATCTAGAGTTAATGATTTAGCTGAATGACAGGATACAAGATTAATATGCAAAAATCAGTAGTATTTCTATATATTTGTAATGAACAAACTGAGGAAGTCATTTAAAAAATCCATTTTCAATAGCAACAAAGAGTCAAATACTTAGGAATAAACCTAACCAATGACATAAAGCACTTGTCTTCAGAAAACCACAGTGCATTGCTAAAAGAAATCAAAGCAGACCTAAATAAATGGAAGAAAATTCTGTGTTAATGGGTGGGAAGACTAAATACCTTTATGTTGTCAATTCTACCCAAACTGGTATACAGATTGAATGCAATCCTGATAAAAATTCCAACAGCCTTTTTTTTTTTAATGAAATGGAAAATCCAATTGTCAAATTTATTTGGAAGACTAAGAGGCCCTGAATAACCAGAAACATCTTAAAAAGGAGGAACAAAGTTGGAGGACCCTTACTTCTGGACTTTAATCTTATTGCCTAGCTGCAGTGGTAAAAACAGCCTGACAGTGGCATAAAGATAGAAATATAGAGCAGTGGAACCAAACTGATGATTCAGAAAGGGACCCTCACATCTGTGGTCTAATGAGTTTTGACAAGGCTGTCAAACCCACTGCGTTGGGTGAGAACAGTCTATTCAACAATGGTGCTGGGAGAACTAGGACCCCTACCTCATCCCTTATACAAATATTAACGCAAAGACCATAAAACTCTAGAAGAAAACATAAGAAACATCTTCAAGACCTGGTGATAGGTGGTTGTTTCTTAAACCTTACACCAAAAGCACAAACAATGAAAGAAGAAAATGGATAAAAGCGATCTTCTCAAACATAAACACTTTTGAATTTCCAAAGACTTTGTCTATAAGGTGAAAAGGCAACCCACTCAATGGGAGAAAAGATTTGGGAACCACCTATCTGAAAAGGTTTTGATATCCATTCTATATAAAGAGGTCATGCAATCAATAATAAAAGAACAAGCAATCCAATTTAAAAATGGATAAAAGACTTAAATAGACATTTTTCCCAGGAGGAAAAACAAGTGGCAAAAAAGCACTTCAAAAATATGTAACAGATAAGTGATAAATCATGCATTGTAAAATACTATAATAATTGTAGAGTCTTTGGGTATATATGTGGGTATATTTTTCCTCAGTGTGAGGAAAAACTAATAAGATGTGATTCTTTCTTCCAATACGGTTTATAGTCTAGTAGCATATCTATATGTTCCATGTCCCCCTTCTCCAACCTTGATCTTCCCCCTCAATGTAACTTGGCTATCAAGAGATCTTAGAGGCGTTCAGGGGAGTTAAGGTAGACTGATTTCAGACTATTACTAGTCATTTAGTTGTATTGGGTAGTTTTCAATGGGTCTAATAACCTAAACAGTGTTTATTACATGGATATATGTGAAATACAGTCCCAATATTTAACGACTGACGTAAAAATCCATTTTAGGACCCTATCTCCTTTGCATTGATTTTTCCTTGACTTACAAATGCTTAAAAATACTAATATTTATTTTTATGTTCCATAGAAGATCATTGTTATTGTGCTCCAGTTTGAATCTGAAGATTTGTCAATTCTAATCATTAACGCAATAAAAATAAATGCCTTTTAAATATAGGTTTTGGAATAATTATCCATGATCAAATTTTTGTACTTCTTAAAATAAAACCATCTTTTTTTTTTTTTTTTTTTTTTTTTTTTTTAAAGGATCTAAAATTTTTATTCAAATTGTTATGATCATTGAGATTATTTATACTGTACATGACTATAAAACGACCTTTTAATGTGAGAAAGGCTTTTTTTAATTTTGGTTTTGGGGTTTTTTTCTTTGTTTTGTTTTGTTCTTTCTTGACCCCCTACCTCTCCCCTGCCCCAACCTGCTGTTTTTGCTGTCTGTGTCCATTCGCTGTGTGATCTTCTGTATCTAGCTCTCACTTCTTCTCTAGGACTCACCAGGATTTGATCCCGGGGACCTTATGTGGAAAGAGGTTCCCTGTCAATTGCGCCACCTCAGCTCCTGGTCTGCTAAGCTTCACCTGACTCTCCCCTTTCTCTTTTGTTGCATCATTATCATCTTGCCTTTGTGACTCACTTTCACAAGCACTGGCTCACTATGTGGGCACTCAGCTTGCCACACAGGCACTGGCTCACCACGCAGGCACCTGGCTTGCCACATGGGCACTGGCTCACCATGCAGGCACTCGGCATGCCGCAACAAGCACTGGCTCACCACGCGGGCACTCGGCTTGCTGCACGGGCACTGGCTCACCATGCAGGCACTCGGCTTGCCGCACAGGCACTGGGTTACCATGCAGGCACTCGGCTTGCCGCACAGGCACTGGCTCACCATGCGGGCACTCGGCTTGCCGCACAGGCACTGGGTTACCACGTGGGCACTCGGCTTGCCGCACGGGCACTGGCTCACCACGCGGGCACTTGGCTTGCCGCACGGGCACTGGCTCACCACGCGGGCACTCGGCTTGCCGCACGGGCACTGGCTCACCACGCGGGCACTCGGCTTGCCGCACGGGCACTGGCTCACCACGCGGGCACTCGGCTTGCCGCACGGGCACTGGCTCACCACGCGGGCACTCGGCTTGCCGCACGGGCACTGGCTCACCACGCGGGCACTCGGCTTGCCGCACGGGCACTGGCTCACCACGCGGGCACTCGGCTTGCCGCACGGGCACTGGCTCACCACGCGGGCACTCGGCTTGCCGCACGGGCACTGGCTCACCACGCGGGCACTCGGCTTGCCGCACGGGCACTGGCTCACCATGCAGGCACTCGGCTTGCTGCACAGGCACTGGCTCACCATGCAGGCACTCAGCTTGCTGCACAGGCACTGGCTCACCACGCGGGCACTCGGCTTGCTGCACGGGCACTCACGTGGGCACTTGGTTCACCATGCAGGCACTCGCATGGGCACTTGGCTTGCCATGCAGCACTTGCATGGGTGCTAGGCTCACCACATGGGCACTTGGCTCACTATCCAGGCACCCACATGGGCACTCAGCTCGCCGCACAGGCACTCTTTCTTCTTTTTCACCAGGGTGCTCCAGGGATCGAACCTGGGACCTCCCATACGGTAGGTGGAGGCTTTATCACTTGAGCCACATCCGCTTCCCTTGAAATGATAGCCCCCATTTCAGTCTTTTAGGAAAACAGATGGCATTACTTATTTTTAAAAGGTGAAGGTTTTCATAGAAGACTTTTCCAGGTTAGAAGATATACTGCCCGGCGCTCCGCCGCCGCCGGCCCCGGGCTCCGCGCGCGGGCTCAGCAGCGCCCGCCGCCTCGGCCGCCGCGCTCCTGCGGCCCCATCCCCACCTCGCCCGGGCACCTCCCGCCTGCCCGGCGCGGCGCTCCAGCCGCCGGCCGCCCACGACCGTGGCCCGCTCGGCCGCCGCCGCCGCACCCAAAACCATCTTTTATAAATACTTCTTGATATGTATTACACTGGGCAGTATAGTTGACTAATCATTAATAAAAAAATATGAAACATATTGCCTATTTAGAATCCAAATTTCTTATGTACATTTTAGTATAATGGTAAAGCAGTTCCTTTTATGGCCAGTGGATGCAGCTCTTGGCTAAGAAAGTTCTATACATTCAGAAGGCTCTATATATTGCCTACTATGTTCCCATGAACTGTCTAGGTTTAAGTCAGAGAGAGAGATGGAGTTTTGACCCATTCAAGTGAATCATTCTACTTTTCTGTGTTTTATATATTGGATTTTAGCATAATATTTTGTTGGAAGAAGGAGTTCAGTTTAAAATATGAAAACAGATTTACATGATACAATATTTTGGCTGAATTTAATGTGTAACTAAATTTATTGAGTATCTATTGGGTAGCTCTGTGGTAGGTAGCAGTAATACTGCTTTTGTAGGTTAACCGCATTACTAATGCGCTATTCATTTACATGTATCACTACTCCTTTGCTCCACAAAGTGGGTTAAACTCCTAATATCTGAATAGGAAACCCACAGTTTACAACCTTATGGCAATTTTGTGATGCTGAAGGTCAGATATTGTTTATATCTACTTTAAAGGCAGGGACTTGCTCAAGGTCACGGGTATCTTTTTAAATTTTGGTTAGTGGTCTATGATTTTATTTTTTAATCTTTATCCACTTGCATTTAGCATGTTTTCTATGTGCATGGAAATTACATATCAAATGATTTATCTTTTTTTTCAAATAGTTTTTCTATTAAACATTTATGTCTCATGAGTCTGAGTATGGTATAATTTCTTTGAGCACAATTTATCAGGAGCTACTCTGACTCTCAAAACGACTTTTGAAAAGATGTGAAAAATGAGAGTACCTACATATTCAGGGAAACTGCTGTTATTTGTTGGCAGTAAACTTGATCATATTACACATGTTACATATGGGACCTTAAATTCAAGGTTGCCCATCGATCTTATTAAAAGTGTCTCATTTCATAAAATTACATTAAGAAGTGTCAATTCATCATAGGAAAATACATTACAAAGAATGCAAAGTATGTTTAAATTTGATAAGCTACATAAAAGTCATTGTCAGTCCACACAGGTAGGGTCACCAGAATCATGGCTTCTTAATTTCCCAACTCATCAGCTACTAGATAACCCACCGAGCTTGGCTTCCTGGACTCCTGGCTGTGCCAATGACACATGTGAGTACATGCACGTATGTGAGCCATCGGGTTCTCCTGGGGTGAGGCAGGATGTTCTTTTGGACCACATTCACATTCAGTATTTACTTACCATGGTGGAAATGATTGGAAAGTGGAGCCCTGTCCAGAGGGGCAATTGCTAGCCATTTCAAGGCCTATGCGCATCATTTTTGAGGGAATAGAAACAAAAAAAAATAGAAGTGTTCCCATCTTCAGACATAATTTGAAGTGAGTTTGAATGTCTGAAACAAAATGGAGATGAGAAGAACGATCTCTGTAAATGGCCCCTTTGATTTTCTACTTGGATAAATATATTTAAATGGCTCCATAGTTGGAAGCATCACATTTTCTATTGTTTGTGTTTTCACACATGCTTAATTGCTGCACAGTACTTATCAAATGTGCACATTCAGTTCTGAGGTGAGACATCCTCTTAAGAATGTCACTGTAACTGTATGGGTTCTCCTGCTTGCTTTTCATTTTTTGCTCCTGGCAGCTAATTTTATACTTCATATTTTCATTACAGTTAGAGGTTCTCCATTTAAACTTTTACTAGCAACATTATTAGGTACAATATAGTAGTTTTGGCTCATGCTATCTCAGTAAGAAGAGACTATCTTTTAACAGTTGCTGGTATTGGCAAATTAAAATGTTTGCAAATAACAGATAAATAACACCTTTTATGTAGATGTTATTTTCTAATTAATATTGGGAAAGGATTCAGGGTTAAACTTGAAAAACAACATGAACTTCCTAATTAATGCTAAATCTGCTCTGTAAAATGTTTTTATATAATCAAGAATTGATGCAGTAATCCTCCCCTTGCTTTGGGGGAAAACACAAATTAATAATAAATGAAAAAGTGCCTTAACATTTGAATAGCACCTACCATTTTTACAAAGGTTTTTCATCTCCATTATCAGGGAGTAAATTAGTGGTCTAGCTAAATTTATGCCACTAAGAGTGTACAGGAGTATAACAATGATCTTTTAGAATCCATAGTTCATGCAGTTTTATCACTCACCTTCTGAAAACCCTTCAGTCACCTTTTAAGGTATTTAAACTTTGTTGGGGCCCTTGACATGAGGCTCTGCATAATCTAGTCACAACTCTTCAACAACCATCTCTTCTGAACCTTTTTCACACATTCTGTTCTAGCCATATTGATGATCCTTCTCTGAATTCTTAGAACATACATTACCAAGTACTTTCTTATCTTATGGCCTTTACACTGACTGCTCTCTCTGTCTGGAGTTCTCCCTGCTCTACTTGTTGCATAGGTGGCTTTTCCCCACTTATGTATCTGGTGTTAATGTAATTTCCACAGAGAAAGTGTTCCGCCACCCATTCCATCATTATATTGTGTTATCGCTCCCTGTTGGTTTCTTCTTAACTGTTATTTCAGTTTGTACTATTACCCCTGTATTTGCTTGTGGTCTCCATCCACTAGGTAAGGGACATTGCCTATTTTTTTCACCAATGTATTGGATACCTCGTATAAGAGGCATGCTCAGTAACTATCTGTTGCTATGGATTAAAGAAGACAACTATGTGGGTCCATAAACAGCCATTCATGCAGCACTTATCAAACTGGGATGTAACTGCTGACAAAAAGCTAAACAAGGAAACACGGATCCAATTCCAAAACAGTTGTCAGACTAGTAATCCATAAAATAAGAGAAAAGGAGAAACTTAACTCAGGACAAAGTCTTTTTTATTAGAGAAATGCTCATATATTCTCTTATCTATTCCTACCCTTTGGCATTTCTCCCTATGAAGGAAGAGTGTAACTTTCAAAATATGATTAGCCATACCCACTACCTGCATTTTCTACTGACTTTCTTGAAGACTTCTAGTTCTCACAAGTGAGAGGAATGATGGCTTTAACATTTTTACTATTTCCATTACAGATTATCTAGATACATATTTATGAATCCATCTCAGTCTCCTAGGGCTATTGTAACAAAGTACCACAAAACAAGTGGCTTAAAATAACAGAAATTTATTGCTGCAGTTATGGAAGCTGGAAGTCTGAAATCAAGATGTTGTAAGGCCAGTCTCAGTCTGAATCCTGTGGGGAAAAAATCGTTCCCCGCCCCTCTCCTGGCTTATGGTGGTGGCCAGCAATCCTTAGCGTTCTCTGTGGTGTAGCATAGCTCAGTTCCTGAGTCTGTCATCATGTAGCAGTCTTCTTTCTCTGTGTCGTTCTCTTCTCACCTTCTTACAAGGACTCCAGTCATGTTGATTTAAGGGTGCACCCTACTTCAGTATGACTTCATGTTAACTTGCCAAATTCCACCTACAATGACCCTATTTCCTACAAAATCACGTTCTGAAGTATTGGGGTTTAGGGTTTCAATAAATCTTTGTGGACACAATTCAACCCATAACACCATCCATGATATGCATGGGCTTAAGTGAAGACTTACCTAGAATTTAGAACTTTGTAATACTGATAAATACAGACATTTATGGAATATTTAGACTCTCAATCTGTATCAGGCTGATCAGGCTGCATCAAAATTTAAAGCTGAAGTTATTTAACATTTAGAATTTGATTTTTTTCACAAATATAGTAAGAAAGTATGGTCAAATGTAATTTATGATTTGAGAATGCTGGGGGATGATACAATTGAAAGTAGGGAAGAGTAGGGTCCAAGTAGAGATAAACCCAATTCTCATCATTCCAAGCCACTATTTCTTGCTGCCAGATGGCACTGACAGGTGTTCCTGCTTAGCCTGACTGGTGATACTCACCTACTGCTGATCCAGGTGGTTCTCTGAGAGAAGATGATCCTGCTTCCTAGGGCTAAGCTGGACTGTGTGCGGGCACCTGTGGTTGCAGTGTTTAATGTTCATTCTATTCAGGACACATATATAACCTCCTTTCAGTATCTGCAAGCCCTAGAGACACTGCATCAGAACTGACTCCAGGGTCTTCCCTTCCCAGACATTCACCCCTAGGTGTCAGTCACCTTTCTTTCTTTTCTACTGTCAAACACAAAGCATTTGATTATACTTCTTTTATCTGGGTAATGAGCATCTAGTATACTTTGCTGGAACCTTTAAGAGAGTCAATTTCAATGACTCCAACATAATTTTCCAGCATTTCTCTCCCTAAAGAATTGAAAACAAAAAATTAAAAACCAACAAGTTATTGCATGAGACATCTTACTACATAAGGTATATGGTGTCAGTAAGGTTGCTGATTTCCTTACCTCAGAAATATTATAAATATCCATTTTCAAAAACCTGTGATGATATCATTTATTCTTTTTTTTTTAAAGATTTATTTTATTTATTTCTCTCCACTTCCCCCCTGGCCCCAGTTGTCTGTTCTCGGTGTCCATTTGCTGTGTGTTCTTTTTAAAGATTTATTTATTTATTTCTCTCCCCTCCCCCCACCCCGGTTGTCTGTTCTCTGTGTCTATTTGCTGCGTCTTCTTCTTTGTCCGCTTCTGTTGTCAGCCGCACGGGCTCTCTTTTTGTTGCGTCATCTTGTTGTGTCAGCTCTCTGTGTGTGAGGCACCATTCTCAGGCAGGCTGCACTTTCTTTTGCGCTGGGCAGCTCTACTTATGGGGTACACTTCTTGCGCGTGGGGCTCCCTTACGCAGGGGACATCCCTGTGTGGCAGGGCACTCCTTGTGTGCATCAGCATTTCACATGGGCCAGCTCCACATGGGTCAAGGAGGCCCAGGGTTTGAACCGCGGACCTCCCATGTGGTAGACGGACGCCCTAACATCTGAGCCAAGTCCGCTTCCCGTATCATTTATTCTTTCCATTAGCTCCTTGCACATGAGTTCTATAAAAGTATTTATCATTTGACCAGAAGTATTCAGATTCTGCCCTAGAAGAAAGACTTCATTTTTGGTGCTTAAAAAAGTACTCTTCCAAATATGAGAATGAAAATTGTAATCAGCTTTTTGATATGACTGGATTATTTCCAATATTCAGAAAGTCAAGGAGCCTTTTGCACACCCTGTTGTTTTATCTTTTCTCAAGGATAATGGGCTTTTCATAAAATGTTGTTTACAAACATAATTATAGAGTTTTGTGGAGAGGAACTTAATTCCAATAGAATGGTGATTAACTGAAGTGGTTTCAATTTTTTCTTAAAGTATCATAGAGCACCTGATAGAGAGTTAGGGTGATTTCTAAGGGAAAGTAAAGCTGGAGTAAATAATATTTGCAAAATAGAAATTAGAACTTAAAAAATATTTGAATGCTCAATCTGTGCTCTCTGATACATGAACCACTATCCTCATGTAGCTATATCAGTTTAAATAATTAAAATGAACAATTCAGTACTTCAGTTTTACCAGCCATAGTTCAGTTGCTTGTCACATGTTGCTTGTGGCTACTATATTGGACAGCACAAATGTAGACTATTTCCATTCCAGAAGGTTCTTTTGGACAGAGCTGCTGAAATGTCCTGATTAAATTGCAAGGTACGGTGGAAAGTTAAGACAAATGAAAGTTAGAAGAGCAAAAGTAGTCATGGAAGGGATTTTGCTCTTTTTTTAGTTTATAGAATTGTAATTGGAGGCCATTAATGTTCTGCAATAGAAAGGACAATAACTTTTTCTTTTGCTAATAAATTTGCTACAGTTGAGTGTTTGAAATGATCTTAAAGGTCAGTTAGTTCAATTACCAAATGAATATTTGAATTATTTATATGGCATATTTCTGTTTATATGGAGGAACTGGAAGCTCCCTATGTTTAGAAGCAATGTAAATGAGCAATGGATGACATAATCAGTTTTCTACTATAAAAAAGAACAATTTTAAATTATCATAAATTTTCTGTAATAAATTATTTGGTAGTAAATTTTCATTATTGAACCAGCATATGGACTTTCAAAAAATGTTTTCCATGATCTCATGGGGGTCTAATAGTATTTCAAATTTTAGATCATAATAAGGTCAGCCAACAAACAAGTACCAGGGCAAAAGTATTAGGGTCAAAAAGCATCATAAAATACAAAGATACATATGTAATATTTTCCATCATTTTTGCAAATCATTTAAAGCTATGATTGTATCCGTTTACATTGTGGCTCAATTCATCAATCACAAATAGACATTTTCTCTTTGCCAAATGATTAAAATCAACAGAGCCATATGTTTTCTAAACCCTTGTTGGACAGAAATTTTACTAAAGCTAAGACAAGTAAAATGTTACCCAGGCATCATCAGTTAAATTTTTTTCCAGGCAGTGTTGACCCAATAGATGTTGAAACCCATTTTCAGTGAGATAATATCAGACCATTTTAGTTACAGAATATAAAACAAAAGGGGCCCAGGGAAAAGGTTTCTGAAACTATTGTGGTCATTAAATATTAAAGAGTAACATGGAATTTAAATAATAAGATATGATTAACCCCTTAAATAAAAGTAAATAAGATGTATGAATTCTTAATTTACTAGGAATTTTAAGTCTTTGTAGACAGAAGCATATGTTCCATGTAGTAGTTACAGACTTTTAAACAAAAGAAAATCTTAAAATCTCATAAATCACTTTGAAGATGAGGAATCTGAGGCCCACAGCCACCGTGTACCTTTCTCAAGGTCACTCTGCTGGTTGGAATCAGAGTTGTGACCAAGGACACATATATGATAGTTTCAATTCCATCAAGTAGATTTAAATTCGGCTTTAAAACCAGGCTACATATTATAATGTTTAACAGCTTATAATTTACACATGCTTTTTTAACATAAGTTAATTTTGTATATACCAGTCATTCCCAAATTTAATAGTCTCAGGAAAGCTTGGGTAAATGTGAGCCAATAAAGCAGTGTTTGCTGTTACATTTGACCCATAATGGGGTGGAAACAATGCAGCAGAGTGATTGAATTGAGCTTCATTCGCTGTCTCTTGGAACTTTCAGGCACTGATATTCTCACCATACCTGTGCTGTAAATTTTCATGGAATCCTTTGCTTGTAAACACAAAGTTGTAGGCGCCTTAAGTTCCCAGTCTTATGCATTTCTGTATTCCCAGTGCCTAGCATAAGGTCTATCGCACACTGTTTGCCGTGTTTGTTGAATGAATGAATGAATGAATGAATGATGACTGAACAACATCATTCCAATGACAGTCATAATTTGAAAGTGATTTATACAGAATGTAGTTCACATGAAAAGGATAATTCTTACTTGTAAAAATATAATTCACATGAAAATGATGTCTTAATTGTAAAAATGCCTTTTTTCCTTTTTCTAAAAAAAAATGTAATTTTATTGCAAAGTTGATATTTTTGTTTGAAGTGGAAGAACAAAACTTGATTCTCCTTTTAAAATTGTAAATTCCTTCTAGAATGGAGTTTCAACTGACTCTCTGGATTTTGAGTAGCTAGGGATGAGAGTGATGGGCTGAAAAGTAGGCCTGGGTGCTGTAAGGCAAAACCTGGGAATCACTAGTAGGAGCAAATTGAAGAGATTATCCAGATTTGAGAGTTGAATCAGAGGCAGCCCAGCAGGCAGGAGCCTGAGCTCAAACCAGCATTAGAGGTTAGTACAGGAGCATCAAACCTTCCAAGTAGCCAGGTGAACAGAGGCTTGACATAAAGGTTCTTAAAAATGAGGCAAAATTACTTCAGAGAGGAAATATTTTATAATTATTTCCCCTGTAGGAAGAGCTTGGAAGTTGGTAATTTGTAAAACACAGGCCCTAGAATGTGGCAGATAATTTCAATCCTGTCTCCATTACTTAGCTCTATGACTTTGATTTGGTTATTTAACTACACTGAATCTCACTTTCCTCATCTATAAAATGGGTTTCCAATGTTAACTCCCTTTTACAGAAGACAGCCCACTCAGAGATTAACATTATCTAACACAGGGAAAATATGGATGCTCCTTTGACATTACTTTTGTCATCTCTATTTTGGAGATGGCATATTTAACACTAAGGATTCTCTGGTAGTGTGAGGTATTTATGGACCCCATAAAATCATGTCTTTAGGGCTAATCCATTCCTATGGCTGTAAACCACTTGTAGGTGGGAAATTCTTTTGATTGTTACTTTAGTAGGACATGACCCAAATGTATCTTAATCCTCTTACTGGATTACTTTGTAATGAGATGAATGTAGAAAGAGATACAGAGAAAAAGCCACAGGAGCAGAGAGAGAAAGTCACGGGAGCAAGAAGCTAAAAGCAGTCTAACTTGGGAAGCCATAAGCTGAAGAAACCAAACCGGGAGGAGAAGGGAGAGAGCAGCCAATGCCTCCATGTGCTGGTTTTTGGGGAGAAAGCATCACCTGATGATGCCTTGATATGGACACTTTTATGTCCTCAGAACTGTAAGCTTGTAACCTAATAAATCCCCATTTTAAAAACCAACCCGTTTCTGGTATATTGCTTTCAGCAGCATTTAGCAAACCAAAACAGATTCCGAGAAATATTGGACATCATTTTAAAAAGGAATCTGCATTATAAAAATAAATGTTACAAGTAATACTCTTCCATGCTTGGGTCATCGCTATTTTTTTGTTGCCAAAAAACCTATATTCATGTGCAGTTCCTATGTATGAATATGCATATGCATGTGTGTATGTATATATGTATAAATAAAATCTATACATGTGAATATATAAAAATATGCCTGCTAAATATCTAATCAGAGAAATGTCATATGTTGACAAAATCACGTTATAGTTTTAAATATCTGAAAGTGGTTACTCTTAGTTGGGCCAAACTTAAAAATAAAATTAAAATTATACTTCTTTTGAAATTCATTTTCCAGTGTTATGTCTTCCTACTATCTGGACTCTTGTGAGCTCTTAGTTGAGTAGTGTGTAAAGTGATGAGAGATCGCTGTTGCTAAAGCCCTATCTTAGAGAAGGTTCACCAAAGCTCTTGTTCCTGACCCTCCTGGACAAAGGTTTTAACAGAGGCTGGGAATAGAGTTTTTTTTAACTCATAGCTACCCAGTTTTAACTTAACTGTTGAACATACAGAGTCCCAAGTCTTAGGACATTGTGCTAACATGAAATGGTAACTGAAGACTTAGTTTAAAACAATTTATTTGTTTCCTAGAAATAATACAAAGAACTTTAACATGGTATGTCATAAACTGTCCCTGAATTTATGTCCACCCAGCATATTTTACAAATAATCAAGGTTTAAATTTTGGACTCTGAGATCCAGATACTGGCTGGACTTGGACAGCAGTTATGTTCTTATCCTTGTGCACTTGATCATGTTCCTTAAACTCTTTGTGCTTTATTTTCCTCCTATTTAAAACAGAAACAATAAAATGTTTGTCACTATTTTTTGTTGTTGTTGGACCAGAGTTAGCATCCAAAAAAGTTGAGATGTATTGGCTACTATAATTCCTGGACTAAAACAGAACCTTAACTCTCTGAAGGGAGAAGAACAAATGCCTATATATAGAGCTGAGTCATTGTTCCATAGGATAAATAACAAAGAATTCCCAGTAGAAGTTGTGCGCTTAAATCTGCATTTGGCACTTTAGGTCAGGACCGTGGCGGAATGTGGATAGCTGGTGGGCAGGACTATGGGTAGTTCATCAAAGATGAGGTAAACTTGGTTGCCTTTTGGCCAGGCCCTCCATAGGTAAGATGAGAAGATGTCTCAGATTCAGCAGATTCACCAGCAGAAGAAATAGAGTTAAGATCCTGCACTTGTGGTGTTCATTATTCACAACAATGTGCTCCCACATGGAGATTGGTAATCAAGAGTTTATACATAGACTCTTATGTGAAATTGGAATTAGACATAAAATTATTTAGTAATTAAAGAACAGGCTGTGGAATCCTACAGATCTGTGTTTGAGTGCTGAGATTATGCCCTCTTTTCCATGTAATCATAACCCTTTTAGCTTCACTCTGTTCATCTGGAAGATGGAGATAATAATATCCACATCATTGTGACACCAAGGGTGATGGATATGTAAGCCCCCTTGTACAGTGTCTAATGTGTAAGAATAGCTCTAGAAATAGAAGAAGGGGATTAGGAATACTGTCATCAGAGAGGCAGCATTGCCATCATACTGAACTAGTCCCCCTAAATGCTAATGGTTATTAAACTGGGAAATTTAGAAAGTGGAAAGCATATGAGAGAAATCCTTTTCTCCTCATGTAGAATAAAGTAAATGTCTTCCTCATTAAAATCGGCATCTTCTTCATAAAAACCTTCAATAATGAATCATTTTCAATTTGAAAATCTTATTTAACAGAAAGATGTGACTTTAAAAAATATCTGACACTTCTATCAATCCCAAATACATTGACGATATTTGTCTATTTTGTTACTTTTATGAATAATGGGATGAATCTTAGTCAGATTTCCTCTGTAGGTATGTAGGATTGCTAACATGGGATATTTTACAGTTTATAAAATGCTTGTGATATCTTGTTTAATTATTTTGTACTAACTTCAAATTTGAAGATATATTTGGAAAATATATAAAACATACAGTCAACTGTATCAACTCTACATAGATAGAAGAGGTGGGCACTTAGAGAGTAACAATTTCTTGAGTTCACAAAACCAGCCAATATAGAGAATATAGATAAAATAAGTGGTAAGGGATCATATATATAAAACTTTGTTTGGCTATATTCAGGGTGTCAGTTGATTTTAAAACCATTTAAACATATAGCAAATTATTCTAAATTTGCATATCTAAAAAATTAATCCCATGTAAATACAAAGATGTGCATGTGTGTATTTAGATAAGCATGATTTTGTGTATGTGTATTTACTTATATATGTGTGTGTGTAATGCTCTGTGTTTGGCTGTGTACCTAAATGTGTACATGTGTATATGGACATCATATTTAATTTATTATTGATTAATAGGAATGTGCAATGTCTTTTATTATTGCAATACTATATAAAAATATATTTTAGTAAAATATAAAGAATGTTATGATTTCTGAGGTGTGTGGTTTGTGAAGTGTGAAATATACTTTTCATTCTGTTGAAGCCAGGTAGGTATACCTTACATCTAAAAGAGAATTCTATAGTAGATTGCTGCTTTGTTGTTAGAAAGTAGGAATTCTGGGCAGCTCATTAGGCAGGCAACATGGGTGCTTTGCACAGTGTCTGGCTCTGAAATCAGATTTGGATCCTTCCTCACTCACTGGGCTTTCCTCCCAGGTTTCCTGATCAGAAAATTGAAGGCCAGCTGCTGCCTGTCATTACCAAGCTTAGTGAAAGTCAACATGGAGCTGGAAGCTGGACTGGGACTGATGAGGCACTGTCCCTGTTACATCCAGTGGGTCACTTAGGGAGGGGCTGTGCTAATGCTTCTTAGAACTTGTTGAGTATTGCTCCTACTCTAAAGCAGCTCCAGAAAGGTAAAATATCCATTTCAGAATGCTATATTCCTGTAGATATATGCCATATCTGAGGTCTTTGTGAACAAAGTTTGCAAAAAGAGAATGGACATTCTTTGGTTTCATCAAAGCCTTATTTTGGCTGATTAGAGGGACTCTGTGTCCCTCTGAAACTCTAATGGAAGTAGTTCCCTACCATTTACCTTTCCTACAGCAATCCAAATATGCTCAAACAATCCATTTTATAATATGGAAAAGCCTCAAGGGGGAATTTATTTTCTAACCTCCCTTAATGAAGATAATCATATTATGCCCTGTAACCACACAGTTGTTCCTAGTCATTTGGTCTAATATCTTGTTTGATGTAGTTACATATGTTGTACTTGCTCACATGCATGAAATTGCTAAACTATCCTAAATTTCTCTAAATGTTTTGGCTGAATGATTTCTTCTGGCATCTGATCACTCAGGTTGTCCATATACTGGGTATTCTGAATTTGCCCTAGTTTTATCAAACTATTTCATACAGTGTCAGATTTTTTTTTTTTGTTTAGCAAGCCTATTAAATGGAAAGAAAATGCTGACATTTGAATGGAAAGGCCAGAGGCTTTTGGTAATGCCAGAGGAATTCTCAAATATCCATTCTCAATGGCCTAGACAATTGGGATCTAATTCTTCTTGGGCAGCAGATGGAGGTGGTAAAAACTGAGCTTCTAAATGGCATGAGTCTCTGAGTTAAAGGACTTGGTATTGTGCCATGCAAACAGCCCTGCTTTTTTTCAGTCTAAAACAAGGATGGAAGCCAGCTTTCAGAGAAGACTGTGCCTTTGAGAGGAAAGAGAAACCCACATGGCCCTTGAACATCCAGTAATGATCACAGTTGTGTAAAACAACGGATCTGCTGAAAAAGAGCACCATTGTGACACCAAAGCTATTTACACGTATTAACTCTGGTGTGTTTGTGTTTGTGTCTGTGTGTGCGTGCACAGTTTTCTCCCTTAAGTTTTTTCTTTTTCAACTTCTAGTATCTTTATTCTTCCTAGAACCTAGATACAGTAAACTCTCAAATTTTGATATGGATAACTACATAAAATCACAGATACAGATGGTGGCCTTTATAGAACTTGGCCTTCTAAGGTAGCTAATAAACATTGCAAATTATTCTTTGCTTTCTCCATCCTAACAAAGGTTGCAATCCCCTTCCATACTAAGGTGACCCCACCTCTCAGCAGTTGAGAAAACCTTCATTCCTGTCCTTAAAAATATTTGTTAACTCTGAACTACCAAAAATTCTTATCAAATTTCAGCAAACGGTATAGAGCTGATTATATCTTGTTCTAACAGGTTTATCTTCCCTTTATTGATTCTCTCCTTCACTTTTGCTCTCTCTCCCTTTCTTTCTTTCCTCCCTTTTACTCTCCCTCTATCTCTCCCTTCATTCTTCTCTCTCTCACTAGGAGAAAGAAAGAAAAGAGAAGGAGGGAGAAACAGAGGGTGAGAGAGGGAAAAAAAAAAACAAAATCAGGCCAAGTGTTGGTGTACTTATTGGTAGGTTGTTTGGGGTGGAAGGAAGTGAAATTAGATGTTCAGAGTTCTTTATATTGTCAAATGTCTTAATGCCCCTTGGTTGATTTTTTGCCTTCCTTCTAATGTCACAAATTCTTTTTCTGTTGCCATCCCAAACATATGAAACTTACACATACATTGACATAGCCTCTGACCCATAGCATTTAGGCAATTTCTGAATCAATATTTAGAAAACATAATTTATATTTTTTCTCATTTTTGGCAGGTCTATATAATGCTCATGATGAACAAAATCACAAAAGGAAAATCTTACCATGTTTCCATGCCTATTAGAGCAACTAAAAAAAAAGATACTAATTTTATGCCTTTATCAGAGGAATTATGAGTATTAGCTCACACATTTGCAATCACAGACACTTTATTTAATCATTCCTGTTTGCCCATGGGGATTGTGAGGGAAGAAACGAATAAAGTCCACTGTATTGAAAGTCTTATCACAGAGAAAAGAATATCTACTCATAGAATTCTATAATCATCTATCTGTGCTAAGAAAGAAAGAAAGAAAAAAAAATGAAAATAGCTTAGCCCTTCTTCCAGTGTTTAAATAGATGTGCCCAATTATTTTAACCAGTTTCCACTGACTTGTCAAAAATCCTTGCGTGTGATAATGGCCTGCCAGCGGCAAGACTGGACAGAAATACTGTACGGTAATTGATTTTGTTAGTTGAACATCTGGCAGAACAGCCTGGATATTTACTTGGAAGGAATGTTCCCCAACCGGAGTAAGTTCACTGTTGGGTTTTAAGGCACTAAAGTGCCAGATCAGGTTGCTCTGGGGCATGAAACACATAGACAGCAACAGGCAAAAGAGTCAATGAAAGGAAATGAGGAAGAGATGAGACTCCTTTCACAGATGGACTGAAAGTTAGAGACCATTTTTTCCCAGAAAACATCCTTACTGGATTTAAAATAGGAACCAGACAAAACACAATAGGATAATTGTTTTACTTTGTATAATTTGTAATTAGCTATTCTTTTCTTAAATGGAGTTTGCTTTTATAAATGCCACTAAGTAAAACCCCATTATAACAAGAAAAGCATTCATGACCAAAATGCAATACTTGTAAAAGTGCTTCAATGGTACAAGAGTCTATTGATTAGAATACAGTACTGATTATGATTAATACTGTCATTTGGCTTGTTTTTTTGCCTAAAATGCCTCGCATTGTAACCATTTGGTTTGTAGTTTAATTGTTTTGCTCATAAATGTGTAATTTTAACAAAACGAAAGTTCACAATGTGTTCTCTCTCACCCTAACTGATTTCTCTATGTGAGTTACAAGTTACAGATTGTGGTTGGGACCATAAAATGTTCATGTGGGTGTTTTTGTTGTTTATTAACTTCTAAGGATCTTGTGGTAGTATTCACTTTCTTGCAAAGCACTTGCAAAAAGTTTTCCAAGGAAATGGTCAGTAACACTAATCATGAACAGTAGAATGTATTGGCATAATTTCCTTACTTGTATTCCTCCAACTGCAACCATTAATTCGTTATACTTACTAAGATATACTTCCTAATAGACACAGAATACCTTTTAGGCAGTATACTGTTGATTTTTATTTTTCAGTCTTAGCTCCTGACGTATAGTAGATATTAAGTAAATACTTGTTGAACAAATACCTTCATAATTTATATTTAGTTTTGGTACATCTTTTTAGTGCCTAGCAAAAGTTTATGGAAGGCATAAACCATCATATGCAGATGTGAAGTGTATTTCCTTTGTCATGTATGTGTCATGTCACGTACTTGAATTGCTGTCATAGTCACATAGGGCTAATTAACTCCATGACAGATATATTTGTCTGAACAAATAATAGGGAAGGGGAAAGCAATGCACTGAACTGTAAGATTGTATGTCTCTGGTGGAAGGAGACTTACTTAGGTCCATGTACTGGATTTACAGTTTTTATCAAATTTTCTGGTCCGTTTTGGTGATATTTGAATAATGTGTCATTTCAGTCAGATAACTAATAGTGACTGAGAGGTTGGGCTCTGGGGCCAAGCATATCTGGGTCCAACTCCCAGCTCTACCACTTCCTGGCTTTTTGATCTTAGACAAGATACTTGATTTGTCTAAATCTCTTCTACTCAGTGACGATAAAATCATATCCATGGTATGCCAAATGGGAAGATAAATGAGGTAATGTAGTAAAGCTTTTAGCAAGTGCATGATGCATGATAGGAACTAAAAAAAATGATGGTTTTCAATTATTTGAGATCATATTGACAGGTTTTATTTTGTGTAGACCCTGGATTTGATAAAAGTTTAGCCTTTAACCAAATTGTCTTAATATTTATTGAGTGACATATTCAAACATGAATATTTTACTCTTTAAATAACGGTAAAGCAAAATTTTAAATGGAATGTTACCAGGGTATATAATTCATGGTTCAGATTTCTTAGACAAAAGGAAAATTGCATACATTATTATTCTCAGATTGATTTCTGATAATTAAATGCTAAAACAATTTCACTGATTAAACAGGGTAAATCAGAATATGGTAGCACATCTTTATATTTTTTAATTGAAGATTAGTTAAATAATCTATTCATGAAGCAATAATTTATTTCCAGACAGTGTGTACTAGGTGCTGAGAATAGAGAATGCAAATGACTCAGCTTTCAAGGCACTCAGTCTAAAAGCAATTTAAATACATGACACAAAATAACTTATGAAGTAAGAAAAACTTATATAATGGACAAAAGTAGCACAGAGGAAGTGGAGATTACCTATGGAGGAAGTAGACTTGGGTGGCTTCCAGTGGGAAACAAAGTCATGTTTGTGTTTGAAGGTACAGAGACCCGAATTAGATTGGCATATTTGGGCATCTATATGCAGTTTGGCTTTTTCAGTGGGATGGAGAGAGATAAAAGTGAGATCATGAAGGGGCTTATAGTCAAGATTTGGTTACTTCTCTGTGCATCCATTTAAGCCCATTCTCTGCTGATTCAAGGGAATGGAATCAAGATCATTTCTTCAACTCAGACAGCAATAGGCAGAAAGAGCTCTGTGCCCATTGTTATTCTAAAATTGGTGAGCATTTGCTAGGGTCAAAGCATCTCACATGCATTGCGGAAACCCTGAAGAGCTCTTTCAAGGTGATGATTAATAAGAATTTAATTGTATTTAGGACCTAAAATAATAACTCCTTTCTTCAGGCTATTTTCTCTTTGTTGGATAAACTTGGCACCACTACTGTGATATGTTGTTTCTCACTCTTATGTATACATAGCCCCTTGAATTGGACTCTATTCAGTACTACTCATATGATATAAAATGGCTTTTTTCTGTGCTTGTCTCCTCCATTAAGACATGAAGTCTTGATATTTACAGTGTACAAGGCAGGTAGTAAATAAATATTTGAACTTTTTTATCTCCTAAGCTTCATGATTTTCAGTGACATTAAGAATAAAATTGTGGCCAACATAGTGATTATGAATATGATTAAATTTTAGAGGATCCTGAGTTATTCAATTGTATTTTCAAGATTTTTAAATAGGTTTTTATTCAAATTTATTGAACAAATATTGATTATGTGTATTATTATACCCAGCATCTAGTACAATGTATTTGTACTAGATAATAATAATAAGATGAAGATACATGGCTTCTGGTCTCAAATTGCTTCCAATTTCTGTACTCTGATACATGCAAGCAATTGAAATACTGTAAGAAATCAGGTGTCTACAATAAATAGTAAGATAAAGCAACACCCAAGTCAGCTTGAGATGCTTGGAAAAGTTTTAACAGAGAAAGTGACAGTTTATCACTTTAATAGCCAGGTGTGTATGCAGGGACTAGATCGGACGGGAGGAGGAAATCCTCCTACTTCTCTGATAAGGTGGAAGAAGGAAAGAGGGGAAAGGTAAGAACAAGAGGAGGAAAGATAGAATAAGTTTGTGAGGAAGGCGCTGACTAGTCACCTCTATATTTCATTTGTATAAAATTTCATGCCACCTTCATAAACACATGGCTTTAAAAAGTAAACAAAATTATATAGAATACACATTCATTATGGATGGTTAGACCATTCCTTTCAGAATGTTTTCTTTGAATATAGTATATTTATATATATTTTAAAGATAGTTAGATTGCACAAAATGTTAAACAAAAAAATGTAAGGTATTCCCATATGCCCCACTCCCCATACCTCCCACCACATTAACAGCTTCTTTCTTTTTTTTTCCAGAGTTGTTTTTTTCTTCCCCCCTCCCCCTTCCCCACCATGCTATTTTTGCTGCCTGTGTCCATTTGCTGTGTGATCTTCTGTATCTATTTCTCTTTTTTGTCTTCTCATCTTTCTCCTCTAGGATTCACTGGGATTCAATCCTGGGGACCTCTGATGTGGAGAGAGGCTCCCTGTCAATTATACCACCTCAGTTCCTGGTCTCTGGTGCACTCCACCTTGACTTTCTTCTTGTCTCTCTTTTGTTGCGTCATCATCTTGCTGCATGACTCGCACAGGCATTGGCTCACCATGCAGGCACTCACGTGGGCACTCGGCTCGCCACACAGGTACTCACATGGGCACTGAGCTCAACGTGTGAGCATTTGGCTCACCATGCAGGCACTTGCGTGGGCACTTTGCTCACCATGCGAGCACTCAGCTCACCAAGGTGGCACCCACATGGGCAATTGGCTCACCATGTGGGCACTCAGCTCACCACATGGGCACTAAGCTCACCAAGTGGGCACCCACATGGGCACTCGGCTTGCCGCGCGGGCACTTGGCTCACCGCATGGGCACTTGGCTCACCATGTGGGCATTGGCTCACTGCTCAGGCATGCTTTCTCTTCTTTTTCACCAGGAGGTCCCAGGGATTGAATCCAGGTCACTTGAGCCACATCCATTTTCCAACAAGTCCTTTCATTAGCGCTGTACATTAATTGCAATTGATGAACATATTTGGAGCATTGCCACTAACATGGATTATAGTTTACATTATAGTTTATACTCTCTCGCACTCAATTCTGTAGGTTATGGCAGGATATATAATGGTCAGTATCTGTTATTGCAATGTCATTCAGGGAAATTCCAAGTCCTGAAAATTACCCCATATTACACCTCTTTTTCCCTCTCCCTGTGTTTAGTACCTCCAATGGTCATTGTCTCTACATCAATGATATCATTTCTTCCATTGCTAGAACCACAAGTCTATAGTAGAAAACCAGTAAGGCTACTCTAGTCCATATTTTATTCCCCTGTCCTGAGGATTCTGGGATGGCAATGCCTACTCCACCTCTAATTGAGGGAGGGCCTCAATCCCATACAGCCGAAGAAATAGAAAAAAATGTTGCTACATATGGGACAACAGATATTATAGTAAAGAAAAGCAAAATGTAAAAAAAAGTTTAAACATTTTTCTTTTTTTTAAATATTCCAATTATTTTATTTTAATTTTTCTAAATTATGTATTTTATTTCTTATATATAAACCTATTATTATTATTATTTCATTTTCCTACTAATTGTATTTGATGATATTCTGGGCTTCATTTTTTAAGAAGTTTGGGATCACAGAAGGGTTACAACTGTGGCAGGGGAGAATCATTGGTGCGGTGTGTCAGTGATGGGAGATAATTGGGAAGAAGTTCACCTGGGCATACATCTAAGGTATGTAAATGTGTTCAAATGTTTGT
The DNA here is from genome assembly GCF_030445035.2 of Dasypus novemcinctus. Lineage (NCBI taxonomy): Eukaryota > Metazoa > Chordata > Mammalia > Cingulata > Dasypodidae > Dasypus > Dasypus novemcinctus. Next base: position 60,215,076 of record NC_080684.1, read on the forward strand.
GAGGCATTGTCACAGTGGGTAGGCATTCATACAATAACTGAAAGAATATTGAATTCCCATCCTGGGGAGCTCTACCACATTCTCTAATTGAACGGCAACAATCCCCCAAAGTGCAAGAGCAATGACAAGTGAACAATGATGGTCCATTGATGGACCCTTGATAATGATGACTATGCTTATGAGTCTTGAAATTGCAACTTAGCCTAGCGATGTAGGGTGCCTAAGAGTTACCTTCTGAGAGCCTCCATGTTGTTCAAATGAGGCCTCTGTCTAAGCCAAACTCAGCATATAAATGCATTACCTTTCCTCAGCATGGGACATGACTCCTGGGGATGAGCCTTATTGGCACACCAAAGGATTACTACCAAGCCCTAACTAGTAATGCAACTGGAAAAAAGACCTTGAATAAAAGGATAAAGGGTAAAGACAAATGAGTTTATATGGCTAAGAGATTTCAAAATGAGTTGGGAGTTCATCCCAGAGGTAACACTTATGCACGTCTCAGCAGTATCTCATAGACTGCCAAAGTAGATACTACCCCAAATAATGGGGCTCCTGAGGGCACTGGAGACATCCAGGTCCTACAGTCATTGCAGATAGCTCCAGGGTTTGGTGCCTTGCCAATGGGCCCTACTTTGGAATTTGTGCTTCTGAGTGTGACAGAATTTGATTCAGTCATAACTTCTCTACACATGCCTCTTCAGTCCCTTCTATTTCAACCTGTAGTTGGTGCTGGAGTTGGTATGTGTACATACTTGAATCTCTGGGCTGTCCATATGCCAGCTGGGCCCTGAGCCTCAGCAGAGTTGCAGCATATATCTCCATTTCATTGGACTTACACAGAACAACTAACAAGGAGGTAAGGGTGGGCAACCATCATACCAACTGAGAGAGTCTACAACTGCAAGCAAGAGAGTCCCATTCATCAGCTGTATGAATATAGTTTTATATATTCATTTTCAGCAAATTTGTGATCACATTTTTGTCACAAAATACTATTTTATTACTGGATGTTTTAATTTCAAGATAAAGTGGTTATTTTAAAAAAATATTTGTTTTGGTCTACAGAATCATTTTTAAATTGCTGAATAGTCTTCTTTGTGTGGATGCATCCCAATCTTTAACCATTTCAATTTTGTTTGGAATTAAAGTGTTTCCATTTCTTTTTTTTTTTGGCAATTACACATCACATAATTTACATCCTTAATAAGTAAGCATTTGCTAAATCTTTCCATAAAACTTTCATTTGGGGAAATAAATTTGTAAAAGTGAAATGTATATTTGTAGCTATTTATAGTAGTAGCTACATGTCCTCCAGAAATCTTGTAACAATATTAAACAGGGCTTTCTTATGTTCTATTTTGGGACCTTTGAAGGTATACTTCAGTCATATTTTTATAAAGGTAAAGCTGGTTCCAGTTATTAAAAATAATCTGCAGACCATAAATTTCCCACTAGTCAAATATGAAACACAACTCTGCAAGGTAAAATGATTCCAGGATATGTTATTTATTGTCATTCAATTTTTTTCGTAGTAATAATATATGTGTTCAAATATTTTCAAACAATTGATTTATCATTAATTATAATGGTCTTCCTAACAATTGTAATTTACAAACTCCCAATATTTTTCTCAGGCTTTCTTATTAAACATAATATTGTTATTGTTAAAAGTAAACTCAGAATTAGATTTATTTCCAAAGTAAAATGTTTTGATTCATATTTGTAGGATTTTACTTTTTTCACGTGGCTTTCTTTTCAGTTTATAAGATGCCTAATGCAATTTAAAAACTGAGAAATTTAGAACAGGAAGATACAATAATGATTATCCAGAGTTTAGTCCAATCTTTTCACACCATGAATAGAAAGTTAATTTGTAGAAATAGTTTGCCATTAGGACAGTACAGCAGGTTTTTAATTATTAAAGACGCTTATCAGATCTTTGAAAAACTACACAACATCACAGGTTTTCTTCTCCTTTGTAGCAGTGCTGGCTGTCTGAATATATTTGGAAACATTGATGCTTAAGCAAATGTGTAATACATGTGGTTAAAGAGTAATGCTGCATTAATACAAATTTACTCCAGGGAATGCAAAACTAGAGTTTTGACGTTTGTGCTTAAATATTTAGTACCTAGGCCAGCAAAAATTGGTAAAACATGTCTTTGCCATCATTCTCTTCTTTCAGCTCCTTTCTGCATGATTACTGATACATGGGCTCAGCCCCATGATCTAGTATAGAACAATGTCTCCATACATCTCGATCCTATTTTTTACTGAAGTTTCTAACTCAGGTCCATTTGCCCTTTACAACTGTTTTCTCTCCAACTTATGATTGCCATCTTCTAGTCTTTCGCCAGCCCCAAATCCAAACTGATGCAGGATTTGAGTAGGTCAGTGTGATATGGGCTGCTCTGGCAATGGAGAGAAACTACAAATAACACAGTCCTAAGACTAGATCAAGAGACAAAGGAGCTTACCTGAGACACAATCACCAAGTACATTAGTTAAAAAGAGAAACATAGTAGAATATCAGTAAGTCTACTCTAATCCATACTCTATTCCTCCATCCTGTGAACCCTGGGATGGTTATGTCCACTCTACCTCTATATCTAGAGGGGGCTTATAGTCCACATGGATGATGGATGCAATTCTCTTGCTTGCAGTTGTAGACCCTCTTGACTCCCTGGTGTGGTGGTAGACCTTCACCACCCTATTAGCTGGCCAAGGTAAGTCCAATAAACCAGAGGATAGGAGATGCAAGTCTGCTGATATTCTACTATGGAACTATTGTGATTAGTAATGGAAAAAATTGTAACATTGATGTGGAGAAAGTAGCTGTGGTAGCTGGTGAGGGTAGGGAGAGGGAAGAAGAGATATGATGGGCGGGGGCAGGGGGGCATTTTCAGGACTTAGAGTTGTCTTGGGTGGTACTGCAGGGACAGATGCTGGACATTGTATGTCCTGACATGGCCCACGGGGTGGACTGGTGGAGAGTGTAAACTGCAACGTAAGCCATTATCCATGTGGTACAGCAGTGCTCCAAAACATATTCACCAAAAGCAATGAATGCCCCATGATGATGAAAGAGGTTGTTGATGTGGGAGGAGTGAGGTGAGGGGGGTGGGGGGTATATGGGAACCATCGACTGGATGGCAGAGTCAGAAAGAAATATGCAGAAAGTTGGTCAGAAAGAAAGATAAGTAGGATTTGGCCCAGGACGAGTTGCAATGGATAACCTTTTGATAGGAAGGAAAGTTTAGTTCAGGACAAATCCAATAGGCATTGGGTTTGGTCTCCTGCATCTTTATGTGTGCAGAGCCTCAAGGTGGCAAGTTTCTGCTGGACATCCTAATCACTGAAACTTGATAGATATTCCCTAACAATTAGCCAGTGTTAGAAATTTATTCCCACCAGGTAATGATGAGAAAAGATGCAAATAATCAAACTCACCTACTGTTCACTCAAATCTCCCAGGGCCCTCAGACTTCCTCAGATTTCATTTTGAAATTATAACAGTAATCCTTATTTGGTACTTACTATGGCAGTCCCTATTTTAAGTGATTTACATGTATTAACTCATTTTATCCACACAAAAACCCTATGAAGTAGGTACATTTATGACCCCCATTTTACAGATAAGGAAGGTTAAGTAAAGAGGGATTAAGTGTCTTGTCCAGGACCATAGAACTGGTGAGTGCCAGAGTTAGGATTCCAAACCAGGCACTGTGACTTCAAAGAAGAAATGCTACACTATTTTCTCAAATAATGCCTTATTCTTTTATGGCCAAAAATAGGCATTATGATGGATGGATTCCAGGTTAAATATAAGGGAAGACTTTTACCATGGTATGTTTTTATACTGACACAATGCTTCATCCATTGAAACAAGACTTTGTAGGTGATTGCTTACTTGAAATTTTGAAAGATTCTTTCAGTCATTCAGTAAACATTTACTGTCTAATAGATTTTGGAGTGACAGAGATAGAAAGATGAATATGAAATTGTTTCTATTCTCCAGAAATGTTGAGTAAGCCAGACACACAAACAGATAAATTAAAACTGTGGTTTATTGCTGCTGTTACAAAAACATAAGCAAACTCATATAATAGAGCACAGAGAATAGAGCAATAATCATTACTGGAGATTTTGAAGAGTCTTCCTTGGGGATATGACATTTTTGCTAGGATCTAAGGGTTAAGTGCTTTTCTGCCCAAGAAGAGGGAAAAGACTATTTAAACAGAAGTGACACTATGAGCAAAGTGTTAGTGCCATGGAAAGGCTGAGATCATTAGAAAAAGAATGGGAAATTCTGTGAGGTAGGAGCACATTGTACATTTGAGGGTTGGTCAGAAATGAGAAAGATTTCAAAAAGCTATGTGTGCCAAGGTAAGGGATTTGGATTATGTTTGATAGATGCTGGAAAGTCAAGAAATTTCAATAGAGAAGAGTGAAATCAAAAGTTTTGTTGGATGGGAAAACTATGTTGTAGGCTGTTGAAGAATAGACCATAGAATTAGGGACTTTGGTTATGAGACTTAGAAAATCTAAGCTAGGAGTTTTGACAGCTAGAAGTAAAGCAGTGCCTTTGAATTTGAGAAGAGGAGTTGAATTTAATAAGCTTTTCTGAGATAGAATCAATAAGATTTGATGAATAGTTGAAGGAAGAGGGTGCAGTATAGTGAGAAGCAGTGGTTTTGAGGTTTCTAGCTTGTGAAATGGGTTGTGTATTATTTAGGATCATGGTTTAGCACTGTAACACAAATCCAATTCAACAACTGAAGCATAAACAAGAAGTCTATTTCTCTTTCTGTGCAACAGTTCATGTTTAATAGTCTAGGGATAATATGGGACTCCACAGTGTTGTAGACCCAGACATATTCTTTCTTGTTGCTCTGATTTCCTTTAGGATAGTACCCTCATCCACATGGTTGAAGAGGTCTCATTGCCACAGTCTATAAATTAGGAAGAGGGGAAAGCATGACCTAGAAGCTTGTCACATTCTGCTGGCCACAATTTAGTCAACTTGACCATTGCCACAAGTAAGGAAGACTGGAAAATATAGTCTTTATTATAGGTAGTCATATCTTCAGCTAAAACTTGAGAGGTTCTACTATTAAAGGAGAGAGAGTGTGGATATTGAGGTACAATTAGCAGTTCAGCTACAGGGTGGCTGATGATCACACTAATGAAAATGTGAAATGGAGGAGGAAGAACAGATTTAGGGAGATATGGGAAGATAAGTTCCATTTTGGATATATTAAAGTTTTCAGTGTCTGAGGCCATCTGCTAACTGTGTCAAATAGCTTTAAATAGGTTTTGAAATAGGTTTCAAATAAGGATTTCGCTCATGACAGAAAGGCATCAGCCATCAGCAATTTGAAGACATGAAGAGAACTGCAGAAGAAATTAATAGTGAAGACTGAAGACAACACATAATCTAAAGGACAGCATTGGGAGGAACAGATAGGAGCAGAAGCCAAAATACTTCAGAAATGTCATACAGAGAATAAAGGAGGAGGTAGACAGAGAGATAGGGAAGAATGATGTTTGGACTTCCCTTTTAAGTTGTGGATCCCTTTTCACTGCTTCTGTAGGAGCAGTGCCCTACATCACTTCATATACTACCATGACCAACAATGTGAGTCCACTCTACAGCTTCCTACCTACCAGAAATTTTCTTCCACTTCCGTAAGGATTCAGTCATAATGGACTTCAAACATGAGCTACATCTACTATTCACTTTTTTCATGGGATAGGTGTATCTCAATGCAAGAGGAGACCCAGAGAATCCCAAAAAACTGTAAATTGGCCTTCAATTCAGAGACTTGGATTATATACTATTCCTTAGCTCCTTGCAAGGAAGGGGTTTCTCCTCTCTTCTCTGCTTCTCCTCTCAGCGTCTTCAGTCAGTCTGAGCAGTAAGTATGCACACATTGTGGGGGTATTATCCTTTGTTTTCGTTCTATTTATAACTATTAGGATAATGGCAAGGGCAATGCTACAGAAATCCTAAATTTTCTGATGCTATCCAAGTTAGCCTTCAAAGTTTGAAGACTTGAGAACTGACAGAAAGTTGCTGGCCCTCAGGTTCACCTGTAAGCTCAACAATTCATGCTCATTGGTGTGCGGATTCCAAGGCAAGAGTGCACATTGAGAAGTAGCAAGTGCTGAGAAGAAATGGAGTAAGGTGACAACTAAAACTAGTTCATGGGGCATAACATTAATGAACTCTTTGCCATTAACAAAAGCCAGAGGATCATGAGATGTGGAGTAAGGCACACTGAGCTGTGGAGTAATGAAACCAGCAAATGAACACAAAGACCTAGAATATGGTTTACTAGAATTGCAAATGAGCAGAAGCTAGATGCTCATGATGAATGAAAGAGAAGCAGGATAGAATCTTGAATGGAGGGCAAATGTATAATGAGCTATATTCTTCCTCCCACACAACATCTTATTTTGCTTCTTCCTTCCTCTTCCTCCACCTCTTCCCATGTGGGACGTTTAACTATGTCTATGGGCTGAGTGGAAGAAGCCAGTGGAAGGGAGATGCTTACTGGGCAAGAGGGAAAATTTCAATGTATGTAAGAAATCCCTTTCAGAAGACATATAGGAACAAAGGGTGTAGGACAAGAGTGTGTACTGGGCAAGTTTAGAGATGGAGTTTGAGGAGACAAGAGAGTTTCTGTTTGATGTTTCTATTTTTCTCCATATAATTTAGAAAGCTGGTTTATCCACTGTGTATAATGGGATGAAGGGTGGAGGACTTGAGAGTGAAAGGCAGCAATGAACTCATTAAAGAAAATGAAGATGAACCCATTAAGGATGATGAAGGCAGAACACTGCCTATGACCCAGAGAGAGTCAGAAACCATTAACTGTGAAGCCAGTCTACATATGTAGCTTTCTCCAGCAACACTTTCAATTGTAGGCAGTCAGGAAAGAGTGGAGATGTCTTTTCCAGGGTGGAGGGGTCAGTGGGTGTAGCAGCAGGACAAGAGAAAAAAATGAATCGAGGATGCCAGAAAAATTTATAAGAGGTTCCTATCTGCAAGAGAAGTGCAGTTTAGAATGAAAATGTGGGCGGCAGACTTGGCCCAGTGGTTAGGGCGTCTGTCTACCACATGGGAGGTCCGTGGTTCAAACCCCAGGCCTCCTTGACCCATGTGGAACTGGCCCATGCGCAGTGCGGATGTGCGCAAGGAGTGCCCTGCGTAGGGGAGCCCCACGCAAGGAGTGTACCCTGTAGGGAGAGACGCCTAGTGCTAAAGAAAGTGCAGCCTGCCCAGGAATGGCGCCGCACACACGGAGAGCTGACACAACAAGATGACGCAACAAAAAGAAACACAGATTCCCATGCCACTGACAACAACAGAAGCGGACAAAGGAGAAGACACAGCAAATAGACGCAGAGAACAGACAACCGGGGTCGGAGGGAAGGGGAGAGAAATAAATAAATCTTAAAAAAAAAAAAGAATGAAAATGTGAAAGTAACAGGAGAATATTAATCTCATTATGGATGAAGGGCACTTAAAACCATCTGTACTGATATAAATACCTTAATAAAACCATGAAGAGAGAGCCTAGAAGTGTCTAGTTCACCATAGCCACAAATATTTTAAAAAATAAGTGATTTTTTTTCTTTTCCTAGAAACAATAAATGTATTCTTGTATAGTTATTTTGGGGGCATTTGGGGGAAAATAGTTCTCTAGAATGCAGTTGAGGTCTAAATCAGGACATGTTTTTACTCTGATAATATTTCTTTCTCTTTGAATATCTGGTAGGCCATTTAATTTGTGTTGATATAGTCCTTAGTTCATTTCTGTTTCTTCTGCCCTTATTTAGATAGGTTTAAATTTTTATACAAATAATACTTGTGGGTAAAATTCCAACTAGCTTGGGGATGGATGTTTAGGTACTTTATTAAGAAGATTTATTCACTGGCACAGAATTTGACTCTTTTATTAATACCACTTCATGCAGAAATGAACTTTGTTCCTTTAAAATCTAAATTTAAATAAAGTTTGAATTTTTTGTCATAAAAAAGATGTAATACTGTGGAACAGTATTTGCTTCAGGAGTTGACCTCTAGCATTCATTCAGCATTTATTTAGAGTCTAATATTTAAATTAAGCGGTGGCTTAAATTACAAAGAATGAATTGAGAATTCAATACTAAGGGGACAGAAGGAAGGAGCCAAAACATGTCTAAAGATGAATTGTTTTAAAAGTAGTAAAGTAGTGCAATTTTCTATACTGTAGTAGTGTCCCTTAGCTGCAGCAGTTATAAATAGTATGATTAGAACATAAATTAAAATCATACCTAGGAAATGCCTTACATTTGTTAATTTAGTCAAATCATGTAAGCTTTCAGAGTTTGTTTCCTCATATGTAAAATGAGAGTAAACATCCAATAGGGTAGTTAGGAGAATAAATCAATAACATGTGCCCTATGCTAAGTACCTCTAACTATTAGTTCTCTTGTGCCTTCTCTTTTGTACTGAAACATTAAGATAGTCAATTAATTTTTTCTCTGTGAGAAAAAGGGGAACGAAACTCCAAACTTTCGGTTGTATTTGTAGACACTTAAAGAAGAAGAATGAGTTTGTTCCCTGTTTTAATACATTAATTTGTATTGGAAGTTCTTTAATCTATTCATTTTGTCCTCTAAAATTAAAGATGTAATCTTTTTCTAGAATTAAGTGCATGAAATAATCATACTTCCTGAATCTCTGATTAAAATAACAGTGTTCACACTAGGAGAATGGTAATGGCAATAACCGGCATTAGTATTGAGTGCTTTATAATCTTTAACTTGCTTTCATATCCTTTACTGTATATGATTCTACAGGGAGCATTATTCTCATACTGGAACATATTTAAACATTCAGCCAATATTTTACCACTCTGGATTTTAAAAACAGCAGTTAATTTTTGCCTCATGGAAGTTGTTGATTTTCAGGTCCCTAGGGATTCCTCCTGAAAAAAGGGACCAGTAAAATGAGTTACCTGGTAGCAGCTTGAGATTTAATATTTGCATTTTGTCCATTGGAATGTCTTTATTGTGCCACACAATAAATGAAAATTTGCTTCAGGAATGATCAGCTGATTTCAAGGGGATCAATGTTGTATGAGAGCATTGTAGCTATTTGGCATTTAAGCCACAGGCATCTGACACTGAATCCAAAGGAATTTGTTGTACTTTTAACTGGCTGACAGTTATGTATAAAATAGTCTTCATATTTTTAGTTTATGTTTATTTTGGTTTAGTCTGACATTTTAATGCTTACTTTTTAAACTTGTCTATTGACCCAGTGGTGGATTAGGTACCCCCCTTTCACAGCCTCCCAGCATCTTCTCTTTACCTTCTCAACTCATTATCACACTAGATAGTTTTAGTCTGTTTATTTTATATGATTTTTTGTTTTTCTGATTTTGGGAAACTTCAGGGAAAGAAGGACATTTCATTCTTTGCTGCTGTCTTAGCACCTAGCATATGGTATGTACTCAGTAAATATTCACTTAATTTGTGAATTATATGTATTCAGTTACAGGTAAAGGAAACTCCATTAAAAATGCCTTGAACAATAAAGGAACTTGATCCAGTAATTTAGTTTTGATTTGATCATGATTCTTACCACACCTCTCTTCAGTTCTTTTAGCTCTTTACCTTTCCATGTCAAAACTTCACCTTTATGCTGTCTGCTCCAAGGGAACAAAATGCTTATCTTGTCATATTTAGGCCAAGAGAGTAGGTCTGTCTCTCACACTGCTAGTTCTGGAATTCATTCTGATAAGACCATTTTAAGTTATATATCCCTCAACGAATAACTGTGGTCAGGGCATAGAATATACTGATTGGCTTTGCTTGGATTATGTGTTCCTGAAACCTGATTGGAATGAGGGGAAAGTGAATGCAAGGAAGTAATAAACACATATTTACTACAATTAATGAATGGAATTCCAAGTCTCTAGAGCATTTTACTGAAGTATAGGCAAATGAGCCAAAAGTTTTTAAAGTTTTTTTTCCCTATGAAATCTGAGAAATAACTGCTCTTTACTAGTTCAAAAATACTTTATGCACATTTACATAGTTTATTTAAATCTGTTAGTAATAATTCTGGCTGCATACAATTAACTAAACTCTAAGACTTACCTTACCAAAAGTCATAGTGGGCAGATATCTTCATGCTTCAATTTAGGAAGAACCTTTCTGCAATTCTCAGTCTCCACTGGTCTATACCCTTAAGTTACTGAAGAATTTTAGTCTTTTGATAATAAAAAAATAACTGGAAAACTAGATCTGAGAAAGCAAAAGGAAAATGAAGGAAGCTGAACTTCACAGACTCACAGTTTTGCCTAGCATTTTCCCCAACGTTTCTGACTTTCTTAAAAACTTAATTTTGTGTGAGCAATTACATTTTGACAGGAGATGGATAAATGAATGAAGTGCTTAAGTGGAGGGGATTGTGGCCAGAAAACTAGAACCAGTGATGTGGGGGTGGAGCCAGCTTTAAAAAATCTCAGGAGGTTTCCTGTGGGATGTGTGATTATCGAGCATTTGCTTCCATGCAAGCCCCACTTCCTTCTGCCCCAACCCCACACAAATCCAATTGTGCCTTTGTCTCTTAATCTGATAGGACCTTGCAATATCATTTAACTCTTTTCATTTGCGCATCTTGTCTTCCTAAACTGAATGTAAATTTTCCAAGAGCAAGTTCTCTTGTCTTGTCCTTATTCACCCAACATTTCTGAGTTGCTAGGAAATAGTTGGTGCTGAATAAATATTTGTGGAAAATGAATCAAATGATCTATTTTAAGGTGATTTGGGTGAAGATGGTTGAACCACAATGTTGTGAAAGTGTTTAGCTTTTCTTCCCACTGAGAAACTCATATTGAAACTTAAATATTAACATGCAAAGAAAAAGATCCAATAAGAAGAAACCACTGAAACCCTTTCAAAGGGAATGGAACCAATTGGAAATGTTTTCACTGATTTTCTGATGCCAGGTTTCTAATGATTTTCAAACAGATAATAAAAGAAGAAAATTTTGTGGGAGTGTCACTGCATTTTTATTTCCATAAAATTCATAAAAATGTCAAGATATGAATTACCATAGTGTTATTCAAACATTCCTTTTTTAGAAAAATAGAAGCAAGAAATGAGAGATGGTGCAATATCATTATTGTTCCCATATTTGCTGCTGTGGTAAGCAGTGAAGTCCTTGTCTTTTGTGAACTGTCAGCCTATAATGTTCTGCCAAAAGCCTTCTAGAAAGCCCTTTTTAGAATTAGTCACCAGTGTCAGTTGAGGCAGTATTATCCTTTCCATGCAATGTAAACACACTGTTATATCCTAAGTGCAAAATATTTGCTTTGTTTTAGATGTGGAGTTGCACCATAACAAGATGCTAATAAGAGAGAGTCATTTGGTCTTTCTGAGGTTCGAAATGCTAAATAGCAAAGGTCATGCCCTTTTGAATAGAGCAGTGATTCATTCAAGGTCTGAAACCTGATTTGCCCAGGGTGCAGGATAGTAGCAACATTTCCCCAGTCACAAAGACCCAAGGATTCCAGAGTGAATAGGAATTCTCTGTTTCATTTTCATCTAATCATTTGTTAAGTCTCATCAATCCTCCTTTTGAAATTTGTCTAAATCTTTTACTGACATGCAGAGTGTGATATAGGAGAAATATCCCTGGACTGGATGCTTTTGTTTGTATCTTTCTACAGGAAATGCTATGATTTCCCTGCCACCACTCTATCTGTCCCCTAAGTCAGGATTGCTGGTTGCCACCATATAACTTTCTGAAGCATTACTTTAATTATCTCCCTCAAAAACTTGCACTACTGTTTACTTTGCGACAGTTCATTGAGTTTTACATTTATGACTTGTGCACTTTTCTGTACACAGGTATTATATTTCAATTACAAAGTTCAAAGAAAAAAAATAACAGGCTTTCTACGACCTCCCCCTGAAATATGATCCTGCAAACTTGCATTTAAGCCTTTCAACACTTTGGCCTCAAGTAAAGTTTTCATTTTCTTTTCCTGCACTCCAGCAGTTCCCCAAACCCATCCACACAGCAATATTTCCTGGGGAATTTTCTGTTCAGACTGAGAAACACCCATGTGGAATTCAAAGACTTTTTTAATCTAGTTGATTCTGATGCTGCTTATCCACTAGAAAGCATTTGGAAAACATTGCATTTTTCTCATTATGCCTTTACTTATGGTAGTGATTCTCAAGCTTCAGTCCACATCAGAATCTCCAGAAGGGCTTATTAAAGCTCAGATTATGGAGCCCAAACCTAGTTTCTGATAAAATAGGTTTGGTTTGGGATGACACTTGAAAATATGCATTTAATCAAGTTCCCATGCAATGCTGATACTGCTGGTTCAGGGACCACACTTTGGGAACCACTAGTTTCTGTTAGTTCCTTGTCCTGGTTTGCCATTTCCTAGCATCTTCCTCTACCAAACTGGTGTCATTTGGTCTCTGCCTTTGTAGAGTAACCCTTGAGGTTCCAGGTGGAAGGGTTTTCTCTCCTTAGCTTTCTGACCAACATTTTTTTTCTGCCTCTGATCACATTATTATATACTTTAATCAAAATTAGATTATAAATTGCTTTGAGACTTCATCTCATTTCCTGCCTTGTACAACATATCTAGTGGTTATACAAGAGAGGGAAGTTCAATATATATTTTTGAATGTGTATCAATCACTTGAAAGTTTCTTCTTTTATAATCTTTTTCTACTTTTTCCTCATAACTTTACATTTCTCCTTTCAATTTTTAAAATCTCATAAGGCATTCTAGAATAACATTTCCGTTTAAAATTAAATAAGAGTTCTGGTGAGTACTATTTTCAGGAAAATAAACTGTCGATTTCTAAAATATGCCAATACTTGTCTACATTCTTTAAAACAGAAAAAAAAATCCTTCCCTTATCCCTATTAATTAACCTTAAGTGCTGCCACTAGCATAGAAAATATTTTGTCTGAAAATATTAACATCTTCCTGATATGCTCCTCATATTGCTTTTTACTTAAGTATACCTCTCATTTGATTTTCATGTCCTCTTTGTCAGGTATCCATATAGATTAGGATTTCTGGTACTCTGTGGAATTCTGTTCAATTTGTTTGCTAATGGACAAATAAATAGGACATACTCACCATTGATACAGTTCCCTCAGAATCAGAATTTTAGTGGTGGGAGAGACTTAACCATTTATGTAGCCCATTCTATTTCACATTTATAGATAGATATAGACTGTGGCCCAGGTATGATAAAAGAGTTGTTCTCATCACAGATGGAACTAGTGATAGAGCTGTCACTCTGTAGTTGAGATTTCATCCTAGACCTCACCTTTATAATCAATAGGACTCCATTTATTGAGACTCAGAAGAGAATTTCAAAGAACGTCTCATACATGCTTGGCACTATAGGGCTTCCTGTCTCTGTAAAGCACTATAAAAGTCTAGTTCTGCTGAAGGTCTTGAGACTATAAGCCAAATCCCAAGCTCTCATGAAGAAGCAAAGCACACCTTTTTTGCCTTTTTGTTTGCAAAGTGGAATATTTTAAGAGTATAAATATATTTGATCAGGATGTATGTGATCTACAAGCTTTTAGAAATAAGATAGACAAGAAAATAGAGTAAGAGAGTATTAAGTATTAAACTTTTAAGAAAGATGTCCAGTTTCCAGTCACAATTTTTAAAAAAATGTTTACTTCTGCTTAGTAGTACTATTCATGTTTGCTCATTTACAGTGTTTGATAATATTTTGTTTTCATTTTAAGTGCCAGTGTAAGAGGAGAGTTTAGTTTGTGTCCCATAACCCACATCAGTGAGTGAAAATAAAAGTATTTTAACTAGGGCAATGGATCCCAGAAAAATCTCCATCCTGACAAGAATTTCGTTTTCTAACTTTCAATATTTACTAATGTTCCATTTTATTTATTGTTCCCTTCTGTCAGAAACTATTTCCTTGAGTTGAAGAAAATTAATTGCAAGGCCTAGATCTTTATAACTCTCTGAGAATAAGGAATTATAATTTCATTTGAGTTTGGTAAGAATGGGTAAAAGAAGGTAAAAAGAAGGTGTGACAGTTTGAAGTTATTTTATGAATTACAGAAAGAAAATGGTTATGTTCTTGAACTAATCCATTCCTGTGGATGTGGGGCCCTTTTTCTTGGACTTTAGTTAGTGAGGCATAACTCAGATTGGGTCTCCACCCAATATATATAAACAGAGCTTTATATAAACAGAGACACAGACAGAGAAACACAGAGAAAGGAAACTATCATTTTTTATCCTGGCATATAAGAGAAAGGAGAGAGAGGACTCCAGATTCATCTACAGCTGCGGAAAGGCAGGGAAGCCCCACAAGGCTGAAAGAGGTCCTAGAGTCTCAAAGCAGCAGAGCACAGAGGCATGGAAAGAAGCCCCTGAGGGGCTGAGCCCACAGAGCAGCTAAAGGCTGAGGAGACAAGCCCTGTCATATGCCTGATCACCACATGGCAAGATGCCAGGATCACCAGTAGCTGACTTTGGTGAGAAAGCATCACTGATGGTGCTTTGATTTGGACACTTCATGGCCTCAGAACTATAAGCTTTACCCTAAATAAAGTCCCCATTATAAAAGCCAAACCCCTTTCTGGTACTTTGCATTGATAGCTCTGAGGCAAACTAAGACAGAAGGGAATTCTAAATATTTATACTAGCTATTCATTCTTTTATAAAATATTTCTTTCTTAATTATTTTAAAATTAAATTTTATTTTAAGAGAATTGTGGGAAGATGATGGAGTAGAGAGCACCAGGACTCAAGCTTTTCATGAAAACAACCATTAAATAGGCTGAAACTATCTGACACACTACTTTGAAAATCTGGAGGCCAGTAGAACACTGTATGGCATCCAGAGAAGAATGGGAGGAAGAGACTGATATGTTATGATAAAGAGTAAATTAACCTCTCTGTGTAGCTGTGCCAGGTACCCATCCCCTCATCAGCCTCTGGCTGGTGAAAGAAGGTGACATAAAAATCCTCTTCCCCAAGAACAGAGGTGAACATGACTGGTCACAGTTTTGATTAGTGAATTTGGATCAATGGGAGCCAGGCTCTGAGGGCAGCTATTGTTTAAACACATTGTGGACAAGGGCAGCAGCAGCGATTTGTCTCAACTCACCCTGGACAGGGATGGTGGTGGTAGAGACTTAAAGACACTGTGCTTATTCAGGACTTTGGGGGACATTTATCTGCATTTACTGGGAAGGCCAGGAAAGCTCACCTTTGGGGAGCCATTGCAGAACCTAATCCCCTCTCCCAAACATTTGGGAAAAAGTCCTTTCTGTTGTGCCTTTCTCTTGGAACCAGCCCTCCAAAAAAAAGCAGCATTAGATAACAAAAGGAGTATAAAAAACTATAGAGGCAGACAGTCTGGGGCAAAGGCATACTAGCTTCAAGAGAGGGAGTTCTGTCTTTTGGGATACAGAGGTAACAACCAAACTTCTGTAAATAGGGGAACTCCAAAACTAACAAACAAAAGCCCAGGGCAAGGTCAATGAAGAGACAAGAATGTGGACATACCAAAAAAAGCCTTTAAAAATAAGACCTTAAAAATTCTCAAGGAGATGAAAAATACAGAGAAAGAACTAAAGGAAAACAATGAATGAGCACTATGAGAGTCTTAGTAAAAAGAGAAAATTTTAAAAGGAACCAAACAGAACTAATGGAGCAGAAAATTATAATAACTAAAATGAAAAATTACCAGGTCAGTTTCAAGAGCAGATTGGAGCTGGCAGAAGAAAGAATTAGGGAAGTCAAAGATAAGACATTTGAAATGAGTCAGGCTGAGAAGGAGAAAGAAAAATGAAATATTAAAAGCAAAAAAAATAAATAAATTATACCAATTAGTGCACCAATAAGCATTATAAGAATCACAGAAGAAGAAAGAGAGAAAGGGGCGGAAGGAATGTCCAAAGAAATAATGATTGACAACTCCCCAAACTTAGCAAAAGACAAGAATATCCATATCCAAGAAGCCTAGAGAACACCAAATGGGATAAACATGAAGTAAAACACACCTCTTCATATACTGTACTATCAAATGCAAAAGTATCTTTTGAAAACTGCAAAAGAAAAGCAATGTGTCATGTAAAAGGGAGCCCCAATTATACTGAGTGCCAGTTTCTCATCAGAAACCATGGAGGCAAGAAGGCAGTGGGTTGAAATCCTTAAAGTGCTAAAAGAAAAAAACTGATAGCCAAGAATTTTATATCCAGTGGAATGTTCTATCAAAAATGAGAGGGAGATTAAGGCATTCTCAGATAAACAAAAGCTGAGAGAATTCATCACCACCAGACCTACCCTACGAGCAAGGTCAAAGGGAGTTCTTCTGACTGAAAGGAAAGGGCACTATACAGTGGCTCAAAGTGGCATGAAGAAATAAGGACCAGTAGTGAAGGTAAAAATTGGGGTAATTAAAAATGACAGCATTATTGTAGTGTATCATTTGGTATGTAACACCACTTCTTCTTATGGGTGCTGAAATGTAAATGCATAAAATGTAATGATAAATCTATATTTTTGGATATGCAGTGTACAAAGATGTGAATGGTAACAAATACAAAAAATGGTGGGGGAACAGAGGGGAATAGGAAAAGTACACATGCATGCCATTGAAGTTAAGTTGGTATTGAAAGAAATGTAATTTTTATATATTTAGGGTATTAAATTTAACCCCATGGTAGCCACAGGGAAACTAGATGGAAAATATATCCAGATAGAAATGAGAAGGCACTTAGTATGGTACAACACACAAAAAATCAAATAAATGTAAAAGTAGGTATTAATGGAAGTGAGGAACAAAAAAGGTATGACTTACAAAGGCTAAATTGCAGTATGTCAGAAGAAAGTCCTGCATTATCAGTAATGACTTAAATACAAATGGATTAAATTCTCCACCCAAAAGGCAGAGATTGGCAGAATGGATTTTTAAAAAACATGCTGCAACTATATGCTGCCTTCAGTAGACTCACCTTAAAGTTAAAATACAAGTAGGCTGGTGGTGAAAGGATGGAAAAAATATACCATACAAGTAGAAAACCAAAAAGAGCTGGGGTGGCTGTACTAATATTGGATAAAATAGATTTTAAGTAAAAAACTTGGAACAAAGGTGGTCATTGCATAATGATAAAGGGTACAATTCAATAGGGACATGTAACAATTATAAATAAAACCTAACAGCAGAGCTAGAAAATATATGAAGCAAATACTGACAAGAAATTGATGGTTCTACATTAATAGTAGGAGACTTTAATATACTATTCTCATTAATGTTTAGAATGTCTAGTCAGAAGATCAATAAGGAAGTACAAGACTTGAATGGTAATGAAAACCAACTAGGCCTAACAAACATATATAAAACACTTTACCCAACAAAAACAGAATATATATCACATTCTTAAGTGCACATGGGTCATTCTCCAGGATAGTGCATATGTTGAGTTACAAAAAAACAAAACAACTCAGTAAATTTAAAAATATCGAAATCATATTATGCATATTCTCTGAACACAGAGGAATGAAGCTAGCACTCTAAGGGAGAAAGGGAAAATTCACAAATATGTGGAAATGAAACATTGTATTCTTAAACAACAAATGGGTTAAAGAGGAAGTTAGAATTGAAGTTAGGAAATATCTTGAGGTGAATGAAAATGGAAATATTAGAAACAATATTTATGGAATGCATCAAAGGGAGTTCTGAGAGGGAAATTTATAGTTCTCAATGCTATCATTAAAAAAGAAGAAAAACTTCAGATCAGAGACCTAAGCTCAAAACTGGAAGAAATAGAAAATAAAGAGCAAACTAAACCCAAAATGAGCAGAAGGAAGGAAATAAAGATTAGGGCAGAGATAAATGAAATAGAAAACAAAGTCAAAAGTTGGTTCTTTGAAAATATCAGTAAGCTTAACAAACTTTTATCTTGATTGACAAAATCAAAAAGAGAGCAGATACAAATAATGAAAATAAAAAATGAGAAGAGGGACATTACTACAAATGCCACAGTAATAAAAAGGACTAAAAGGGTACTATGAACAGCTCTACACCAATAAATTAGATAACCTAGATAAAATGGCAAAATTCTTAGAAACACACAAATTACCTACCTTGATTCAAGAAGAAATAGTATATCTCGGCAAACCAATTACTAATAAAGAGATTGAATCGTTAATTTTTAAAAATCACCCAACAAAGAACAGTCCAGGACCAAATGGCTTCACAGTGGAATTCTTCCAGGAAGACTTAACTACATTACTGCTCAAAGTCTTCTAAAAATTTGAAGAGGCAGAAACACTCCCTAATTCATTCTACAAGGCCAACATCACCCTAACACCAAAAACAAATAAAGATACCAAAAGAAAGAAATAGTATATAGGCCAATAACTATTTGAATATAGATGTACAGTTCCTCAGTAGAATGCTACCAAACCAAATCCAAGAGCATGTTAAAGAATTAAACACTGTGGTCAAGTTGGATTTATCCCTGGTATGCAAGGTTGGCTCAACATTTTACAAAATCAATTAATGTGGGGACGGGCTCCCATGTTGAGCAGAGGCCAGGCTCGGGTGGGGTGAGGGGTCAGAGGCTGTCCCGGGAGGGGGCGGGATGCGGTCTGGGGTCAGGGACAGCCAGGCCCCGCCCTCACTGGGTGTTGGGTCCTGATGCAGCCCTGGCGATGGGCGCTGTTGCAGGGCGCACCTGGGAAATGAGCCTGCAGCTGCTGCTGCTTGCGGGGGATGTGGCCCCGCCCCTGGTGCCAGGGAGCCCCTTCCTCTTACCCCCTCCCGGGCTCCAGCAAAACTCAGGCCCCTAAGGACTACCAGGTTGTGCTGGGAAACACCCAACTGTACCAGCAAAGGCAGCACACCCAGGAATTAGCCGTGAATCAGATTCTCACCCAGATTTTGAGAAGTGTCACCCCTTCAGGAGTGTCATTGCCATGTTGCAAGTGTACCTGCCTGTGAACTTCACTTCCACAGCTGCTCCCCCTCTTCCCTCTCCAGGAGAGTAAGGTGAACCTCACTGAAAATGAGATCTGTAATATGTTATATGAGCACAGGACTGCTGAAGGCAAGATCATGGTGCATGAGGGCGACTCTGGGGGGCCCCTCATCAGCCAGCTCAGCAGTGCCTGGGTTCTGGTGGGCTTGGCCAGCTGGAGCTTGGACTGCCAGCCTCCCACCTACCCTGGGGTCTTCACCAGGGTCTCCCACTTCACCTCCTGGATCAATGGTATCAAAAGGGCCACACCCTCCCCTGATCCTGTCTCTGCTCCTCAGACCCAGCCTGCAGGCCAGCTACGGGAAGCTGCTTGCTCGTCCAGGCTCTGCACATCCCTGCTGCCTTCACAGGCCTTGCTTCTGTGCCACGTGTCCTCAGGGCTTGGTGGCAGACCCTGTGGTGACCCACTGGGCCCCTCCCCTCCTTCAGCCTTCTGTCCACTTTGGGTGCCAATCACACGCTAGAACCTTCCACCTTCCACTGCCTTCCCTTTCCCCAGCCCCACAGTCTAAATATTTCCTCCTCTTTGATTTTTCTGTTCATTAGTTCCCACACCCTAAACCAAGCCTGAAAATAAACCAAAACAAATGAAGGCCCCACCCTCCTCCTTCATCTGCCCCACCTCCCAGCTGTCTTCCAGTCCCCCTGTACCTCCTGTCTTCAGTGCCCTTTCCTTGTGAATCACTGGTCTGACTCCCTGGACAAGGAAATGGGACCTCACAGGAGACTCACCACCACCTGGAGCCCAGGAGGAAAGTGGGCATGTGAGAAGCAGGGAGTGACCAATGGACCTCCAGGGAGACTGTCTCTTTTCTAGGGATTAATGGTGAAACCTAATGATGGGAGTTGCCTGGTAGAGTGAAAGCTAGGAAGGAGGTTAACAGTGACTCTCTGGTGCCTGGCTCTCCCTCTCCTGAACTCATCAGTATGGATCCAGGCTGTGTCCTACCCTCCAGCCCTTACACAGTATTCATCACAGAGTAGCTTCTCATCCCTGGAATCATCAGCACACAATTCTCAATAACACACACCTGAGGAGTAGATTTACCACCAGAGAACAGAGAACAAACTGAAAACTACTTATTTGAAACAGATGGACTAAAACTCTTAAATAAGCACAACAAATATTCTTATGAATATAAGGAAATATTAACAATACATTGTTTTGACTCAAGATTATGAAACAATAGAAGACAACCAAGTTTAATATAACATATGAAAAATATAATAGAAATAATATATACAGTATATTAGATAAATGGATAAATACAGATGATTAACCAACACAATAATGGAGAGCAGAGTCTTTGGAGCCAGCACACTCCAATTAGGACAGTTAGTTGTATAAGAAAACTAGATCATTGAAATGTGAGAGTAAGAGATATACTAAGTATAATGTAAGACTAAATTACATTAAACATAAAAAAAAGTTAAGTGAGGTAAAATATTACATAGTCAAGGACATGATGCTGAAGTGCTGACATTTTTGAATGTGAATACACCATGTAATTTCCACCCAGATTACATTATATAGAACTTTTCAGCAGCTCAACTAACCCTTAAATTCAATCCTAGGCACCACATCACAAGATGTAACTAACCACTTTCTAAAAATTAATTTCGTTGGGGAAGAAGCTGTGGCTCAATTGATTGGACTCTTGTCTACCATATGGAGGCCCTGGAATGGCCTCCTTGTGAAGGGAAGTTGGCCGCTGACAGCCGGCACAGCGGGGAGAGAGCTGGTGCAGTGAGATGACACAACAAAAGGGAGACAAGCAGACACAGAAGAACACTTAGAGAATGGACACAGAGAGCAGACAGCAAAATCAAGCCACAAGGGAGGGGAAATAAATAAATCTTTTTTTTAAAAAATCAATGTAATACACTGCATTAAAAGAGTGAAGGAAAAAAATGAGATCATCTCAGTTGATGCAGAAAATGCATTTTATAACATCCAGCATCCCTTCATGATAAAAACATTCAGAACACTGGGAAGAGAAGAAACTTCTTCAACATAATAAAGGGCATAAATGAAAAGTCTGCAGACAACATCCTACTTAATGGTGAAAGACTAAAACTTTTCCCTTTAAGATTAGAAGCAAGACAAGCATGCCAACTGTCACTACTGTTATTTAACATGTACTGGAAGTTCTAGTCAGAGCAGTTAGTTGGAAAGAGCCTCCAAATGAGAAAGGAAGAAGTAAAATTTTTCCTATTTGCAGATGATATGATCTTATATACAAAAAAACATAAAAATCCATAACAAAGTTCCTAATGCAGCAAAGGGTTGGGGTACAATCAACATCCAAAAATCAGTAGTGTTTATGTATATATGCAATGAACAGTCAGAAGAAGAAATCAAGAAAAGAATTTCAGTCACAACAACTAAAAGAATCAAATATCTAGGAATATATCTAGCCAAGTATGTATAGGACTAGTAAACAGTAACTTCAAAACATTGCTAAAAGAAATAAAAGAAGACCTAAATAAATGGAAGGGCATTTTGTGTTCATATTTTGGAAGATTAAATATCATTAAGATGTCAATATTATCCAAAGCAATTTATAGATTCAATGCAATCCCAGTCAAAAGTTGTACAATCTTCTTTGCAGAAATGGACAAAGCAAACATCAAATTTACATGGAAGGGTAAGAGACCCCAAATAGTTAAAGCAATGTTAAAAAAGAATGAAGTTGGAGGAATCACACTTCCTGATTTTAAAACTTATTACAGGGAAATGGATGTAGCTGAAGTGATTGAACTACTGCCTGCCAAATGGGAGGTCCTGGGTTCGGTTCCCAGTCCATCCTAAAGAAGATGAGCAAGACAGCAAGCTGACTCGATGGGCAGGTGCAACAAGCTCACATGACAGAAGGATGTAACAGAAGACATAAGGAGGAAAAGTATGGTGAAATATGTAGCAAAACAGGTAGTGGAGGTGGCTCAAGTGATTGGGCACTTCCTCCCACATGGGAGGCCCCAGGTTTGGTTCCTGAGCACACAAAAAATGAACATACAATGAGCGAGCACACAACAAACAGACAACAAGTGCAAACAAAAATGGGGTGGGGAGAAATAAAAAAATCTTTAAAAAAAAAAACTTATTACAAAGCCACAGTAATCAAAACAGCATGGTTATGGCAAAAAAAAAAAACACAAAAAAAAAAACCAGACATATAGACTAATGGTATAGAAATGATAGCTCATAAATCAGTCCTCACATTTATGGCCATCTGAGTTTTGACAAGATGGCAAAGACTACTCAATTGGGAAAAAAAAAAATTGTTTACCTAATGGTGCTGGGAAAACTGTGTCTCCATTTGCAAAAAAGGAAAAAAAAAAAACACAAAGAGGTCCTCTACCTCATACCACCTACAAAAATCAACTAAAAATAGGTCACAGACCTAAATATAGAGCTAGAGCTAGCAAACTCCTAGAAGAAAACAGAGGGAAGCATCTTCAGGGCATTGTGTTATGAAATGGTTTCTTAGACTTTACACCCAAAGTACAAGCAGCAAAAGGAAAAGTAGGAAAATGGGTCCTCGTCATAATAAAAACTTTTGCAACTCAATGGGGCTTTATCATGAAAGTAGAATGACAACCTACACAATTAGAGAAAATATTCAGAAACCACCTATGTAATAAAGTTTAATATCCAAAATATACAAATAAATGCTTCAACTTAACAAAAAGACAGCCCTATTAATAAATGGGCAAAATTAGTTGGGTGTCATGATGGGCAGCAAGATGGCGTCTGCCAGCAGGGTCATTCAGGTAGTCAAGCCACATACTCCTTTAATAAGGTTCCCCGACAGAAGAGACAACCCTAAACTCAGTGTATCAGAAGCTTTGAGATCAGAAGGAATACCATCTCACTCTTCTGCACTTTCTCAGCATTCTGTGGGAAGTAAATCACCAGATTTGTTGATGCATCAGGGCCCTCCAGATACTGCAGAAATAGTAAAATCATTACCTCAGAAATACAGAAGGAAACTTATGTCTCAAGAAGAAAGCGAATTTATCCAACGTGGAGGTCCAGAATAATCACTGACAAGGCTGCTGTTTATCATCAGACAAAAGAATTATCTTTACAATAAAGGGATTTCCAAATGATTAAACAATTTTAATAAAATATTCTATAAAAAATGAAAGAAAATTTAGATGGACACTTGTATCTCCTAATTTATGTATCTTGGTCAACTTGTCCACAAGCTTACATGAGTATTTATAAGCTTAATAATTATTAAAATATACATTTTTAAATGTTAACCTGATTTATTCTCATAAAGTTTTATCACTGTTGAACTATTAAAAGCACACAATGTCTGGTAAAATATCATTAGTTTCCCCTAATTTCATTTTCTTTCAGGTGCTGTTTAGAGATGGAAAGAATTTACCAGGCAGACTTACTGTTGATTTGGATCAGTGTTCTTTATTCTTTAATGTTTTTACATTGACAAGGTTACTGTAGTATAACCAGCTTAATAAGCATATACTACTCTAAAGGATAAATATTGAGACTGGGGACATAAAGCAGAAGATTATTACTTATAACATATTTAGAAAAAAATGTCAGTATAAAATGGAAAATAAGAGTTCAAACTGAATATAGTGTAGGAATAAATGTTTGACTAGAAATTGCAATGATATTTTGGTAGGTGTTAAAATGTCTTGTTTGGTTTATTTTACAGTTTTGTAATCATGTACACAAATCTTGATAACCAGTAACTTTCTCAAACATAATGTCTGAAAGCCTCGTAAAAGCAACCTAAAAGATTTCATGAAACCTTAATGAGGTCTTCCTGTGCTAAGGGCCTGTTATAATTGTGTAAGTAAAGGCTAAATAAATTCTCTTCCACCTCTTTAAAAAATAAATGGGCAAAAAATTTGAATATACATCTATCCAAAAAAGATATACAGATAGCTAGAAAGCACATTAAATGATGCTCAATATTTTTAGCCATCAGGAAATGCAAATCAAAATTACAGTAAGGTACTATGTCATATTCATTAGAATGGCTACTATTTAAAAAATTAAATAATAAGTTTTAGAGAGGATGTGGAGAAAGAGGAATACTCATTCATTGCTGGTGGCAATGTAAAGAGGTAGCACCTCTGTGGAAGACAGTTAGGTGGGTCCTCAGAAAGCTAGGTAAAGAATTATGTTACCTGGCAATTCTATGACTATATATATGACCAAAATATTTGAAAGCAGTGACTTGAACAGATATTTGCATACCAATGTCCATAGAGGTATTATTTAAAACTTCCAGAAGATGGAAGAACCCCATGTGTTCATCAACAGATGAATGGTTAAATAAAATATATGTACATACAATATATATCACTCAGTCATTAAAGGGGATAACCTTGATACGTGTGACAACATGAATGAACCTTGAAGAAATAATGTTGAGTGAAATAAGCCAGATACAAAATGACTTAATATTGTATGATTTCACTCATTAGAAACAATTTGAATACGCAAACTCATAGAATCAGAATCTAGATTATAGGTTACCAGGGAATGGGGTTGGGATAGGGAATTGGAAGGTAAGGTTTCAAATGTACAGAGTTTTTATTTGGAGTGATGGAAATGTTTATGTAATGGATGGTGATGATGGTAGTACAATAGGGGGAACACAATTAACATAAATATTTAAATATTAAAAGTGGAAATATTTGATCTCATATATGGTAACAATAAACTTTTTAAAAAATCAGTGGAACTACACTACAAAAGCAGAGAACTCTAAGTGAAACCACGAACTTTAGTTAGTAGTGCAATTAAAAATTTGTGTTATCTTCAATTGTATTAAGTGTTCCACACTAATGTAAGGTTTTGGTGGAGAGGTGATATGTGGGAATCCTGTATTTTATGAAGGCTTTTCTGTAAACCCACAGCTTCTCTGAAAAAGAAAAAAAGTAAACATCTGCACTCAGTGGAAAATTCAAGCACATAAAAAATATATAAAATGAAAAGCCTTTAAAATTTCTCTTTTTCTCCAGTTCTACTCCAAAGAGACAACCACGGTTAACAGATTTTTTGTATATCTTTTCAATATATATACATACACACACACCAGAGAGAAACTGAATTATGATCTCCCTATCATATGGAAATTTATCTTTCTTGAAATATTATAAAAGTACATCATTTTAAAAATGAGAAAAAACTGTTACAATAAAAACAAAAGAGAAATAAATAATTGAGGCTAGCTTATCAAATATACTCTTTTACCTCAAACATATTTATAATACTAGTCTAATTGGGAGAAAATGGAATGAGCTTCTCTTTATGTTTTAACGTGTTGATCCAAGAAGGTGGTATTCATTTGCTCAGAACTGTTTGCTGTTAATTTTGTCTTGTAAATGCTGTTAGTGAGCTAAGGAGAAAGCAATATTAGTTTTGATATGATTTTATTGTACTTTATTTTAGATGTTTAATGAACTATTTTAAAAAAGCTCTATAAGATTAACAAGGAAAGACTAGACCTTATAAGTTCATAATTCCATAGTGGAAAATGTGGACAGATTTTTTTATATTAAAGTATTATTTCAAATACATGCACCATATGACATGGGTGGGAATACAACCATCATTTAACCCTGATGGTGGAAGGAGTTCCTTGTCAGTGCCTTCCAAGCATGATCGGTACCTACAGAAAATATGTAATTTGGAATTTGTATAGAGCAAAGCCTGAAGATCTGACCCACCTTTGGATAAATCTGTACTTTCTGTAATTATTCCTTTCCTTCTAGCAGAGATGATTTGCTTGTGTGAAGTCAACCTATTCCTGTCAACCTTCCCTTTGCAGTCCCTTGTCCTCAGAATTAACGTTTCCTTACCCAACCTGTTGGTGGGAGGCAGAGATACCCATTCCCCTTGCTGGCATCAGTGCTGCTTCTGTGTAATTTGGCTTAAAGAGGGTGTGCATTCATCCAAATTCCTCACAACTTCTGTGGATTCAAAAACATCTGAAAGATTTTAGAGCAAGGAAGTATTTTTCTCTAATGCTGCTTCATTGTTGTATAAAATTATAGTTTTCCAGAAATATAATGATGACCTGTGTTCTTTCTTCTCACTTTTAAAATGCCATCCCCTGCAGTTCAAAAACAGTCTTTTTTCTTAGCAATTATCAATCTCTCATTGACCTTTAGATTCATCTTGCCATGAAAGCAGAATAAATTAGCTTTTATTTATTTATTTATTTACTTATTGGCCAGTAATTTGCATACTTTGCTCAGAATAGAATTCTAAACAATGCAATGAATTGATTTTATGCACATATGATTCCTTTGCTCTTTTAATCAGTTCTTTGTTGTTTATTAAAGTACTTTCATTTATTTTTTATCAGTATTTCCAAAATCTAAGAAATTTCATTATATTGATACATAATTCAGGAGCATTGGTGGCACTGTAGCAAAGAAGGAGTTTTAGGAGTTGATTAATTAGCTTTTACCCTTAGGGATCCCTTTTTACAGAAAAAAATTGTCCTTCAGGGACTCAGCTTTCCTCTGTCCTTGATGTATGCTGTCTCATTTTCCCAATATTCTATTTTGCCATTATTTAGTGTTTCATTTAAAGAAAATGGAAGAGGAAAATTTGTGGTATTCAAGCAGCCAGTATTCTACCAGTTTGTGCCTATAAGTTGGAAAAGTGTTGTTCTCAGTGTTTGTGGGTGAGACTAGAAGAATGGTATATGGAAAATACCCCCTTCGCAGCGTAAATCAACATGTGCCATCATTTGTTTTAATGTCTCATATGTCTATTGAGTGGAGCTTTGCTTCTTTGTGGACTTATTCTTTTTGTCCCATTATGAACTTAAGGGATTTCCTCCAAAGGAATTATTTATTTAACTACAAACTCAGTTTACCTGACAACTTCTTGTTGATTTCATACACATCAGGATGAACTTGATTTTCTTTTCCTCCTCCTGCATTTACCCTGGACCATATTGTGTGATCTTGGAAAGAGGGAGTGTTTGCTTTGGACTGGACAGATGAGTCTGCCATTTCATTAAAACGATGACCCCATGAAACGACTTCGCCTTTCCAAGCCTTAGTGCCTCAATTTCTTCTTGTGTGAAATCTCATAAGGTGTTAGGATGATGCTAGATGCCTAGCCAATGGCCTGTACAAAGTAGGTGTATTCAATGAATAACTCTCCTTCCCACCAACATTTGCTTTTTAAAATATTATTATTAATAATAATTATTAATAATAACTATTGTTAAGAAGCTTTGGATTACATAAATGTTACATTGAGAATATAGGGGATTCCCATATACCTCACAGTGTTCCCCTCCCACACTTTTCACCTTTAATAACATATTTCATTAGAGCTGTACATTTGTTACAATTGATAAACGTATGTTAAAGCATTGCTACTAACCTTGGTCTATAGTTTACATTAAGGTTTACACTTTGCACAGAACAATTTTATAAGTTTTGACAAAATGTATAATGACCTGTATCTGTCATTGCAAGGTCATGCAGAACAATTCCAATGTCCCCAAAATACCCCAAAATATACCTATTCTTTTCTCTCCCTCCTCTCAGAACCTCTGGTGACCACTGCCTTTATATTAATAATACTAGTAATGTTCTTCCATTACTAGAATAAAAATACATCTACTTTAGTCCATAGATGCAGTTTCCCCTTATGTCTGTTCATTCCTCAGTCTTGGGGATTTGTGGATGGTGATGCCTCTGCTTCTGACTGAGATGGGGCTTAGACCCCATGGGACAGATGGGTGGAACTGTCTTGCTTACAGTTGTAGATACTCTTTTTGGGATGCAGTTGTAGACACATCTTTTTTTAGTTGTCCTGGGTGAGTCTGATGAATTGGAGGGTAAGTATTGGCTGCAACTCTGCTGAGATCCAGGGCTCAATTGTCGTAGGAATAGAGGGAAGATTTAAGTTTCTGGGACACATATTTAATGAGTATAGTGCTAACTAGAGGATCAAAAGAACCATGTGTAAGAAAATTAAAAATGAGTCCAAATCGGATATATTGGGGGAAGAGGTTATCATATATTCCAAGGTAAGACCCTTTGACAGGATGATGTATTCCTGGGGTTGGCTGTCCTGCCTATAATGTCCAGATGTCTCAAGAGCAGGGGTTCTTAACCTTTTTTTGTTTCACAGACCCCTTTGCCAGTCAGGTGAAAACCATGGACCCCTTCTCAGAAAGTAGGGACAGATAGTTTCATGACATTCAGCATTGGAGGTCAGAGAAAAAAAAAGATTATAAGGATCTTTTTCAATTCAAGCTCACAGACTCCCTCGTTAAGAACCCCTGCTCTAGAGGCCTTAGGAGCCCCTGGTGCTTGAGGTACTGTTTATTGCAGCAGTGAGATTCTCCTGAGATGTGCATAAGTGTAACCTCTGGAGTGATTTCACAACTCACTTTGAAATCTCTTAGCCATAAAAATCTCTTTTGTATTTAATATTTCCCCCTTTTGGTCAAGGTCTTTTTCCAAATGCATTGCTAACTGGTTCTTGACAATAATCCTTTGGTGCCAGGAAGGCTTATCCCTGGGAGTCACATCCCATGCCAGGGTAAGCTAGTGAGTTTGTATGCTGAATTTGGCTTAGAGAGAGGCTACATTAGGGCAACAAAGAGGCTTTCAGGAGGAAACTCTTAGGGAGTATATAACTGCCTAAGTTTCATAAGAACAGGGTTCATAAGTAAAGCATCAATATCAAGTCCTGGCATATTGATGGGTTCTCCTTTGCTAGGCACTGCCCATGTACCCTAGAGATTCTTGCCACTCTATTAGAGAATGTAGCAGGAGTCCCCAGAATGGGAATTCAGTATTCTTTCGATGACTTTGTGGATCTCCACCCACTAAGAAAACAACCCATAATCACATGAACACATTCATATTCCACAGAGGCATGTCCCAGATGCACTCCTTCCCACACACCCCCCTACAACTGACACTCTCTACCAGTGATATTCCCCTGCCAGAATTGCGGCTCTTCTGCAACGCAAAACCTCCCAAAACACATAGCCAAAAAATAAAAATAATAAAAATACAAATTAAAAAATAGAATTAAAATAAATATATATTAAAATATATTTTAAAATTTTTTGCTTTCTGTCTTTTAGTCCTATAAGACTGGTTAACTTTTATGTATCATGACAATTTCTTCTGTGTGTTCCCCCTGTGTCTTGTATTTTTTCAATTTATTTCCAAAGAAACTTCAAGTAAAAGAAGTCATATAGAAAATATAGGGGATTCCCATTTACCCCATCCCCTCCCCCTCTCACATTTTCTCCTATTAATCTTATGCAAGTATGGTACATTTGTTAAAATTGAACAAATATTGAAGCATTGCCACTAACCATGGCCAGTGGTTTACATTATGGTTCACATTCTGTACTGTATACTTTTATAAATTCTAGCAAAATGCATAATGGTCTGTATCCATCCTTGCAAGATGATGCAGAATAATGCCAATGCCTAAAAATGACCCATGCTCTATCCATTCTTTTCTTCCCCATTCCTTGGAACCCATGGTAACCACTTGGTTATAATTTTTGAACAATAAGTTTCATGGGTACGTGGATTATTAATATTGAGGGCTTGACATATTGGTCAGTATTCTTTTTTTAGGCACTGCCTATGTTCCTGAGAGACTCTTGCACCTCTATTTGAGGAACTAGCAGGATTCCCCAGGATGGGAGTTTAATATTTTCTTGTTTATTGTGTGATTCTCCACCCACTGAGATAACACCCTAGGGCAGGACGAACACTTTCATATTCCATATCGATATGCACCAGGTATGCTGTTTTTGCATATTCCCCCACCAACGTCCTGTGTCAATAACCCTTCTGTGCCATATTTGCTAAAAGAACATTCCCATCATTGTAGTTATAACCACAGTCCTGCAAGTTCCCAGAATTCATCTGTTCCTTCCTCCAGCCCTCCCCCCAGTTTCATGGCTAGTCCAACCCACCCCCAACCCTGCTTACCCTCTCATTCCAATACCATTGACCACACTCAGTTCCCTGCACCACTATCACCCCCATCTACTGCCAAACCATCTCCTTCCACCTTTAATAGGTTTTGCCTATATT
This sequence comes from Dasypus novemcinctus, assembly GCF_030445035.2. Lineage (NCBI taxonomy): Eukaryota > Metazoa > Chordata > Mammalia > Cingulata > Dasypodidae > Dasypus > Dasypus novemcinctus. The sequence goes on from NC_080684.1 coordinate 60,245,239, forward strand.
GAGCATCAGCTCTCCACACTCTACTCCCTTTGTCTTTTTTTTAAATTTATTTTTTATTTATTTCTCTCCCCTCCCTCCCCATTTTCTGCTCTCTGTGTCCATTTGTTGTGTGTTCTTCTGCGCCTGCTTACATTATTCAGTGACATTGGGAAACTCCATCTCTTTCTTGGTGTGTCATTCTGCCACGTCAGCTCTCCATGTGTGCAATGCCACTCCTGGGTGGGCTGCCTTTTTTTACATGGGGTGGCTCTCCTTGTGGGGCACACTCCTTGTGCATGGGACACCCCTATATGGGGACACCCCTGTGGCACGGCACTCCTTGTGCGTGGCACAGCACTCCTTGCGCGTGGCAGCACTGCACGTGGGCCAGCTTACCACATGGGTCAAGAGGCCTTAGGGATTGAACCCTGGACCCTCCACATGGTAGATGAACACTCCATTAGTTGAGCCACACCCACTTCCCCCTTTCTGTCTTTTGGTAACCTATCTTTCAGACTCTAGATCTGTGAGTCTGCTCAATTTGCTTGGATCATATAAGTGAGGTTATGAAATATTTGTCTTTTAATGACTGGTTTATTTTTTCTTTCATTGCTCGTGCTTTGGATGTAAAGATTGTGCAACTATTTCCTATTATAAGATCTCACAGATGATTCCCTACATTATTTTCTTGGAACTTTGTGGTCTTGGCTCATGTATTTAGAGCTTTGATCCACCTCGAGTTAATTTTTGCATAGGGCATGAGGTGGTGATCCTTTCTCATTCTTTTGGATATGGATATCCACTTCTCCCAGCAGCATTTGTTGAAGAGATCATCCTGTCCCAGTTGAGTGGGATTGGTGGCCTTGTCAAATTTCAGTTGACTACATATGTGAGTATCTATATCAAAACTCTCTTTTCTGTTCCATTGGTCAAGATGTCTGTCCTTTTGCTAATACCATGCAGTTATGACCACTGTAGCTATGTAGTATGCTTTAAAGTCAGTTAGCATAATTCCTCCAGTTTCAGGGTTTTTTTCCAATATGTTTTTGACTATTTGGGGTTCCTTGCCCTTCTAAATATATTTCGTAATTAGCTTGTCCAATTAAGTTTAAAATGCTGTTGTAATCTTTCTTGGGATTGTGTTAAATCTGTAAATCAATTTGGGTAGAACAAACATCTTAATGATATTTAGTCTTCCAATCCATTAACATGGAATATTCTTCCATTTATTTAGACCTTCTTTGTTTTCCTTTAACAATGTTGTATAATGTTCTGTGTACAAGTCCTTTGCATTGTTAATTAAGTCTATTCCTAGATGTTCTAGTTGCTATTGTAAATAGAATTTTTTTTCTTGATTTCCTCCTCAGAATGTTCATTATTAGTGTGCAGAAATGCTATGATTTCTGCATGCCACTTTACTGAACTTGTTTGTCAGCTCTAGAAGCTTTGTTGTAGATTTTTCAGGACATTCAATGTGTAAGATCATGTCATCTGCTGATAGTGAAAATTTTACTTCTTCTTTTCTAATTCGGATACCTTTTATATCTTTTTCTTGCCTGATTGCTCTAGCTAGAACCTCTAGCACAATATTAACAGCAGTGGTGACAGTGGGCATTCTTGTTTTGTTCCCAGTGTCAACGGGAAAGCATTTAGTCTTTCACTAGTGTTAGCTGTGTGTTTTTTATATATGCCCTTTATCATATTGAGAAAGTTTCCTTTGAGTGTTTGTATCAAGTGTTTGGAGTGTTTGTATCAAGAAATCATGCTATATTTTGTCAAATGCTTTTTCTGCATCAATAGAGATGATCATATGATTTTTTCCCTTCAGTATGTTAATATGGCATATACATTGATTTTCTTATGTTGAACTATTCTTGCCTACTAGGGATGAAACCCACTTGATCACGGTATATAATTTGATGTATTGTTTAATATGAATAACAATTCTTTTGTTGAGGATTTAGCACCTAGATTCATTAAAGATGTTGGTCTGTGGTTTTCTTGTTGTGTCTTAATGTGACTTTGCTTTTAAGGCATCATAGAATGAGTGAGGCAATGTTCCCACCACTTCTATTTTTCGGAAGAATTTAAGCAGGGCTGATGTTAGTTCTTTCCAGAATGATTGGTAGAATTCACCTGTGAGTACCTGGGCTCTTCTTTTTTGGGAGGTTTTTCACAACTAATTCAATCTTGTAACTTGTGGTTAGTCTGATGAGTTCATCACTTTCTTCTTTCATCAGTGTACACTCTTTATATATTTCTAGAAATTTGTCCATTTCATCTCACTTATCCATCTGGTTTGCAAACAGTTTTTCAAAGTATCCTCTTAGGATACCCTTTATTTCTGTGGGATCAGTGGTGGTATCCCCTTCCTCATTTTTTATTTTATGAATTTGCATCTTTTTTTCTTTGTTAGTCTAGGTAGGGGTTTGCCAATTTTATTAATCTTCTTGAAGAACCAGCTTTTGGTTTGTTAACCTTTATTAGGGTTGTTTTTGTTTTTTTTTCCCAATTCTCAATTTCATTTAGCTCTGCTTTAATCTTTGTTATTTCCTTCCTCTTGCTTTGGGGTTAGTTTGTTGTTCTTTTTCCAGTTTCTTTAGGTATGCATCTATGTCTCTGATTTTAGCTCCTGTTTCTTTTTTAAACATAGACATTTATGGCTGTGAATTTCCATCTCTGCACTGCCTTTGCTGCAACCCATAGGTTTTGATATATTATGTTATCATTTTCTTTCATTACAGGGTAGTTGCTGATTTCTTTTCAATTTCCTCCTGACCCACTGATTATCTGAGTGTGTTGTTTAACTTCCATATCTTTGTGCCTATTTTGGTTCTCTGGTTCAGTCTTTCTGAATTCATTGAGAGTTGTCCTGTGACCTATCATGTGGTCTATCTTGGAGAATGATCCACGTGCACTTGAGAAGAATGTATATCCTGTTTTGGGTGTAATGTTCTGTATATGTCTATTTGGTCTAAATCCTCTAACATATTATTCAAGGTCTCTGTTTCTTTATTGGCCCTCTGTCAATATGTTGTGTCTAATGGTGATAATGGTATATTAAAATCCCCCACTGTAATTGTAGAGGCATTTATTTATCTACTTAGTTATTCCAGTGTTTGTCTCAGTTTTTGGATCACCCTGGTTAGGAGCATAAATGTTTATGATTGTTCTTTCTTCTTGATAGATTACCCCTTTTATTAACATATAATGTCCTTCTTTGTCTCTTACAATAGTTTTGCATTTAAAGCCTATTTTGTCTGATATTGGTATAGCTACTCCCACCCATTTTTGGTTATTTTTTGCATGTAAAATCATTTTCAGCCATTATTTCCTTCAACAGTCATTCTGCCCCCTTTCCCATCTCTTCTCCCTCTGGAATGCCTATAATGTGTATATGTTTCTGCATTTTGTGTTATCATTCAGTTCCCTGAGTTCCTGCAGAATTTTTTGTATATTTTTATTTTTCTGTTCTACTATCTGTCTAATTTCAGATGTACTACCTTCAATGTCACTAATTCTTTCCTCTACCTGTTCAAATCTCCTGTTATGTGCTTCCAGCATATCTTTGATTTCTTGCATTTTGCCATTCATTGCCATCAGATCTGCTGTCTTTTTAGGTATGTTTAGAGTTTCTTTGGTATGTTCCCCCAATGTTTTCTTAATATCTTTTATCTTTCTTCACTTCATTATATTTGTTTGGATATCCTTTTTAGTTGTTTCATATTCTGCATCTCCTCCTATTTTTTAGTTTGCTCATTAGATTGGGCCATGTATTCCTGTTTCTTAACATGGCTTAAAATTTTTGTTGTTGTCTAGGCATCTGTTTATTTTGATGGGCTTATTCAGATGGTTAGCTTCTCTTTCTACACTAGGGTTTTATTTTGTTTTGCTTTTTTTGTTAAGGTTCCTTTTTGACACTTGGTTCCATTTATTCTATGTCTTTGTAGTTGTCTGTTTTTCCCTTGAAAAAATATTAAGACCATAGAAAAGGAAAGAGAGAAGAAGAGAAAAAAATATAAGTTACAATAAAAAAGATAGAAAAATAACCATAAAGGAGCCAGGAATAAAATAAGTAATTAGAGTGAAAAATCATAAAAAATACAAAGAACAAGTATAAAAAAGGTGGAATAAAAATGAAACAAGAAAAAAATAGAGTAAAGTAAAAGACTGGCAAGATGAGAAGAAAAAAGTGAAGAACAAACCAAAGAACATGGAATGAAAGAAAAGCAATGGAAGAGAGAAGAGTGAAAGAAAGAAAATATTTAAAGAGACTAAGGGGAAAAAAATAAGAAAAAAAAAGGAAACTTAGAAAAAGAAAAAACAAAACCCAAAAAATCAACCCAGGAAAAACAGGCTTCCCTCTTAGGGCCTTAGGGAATCATCTCAGTCTGCTAGTGCTCATCCATCAATTACCCCACAGCTTGCCCTCCATAGGTAAGGTGCCCACTTTTAATGAATAAAGGAAAGAATGAAATAGTAATAATAATCGATATATAAAATAACAGATTGAAAAACTTAAAAAAAAATCTCAGTGTAAGTTACTTGTCATAATGTACCAGCTGGGTGCCAAACAACCTGCTGGATCACTGTGGATCCCTTCTCTAAGGAGACACGGGATTTAACCAGGCACTTAGTATATGTGAGGCAAGTGTTTCTCCACTGAGCTGTACTCACTCCACAGGTTAGGTAGGCTTCTGAGACTTTATCTGGCTCTCCCTGCCCCCTTTCCCTTAGGCTAGTTGGGCTTCTAACAGTTTGCTGGCTATTTCTCCTAGTTTCCTTCTCTCCAGGGCTGGTTAGATGCCTGTCCAACTACCCCTCACTTACCTAGTTCCTCTATATTCCAGGGTGGTTGGATGTGACAGCCTCCCTGATTAGATCCCTCCTCCCCTCACCCTGAGGCTGCTTCAGTGCTGGCTGGGGGCTTTTTTGAGATTCAAAGAGAAACCAGTTTCTATCCTCCAACAGACCCTTCTTTCTCCCAGGGAGGCAAACGTTCTTTCCCATTCACTTGGCTGCAGTGAGCCAGGGGTTTTACTGAGGCTATTTATCTTGAGGGTGGGGTATATGTACCACTTGCAGCCACAGGGGTGAGTAATTCACGGTTTTTCATTTGGCCTCTTTGTCTTTCCGTCCCTATCCCTTCTGGATGATATACAGCACTCTTCTGGTTTGCAGATCCCCAAAGCAGCTCCCTCAGATAACATTTTGCCCTTCCTCAATTGTTTCTGTGAAGGAGTTGGACCCTGCCATCCTACTCCGATGCTGTCTTCCTAGAAGTCCCAACATTTACTTAAAAAAAAAATTTCTCTCCCCTTCCCCTATTCCCCCCATTGTCTGTTCTCTGTGTCCATTCGCTGTGTGTTTTTCTGTGTCTGCTTGTATTCTTATTAGGCAGCTCTGGGAACCAATCCTGGGACCTTCTGGAGTGGGAGAAAGGTGATCATTTTCTTACGCCACCTCAGCTCCCCTGTTCTGCTACGCCTTCTTATTTTCTCTCCTCTGTGTCTCTTGTTGCATCATCTTGCTATGCTAGCTTTCTGCATTGGCCGACACTCCCACACAGGGCGGCTTTTCCCACATGGGGCGGAATTCCCACACAGGGCAGCTCTTCTGTGTGCAGCCGCATTCCTGCACGGGCTGGCACTCCATATGGGCCAGCTTACCATGTGGGCCAGTTTGCCCTTACCGGGAGGCCCTGCGCATCAAACCCTGGACCTCCTATATGGTTATATGGTAGACAGGAGTACAATGGTTGAGCCAGAACCATTTCCCCTTACATCCACTTTTGATGTTCCAGGGTTCTGTAAGGCCAGTGTTCATCCTGTCAGAAGTCATTTTCCAAAGCATTGTAGTCTCTCTTTTGAGCTTTGAAACTCCAGTTTTCCCTGCTATTTAACCTTGTAAAACATGGATGTAGGATGGTGATGAGTCCCTAAATATAAATATATGCATTAGAGCTTTGGAATAAGTATATATATTCAAGGCTAACTTTCTCTATAGCATTACTGACATTTTAGACTAAAGAGTTCTTTATTTTGGGGGGCTGCTGTAGGCGTTGTATAATGACTAGCAGCATCCCTGCCCTTTCCCCACTAGATGTCAAAAGCATACCCTCCAGTTGTAACAAACAAAAACATTTCCAGGCATCGCATTGACTAATATCCCTGAGAAGCTAAGATAATTAATCTCCCCCAGTTGAGGACCATTATTGTTTATAGGGAAAAGCAGTCTGGGCATAAATGCCTCTTGAACACACAGCTTTTCATAATGCAAGTGCTGACTTTTCAATGTGGGCATTTGGAGTCCTATATTGTATCTTCCCTTTTATCTTCAGTCAGTACTAGAGAGAAGAAACTTTTATTACTATTTTAAAATATTTATTGCTATACTAAAATGTAATTGTTTTTAGTTATTAATCATTCTTTCAAAAGTGTAATTGAATACCTATGTGGATCAGGCACTGTGCTGTACAGTAAGCATATGAGAATAAATAGGATGAGACAGTATTCACATAAGGGTAAGAACTTGTTTTTTGGAGTCAGAAAGCCTGGTTCCCACATATCTGACTGTGTCATCTTCAACACTTAATACTCCAGTTTCACCGTCTGTAAAATCGAAGCAATAATAGTAATAATACAGGCATACCCTGGAGATACCGCAGGTTTTATTCCATACCACCACAATAAAGCAAATATCACAATAAAGTGAGAGACATATTTTTTTTGGTTTTCCAGTGTATAAAAAAGTTATGTTTATGCTATACAGTAGTCTGTTGAGTGTGCAATAGCATTATGTTTTTTTAAAAAATGTGTATACCTTAATTTAAATACACTTTATAGCTAAAAAATGCTAGCCATCATATGAGCATTCAGCGAGTTGTCATCTCTTTTGCCAAAAGAGGGTATTGCCTTGATGACAGTGGCTGCTGACTGATCTGGGTAGTGGCTGCTGAAGTTTGGGGTGTTGTGGCAATTTCATAAATTAAGACAACAATGAAGTTTGCTACATAGATTGGCTCTTCCTTTCATGGAAGATTTCTCTACAGCATATGATGCTATTTGATAGCAATTTACCCACAGTAGAACTTCTGTAAAAATTGGAGTGAATCCTCTCAAAGCCACTGCTGCTTTATTTCAACTAAGTTGATATAATATTCTAAATCCTTTCTTGTCATTTCAAATAAATTCATAGCTTCTTCACCTAGAGTAGATTTCATCTCAAGAAACCACTTTCTTTGTATATCCATAAGAATCAACTCCTCATCTGTTACAATTTTATCATGTCATATCTTCCGGGTCACCTTCTAATTCTACTTCTCTTGCTAGTTCCATCACATCTACAGTTACTTGCTCCACTGCAGTCTTGAACTCCTCAAAGTCATCCTTGAAAGTTGGAATCAACTTCTTCCAAACTCCTGTGAATGTTGATGTTTTGACTCCTCTCATAAATTACAAATGCTCTTAATGGCATCTAAAATGGTAAATCCTTTCCAGTAGGTTTCTAGTTGACTTTTCCCAGATGAAACAGAAATATCACTCTCTGTGGCAGCTAGAGTCTTATGAAATGCATTTCTTTAGTAATAAGACCTGAAAGTCAAAATTCCTCTTTGATCTGTGGATATGGATATTGCATTTGCAGTCATGAAAACAACATTAATCTCATTGTACATCTCCTTCAGAGCTCTGGGGTTAGCAGGTAAAGGACCAGTAATATTTTGAAGGAAATCTTTTTTTTTTTTTCTTTCGCTTTTTCTGAGCAGTGGGTCTCAACAATAGGATTAAAATAATCAGTAAACCATGTTGTAAACAGATGTCCTGTCATCTAGGCTTTGTTGTTTCATTTATAGAGAACAGACAGAGTAGATTTAGAACCATTCCTATGGACCCTAGGATTTTCAGAATGGTAAGTGAGAATTGACTTCAACTTTAAGTCACCAGCTGTGTTAGCTCCTAAAAACATAACCTGTTCTTTGAAGCTTTGAAGCAAGGCATTAACTTTTCCTTTCCAGGTATGAAAGTCCCAGAAGGCATCTTCTTCCAATAGAAGGCTGTCTAATGTACATGGAATATCTGTCCTGTAGAGTAGCCACCTTCATTAATTATCTTAGCTAGACCTTCTTAATAACTTGTAGTTTCTGCATCAGCACATGCTATTTCACCTTGCACCTTTATGTTACAGAGATGGCTTCTTTCCTTAAATTTCATGAACCAAACTTCTGCTAGCATCAGACGTTTCTTCTGTAGCTTCTTTACCTCTATCAGCCTTCATAGAATTGAAGAGAATTAGGACCTTGCTCTGGATTAGGCTTTGGCTTAAGGAAATGCTGTGACTAATTTGATCTATCTAGACCACTAAAACTTTCTCCGTATATGCAAATAAGACTGATTCATTTTCTTAGCATTCATGTGTTCACTGGAGTAGTACTTTCAATTTCCTTCAAGAACTTTTCCTTTGCATTCACTACTCAGCTAACTGTTTGGCAGAAGAGGCCTAGCTTTCGGGCTACCTCAGCTTTGAACATGCCTTCCTAACTAAGCTCAATCATTTCTAGGTTTTGATTGAAAGCGAGAGGTGTATGGCTCTTCCTTTCACTTGAACATTTAGAGGTCATTGTAGGATTAATTAATTGGCCTTATTTCAATATTCTTATATCTCAGGGAATAAGGAGGCCCAAAAAGAGGGAACGAGACTAGAGAACAGCAGGTTAGTGGAGCAGTCAGAACACACACAGCATTTATTGATGAGGTTTGTGTCTTATCTGAGTGTGGTTCATGGCTCTCCAAAACAATTACAAACGTAACATCAAAGATCACTCTTCACAACTCACCATCATAGATTTAATAATAATCAAAGTATTTGAAATAGCAAGAGAGTTACCAAAATGTGACACAAGGGTATGAAGTGAGCACATGCTGTTGAAAATATGATGCCCATAGACGGCTTGCCACAATTTTTAAAAAATGCAGTATCTGTGAAGCAAAATGAAGCAAAGCACAATAAAATGAAGTGTACCTATGCCTGCCTTCACATACTTGTTTTTAGGATTAAATGAAGTAGTGAGATGCAAAGCACTGTACTCAGTGCTTGGCACATAGTAAGTCGTTAGAGAATGTTCGTTGTGTTATATGGTGTTATCTTCGTCAGCAGCGTTATCATCTAGGGTGCAGTGCTCCTTCTGGAGAACAGCATCTCATCCTTAGTGGGGGAGCAGTGGCAACATCAGGAGGGTCTAAGAACTCTTTTTGGAAAAGTTGAGCCCTGAGCTAAGTCCTGGAGGATTGGCCAGCCAATAGATAGCTTGGTGAAGAGAAGGGAGAGTGACATTCCATCAGAAAGATTACCTTTTCTCTGGATGTGTAATTTTAGACAGAGAGATAAATATAAATATTGTTTATTTCTTTGAAATATTTTAAAAATGGAATCAAGGCTTTTAAATTCTACCTTTATCTCTCAGGCCACAGAACTTTACAATTGATAAAAAGTTTATTTTACTATTATAAAAACTTCATGCAGTATTCTTTCAACAACTATTTTTTTTTTTTAAGATTTATTTTTATTTATTTAATTCCCCTCCCCTCCCCCGGTTGTCTGTTTTCTGTGTCTTTTTGCTGCGTCTTGTTTCTTCGTCCGCTTCTGTTGTCATCAGCAGCACAGGAAGTGTGGGCGGTGCCATTCCTCGGCAGGCTGCACTTTCTTTCGTGCTGGGCGGCTCTCCTTATGGGTGCACTCCTTGCGCGTGGGGCTCCCCTACTCGGGGGACACCCCTGTGTGGCACGGCACTCCTTGCGCGCATCAGCACTGCGCATGGGCCAGCTCCACACAGGTCAAGGAGGCCCGGGGCTTGAACCGCAGACCTCCCATGTGGTAGACGGATGCCCTAACCACTGGGCCAGAGTCCGTTTCCCTCAACAACTATTTTAATGAGTGTTTTATTCTTCCTTGAGGACTACATTCTTGTCTAAATTTATGATTCTTTCTGATTCCAGACCTAGGAAAGTCTGGATATTTTTTACTTCCTTTAGCCTTTTAAAAAAAATAAAAATAAACAGTTTTATTAATAGAAGCTTGTCTCTGATTTCCTTTTTAGTTACTTTAATTACATCAGAGTAGGGATCTAGTCATCCTTGGGCAGATCCTCAGAGCCCGATGAATGTTCAGCTGTACTGTGATTCAAGGGTAGTATTCAAAAACAAATTGTACTCCTTTCTAACATATGTATGACATGGTACTCTCAAAAACTTACAGGTAGATTTCTGTGATACAAAAAGTAAACCATGGGGTAGGTAGGACAAGTTTATAGGTGAGGAAATGAGGCTCAGAAATGTGAATTTGCTTGGCTAAGTTGACTCAGTAAATATCAGAACCAGCAGGGAAAGGAGGGTTTCCTGACTCCTCTATTTCCTCTGCAGGAACAATTATGTATCAACACATGCCCCATGTATACAGCTTCTTTTTAAAGACCTCTTGTTGGCTGCACAGCTGGAATGTTGATCTGCAGAAAAATGTAACATTTTTTTCTGCATTTCTTTGATAATTTATAATTCTAACCTACTGATGTTGGACTTGAACTTCTGATTATTTTGACATCACTAGTTTTATTACTTTTTTCATAACTAAAGAAGAACATAGTAGAAATCATTGTAGCATTCACATGATACGAAGTGATCACTTGTCTATTCTTTTAAGCTTCCCAAGGATATTTTCTGTGATTGTATCTTTGACATTTTTCTCACTGATTTACCCCTTACTGGAAGATATCTGACCAAGTGAACACTGTGTTTGCTAGGGTGGACTAGACAAGTCTTAAATGTGACCATCATACAAAAGAAATCATTGTAGTGGCCTAGCAGCCTCCAGAGAGCCCCCAGCGATTCCCACCTCCTGGCATTCATACCCTTGAGTAGTACCCTCCTAAGTTGGGTAGGGCTGACTTCTGTAACCAGTAGAATGTTGTGGAAATGATGGCGTGTGATTTCCAAGACTAGGTCATAATACCCATTGAGACTTCTGTCTTGTTCTTTTGGATAATTTGCCTTGGGGAAAGCCAGCTGCCATCTTATGAGGACACTTAAACAGTTTGTGGAAAGGTCCAATGGTATGGAATTGAGAGCCCCCTGCTTATACCATGTGAGTGAGCTGTCTTGAAAACAGATCTTTCAGTCTCAGAGAAACCTTCAGGTGACGCAGCCATACATGGCATCTTGACTGTAGCCATATGAGTGATGCTGAGCCAGAATCTAGCTAAATTGCTACCAAATTCCTGACCTGTAGAAACTCTGAAAAAAAAGTGTAAGCTACTGAGTTTAGGGGTAATTTATTATGCTGAGCAACAGTTAACTAATACTTCTTTGGAATGGTTTTAGACTTCTTAATAGTTAGGAATTGCTAAAATATCAGTGAAAGATTAAGTGCTCTACCTATTGTTTCGTCTATTTTAAATGAAATACACTCTTTACTTGTTCATCTGTGCTCAATTTGAAACCATACTGATTCTATTAATTGATTTTATTGTTAGTATTTTAACATTTAAATTGAAAATAAGTGAGATATGTGGAAAACAAATAAAATTAAAGTGTCAGACAAAATAAACTGTTGCAATGTATTTTTAACTTATTTATATGGTTTCTCGTACTATTAACAAAATAGCTTGAGTAGGTTCTCCCTTAATGTAATATAAAAATGGTACTAATCTTTGCATATTTCCTTAATGTCAGTATTTTATTAAATTTATTCGTTGATTTTGGTAATGCCCAGAGCAAGAGAGACAGAAGAAAGATGAATTGAAGGAAGATAAGGCAGTAAATATTATTCTGGGTTTACAAATAAATAATTGAATGCATACAAAGTCTAAATAAACTATAAGTAGCCTGTCTAGGTTGGTGCTAGTATCCAAAAGGCTTCTTTCTTTTTGCTACATTGTCAGAATAAGCTTTGTGTTATTTAAGAGCTGTAGCTTGGAAGTCTAAGGGACACAAGAGTTGTCTCAAGTGGTTTGCTCACAAAATAAGAGATTCATTATAATCTTTGCAAAGAATATTTTTTGTATATCAGTCTAAAAATGTATTGAACTCTTTTCATGTAATATTCTTCTTTCTTAACCTTTATAAAACACTCTGAGCATCTTCCAAAAGTGGTTTAAAACATTGCAAAGGGTAAAGATCACTGTCTTCCATGTTTCTTCATTCTTCCTCAGAAACTCTTTTCTCATCACCGTAAGTTTATGAATGTGTCAGAAGCCACATTTCTGAAATATTTAAAAAGAATACACATTCATCAATAATGTATTTTAGATTCATAAGCTTCTGCTGATTAAGGCCATAAACCACCCCAGACACATCCAGAAATCATCACTGAGTCTTTTCTCCTGGCCCTTTGTTCTGACCAGAGTGACTGCATTTCATTATTTTCCTTTACTCTGACAATGCCCTCTAGTCATAAAGTAAACAAATTGTATATATGAAAACTCTTGCTGTGAATCTTGGCACACTTTCTTGTCTTTGCACTTTGATTGCAGGTGTGCTCAGCCCTTGTTAGAAGGCATTCAGCATTCACTGCAGCTGTGCCCTGTCAGATGGATTCACACATGATACATGAAATTAATTCTTTTTGGACTATTGAAGAGATAAATGCCTTTGCTATCACAGGAGATAATTGGGAAGAAAAATGAATATGTTGAGTTCTCACAGTGTGAATTACTTTCTTTAAATCACCATTTCTCTTCATACGTATCTTTTCTTTATTATTATTTAAAGGAACATGAGGAGACATTCCATTCTCAGATGACTTTGAAATGGTTCATTGGTGGGGGGTAGCTGCAATTTTATGTGATAAAATTATATGTGCTATAGTAGTTATGACAAAAATATTGCAATCTCTCCCTTCTCCCTTCGTCTCTCTTGATCTTTCTGCCTCTCTCTCCTCCTTTCTCTCTCTTTCTCTCTCTCTTTTTCCCTCTCTCTCACTCTCTCTCACATACACACACATGCATACTCTCTCTCAACCACTTGGAAGTTTTCAAATATTTAGATAAATAGTCTAGTTCTAGGTGGTAAAATGTAAAGGGTGTAACAAAGGAGACTTCTGAATTTACTTATATTGCTAAAATACAAACAAGTAAATTTTCTTCATTGTAAAATTAAAGAGGGGTTTTACTTGATAAGTACCATTTAGACCAAATCATAGAAATGAGCTATTTTTGGAAATATGTGAGATTCAGCCTTCCCCTCCTCCTGTCCCCAACTTTGCCACTCACAATGTATGAAACTTTGGATACCTTATTTATCTCCCTGAGCCTTGGTTTTCTCCTCTTTACAAACGGGGCTTCATGATTAGTGATGATGAAAATTGCTTATCACATATTCATACATAATAGATGCTCAGTTAAAGTTAGCCTTTTTAAAAAGTCATGATGATGTTGTCAGGCATTGCCAAGTCAAAAATGCAGATACCCCAATGAAATACCACTCATGCAAAGACTTGTGTTTGCACCCAATATTCAAATTAACACTTCTGATTTTAATCACCCATTTTTGTGCTTTTAAGAAAAAGGAACCAAGATAACTGGTTGCTGAAGGAGGAAAAAACAAAAATATTGTGACATTTATATGGAATTGAATGAAAAGAAAATACAGCAAATGTATGAAAACCAATAGGTATAAAATATTTGGGATCAATTAAAAAGTTGAAAAACTTACCTGATATCATGTTAAATGCTTGAAACTCTTGTGGATATGGTAGTGTAAATGGTAGAGAAATGGGAGAAACTAAAGAAAGAAAAAACAATTGGCTCAATTTCTAATACATTAGATAAGCCATTTGTAAAGGACTGGAATTTTTATGTGGGTGATTTCATTCTGAAACTTAGACTTTCTGAGAGAGGTGATAAGCAAACACTTGTGTGATTAAATTTATCATTTGCAAAATGATTTCACCTATATTTTTTAGATCAATAACTACAGTATCCCAGGATATGGTTAGCATTAGAAGCCTTCCTACCACTGTGTGGCTGCATTTTGTTGCTGTGGTTATAGGCGCAGACACATCTTAGCAATATTCTTCTACCCAACAAAACCTCCATTTTGACAGCCCATCACATCTGAGAAATGAACCACTAAAGCCTTCTGGATAAAATCCAGTACTCACTGTGTTTAAACCCTGGGATGAAGCAAAGCTAAAATAGTTGGCACTGAACTCTAGCTCTCAACCACAAAGTTCTATTGCACCTCCCCTTTGAACTAAAAAAGACCCAGCAAATGAAGATGACCCTCAAATGATTATCAGAGAATTCATATTTCACTGTCCCACATTCTATATCACCAGGATTATCAGATTTGTGCAAATACAGCATATAGGTATCTGTGATTTGGGTCAGGGGTGATGTTGGAATGGCACATCCAAATTTCAGGTTCATGGTCTTCCGAGAATATTTTGGCTCCCTTGTCTTTCTTACATAGCACTTACCACATTTGTTATTATTATTTCTTTATGCAGATGAGGAAATTGAGTAGAGGAAGCAGAAAACCCATAGCTTTTACATATATATATTTAATTAATTTATTAAAATATATCATTCACACACAAACATACATAAACAATAAGTGCATAGCAATAGTTGTTGAACTTACAAAACAAACATATATATAACACTAGACAAGACCCTCATAACTCACCTTGCCACCAACATCTTGCATTGTTGTTAAACCTTTTTAACTAATTATTAAGTATTGTCAAGTATTACTACTAACCGAAGTATTTTCCCCCAGCCCTCCCTATTATTATCTTTATATCATTTCTATGTGAACATACATAAGCAATTAAGTGTATAGTAAAAGTTGTGAACTTACAAAGCAAACATGCATAACAGGGGTCCCATACGTCAACCCTCCACCAACACCTTGCATTGTCATGAGACGTTTGTTACAAATTATGAAAGAATATTAGCAAAATCTTACTACTAATTATTGTCCTTATCTTATATTTGGTGTGTTTTTCCCCCAACATATGCTATTATTTTTTAAATATATTTTTTATGACAGAAGTTGTAAACTTATAAAAACAATCATGTGCATGTGCAGAATTCCCAAACAACACTCCTCTATCAACACATCACACTGGTGGAACATTTGTTACAGATAAGATAATATCATCTGATTGTTACCACATCTATAGTGTACGCTTGGCTTACATTTTCCATACTGCCTCATTATCAACACAGTACATCTTTCGCATAGATACAAGAATATTATATTATTACTGTTAACCACAGTCCATAGGTCACTCCAGTTGTATTTTTCCCTTGCATTTCCAACACTCAGCAGTAGTGATGTATGTTTGCTCAAGCTTACAAATGACACTATTGCATTTGTACCATCAACCGCAATTCTCATTCATCTCTTAGTTTACTGTGCTATTCAGTTCCTAGATTATTCTCCAGTATTCTGTCAATTGGCATTTAAATCCCTAGACTACCATTTTCAGCCACATCCCCATTTATAAACCAGCTGTTACTATTTGTTACCATCCACTCTATACATTTCCACACTTTTATAGTAAAGCTAATTAAAACTTCTACATACATTAAACATCAGTAATCCACTCAGTCCTCCTCTTATCTCCTTTAAAAATCAACCCCATACCACCAGGTCTTGAAGATATTTTCCTTCAATTTCTTCTAGAAGTTTCATGGTTCTTGCTTTTAGTTTTAGGTTTTTGATCCTTTTTGAGTTAATTTTTGGAAAAGGTGTGAGATAGGAGTCCACTTTCCTTCTTTCGGCTATGGATATCTAGTTCTCTCAGCACCATCTGTTGAATGGATTGCTCTGCCCGAGCTGTGTGAGTTTGACAGACTAGTCAAAAATCACTTGACCGTACATGTGAGGGTCTGTTTTTGAACCATAAATTTGGTTCCATTGGTCTATTGTGTCTATCTTTAGGCCAGTACCATGCTGTTTTTACCACTATAGCTAGGTAAGATTTAAAGTCTGGAGATGAGGGTCCGCTTTTCCTTTTTATGATGTTTCTGGCTATTCAGGAACATTTATCCTTCCAAATAAATTTGATGATCATGTTTTCAATTTTTTCTTTAATGCTGGTGGAATTTTTATCAGGATTGCATTGAATCTGTATATCAATTTGAGTAGAATTGACATCTTAATGATATTTAGTTTTTAAATCCATGAGTATGGAATGATCTTCCGTTATTTAGGCCCTGTTAAATTTCTTTTAACATTGAGTTTCAGTTTTCTGAATACAAGTGCTTTACCTTGGTTAAGTTTATTTCTATTTGAGTTTTATCTGTCATATTGTATTTTCACCACTCTTTTGATACTTTTAGTTACTTTTATTGATAAAATCATCATTTCCAGACTCTCTTTCATGCTTCTCTCTCCTGTCTTTTTTTTTTTTTTTTAGGCTCTAGCACACCCTTTAGTATTTCCTGAAAATCTGGTCTCTTGCTTAGAAATTCTATTAGTTTCTGTTTATCTGTGAATATTCTAATCTCATCCTCATTTTTGAAAGACAGTCTTGCTGGATATAAGATTCTTGGCTGTAAGATTTTCTCTTGTAATATCTTAAATATATCAGACCACTGTCTTCTTGCCTCCATGGTTTCTGGTGAAAAATCAGCACTTAATCTTATTGGGAATCCCTTACATGTTATGCATTCCTTTTCTCTTGCTGTTCTCAGAATTCTCTCTTTGTCTTTGGCATTTGACATTCTGATTAGTATGTGTCTCGGAGTTGGTCTATTTGGATTTTTTCAGATGGAAGTACGTTGTGCTTCTTGAACATAGATATCTATGTCCTTCAATAGGGTTGGGAAATTTTCCACAATTATTTCTTCAAATATTCCTTCTGCCCCTTTTCCCTTCTTTTCTCCTTCTGGGACACCCATTACATGTATGTTTGCACACCTTTTACTGTCATTTAGTTCCCTGAGACCTTGTTCAATTTTTACCATTCTTTTCTTCATCTGTTCTTTTGTATGTTCACTTTCAGAGGCTATTTCTTCAAGCTCACCAATCCTTTCTTCTGTCTCCTCAAATCTGCTATTATATGATTCCAGTGTATTTTTAATTTCATTGATTGCAGCTTTCATTCCCATAAGATCTGCTATTTTTCTATGTATGCTTTCAACTTCTTCTTTGTGCTCATCCGGTGTCTTTTTAATATCCTTAATCTCTTTAGCCATCCCATTGAATTTATTAAGGAGATTTGTTTGAATATCTATGATTAGTTGTCTCAACTCCTTTATGTCATCTGGAGGCTTATCTTGTTCCTTTTTCTGGACCATATCTTCCTGTTTCTTGGTGTGGATTGTAATTTTCGGTTGGTCTCTTGGCATCTGGCTTATTAGAGTATTTATTCTAGGTGTAGTTTTTCTGTTTAGTTTAGGGTTTCCTGCCCTTTCTCCCTCACTGGTTGTGCAGTAGGAGCCAAGGATATAATTGGTGCTATAAGCTGTGGAGGCTCAAGTTGCCCCCACTGCCCCAGGGATCAATGAAGCTTCTCCCAACTTTCTCCTTTGCCAGAGGTAGGGACAGAGTCAGAGCTGTGTGTAATTACCCAAGTCGTGCAGGCCTAGACTGTAGTTGCCCAGAAAGACTGATGAAGCTTCACACCCCTTTCTCATCTGCCTGGGGTGGGGATGGAGCTGCAGGTGTGGGCAGCAAGTTATGCAGTGTGGGTCCAAGATGGCTGCAGTCACCCTGGTATACTTCCTATTATTCAGTTTGTGCCAGCCAAAGATACCAGAAGTTACCAGGATAGGGTGGTAAAAGGCTTGCCAGTCTCCTCCCTGCCAGATATGGGGCTGAAGGCCAGCTTAGGGCTGCAGGCCAATCTGGGTAACCAGTTCCTCCCATCACTGTGATTTTCGGTCAACCTGGCTTCCCCTCAGGCTGGGGGCAGAGTCAAAATGGCGGCCACTCCCTCTTTTCAACTTGGACAGATTCATACCCCAGCTGTTCCTATGGTTATACCTTAGGCAGCTGAGTCTACAAATCAGTAGCCAAAATTGGCAGCCAGCCATCTCTTCCTCCCATTTTTGGGAAATGGAACTTCTAATTCCAGTCACAGAATAGCTCCTGGGGTGGCTTGTACCACAATCCTCTGCAGCTTGGCTGGTAATTCCCCAGAGAGGCTAGTGCAGGTCCCCACAGCTTCCTCCCTGCTGTAGGGGTGCTGGGGCCAAGGCTAGAGCTGCAATCTGACTTAGATGGAAAGAAGCCCGTCCCCACCAGCACTGGGATTTTCAGACCACCCTGCTTCCCCTCCTGCCAGGTGTGGAGTTAAGATGGTGGCTCCCGGCCTCTTTCTGACTCAAAAAGGCTCGAACTTCAGTTCTCAGATTATACTGTTGCCCACTGAATTTACTCATCAGTAGCTGAAGTTGCTGCCCACCCATCTCTTCCTCCCCTGTTTTGGGGAAGTGGAGCTTTCATTTCCAGCTGTGGAACAGCTTCTGAGGCAACTTGTGCCTCCAGTGGAGGATGGACACCAGCCTCCGGGGCGCAGAGCACTCTACTTATGATACTTCTCTGCAGATGGGCAGTTTCCTCCATCCATTCCTTCAAGGATGTGGCAGGATGTTCTTCTGGCCTCCTGAAGTCCCCAAACAGGTTCTTCAGCTAGTTCCAAAGAGCTCTGGGTGTTTATAAACTGCCCTGTAGCAGGAGCTGACTGTAGGAGCTCCTTACTCCGCCGCTATCTTGCTGGTTGTCCCACAGCTTTTTACTCCAAGTCTAATAAGTTTCCCATTGCAGTGCATTGATGAAGGTGTATTGTGTTCTGCATGTTGTGCATCCTTATGAAATTTGTGGTAGAAGTTGGAGGAGAAATGATTATGGGCACTAAGAAAATATGATGTATTAGCTAGTTGTATTTCAAAAAAAAAATGAAGGCTTCCTGTTTAAGTTCTGGCTTTGGCAGATTGTGTTATATTAATCATGTTAATTTTGTTATATTTTCTAATAAATTTTAATGTGGAGAATTTCTGACATGTAAATTTGAATGAAATATATATGTATGTATGTCCATACAAATGTATATGAATATACCATGCATATTTAAATGTGTATATATACACAGACATATATGCATACATAAAGTTTAGAAAAATTTATTTTCTACCACATTGCCTGGTGTCTAAAACAATACCGAAATTGAGATGCAGAGAAAGCAGTTCTTTTTATTGTCATCCAAATAGCCACATAAAGTACAAATTTGTATGTGCCCTGAGAACACAGTGATTTCTAGTTGGAAATTTGTTGATATTTATGTTAGAATATTATTTCATAATAGAAAGTGATGGATTCCAAACAAAGCATACAGAATGCGTGATTTAGCAAACATCAGGGCACGGAGAGGAGTGATACACACAAGTGTCTGCTTTGGACATCCTGGTAGGGGTGGCTTTGAGGTTAGAACACATTTTTATGAGCATGAATATCTTCTTTTCAAATTAAAAGATAGAAATTTTCTGATACTAAAAGTAGACTGATTCTTAACTTAAAATTTTTTAAGGCCAAAAAATAAAATAATGTAAATATATACATACATACATACATACATACATACATACATAAAATCTGTTTTATTTATCTTAGTCAATGATAAGAGCATCTTGATTTAAGATGACTTCATAGAGGTTAGTCTGATAATATATTTGATGGATTAGAAGGAAACAGAACTGAGGACATGGGGAGGAGAATGTCACAGAAGAACAAGAATAAATCTCAAGGGCTTATAGTCTATCATAGGTTCTTAACTGAGAATGTGAAAAGGTTTGGAGATATTATTTAGTTATTATGATGCCTGGGTGATGCCTCTGGCATTGAGTCAATAAGAGCCAAGAATGCGAAACATCCAAAATTATGAGAGATGCCCTGCACAATGGAGAATTTCCCATCCAAAGTGCCAGCACAACCATTTTAGGAATTGTGTACCAGTGTTAGTGAGAGTTTGGAGAGATATTATCCAAGAGAAAGCATAATTGGGGATAAGAACCTTCAGAGGAGTCTGTTTTACTCTTTCTCACTGTTATTAAGGGCCAGCATATTCTCTGGAGGTAGAAGTGTCTTTATCACTTGTCATCCTTGTCTCAAAGAATATGCAAATCCCACAATTGTCCTTGTTGTAAAAGAATCAGGAAGATAATTCTTATCAGGAACATAAAGACAACTATTTCAACCTTTAAATTGTTGGCAACTTTATCCACTGGAGAATTATGGATGAAAAGATTTGTAAAAACAAAACAAAACAAAACAGAACAAAACCAAAATTAAGGTACGCATTTAAGAATACATCTCCTTAAAGAAAATAAGATTACAAGTAACTAGATTCATTCCCCTGCTACACAAGTGAAATGATTATAGAAAGAAATTCTATATCTAAATTCACCTATTCTTTCAACACATTTTTCTGAGCACTCATTGTGTATCAGGCACTGTTCTAGGAATCAAGCATGAAACGATGTCTTAATAGAAACATAATAATAGGGAAGGTAGAAAGTAACATATAATGACAAGTAGTGCCTGAAGTATTGGAAAGACTGAGTAAGGGGGTAGAAAAGGACAGAGGGGTGTTATTTTAGGATAGGCTAGCCAGGAAAGAACTCTCGGAGGAGATATTTTAGTTTCCTAGTTGCTAAAACAAATACCATCCAATGGGTTGGGTTAACAATTAGATTTTATTGGCTCATTGTTTCAGAGGATGGAAGGTCTGCTTCTCCTGGGGTTGGTATCTTCTGGCTGGTAATCTTGGGGTTCCTTGGCTCTTCTGTCATGTGGCAATACACATGGCAGTGTCTTCTTTCTCTTTTGGGTTCTGTTAGCTTCCAGCTCTGACTGTTCCTTGTGACTTGCTTTTCTGTACCTAATTTTCTTTGCTTATAAGGATTTCTACCATATTAGATTAAGGCCCATTCTCATTCAATTTGGGTACACCATAACTGGTAACATTTTTTAATGTCCTGTTTGCAGATGGGTTCACTTCTGCAGGACCAGGAGTTGGGACCTGAATATGTCTTTTGTGGGGACATGATTCAATCTCCTACAGGAGGAGACATTTCAGACTAAAAACTAAATAAAGAGCAAAATAAAGCAAGTGAATATGAAGGCAGGCAGAGTTGGGGGTGGGGGAAGCAATTCAGCAGAGCAGTTAGCTAGTGCAAACCTCTGAGCCTAATTGGTCATACTGAGGAACAGTAAGGAGACCAGAGAACAAGAGTCAAGAAGCAGGAAATAAATTCAGAGAGGTAGCCAAGGGCCAAACACTTAGAACTCTCTGGTAGTTCATGGAACAGCTTTTGCTTGGAGTGAGCTAAGAAGCCACTGGAAGATACTAAGTTGAAAAATGATATGATTTGATCTGTATTTCAAAAGGATCACCCTGCACTTTGTGTCCAAAAGCTGGGGGTAGGCTAAGAGTATAACAGGGAGAGTAGTAACAGTGTCCATGAAGGATGAAGGTTGTCTTAGCCCAGGTGATGGCCATGTCGGAGCAAGAAATGGCTGCTGGATGTATATGTTTTGAATGTATTTTTTATATTCAAATGTAATATATGCTGATGGATTGAATTTAGGTTGGAAAAGAAGTAGAGGCAGAGTCGAGGATGACTCCAGGGTTATGCTTTACTTACAATTTATGGGGTATTTCATTTGAGGAACTAACATGTTGCAAAAATTTAAAGTTGACATTATAAAAATAGTTTCAACTTTGTTAAGCCCCTTAAAATACTACAGTATAATTCTAGGCAGTCATCTATTCCCTCCTTAATTCTCAGTGTCTCAGTGGATTCTTCCAACCTTTGGTTTTGCTTTTCAGTGGCTTTGTGGTAAAATAGTCAACACATAGGATGAGGTTTATATACACATGTAGGGAATACTTTGTAGAGAATTGCAGTATAAATAACGGTGAAGTTGTTAAAGTGTGTATTTTGGAAGCAGACTGTCTGGGTTTAAATGCTGACACCATCACTAATGAGTTCTGAAACTTTTGGTTACCCTCCTTTTTTTCTCATTTGTAAATTCTTTATAAGTTCTTTGTAGGTGCTTAGTGGTTTTTTATTATCTATTAATACCCTTGCTAATTAGAATAGCTATGTAATGATTTACATTTAAAAAGTGGTATCTATTGAGGTAAATGTTCTGAATATTGCATAAACTCAAAAAGCTAAAATGAATAATTGAAAATTAGCTCTACATAAAATGAATAGGTGTGCCGCATTTCAAAGCCATCTCTGTGGCCGCCTTCAAACTGTTGCTGATCTGGCATGGCGAGAACATATGCAATCTGAAGAACTGCTTTAGCAACTGGTACAACGCTGACCTGAGCCCAGTGGGGCATCAGGAGGCAAAGCGTGGCCGACAGGTACTGCAAGATACTGGCTTTGAGTTTGGCATCTGCTTCACCTCAGTGCAGAAGAGCTCAATCTGGACACTGTGGACCATGCTGGAAGCCATTGACCAGATGTGGCTGCCAGTAGTGAGGTCTTGGTGACTCAATGAGCAGCACTAAGGGGGTCTGACTGGCCTCAATAAAACAGAAACTGCTGCCAAGCATGGAGAAGCCCAGGTTAAGATCTGGAGATGCTCCTATCATGTCCCACCACCACTGATGGAACCTGACCATCCTTTCTACATCAGCATCATTAAGGGTCGCAGGTGTGTAGACCTCACTGAAGATCAGCTCCCCTCCTGTGAGAGTCTAAAGGATACTCTGGCCAGAGCCTTGCCTTTTTGGAATGAAGAAATAGTTCCCCCAGACCAAGGAGGGGAAACAGGTATTGATTGCAGCACATGACAATAGTCTTGGGGGCATTGTCAAGCATCTGGAAGGTCTCTCTGAAAAGGCTATCATAGAGCTGAACCTGCCCACTGGTATTCCCATTGTCTATGAGTTGGACAAGACCTTAAAGTTAATCAAGCCCATGCAGCTCCTAGGGGATGAAGAGACCATATGTAAGGCCATGGAAGCTGTGGCTGCCCAGGCCAAGAAGTTAAGACTAGCAGACTACTATCTCAAGGAACCCCCTCCTTGCCCATCCCCTTCCTCTACATCTTGCTCCTACATTTGTGACATTGACCACATCTCTAGGCATTGTAAGTTGTAGCTGCAGATGGGGGACCAGTGACTCCCATTTTCATTTCAGCCATTTAGTCTTTTGTACCCACTCCACTCAAAAAGGCTGGTTAGAATGGCTCCTCTGGGGCATGGGTCCATGGTCCAGGACCTAGGTAGTGACCCTGGCGTTCTTGCGAGTGCCTTATTTACTGAGGACCTGCTTGAGCATGAGACAGGGAGCAACCATGCTAGTCATGACCAAGGAGGGGTAGCAAGAACCTATTCCCAGGAGCCTGTACTATTCCTTAGCCAGTTCATTCCCTATCAGGGGCCTTTGCACTAGTCATTCCAGTGGAAGATGAATGTAACCTACATGGTGATTTAAGAAACACAATGACTTATTTCCTCCCTAACCCCAGAGGAGCTGGCTCCGGAAGGTTGGGATCAACCCTGAATGTTTATGTGTTACATTTACTTTTGCAAAATGTATATTAAAAATACAAAAACCCTCTGGGGTTTCTAGTGGCAGTTGAAATAGCAGTCCCACATGTGGTCATCAGAAAATAAGCCATTCCTTACACCACTGTGGGATAAGCTTTTTTACTTCTAAGGAGTAGGAGTTCATCCTGTTGTATATTTTAGAATCCCTCCTTCTACTGTTATGTGGAGTGTCCTCCACTGTTTTGTGACAGCAAAATACCCCTTGATCATGAAACAATGTGTCCGATTTCTTAATCATGTTCCAGTTGCTTGGCCCAACCACTTGGGCTCAGTACTCAGTTTGAGCATAACTGTATGAACTTTTTTTCCAGATTAGTATAATAAAGGAGTGATGTGCAATAAAAATAAATAAAATAAAATAAAGAAGCAAAACTCAGTTGATAAATTGATATGTTAAAAATTATATAACTTTACTCTTGACTAACACATTTTAGATTTGTAACCTGAGCAAAGAAACACAAGTTTTTACAATTATTTGTGTCATTAAGTTATTATGTTATTCACTTGTTTTTTGTTGTTGTTGTTATTTTTTTTCCTCTCGCTCTCTTTGTGAATTGCTTTGCAGAAATCCAAAACCTAAATGGATCTTCTGCATTTTCCAGAATTTAAAATTTCTTAATAGAATCTCAAATACATTGAAGATACTAAAATGTGCATATTAGTAAGCCTTAGTTGCTCAGATATTGGTAAATCATTTTACCATATTGAAGAAAGCTTTTTAAGAATACCTAAAACAACAGTTTTTCAAATGTTGATTGATATCTTTCATGCTTCATAACTTTATCCTGGCATAGAAATAATAAACTTGTCAAAAACGAGGGCTGACTAACTTTTGAACCCATAAATACCGTCTTTCTTTAGAAACTAGTAACAGTGTTCTTACTGGGTTGAATGTAAGTATTCAGTAAATATTTGTGTCTTGATTAATGTCTCATTATAAATTTCATGTGCAAAATGAAGTAAAATAGAAATTCTGAGAATGCTGTATTACACAAATAGAGCAGTAAATAATATGGCTTGCAAAGTGTAATTGTGATAAGTGACCTCCAGTCTGACATTTTGAATCTGACCTGACAATATTTGGGAAAGTTATGGGTAAGTATGGTTCCTTTCTCTCTCTCGTTCTCTTTACCTCTTGCTTGAATTATTGCAATACATTTTTACTCTAATATTCCCTATAGTAAACTCTAAAACATTAAACTTCCTCTGCAATGTGGTATGAAACTACCTTTCCAAGGAAAATGCCTTATGTTCCTCTAGATGTATGCTATGCTACTGTCATGATGTACAGTATGCCCTATTAACGTTTTACATTAATTAAAATTCTGTTCTTCTTAAAATGATGTTATTCTTGCTATATTTTTCTGTTGGGTGTCCTGGGAGTGCCTGGCATGGTAAAAATTGGAACACTGCAGGTTTGCAGGAGAACAGGAGGAACTACCTTGTACAGAGGTTGGGTTCTTGACAGGATTTTGTAAATAGTACTACCTTCCAGGTCCAGTAGCCTTAAAATTCCCAAGGTCTTTCTAAGGGAGTCTGGTCTGAGACCAACTCACAGCAACAACGGTTGCAGTAGTAGTTGCTGAGGACAAATCCACAGATTAAGCACAAGTTGTTATGGAAGCAAGTGCAGAGAAAAACAGCAATCAGGAACTAGCAATGGATTCAAGGACTCAACTGAATAGAGTCAACATTAGCTAGGAAAGCTTCAGCCAGGTCTTCTTTTAGATGCTCTGGGGAAGTAGGAATATGAACAGGACACAAATCTACAGCTTCCTCTTACTCATGGTGAAGCAACTCCCACTACAGAGTCTATCTTAATACTGGTTGAGAGGTGGACTCTGCCTCCAGATTAGCAAATTATTACTTCTGGTACTTTCAACACCTCAGTCAGCCAGGAGTTTTGCTGTCCTTCAAGGATGTCTGATGAACATAGTTTTCTTCAATCTCCTAGGCGATCTCTTTGTGTTCTGTGCTTCCAATAGCATGTGTTTTTTTAAATTGTTTTATGGAGCCTAATAGAGTTGGCTTTGTAACAGCGTAAACTATATACCTTTGGACCACTGCTTCTATTCCTCCCTATCACCTTGACCATAGGTAAGTGTCTTTTTGTATTTAATTGTGTGGGAAATATTTTAATAAAATGAGGAGAGAACAGGTGTTATTTTCTTGGCAGCATTTTCCTATTGTCTTAACTGTTTATATTTCAAGTTTTAGCCTCCAATAAACTTCCCTTCCTTTGTCAGATGTATGGGACAAAGACAAGTCACACTTGAGACTTTAGTCACCTATTTTTAGGCTTCTGTATGCTGGGTGAACAACTTGCTGCTCCTTAAACAGATTATACATTAAAAACTATAGAGTACAAAGGCAGAAATATCATACATTTGGTGATAATTAGTAGTGTTCATTTCCTCACTAAGTACTAGGGCATACTATAGTGTTTCCATAGCAACTTCTGTTCTGTTCAATTAACTGCCTAATGTGAACGTATGAATAAGTGTCTGTGTTTAAGGAAAAAGCACCCAAACAAAAGGGTGATTTAAAGAGTTTACAGTTATAGATGTAAGCACATTGGTTATACCTCATTTTGTATTTTACTTTTGGAAACACATTTTTGCTGTCTTCAGTTTCTGGATGTAATGAGGGAAAAAACATAAGGAGTGAATGAATGCTAACGAATTTCTAAACAGCCTACTGAACCAGATTCTCCCTGTCCCTCAGCTACTCCCTGGTTGTAAATTATGCAAATGTACAAACTGCCTGAACTCTTTCAGGATACTAGGGCACCATTTGGCAAGTAGCTACTCTAAGGAAATAATCCATCATGGGGAAAAAAAAAGAAAAGAAAAGAAAGAAACAAAGGCTGCTTCTCTAGTGATTAAATCAGGGTTGCTTTATTTTATAAAATGTCCCTGGAAAACAGGATTGGTATTATGTTAATTTTTCTGAAGAGAAAAACTTTGATATTATCAGCAGAGATTTCTAAACTGTGGTTCACAGCATACTTTAGAAGAGACAGCAGTGATTTTTCAGTCAATGAAATGAATTCAAATTCTAGGGTCCCATACTAAGGCTGTGACTACACCAAGTTTCCCCACCATCAGGATGGTAATTAAACTTGACATTGCCTATGTTCTTACTCACTTCCATGCTCTTCTATGTACTATGTCAGATAAGCATGGTAAGTTCCACTATTTTATTTGATTGAAACTTTTGAAATTGTGGACATTCCACAATTTTGACCTTAAAATAAAAAAATGCAATTTCATATAATTCCACCTAATAGGTAGGTGACATTGAAGCACAGAGGCATCTAATGTCACATGATCAGTTGGTGGTATATAAAGGCCTATCCATTCTCTTCAATCACTATGTACTGTTTGCGTAAATAACTATCATGGCCTGGCATATTACAGGCAACCAGAAATCATTAGTTCCTTCTCCATTTCTTATTACCACCTGGGGAGTGGGTTGAATGGAGAGGGAAGCCTAACTATGACTTCTCTGTCTGGTCTTGTCTGCTTGTTTTGGAGCTTTGGGGAAGAATTGAGATGGGGATGAAGAATCAAGAAAATTGTCTTATAATTTTAAAAATAATTATTTTCAGAAGTTAATCTAGAGTTTCTGCATGTCAAGTCTTGCTCTTGAAGTAATTAAAGTGATAGTTATAATAGGCATTTTTCCCTAGAAATGTGGAGTTTCACTGAGATCTGTAAAGAGGTTCATCAACAAAAACTGTATATTGTTTTTGACACTTATGCCAGAAGTAAAATCTAAAAGATTTCAAAGCATTTTATAAGTAATAAATAATTGACTTAAAAGTTGAAAGAAGAAACGAAACCAGTTTAAATCCTAAAGTAACATTTTATATTAGTATTGAAATTATTTTTATTTTTATTTCAGTTCAATTCTTCTTATATATGTAAAGTTTAAAGTCAAGAAATGTTTTAATTGTCCACCACTATTTTATTGATGGAGCTGTTGCAGGATCCCTATTTCCATTTGCTACTTTAACTTTACTTCTTTAGGTAAGGATATTAAAATATAATCATAATATTCTATTTAAAAATAGCATTCCAATTCTATTTGGAATTTCAATAAATTTATATATTTACTTTATAAGATGTAACATGTTCATGATGTCACATTTTTTCCCACCTAAAATATAAAATGAGTTTCTAAATGTTTTGTATCCTTCAAAATATTTTTTGTATTCTCCATATAAACATGGTCTCTTTTGTTAAATTTATTTCTAAGTATTTAATAAATTTGTGGCTGATGTAAATGGAATATTTCTTATTTCTACTTCTTGCTTGTTTTTGTATGTTTTAATCATGTTTCCAGCCACCTTGGCAAATCTTCTTAATTCAGGTTGTTTTACAAATGTCTTATGGGTTTTTAAGAGGATTAAACTGAGACAGACTGTTTAAGAGCTTAAATGATGCCTGACACAGAAAAAGTCCTTGGTAACCAGTGCTGTGCCTATTTTAATAATCTGAGGTTTAATTTTCAGATTGAATGGTCCTCGTCCATAGAACCTCCTCTCCAGTGTTAAGTATATGCCTTATTGTTTTGATGATTTGATCAATTCACTTTGATTTTAAATAGCATTTATTGAATATCTGCCATTTTATGATAGTTTTTACATAGAAGATGATTTTTTATAATTTTTGAAGCAGCATGAGCAAATAGTTTGTTCCAAAATGTTGTCATTCTATAAACATTACTACAAGGGACCAGCATGAAAATTAATCTTAACCTGGGACCACAACCAGTGTAAGCAGCATGGTTATGAAAAATGTTGAAACATATTCCTCTATTCCTTGCAACATTTTACCTTTGATAGATATGCCAATTTTTGCATCCTCAAGCCCCGAAATATATGTTATAACATGTAAAACATGAAAATCATGGTGTAAAACTATGGAGTAGGCATCACTTTCTTCCCATTTTGGAATTGCCTTAAAAATATTCTGTGTGAATGTTAATGATGGGAATTCTATATTCTTTTCTTAAGTATTCTAAAATTTCAGCAGTACTTAAATATATATATATGTATGTAATCTATCTGGTTAAATTTACTGAAGATAAAAGTTTAAAAGAAAAATCTGAGTAAATCATTCATATCCAAAGATTTGTTATAAATGATAATCTTCAAATTATACCCCTAGCAAATGAGAAGTTAGCCTTCTAAATGAGGTTAATAATTATATGAAATAAGAAATGTAATTTAAGGTAGGAAAATAAATCTAGGTAAAATTTTCTCCTGAAATGTTTATATGTCTGTTTTTTATAGTAGCCTAAATTATGTGTTAGGAGCAATAGTTGATTAAAAAATAAAATATGAAGGATCTTTTCATGTGCCCTAACACTTCATAACTATGACTTTAAGTGAGATTTCCTGGTAAATTGGGATTAAACTCTAATTTTTCTAATTTACAGAAGAGGTATATAGAAAACTGATGAATGCGCATCTTATTGTAAACACTATGGTTGAGGTTCTGAGATGAACACTATCCTTGAGTTACATTGTTTAATCCTCTCATCCCAAACACTGTAAGGTACGAACAGTTATTATCCTTCTTTTAAGATGAGGAAATTGAAGCTCTGGGAGGTTAAATAAACTTTCCAAAGTTTTAGAGTTAATATAAGTTTGGCACAATATTTGAATCCTAGTTTAACTCCAAGTCATGGCATGCTCTTACCGTTTGTATTCTACTTCATTACAACAGAAAAAGGGGCTGTTTTAGTCTGCCAAAGGAGTGCTGATACAAAGTACCAGAAATCTGTTGGCTTTTAAAAATGATACTTATTTGCGGTAAAAACTTAGACCAACTCAAGGTTGCTTTCTCACCAAAAAGTCAGTGTTGAAGCAAGATGGATGCTGCTCTCTGGCGAGTCTCAGCATTCCCCTCTGGGCTTTCTCTTTCTCTGAGGCTCCAGGGACCTGACTTCTTCCTTATCTCAGCTCTGGGCTGGCATTAGGCTTGTCTCTCAGGGCTTCGTATATCAATATTGGCTCTCTTCCCAAGGTCAGCTGTGAGTTATCAGACAAACGATCCATCTCTCCCTGGGGCTTTAACTGTTTGAGCCTTCTCCTTTCTGTCACATGCAGGATCAAAATGACAAAGTTCTTTCCTCTTCCTGGTCTATCACAAATGAGTTTCCATTTGTATCAGCCCACCATGGGGGTAGGACTCAACCTGAGACACACCCTACTGACATGGTCTAATCAAAGTGCTAATATTAACAGGTAGTTTAATGAAGGGCCCCTCAACTGAATCCAGTATAATTAAAGGTATCACACCCAGAAGAACAGATTAGTTTATAAACATAATCTTTCTCTTTTTGGGATTCACAAAAATAATATCAAACTGTCATGGGCATAAATATTTTTTTCTTTAAAAAAATCAGCTGGTTTATTAGCATTTAGGGATGACCTAATGACTTTAATATGTAAAACAAATCAGCTCCTTAAACATTTGGCTTTGGAAGATTATTAGTATTTGTGACAAAACATTGGGCCCAGAATTTGTGATATATTTAAACTATCACGAAGTTTTAAAAATGTTTATGGCAATTTAACTATTTGTAGCTGTAAGATTATATATTTATTAGTGTCCTAAGGAAACAAATGCCCATGATCAGGTAAAATTGCTGAATTTTTAGTTTTTGATTGTTCAAAGTTAGACTCAAAGTGATTTCCAATATTGATGAAAAATATAATGTTTTCAAAGATATGTTTAAGTTTTTTAAGTTTTATCACAGTTATGTAGCAACTACTATAGGCAATGGAATATTCTAAGCATTTTATAAATATTAATTTATTTAATACTTATATTCATCCCATGAGGTAGATATCTTTATTATGCCTGTTTTACAGAAGAGGAAACAAACTTGCTCAAGTTTACGTATGTAGTAAATATAGCTGTTGGATTTAAATCTAGGCCAGCTAGTTCCAGAATCTATGCTTAATGCTGCTTCTTACAAATACCTTAAAAATACCTAACTAAACAGTCCAATCAGTGGCCTTATTGTAAATGTATCACATCTATTTCACAATATTCTATATTCTATGAAGAAACTGTCAGCTGTAATTCTAAAGAATGTAATTATTTTTAAATTGTGCTGTGATATGGCATAGTTTTGATTTTAAAGAACATTTCCTTACTTGACTACTGTTGCAGCGAGTTTCCGAATTGATTGACACTTTAATTAACAAGTCAAAGGTTCTCAATAGACCTTATTTGAGGCATCATAAAGCAACTTTGTGGTATGCTTAGATGATATTTGTCATCTTATTTTTGCACTAGAGAATATAACATAGTATTTCTTGTCTATAGGGATTTCTTTAGCAATTGATCATTAGTGGAAAATTAAATTGTCGCTAAGACTTATGAGAGAAATTAATATCTTGTCCCAATTAAGTTCATTAATTAAAAATATAATCTTTTAATGATTTTTATGAATTACCATCACTTCATAATGCAGTCTTATTCTGGGAGTAACGGAGAATTGTTTCACCATTATTGAAAGTGAAGGATAAAATTTCAGAATTACTCTTTATGGATCTCACCAGCACCAAAAGCAGGAATCCATGTAATATGCTTGTTTCGTCAGCTTTCTACCACCTCACACCTCTTCTTCACATTTTCTCCCCTTTGGTGCCCCATCAAATGTGGGTATCTGCTTCCTGTTTGAAGTCATGGTCTCATGTTTGTAATGGATATATATGCACATTCTTCCAATGGAATTTAAAGATGATGCTGGAACAAGCTTCACTGCCCAAAGCAATTGCCAGTCTTTGAATTCAAGATACTAGGATCTATCTTAATGTCCGTCCCCTGCTCAGCTGCGCAAACCCCACAGGCAGAAAGCTGCACATACAGAAACACACCACATGCACCTGTTGCTCTGAAGGCCCAAAGGAAGCAGACATTAAAGTCTGGCTGGACGTCTGAAAAAGAAATTGGTGAAAAGAAACATTTGATCTGGGCTTTGAGAATAACTTCCATGGCTGAGGGAACAAATCAGGCAAAGGTATCTGTAGAGAATCTGCCTGGCCTTCATCTGAGGTCCAGATCCTGGAGATTAAGGCTCCCTGGTAATTCTTGCATCGGGCAATTTCCCCATTGTACAGATATACTTTTCTTCCATGTAACTAGGTTTTATGGTTCTAAACTGCTTAAGAGAAGTAGAAGATTTTAATTGCCTAGGGTACTGTACAAAAGAAATGACGAGTTTAGAGAGCTAATCACAGAAACACAGAGCAGAGAGAAAGGGACTTAGGCAGCATACAGGAAGAAAGAATTCCTCGGTGGGGGAATGAATAATTTTGCAGAGAAGACCAGAGTAAAGCAAAACTTCCTTAAAAATATTTTTGACAAAGTATAAATTGGAAACCCATTTTGAAGGGCAATTTGGCAAAATCTAGTAATCTTGAATTGACCTATCAATTCCTCTCTGAATATTAAGTTGAACCATCTGAAATTGCAGGCAATTGACTATTATCGACCTACAAAAATGGCAGTTTCATATAGTATAACCTATATATTTTGCCCATGTGTGCAAGTACAATTATAGTAGTAAAATATTGGAGATAATCTAAAGAGATAATGGGTAAGTAAAGTATGACATATTCATACAATGTAAAGAGTTTTAAAAATTAACTTTTTTACAATAAAACTGAAAAAAAAAAGGAGTGACTAATTTCTTGGCGAGGGAGAACAGCTCCCCTATGCATTAGAAAGTCTTTAAAAGCCTTAGCTGGGAGAGTAAATTACATCTTATTCTGTGTTCCTGCATCAGCTAAAATCACAATAAGCTTAAGTCATTAGTCTTCTGCAAATGCTCTGTGCTGCAACCAGCTGCAGACGTTGTGGCATGATTTTCTTTGCTGAAATTGGATGGAAAACTTTTTTTTTTAATTCAGGAATTTAAGAAAGTTTAGAAATTGAGATATTATTTCCATTTTACCCATCTTTGCATCCTTCTAGAAATATTGTAAAAGCCATGTGATGAAAATAAAGTCTCTGCTTGTTTAGTGCTGTTTATTTCTGATCCTGTTCTATCTGATTACAAAATGATTTATTAATATTTTACAGCCAGTACTATTATTATACTATGCCAACTCTCTTTAGGGCTGGCATAATGTAATATAGATGTACCATTCTCCTATTGAGATTACTACTGTATTGCATTTTACTAGTGCAGAAAAATAAAACCTGCTACTCAGGAAATTACTTGATTTTAAAGCATAACTCTACTAGTCCTATGTCATATTAAAAATATATATATGTTTTGCTATTCTTTAATTTACAGTGTACATTTCTCACCTTCTCCCAAAACAGACGGAAAAATGCAATGATATTACATTTTGGACTTTTAAGACCAAGAGAAGAACCTGACAGCAGTTCAAAAATAAGGATATAAAAGAAAACAGACCCTGATTTTTCCTTGTGGACTGTCTATCATTGGCCAAACAGAGATTTGAGGCCTATTTGAAAAATCATGCCTATTTGAAAAGGCATAAAAAGTAAATTTGAGTATTTCAGCCTTGTTCAGTAAAAGTAAAGGCCTGATTTCTAGGAAATTTCTTTGGGGAAGTACAAAAGCTGTTGTAATTTATTATCCAATAGGGTCTGATTTTAAATTGTGCTGTAACTCAGTTGTGGTTAGAGAGTTGATCTGTATTATCATCTCCAAAACACACACGCACACCCCTCTAATTTTACGTCATTAATAAGGCTTTTGATTGAAGACTAAATCATATACGGTATTTTAAGTCAAAAAACATCAAAGATGATGAACATTGCAGACAAGCAATTTAATAGCAGTATTTGTAACTCGCAAGTTACAGAATGTTAGAATATGTTACTGACTGGTTATTAAATGGTAATAGTTGAATTAGGGGTAATCTGATTATTCATGTATTTCAGTTTACTGATTAAGAGCTCAGCACTCACTGGAAGAGATATCCTGACCTTGCAATTCTTCATCCAGTTATAGAGAAAAACTATGAAGAAATCTATGATCAGATTGGACTCCTAATATCTGATATTATGAAAATTTTGATGACAAATTTTCATTTGTTTTCAATGGTTATCTCAATTTTGTCTCGTGTGAAGCTGACCTGATTAGTCCTGCTGAAGTTCCTTTCAACTCTCATTTCTGTGAGGACATCCTGAACTTTCTACTTTGGCTAAATTTTATTTTTTCAATGTGTCTACTATGAAGACATGTTTTTTTCTTAGAAATCCTCTGATTGCACCATATATTTTGAAGTATTTTGACATCACCGACCCATTCAGTAAGTCACAGTATGAGCCATTTGGAACCAGGAAAGGTAAGGGAGGTGGTCCAGGTATGATCAGGCCCAGGCGATCTGCTGTCTTCACAGATTATCCCCAATATCTGGCTTCTTCTTACAGGCCTGGGCTTCTTAAATAACTTTTAGAATATAATTTGGGCTAGACCTCGTTCAAGCCAATTACCTCAGCAGAGAACCTAATGCCAAATGGGTAGACCTTGATTGGAAAGAAGACCCATTCATTCAGCAATGAATTCAATCAATGAATGTTTATTGAGAACCTATTATATGGAAGGCCTTCTGATAGGCACTGAGAATAATTTAGTAAATAAAAAATAGGTCATCATGGAGCTTTGGCTGTTTAGTCTGATCATGTTTATTTCTTTTTTGGCTAGTAGTAATAAAATGGAGATAATTGGTTAAATGCAACCCTTTATGTTAACATTTTTCTTTGTTCCATTAGTACTTCAAGCTTTAATTTTATCCTATTTAAGTAAAAGGTGCAAATTAGCACATCATACTGTTTCCATCTAATTATATAGCTGAGGATTGGATTATCTTTTATCTGCAAAGTACTAGTCAACAAACAGAAGGAAGAATAAATCTGAACTATAAATGTTCAATTTTAGTTTTAAAATTAAAGAGTGACATTCATGTGAACTATAACTGTATATTCTAGTGACCTTTATATTATAATCTTATTTTTAAATGTTTAATAAACAAAAATATGAGCATTCAGTATTCTACTCCATAAGGTGACAAACATGAGATCATTTTGCCTATAATGATATCTCTTTGCTAGATTTTGTATGACCAAAGATTTTTGCATACATTTTTAAAAATGAATGATTTAATAGTTCTTTATTTTAAAAATGACTGTCTCCCTTTATGTTTCCTCTTTGCCAGATAATCTCAGGTTCCTAGCTGCCTTCATGAAGTATTTTGGCCAGAGTATGCCCAAACAAAAAATCTTTTTGATAGGGAGTAGGTGTAGCTCAGTGGTTGAGCACCTGTTTCCCATGTATGAGATCCAGGTTCAATCCCCAGTACCTCCTTAAAACACACACACACACATACAACTATAATATAATGAGATGATGTTTAATTTCAGTGGTATATAACTGGTGTTCCACCACCCTCACCTTTTTGTTTTCTAAACTTGTCAAACACCCTTCACTGAGGTGATCTGATCAAGATCATAATTATCTTGGGTACCCACAGCTTATCCTTACAATGACTTCAGAGAATAGTCCCAGGCTATGAAATGTGCATGAATATTGACATGCACATTTGGCCCTAGAAATTCCACTGTTTACAAGGTTCCAAATGTTCTTTCTTCTCCAGGAAATAGTTTCAGTACAGCGCCAGGCACTTCAATAATGTACACCTTTTGCCCTAGGCATCCACCAGAATGCTCTCCCACAGCTGCTTTTGGAGAGCTTGGTGAGCTTCCTTCTACACACAGGGCAAATTCTGGGACAGTCAGACAGATTGGATGAGACACATACATGCTCCTAGTGTATGTACATGGGTTACTTTACCCCCTCTGGAACAAGGACCAGGGCCCTGCACTGGGAGCACAGGCTCACTCTGCACTGAGCCCTTGATGGGTGAGGGCAGGGCAGACCTGGGCCCCAGGAGATCCTTAAGTACTCTTTTCCTTTGATTCTATGCTCCCCTTGTTACTGCAGTCCTTTAACTTTAACTGTTTTCTGGAGCTTAGAGAGAGAGATTTCTGCAAGTTCTTGCTGGTTGATGAAAGCTTCTGTGGAGAGGGACAGAGCCCTGAAGTGTCTCGTTCTGCAGTCTTGATCTGGGCAGGCAGTCGTTTTCTATTGTTTTAAGCTACTCAGTTTGTGATAATCTGATACAGTAGACTTAGGAAACTAATACAATATCTAATCTTCCCAATATCATATGTTGAAAAGGTTTTCCTTTCCCCATTGAATTGCCTTGGCATAAAAATAAATTGACCATAATGTGAGTGTATGTTTCTGGACTTTCTATTCTTTTCCATTGATATATCTGTTTATTTTTATGACAATACCATGCTGTCTTGATTACTGTAGTTGTATATCAAGTAGTTTTATAACTTTTTAAACCGAGTAGTGTAAGTTCTCCTGCTTTGACCTCTTTTCAAAATTATTTTAATTATTCTGGATTCTTGTCCTCCTCATATAGAATTTAGAATTAATTTTTCAATTTCTACACTAATATTTGCTGGGATTTTGATAAAGATACTGTTGAATCTTATAGATTATTTTGGAGAGAGAGAACTGTTATGTTAATGATTCTGAGACTATCTTCCAATCCGTGAATGTGGGTATATAGCTCCATTTTTTTAGAATTTTTAATTTCTTCCAGCAATGTTTTATAGTTTTCAGATTCCTAGTCATTCCCTTCTTCTATTAAGTTTATTCCTAAATATATTATTCTTTTAGTACTATTGTGAATAAGTTGTTTTTTTCACATACATTTTTCAGATTGTTTATAGTATATAGACTACAATTGATTTTTTATATTGATCTTATATCCTGTAAGCTTGCTAAATTTCCTATTAGTTCTAGTAGATTTTTTCATAGTATTCTTAGGACTGTTTTTAAAGCTATCCTTTTCTGAATGTCTCCCAGAAATAGCCAATAATCTACCTGAGAGCAGAGACCTGTGCCTAGGACATAGTGGGAGCTTAATGCTTATTGAATAGCAGAATGAATTTCTGCATATATTTCTGCAGACACTATGCTTTTCCTAATTATATTTCATAGGTATTTTAACTTTATAAAAATGAGACATTATACCTAGGTGAATGATGATGTATTTACATCCTAAGGACTAAAATATTGCAAATGTTTCATCCTTTACACTCCATTTCCTAGACTATAAATAATGTTAAAAAAGGAAATAAACAAAACAAAATCAGCAATAAAATAGATATTTTTTCCAATAGATTTTTTCATGATAAAATTATTTTTCTTCTTTTCAAATGGATAAGAGTTTTAAGTCATCAATACTAATCCATTAAGAATGCATTCTTTACATCAGGCTCTGATTTCATTAAAAAATGCTGATGCCTATGTTCTTGCACAATTTGCAATTCAAAGCAACAATCCGTCTTTTTAATTTTCACTTAAATGTTGTAAATTATTCTCTTTAGAAATACATTAAGTACTAATCTTTTTTATTCACTTAAGTCTTCTTTTTTAAGAAAACTAACAATTTGAGTCACTTTAGACCTATCATACTTTACTAGGAGGAACATTTTTTTAAGTATTTTTGAGTCAAGATTTTTAACTACATAAAGCACAACACCTATTTTTCCCACAGTATTAACTGGTATACTATAAAACATAGATCATATTCTGACTACTCTTTGAGCTATGTTAATACATATTTTACTTTTCAAGCCAAAGACAAGTTTATGGAGTTTAGAATTTGTCAGTTTTGAAACCAAATTTGTCAGTATTGAAATTACATAATAAAAAGAAAAGTATTCTACAAAACAAATAAGCAAACAGATGCAATACAAAACACTAACTTTTCCAACCATAAGTAGCTTTTCTACTGCATGTATAACAGCATGCCTTTCCAGTGTTTGTTAGTGGAAACAAACACTATGTATACCCTCAACCATGCTCAATCTCATGTATGATCAATGTAAACTCAAGATCCATTCATGTCACCATTCCTTCCTAGCCAATCCATCCTTCCTCACCACATGCCTTATTTCTTTATCACCACTCCTCCCAGAGATAGCTCTAAGCCATGGGTAAGAGCAAGGACTCTGGAGCACATTTCCTAGGTTCACATTTTAGTTCAATCACAATAGCTATTTGGCCATGTGCAACTTATTTTCCCTATCTAATTCTATGTTGCCAATGTATAAAATCGAGATAATAGTAGTACCTACTTCCTTGGGTAGTTACAGGATAGATATATGCTTATCACTTTAGCCCTGTATACCTATGTGTTTGTAGTTGTGTGCATGGGCATATATATAAACATACACAGACATGCATATACACAGGGAGAAATATGTTTGTGAGGGTATGTCTATGTGTGTGTGTATATAGATATCTATAGAGAGTCAGATAGATATATACATTGTTTTGAACAGTAGTGACTGATAGGTAAACGTGCTCAATATATTTTAGCTATTATTATTAAATCGGGTTGAAGAGCACTGGTGTAATGTTTATCAGAAGTGATGGCATATAGAAGTGATGGCATATAAACCAATTTTTTTTTTAAGATTTTAAAAAAATTTATTTCTCTCCCTCATCCCCTGTTGTCTGCTCTCTGTGTCCATTCACTATGTGTTCTTCTGTGTCCACTTGCATTCTTGTCAGCAACACCAGGAATCTGTGTCTTTTTTTGTTGCGTCATCTTGCTGCATCAACTCTGTGTGTGTGTGGCACCACTCCTGGGCAGGCTGCACATTTTTTGCACGGGGTGGCTGTCCTTGCAGGGTGCACTCCTTGTGCATTGGGCTCCCCTACACGGGACATCTCTGAGTGGCACAATACTCCTTGCACACAACAGCACTGCACATGGGCCAGCTCACCACACGGGTCAGGAGGCTCTGGGTTTGAACTGTGGAGCTCCTATGTGATAGGCGGATGCTCTATCAGTTGAACCAAATCCACTTCCCATAAGCCAATTCTTAATATTAACCTTTAGCATGTACAGAGTTTGATGTAAATAAAAAAGGGTGTAAAATAAAGTAAATCAATAAAACTATGAAATTATTCAGTTTTTTATGTGCCAAAAATTATTCAGTTTTATGGCATGTGCCAAACATTCAGTTTTTTGGAATGTGTCGAGGTGATAAAATACATACATGAAATTAACAATGTTTTAAATAATTAATGGAAATGTTTGGTTCCAAATTATTTTAGCAGTATAAAACTATAAATTCTTTGAAATAACCACAAAAATGACCTGCCAATGTATTTCAGAACAATTTTGCAGTCTTGCTCCAAATAATTGTGATGGTCAATGAAGAATGGAGTTCTATTTACCATTTTCTTGTTTTTATTTCCTGGTAGAGTTGTCCAAATATTTAATGAACCTATATCCATTACTTCCTTTCAATGCTTGAGAATATTTTAAGACATATTCTTTTTGACACTTTTAATGTACAATTGTCATTATATTTAAGTAATAGAGATTTTGACAGTATCATTAATAATGATAAAAATGATCTAGTGAAAATGTATTATTTTAATTGTATCTTTGCTAAACTGATAGATGATAATATACTCACAATACTATTATAATTCCTAAGGCATCAATTTTGTTCAACTTCAAAAGTAAAGTGATACATTATTCTGTGAATCTGCTTCCATCTTCACATGGTACTCTCCTCCTGTCTCTGTGTCTTTTCCTCTTTGTGTTTCTCCTCTGTGTGTCTTATAATATTTATCAAAAAAATATTAAGGCCCACCTGTATAATCAATGGTTCTCACCCCAAGCTTCTTAACTTGCAAATAATTTTTTTTTTCCAAATTAGTTCACATTCACATTCACATATTTTAGGTATTGGAATTTAGACTTTTGAAGGGGGTACCATTCAACCCACTCATTAACAATTTTAAGAAAATTACTTGCAACTTGATATCAGTTCTTGGTGTGTATTTCAGTAACTCCTTGAGCTAAACCAAATGCCTTGTACATAGCAAATAAGCAACACATACTTGGTATGTATTTGAATGAATAAATGTAATTATAATGCCTAAACTGCCAAAAATGAAGTTAGATCACTTAAATGAAGGGACTCTATAAACTAATCTGACGTCTATTAAATAAGAAGCCAAATGCCCTAAATATATACTATTAAAAAAATGCCCACTAGAAAATGACAGTTTCAGATAAATGCATTCTGAGAATGAATTCATAGATTGTAGAGCAATTGGCTTATGCTAAGTGAATCTAAATATTCTTCTAAAATTATTAAATTGAATTATGAATTAAATACCCTTATTTAAAGAGATATTTTCTACTTTGAGTTTTTTTCTATCTGGATTAACTATTTTGATGTGAATTACAATTCTGCTTTGATATTCACATCAGATTGGGTATATTCTTGTAAAGAAATTCTTGTAAAGTTGGTATGATTCATCAAACTACTGTTGAACTTTTCCTATATTCTGGTTATCCTGTTGGTAACACTGGATTTCTTTTGGAAGTAGACTTGTTTTTCCTATACTTCATATTTAACTTCAGAGAAAAACAAAACAGTTTCAGTGGACATTTTAAAATAAGCCTATTCTATAAATGAAGAGCTTGTTGAACGCAAATTATATGAACTGAAATGTAGCCTGTGACTAAGAGTCCTGAATTACTCAGAAACAATAGCTTAGAGATTGATTTTTAGAATGCAGGGAGGTTTTTGTTTGTTTGTTTTTATTTATGATTTGTAAGTCCATATACAAATCTTTAAAATAGCAGCCCTAATTGTGGAGAATGTGAAGTGAGAATTCAAGTAATAGTTGCATGAAATGGATTTAAAATTTTTATGACTATTTTGATATTTTGAAAGGTAAGAAGAAAAGTAAGAGCTTCCAAATAAAATATTTGTCCCTTGTTCTTCCTTCCTACCCTTGTTTCTCTTGATAGGTATTTGCACATTTATGAAATGTAGAAATTAGTAATTACTTGTGTTTGCTCATATTTAGTAGTAATCAAGTGTATTTTCTATATAAATTATGTTGCCTTTTAAAAATTTCATATCCAATCATGAAGCCAGGGATATAATTTTATGGGAATATCAATTTTTTCATTCATCTTTTTTATTGGACCGCATTTCTCTCATTTTGATAAAACAACCCACTGGCAATGAATTTTAGTTTTTGCTTTTCATATGTAATTGGATTTAAAATTTACTCTTTATAATCAGATTCATTATGAGGGACTCGGTATGGCTCATAAATGCTTCAACAGAGCTTAATAGCTGTATTAGTAATTTCTTATCATTTGTTGAAGGGAGTATCATTAATAAACACTAGTGAGAACCATTCAGATTTTCATTTATTTTTATACCTCAAGTAAAACATACATTTTCAAGTTCCTAAGTCTACCTTTCAGCATGAAATCATTCTTGAGCCAATGAAAGAATTTAATTGGTGAATATAAAATATGTAAGAATTTGTTGAGAACTCATCCAAATATTCTGATGCAGAAATGGAATAAAATTCATTTGAAAGGAAATATCCCTGAATTTTGGTGTAGCATATTTGCTTTCATCATTTCCTAAGTTTTATCTACTTAAATAGATATGTGAGGAATCCTTGACTATCCTTCTCTTATGGGATGGATATTCAACAGGAAAGATTTCATTGCTTAAACTATGAAATACCTAGAATTATAAGCAGTATCTATTTGATGTCTATTTTTCTTTCTAATGTTATGATCAATACACAGTGTAATTGTGCTTTTTAAGATGATGATCAATATTTATATTCAACTTTATTTTACTAGGAGAACAAGAATTTGATTACTCTTCAGAATCGTAATTATATATGTATAATATAATATATATATAATTAAAAACATTTACAACTCACAATAGTGTCATGTTAACTTCCAAATTAATATCATAAGTCATGAGAGGAATCATTATTTCCAAAGGGATTTTAAAATATATTAAGAATGTCATAAAATATTATGCCATTTCGATGTCTCAGAGAACCATAAAATTCATTTTTCTGTATAAATGTAATATTGGCTTTATGAGGTTTCCTTCATACAATGCTGACTTTAGGCCATCCTTAGTTCATATAATTTGGGTCATATGAACTAAAAAGGAGTTCACAATATTCAGTGGGCTGCCTACAAAGACAACTATAATAACACTTCTTTTTTTTACCCCTAAATTGCACATTCTGAATCCTACACATGCTCTTTTTGGAAGATGTCTAATAGTTAAGGATCGGCTATTTTCTAACACTACTAAATTTGAATTTATGTTTATTTTTGAAATTCTGCATCCATTTATATCTATGCACTCATTTAGTGGACATGTTTTGAACATGTATGTTACATAGTAAGAATACATTTGTGACCAAGGTAGGAATGTTCTCTGTCTTCACAGAACTTATACT
Source organism: Dasypus novemcinctus (assembly GCF_030445035.2). NCBI lineage: Eukaryota > Metazoa > Chordata > Mammalia > Cingulata > Dasypodidae > Dasypus > Dasypus novemcinctus. Next base: position 60,287,200 of record NC_080684.1, read on the forward strand.
CTAGAGAGGAAGACAGATAAGTGTCAAATAATTAAATATACATTACAATTGCAGTAAGTTCAAGAGAAGAACAAATGTAACAAATCATATCTAAGAGCAGGACCTGAACTGATGGATGGGTGGTCAAAGAAAGCATTCCTGAGGAAGAATATCTTTAGTTGGAGACTGGAAGAAAAGAGAAGAGGTTAGTGCACTTCAGGCAGAGGGAGGAGGCATGCATGAAATCTTTGTATGCAGGGCTTATTTGCGTATAGTAAAGAGAAAATATAATCCTTAAAGTATACTTAAGTCATTCATCATTAAGTTGATCTTTGTGAACATATGGTTATATCATTCAGGGTTCAACCAAATGAGCAGAGCAAGTAGGATATAGATAAAGAAATGTATTATAAGGAATTGGCTTACATGATTTGGACATGCTAAGCAAGTCCAAACTCCACTGGAATGGCTTTCAGGAAGGGCAGACTAGCATTCTTGGGAAGAAGTGAAAGTGTCAGTCAATAGGTGAAATTTCTTCTTCCTTGGAGAAGCTTCATTCTACTCTTAAAACCTTTCAACTGACTGAATCATGCTCATTCATATTATCGAGGATATTTTCCCTTACTTAAATCAACAGGTTATGGACTTTAATCACATCTACAAAATGCCTTCACAGCAACATATAGATTAGAATTTGATTGACTAATTGAGGACTGAATCCTAGCCAAATTGACCCACAAAATTGAATCACAATACAATATGTATTTGTCCAACTTGCACCTTTAAATGGCCTTTTTAAGGAAACTTCCACTTCTTATTTTGATAAAAATGTTCTACGCAGACCACCTCCCTCTCAAATTCTCCCTATAATGACTTTCAGGTGTCAGAAGGCAGCAATTCTGGAATGCTGTCTTACACAGTCTTGGGTGTCATGCCTCTGCTGTATGGGACCTGGGTGTGCACTAGCTGCTGGAGATTACTGTCCCTGATCTGTCATGCCCCTCTATCCTATACTTGAACCTGGTCAGTGCCTTTCTGGCTTTCCCTCAGCAGTCAGCTTTATCCTACATTTGTTCCCCTGACCTGGAGAGTTCTCCAGTCCCTCCTTCAACATGGAACTCAATGGCAAGACCACTTCCTCTCAATGCAGCATCCATTTCACATGGGAAATAGCTTTGAAAGTTTAACTTTAAGGCCACCCTCTGCCCAACAGGACTGTACCACCTTGGTATGGCTGCTTCCCAGCTCAACAAAGAGTAGCCTGCCTGGTGATGACCTCCCCTGGCCTCCTTCAGGCAGAAGATACCCTGTCCTTAGTGCTCATTTTACATAGCCATCATGCATGTCTTAGGTTCGTTTTTATTTTTATTTTTTCATACGACAGCCTCTCAAGGTCAGAAAGCAATGGGACTTTTTTTTTCCTTTTGCAGAACTTATCTCTGTAGCCTGCAAGCCTAACCCTTTAATGTCTTTTGAAAGACACAGTTTCAGTATTGATTGCATTGTCCTTCATTGGCTATGAATTAAGGAGAAAATATTTTTATTTTTTGCACGGCTGGTAATCTGTTTTTCAGGGAAAGTTAAGGGCATGCTGTTAGGTGTAGAGCAAGGAGTGTATTCCGAAAGCTTTGCTTAGAGCCCTGAATTTCATTGTCAAATCTAGATAATTGAATTTTTAAAATTATTATTTTTAAATTTATTTATCGCCCCACCCCTGCCCGCCCTTGCAGCTTGCTTCCTGTCTGCTTTCTGTGTCCATTCACTGCACGTTCATTTGTGTCTGCTTGTCTCCCTTTGCTGTGTCATCTTGCTGTGCCAGCTCTCCGTGGGCATGGGCCGTTAGCTTGCCCTCACAAGGAGGCCCCGGGATGCGAATCCAGGGCCTCCCATTTGGTAGACGGGAGCCTAATCGATTGAGCCACAGCTGCTTCCCGATAACTGAATTTTAAAAATGTCTAAAATGCACAAATGAAATCTTCTACCAGTGGTGCTGTGCTGATAAGTTTCTGATCATTGTATTTTCAAAACCCACCTCCAAATTTCAGAGGCACTTTTAGCAGGAGTTACTGAAGAGAGGGACTTGAGGCCAAAGAGTAAATTCATTTACTCAACAAATATTTCTGTGAAATCTGATCCTTAGTTTATATAATTGACTAGCCATTACAGATGTTTTTTTGCTTGAAGAAGGTAAAGTAGATAGATAGACTGGAGAAAGGAAAGAATTTCCCCTATTTTGTGGTCTGAAAGCAGAGATGGGGCCAGCTACATGATGTGCTTAGAAGGGCTCCCATGCTGAATTGAATGTTCTGCTGTCACTGTTATGAAATTCTTAATGACTCTTGAATGGGCCCTTACATTTTTATTTTGCACTGGGCCCTGCAAATTATAGAACTGGTTCTGAGCAGTGGACTTGGCTTCCAATCGTGGCTTCACTAGGTAGCTCTTTGGCAAGTCAATTAAAATCCCTAAACCCCCTTTCATCTGCAAAATGGGTGTGTAATAGTGCCTATATAGGACTATTGAGAAGTTAAAATGAAATGTGCAAGTGGAGTAATTAGTACAGTGCTTGGAAAATACCAAGCATGCAGCAAAACTTGGCAGCTGCTGCCGCTATTACGTAAATGAATGTGTTTAGAAGCCAAACATTTTTTTTTTAGGCCTGAACAATTTGTTAATGTGGTAAATAAATTTTCATTGTACTGAAATAAAAACAATATAAAGTCATTTTAAAAATTCCAAGGTATTGCCCTAAGTCTGCCAACCTCTTTATTTTACTATTCACTGGTTAGTTTTCTTATAATAAGTGGGCGGGTTTTCTTTTTTCACAAAATTAAATTACATTTGGGATATTTTTTTCGTACAACTTTAAGATTGTTAAATAACATGATTTTCTAAAGGAGAGGTAACAGGTTATGATAGTAGACCTCATTGGCAGTTTATCTTCTATTTTAAGTAATTAATATTTGATCTAGATTTGTAAATTAATTTATGATGTTAAATGCCCATGAACTTTGATACATAAAATAGACAATAAACATAACAGAATAATGTTATATTTTTAAAATGTGTAAGCCCCAACCTTATTTGATAAAGGAATAGAGGCAGAATACTTATCCATCCAGCATCGACAGGGGAATGGATAAGTGAGCTTTTCTTGTAATTGAAGTTTGATCATTTAAATATGTAATGTTAACTTGGACATATTTTTTATGGAAATTGTTTCCATGGAAATTTTAAGTATTGCTAGCATCTGACTCAGAAAATAGAATGTACTAAGCATTATTTAGCCCTTTATTGATGATTTAAGTTCATCACTATTAACATCACACATTTAATATGGTTTTTCCTTTGGAGACTAAAAAGAGACAGAAGAATTCTCTGCTTCTTTCAAGGAATTCCCCCAAGCCCATGCAGAATTCTATTGAGTACTCATTTGTCTCATTACTTGGCACAAGTTCTGTTTTCTAATGACCCTTTTATTGATATTGCAGGGTCTGTTTCTGCCGCTTCATCATTTTTCATATTTTTGATTCTCTTTATATGGCTAGAATTATGAGGTCTATAAAAACTCAGGAGGAGTGCCGCAGCCATTTTATTTTACCATGTGGTACCCTAAGTGGTTGAGAAATTTAGTCCTGCAAAGATCAGAAAGAAGGACAGAAAGGAAGAAGAGAAAAGATAAAGAGAGTGTGCCCAGGTTCTTGACAGCTTTCTAGTTTCTGTTTCTAGAGCTTTGTGAGGTCCTACTTCTTTTGAGAGTCTATAAGTACCCCATTATCTTTTACATAATTCCAAACCTTTAAAACAATTCTAGCTTGAACTGGCATTCTTTTATTTGTGGACAGAAGTATCTTAAATATGACTATGTCTGTATTACGCCTCTAAGAAGTTACCGTTCATTGTTAACTCTGGATCTTTTACTTTGGTTTTAACTGAAATTCAGCACTTTGTGTTTAGCTCTGTTAAACTGCAATAATGATAACTTGATACATTTGAATATTGTAATAGTTCACAAAAGAGATGCTTAGTACTTCTACTGGCCTAGTAGAGGCTAACAGAGATGATGGGGAAATTAAGAAGGACAAGATAATATTAAGAGGAAGACTTGGCATTAATTGGACATGAGGAGATGAATGAGAGTTTGAATTGTAGGAGAATTTATAAGTGAATGGTTAGAAATTGATGACATTTATCATAAGAGGCATAGAAGATAGTAGAATGTAAGATGAGTTCTATTCTGAGTTCAAACTGAATTTTCTTTATTTATAAGCGGGGAAATCTGGAGTTCAGGAGAGAGGAAATGGGTACCCTAAATAATGACCCCTAAATAGGTACACATCCTAATCCTAAGGACCTGTGAATGTTATCTTATATGGAAAAAGGGATTTTGCAGATATGATTAAATTACGGACCTTGTAATAAGAGATTATCCTGGATTAACCAGGTGGGCTCAGTGTAATCACAGTGGTACTTATAAAAGGGATTCAGGAGGAGTTAGAACAGAGGAAACTTCATTATAATGGTGGAAGGAAAGATTTGAGTGAAGCGCTTTAGAAAATGAAGGGAAGGGCCACAGTCAAGGAATATGGCAGCCATTAGCAGCTGAAGAGACAAGGAAATGGATTATCCCATAGAGCCCTCAGACTGAAACAAACCTGTCTACACCTTGACTTCAGCCCAGTGGAACTAATTTCAGACTTCTGATATTCAGAATTGTAAAATAATAAATATGTGTTGTTTTAACTAAATTTCTGGTGATTTGTTATAACAGCAATAGAAAATTGATGCAGGAATATTGAATTAGAGAGGTACCTATTTTGAAATGGTAGTTCACTCCAGAGTGGTGAGACAGTCTGCTCAGCAGAGATATGTAGTGTAAAAAGAGAAGGTTAGAGATGGAGCTCTGTGGAACACCTACCTGAAAGAAGATGAAGCACTGAGAAGATCGAGAAGACAGAACCTGAAAAGTATGAAATAAGTAGCTTAAGGTGGTATCAGAGAAACTAATGGATAGATTTGAGAAGGAAAGAGTTGCCAACAGTGTGAAATGACACAGAAATTCGAAGAGAAGGTACAGGAGAAACTGATGGAGGGAGAGGAGAAATAACAGGATCCAGAGTTCCAGCATCTGAATTAGCTTCTGATAAAAGTTCCTGATAGATTTGGCAAGGGGGGGATAGGGAAGATGTCCTCCTTTTCCAACCCAAAATGATATTTCCTTCTAGGAAGAAGGGATACTTATTAGAATAACACTCTTTGCTTCTTTCTATATTCTTACCAGTTCCTCCCTCATGGGTAGAAGGAGTCATTACCTACTTAATTTATGAATATGGGAAGACAAAAAAAAAAAACCTGGGTGGTCATAGCCCAGTCTTTCTCTTTCCTTCCTGTTGGGAATTCTCCTATATTTTTCCATTACTGTTGTGGCTGGATTGGTAAGAATGCCTAATTTTGGCTTCATATAGGAGACAATGGAAACAGCTGGGTAAAGTGATGAGTAGATTAGGACCTGAAGGGAGAGCACATGTGGACACCCATAAAGAGTGTTGATTAGCCTTTTTCATCAAGCAGAGGCAAGAATTTTTTTAGAACACTTTTCTTTCACCAGAATTGACAATGATTATGAGATCAGATAAATTTTTTTCTGAGTCACATTCTTCATTAAATCTGTAGCCCTTGGATTATATCCGTCTTTTCTTTTTCACTTTTTCTAAAGTCATTGGTTATATCTAAATACACCTAGTATTTTTCCCTTTAATGTTAGTATCTCTATGATGGCTTGGTCACTGTCTTCCATGAGCTCTTTATGCGATATATCTTTCAATTTTAGAAAGTTTTCAGAGCAGTGGGTCCTCAGCTTACTGTATCTCCCATCTGAGCAATGAAATTAAAAGCCTAGTAAATAATAACATCCGATTTAGTAAATGTGGTTTGGATACCTGTTAGGTGCAAGGGAGGTAGGTAACAGTTATTTATGTTGATAATGCCAATTCTGTCCCAGGAAGCTTTTGGCATTCCTTTTGTGTTTGGAAAAAAGAGTACTAAAGCTTAAGGACAGTAGTTGCCATGTGTTTTTCAATAAGGCAAAGGCTTATTTTACTACAGAAAGTGCTGAGCTTTTAAAAATTTCATTCAAAAGATATTCTCACCTGGTTTTAAATGCCTACATGTGGAAGGAATTTGCAGAGAGACAATGAGACAGTAAGAGCAATGTAACATGTTAAATAACCAACTTTTTTTCCTAGATAGTTTTCTGGCCAAAGCTTTCTATTTGGCTAGATTTTCCCCCATTTTTTTTGTGACATAATTTTAAACAGTTAAATTAACAGATCTTAAGTCTATAGTTTGCTGAATTTTGATAAATATGTATGCTCATGTAACCAACACCCCTGTCTGGACCTAAAATTATCTTTCCAATCTATTCCACTCTCTCCCAGAGGCAACCAGTGTTTTCGTTTCAATCCTTATAGAATGTTTTTGTTTATTCTTGAACATTGCAACAATGGGTTGTAGAGTAAGTATGTTTTTATGTCTGGTCTCTTCTATTAAGCATGTTTTTGAAATCCATCCATTTACTGTGCATCAGTAGTTCTTTGTTTTTATTGATGACTAGTATTGCATTGTTTGGACATGTCGCAGCTGTATATCCCTTCTGTTGACGGGCATTAGGGTTATTTCCAGTTTTAGTTTCTCATGAATACAGTTGCCATGAATATATGTTCTAATATTTTGCGGGGCATGTATTTTTACTTCTTTGGAGCAAATATCTTGGAGTGTAATTAATGAATCATAAGATCAATATGTATAATTTAAAAAGAAACTTCTAAACTATTTTCCATAGCTGTTGAACAATTTTACACTTCCACCAGCAAATTCTGTGTGATCTCATTGCTCTGCATCCTTGCTAACATTTGATGCTTTTTTCAGGTTCATTTGTTTTTTCCCCCCAATTTTGGGCCATTCTAATGGTAAAGTGGGATCTCTTAGTCGTTTTAAATTGCATCTCTCTGACAGCTATATTGAGTTTGTATTCATGTGTTTATGGGCATTCACACATATTTTTTTGTGAAATGTCTGTCCAAGTTTTAGACCATATGTAACTAATATATTTTTTGTTTTTGTTATTATTTAGAAGTTTTTAAAATACGTTTTGGATACATGAATATGATATACATTGCAAATATTTTTCATTTTGTGGTTTGCCTTTTTAAATTTTCTTAATGGTGTCTTTGGAGGAACAGAGGTTTTAAATTTTGATGACGTTAGGTTTATGTAATTTTTATTTTATGATTAGTCTTTTTTGCATTCTATCCATGAAGTCTTGTCCTAAATGGTCATAATGATGTTTTCCCATATTTCCTTCTATAACCTTTATAGTTTATCTTTTACATTTAGGTCTGTGTTCCATCTTAAATTAATTTTTGCATATGGCTTAAGAGATAAATCAAGGTTCATTTTTTTCTATACATATATCTAGTTAATCCAGCACAATTTTTTTGTTCCCCTTTAATTCCATTGGCACTTTTGTCAAAAATCATTTGGGTCATTGTCCTCATTACAGCACCACATTGTTACAGTTAAGTCTTAAAATCAGTTACTGTTCTCAATTTAATTATTCCTTTTCAAGGTTTCCAAGCTGGAACTTTTAATTGTAGTTAATTTGAACTCATATCAAGTCTATTATTTTTAAGTTCTCCTTGAAAAAATGACTTTTGTGAATGGATTACTAAAGAAGTCAAACACATGAATATGTATATATTTTTAACTGTGCTTCCTAAAAGCAAGGTGTGACTTGCCATAAAATTTGTAAAGCATCTTAGAGCAATTCTTTTGTGCAGTGGAACAGGTTTCCTGTCATGTGTGCCATCTATTGATTGATGTTTCCAATTGCATTGTCTGATGGTACATTCTGACTTACTTTCTTTGTTCATTTAGTGTCTTCTATGTCAGGTTCCTCAGATACTCCTTTTAATACACACACACACACATACCACACCACATTTATTCTTTGTTTCTTATTCATTTTTATCCTTCCTACTCAATTACCAAGATTCATTTATATCTTTGTTTCTTATTCATTTTTATCCTTCCTACTCAATTACCAAGTTTAACATTTTTCCCTTCCCAAGAGCCTTTTGGAACAGCCCCAAAGATTTGGATCTCCACTTGAGTAAGCCTCAGAGAACTGTAAGAGTGGCTTTTTGTCAGGTCATTGCCAATCCATTTCAAACCTCATTAGTAAGATAATTAGGTTCAGCGTTTGTTAAACTACTCTGTGTAGTCTCTAAGCCTAATGGGAAGTAGGATCCATTAGCAACTTTTAAATTTGTTTTTATATATAATTAATAAATAGAAAAACTCAAATATACTGAGTACATTTCACCTCTCTTATACTCTCACCACTTAGACGGCTTGAGAAATTCGAGGAAACTTTGAAAATATTTACTGTAAGCATGGACTATTACTACTAGCGTGGTGTGTCTTTTCAGCATTGCCAACTAAACAGAAATGTCTAGTTTTTGAAAGTATATGTTTAATTGAATAGGAATTGATTGATTCTACTGTCTATATATAGAATCCTCTTTCACAGTTATTTCTGATTCTAAGAATCCTGATGTATGGATACTAAGAGTCCAGCCAAAGTGATTATTAGGTTTTTGTTTTGTTTTCATTAAAATCAGACTTTTATTCTAATGTTGTTCTTTCAGTTTGGCTCTTTTTAGTAAATTGTTTTATACCTTCTCTGTATAAGTGATATTTGAGCTAACAGACTTTGATTTGTGAGAACATTTTAATTCTCAAAATCAATGATGGATATGTCCATGCACACAGCATCCGAGATGCTAAATATTTTGCATGTTTTATTTCATTTTATTGTTATCCCCATTATCAGATGAGAAAACTGAGCTAAACTGGCTAAGGTAACTTATCCCAGATGATTAGTACATAGTAAGGGAGGCCAGGATTTTAACAAGGTCCATCTGATTTCTCTGTCAGTAATTTACCCTCTTAAAAACCGCTTTCCATATATACACTCTGATAAAGTTTTCAAATCATGATTCTTCTTTTGTGATTAAGATTTATGTTGTAATATGTGAACATAGAATTTAGGGGGGAAAAGAAAAACTAAGGGTAAGTGCATGTGTATGATGCAATGCTGCCTCTCTGTGGGTTCTTTTTTCCATAACATTCTTTGCAGCTTTACTATCCCATTCACCTCTGTGCATCTCATATTAACTTTATCAATATCATATATTGATACTTTATCAGTATTAATATATATACATTTTGGTCAAAAACTTTTAAAAAATTGATTTTTCTACTAGTATTTTCAAATGTCTTATCTAACTCTGGTCAATCCTGTTTTCTGCTTCTTCCATACCTCCAGGGTAGAAAAATGTGAGCAGCTAATGTGCAGTGTTCCATGTTTTGTTTTGTTTTGTTTTGTTTTGTTTTGTTTTGTTTTGTTTCTAACAGACAATTACAAATTACAAAACAGAAAGAAGAGGCCTGGCGCATTTTATTATCATAGACCCAATACTTGATTTTTATTATGGATACGTTATTTGGACATACTGGTCATTATTTCTATTTTTACATATGTGTGTTTGAAAGGACATATGGAAAAAAGCTGTGTCAGAGCCCATATTCATAAGTGAGCCCTTCAGTGTGCACTTTCTCCTTCCACTCTTGGGGCCATCCAAATTCATTTCTGAGAATCCAAGCTCTAAGAACACCTCAAATGCCTGAATCTGTGAACAATCTGGAGTTTGGAAATGAACAAAGGAAATGCCTGGTTTTAATGGAAAAGACTTAATTAATCAAGCTTATATCTGCCAGTGTTATAAATGGATTATTTAGTTGCTAAGTATAAGGCCAAATTTGAACAAAACAAAAGCATATGGAAACATTCTAGCACAGGGAAAAGAAAAATATACCAGAGAACTTGCATTCTTAGACTCCACCACTGAACGGTATTGTGACCTTTAGATAGGTTTCTTAAACTCTCTGTACCAAAGAGATGGCTAAAGCCTTTCTTGATTATATGCTAGTTGAGGATCAGGACAGAATCTTATATATTGTCTTACTGACTGATAACTTTTAAATAAAACACTGCATATATATAGGATTCTCAACATTTTTTACTATCTCCCCACATATTTTTCTGAACTCTGTTCTCTAATTCAAATTCATTTCCATCATATCTTAAAAAAAGACAAAATTTTCAGCATTTGTAAATATTGATTTTACATAAAGTTGTGTCACTTTCTAAAATGTATCCAATGGAATATAAATACTATAGCTAAGTGAAATGCACTGGTTTCCTTTTGAAAAGTGTGTGTAAAAGCTCAATTTTAACAGTTGGAAATATTTAATTGTTTTCCTCTTGAAATTTTCCTTCCATTGAATTTTACCCACACAATTTTATCCCAATGTTTAAAAAACACACACTTGAAAGACTTTTATTGATCACACTTTTATGTTTTTATAAAAATGTATATCTAGCACAAAGTACTTTGTGTTAATTTGTTCTTCTGGATTATATAATAATACACTTACTATCAGTATTCCAAAATGCAAAACAGCATAAATATAGTCCCATTTTTTATCTTTGCTTAAAAATTCATTCAAAACACATCTCTTAGTGAGATGACGAGATAGTAGGAGTTGTGTTTGATCAAGAAGCTTACAAACGCTTCCTCAGGAAAACTGTTCCTGATCTCCTAGATAAGGTTATGTCTGCTCACTATATGCACTCATGGCATCTTGCACTACTGCTTTCTTAATATTTTTATTACTTTTTTTGTGCCTTCTTTCCCCACTAGACCACAGGTGCCAAAATGATAAGGCCCTTGTCTATCTTGCTCACTCTTTTATCTCCAAGGTCTAATAGGGGGACAAGGTAATAGTAGAGGCACTGAATATTTGTTCAGTTGATTTTTATTGAGGAATCAGTAAGTGAAGGAGAAAGAGCTGACGTAAGCATGACTAGGAGAGTAGAGTATTGGGAAAAAAAGAGGTCAAATAATGCAGTATTGTTACAAGAAAATAATTTTTGCAATTGCTTTTGGTGTTGGATATGTCATTTGTGACTTTGGAGAATGAAGATTGTGTAGAATAGAGTTATTGGAATTCAGATTTTGGAGGTGATTAAGGACTAGGTAAAGAAGGAGAGGAAAAGAGAAATTAAATAGGATGGAAAAATTTGGGAGTAGAGTTAAGAGTAGCTGCTCTCAGAATGTGGTATATAATAAAAGATGGAATGAAAGGATAACTGGGAAATGGTAAGAAGCCAACCAAAATTGCCAAGTTTGAGTTAGTGGTGGGCCAAATTTATATGGTTCCAAAACTTTTTCAGAAAGGGTTCAGCTGAAACCATCAAAATAGAAAGTAGATAATGGGAATAATCCAGAATTTAGGGTGCACTAGCAGAGGGTTAAGTTGGTAATGGAGTTGAAAGCATTATTAAAGACCTCATTCACAGAACTGAATATGGAAGATCTCTACACACTTGGCAGATTATTAAGAAGTGTAAAAAAAATTAAAATTTCCTGCTGAAACTGCTGTTTCTTTCCCAAAGCAAAATATGTTATTCTCTTGTCTTGAACATCTGCTGTCAGGGAAAAAAACTCAGAAAGCTCAGCATTACATATCAATATCCAAGTAAAACTAGTGCTAAAATCACTGAGTGAATCAAGATGAGCTCATACAAGATTCCATTTTTAGAACACATCGTGTCCTATACCGATGGTTGAAGTGCAATAATAATTATAAAGTTAAAAAATCCACCTTTTTTGATGTTGCACACAATCTAGTCTGAGATGTAAATTCAGTACAAGAGAGTCCAAATTCCTCCAAGCAGTGGCTTAGGTGTTGGCTGTTTCAGGAAGGTGGGTTAAGATGTCTGTGAACTGAGAACTTTTAACAGACGAGCAGATGGTGGTTACCTTAGCAACTGTAGCAATGCACTATACTTAGATGTTTTTCTCTGAGAGCTGATTGTAGAAACACTATCTTAGTGTTCAGATATAGTAAAAAGGGAAATGAAAAGGAACCTAGACAGAGGTAAAGATTTATCATAAAGGTGTGTTTCCAAAATGACCTTTATGAAAGTGGAATTTCATTTTTAGCTATTTTTATGTGAGACACTGATTAAAATGGGAAGTCAACATTTTTAGTAAATGCATATTTTTCCTACTACAATTTTATGATAAAATTGAATATCTAAATGTGCCCAGAAATCATTTTAGTTTTGGACTAATTTTTATTACCAAGTCAACAATTAGATTTTAGATTGTTAAAGTTACTTGTGATCCCCATCTCCAGGTGGGGTGATCATCTCAAAAAGAAATGTGATCATAAGTAGTTTTTTTTTTCTATTTGTCTTTCTGAGAAGAAATTGAAGCATTCAGCTTTTCTCTTCTCTTAGATTAGTAGTTCTTACACTTTAGCATTTATTAAAATTCAATTCTCAGGAGCATTCCACATCAGAATAATGTATGGTACTCGATAAAGGACTGATTCTCAGGTCCTTTCCTCAGTCATTCCAATTCAGTAGGGCTGGACACTTTTCTCGGGATCACAAGTTCTTCTGATGCAGGTGGTTTCTAGACCACACTTGAGAAACAAACTGTCTCAGCTTGATGCCCTAGGGAAGGCTTGGGTTACCTTGACAAATGAGAGATGCCAAAAAAGGCAGATAAATTTACTGTTGATAATGTGAGGCTTGGAACATAAAAAAAAAAGCACCATTAAAATTTTTCTGGAAAATGCATTTAGAAAGGATAATTTTCAGCTGCCATTACTAACAAAGTAATTAAAATGCAATGTATCACTTGAGGTATTTTGTACTATGTATTCTAATATAAATACATTTTAAATTCCTAAAATTTACAGTTTTATTTCTTTCCACTGTCAAAGACACTCTTATCTCACCTCTTCTTTATATAGATCTATTTGGTGGAATGGAAAGAGTTTGGGTTTTGCAGCCAGAGTTTGGGGGTTGCAGCCAGATAACTGAGATTGAGTTCTAAATCTCAGCTCTGTCATATAATAGAAGGATGTTAAGCAAGTGAGCCTCAGTTTTCTCCTCTGTTAAAATAAGGATTAAGGTAACTAGAACCTTGGATGGTTGTGAATAATAAAATGTATATGTGGCATATAGCATAATATTCACTCAAATATTGATTTATTTTTCCTTATATAAAAAGAACATTTATCCAGTGTTAAATTTTTTATGAGAGTATGATTCTGTAGTTCAGATTGCTAAAAATAAAACCAACGTCTTAAACCATATCTAAAGCTTAACAATAAATTTTGTCCTAAATTTATTTTTTTATATTTTTATTATATCATTTTCCTTACATAAATCTTCCAATTTTAAGCCAAGTTAGATAACATACCTTTAAACTAATATAATTATTGAAAGAAATAAAGGTTCTGGGTGAAATAATGACAGAAAAAAATGAATCATATTTGTCTTAGAGACAAGGAAATAAAATTTAAGGAAACTAAGGTATGTTCTATCTGTTATTTGCTTTCCCATCACCTGCAGCAGGAAATGTCATGGTATATAATTGGAGTGAGTATTTATTCAAGACTTAGTAAATGAAAAATTATCTTAAATGGAAACCTAAATTTATACTAGAGTCAAAAGTTGTTTATTGTTATGGATGTACTAACAGAAAGCAAATAACCACATATAGTGCTGATAAGCATTATATGAGTAAACATCTTTCCTATCATGTCTTTTTAAAAATTCTAGAATATTTAATATAGCACTTAAAGTACAAAATTACGATTTGGAAGTAAAAACAAAACAATAGCAAAGGAAACCAAATAATTAGAAAACATAATATGGGGCAGCAGGTGACAGATTTGATCAGAAGGGATTTGATCATTCTGGGGAAAGTTCTTTTAGATCCATTAACAACTCAATTATTGTCATGAGCCACAGCTTTGCAATTCAATTAGTGTATAACATTCCTTCTTAAAAGGCATCCTTTATTTCTGCCTAATATATTTGAAACTGCATCTTTAATTATTAAGGTGTCACATTGGCAATTCATATAGTAGTATCTGGCATCATCACTACAGAGTGTTGAATATGGCTACTTCTCATACAATAATATAAAATCGAGTGTTTAGGTCACCATTGTGAAAGTAGAAGTGATTCTTCAAAAGAAATGGCATCTCATAATTTTAATTAACAATCTTGTGATGCCTATGATTTATCTTTTTAAAATTTTTCTGCTATCAAATTCTTATATCAAAGTAATGAAAGCAATGGTTTAGAAAATTGTGACTTATGACAATACAGGATAGCAAGTAATCATTATTACAGTTATTCATTCTTATGCCTCTATGAATGTTAAAGAATGAAATGAACATAACATAGTATTGTCAGATGGGAATAATACAATTTGATTTGATTAAGCAGGCATTAATGACAAAGACACTTTTTGCCCAAAGTAATTTTCCCTTTTTGAATTTTCATATAATGTACCTTTATTAAAGTAAATTTTATTATTGTTTCCATTTTTGACATTGCTCAAAAATCTTATACTAGATATTCTGTGAGATTGGTGTCATTATCACTTCCGTATGAAATAATTAAGGCTCAGAAAAGTAACTTATTCAATATCATTAAACTAGTAAATGGAGAATCTGGGATTTGAACTATGATATGTCAGAGTCCAAAGCATAATTTTTCTATGTCAAGTGTGTGTGTACATATGTATTCTTTCTTATTAAACTCTAAGCTCAGGGAGAATAGAGGCCATACCTTTTTGAAGAATCCTTTAGTTTACCTTTAGCAATTACCCAGGATCTACTTAGTATTTATATAAGGTTCCTTCTGGTGATTCTAGTATACAACCAAATTTGGAAATTCCTATGTCCTAGATTGTGTCTTAGTATATTTTGGATTATACAGATGAGAGACAAGAATAATGAATACCGAGAGTATTAACTATGAAATTTATCTATTTATACAGTAAGCATATTGTGTTACATAGGTATACAGAGATCATATTTTAATTCTAAATAAGGAATACATAATGAAGTATTTATATTTATGGTTTTAATATGTAAGGATTTATTTTATAATTGATATTGTTTTAAAAGAGAAAGAGACTAGGATTCAAATAACTTCAGTTAAAGGTGTTGCTCTACCATTTAGTAGTTTTATGGCAATTAAATAATTTTCTCTCTAGATCTTATTGTGGTTTGAAGCTATGTATCCCAGAAAAACATGTACTTAAGCTTAATCCATTCCTGTGGGTGTGAACCCTTTGTTAATAGGACCTTTTGACGAGGTTACTTCAGTTAAGGTGTGGCCCAACTCAGGATGTGTATTAATTTTATTACTAGAATTCTTATAAGCAGAATGAAATTCAGACAGAAGAGAAAACCACAGAGGGAGCAACCAGTAGATGAATGTCAGTGGGACCCAAAAGAGAAACAAGAGGCCAGGAGATGCCACCATGTACATTGCCATGCGACAGAGGAATCAAGGACCTAGAATCACCAGCAGCCAGTCCCGGAATACCAGTGTTCAGGAAGAAATCATTGCCTTTGATGATGCCCTGATTTAGACTTCTTCTAGCCTCAAAACTGTGAGCTAATAAATTCCCATTGTTTAAGTCAACCCATTGCATGGCATTTTCTTTAACATCAAGGCAATTAAAACACTGTGCTAATCTGTATTAGGGAACAATGTTAGCAACTTTATAGGAATGTGCTGAGGATCTAGTAAATTTGTCAAAATGTATTGAGTATGGGGTATTACACTCTTTTGAATCTAGCACTATGAACTACTCATGGTAGGGCCAAATACTCCTTGTCAACATCCAGCACAGGCATTAAGTGATGGATGATTCTTAGCTCATGTTAATGCTTAGAACAAAAATGTTCTTTAAGCAAATGTTATAGAAGTATAGTAATTATATTTCATTAGTTCTGTCAGATATTCATTTTTGTAGTTATTGAGTTCTGTTTGGTGCTAGAGAGATAATGGTAAGCAAAAAATATATAAAATTAAAAATAAAAGAATGACTCTGCCCTTATAGAGCTTAATAGTCTACTGAAAGAGAGATATTGATGAAAGAATCACAAACACACACACACACACATATATATATATATCCATGAGGGGTATGTGTGTGTATATCCCTATTTTCTAATACCTGCAACTGAATTTTTGATTGGATATCATCATAGCCCATCATCTCTACATTAGGGAAGGCCATTTAAAAATGCTATATATAGCCTTGAAGCAATAACCTGTCATGCCCAAAAACCTAGCATAACGCTGCATATCCAATTTCATTGTCTAGATCGTGTGTTGACAGATGAGAGCCTATGACTGCTAGGCTACCCTTAACATGACTGGTCTCTCCTTGAGCTATCTCCATTTTGCCTATCCCTTCTACATACTTAACGTCTAATACTTTGACCTTATTCCTATCACTCTTCCTGTCTTTGTCAAACTGATAACTCTCTGAACTAAGTGTGGTGTAGTATGAGGTTAAGGCTATGGACTTTGGAATTAGACCTGAGTTGTAAACACATATCCACCACTTACTATGTGACATATACTGGACATAAATTAGTATCTAATACACAAGGGTATTAAATTATATAATGTGTTCAGTAGAAAAGATTAATAAGGTCGTAACACATGTGAAGCACTTAGCCCATTTACTGGAATGCACCATACATTAAATAGAATCTTTTATCAAAATCTTCAGTTCATCAAATATGTTCCCCTACTTAAATGTAAGCCCTTTAAAGACCAGGTTTTGTCTCTCCTGTTGCTGATGTTTTTCCTGCACTTAAAACAATATATTCTTGTTATGTGGATGAGCTAATATAAAACAAACATTTTTATCAATATAAAAAATAAAAGGAAGAAACAACTCTGGCCCCTATTTCCTGGAAAAAGCCGCCTCCGCTCTAGATAATCTGTGCCTAGAGCCTTCTTAGGCATCATTTGTCCATAACCCCCCCCCCCCCGCCCCCATCCCCATATCCTGGTTTTGTTTTAAATTAAGTTTATGTAATGCTAATTAGATCTAACTGGTATATTGGGTTGAATACTCATGACCCCAACTCCCCAATTCTTGTTTACCTGGAACCTGTGACTGCAACAATATTTGGAAATAGGGGTTTTTGTGGATTTAATCAAGTTAAGGTGAGGTCATTGTGGATTAGGATGGGCCCTAAATGCAATATGTCTGTGTCCTTATAAGAAGAGGGAAATTTAGGCAAGGAGACACAGGCAAATTGCCATGTGACAAGAGAGACGGAGATTGGAGTGATGTGTGCATAAGCCAAGGAGTGCTAAGGTTTGCTGGCAACTACCAGAAGCTAGGAGAGAGACATAGAATAGATTATCCCTCATAGCCCAGGAACCAACCTAGCCAACTCCTTGACTTTGGACTTCTGGCATCCAGAACAGTGACACAATTAATGTCCCAGGGGGTGGTATTTTGTTAGGGCAACCCCAGGAAACTAACACAGAGGGTAAAGCCTATGTGTCATAGGTGATTGTCTGAACTGAGGGCTGATGTCATTTAGGGTATCACCTGGGATATAAGAACATGTTTTAGATTAGAAAAAGGAGAGCCCCAAATGGACTATGGGTGATGAGCCCCCTTTTTGGTCTTAACCATGTGATGTCAAAATGATTTGGGGACCTTTTGAGTGTCATAATGTGAGATAGCAGACTCCACATGGAGAAAGACTCAGATATAGGAACTAAGAGAAACAGGTTTCTGTGGAGTTGTGCTAGCCTTGGGTAAGGAATAATACATATAATAATAACAAAACTCATAAGTGCCAGAAACTGTCCTAGGAGTTTTACAAGCTACTCTACATCCTCGAAGTATCTTTTTTTTTAATAGGCCAAGACTTGTTTAAGTTTTGACAAAAGGCTATACTTTTTCTGGAGTGGGAGACTGAGGCAGCAGGGCACCAAGTTACACCAATCAACATTTTTTTTTTATGTGAAAACTAACCTAATCTTTGTTTTTTTTACATTTTATACTTTTTCTGGATGGAAAAAATGCAAAATGTGATTAATAATTTGTGAGTATTGTTTGTAAAGTATCATACACAAGACTACAAATATTCCTTCCAAAATATACTTCATATAAATTATAAGAAGGAAAAGAAAAGTGTAAAACTCTGTAAAATACCAGAAGGGAACTAGTAGCTCCTCCTTGGTTATAGATTTTGGCTCATGATGTTCCCTAATTATTTCTGTCTACTACCAGTTCAAAATATTAAGCTTACAGAACATTTCATTCTACTTCATCTTTGTTAATGGAATTGGAGACATTCTCTTCCTTGTATACTCCCTCTGGCAGCTGGGCTCTTGCTTTATTGGAGAACTGTGTTTCTCTGCTTTTAACACAGTTTCCTTCTCCCAGAAGAATCAGCACCTTGTGGTGTCTTCTGTAACTCTTCTGGATGCATAATTAATTCCCTCACCTCTTTTACCTTCCAGTCACTACTTTCTTCAGGCTTTCTTGAGCCTATTTCTTTTCCAGACCTCCCTGAGCCTTGATGCCTTATCCCAGTGTCATCGTCCACTCCCTTTTCCTTCACGCCATACCTGTCCTCAGGCTGGTCTTGGAGCATCTCTCTGAAGCTCAGGTCAAAATGGTTTCAATCAACCTACTAAGCCTAGTGGCTACCATAAGGGACACTGAAAGAACACAGTTTTAGATTTATTAAGTCTTAACCATAATCAAAAACAAGCTGCTTAATCTCTTTTGCTCAATTTCTCATCTGTGGAATGAAGATGGTAATTCTTTATGTATTTTATTGCCCCAAATCCTCTTTCCTCACATTAAACTTGCAGAAATCTCCCTTTCATTTCACATTTTCACTGTTTGAGACTGGCAGATACTCAATGTTTTATATTCTACTATGACTCATTCCCTTAACCATTCATGCATAAAATACATTTTCAGTGAGTGCCTATTATGTGGCAGATCCTAAATGAATAAAAAGATTAGTAAGATGTTTCTTCTTCCTTCATATGCTTACATTCTAGAATGAGAGAAGGAAAATTATATACAATTATATACAATTCCATGAGTTAGAAGCTAAAGTGTT
This sequence comes from Dasypus novemcinctus, assembly GCF_030445035.2. Taxonomy (NCBI): domain Eukaryota; kingdom Metazoa; phylum Chordata; class Mammalia; order Cingulata; family Dasypodidae; genus Dasypus; species Dasypus novemcinctus. The sequence goes on from NC_080684.1 coordinate 60,306,304, forward strand.
TTCTATGAGTTTGAGAAGAAAGAGGTGGGAACAAATAGCCTAGAATTCAGGGATTCTGAAAAGAGGTGACAACTGAACTGGTAGATGGGCAGAAATTATGAGTTAACATGCAGTGCGAGGATAGTCTCATTAGAGAAAACGGCATTTGTAAAAGGCACAGCATTTTGTAAGAACCTAGCAAGTTTTTAGAATGCTAGAAAATAATTGATAATAGTAGGTTTCTCTTGCAGGAAGGGGATGGAGGTAACACTATAAACATAAGAGGTCATGAGATTGGGAGTGACCCAGGATGTAGTGACTACAGGTGATAGGAGAAAAGGGGGATTCAGGTTTTTAGCTTAAACAGCTGAGTTCTTTCTTTACTTGCCTGTCATTCAGCTGCATGTTACTACCTCTGACCTTGTTAACATTCTTCTAGTCAAGAAAGTTTTAACACCTTGACTCACTTTTTTGGCTTTTTGAGAACCTGGGGTGTATATCTTTCTCTCAGTTACTTGTCTCCAAGTCATTTCTCCATTTATTTTTCTTTGACTTAACTATTCTTCTATTGTATCCTCTATTAATGGAAGAAGAATGACTGATACTCATAATGCAAATAGAGAATATAAATGGCACCAAATGGGAGCGGAGCAGGGGTGTAGGTAGAGAATAAAATTTTTAATATGTTAAATTTGGGGGTGGAGGTTTATGAAATATCTAACTGAATATGTCAACTAATTCGTTAAATGTAAAAGCCAAGATTTAATGAGAGATGCGGTGCATGGGGTGAAGCTATCAGTTTGTAGATTCAAAGTGGGAAAGCTGTTAGTTGAAGCTGTGGGAATAGGTGTGGTCATCAGAGAGTGCAGGAAGTGAGAGGATAGAATTAAAGACAAAACCCTCAAGATCACCAATATTTTAGGGGTGAGGATACAATTGAAGTATCCTTCTGAAGGCTGTGGACAACCATCTACCTTAATGTTTTGATTATTGACATTCAGGTACTAATTTCAGGACTCTATATACACTAGTAAATAATTATAAAATGAACCATCGATCAGCCCTACTTAACAGGGCTGGAATGACAGTTTCTGTTTCTTATTTTGTAGTGTTTATGCTAGCATGGTTCTGCACAATTTCTTCTAAGTGCTCCATGTGAGAATGTTTCATCTCTATGTAGTCAGGCTATTCTAATGTAAAAATAAACCTCACTATGTAATAATCAGGCATACTCTACATACATAATGCATTGTTAGTTTTAGAGGTTATGTTATAATTTTATTTAATAATTTTATCCATTTTTATTTGATAGATTCAACTGGCATGAGGCACAAAGAATTATTTGTTCTCAGCAGAGGAACCTTGCAAAATGTGAAGCAAAGGGAGGCCTGCGGGCTGTCAAGAGAGAAGACTGGCAGGCCTTGAACTCATATTTCTATCCTGGGTCTTTTTGCTTACACAAGGGGCAGCTATTTATGTGCAATTCTCAATGCCTTGAATGTCTCAACTGCCTGTGGATTCTGTGGTCTTCTACTGTGATGCCACCAGGAGATCGCTACACCCAAAATTTTAGCAGAGTAAAACAATCATAATTTTATTATGCCCATAGATTCTGTGATCAGGAATTTGGGCAGAGCACAGCAGGGATGTGCTAAAAAACGCTTGGGCCTCAAGTGAAAAGAATTAAAGGCAGGGGTTTATTTGAATGGCTGGGGACTGGAATCATATGGAGCAGCTTTGATTCATTATTCTCGTTTCTAGTACCTGGAATGGGGTGACTTGATGGTTCGGATAATCTAAGACTCAACCAAAGCACCTACATGTGGCTTCTATATGTGGCTCGGGTTTTATTACAGCTTGGTGGTCTTAAGGTAGCTGAATTTTTTACATGGTGGCTCAGGACACCAAGTGTGATTTTCCCAGTGAAAGAGGCAGAAGCTTTGTGGTTTTTATGACAAACTCTCTGAAATCACATAGTGCTACTTCAACAATATTCTATTAGTTGAAAGAGTCACAAGCCGGTACAAATTCAAGGGAAATGGGTAGAGTCCTCATCTCTAGATGGAATGAATGTCAAAACATTTTCAGTATGTTTTAAAATGGCCTGGGATGGTATGAGACCTCATGAAGTTCTACAGTGGCCATTTCTGTTTTGACACAAGCCTACAGGCCAGTTATTGGATATAAATGTTCTCATTATTTGAGTTGCTTTTCCTCTTCCTCTGAAATTCTGGGATTTTTCCTCTGTTTTTTTATATTAACTTAATGAGGTCAAGACTTTAATTCCCAAGTTATTGCTAAATTGTATTAAAACGATTGATTAATACTTTTGTGAAAATCGAAGCAAGGGTAAGAAGAGGGCAAAGTATGAATTTCAGGAAGAGTAGGAGTAACATATATAAAACTAATCCTTGAAATGAACTTGGAGTTGGAGGGGGCCAGGCACCATGAGCAAGCACCTTTTTAATAAAATGGAGATATCAATGCTAAGGAGGAGTGGGAGTAGGAATGGACGTGCTTGGGCAATTTGAAGGGAACCGTTAGGAGTTTTATAAGGAGAAAAATTAAAAATAGTTTTGTTGTGTGACTGTGTGTGTTTCTTTAGGACTTTTAAAAAAACAATCAAGACTTTTGAGAAGAAAGGAAAAAGACGGTTTTAATTTTTTTCCAGTCTTTATGATCTTTTCTCTTTTTTCTTTTCTGTTCTGTTTTGGTAGGTTTTTTTCTTTTCTCTTACTTAACTGGCTAGGATACTCATTGAAATGTCAAATAGAAATGATGAGAAGAGACATTCTTGTCCTATTCTTAATATTAGGTGACAAGTATTCAGTCTTCTATGATTAAGTATGATGTGAATTGTAGGTTTTTTAAAAATAAATTTCTTTTATCAGATTGAGGAAGTTTTCTCCTGTTCCTAATTAATTGAGACTTTTATTGTGAGTAGGTGATGAATTTTGTCACATGCTTTTCTTACATCTATCAAGATGATCATATGTTTTTCTTTCTTTATTTTGTTAGAGTAAATTGCATTGAGTTGTTTTTAAATGTTGAAGCAAAATTGCAACCTTGCATTACTATAATAAACACCACTTAGTCATAATATATTATATATTATCTTTTTATATTGCTGGACTTAATTTTCTTATACTTTAAGGAACTTTGCTTCAATAATGAAAAGGTTTATTGTCTGAAATTTTCTTTTCTCGTGCTTTTTGTTGCATATGCGATTACTATCTGGGTAGTGCTGGTCTCTTAAAATGTGTTGGGAGTATTACCTCCTTCCCCATTTCTGAAATGATTTGTGTAATGTTAATATTATTTCTTGCATATCACAAAGTTTGCTTTGTTATATTTTCATTATTCTTGAGTCCAAATTATTTTCTACCTTCCTTTGTGATTTCTTTTTCGGTCCATATGATTTTAAATAGTTTAATTTCCAAATGTGAGGGCTTTGCTAAATATGTCTTAATGCTATTAGTTTATAAAATTCAAGTATTTTGTGTCAGAGAAGATATTTTTTAAGATTTCAATTTTTTGAAAAATGTTAAGGCACATTTTATGACCTAGCATATGGTTTAGCTGATGAATGCTCTATGTATACCTGAAAATATATATTATTTATTCAGCATAGCATTCTGTAAGTATCAGTTTAAATCAAGTTAATTGATAATGTTCGTTCTTCTTATATCCTTATTAATTTTTCTAGTTGTTCGAACAATTACTGAGAGATTGGTATTGATATCTCCAAATGTGATTTTGAATTTATTGATTTCTCCCTTTAATTCTGTCAGTTTGCTTTTTGCATTTTGAAGTTCTGTCATTAGGTACTTACATATTTAGGACTTCTCTGTCTTCCCAATCAATTGACTCATTTATATTACAAAATGTCCTGGCAACCTTGATGATAGGTCCTGTCTTGAAGTTTACTTTGTCTGAGATTAATATAGCTATACATGCTTCCTAATGCTTACTACGTTTGTGATTTAACTTTGTTTTAACTCTCCACCTCTTTGTGCTTTTCTATTTTAAGTCTGTTTCTTGCAAAGAGTGTAATTGTGTCTTGCCTTTTTATTCTGCCAATTTTTCAATTTTTGCCCTTTGATTGGAGTGTTTAGTATATTTACACTTGTTATATTTATTCTTATAGCTGGAATTAAGTTTACCATCCTGCTATTAGTTTTCTACTTGCAACATATATTCTTCTCCCTCTGTTCTTTCATTCCTGCTTTCTTTCAGAGTTATCAATTTTTATTTTTGCTTACTACTTGACTATAATTCCTTTGTTGACCTTTTTTTTATAGCTTTCTGATTTTTTTAGTGGATGATCTAGTATATTCCTATCAAATTCTATTTACAGTTAATTTGTGTCATTCACATAAAGTGTATGAATGTTTCTAATTACCTCTGTTTTTTGTGCTATTGTTGTCATATATTTTCAATTCTATATACATTACAAAATCCAACATATAGTAACATTATTTTTGCTTTAAATAGACAATTGCATTTCAAATGAATTAATAGAAAATAGAATTTATATTTATTTACATATAAAAATTTTCATTGCCTCTATTCTTTCCTATTAATCTGATTCTCAAGCTTGTCTATCCTTCAGTCTGAAAAAACTCTTTTTACCATTTCTTGTGATGGAATGTTCTGCTGCTGACAAATTGCCTCCAATTTATTTTTCTGTATATGTCTTTATTTCACCCTAATTTCTTTTATTTTAACAACAGGTTCTTTAGGGTTTATGATACATACATAAACTATACTTTTTAACTTTATATTTTGATAAGTATTCATCAATTTATTCAGTCTTGTATCTAACACAACAATCTAAATATAGAACATTGCTTTATATCAAAGAGTTTCCTTATGCATATTCTATGTCAATTCCCATTCCTTGGCAACAACTGATCTGTTTTATGTTCCTAAAGTTAATTGTTATTCCACAATTTTATATAAATCAAGTACTACAATATATAAGAATGTATGTTTCTCTTTACTTAGCCTAAAATTTTTGAGATTCATCCACATTATTATTTATTTAGGGAGTCTGTTTGCTTTTATTGTTGTATAGATTTACCACAATTTATTTATACACTCATCTGTTGTGGCACATTTGAGCTGTTTCTAGTTTTTGGCTATTCTGAATAAAGCTTCTATGAGAATTTGCACACAGCCTGTTTTTTAGACATCTGTTTACATTTCTCTTACCAAGTACCTAGGAATAAACTTACTATTTCACAATTTATGTTTAAACTTTATAAGAAATTGTCAAAATTTCTCCAAAATTCTGCACTATTTTCCATTTCCACAAGCAAAGTCTGAGGGCTCAAGGTCCTGGAAGAATAAGTCCAGGTAGTATGGTTTGGGTCAGGTACCCATACCTTGGTCAGGAGAGAGTAGAATCTCTTTTTGACAAGTCCACAAAATTAATTTCAATGATAAGGCAGTAACTTTCTAGGGGAAAATAAGGTCCTATTAATAGAAGAATGACCAATGAGCAGATAAAAATGGTGACTCTCCTCAGCAACATCAGTCACTTATAAATTACAGATGTGGAAAGACTGTTGGGCCACTGGACTTGATTTTAATACTACACCTGAATTTGCCAGTTATCACTTCCTAGACCTGTATGTCACATTTGATTTCTCAACTATCATTTCTCTTATTTGTAAAGCTAGAGGAGTGAAATGGTAAGGTCACTGCCATCTTGAGTTTATGTGATTAATCTGAGCCGTAGCAGGTCAATTAAACATATATTGAATGAACAAATAATTAGATATGCAGTTAAAGGTCTTTGCTATTTTATTTTCATGCCTCTTGTTCACTGTCACTTTTAAATTGGTAAAGAACTTTCTTCTCTCTTAGTTTCAATAATATTTACAAGTATTAAAAAGCTTTACATTCATAAACATTCTTTTTGTGAACTACTTAAAAATAATTGGCAAGGGATTCATATAAGGTGGATTACTATTAATAGTGTTAGTCTGGGGTTTTGTAAGATATTACTAACAGAGTTTAGATTTTGAATGTGAATGCTGCAATATCCCAAACACTACTCAGTACCAAGAGCTCTGTTTCCTGATTGCCTTATTTCCAAACAAGTGTTTCAGGCACATGCCATGGAAATTCCATGATAATTCAGTAACTGTTGGTCTTAAACCCTTTAAAAAGTTTATGCCATTCCATGAAAATCCCCAGATACATAGCAAAACATATTTTCATGACAAAAATCTTTCTGTTAATGAGTCTGCAGATTTTCCAGTCATTAACTGTGTAGGGTTATAATATATGCACTTTTTTTAAGTTGCTGTTGGTTTTATTTCCCTATTATAAACAATGTTACTGTGAATGTACTCAATGTACATATATCTTTTTTTTAACAAATCAATTTTATTGGTACATATTAATAAAGCATAAATCCATCCAAAGTCTACAAACACTGGTATTTGGTGTAATCACATATTTGTGTATTCATCATTTCAATCATTCTTAAAGCACTTTCATTATTTCAATAATAATAATAAATAAAAAACAAAACTTACCACTTCTCAATCTCTCTAAACTTCCCCTGACACACATAGTTGCTATTCTTTTACCTTTGCTCTACTATATTTGTGTTTATATTTTGCAAAAACAGTTTTATATATGCCCTAATCACCCATATTGGTGTTTTACATGAGGTTTTACTGTCATATACAGTATGATGTTACAGTGTTTTAGCTTTCCTTCTAGTGATATACATGACTTTAGACTTTCCCTTTGAACCCCTGTCATACCCATAAAATAGCACTGCTAGTTACAAACTCCATAATATGCTTTCACCATTTCTATTCATTTCCAAAGATGTATAAACAACCTTTTTACCAGTTCTATACAGATTAAACCTCAGATTTTCATTCTCTACCCTCCTTCTATTTTCTGGTGACCTGTATTCTAATTATTAACCCCATGGAGTTACACAATATATTTACTTCATAATAGCACAATCATACAGTGTTGTCATTTTATGTCTGGCTTGCTAACACACAGTGTCCTCCAGGTTCATCCATGTTGTCATATGTTACACAACTTCATTTCTTACCGTTGCTTAATAAACCATCATATTACACCACATCATATTTACCACAATTTGTTTATCCATTCATCAGTTGATGGACATCTTGGTTGTTTCCAGCTTTTCATGAATAATGCTGCTATGAACATCGGTGTGCCGATGTCTGATGTGTCTCTGCTTTCAGTTCTTCTGGGTATATACCTAGTAATGGTATTGCCAGGTCCCATGGCAAGTCTATCTTCAACTTCCTTAGGAACTGCCAAACAGTCTTCCACAGTGGCTGTACCATTCTACGTTCCCACGAACAGTGAATAAGTGTTCCTTCCACATCTTCTCCAACATTTACAATTTTTTTACTTTTTAATAGTGGCCAATCTAATAGGAGTGAAATGATATCATATTGTAGTTTTGATTTGCATTTTCCTAATCACTACTGATGTTGAACATTTTTTCATGTGTTTCTTTGCCATTTGTATTTCTTCTTTTAACAATTGTCTCTTCAAGTCTTTTGCCCATTTTTTCTTTTTTTTTTTAAAGATTTATTTATTATTTAATTTCCCCCCCTCCCCTGGTTGTCTGTTCTTGGTGTCTATTTGCTGCGTCTTGTTTCTTTGTCCGCGTCTGTTGTCTTTAGCGGCACGGGAAGTGTGGGCAGCGCCATTCCTGGGCAGGCTGTTCTTTCTTTTCACGCTGGGTGGCTTTCCTCACGGGCGCACTCCTTGCGCGTGGGGCTCCCTCACGCGGGGGACACCCTTGCGTGGCACGGCACTCCTTGCGCGCATCAGCGCTGCGCATGGCCAGCTCCACACGGGTCAAGGAGGCCCGGGGTTTGAACCGCGGACCTCCCATATGGTAGACGGACGCCCTAACCACTGGGCCAAAGTCCGTTTCCCCTTTTGCCCATTTTTTCATCAGATTTTTTTTTATTGTTGAGTTGTATGATAACTTTGTATATCATGGATATCAAACCCTTATCATATATGTGATTGCCAAATATTTTCTCCCATTGAGTCAGCTGCCTTTTCACCCAAAGTCTTTGGGGTACAAAAGTGTTGAATTTTGAGGAGGTCCTATTTCTTTATTTTTCCTTTTGTTGCTTTTGCTTTGGGTGTAAGTTTTAAGAAGCTATCACCTATTACAAGACCTTGAAGATGTTTTCCTACATTTTTTTCTAGGAGTTTTATGGTTGTATATTTAGGCCCTTGATCCATTTTGAGTTATTTTTTATATATGGTATGGATGGGGTCTTCTTTTTCTTTCTTTTGGATATGGATGTCCAGTTCTCCAAGCACCATTTGTTGAATCAACTGCTCTGGCCGAGCTGGCAGGGCTTGACTGTCTTGTCAAAAATCACTTCACTGTAGATGTGAGGGTCTATTTCTGAGTTCTCAATTCAGTTCCATTGGTCAATGTGTCTGTCTTTATGCCAGTACCATGGTGTTTTGTTTTGTTTTGTTTTTACAACTGGCGCTAAGTAATATGCTTTAAGGTCTGGAAGTGAGATTCCTCCAACTTCATTTTCCTTTTTAAGAACTTTTTGGTTATTTGGGGCCCCTTACCCTTTGAACTAAATTTGACAATTGGTTTTTCCATTTCTACAAAAAAGGCTGTTGGGATTTTTATTGGGGTTATGTTGAATTTGTAAATCAGTTTGAGGAGAATTGCCACTTTAACAATATTTAGTCTTCTAATCCGTGAACACAGAATGTCCTTCCATTTATTTAAGCCTTCTTCAGTTTCTTTTGGCAATGTTTTATAATTTTCTGAATATAGGCTCTTTATGTCTTCGGTTAAGTTTACTCCTAAATATTTGATTGTTTTAGTTGCTATTATAAGTGGAATTTTTTTTTCTGATTTCCTCCTCAGATTGCACATCAGTAGTATATAGAAATGCTATTGATTTTTGCATATTAATCCTGTATCCCACCACTTTGCTGAACTCATCTATTAGTTCTAGTAGCTTTGTTGTGGATTTTTCAGGAGATTCTAGATGTAGGATCATATCATCAGCAAATAGTGAAAATTTTACTTCTTCCTTTCTTATTTCTGTGCCTTTTATTTCTTTATCTAACCTAATGATCTAGTTAGTACCTCTAGCACAATTTGAATTGGAACGGTGACATTGGACATCCTTGTCTTGTTTCTGATTTCAGCAAGAAAACTTGCAGTCTTTCACTGCTGGGTACAATGCTCGTCATAGGTTTTTCAAATATGCACTTTACCATATTGAGCAACCTTCCTGCTATTCCTATCTTTTGGAGTGTTTTTAACAAGAAAGGGTGCTGCATTTTGTCAAATGCTTCTTCAGCATCAATTGAGAGGGTCCTGTGCTTTTTCTTTTTCAATTTATCAGTGTGGTTTATTACACTAATTGATTTTCTTATGTTGAACCACCCTTGTGTACCTGGGATAAAACCTACTTGATTGTGATGTATAATTCTTTTAATATGCTTTTAGATTCTGTTTGCAAGTAATTTGTTGAGGATTTTTGCACCTATATTCATTAGAGATATTGGTCTATAATTTTTTTTTTGTAATACCTTTATCTGGTTTTGTTATTAGGGTGATGTTGGCTTCATAGAATGACTTTGGTGGTATTCTTTCCTGTTCAATTTTTTGTAAGAGTATGAGCAAGATTGATATTAGGGAAGCAGATGTGGCTCAAGTGATAAGGCCTCCACCTACCATATGGGAGGACCTGGGTTCCATCCCTGGGGCCTCCTGGTGAAAAAGAAGAAGAGAAAGTGTGCCTGTGTGTGGCTAGCCAGTGCCTGTGTGGTGAGCCAGTGCCCACGTGGTAAGCCAAGCACCCACATGGTGAACCATTGCCTGTGCAGGTGAGAGTCCCACAGGAAGATGATGACATAACAAAAAGAGAGATGAAGAGGAGAGTCAAGGTGAAGTGCAGCAGAAACCAGGAACTGAGGTGGCGCAGCTGACAGGGAGCCTCTCTCCACATCAGAGGTCCCCAGGATTGAATCCTGGTGAATCTTAGTGGAGAAAAAATGAGAAGAGAAGACAAAAAGAGAAATAGATACAAAAGATCATACAGTGAATGGACACAGACAGCAAAAACAGCAGGGCGGGAGAGGGAGGGGTGGGGAAAATAAATAAATAAATCTATTTTTAAAGAAAGATTGGTATTAGATCATCTTTGAATGATTGGTAAAATCCACCTTTTCTTTGGGAGGTTTTTGATGACTGTTTCAAACTCTTCACTTTTGATTGGTTTGTGGAGGTCTTCTATTTCATGTAGGGTCATTTTAGGTGATTTCTTTGTTTCTAGGAATTTGTCCATCTCCTCTACATTGTCTTGTCTTTTTGGCATACAGTTTTTTCATAATTCCTCCAGGTGTGCAATTAGAGCTTCAATTTTAGCTCTTTATTCTTTTTTAATGTAAGCATTGAGGGCCATAAATTTCCCTCTGACCACTGCCTTTGCTGTGTCATAGGTTTTGATATGTGTTATTCTATTTACATTCATCTAAAGAGATTTGCTTAATTCTCTTGCAATTTAATCTTTGACCCACTGATTATTTAAAATATACTGTTCAATCTCCATATTTTTATGAATTTTCCCTTTTTCCATCCATTATTGATTTCCAGCATTTTTCAGTTTTGATCAGAGAAAGTGTTTTGTATAATTTCAATCGATTATTTAAAATTTATTGAGACTTCTGTTATAACCCAACTGTGGTCTATCTTGGAGAACAATCCATGAGCACTTGAAAAGAAAGTATATCCTGCTCTATAGATATCTGTTAGGTCTAGTTCATTTATCATATTACTCAAGTTCTCTGTTTCTTTATTTGTCCTCTGTCCAGATATTCTATCCCGTACTGAGAGTAGTGTATTGAGGTCTCCAACTATTATTGTAGAGACATCTCTTTCTCCCTTCAGTTTTGCCAGTGAGTGCTTCATGTATATTTTGGGGTACCCTGGTTGCATGCGTAAATATTTAGTATAGTTATTTCTTCTTAGTCAATTGCCCCCTTTTTAAATATATAATGACTTTCTTCATCCCTTATAACAGTTTTGCATTTGAAATCTGTTTTGTCTGATATTAGTATCACTGCCCCAGCTCTTTTTTGGTTACTATTTGCATAGAATATCTTTTTCCAACCTTTAATTTTTAACCTGGTTGTGTTCTTACATCTGAGATGGGTCTCTTGTTTACAACATATAGATGGCTTGTATTTTTTCCATTCTATCAGTCTATGTCTTTTGCTTGGGGAGTTCAATCCATTAACATTCATTGTTATTAATGTAAAGGCATTACTACATCCATTTTATCCTTCTGCTCTCTATTATTGTATTGTTCTATTGCCTGTCTTCTTTTTTTTTTTTTTTTTTTTTTTTTTAATTTTTTTATTTTTTATTGACCCTGTAATAATATTACATTAAAAATACACATGTGAGGTCCCATTCAACCCCACCCCCCCACCCCCCCCCCTCCCCCCCCCCCCAACAACACCCGCTCCCACCATCATGACACATCCACTGGACCTGGCAAGCACATCTTTGGGCACCTCTGCACCTCACACACATTGGTTCACATCATGGCCCATACTCTCCTCTATTCCATCATGTAGGCCCTGTGAGGATTTACAATGTCCGGTGATTACCTCTGAAGCACCATCCAGGGCAGCTCCATGTCCCGAAGACGCCTCCACCTCTCATCTCTTCCTGCCTTTCCCCATACCCTTTGTCCATTATGTCCACTATTCCCAATCCAATGCCACCTCTTCTATGTGGACACTGGATTGGTTGTGTCCATTGCACCTTTATGTCAAGAGGAGGCTCAGATTCCACCTGGATGCTGGATGCAATCCTCCCATTTTCAGTTGTAATCACTCTAGGCTCCATGGTGTGGTGGTTGTCCTTCACCTCCATCTTAGCTGAGTGTGGTAAGTCCAATAAATCAGATTGTAGGTGCTGGAGTCTGTTGAGGCTCAGGATCTGGCTATCACATTGTCAGTCCAGCGATTCAAATCCCCTAAATATATCTTAAACCCCAACATTAACTGCACCTCCAGCACATTAGCATGAAAGTCTTATGAAGGGAGATCCCATCTGAGTCCAGATTCATCACACATAAACACCATTTCCAAAGAGGGGCCATCTGCCCTGGTAGTTAACCCCATCGGCCATGACCATAACTCCCATGGGTCTCTTTAGCCCTCAAAGGAACCAATATCTGGGGGTTGTATCTGCTTTATCTGTCTCTCTGACTCTGCTCAGTTGTGCATGAGGGCAAACCTTCTGCCAGCCTCCAGACTCTTTTTTAGAAACTCGTAGCCATATAAACTCATTTCTCCTTTTCATTTCCCCCTTACTTTAGGTCAAACAGCATTTTAAAGTCATGGTATTTTATGTAGACATGGATATTCTGCTGATCCGCATTGAACCTTCCGTATAAGGTCATTTTCCAGTTGCATCATCAGTTGGTAGTTGATAGTGGTCCCTCGTTGCCAGGGAGGCTCATCCCCGGGTGTCATGTCCCACGCTGGGGGGAAGGCATTGCATTTACATGCTGAGTTTGGCTTCGAGACTGGCCACATTTGAGTAACATGAAGGCTGACAGAAGGAAATTCCCAGGCACAAAGTTGCTCTAGGCCTTGTTATTATTTTGGGTTTATCAGCTCACAAGCATAGTCATTAGTATCAGGGGCTCACTGTTGAACCCTCACTCCCTCCCGGTCCCCACCACTGTACCTGGGAGACTGTCGCTGCTCCCCTAGGGACCACGACAGAGCACCACTGGCCGGGAACCCAGTACCCCCCCTACTGTGGTTTTTAATTGTTGCCACTATGAGTATATCCAAACATTACCATGCACCTTGGACATATGTTCTGTACAGCTCCCTGTCAGTCATATATCATCTGTCATTGGTATCCCATACCAGTATCCCTCCATTGCCATTGTTGAAACACTCTGTGATCCAGAACTCCCCGAAATTTGAAGCCCAATATAATGTCATGGTCCCTTACTAGGGAATGGCATATAGCGATGAGTTTAAAGGATAGATAAAGAACTTGGATAAAGTTAGATAAAGAACTTAGATAAAGAATGTTGACTTGAAAAAATTCCACATCCTATTTTCCCCCCCCCCCCCCCCCTAATTATTCAGCTTTTCTTCACAGGAGTCCTAGACCACAGCAATGTATATATATAATATACAGCACTCCCACACATCCACCAGAAAACCTTTTCCCTTCCACAGTGATACTCTTACGCCCTATTCATATCATATTTACTTAAAGTGATGTACAGAGTCTGAGACATTAGCTTTCTAACAAGGTGACATCTGTATTTACATTATGGTGCATACTTTAGGATACACAGTTCTTTACATTTTTAGTTATCCTATGTTTTACATTATGGTTTACATTATCAGTCTGTCATCTCCTATATGTTATGGTGTAATATTACATGTTTTATATCCATCCTTGTGTACTCTCAAGAAACTCCTCTCTTACCCCCCATTTACTTTGGTTCCACACATTTAACGTCCATTTTCCCTTCCACCTTAGTGCCCTCAGTGATAGCCAACCTCCGTTTCCTGAGGAGCCACTTCCAGAGATAGATGGAATAGTGTTCAGGGCCTAACTTGCTCAACTGCCCCAATGCCCTGGGAGCCACCCTTTCTCTCGAGGGATACAGTTCCCTCTATTGGATGGCATTAGTCCTCCCCAGGATGTGGGTCCACCCCCACTCTCACTACTTGGGTTTCTACCCCATGGTGTCACCCACTCTGGCAGAATGAGCATTTAGACATTCCCCAGGAGCCCGTCCTGCATCAGACCCTCCCCTCCGAGCATTCTAAACAGGTAACCCTCTTTATTATATTTTGATATGATTTTCTCGGCATTTTACTCTCCACCAACACCTGACCCTCTCCTGGTTCGTATGCTACCCCTCCCTCCCCCCACTTTTGGGCAACGTTACCCACCCGTCCCTCCCCAGCCACCCTCAAACCCGCAAAGCCCCAAGCAAAGGCAACCCCTTGCCCCCCTTTTATCTCTTCTTTGTGTTCATACTTACCACCATCTCGTCTTAAATTCCACCCCTGTAGACATCGGCTCATATCCTTCCTCCACCCTCCGATTTCCTGCAAGCCTATCGTTCAGTCTCTTGCTATCTAGGGCAGCTTGTTTATTTCATATCATTGAGGTCATGTAGTATTTGTCCTTCAATGTCTGGGTTGCTTCACTCAACATAAGGTTCTCAAGATTCATCCATGTTATCACATGTGTTTGTAGTGTGTTTGTTCTTACAGCCGAGTAGTATTCCATTGTGTGTATATACCACATTTAATTGATCCACTCGTCTGTTGATGGGCATTTGGGTTGATTCCAACTTTTGGCAATAGTGAACAATGCTGCTATGAACATTGGTGTACATATATTGGTTTGTGTTCTTGTTTTCAGTTCTGCTGGGTATATTCCCAGCAGTGGTATTGCTGGGTCATATGGCAAATCTATGGCTAGTTTTTTGAGAAACCGCCATACTGTTCTCCAGAATGGTTGGATCCTTCTGCATTCCCACCAGCAGTGGATGAGTGTTCCCCTTCCTTCACATCCTCTCCAGCACTTGTATTCTTCTGTTTTTTTCATAGCTGCCAATCTTATGGGTGTAAGATGGTATCTCATTGTGGTTTTGATTTGCATTTCCCTGATAGCTAGAGATTTGGAACATTTTTTCATGTGCTTTCTTGCCATTTGTATTTCTTCTTCGGAGAAGTGTCTGTTTAAGTCTTTTTCCCATTTTTTAAATGGATTGTTTATCTTTTTATTTTCAAGATGTAGGAGTTCTTTATATATGCAAGTTATAAGTTTCTTATCAGATATATGATTGCCAAATATTTTCTCCCACTGTGTGGGCTCCCTTTTTACTTTCTTGACAAACTCCTTTGAGGTGCAGAAGGCTTTAATTTTGAGGAAGTCCCATTTATCTATTAGTTCTTTTGCTGCTCGTGCTTTTGGTGAGATATTCATAAATCCATTACCTATTACAAGGTCCTGTAGATGTTTCCCTACACTGCTTTCTAAGGTTTTTATGGTCTTGGCTTTTATATTTAGGTCTTTGATCCATCTTGAGTTGATCTTTGTATAAGGTGTGAGATGGTAATCCTCTTTCATTCTTCTACATATGGCTATCCAGTTCTCCAGACACCATTTGTTGAATAGGCCACTCTCTCCCAGTTGAGAGGGTTTGGTGGCTTTATCGAATATTATGTGGTTGTATATGTGAGGTTCTATATCAGAGCTTTCAATTCGATTCCATTGGTCTATATGTCTCTCCTTATGCCAATACCATGCTGTTTTCACCACCGTAGCTTTATAGTATGTTTTGAAGTCAGGTAGTGTGATTCCTCCAATTTCATTTTTCTTTTTCAGTATGTCTTTGGCTATTCGGGGTCTCTTTCCTTTCCAAATAAATTTCATAGTTAGTTTTTCTAATTCCTTAAAGAAGGCTGCATTGATTTTTATTGGGATTGCATTGAATGTGTAGATCAATTTTGGTAGGATAGACATCTTAATAATGTTCAGTCTTCCTATCCATGAACAAGGAATAGTCTTCCATTTATTTAGGTCTTCTTTGATTTCCTTGAACAATCTTGTATAGTTCTCAGTGTATAAGTTCTTTACCTCTTTAGTTAAATTTATTCCTAAGTATTTGATTTTTTTATTTACTATTGTGAATGGTATTTGTTTCTTGATTTCCTCCTGATCTTGCTCATTATTGGTGTACAGAAATGCTACTGATTTTTGCGCATTGATCTTATAACCTGCGACTTTACTAAACTCATTTATGAGTTCTAGAATCTTCGTTGTAGATCTCTCAGGGTTTTCTATGTATAGGATCATGTCATCTGCAAATAATGAAATTTTGACTTCTTCCTTTCCAATTTGAATGCCTTTTATTTCTGGTTCTTGCCTCAGTGCTTGAGCAAGTACTTCTAAGACAATGTTAAATAGGAGCGGCGACAGTGGGCATCCTTGTCTTGTTCCTGAGTTTAGAGGGAAGGAGTCTAGGATTTCTCCATTGTAAACAATATTGGCTTTAGGTTTTTCATATATACTCTTTATCATGTTCAAAAAATTTCCTTGTATTCCAATCATTTGGAGTGTTTTTATCAAGAAAGGGTGCTGTATTTTGTCAAATGCTTTTTCTGCATCAATAGATATAATCATGTGATTTTTTTCCTTCAATCTGTTTATATAGTGTATTACGTTGATTGATTTTCTTATGTTGAACCATCCTTGCATACCTGGGATGAATCCCACTTGGTCGTGGTGTATAATTCGTTTAATGTGTTGTTGAATACGATTAGCAAGTATTTTGTTAAGTATTTTTGCGTCTAGGTTCATTAGAGAAATTGGTCTGTAATTTTCCTTTCTTGTGATGTCTTTGTTTGGCTTTGGTACTAGGGTAATGTTGGCATCATAGAAGGAGTTGGGTAATGTTCTTTCTGTTTCGATGGTTTGGAATAGTTTCAGCAGGATTGGTGTCAGTTCTTTCCGGAATGTTTTATAGAATTCACCTGTGAAGCCATCTGGCCCTGGGCTCTTCTTAGTTGGGAGATTTTTAATAACTGATTCTATCTCTCTGCTTGTGATTGGTTTGTTAAGATCATCAATTTCTTCTTTTGTCAATATGGGCTGTTTATGTGTTTCTAGGAATTTGTCCATTTCCTCTAGATTGTCATTTTTGTTGGAATATAGTTTTTCAAAATATCCTCTTATGATAGTCTTTATTTCTGTGGGGTCAGTGGTGATATCGCCTTTCTCATTTCTTATTTTGTGTATTTGCATCTTCTCTCTTTTTTTCTTTGTTAGTGTTGCTAAAGGTTTGTCAATTTTGTTAATCTTCTCAAAAAACCAGCTCTTGGTCTTGTTTATCTGTTCAAGTGCTTTCTTATTTTCTATTTCATTTAGTTCTGCTCTTATCTTTGTTATTTCCTTCCTTCTTCTTCCTGTTGGGTTACTTTGTTGTTGTTTTTCTAATTCCTTCAAATGTGCAGTTAGTTCTTCAATTTTTGCTCTTTCTTCTTTTTTGATATATGAATTTATGGCTATAAACTTCCCTCTCAGTACTGCTTTTGCTGCATCCCATAAATTTTGGTATGTTGTGTTATCATTATCATTTGTTTCAAGGTAGTCATTGATTTCTTTTGAGATTTCCTCTTTGACCCACTGTTTTTCTAAGAGTGTGTTGTTTAATTTCCAAATCGTGGTGTGAAATCTGGGCTTCTTTCCCTTGCAAATCTCCAGCTTGACTCCACTGTGGTCAGAGATAATGTTTTGTATGATTTCAATCTTTCTGAATTCGTTCAGCCTTTCTTTGTGGCCTAGCATATGATCTATCTTGGAGAATGATCCATGTGCACTTGAGAAAAATGTATATCCTGCTGTGTTTGGGTGTAGCGATCTATATATGTCTATTAGATCGAGCTCCTCTAATATACTATTCAGATGTTTTGTGTCTTTGGTGATTCTCTTTTGAGATGTTCTGTCCAGAATTGATAGTGGTGTATTAAAATCCCCCACTATAATTGTAGATGTATCTATTCTTTCACTTAGTTTTTCCAGCGTTTGCCTGACGTATTTAGAGGCACCCTTGTTAGGGGCATAGATATTTATGATTGTTCGATCTTCTTGACAGATTTTCCCTTTGACTAAAATGTAGTATCCTTCTTTGTCTCTCACAATTGTTTCACATTTAAAGTCTATTTTGTCTGATATTAATATAGCTACTCCTGCCTTTTTTTGGTTATTGTTAGCTTGTATGATTGTTTTCCAGCCTTTCACTTTCAATCTCCATGCGTCTCTGGGTCTAAGATGTGTCTCTTGTAGACAGCATATGGATGGGTCATATTTCCTTATCCAGTGTCCCAGTCTGAATCTTTTGATAGGTGAGTTTAATCCATTGACATTCAGTGTTATTACTATCAAGGAATTATTTGTGTTAGCCATACTTTGATTGGATTTGTGTTTGTCATATTTTGTTTGTATATTTTTTTTTGTCTTTTTTGTTGTTGTTGTTGGTCTTATACTCTCCTCCAACTTTTCCTTTCCTGTTTTTTCCTTTCTTCCTGCAGAACTCCCTTTAGAATTTCTTGAAGGGGAGGTTTCTTGTTGGTATACTCTTTCAGTTTCTGTTTGTCTGCGAATATTTTGAACTCTCCATCATGTTTGAATGCTAGTTTAGCTGGGTAGAGTATTCTTGGTTGGAAATTTTTTTCCTTTAGTACCTTGACTATATCATACCACTGTCTTCTTGCCTCCATGGTTTCAGAAGAGAAATCAGCACTTAATCTAATTGAGCTTCCCTTGTATGTGATGGTTTTCTTTTCTCTTGCTGCTTTTAGGATCTTCTCTTTGTCTTGAGCATTGGATAATTTGACAAGTATATGTCTTGGGGTGGGCCTGTTGGGGTTTATGACTTGTGGAGTGCGCTGTGCTTCTTGGATATGTACATCTGTCTCTTTCAGTAGATTTGGGAAGTTTTCAGTCATTATTTCCTGCAACACTCTTTCTGACCCCTTTCCCTTCTCTTCACCTTCTGGAATGCCTATAATACGTATGTTTGAGCGTTTTGCATTGTCATTCAGGTCCCTAAATCCTAATTGGATTTTTTCTATCTTCTTATTGACCCCTTCTACTATCTGTTTGATTTCTGATGTACTGTCTTCCACATCACTAATTCTCTGCTCTGTCTCTTCTAGTCTGCTGATATTTGCTGCAAGTGTATTTTTGATTTCTTGAACTGTGGTGTTCATTCCCATCATATCTGTTATGTTTTTGCGTATGTCTGCAATTTCCCCTCCAAGTGATGTCTTCATGTTGTTAACCTCTTTCATTACTGCATCAAATTTGTCAGTGATAAATGTTCTGAGATCTTTCATTGCTTGTGCCAAGTTTTGCTCCCCTTCGTGATTATTGGTTTGTTGATTGGATTCAGCCATGTTTTCCTGATTATTGGTTTGGTTCGTAGATTTTTGTTGCTTTCTGGTCATCTCTTTATTTTGACGAATTTAATCAGTTCCTTAGCTTCTTTGTCTGCTCTTGGAGGTAAATTAGTTGTTATTTTTGCACAGGTGTTATATCTTCTCTTTGTCACTTTTTTCTTCTTATTCTAGTTACTTGTTGTTGGTTAAGTTCACTTTAGAGGAAAGTATTAGTGTTGGGGAAAGGCAATTGTGTAAGCAAGGGAAAAGTGTAAAGTTGTATTGGTGATGTATGTTAATAAAGCAGGAATATGAGATCTGGAAGGATGGAGGTTAGATTCATGTAGATTGTATAGAGTTATAGCTGTAGGTAGAGTACCTTTTATGAAGTTGATGACTGAATTTGGGAGGAATATGGTATGAACTACACAGCTATTGTTTTCATGAGAGAGGGAAAAAGAAAAGAAAGGTAATAGTTTCAAGAGTGGATAATAGACAGAAAACAGAACAAAGGTATTAGAAATTAAGAGTTAGACACTTTGTGGATCAAAGAACGGGAGGTGGGGGGTGGAATATAGGAGAGACAGTAGATGATAGTGGATATCAAGATGCAGGGGAAGGGGGATAGTGTAGGTAGCCTAAATCAGTTCACACAGAAATGAGGCAGTGGAGGATGGGAAAACCCAGCAAATGTGAGGTGTTCCCTGTAGCACCTATTGTATACTTGAATTAAAGTAAAAATAAGTGGAAGATGAGGGACAAGAGGGAAAGAGAAAACCGAAAAAAAAACAAAAACAAACAAAAAAAAAAAACAAACTAATTATAATAGAGAAAAAAGAAAGGCAAGAAGAAAGGAAGAAAAAAAAAAGAGGATGGGCAAACGGTGGGGAACGGATAGGGAGAAGAGAGATACAGGTACACACGTGTCACAATTGCAACACTATCTAAAACAACAACTTCCCCCCGCTTTGCCCTAAAACCCCCCCGTCTGTCTGCCCAAATGGGTCTGCAAGCACCTCCCTTCCCACAAACCCCAATAGGCCGCCCAGGGCCCACGAACTCCCCAGTACTGCAGATGCTCAAAAAAAAAAAAAAAAAAAAAAAAAAAATTTAAGTAAAATTAAAAAACAAACAAACAAACAAACAAACAAACAAACAAACAAAAAAAAAAACAAAAAAAAATCAGAAACCCCTCCGCAGGCCCGGCTCCGCCCGCCGCGGAGGCTTGGACCGGCTCTGCCCGGCTCCTCACGCCGCCTTGGCCTGGCCTGGCTCCGCCCAGCTCCGCTCGCTACAGCGGCCCAGCCGGCTCCGGCATCCACCTCCCGCCACCGCGGCCTGGACCGGCCCTGCCCGGCTCCGTACCCGCCGCGGCCTGACCCGGGCCCTCCCGGCTCCAAACGCTACCGCGGCCCGCAGCCGGGGCCTGAACCGGCCCCGCCCGGCTCCAAGCGCTACCGCGGCCCGCAGCCGGGGCCTGCACCGGCCCCGCCCGGCTCCAAGCGCTACCGCGGCCCGCAGCCGGGGCCTGCACCGGCCCCGCCCGGCTCCAAGCGCTACCGCGGCCCGCAGCGGGGCCTGCACCGGCCCCGCCCGGCTCCAAGCGCTACCGCGGCCCGCAGCCGGGGCCTGCACCGGCCCCGCCCGGCTCCAAGCGCTACCGCGGCCCGCAGCCGGGGCCTGCACCGGCCCCGCCCGGCTCCAAGCGCTACCGCGGCCCGCAGCCGGGGCCTGCACCGGCCCCGCCCGGCTCCAAGCGCTACCGCGGCCCGCAGCCGGGGCCTGCACCGGCCCCGCCCGGCTCCAAGCGCTACCGCGGCCCGCAGCGGGGGCCTGCACCGGCCCCGCCCGGCTCCAAGCGCTACCGCGGCCCGCAGCCGGGGCCTGCACCGGCCCCGCCCGGCTCCAAGCGCTACCTCGGCCCGCGGCCGGGGCCTGCACCGGCCCCGCCCGGCTCCAAGCGCTACCTCGGCCCGCGGCCGGGGCCTGCACCGGCCCCGCCCGGCTCCAAGCGCTACCGCGGCCCGCGGCGGGGGCCTGCACCGGCCCCGCCCGGCTCCAAGCGCTACCGCGGCCCGCCGCCGGGGCCTGCACCGGCCCCGCCCGTATTGCCTGTCTTCTTACCCTTTAGTTTATCCTTTCTAATAATCTTCATCTAAACTCTTCTCCAAATCTCTCATTTTTGTTTTTTCCTTTCAGCCTGTGGCACTCCCATTGGTATTCTAAAAATCTGGTCTTTTGGTAACATAGTCTCTCAGGTTTTGTTTGTGTGTGAAGATTTTGAACTCACCCTCATCTTTGAAGGACATATTTGCTGATACAGAATTCTTGGCTGGCCGTTCTTTTCTTTCAGCACCTTAAGTACATCATACCACTTTTTTCTCTTCTCCATTGTTTCTGATTACAGGTCAGCACTTAAACTTATTGAGTTTCCCTTGTTTGCAATGCTTTGCTTTTCTCTTGCTGCTTTCATAATCCTCTCTTTATCTCTGATATTTGACATTCTGAATAGTAAATATCTTGGGGTAGGTCTATTTAGATTTATTCTGTTTGGGGTGTGTTGTCCTTCTTGGATATTAATATTTATGTCTTTCATAATAGTTGGGAAGTTTTTGGTCATTATTTCCTCAAATATTCTTTCTGCCCCTTTTCCATTCTCTTCTCCTTCTGGGACACTGATAACATTTGTATGTTTCATATAGTCATTCAAATCCTTGAGAAACAGTTCCATTTTTTTCCATTGTCTTCTCTTCTTTCTGTTCTACTGTCTTTCCCAGTCAGATGTTCTGTCTTTGAAATCACTAATTCTGTCTTCAAGCATTTCAAATCTGCTCTTATATGCCTCTAATGTATTTTTAATCTCATCCATCATGTCTTTCGTTCCCATAAAAGCTGTTACTTTTCTTTGCATGTTTTCAAACTGTTCTTTATGCTAACCCAGTGTCTTCTTGTTTTCCCTTCTTACTTTAGCCATTTTTTCTTTAAATTTTTCGAAGTGATTTGTGAGAGTTGTGTGATTATCACTGATTTATTGTCTTAAGTACTGTATTCTTCAGGATATTTGGTTCTTTTGGCTGGGCCATCACTTCCTGTTTCCTAGTATGTCTGTAATTTTTTGCTGATGTCTAGGCAACTGAATAGGTTCATGAATTTGCTCTGATGGCTAATTTCTCTCCCTTGCCTATTTTTTCCCACAGCTTTTCTTTGATATTTGAGTCAACTTATTCTAAGTCTTTGAAATTAACCATCTTAAATTATCAAAATTGAACCAGGGTCTCACTAGGTGTGCATAGATTTTCTTCCAGGGTTTAGGATACAGATAGAAAAGTTTTGTCCAAGCCATTTCCACACTGGGCAGCAGATGGTACTCATCGGCACATCTTTCTACAGAGATGTTTCAGTCTTGGATTTCCTGTGTTCCTGTGCTGAATATCCAGAGTGATTCAAAGTGGACTCTGCTGGCTGAATTCACTGAATCCAGACCCCCCCCCCCCCCCTTTTCTCTTGAAACAGCTGATGGGGAAGAAGGTGTCTATTCCTCTCTCAGTCTGCTGCAGTGAGCCAGGGGTTTTATCCCAGATTAATATCTTGGGAATGGGGGAGGGGAGCCCTTCCCAGTTGCTTTGGGAGCTTGGTAACTCACATTTGTTTTGGCTTCTTTGTCTCTCTGTCCCTCACCCTCCTGGGAGTTATGTAGCACTGTCCTGGTCTCTGACATCCAAATTGGGTCGCTGAGACACTTTTTCTCTTTCTTCATGTTTTTGTGAGAACACTCAACTCTGCCTGTTAATGCAATGCTAACTTCCCACAATTATATATACTTTTAAAGTCAGCCTTCAATATTTGCTAGAGTGGAGTCAAAGGGACCTCACTTAAACAAACTGGATATTAGGAAAATAGACTGGACGAAAGATGAATATTAAAAAAATAATCTAAATGAACCAAAGAAGATGTATGAGAAAATTTTTTATTTCAAAATTTTACTTTCACATTTAAAAAATGCATCCATCTTTCTGTTCTGTTCTTCTTGTCCTATCAAACCAAAGACCCTTAGCATAGCTAGTAACTTTCCACTGCTATGTTCGTTACAGGAATAGCATTATTTCTCTCTGAGATATCTGAATTTTAAATCTAGTTTATATTTGTGAAATTAAAGGTTTTGTGGTGTATCTTAGAATTTTTGAAGCTAATAGTCATTTTTTAAAGGTGCACGAGACAGAAAGAAGCTGAGTGGAGGGATCATTCTGTTAACCTGAACTTAAACTTCTTTCTAGGTTAGTCCAAAGTGACTGTGTTTGTAACATTTGCATATTGCAAATGTTATGTTCACTTATGTTCTCACATAAGTGAGTGAAATGACAGAAACTGGTTACAACTAACTTAAAAACAAAATTTATTGGCTTACCAAATTTGGATATTAAAAACTATGAAATAGCTTTGGGCACAACCCCCAAATTATATTATTAGGATACTGTCTTTCCATTTCCTAGCATTGCTTTCCTCCAGTGGCTCTACTTTTAGTCAGGATTTCTCAGGTCATCAGCAGCTCCAACCAGATGGGACACATTTGTTGGTTTCACCTGGATCTTTTGCTACCCTTGGGACCAGGGATGGACTCAGCCCCTCTGAAATTGCACGTATTGTTATTAATGCTAACAAACAGTTCAAGTTTATGCCAATTTTAAGTTTGTGATCTAGTCACAGACTGAGTTCCCTGTCATTAATAATGGAAATGTCTTATAGTGGAATTATAGTTGATATTTTTCCTTTGTCTTATATAGGTTTTCAGATATTTCTGATTATGTTACATTTTTTTCTTACATGTATATATTTCTAAGAATGAGTCTTACATTTGGTGTATTTATCCATATGGTTATTTTTGTCCCTCCAAAGCTATTATATATAGATCGTAGGTTTACAATTGAGGAAATACAATATTTTATTTAAAAAGGAAAGTTATTATTAACAACCTTTGCCTTTTATGATTCAATTTCAAATCAAAGAAGATAACCCCATTATGTAGCTAAGAGATAGGAATTAATAAAAAGTTAATGAAATTTCAGGTAGACCTATCACTATGCAAATTACTCTAGAGAGCCTAGTTAATCATTTTGGGGAACTAAATTAACATCAACAGATCTCTGTTATGAATGGTGAAACTATAATTTTAATAAGTAAATTAAACTTCCAAGAGGATATACCATATTTCCCAATAGTTGTTCAAAGCCTATAAGATAGTTTTCTCTTTTTCACATAAAGAGACTTTCTTCAAATTAGGAGCTAATTCAATATGGTTATCTATACCTTTAATCCTGCATTGAGAGGTACTTTGAAACCTTTTTTTTTTTTAATGAGGCACCAAGGAATGATCCCAGGACCTTGTACATGGGAAGCAGGCATGCTACCACTGAGCTACACCCACTTTCTTGAAACTATTTTTAATGTAGATAATCTAAAACTACCTATTGGAAAGTTATTGTGATTGTCTTGGTTGTTTCTGATCACTTTTCCTACACTAGAAACCAAGAACTATAGTAGACTCACAATTAAAATATCTGGGGGGAAAAAAGTGCATATAGATAGTAAGCAGGTCCCAGAAAACTGGCATATTTTTTCTGATTTCCATGTAGATGAAACGTACTCTCAGACTTGAGCAGTTTTCCTAAAGCAAATCTCAAAAATTCTACCAGAGCCAAAAGGAGAATCCAACACCTTTGTTATTTTTTAATATTATCTATTTATCCTACATTAACAGCTTCTTAATATTACAATCAGATATGTAGTCCTTTTGAAATGACTAGATTTTGTGGTTTTTTTGCATAAACCCTAAACATTTTTATGACCTGCAGGCCTTTCCCCTAATCTCCTAGAAGTCTTTTTACTTCCTCCCATCACCACCTGACCCCCACTCCCACTGAATCCACTACTACTAAATCCACAGGCACCTACATTTTCTTTCTCTAAACCTGGTTTGGTCATTTCATACAAGGCTTAAAGCTGTTGATGGGTTCCCAATGTGGGCAAAATAAATTACAATCTGCCTAGCACAATATCAAGGACCTTTTATTAATACAACCTGGCCTCAGACCATCCTTTTGGGCTGATTGCCATTATTTTTCTTACATTACACTTTATATTCTAGACACATTACTATTCCTTGAAAATGCAGGCATGTTTCTCCTGTTTGTGATGCCTGTTTTCTTTCGTCTGCCTACTAAATTCCTACTCCCTCTTTCAGGACCCAACTTGAATTACTACCTCCTTACTTTTACTACCAAGTAGTTTTAATTGCCTTTTCCTCTATGTGTCAAAGTATCTTTATTTGGCAATGATCAGGTATCTCTATGTCCTACTCTGCAAGGCTTCTGAATTTATAAACATCTCTTACTTTTACGAGACATGCGGTAGAGTGAATATATATATTCAATCAAATGTTTTAGATTCCATACAAGTTTGCTAGATCCAGTAAAGTTTCACATCAAACATTGTGTTTTAAAGTATAAAACATTTTCTAAATATAAAATCTCTGCTTTATTAAAATCAACAAGAACAACTTCGTATTAGATATGTGCTCATTTGACAGTTTAAAAACTAAAGTATTGAGAAATTAAGTAGCATACTTAGCACCAGTCTGGTAGGGGCTTCTGAATATAAACCCTCTTTCTCCTGCATATGTCAAACTTCCCTGTTAAATGCAGCCTTCTCAATGTTAATTTTGTATTTCTGACAAAGAGCGTTTTGCATAGCATGGAATAGACACTCAGTAGATGCTTCCTTAATTTAAAAGTTTATTTTTCTTTCCCTATTTTACTATTTGTTAGGGTATGTCTGTTCAGTATGCTAGTAGTGAAGACTAGGCCAGATCCTACAGATACAGTTACACCACATGAATCCAGATGAAATGTTATTGGAATCACAATCTTGTCTAATATGGACCCAAGGCCCAATATAAGCATCACCAAAGACAAAAGTCAGATTGCAATACTTTTTGAAATTATACCAGTATGTGTCTTAGTTATAGAAAGCTTCATTTTGAAAATAGTAGTTATTTACTATAATAAATTCTAAGTTTTTAAAAACTCAGTCAATGATTATCTCTTTCTTTTTTTTGAGGTGCTGGGGGCTGAGGATTAAATCTGGGACCTCAATGTGAGAAACTGGCACTCGACCACTGAGCCACATCAACTTTCCTGAGCTGGTTTTTTCATTTGTTTTGCTTTTTTTCTTTTAGGAGTCATGGGGAGCTGAACCTAGAACCTGTCCTATGAGAAACAGGCACCCAACTGTTTGAGCCATATCCGCTCCCCTATTTTTAGAAAGAAGAGAGCTGTATTAATTCACAATTTGGAAAGCAGCAAGTAAAAGCAGGTGTTCCAAAGTATTGGGGAATTTATATAGGTAGTACAAAAAAGGGGTGGGCAGCGAATGGTGGTTGGCAGACTAGTTCTGTTTAACAGCACGGCTTCAAAGATTATTCTTATTAGGAGGTACATTTTTCTTTTGAATATCCTAGTGTACTCCAATCATAATATGCATCAAGCCACTAGAAGATTAAATTCTTTGCATACAAGGTAGAATATAGATTTAGCTTGTGAATCTAAAACTGCCGCTTTTTCCTGGACTTGATTCTGGGCAACTGTTACCTGTTTGATGTTCTCGTCAAACAGTTAGCATTTTGGATGTCCTGAAGCTTACTGACTCTGTGAATTAAAAGCAGAAATGGAAAACCAAGTTCAAAATTGAACCTGCCAATGTTCTGTATGATGTTGAAACTCACTTATCCTCTTTGTACCAAATTCTTCATCTGAAAAATGGATGGTAATGTGATTTATGTCCCTTTTCCCCACAGATGCCAATAGAAATACTTAAAAATACTTAGAAATACAATATATTTCACAATTTTTATTTAATGCTAAAATTAATAGAAATGATATTTGTGACTTTTAGAAAACAGAGTCCTGAAAGATTATTTCAAACATATATACAGGCGGGGGATTGAGTTCTTTGTTTTTGTTCTCTTGAAGTTTTGTAGAATTTTACTCACATTAAAAAATAGCATTTCTCATTACACGTATTTCTAAAAACAATTTGAGTTGTTCTAGCTCTTGGCGGTGAATTAAATGAACAAATCTAATATGTATGGCAAAATTTCTCTGTCATTTTTTTGGCATCTTCCTTCAAGCATTGTTTTAAAAAATTGTTTATGTGAATTTTTAACTTTTTCAATTTTTGTTGTTCAAAACTTTTGTACCGTGATCAGTTTTCATACCCTAGACCTTATAAAACAAACTGAATTAAAAGGATCTTCAAATACTCTGTCATTGTCTTCTCAAAAAAAGTAAGCAACTGGAAAGTATGTATTTTGGGAATAATTGCTGATTAAATCTGTTTGGTACACAACAAAATTATTTGAGTGCTTTGCATTTTTTGAAAGCACCCAACCTGTTTGGAGCCCCCTGTGCTCTGCAGTTCTTTTATTGCCTTGCATTAGAATTACCATTGTGAGTGAGGTTGTCTTCATCATTGTAATATGGTCGGGATTAAAGTGCAGTTTTTTTGTTTTGTTTTTTTGCTTATGGCCTCTGCCCTGACTTTCACTCTGCACATCACTAGTCCCATGGGAAATTACCAGTCTTTCTTTGGTATTTGTGTTATGATTCTCTTTCCCTGACTTCAGGGTAAATGGTCAAAACTAGAAGAAAAAATATTGTGATAATTTTCTGTTTTCATCTCTTTACTTTTAGAATCTGCGAGAAAGGGCAAGAACTTTGAATCAATCTCAAAAGTATAGCTTAAAAGCTAGAAGAATAGTAGATGGGCTTTTATCCTATTCTGACTGTGGCATGGAGTATGGGGGCAGAGGAAGGGCAGGCACCCTTCATGGCTTGCTAGCTGTGTTTTTCCTGCTGCCTGAAGGAGGTTAGCCAGGATGTCAGTGAAGCAGGGAGGTCTCTGCGTTGAGGGTGGCCCACAGATTGGAAGGTTTTGGGCAAAAATCCTAATTGCTATGAATTGTGACTTTTTTTTTTTAATAACCATCACCTGGGAGCTAAAAAAGGGTAGATGTCCTTCTAAGATTCTCCTGCCTATTTTGCTACTTTTCTTTCTACCTTTCCTTCTTAGGGTTCCAGTATTAATATTATATTAGGGCTCTCCAAAGAAACAGAATCAGCAGAATAGATGAGAATCAGCAGAATAGATGAGAGAGGGAAGGAGGGAGGGAGAGAGATATCTATCTATATATTAAAGAATTGATTCATATAATTCTGGGGGCTGTCAAGTCTGAATTCCCTAAGGCGGGTAATTCTGATATGAGTGATGTTGAATTCATGTGTCTGAATTTCTTAGGGTAAGCCAGCAGGCTGGAAATTCTGCCAGAAGTTGAAGTTTTGAATCCAAAATTCCTAAGGGAAGTTGGCAGGCTGGGAATTTTAAGGGAAGGAGATGTAGGCTTTAAGCAGAATGTCATCTTCTCTCTGGAACCCTCGGTTCTTTCCTCTTAAGACCTCCAATTTATTAGATAAGGCCTGCCCACATTATGGAGGGTAATCCCTTTTACTTAAAGTTAACTGACTGTAGATGCTAATCCCATCTAAAAATACCTCCACAGCAATATCTGGGCCAGTGTTTGTGGAAATAACTGGGCACCATAACCTAGCTAAGTTGACCCATAAAATTAACCATCACATATACCATCCTATCATCAAGTACCTCAGCCCTTCCTTCTCAAAAAAGGAAGAAATTACAGACTGAAAGCTCTTTTTGCCTGTGGCAAGTCCTATGTATTTGTTTGATTATATTTAGTTAGATGCAGGCATGAAATGTTGAACAGCTCCTTCAGGTATGGTGCTGTTATAGCCCTTTCATCAGCTCCAGGCCCCTGAGCTTGAGTACTCCTTTCCCCCATTAAGCACTGGTCCTAGGCCAAGCTGCTTTCCAGCCCTACATTTCGGGAGAAGATAGGTCTTCATTTTCAGCCATAGGTATCCCCTTATAACTTGAGATAAAAACTGCTGTCATACTAGCCACTACCAACCCAACAAGTTTGCTTTTAGGGAATTTTGTACTGCTCAGTCTCTGTCAGTCAATTAGAGTTCAGTTAAGTTTCTTTTCCCCTTGTCTTGCCCTTCCTGTTTCCTATTCATTGCTTCCTGCACTTGGTTTTATCATTTATTTGGTAGGCTCTTTTTTAGCCCATCTCCTTCAAAAAACACATTTTATCTTTTCTCTTTTTTTTTTTTTCCAAGACCCACAACTCCATTAAAAAGCTTTTAGGTCTTTCAAATTAAGTCTTGTCTGCATCTGTCCTTCAACCTCCAGGTCATTGAAACCATCTGCAATTTAGCCTGTTCAACACTGGTTTGTGCTGTCCTGTATTATTTTCCATTATTGCATTTTAGCATGTCTAGCTTTGGTTCCCTCTGTAAGTCACAATGTCCTTTTCAGAAGGAAGGAGATAAAATTTTATGGAAGTGGCAGAGACTTAAGTTGAAGCCAGGAAGAAGAAACATTGCTAGAGCAATGAAAGGTATTTTAGCTTAAGTGGAATGGGGGTATCATTCTATGTTTACCATATAATATTTCTGCCTCATGAATTTGTTCTGCTTGTAAGAATACTCGCTGTTTGCAGGAAGCAGCAGTTCAAATACACACAGGCTCCCACAAAATGAAATACATGAAAATCCCCATTCTTAAAGCTCATGAAATAGGAAGAGGCCAGAGTAATGAGTTAGGGACCTACATATTTTGAAGTCCAAAGCTTTAAGTTTCCCCTTGAAAGTCCACGTTGTATTAGAATTGAGGTTCCAATACGGTAAACATTAAACTGATATCCT
This sequence comes from Dasypus novemcinctus, assembly GCF_030445035.2. NCBI lineage: Eukaryota > Metazoa > Chordata > Mammalia > Cingulata > Dasypodidae > Dasypus > Dasypus novemcinctus. The sequence goes on from NC_080684.1 coordinate 60,336,132, forward strand.
AAACCAGTGCATGTTTATAGTGACCCAATAAAGGCATTTAGAACATTAGTTTGCCTTTTATATTTATCTAACTAATAGTTGTAATAGGTTCCCAACAATTGATATTTCTGTTCAAGTAGGACTCCTATAAAATGTCAAATAATTCCCATCCCTCTGTGATAGTAACTTTTTCCTGGGGGTCTTATGAACCCAAATTTGCCTAGACACAAAATAAATTCATACAGGTGAATTACTCAGATTATTAAACAGGCAAGCGATTTGATGGAAATCATTTAATACAATTGCATAGGGTTAACTTTCACAAATTATGCTTTGTAATTAGTTTTCTTAAAAAAGTGTGCCATTCATTCACTCAGCCCTTCTGCAGTTGCTCTTGTGATGGTTCTAGGGCTAACAGCCTGTTTCGGCAATGGTCCCAACTGCTTTTGATTCAGACGCTGACCACCAGGGAAGCTAGCTCAGGTCCAGTCCTTGTCACCTAGCAAAGCTCAGCTGCTTCCAACGGAGAGAATACTAGGACTTAAAATGGCTTTTTTTTTTTTTTTTTTGGTAACATTAGATTAAGAGGCACACCCAACCCATGCATGCCTATGTTGTGTGTTTCCATATTCATTTTGGATTTAAAATCATGAGCAATTGGGTTTTTAAAGATTTATTTTTATTTATTTCTCCCCACACCCTCATTGTTTGCACCTGCTGTGTCTGTTCATCTTCCTTGTTTCTTTTGGAGGTACTGGAAACTGAACCTGCGACCTCCGATGTGTGAAGGATGAGCCTAATTGCTTGAGCCGCCTCCTTTCCCTTCTTTGTCTCTCATTATGGTTTTCTTCTTGTGTCTCTTGTTGCACCATCTTATTGTGTCAGCTTGCCACGCATGCCCATTGCACCAGCTCGCTGTCTTCTTTAAGAGACACCAGGAACCAAACCCTGACCTCCCATGTTGTAGGCAGGAGCTCAATTGCTTGAGCCACATCCACTTCCCAACAATTTGTTTTTATTAAAGAGGGAAGATGGCGTGTATGCATTTGTTTCTGAGTTGTTAAGCACTCCAATTAAAAATAATACAATGCACTAAAAAAATGGGATGCCTGCAGAAATTCACCTCACTATGCTATACTATATATCTGTATCTATTCCTTTAGAGATGGCCTTTTAAACTTTGGGTTTATAATGTATATTCCATTTTATATCCTGTTTTTAACTCATAGTGAAGTATTTTCACATAGTGAAATATTTTTCCCAAATTTGATTTTTAATATGTCCTTTCTTAATATCACATTTAGTTGAAAGTGAATGAATCCAGATATAGAAATGGTATTTGGTGAAATTTATAAAATACATAAAATTTGTTTAATATTTAGAGTGGAAGCACTCTTACCTATTTTAGTTTACTTTTTATCATATTTTTAAGTTTCTTTTTATGTTCATTAGCTTTTCCTATTTGATCTTTTGGTGTCTTTGTTATACCTGTTGCATCCTTGCTTTTTATCTCTCTCCATTCTAAGATTAATTATGGAAATTAGCAAACCAGAAATGGAGATGGAGCAAATGTATACAATATTGAGTAATGGCTAAGGGTTTGGGCTTTACTGTCAAATACTCTGGATCTGAATCTCATCTGCAATACAGTTCAGTGGCTATTTTGGGATAGGTAATTAATCACATATTATTTTCACCATTTCTGAAAAGGGAAGGATAATATTTTCTAGCATAATGCAGTACCCAATAAGCATTAATTACTATTATTATTACTATCATTATTATTTTTATAATATAACATTATTGCCTTTATCTTTTTCAGCATGGTAGAAAATATTTTATTTTCTGGAAATAAAAATGACAAATTTTCTACATTTAGTACTGGAAATATAATTTATTATGTATAATATGCATTGTATATATATGTTTATATACATTTTTGAGGGGAGAAAATCTGTGAACTGAAATGAGAACTATGAAAGAACAATACTGAACTATGCTAAATGAACCCTGTACAGACTCACAGATTTGTAGGACTAGTTCCTGATCTGTTTTATCTTGCATCCTACAGCCTATGAAAGCTTTGTAGAATTGAAGGGGCTCACCTATGGCACAGGTGCCATTCTTTTCTTATTCTTCCAGTAAATATTTGAATAAGGCCAACAGTTACCTTAGAACATTAGCTTCTTTGGGGATTTCTGAAGCAGGACGTAGTAAAAAGGCATCTGCCCATAAGTTCTTGGAAAATTGTTAAAATAAATTAGACTTCATATCATTCATACAGTTTTGTTTATAAGAATACTTCTATACATACACTTGGGATCAAAAGACTCTGCTTTCAGATCTTATGTGCTTTCTGAAAGGAAATTTCCAAAGACATTTGATCCATTCCTTTCATAAAACATACTTTAAAAAGTTGGGAATCTTTGCCATCTAAAGAAGACTCCAGAGAAGTTTTTAAAAAGGTTATTAAAAGTTTCACATAGCATAATGAATTAAATATATATAAAATTGTCCTTGAAGTCTTCAGATTCATAAAGTATTTTTACTTAAAAAATAAGAAAAAAAATAAGATTTTTACTTATTTGGTAACCTGCAAGTATTTAATTTAGATTGATTCTAAGGTATTAGATACCCTATAAGTGCCGATAAATGGCAGATGACCTTTGATATATATTTGTCTCACCCATTGATGCTGGAAAAATAAGAACTATAAAACATAAACTATAATCCTACCTGCCATAATATTACTTTGGTAATCAAACAATAGTGATATTAAACCCATGGACTAAAGAGGGGATGTTTGATATACAAGTATGATTTGAGAATGAAACTTGAATAACATATAGGCTATCCTTTATCATTCCATTAAAAATGAAATCTTCAGTTGGGTAATGATCATTAGTATATAGTTGTCATATAAAGAAAAAAGTCAAGTAAAAGTGTACACATTATAGGTATTAAAATTAACTTTGAAAGTTTACTTTCTACATTCCTATTATTGTGCTATTTGAAACTTAATGTTCAGTATTTTTTAAATTTCCCAAAATATAATATTTATGTATATTTTATATGTGTGTATACATAGTGAATTATTAAGAGGTAAGTTTCAAAATTTATAGTTGACAAAATATATATTATTTTTTACCAAAAAATGAAATAGGATCATTAAATTACTGGGAAACAGATGTTGCCAGTGAAATAAAATCTGCCAGGAACAAGGACACTCTTTTTTATATATATTAAAGTATTAATTATTTTAAAAATAAAGTCCTTTTTCTATTGTCTTTTGTTACTATACCACAAGTTGTCTCATTAACTAAATAGGCACATACAGGCTGAGTATCAAAGCTTTGCCAACTTAGCCATTTTCTTCAGTCCATGCATTTTCTCTGAATGGTATGCCATTTTGCTGAGAGTGACGGAAAAATTATAGTAGCCTTCACTGTTGTATAATGCCATTTATTTACATCAAGGGAGCATAGGTCGTTATCAAATCATACTCTAGGTACATTATAGATACTATTTCATAATTAGAGTTCAGGTTTTCAGAGCTGTGAAAACTGAAGTTGTTATCCAGATTTAAAGGCAAAAGGAAAAGCATTGTATTTTGCTTTTGACATAGATCTACAAGTTATATTTATAGTGTTCAAAACCTATAACTTAGAATTTTAACCTCTTAGAATTTGTCAGACTTGTAAAATGTAATTTATTGTCTCATTTTTTCACTTTTCCACCCAGTGTAAATCTCAAGGTCATCAAGATTATTTTTTTTCTAAATAAGAGTTAAAATTAAATACATACTATCTAAGTACTTTTAATAAGTTTTGGACTTCCCAAAGTCTAATTTCATTTTCAGAAAAAGATTAATGAGGTTTTCTTTCCTCCACATGTTTGACCAGTTATATTCGTCCATTCCTGAAATAGCACATCTATTTGGAGGAGTAGCAGAAATTAACATGGCCTTTATCTTTACTCAATGCTTTTCAATTATGACATGGAAATTTATAAACACTTCACCTAAGCAAATGAAATAATTTCTTGAGACATTCACATATGTTGCATTTCATTGAGAAAGTGATATATCTTTCTCTACCTTATGAAAAGGGGATTTTAATTTAGTTAGTACAAAATATGCTTTGTTAAATAGCTACGTTATACAAAATGTTTATTTAAAACCCTTTCAAAACAAGTATGTATATGTATATTTGATACGTTTATCAAAAAATACACTTTTGCTAGGAAAAAAAGAATAATCATTGTTCTCAAGAATTTGATTTAGTGAGGGAGAAGTCATTATATAATAAATTGATGTAATTGATATAGGTTTGTGGAAAGTGCATTTTTAATCAAAAAATTTAAAATCACTGATTCCTAATGTTTCTATAATTTTTCCAAAGTTTAATTAATTTTAGTAAAAATATTTGTTTACATTCTTATCCCAATATAACTATTTAACTTCATATAATTACTCATGCCTTATGGACTGGGAATATAGAAGCGATAATGAAATTATTTTTTGCCTGTAGTAAAAACTCAAGTTCCTGTTTCTTCTCTTGGGCTAAAATTATGGGTGGAATTCTAGCCAGATTTATCTAATTTAATCCAAGCTATACCACTTTGTCTTTATCTAACCTTTCTATGCTTCAATTTTCTTGCCTATAAGAAGGTGGATACAATTCCCCCTAAAAAGTCTGTCATGAATATTAAACATGATACGCATGAAGCAAACTCCATCTGGGAAGCAAATTAGATACCTCATGTTGACAGCACAAATCCTATCAGATAAGGCTTTTAGAAAACTACCCATCAAAATTGTGATAGGAGAGATCATGATAATTGGAGAAAAGCAACTGTTTTGTGGCTTGCTGAAAATGGGACATTTGTATGTGCTTAAGTATGTATATGTGTAGGTAATTTTTGAGCATCTCTACTCTATTATTCTTGAGGTGTTAATCAACAGAAATATTTCACAGATAAGTTCTTATTTTTTAGGGCCATAAGCACAGTAAGTTCAGCAGTGTAGTCTGGTTTAGAGGCAGACTTTTTTTTGAGGGGGAGGGGTGTAGTGGTGAGTTAACAGGAGGAGCATGTGCTTTAGAGAACGGGACCACAGTCCACATCCAGATCCAATGGACCCCTGCTCTCTGTCTGAGTAAGCTGGAGAGTAGTTATTAATATTTAACTTCTCTGAAACTATCCCGCAAAATGTGGATAGTAGTCTATTATTCATCAATAATTTACTAAGTGCATTGTGAGGCTGTAAAAACCCTACTGTTATTTATTAAATATACTGACTACAGGATATATCCTGATGATCTGGATGTTATTTTTTCCCACTTAATTCATGCAATTAATTCATTTTGACAGTAGCAACTTTTTTCTAAGTACAACAAGCATAGCAAAGAAATTTAAGTCCACTGCAAGTTCTGGGTAATAATTTTTTTTGCATCTCTTTTTATTTAGCTTAATTTCCTCATATACATAAATAACACCATTTTCGTTCCAAATATGCAAAAATCCTAAAATTCTTTCATTTAGGTAGGTATTTTATATTTGAATTAGTCCTAGTAATAAGTAAGGAACATGGCTATAAAAATATGAACCATTATATCAAAGAGTACAAGATTAGCTCTTAGTTTCTTTTTCTTTTCAAAACCAGTGATTCGTATTATTTATCCTTTTATGTTGAAATAAGATGTGAAATCCCGAAAGCTGTATCAGGCTCTGAACAACCATTTTTGGAAAGTTCTCTATACAAACATAGCCATTTACATAGCGCAGTTTTCCATGGAATTCAAGGTAGTTTATGGCCATTATCTGATTCACGGGAGTTATTATAAAATATATTTGCCTGTACTGCTGCTACATAATGCTTTGTTTAAAATCCTCAAGTCTACACTCTGAAGGAAAGAGTCTCTTCAGAAGCTTTTCTGATTCAGGAGAGCCAGCCATAACTAGGACTTCAAAACAATTGCTCTGCTCAGGTTTTCTATTGGCATGAAATTCAAGAATAGCACACCTGGAAGAAATGAGTTTTTACACTGAGCCAAGTATTGCCATCAACTGCATGCCCCCTGTGTTTAAATGGAACTGAAAACCCAACTCAATTGAAAAAGGCAATGACATAACCCACAAACAACACTTTCAGCACAATGTACATTTCTGTTTATGCTCTTGTTTGATTGTAAAAGCAGGATTTCTATAGACAAAGGAAGACATGGAAATGAGTAGTACAGTCTTGTTTTTATTATTTTTCTACACTGTGTACTGGGCTGTGACTGACATACTTCATTTAACAGGAATTCAAAACACCCTTTGTTCAAGAAAAAAGGGAATACAAGACTTTCTGTAATTAATACACTTGTGTCCTTTTAGGAAAAGCATATGCTCTGTATTTGTATGTTAAAGCACCAGGTAGTATTAAAATTGTGCTAATATGGTATAGAAGAGCTTTCAGCTTTTTTTGATGCTTAAGCCTTTGCTTCTACAAAGCATTATGCTGCTAATGCTGTTCAACAATACTTTTTGATCCCTATAGGGCAATGGGACTTTTTTTTTTTTTAATGGCTAGTACTCAGGTTACACATAAATTGCAGTAATGAGAAAAATAGGAATACTCTTCTATATAGTCTGGGAGATATTTTGTTAAATGATATTATTATATGGACCATTGAATTCTTTAAAGTCTTTTGAAGAACATCCAGGCTGTTTCCATGCTTTGTTTATATAGGGAAATATTTTAAATAAAAGAATGATCTGAACTATTCTTGAATTAAGCCAAATATTTATCTTATGGCATTATTGATAGAAATTTTGTCCTGTTCCTTGGAAACCTCGCAATATTTATGGTAAAGGCAGTCTTCTAGCCAAAACCTTACTCATGAAGTTCAGCTCTCCCACTTGGAAATGATTGCTCTTTTTCTCCCTCTGCTTGAGATAAGATTCAGTGAGGCTAGGTCCCGGAGAAATTGTAGAAAGTATCTTCCCAAATATATTTGTATAAAGAGGCATGGCTGTTGTTTTTGGTGGTCAGCTGAAGTGATTTTAAATATATATATTTTTTATTTTGCCTTATAGATTCTTATTAAATTTTTTTTTCTAATTTGTGATTGTTTTAGTTTGCTAAAAGCTGCTGAAAGTAATATAGTAGAAATGGGTTGGCTTTTACAATGGTTTTACTTATTGGATTTATTAGATTGCAAGTTTACAGTTCTGAGACTGTGAGACTGTCCAGATCAAGTCATCATCGGGCAATGCTTTCTCCCAAAGACCAGCACATGGAGGCATCTTCTCTCTCCCTTCTCTTCCCAGTTACATTGCATCAGCTTCTGACTTCCTCTCTCCTGGGTTCTGCTGATTTCAGCTCCTTGCTCTGGTGACTTTCTCTCTCTGCCCCTGTGGCCTTTTTTCTATGTCTTTTTCTGCATTCATTCCATTTATAAAGGACTCCAGTAAGAAGATTAAGCCTCTCCTGAACCATGCCCTACTGAAATAACCCAATCAAAAGACATTCCACAGGAATGGATAAGCCCTAAGGACATGATTTTCTGGGGTCCATAAAAGCCTCAAACTTCATAGTGATTTAACTTTGTAAAATATTCACAGTTATCTATATAATGTGTTCTATTCTTCAACAAATACTTGATGGTCTGCCTACTATTTGCCAAGTACTGTGAAGGGTGCTGGAATGCAGCAGTAACAGTGGCATGGCCTCTGTCTTCTTGGGGTGCTGTATGTCATGCCAAAACACTTCCCTCCCTCTGTCCAGCTCCTTTTCCTTTACTTAGCCTTGCCCCTGACTGAAGTAATTATTAATAAAATCAACTGAGGAGACCATCATCTATATGCCTTAACCCCTTTGCCGTTTTGTTTACTTATACTGCTTAGTTACTTCACTTACTGCTACTGGCAAGTATTGAAAATGTTTGAATGTGCATAACAGTTAGCATTGTGCTAAAAGATCATGATGAGATGTTGTTTAAGGAAGCTAGCAGAACACATCAAGGCCATGCAAATTAATTAAGCAGTTACTTATCAAGTCATGCTATGTGTCCAGCACTCTGTTGGTTACTGGGAATTCAGTGGCAAACAAAAGAGACATGGTCCCTGCCCATTTATAAAAGTAAATGTATACTTTCAAATTACGACAGCTGCTCTGAAGGGTTTGATTCTTCTGTTGTACACATCTTCTCCCTGCAGGTAATCTAGGTGTGAAGTCAAATTATAATCATTGGTGCTCAGTGAAATGGAGATAGAGGATTAATTGAAAGGTCTTGGTGACTAGCTGTTGGATGCTCTTCCTGAGTTTCCACACAGAGCTGGGAATTTTTCTTCTTGGCAATCCTGATACTTTGTACATATATCTCTGTTATGACTGTTTCCATGCTACTCAAATTTTTTTCATTTCTACCTTCTGCAATTCATGTAAGAATGAACCTTTTTCATGTTGACTTCCCAATATTTGGCCCATAATAGGTCCTTGATGTATGTCCTTGTAAGTAACGTATCCGTTCATTTATTTTTTGATTATGAGGATGCATTTTATTCCTTGTCTATGAAATTTTTCTATCCATTATTTTTAAATATGTCAAAGAAATTATAACATTTTTATATCTGTTAAATGTGAATACCAACACCTATCTCATTAGTCTTTTGTGCAACTGAATAACATAATGTATACAACATACTTTAATGGCATCCCAGGTATACATGTAAGATCTTAAGAAATGTTAGGTAATATAATTGATACTAGATAGTACCACGTTCTTAATCTGAGATTATTCTCTTAGAGCTGCTTCTTTTACCTATAATCTTGGCTGACACTTTACATGGGCATCTGTACATTTGTCTAAATTCCTAACAGACCCTACCTCTTTACCCCCCTCCCTCACCTTTATTTTCAGAGATTGGAGAGGTTGAAAAAATTTGCAGTGCTCGCAAATAAATTAGGTAAAAGTTGTTCAGTTCTGGAAGGATACTTATATATTATATTTTCTGATATGTATTGGAAATCAGGAAAATTTATTAGGCTGCTTTGGGGGAACCAAGATTGTAAATAATACCTTAATTGATGCATTGCTCTAGAATTCAGCAATACACTGTGTTTGCCACTAGAAGGTGTGAGAGGGAAATAACACCATGCTTTTATGACTGCTTTGCAGTATTTTTCATTTGCTCTTGGTGGTGTCCTCTCTATATTTATTAGGTAGTTCATTCTGCTCTGTAACAGATTTTCATATGGTTTCAGTATTGTATCTATGGAATTTCAAGAATTTGGCCATATGTATAAACAAATGCAGATTTTTAATCTGTTTATAAGAAATAACAGTCTTTAGAAGTAAATTTGTATAAATTGATAACATTATAATCATGTAAGTGAATATAAAGTTTTACACTTGAAATTCCTCTTGTAAGTTAATATCATAAAGAACTTTTATTTTCTTTGCTAATCTAAATTTCAGGTCTTTTAAATTTATACTCCAAGCAAAAACAGAGTGAACGGAGCATGATAATGTTGCATGCATAATTCTAGAGTTAAGCACATTTTCTAATCTTGTGAGTAAATTCACTAACCTTAAAATAATTTGTTTTCTTCCAACTTTCCTAAATATAAAATATTACCAGATATCCAAGTATATTTTATGCGGATAGTTTATTTCAGCACAGTTTAAGCATCTAGGAGATGCTGGCAATAAGTAATTTCTAAGGAAGATTTCCCTCTTTTTCCCCATTCAGGAACTACAACTTGCTTTCTAAATTCCAAAATCCAGTATTTATTTTATTACTGCTATGAAGAATAATAGGACAGTAAAGGGATAGTAATATTTTATTGGCAATGCTGTCTCAATGCTAGAAGATATCAAGATCTCTAGGCAATTTTCTAAAGTTATTGTATAAAATTAATTTAACTGATGAAAATTGATTCATTCATCTAATGGAGAAAATATGAAATTTCTCTGAATATTCTCTGGATATGTGCTCAGTAGAAATAAAGTAGTCTTATCACAATACTGCCATCTATGCCATAAAATACATAATTATATTATATAACATTAATATATTACCACTAAGTAGGTGGCTTATTAAAAACACTAATTTATTATCTTAGAGTTCTTGAATCCTAAGTTCAAAATGGGTCTTCTTGGGCTAAATCAAGGTGTTGGCAAGGCTTCATTCTTTCTGGAAGCTCTGGGGGAAAAACTGTTTCCTTGCTTTTTCCGGCTTCTAGAAGCTGCCTCATTCCTTGGCTCATTTCCCCTTTCCGTCTTCAAAGCCACTAATGGATGGTGAAGTCTTTCTCATTCTGCATCACTCTGACTCTTCTGCTTTAGTCTTCCACATTTAAATAACCTTTGTAATGACATTGGTAAGAACCAAAAATAGAGAGTAAACTCCTTATTTTAAGGACAGTTGATTATCAATCTTAGTTCTATCTGTAACCGTAATTCCCCCTTATTATGTGACATAGATACTCATGCACTGGGGATTAGAATGTGAACATTTTTTGAGGGGCATTATTCTGCATATCACATTTATCTCCTAAGTGTCTTTTGGGGGGAAGGGAGGATAGTTTCTCTCTTAAATTTTTTTTTTAATTAGAGAATTTGTAGGTTTACATAAAAATCATGTGGAAAACAGTGTTCACATATCCTGCCGCCTCATTATTAGCAATTTGCATTAGTGTGGTACGTTTGTTTCAAATAAAGAATGTATTATTAACTATATTCCATAGTTTACATTCAGCTGTATTTTTTCCATATACCATCCTATTATTAAACACCTTACATTAGTGTGGTGCATTTGTTATAATTCATGAAAGAACATTTTTATGATTGTACTATTAAATATAGTTCATTGTTTCCAGTAGGGTTCACTGTGTTGTATGGCCCTGTGTTTTACCTTTTAATTTATTATGGTAACATATATACAACCTAAAATTTTCCTGTTTGGGCACAATTACCTATATAATTCTCTGCTGTTAATTACATTCACAATGTTATGCTTCCATCACCACCATCCTTCTCCAAAATTTACAACATTCCAAATAGAAATTCCGTGCAAGGTAAGCATTAACTCCCCATTCCCTACCCCAAGCCAGTCTCTGGTAACCTATATCCTTGATTCTAACTCTATGAGTTCACTTATTCTAATTATTAACACATTGTATATAAGTGTACAAAAGTGTTGAGCATTTGTTATAATTCATGAAAGAACATTCTTGTACTATAAACTATAGTTCATTGTCTATAGTAGCATTCACTGTTATACAGTCCTGCACTTTACCGTTTTTTTTTTTTTAATATGCCCCCCTGGGGCTTGCTTGCTGTCTGCTCTCTGTGTCCATTCACTGTGCATTCTTCTGTGTGTCTGTATTTATTTTTATTTATCCCCTCCCCCTTGTGGCTTGCTTGTTGTCTGATCTCTGTGTCCATTTGCTGCGAGCTCTTCTGTATTTTTACTAGTCTCCCTTTTTTGTTGCGTCACCTTGCTGAGTCAGCTCTCCACGGTGCTTGCAGGCCGGCAGCTCTCCACGGCATGCGGGCGAGCCTGCCTTCACAAGGAGGCCCCGGGACACGAACCCAGGGCCTCCCATATGGTAGACAGGAGCCCAATTGTTTGAGCCACAGGTGCTTTCCCCTGTGCTTCATCTTTTAATTTTTATACTAGTAACATAATGACCTAACATTTCCCCTTTTAGCCACAATCATATATGTAATTCACTGCTGTTAATTACATTCACAGAGTTGTGCTTCCATCACCATTAACCTTTTTCAAAATTTACAATCAACCCAAATAGAAATTCTGTACAAGTTAATTCTTAACTCCGCATTCCCTACCCCAAGCAAGCCTCTGTTAACCTATATCCTTGATTCTAACTCTGTGAGTTTGCTTTTTCTAATTATTTAATGTAGTGAGATTTACAACATTAATCCTTTTGTGTCTAGCTTATTTCACTAAATGTAATATCTTCAAGGTTTATCCATGTAGTTGCATAAATTATAACTTCCTAACTTTTGAATTCTGAATAATATTCCATTGCATATATATACCACATTTTGTTTATCCATTCATCAGTTCATGGACACTTAGGTTGCTTCCATCTTTTGACAGTTGTGAATAATGCTGCTATAGCCATCAGTGTGTAAGTATCTCTTTGAGTCCCTGCTCTCAGTTTTTTTGGGTATATAACTAGTAAAGGGATTGCTGGGTTATACATATGATAATTCTATTACTTTATGTGGAACTGCCAAACTATCTTCCATATTGGCTGTACCACTTTAATTCTCAAAAGCAGTGAATGAGTGTTCCTATTTCTCTGCATCATCTCCAACACTCGTAATTTTCTTTTTTTTTTTAAATTGTAGCTGTTCTAGTGGGTGTGAAATGGTATCTTATTTCGGTTTTGATTAGCATTGCCCTAGTGTCTAATGATGTTGAGCATGTTTTCATGTACTTTTAAGTCATTTGTGTATCCTCTTTGAAGAAATGTATCTTCATGTCTTTTACCTATTTTTAAATTGTGTTGTTTGTCTTTTAATTGTTGATTTGTAGGATTCCTTTTTATATATTGGATATTAAACCTTTATTGGATATGTGGTTTCCAAATATTTTCTCCCATTGAGTAGGTTGTCTTTTCACATTCATAATAAAGACCTTTGATGTTCAAAAGATCTTTATTTTTATTAGGTCCCATTTTTCTATTTTTTCTTTTGTTGCTTTTGCTCTGTGTATAGTCTAAGAAACCATTGTCTAGCATAAGATCCTGAAGATAGTTCCCTGCATTTTCTTCTAGGAGTCTTATTGTCTTGCTTTTTGTATTTAGCTTTTGATCCAATTTGAGTAAATTTTTATATGTAGTGTGAGATAGGGGTCTTCCTTCATTATTTTGTATATGGTTATTCAGTCCTCCCAGTACCATTTGTTAAAAAGACTATTTTTCCCCAATTTAGTGGACATGGCAGCCTTGCCAAAAATCAGTTGGCCATAGATGTGAGGGTTTATTTTTGAACTCTAAATTCATTTCCATTGACATATCTATTCTTGTGCCAGTACCACGCTGTTTTGAGACCTGTAGTTTTGAATAAGCTTTAAAGCCAGGAAGTGTAGGTTCTCTAACTTCCTTCTTTTTAAAGATGATTTTGGCTTTTTTGGGCTCCTTACCCTTCCAAATAAATTTGATTACTGACTTTTCCATTTCTTCCAAGTAGGTTCTTGGAATTTTTATTGGGATTGTATTGAATCCGTAAATCATTTTGGGTAGAATAAACATGTGAATATCTGTGAGCATGGAATGACCTTCCATTTATTTAGAACTTTTTTGAGTTCTTCTAGCAAAGTTTTATAGTTTCCTGTGTGTATGTCTTTAGCATCCTTGATTGAATTTATTCCCAGATATTTGATTATTTTATTTACTATTGAAAATGGAATTTTTTTCTTGATTTACCTCAGATTGTTCGTTGCTAGTGTATAGAAACACTACTGATTTTTACATGTTGATCTTGTACCCTGGCACTTTGCTGAATTCGTTAATTAGCTCTAGTAGTTTTGTTACAGATTTTTGGGGGCTTTATATATATATAAATATCATCTACAAATTCTGGAAGTTTTACTTCTTCCTTCCCAATTTGGATGCCTTTTATATCTTTTTCTTGATTAATTGCTCTGGCTAGAATTTCAAATACAATTTTGAATAGCAGAGGTGACAGTAGGCATACTTGTGTTGTTCCAGATCTTGAAAGGAAGCTTTGAATCTCTCATCACTGAGTATGATGTTAGGTGAGGGTTTTTCATGTATTTCTTTGTCATATTGAAGAAGTTTCCTTCTATTCTTGTTTTTCTAAGTGTTGTGTTTTTGTTTTTTGTTTTTATCAAGAAAGGTGATCATGTGGTATTCCCCCTTCATTTTGTTAGTATGGTGTATTACATTAATTGATCTTGTATTGAACCAGTCTTGCAGAGCTGGGATAAAATGCACTTGATCACAGTTTATAATATTTAAAGTATGCTGTTGGATTCTTTTTGTTAGTATTTTGTTTAGGAATTTTGCATCTATATTCATAAGAGAAATAGCAATTTTCTCTTCTTTTTTTTTGTAAGCATCTTTATCTAGGTATGGCATTAGGGTGATTTTGGTCTTATAGAATAAGTTAGGTATTGTTCCTTCCTTTTTAATTTTTTGGAAGAGTTTGAGCATGATTGGTATCAATTCTTCTTGGAATGTTTCTTAGAATTCATTTGTGAAGTTATCTGGTCCTGGGCTTTTCTCTGTGGGAGTTTTTTGATGACTGATTCAATCTCTTTACTTGTAATTGGTCTGTTGATATTTTCCTTTTCTTCTAGAGTCAGTGTATGTTGTTCATATGTTTCTGGGAATTTGTCCATTTCATCTAGATTGTCTAATTTGTTAGCATAGTTTTTCGGAGTATCTTCTTATGATCCTGTTTACTTCTGTGGGGTTCATAGTAATATCCCCCCTCTCATTTCTAACCTTGTCTTCTTTCATTTTTTCTTTATCAGTCTAGCTAAGGGTGTGCCAGTTGTATTCATCTTTTCAAAAACCAACTTTGGTTTTGTTAATGTTCTCATTTCTTTTTTTTTTTTTTTTGAGATTTATTTTATTTATTTATCCCCCTCACCTTGCCACTTGCATGCTGTCTGCTCTCTGTGTCCATTCACTGTGAGTTCTCCTGTGTCTGCTTGTCTCCCTTTGTTGCATCATCTTGCTGTGCCAGCTCTCTGCAGGCAAGGGCTGTCAGCTCTCCACAGGCATGGGCCAGCTTGCCTTCACAAGGAGGTCCTGGGAAGCGAACCCAGGACCTCCCATATGGCAGACAATCCCAACAAGTTAAGCCACGTCTGCTTCTCCTCTTTTCTTTTTATTCTCTATTTCCTTTATTTCTGCTCTAATCTTTGTTATTTCTTTCCTTCTGCTTGCTTTGGATTAATCTTCTGTTCTTTTTCTAATTCTTCCAGGTATGCAGTGAGGCCTTATATTTTATCTCTTTCTTCTTACCTAAAGTAAACATTAAGGGCTATAAATTTACTTCTCAGCTCTGCCTTCACTGCATCCTGTATGTTTTGATATGTTGTGTTCTCATTTTCATTTGTCTCAAGATATTCACTGATTTCCCTTGCATTTTCTTCTTTGACCCACTCATCATTTGAGTATATTATTTAACTTTCAGATAATTGTGGATTTTCCAGTTCTCTGCCTGTTACTGATTTCCAGCTTCATTACATTATAATCAGAGAAGATGCTTTGTATGAGTTCAATCTTTTTATTTATTGTGACTTGCATTGTGACCCAAAATGTGATCTATCCTGGAGAGCAATCAATGTACATTTGAGAAGAATGCGTATACCACTAAATTGGGTTGCAATTTCCTGTATATGTCTGTTAGGTTTGGTTGATCTATTATATTATACGTCTACATCTACAATGGTAGATGTTCTACCATTGTAAAAGTGGCGTATTGAAGTCTCCAACTGTTATTTTACAGGTGTCTATTCCTCCCTGTAGTTTTCCCAGTGTTTGCATCATGTGTTTTGGGACAATGTGGTTAGGTGTGTAAATATTTATGACTGTTATTTTTTGTTGGTGGATTGAACATTATAGTGTCATTATTTGTCTCTTTTGACAGCATTTATCTCAATCTTTTTTTCCCAATACTAGTATAGGTACTCCAGCTTTGTTTTGGTTTCTAATTGCACTAAATATCTTTTTCCAATTTTTCACTCTCAACCTTTTTGTGTTTTGGGGTCTAAGGTGAATTTCTTGTAATAACATATAGTTGGATTGATCATGCCTTGATATCCATTCTGCCAAACTGTGTCTTTTGATTGGGGAGTTTAATTCAGTAACATTCAGTGTTATTACTGTAAAGGCAATACTTCAGTCATTTTGTCTTGATGTGTCATTTTTTTATATGTCATGTCTTTTTTTAGTCTTTTTTCCTTTATTACAATACCCTTTTCTGTATAGTTGATCTTTTCTGATTTATTGACCGATCCCTTCTTATTTCTGCTTCTGTATATTTTTAAAAATACTTTCTCTGTGGTTACCCTGGGATTTGTAATATGCTATCTACCTCTATAACCTACTATTTGAAAAGTACCAACTTAGATTCAGTAGCGTATAAATATTCTACTCCTATATCTCCTTCTTTCCCTTCCTTATATTGTGTTTGCCCCACATTACCTCTTACGAGTTTATGCCTCCATTATCAGGAATTATGTCTTTTGCTTGGTCAATTGTTTTCTGACTCCTGTAGGAATTAAAGAGTTGATTTGTGTATTGAAGATACGGTAATATTGAGTTTTACATTTACCTTTTTGGTTACCTTTACTGAAAATTTATGTTTCTTTCCACTACTCTAAGCCATTCTCTTTTCCTTTCACCCTGCAGAATTCCCTTTAGTAATTCTTGTAGGGCAGGTCTCCTGTTGATAAACTATCTCAGTTTCTGTTTAATCTGTGACTATATTAAACTTTCCCTCGTTTTTGAAGGACAGTTCTACCAGACATATAGTTTTTGGCAGAGTTTTTACTTTCAATACCTTAAATATCTTTATGGTTTTGGGATGAGAAATATTCACTTAGTCTTATTGACTGAAAATTGTATGTGATGGTTCACTTTTCTCTTGATGCTTTCAGAATTCTGTTTATTTTTGGCACTTGACATTCTGATGAGTACATATCTTAAGTTAGATCCATTAGGATTTCTCTTCTGTTTGGGGTAAGTTGTGCTTCTTGGACATGTATATTTATGTCTTAATAAGAGTTGGAAAATTTTCAGCCACTGTCTCTTCAAATATTCTTTCTGCCTCTTTCCCTTCTATTTTCCTTTTGGAATATTCATGATGCTTCATGCTATCACTCAAATCCCTGAGACGCTGCTAAACTTTTTACTGTTTTTTTTTTGTGTGTGTGTGTGGAGGTGCTAGGGAAGTAGGACCTTATACATGGGAAAAAAGTGCTCAGCCACTGAGCTACACCTGCTCCCCATTATTCTTTTCTCCATCTGTACTTCTGGCTTCATGATTTTGATTATCCGGTCTTCTAGTTCACTGATTTTTTCTTCTTCCAGTTCAAATCTTCTGTCATATGCCTCTAGGGTATTTTTAATCTCCATTTTTGTGCCTTTCATCATCATAATTTCTGTAATATTTCTTTTTAAACCTTCATAGTCTGCTTTATGCTCACACATTGTCTTCCTAATATCCTTTAGCTCTGTATCCATATTTTCCTTCATCATGTTGCATTGATTTAGGAGATTTGTTTGAACTTCTTTGATTAGTTGTTCCAAATTTGTGTCTTTTCTGAAGTTTTCATTTGTTCCTCTGACTGAACCATATATTCCTTTTTTCTTTTGTATGGCTTGTAATTTTTTGCTGATATCTAGGCATCTGATTATCTTCATGAGTTAACTCTGAACGTCCATTTTGCCCTCTTGTCTAGGGTTTTATTGTGGATTAGTTTTGTGTTAAGGATATTCTTTGTCAATTGGTCCAACTTATTCTGGACCTTTAGCATAGTCCATGTTTAACTGTTCACATTTTCTCAGCTCTTCTTCCTCTGATTCTTGCCCCAGATATGTGCTATAGTTTTTAAGGCTGCAGTTTTTATGCAACTGTTTTAGCTCCAGGAGAAAGCTTCTTTCCCCTGTTCCTTCTCTGGGAATATTGACCTATTCTATTTGTTTTGTGCACACTTTTCTCCCCAGGTCCTATGACTTGTTTAAATCCTTTCCTTCACTCAATACCCCTTTTCCTTATACTCCTTAGTTCTGAGACACATCCATTTCTTTTTCAGGAGTATTTTCTGCCTTTGGTTTCTTCTCTATTATGGTATCCCACCCAAGAGGGGAGTCACAGAAAGGTCCATTTTGCATTTAGGTGTTTCAACAATGAGAGGCTGGGTTGAGTTTGTAAATTACTTGCCAAAAGTTCTGCCAATTTCTCTCTCTCTCTCTCTCTCTCTCTCTCTCTCTCTCTCTCTCTCTCTCTCTCTCTGTCTCTCTCTTTCTTTCTCTCTTATGCCTTTGAGCACATTTGTATGAGATACTTCCCAGCCACTTGTTTTCTGCCCTGGGTCCCTGTGAATTTGGGTCCCAGTGCCTGGATATGTATGTGATTCTAACTTGCAGCTATGAGTGGCACCATGGTTTGCATCTGCAACAGGAGGGATCTGGGTTGCACTGCCTTTGTGTAACTCCTAAGTTTCACAGGATGGAGTGAGGAGGAGAGGTCCAGAGTAGTGTATCCAAGAAGAAACTCTCCTACCAGATTTTGGTGATTATTTTTCTTTATCTTCAATTCAGCATTTGATTAGTCCTTCTCCAGTCTCTATTGTCCTTCAGAATTCTATGCATATGGAATTTGCCATTTTATTAGTTGATTCTAAGGGGAATACTTTTCCAGGGGATGTACACTCCAAACTGTTAGTTTCTGTGTCCACGAATCAGTCATTTTTCCTTTCTCTGAATTTCCGTTATTCATGGTCCTTTCGTTTGCATAATTTATTTTTAATCTTCATGAAGACTGAACTTGTTGAAATCAGTGGCCATGTCCTTCCAGCTCTCTAATTACTCATATTCCATGTATATGCTAGCCACAATAGTAATCTTTAAAGAAAATCTTTCCTATAGCTTGATCTATACATGAGTAATACCTGACCTAGAATGAATCTGAATTTTGAAGCATTGGCTGATGACCTTTGTAGAAGTCGGACAGAGTCACAGCCACAGTGACTGAGAACCTGAAGTTTTAGATTTGTGCATTTGGATATAGTTTTACAGCTTGTGCAGATGATCTACAACCTGGCCTCAGAGAATTGCAAGCAGTAAATTGTGACATGTGCCTTTTTTAACCTCCAAATGTGGAAGGGATGAGTCAGCCTATCTGGGATTTTAAGCTGCTAGTTCCAGGGACACTGTACAACCCAAAACCATTGCCTCCAGCAAATTGCTATTAAAAATTTTCTCTGCTAGACCCAGACTGCCTAATGTGTCAACCTTGACCAGGTCCTTTAAATGAAAGGAAAAATTAGGAAGCTAAAACAACAATAGCTACTGAAGGGCAGTAGCAATGTTACTTCCTTCAATTGGGCTTGAAAATCTTTTTTTTCTCCCCTGATAGCTTTAACAAGAAGAGTCAGATATAATTTAAGAAGAAGAGTCAGATGTAATTCATTTTACCAAAGATAAGATTAAGTTGATTCAATTTTCTCTCTGAAAAAGTTAACGATATGCAAACTGATACACAGATATCAGTAGTGACACCATGTACATGTTCTTAAATAGTACTTGTAAGTCTTTTTCTACACATATATAGAGAATATGGTATTATTCCCATAATTGTAATTGTTTAGATACAATAGGATAAAAGTACTTTAAAGAAAAACTAAAATTATGGTGCAAAATTTTATAGGTTTTTCTAAGTCTTATGAGATATATACTGAAAATATATTCACTCATCATTTAAGTTTATAATATTTTAATGAAAGTACTAGAAATGATCTTTACTTTTGAATATGAAGACTTGGCTTAATGTTATTAAATAGGATTTGAATTTCAATAAAGCAAAGCATAAGAACAATAGTATTAATAGATGAGTGAACATAAAGGGAAGTGCATGGTGCTGTTCATAGTAGGAGCAATGGTTAGCTGACTTGTAATGACATAATAATAAGAAGGAAACATGTTAAATCTTCCTCTAAATAGGAAAATGCTCTCTGGCAGGAGTCCATTCTTTTTCTTAGTTTGACTAAACGACCTTAGAATTCTGAGTGGTTATTTTCCTTTCGATTTGCTTGAATTTTCCATATTATTAACTATTGTATCATTATAATCAGATAAAATTTATATATCTTGATTTTGGAAAGAAAACTTATAAAAATGCACTTCCTTACATGGGATTTTAAGGTTTTATTTTTTGAGGTTTAAGTCATTTCTCTGATGCATGAAGTATCTGTCATTTGAATCTCCTGTTGTAATGCTTTACCCACTCCCTTTCATAAAATAAATGAGAAATCATATGTAATAAATGAGTGCATACCACTCCTTGAACTTAAAAATAAACTAAGATCTGTAAACAATCATCAAAATCACAGTAAAACATTAACACTACCGTTCATTGGTTCAGTTTGTATGCTTGCATCCTCTGCACTTCCCATCTACTACCCCAAAAGACAGTCTAAACTGCATTTACTGTTCACTATATTTTGCAAAGACTCAGAAAAAACAGTAGCTGTTGACTACCATTCCACTCTGCATGGATATACCCAATAACAAACTCCCAGGTACTCCTTTTAGGTGCCTTTCTCCCTCAGGGGATTTGGGCATCATTCTCTTCTAAAATCTCTCCAGGAGATTCTGATGCACACACCCAGGATTGAGAAACCCTGAAAGAAGGTGATAAGGGCAGGATGGGGATTCAATCCCAGGAAACAAAAGTCAAAGAGGCAGGGCCAAAACTGATAATGTGATCTCATGGTGGCAACTACAAACTATAAAAAAGAAAAACAACTATTAACTATCATACATTAAAGACGAAGCTTTGTATATGAAATTTCTGGATATAAGAAATTGCACCCACTGTAATATAATTTAACAGCCACTGTTTTTCTTGAGTTATAAGAGTATTCAGTATTTCACTTTGATCTGGTGATAGAATCTTACCATATTCTAGAAAGATGCAAGCATGCTTTCCTGTGTTCCCTTCTTTGGTGATTGGGCCAATCATTCTTCTACCTCTCCTCAATTCTGTTAACTCTACTCTCATCCCTTCCCTTAATGTCCCTACCCCATCCTTCTTAATTTGGACATCCTGCAAGGATATCTCCTGATTTCAACTCACTTTTCCTCCTCATTTTCCTAAATTTAACTTCTTTCCATTTGTTCAGGAGTGGATCTCTTACTGCATATACCCCAGTCCAGGGATTCCTGATGACAGATAAAATTTTAACTGGTAATTATCAAATTCTTTCTTGGGCTTTTAAAATTTCTTCTAACACCTGTTTCTTGCCATCTATTTTTACCTCATAAATTTAATTGATCAGTTAGTAGAGTGCAAGTGTTGTCTTGCTGCTGCTTCTTAACCTCTCTGTGCTTCAGTTGCTCATCTGCAAAATAGTGACAACTGAAACATTTCTATCAAGGGGTCCTTATGAGGGTTATAAGGCCTTACGTGTAAAGCACCTTTGAACAGTGGCAGCCATTTAGCAAGTGTTCAGTAAATATTAGCTATTGTTATTCTTCCTTATTAAACTTTAATTAGCTTTATACTAAATATGTTAACTATACTTTAGTATAGTTAACTTATTTATAGTTCCACAGAAAACATGTAAGCACATACATATATGCATATATATTTTTTGATGTGAGTAATGGTTATGCAGGCATATATATATATATGCTCGCCAAAATTTATTGGGCTGTACACTTAAGGTTTATGAATTTTATGCATATAAATTATACCTCAATAATTACTTGGGAAAAAAAGTATAATTTGAAGCAGAATAACAGCGTGGTTAAGGTTGTGGATTTTTTAATTGTACCTTGGCTCAAATCCTGGCTTCAGAACCAACTGGGTATGTCATTTGAAGCAAGTAATTAGCGTTTTAATGTATTTCCTTATTAGCACAATCTGGCTAATAAAAGGTACCTATATCAGAGGCTTGTGATATTTAAAGGAAGTAATTAAAAATAGTGCCTGACACATCTTAAAAAGCATATAAATGGTTGCTTTATTTTTATCATTATGTCTTTTGATAAATTGCAACATTATTTTGAAAATATATCACTGCTTTAAAATAGATAGTATGTGTGTGTATATATGTCTTTAAACAATAGGCCTTATATATTTCTAGAATACATATCATTTTCAGTGTGTACCCCATATCTTTATATAAGTAGTATGCTTCTTCATGAGTTAATTAGATTTGTACTATTTTGTTACTTCCGTGTATCTCCAGCATTTAGCATGAAGTCACATTTAGTAAGGGCAAAATCAAGATTGAATGAATGACTATATAATGACCATTAGGGTCATACCAGATCACAGGAAGACACTTTTTATTGGAAAGTCTGATTAAATTGGGTATTCCTAACTGGTAGTGAAAATTGTATCTTACTAATTTAAAGCAAATCTGCCCAAAGCTTAACTATTCCTTTAGTAGCAAATTTTAAAATGATATGAAAATAAAGTTTGTGAGAAGTAAACAGATTTTATTTTAACCTCAACTATTCTGCTCAACCTTTCATATCCCAGAAAATTACAGTAATATTAAATTGGAATAATGTCATATGAGGGGAAATTCAGATCCACATGGATAATTGTCTCTTATAAGTAGAGAGTAGCTATGGTTCGGGAGCTTTAAACATTCAAATCTAAAAGACAAATGTCCTAATGTTTTATAATGATTCAGGCATGACTTTTACATTACATGTTTAAACTGTTTAAACTGAAGCACAAAAGGTAAAGGCTGTATGATTTATCAATCATTTATATGAAATAGGAGAATATCAGTGCTTTAAAAGAAAATTTGCAAGCATTGAATTCTTTTTAATTAACTTAATAACAACAAATGTCAATTAAAAACATTGGCTATTCTTTCAATTATAAATACAGAAAATAAAAGATGCCACTTCCAGATTTGGATTGAAAACTTATAGTTACCATCATTACATACTCACTATTTGTCTGTTCCTATACTTGGTAGACTTATATGTCTTCTCTTATTATAACTTTTGTGATGTAATTATTATCCCTATGTAAATATGAGAAACTAACAATATTTAAGTTTAAATGTACTTCAATGAATGTGTGGACATTTCTCTTTAATTTGATATTTGTAATATTTCAAACACTGTTAAAGAATTTCAGAATGTTTTAATGTCTATGAAAATAGCCATCTAGAAAATGATAAGATTATATGCAACAAAGTAAGGGGAATTAAGCAAGTAAAAAAAGTACAATATTGTTTGGAGGAAATCTGATTTGGCACACCCAAAAAAAAGTAGGAAAATGTGTGTGATATGTGTAAGGCGAAGGGATTTTGAATCAGTATGTCAATAAGATTCAAACAACAACAGAATTAAAACTTCATCTATTTCTAGTTAAAGGAACTATTTCACCCATTGTACTGTAGCGACAAATCCCACTCATTGCTAAAACCATATCTGGATCAATTTCTTGAAGTCACTAAAAGAGGATAACTGAGAGGGTAAGCAACCTTTAACAGTCTGCAATGAGAATAAACTGTATGATTACCCTGGAAACAAGAAGTTTGTCAGTAGGCTTCAAAAAAGCAGAAATAGAACAAATGGTTCAATAGTGCTAGGATGTGAATTATAGCTCCTAGAAGAGAAGCATCTTTTCCCATTAGAGCTATTCCTGATGTGGGCTGATGTGCAAAGAAGTCAGCTCCCAAGCACTGTTAATACCTGAGTAGTCCATTTAGTAATGTGGTGACTTGAAGATACTGCTTGGGAGCAAAAGACGAGAGGACTTCTGAGCAACCTTCCAATCCACAGGTTTTCTAATATAAAGAATGCACAGAAGCTTGCTAGGTCAAGACCTGGACTTAGATTGTCATTGCTAAGTTATTCATTTTTATGTTACATATAGACACATCATATATAAATATTTTCAGTTTTTGATGTTTGCACTCAGTTTTTTAACAGTATTTAAAACAAGACATTTTCAAAACAATAATCTATGTTCTTACTGCCAGCATTCTCAACCCTCACTTCCTTAGTCAAGGCCTCTTAATTTTGGTGTATTACTCAATAAGCTGAAGTGCATGTTCAAATAGTTTCTTTCCCAGTACTGTATTTTCTAATTGTTTGCATTTCTGAAAATGCCTTTCTCTTGTACATGAGTGACAGTATGGCCAAAATGAAATTATTGTTTGGAAAATGATTTTCCCCTTAAAATAATAGACATTGCTTGCTTTTTTCCTCCCCAGGGATTTAATTTTGTAGATGATTTCTTTCATTTTTCTTGATAATTTTCCCCCCTGCCTTCATGCTTTTGGACATTAATTGGCTCATATACGAAAGAAAATCCAACAGGTATCAGGCTATTGATCTTATTTAATCAATTTAAATTCCTTTTTCAAGAACACAGTGATCTCTTTTGATCAGTATATATTGCTTCATGAAGTTTCCTTTCATTATTACCACTCATATGGAATAGATATGTATTGAGATCTCATTTTTAGTTTTCTGGCTTCTTCAGCTATACTCAAGTATTTTTTATTGTGATTCATTCTCCATCTTCTGTGCAAATTGTCTTCTCCAATAATTTTTTAACTCTTTGCTGTTTTATCTCTATTTAGGGAGACTTTTTTTCAAGCTTGACTTGGCTTTAATGATTTGACCACAGCGTCAGGTGTGCTCTTTTTGATTTATTAGTTCAGCTGGTACAATTTTAATATCCTTGTAGCTCTTCCTCATTTAACATTTTTATCTTGCTTATTGCCTTTGATAGTGTCAATGTACAATGGCATAGCATCTTATTAGAGTTAAATGTATACTTTTTTTTTTTTTACCCTGGAAAAAATAAAAATGCATTGTCTTAGTTTGCCAAAGGCAACTGATGCCAAGTACCAGAAATGGATTGACGTTTATAATGGGAATTTTGTTTGGGGTAAAAGTTCACTGTTCCAAGGCTGTGAAATGCCCAAATCAAGGCACTACCAGAGATGCTTTTTCACCAAGGACAGATACTGGTGATCCTAAGGCTCTGCCATGTGGCAAAGCAAGATGGCCGCTGATATCTGCCAAGGTCTCTGCCTTCCCCTTAAAATCTGTCATCTCCTGGAGCTCTGCTGTGGGCAACCAGGCCTAGGACTGGGCTCTTCCAGGCCTTTCTCTGCCTTTCTGTGGCTGTGGGTACACCCAGAGTCCTTTTTCTCACATAACGAGTTAAAAAATGGTGGCACTCCCTTTTCCTCTTTCTCTCTCTCTCTGTCTCTCTGTCTGTCTCTTTGTTTCTCTGTCTCTTCTTATATAAGTCCAGTAATAGGGCAGATACTCAACCTGAGTCACATCTCACTGACATAGTCCAATCAAAAGAGTCTGATATCCACAGGAATAGATTAGTAAAAAAAAAAAAAAAACATAATCTTTCTCTTTTGGTGATTCATAAAAGAATTTTGAACTGTCACATGTATGTCCACACAAAGACTTATATTCAAATATTCATAGATGCTTTATTCCTAATTTCTAGAAACTAAAGACATCTTAAATGTGCATCAAAAGATGAAGGGATAAATGAAATGTGCTATATTCATAAAATGGGATTCTGCTCCAATAGTAGCAAAAAAAAGCAAAGTGTTGATATACATAACAATACAGATGGATCTGAGGAATGTATTAAAAGAAGCCAGACACAAAAAGATACAGTGTATGATTCCATTTATACATATACTTATTAATAAGCTTTCAAATCTTATAAGAAAAGCAAACACCTTAGATGCAATAAAAATTACAGAGCAAGAAGAAAGGAACATCATGTTGAAAGTTAAGAAAATAAGCATTTTCTTATTTTTAAAACACTGCTTGGCATTTTCAATATAATATGAGAAAAAGAGGTAGAAAATTTTAAAGGAAAATCAGCTGAGATAAAAATGCCCTATATACACAGCATTGGGTGCAATAAGTCCTCAGTGAGTTTCCTTGTTTCTTTCTACCCCATCTCCTCCTTCTGGATTCCCAATTAGAAGCTCCTCACAGGGCGCCATTTACCCCCCAGCTACCCCTACTAGACCCCCTCCCTTTCCCTGTTCATTCCTTGCTGCCCAGGAGTTGGCTTTGCTGTGTCCCTGAAGTAGAAGATGGGGTGTACAGCAGTTGCCCTACAGTGCAGCTGAGGTGATTGGGGAGTTGGTAACTCGTGGATCTAGTCATTATCCTATTTCCTCTGGATGCTTTGTGGTTAAGGACTGGCTGCTGGCCCATCAGACCAGGCGGTGCCAAATGCATGCCAGGGCCACAATCACCATCCATGGCATTTCTGCCTGTGCCTCCAGATCCTGCTGCTCCCTGCTACCTCCATTGCGAGGTCCTTGTTGTCATCTAATTTCTGCATTCCAAGCTACTTCCTCCACACATAGCTTTTGATTGTTGTGTGAACTGTTTTCCGTGGTATATTAAAGAAAAGTTTGGGGAAGGTATGTTGACAAACTAATAGCAATATTTAAGATATTTAACTATTTGAAATCAGAAGTGATAATGGACTCTTCTTTGAAAACATGTACTTAGAAGAGTCCAGTGGATCTAAAATAGGTCATAAGAATGTCCTCTAATGCTAGGCACCTCTACCTTTCTAGGCAATTGTACTTCAGAACAACGTATGAAAAATAACCAAATCTCTATGCCTCACTTTAGAGAGTGAAGTGCTAAAAAAAAGTGATGAGGAACTCTCTAACTTAGCCTTATTTTATTAACAAAGTTAACAATCCAGGGCAGATGCATTGTCTTTTGGTTCAAACCTAGCAATGCAATATTTTTGCTGGTTTTAATAATCATTAGACATTGTCATATAAGTTAGTAATTAAAACCAACACTTTGTTATTGGTAGGTACTGCATCATTCATTGCACATGCGACTGAGGTTTCTCTTGGCCTTTCGATATCTTAATAGCAGTTTGGACCACTTGTCTTGGCATTCACTGGTTCTTATGAAAACTTGGAAAATTTGAATCAGATGGGTGAGTTAGAAAAAGAGACAATGATGAAGGAGTAAAGATCAATTGATGGACCAAATTGCCTAGCAGAAAATGGGGTCTTCTGCACAGATACAATATATTGCCTTGGAAAGTGGAATACGGTAAGAAGATGGGTAAAGGCAAAGCCAGCCATATTTTTAGGATGAGAGAAATGAGACTTTAAGAAGTCAATTCCAGAGGCCACAATTTTCTCTGTAAATTATGCAGCAGGGTCATCTGTTCAGTAAATATACCTTAATTGAGTTATAGGCACAAAGAGAGAGAAGGAAGACTGAGGAGATTTGATGATAGTAGAAAGGCTGGGGTCAGTTATGGTGGAGAATGCAATAAGGAGTCAATTAGAACTGAATCAAAAGCTTGCTGAGCAATAATGAGGTCTCCATCAGGTTACATGTGCCTTCTGAGTCAATCAGCATGGCTTTTTAACCTTTTCTGGTAGTCCTTAACAGAGGGGGACAGAGAAAAATAAACTTCCAAAATATATGGGACAACAGAGAACTCTCAAAGCAAATAGAAGACCAGGGATTTATCTGGGAAAATGGACCAGGGGTCAAGAAGGCCTGACTCTGAACACTTAAACTAAAAATCCAGGCAAGGCACAAGATTGACAGAAAACTTAAGGTCAAAATATGGGAGTGTATCCTGGGATCCATTAGTGAAGCGTGGTAATCTGATGCTCAATTGGCAAGTCTATAATACTAACAGTAAAAAAAGCAGTCAAGAGAAAAACTATTACTAAACATATTGCTTCTACCCTAAATGTTGCAAATTAGGAATACAGCATTCTGTGCTGCGTAGTTTACCTACATCAGGGTCTGCCCACATTTCTTACAGGGCTAGATAATAAATATTTTTGGGTTTGCAGGCCACATGTTCTCTATCTCAACTATTCAACCCTGCTGTCATAGCATGAAAATAACCTTAGACAATACATAAATTAATTTAGAGGAGAAACCACAGGTGGTTGTGTAGAAACATCAGTGTGATACCCCATAGGAAGTCAACACAGACAAGGGACTGGCATCTCAGTGTGGTGTAAGCAGTGATAAGGGCCTTGTAAAAATAGGCTTGCTGGCCTATTTGGGAGTTAAAGATTTGTTTTTCTCAAATTATTTATATGTAAGTAAATTTATATGCAAATATATATGTATATATATATATTTGTGTGCATAGGAATACAGAAGTATGTATATTTATGTATATTCCATATTATCTAATTATGGAGAATAGATAGAAATTAAAACAATGATTTGTTTTCCAAAAAATGCCTATCTATTTGGAGAAGGAGGAATAGAAATAATTAGAAAATAAGTGACACAGTCAGGCAGAGAATTACTGCTAAAAAGTAACTTAATGACTTTGAGTACAAAAGGCCCGTATGCCAAGCAGGAAGATTTCTCTCTGCTTGGACTGGAGATTCAAGGCAATAGCCGACTCTTCTCTTGCCTACAACATTTCAGCTACTCTCGTGCTTTGGAAAGATGAAATAATGACTCATTTTTCCAGGATTATATTTCTACTGCTTAGTTCTGCTAAATGTCATATAGTATTAACAGAGTTATTTATAAATGGGAAAAATCTAAAAATTAAAAGGCCACTTTTCAGACTCAGTCACATTTTGACAGGTATGATAATACTCCTCCAAAATGTTAATGCCTTGGAAGTGTAGTATCTTACTATATTTAATATAGATTTTTTTTAACATTTCACTGAATTGTAACATAAATTTATGTGACTGTTTCTTAAATCTGTTAAGATTTAAGAAAAATAGAGACTGAGTTGGACAAATTCTATTTACTGTTTGCTGAATTAAAACAATTTTAAAAACCATATTTTCAATGTAATCAGAAATCAGAATGTAAAAATATCAAAAGGACAGTACATTGGAAGGACCTAGTGTTAACATCTTTCTACTAGATATTTTACAATAAGACACAACTGGTAATTCTAGGTGGAAAAAATTAAAGCATCAGTTGTTCATTGTCATGTAGTGTCTCTATAAACTGCTTGTGTAATTTGATTGCTATATTCAATGTGCATGGTTCATTGTGTTTTGTTTTACTCACTGTCAAATATGAGATTGCTGTTATTTTAAATGCCAAAAAATTTTGTATATTGAGCTTTCAAGGCTTTAAGTTTCAAATTGCCATTTTAAGTAAAAATAAATGTAATGTGTTAGCTTGTGCTATGAAACCAGCCTACATTATTGGCAATGAACTCTCCATACTACAAAGTGGGAAAGACTCTCCCACCACAACTTTACCCAGAGCTGCTGAAAAGAGATGTTATTCTTTAACAATGACAGGCATGATGAAAGAAAACTTGATATGAAATATATTTCTAAAGAGAGTCGTTCTTAACCAGGCTGCACTGATGAACATCAGATGAACAGAGGGAAAATAATTGTAAACAGATGGGGAATGCCCCATTTCTCATTATTCTGTTATATCGAGGGCATCTGAGTAGCAGAACCCTCAGGGCTCAGCCCTTACACAGGATCTAACATTTACAAAAACTTAGAAAAATAGTAAAACTTAAATAAACTAAAAACTGTATTAGCAATTCTTACAGATGATAGGGAGTATTAATATGGTGGATGAGAGAATCGGTGCACAGAGTAGACAGGGTGAAAGGCGATTCCACAAAAATTATGGGAATACACTTAAATGTGAGCCATTTATTTTTTAAAAATCAATGTGTACAATGTAAGAGAGAGACTTGATAGAAAACAATTCAAGACCGAGACTCGATAGCAAATGATAATTTTTTAAAAGGTCAGACTGGGGCTTTTTATATGACTATAAATTTAATATGAGCAAGTGGTAGGAAGTAACTGTTAAAAATAAAAACCTTAGGCAGGATAGAAAGGTAGTAAAGATCAAAGGAAGTCATGGCCACATACCATTTTATGATGTTTAGGCTACATCTGGAGAGTTATGCTGCCTTCTTCGAGACCATGTTTTAGGAGAGGGCTTCATATATCAGTACATGTCCAAACAAGACTGACCAGTTTTCTTCAAACATTTGAATTGCCAGTGGAGCAGATACTAGAATTCTTTTCTTTCAAGTTAAAGCTTCAAGAAGCAGATTTAACTCTTCTGGGGAGTATAAGGCAGCTGCTGCCTGGCCAGCCTGAGAGAAACGAAGTAAACGAGTCTTGGGGGTCCGTGGAGATTAAACAGAATAACTTATTTTTTCCTTTTAGCAATCCCAAATGAACTGATTAGTTTAATATAAATGAAAATCTCCAGAAGACAAAAAGAAAGATTATCCTGGACAAGGAGTCAGTTGAAGTATGACTGGGATTGTCATTCAGTCTGTGCTTTGTAAAGTATGGTTCCATTTAAAGGACTGAAATGAACTGGAATGATTGTCATGTACAGTGATGAGTGGTGTACTAGCATGTTACAAGGCATACTGTTAGCATTAGAAAGGGAAGGTCAGAAATAGTTTCACTTAGAGTTTATCCCAAATCAGGTAAGAGTACATAATAATAATAGCAGAACAACACAGAACTTAACAGAAGTGAGAATCTATCCACCTGGAAGGTTTTCATGAACTAATGAGTTTACAATCATTTTTAAAATACAGCTCACTTAGAACTGAAAAAGAAGGTCCTGCTGGCTACCTGACTTCCCCATCTCTTTTGCTTAGCGGTGATCGTAACCTCACAGTTTGGAGAGGTCATTCTTTTCCCTTTTATTTTTAAGGGGTTTGGCTTCTGCTATGTATAGTTTAGCAAAGATATCATAGATATTAGTTCGAAAAAAAGTTGGTCCTATAAAAAATTAATCATACAAAATGTCATTTTAGTGTGGGCCATGGGAAGTAGACATGAGGACACTGGATAACAAAAGAGACAAAAAAAGGTGACTAATGAAGTATACAAGTCTCTTTACTTAAAAATTGCCAATCTTGCATAAGGCTATTTTTTAAAAAACTCCTTTTTCCTCAAACCCAAAACTCACGCCTTTTGAGACACACACACAATATACACATAATGATTGGTTTTGCTTTGTTTTAATAATCTGAATATGTTATATGTATATGACAATATATTCCAAAATAACTCATTGTTCCATTGGGTTTTTTTCCTTCACAACTGAGATTAGAGCCAGTTGTTCAGTGACATTAACACATTGAAGTTATTCCTAGTTTTTTATTTAAGAAAATATTGAAAATATTAGACATCTTCAGGGAAATATTTTTTAAACATATTACCAGATGGGTGAACATTTATCCTTTCCAAGAATATAAAATTTGTGACTCATTTTTATCTTTGGTTTTCCACTGTAAAGAATGGGTGTCAGCTTCCTATGTAATTTTGATTTGTTTATCCAGCAGTTTTGTTTGTCTGTGCAGTTTTCTGTGTGCCAGTTGTGGTCAATATTTGGTTTCCATAAAAGGTATGAGTTTTCTTTGAGGCTATCTTTTCTTGCCATTGCCAAACCCACAACTGATGCACCATTACTTAGACTTTTGTTCTTAATTTAATCTTGGCCCAGATTTTCTCTTTGGTGTAAAACATGAAACAAACTCCATTTTGGCATGGCAGCTGGGGAGAAACTATTTGTTTGACATTCTCTAACGGAATATATAGACAGGATATTTGTAATACTCTCATAAGGACAGTTATAGTACCTGAATGTGCCAGTACCCACAGGTTCAGGGCTGGCACTGCTATTAAATAAAAAAAAAATTGAGACAAGAGACCCTTTTCCTTAGTTTATAGATAAAATAAAGTCACATCAAAATATCTCAGTTTAATGGAAAGTAGAACAATCCAGGACTGATAATACCTTCAAACCCAGTGACTTTTCACTGCTGCAGTTTTACAGGGCTAACTTAGCATGGCATAGAATTTAGATACAGACTGCCTGAATTTGAATCCTGACTCTATCACATTTATGCTGTAGGACCAGAGACAAATTATTTAGCCTCTCTGACCACTTTTTCCTCAACTGCAAAATGAAGGTTTTTAAGAACTTTGACATCATAGAATGCTTAGAAAGAGTAAATAATTTAAGTGATTTAGTACAGCGATTGGCATGAAATATCCCCATCATCTTTATCATCATCATCTCTCAAAGTTGAATATACAAGTTAAATTCCTTTTTGGTGAGATGTTGGGTTAAGGTATTTAAAGAGTAGGCTTTGGACATTCTGTCCTCATTACCACTCTTGTAACTTACTATGCCAGAGGCACAGCCTTTCACTTCTTATACAGCAAACTGAATGGCAACTCTTTGACTTGAAGGTGCTAGTACACCTCTAAAATATGAACCCTTCTGTCACATTTTATGCATAATTTAGGTTTTATAAGTTCGTTTCCTTCATATTTTTGAAATTTTTCAAATTATGGTCTGTAAGAGCTATGTAAAGCTAAGAATTTAAAAAACACAGAAATAGTAAAAAAGAATTCCTACCAACCTTTACCTGTCAATCCCTTCGTTCAAATTTATTTGGTGCCTAGGACCTACACAGTGGAGAAAACTACCTACCATTTTTATGAGCACCCTTCCTTGCACATTGTAGATCCCTAATAAAATTTTGTTGGATTGTATTTTATGACCAAGTTTTCACAGTAAATGTTCCTTTTAAGATATTCTCTATATCATTTCTTTTTAGAGTAGATAACCAGTCAAAAGTGGAGCAGTAGCAATTGCTGAGCTTAGCAGTAGCCAAAAGCAAACTTCATATCTGACTCTAACGACAGCTTCTTGGATGAAACACGTGTGTTTCTTTTCTCTCTCTTTTTAAAAGACAATCCCTAGGTCTGGATCTTCTCCTGATTTTGCAGTTTTTACTGGTTAGGTCATATTGTACGTGATGATAGCATAAAAATGAAGTGTTGTCTTCTTTTTGATCCTTTGCCATGGTTTGTTAGGAAAGAGGAAGGAGAAGAATGGGCGGTCCATCACTATTGTTCTACAGCACTGAATCAACTGCTTTTTCAGAAATACCACAGACATTGTACCCGCTATATAGTAATTCTGTTCTAAAGGAAAATTGTTTAACAGATAAAGGCAATTAATGCTTATTGAGTTAACAATGCATGGAATTATATTTTAAAAATTGAGTGAAAGATGTTTTGCCTTTGCACCTTATGACCAGCTAACAAAGTTCCAAAGTTCTTCACGTTAGTCAGACTGCCACTTTTAGTGCCATTAAATTGCCATAGTTCTGACTGTGATTGTGACATATGGAAAGAAGTTAGGCTACCTACACCTGAGTTTGTTTCTGACCCAATCAGTTGAGGTTTATCACTGAAATTATTTAATAAATATTCCTGAGTTTTCTTTCTCCAAAGAAATGATAGATATCTCATAATTTCATATTCCTATACCTTCCTACCAACTTCATCCATTTAGATCCACTCATGGACTGCATTACCTAATCTTTCTCTTCCTTGTTCTCAATTCATAGCATAGAATTGTAGCTTTTATTTCTGCATAGCCCAGTCTGAGTTAATGGAATATCTCATTCTAACCCACTAAGTCTTGGATAGTTGCAGAAAGCGAGTTTCTTAATCACAATTTTGTGTTTCTTGCTGCTACCAAAACAGGCAGGATGGCAGCCCTGTTGATCAGTATTAGTGAGACTTTGTGAAAATCCTAGGAAAATGTTAATGCTCCTTTTGGCTGTGTTTCCAATGGATTAACTGTGTGTATGAAACTGTCTGAATTCCTCGTGAGACCAGTGGTTCTCTGAGTTTTTTTTTCCCCCTCTGCTTTGGGACTGAAGTGTTGCCAGAGTCATGTTCTTTATAATAGTGTTATTTTGCTCCTGATTTGCACCAAAGACATTGTCAGGTAATGATTAGTGAAGGAGAAAATAAACGTTTGAATAGAGAATTGGCATGAATAGGCAGTCTTTTATCAAAATAATTAAATTTGATGTTATGAATAATTTTTATCAATGTCAGGGAAGCTTTCTTTACTGGAATAAAGGGAAAAAATCAAATAATTTAATTTGCCCTTGTTTCCCAGTTAGCTATGACACTAAACTTAAAGTTAGACCTTTTCATACTGATGTAAGCTAAACCATCTTGATATGTGTAAGTTTCTTTATCCTGAAACATATTGTCTTGCAAAGTTTCATTTTTTTGATAAACTAAATGGACTATTTCTGAAATTGATCTAGTTCTCTTACATCACCATTAATAATTTCTACTTTGTATTTTCCTAAGAAGAGTGTTGTAAGAAATAAATAAAATACATGACTCTGATTTACTGAAGGTCACAGATACTTTGATCTTGCTGCTCATTCAGGTCTACCATGTACTAACTGTATGCTGAGGACTGATGGGCACTAATCCCTCTGCTTACATCTGCTGAGGGTTACAGTCTCTATTTTTGTGAAAATATTGAGTAAAATAATAGCTTAAAATAATAAGTCAAATTAGAAATCATTTTGGGAAAAATATTGAAAGGTGAGATCATTTTAAATATCTTAATGTGTTGTAGGCAAGCACAGGAAAAAGTCTAAAATACTAACATAGCCTTGAATTTGGAATAGAAATAGCAACTTTTGATTCTGTTCACTGTTACTTACAAGAACAAATTATACTTCCATTTCTGAACCCTCATTTTGTTCTATAAAATTGAGGTAATAAGATTATTATCCTCATAGAGATGAGTAAGGATTATTTGAGATACACACAAAGACTGCCATTGATTTTATTCTTAATATGTGCCATTATAATAATTATTATTATTATTGACATTATTTAGAATGAGAGCTTATGGAAATAAAATAGAGCTATGAAAATTTGAAAATCCTAGAGCAGGAAAATTTTGCAGAATGTTGGCTCAGATGACTTTTGAAGTCATGCTGATTTAACTGTCAAATTTATTTTTAAAATTTCAATTCCCTCTCCCATCTCCAGGGTGCATGTGCTTTTATTTTTTTTCCACTCAACATGTTACCCTAGTCATTATTTTGAACATGGAAATGAAGGAGTGCTTGGTAATGTCTAGATTATCTTGACTATTCTCTTGTTACATTTAATGATGTCAGTAAGACAAGCTCCTTCAGGAGCCATGTAGTTTATGAGTCTAGAATCTCATATAAAAAAAAGCAAGTATCTATAACTATATATTTTATGGCTGAGGATTACATTATTATATAAAGTTTCTTGGTTAACTTTATTTTGAAATTATTTCAGTAATGGTTTAAATTGATATTTTGTTATTCTTTTTTATAATTATTAGATAAGCTGTGAGTTTATGAAAAATCATGCACAACATACAGGGTTCCCCTATATGACCCTCTACCACCAATGCCTTACATTGTTGTATAACAGTTATTAAAAATGATGAAAGCACATCATCAAAATATTATGCTAACTATCGTCCATAGCTTACATTTGGTGTATTTTTCCCATAAACCATCCATTATTACACCGTGTATTAGTATTGCATATTTGTTGTGGTTTATGCGAGAATGTCTCTTACTTGTACTGTAAGCTGCAGTCCATCATCTACCATGGTGTGCACTGTTTTATACATCCCCTGCCTTAAACAATTCATCCAAAGTGTACACTCAGTAGCTCTCAGTTTCATCACAGAGTTGTCCTGTCCTCACCTCAGTCAATTTTAGAATGTTTTCATTATTCCAAAGGAAAAAATCCCATACCCCCTTATTTTCTTGTTTGAAAGTGAAGAGTTTCTAATAACTAATGTCCAGATATACTTTGGAAGTCTTTGAGGTATAAAGTATCCACAGTTACTTGTCATTTATATTTGGTTGGCACATTTTAGCTTGACTCTTTAACTGTTACTTGCCTTTTAAAAAAAATTATATTTAGTAGTTCATCTCATTCCTGAAAGGACTCATATATTATTCTAATCATCAGAAACTCCTGACTAAGCCTCCAGTCACACCCTTTCACCATGTATTCTCTTTGACCCTTTGCCTCTATTATTTACCATCCAGTAGGTTGCACTGCAGTAACAAACAGCCCCTGAGGACCAAGCTTTATATCCTGCTCCTGTTAAGTATTGTCTGAGTTTTTCTTTTCTCCATATCCTCCTCTTGCTAGAACTAAAGCTAAGGTTCATCCCCTATTTGCGACATGTCAGGATTATGTCAGATAGAAAACAATAGATTTTAGAACCACACTGGACCTTAACGGCTTCTGTTTAGAAGAGGCATGTATGTCTTCCACGTGCATTTCATTAGCCAAAGCAAGTCATGTGTCTAAGCCTAAGAGACATGACGAAAAATATAATCTTCCTTCAGTGAAGGGTATAGTAGGGAGGACTTAGAATATTTAGACAATAATACAGTCTACCACACTACCTTAATATTGCCATTTTTATATGTTGAAATGTACCTTCACCTCTCTAATTATAAAATATTATGTATTTATTTATTAAACATATTTTGAGCATTACTATTACATGTGCTCAATGATGTTAGTAATTAGTACAAACTTTAATATCAAGATTCATAAGTTCAAAGACTATTTTGTTCTTAGCTTTTAGAATCTCTGTAAGCATAGAGTACTTTCTATAATAATTTCCTTGAAACTTTTTTCTCCCTCAGCTTTTATGATGCCAAATTTCAGGTGAATTGGAATTAAGTAAGAGAGATATGATTGGAATTCTACTTCTTTGATTTATTAGCCATGTGACTTTGGTCAATAGTAGAGTGGAGATAGCAGTTCTTCTAAGATTAAATTGCAGAAAATTATTAATCACCTGGTATAATGCTTAGCACAGTATAAATCCTCACACAAGTCTTATTTTGTCTCATCTCCATGAAAACCCTCCAAGATTTCTCCTTTCACTCAGAATTAACACAGAAGTTTTGTGGCCCTAACAGTCCAAAATGATCTGGCCCCATGCCTCTTCCTACGTCTTGCTTACTTTGCTCCATCTACCTTGGGCTTCTTGCTGAACATAAACGCACAAGCACAATCCAGGCACCTGCTGTTCCCACTGGGATGCCTCTTCTTTAGATAACTGTGAGGCTTGCCTCTCCTTTCTTTCTGCTTAAAGGTCATCTCATAGAGAGGCCTCTGCCTACTCTAAGATGGCAAACTTTTCATCACTCTCTATGCATTTATCTTGGCATATTTTTCCTATTTTGATTTCTCATCACCTGACATATCTGTTTGCTAGTTTCTAATGTTCTCCCTCTTGACTATAAACTATGAGGCCAGAGACTTTTATTCATTTCAAACTCTGTCAGCAGTAATGGTACCTGTCCCATACTGGGTAGTTAATAAATGATGAATGAATAAATGAAATTTATAATCAAAACACTCAAGAGAAGAAATAATGAGACTGCTCAGAGAAAACAAGTGTTCCATGACATGTGTTCATAACAGTAGACATAAAACCTGGCATGGAAAAATTGCACATTAAATAATTATTGATCATATTCATTTATTTCCCAAGTCAAAAACTGACTATATACAGTCTAAATAGTGAAAAAGAGCTGATATTGCAAAGAATTGTAAAATATATGATTGTAATATATATTAAAAGAATTTCTTTCAAATGTTCTTTCTTATAGGCAGAAATTGGCTTATTTGAAATGTACATTTTACCTAGGCAGATGGGGGTAAGGATAAGGAAAAACTTGATTCCTTCCTTGGAAAATAATGAAGAAACAAGAAAAATCAAACAGTGCTTTGAATTCCATAAATTAATTTAGTGGTAAGAAAGTTAAATAATTTCACAATATTTGAAAAGATTGAAAATCTAAGATTTTTTGAATTTAAGAAGCTAAGATATTCATGTCAGTTACAATAGCTGTTCAATATATAATCAAGGTAAAAATTGTTAATGGAGTTTTACATTCTTTTTTCATACTAAATATTTGAAAACTGGTGTGCCTTTCAAGTGGTTAGTTACTACTTGTGGCTACTAGCTAGCATACTGAACAGTATACCTCCAGTCTACCTGCCACACCAATACATGAGGAAGCTTTCTCGTGGCATTTTTAATCCACTTACTTTTTTCAAGTTTAGTGGACAAAAACAATGTTTCATCATTTTTAAGGTTTATTTTTAATTAGCAGGAAGGATTATCATAGGTAATATTATTGAGTGCAACATGTGCTGGGATTGTAGTAGTTGCTTTACAAATGTTATCCAGCTCTCTAAATCCAAAAAGGTGTTAAAAGGAAAATGGGGCCCAGACGGGTCACATAATTTTCCTAAATTCACACAGCTTATAATGGTGGAGCTGGGAATCTATCTCAGATCTTTTTACTCTTTGAATGACTTAAGAATTTTTATAGAGCCAGTGGGGCTTGAGATTTTTGGTAGCTATGAGTTGAATTTTATCTGGTAGGCAAAGAAACTATGTTAATTGAAATAAATGTGAAGCTCTAAATACGGCCTTTCAACTCTTAGGTAACTTGTCAAATATAACCTTTCCTGGGGCCCAATATAATGAAATTAACCTGAGAAAAGGACTCTAAGTGTATTAAATTTTCTTATTTTGGTTATGTGCAATGTTTGTTCAAATGAACAAAATTTATTAACCATGCTGGGGATATTCAACAAATGTGCAAATGTACAAGAGTTAAAGTTGCTTTTTTTTTCTCTTTTAAAGATTTATTTATTTATTTCTCTCCCCTCCCCACCCCCTACCCCAGTTGTCTGTTCTCTGTGTCTATTTGCTGTGTCTTCTTTGTCCACTTCTGTTGTTGTCAGTGGCACGGAATCTGTGTTTCTTTTTGTTGCGTCATCTTGTTGTGTCATTTCTCCCTGTGTGTGGCACCATTCCTGGGCAGGCTGCACTTTCTTTTGTGCTGGGCGGCTCTCCTTACAGGGCGCACTCCCCTAGGCGGGGACACCCATGTGTGGCACAGCACTCCTTGCCCACGTCAGCACTGTGCATGGGCCACTGCACATGGGTCAAGGAGGCCCGGGGTTTGAACCGCAGACTTCCCATGTGGTAGACAGACGCCCTAACCACTGGGCCAAGTCCGCCGCCTAAAGTTGCTTATTGAAGAAAACAGTCTCCTTTTCTCTCTTCTCCATTCTCTTCTCGTCTATTTCCCCTTCTCTTTTTAACATTTCTGGGTGATTACCAATTTTAATTCCAAAGGAACCAACTACTTTTTTCTAGTAAAGGCAGCTTTGTTTGCCATTACTGCTGTTTTTCCAGTTTCTGAAGTTCTTTTGCATAACTTCTGCTTGAAGTTATGTTTCACTGTGCAGCAGGCTTAATCACTTTTAAGAGAATTAAAAGTGCACCCTTTTGTTTGTATATATGGAGGTATATGTACTTGCATTCCAAGATCAGTTCTAAATCTGAGGCAGCTGGAAATTTTTTAATGGTGATTTGAACATTCTAGACTTCCGGACTCTGTCAAAATCAAAAGTTCTCTGTGATAGAATGTGTTTAACATTTCAAATATTTTTCAGAACCAATATTAAATGCAGATAGGATAGGAAATATCTATGTGGATGAGGAAAGCAGTGTCTTTTAAGTCTCTGAGTAGCCATGTAAAACCTTTTAAAACTTACTCCAAAATAATTTTCCTTTTGTTGGAATTTTAGCTACACATTCAGGTAGAGATTAATTTTATGCTAGGGAAATAACTTGGCTTGGCCCCTTTTCTTAAGTGGAATAGAAGTGGGAAGATAGAGTTCTAGAGAACCACAAAGCAGCATGCAAGTTTGCTTAGGAAACAGTTTCTTGCCATACATGTGCATTTTAATGTAGAATGTTAACCTGCATTAGCATCTCTAAGCCTTGGATGTTGGTTTTGGCTATTGTTTAGTGTCACTTGTAGTATCAGCAGTTGGGGGGATTGAAAAGGCGTTTCTAGCCTTGTTTTTAATATTACTGTAGCTGTCAGTAAGTAGTGCTTCAAAGCCATCATTATGAAAATGTTGCGTTGAAAATGAATTCCATTTTAGATGAAATTCTTGGTAGAAAGCAAAAGAAACATTATAAATCATGTATGGTTTATTTTGTGACTTTTTTCATTGTTGACTTGTGAGCAGGCTTCAGTGTGAGTTCAGAACAACCCAAAGCATGCAGAGATGAATGAGGAAAGTAGATGAAAGCCCTGGATCATTAGAGCCCAGGAAATCTTGAGTGGAGTGGAACAGGGGATAGAAAATCCCCTGTTGCACTGTAGCCAAACACATAATGGCCAAAACTTTTAGCAAGTTCAAGTGCTATGTAGGCAATTATCAGTCCTAGGAGGCAGGGCGAAAATTAGTTCTGCATGATAGGGCTTTTCCAAGGGAACTAAATTTATAAAAATTGTGTTTCCAATAGGTTTTTTTGTACCCCAAAATTGCCAGTTGATATTCAAATTAACACTTTTAATTCATAAAACTCTATCAATTTTCCTCTTTTATTTTGAGAGGAAATCCCTAAGAGGTATCTAGTAGAAATCTGGGGTCACATGGAAAATTGGTTGGAAAACATTTTAGGAATTCCACTGTCTCTCCCTAAAAAGTAGAGATATGAGAATGTTATAATTCAGCGGTACCTTAAGGATCATTTTTTAATCTACCACATGACACAGCTTTTATCTCCTAGTATTCCTGATATTTGATCAATGTTGATTATTCTCTTATCATGGGAAAGGTATTAGTCAACTGAACACTACTCCTCAAAATTCCACCCATTGCTTATGTTCTTTATTACTACATGCACAATTTCTGGCCAATTGCATATTTCCCACTTCAAGAAAAATGTAACAATGTTGTTATTACTCCAATGTCATGACTGTTTGGAACCTGTTTGTATTGAAACAGCATGGGTCTCCTTGTCTCTACAGTTCCTAATAACCTTAATTTAATACTGGTTACATTATTATTCATGGCAATGCCCGGGTCCACTGTGCCCTCAAAGACTACCAGCTACTGGTGATGCTCTCAGATTATGCACAATAATACCACAAATGCAAGTCATATTCAGAGTATGCAGGGCAATGTGAACCATAATTTGTTCTCTAGACATTTTAATTTATCTTTCAGAATTTTAGAGCGAGAACCATGCTTCTTCTGACCATGTCTTTTCTTGTGATCCTTAGTCCTTAAGCACTACATTTCTAGAATATGATCACTTTCAATCTAGACCCCTAACCCTCTATAGACTGCCACAAATGGGGAGGATAGGTTAGAGGTCCTTGGGTAGATAGGGAAGAGTGGTCCATATCTGCATTCATTTATGCAAAGAATTTCTGTCCCTTGACCATACTACTTAGGACTAGCATTATCGCATCATTAGAAGGCAAGAGAGAACATTCATCAGAAAGGCCCATTGGCTTTAGGCAACAATGGTCTTAAAAGCCCTTGGAGGAGGAGATAGACATGGCCACCCTGGAGAACTCCTTGACACGGAATAGGGCTTGCAAATGGGGAGGGGTGATAGCGCTGGGTGCTAGTGTCAAGGGACCCACAGGATAAAGAAAGCCTGTGTCTTCACTGTGGTGGAACATATTGCAAGAATGCATACATAGGCCCCCACATGAAGCTCAGACCCTAAAGTCAATGGTGGGCTATTGCTTGTTGAGGGTTGATTTATCTGATATGAATAACCATCACCCCAAATCAGTGTTCCTGCACCATTTTTGTGGCCTAATCTTGTGCACTGACCAGTGGTGGAGGAGGGAATCTCTTGCCTAGCCACCTTCCTGGAACTAGGTACTACCCACCAAGGTCTGGGAGAATCTGGTTGATTTTTTAGGGTAGATCATTGGTGATCACTCCAAGGAGAAGATATAGGAATGAGTGTGGATTTGCGACACTCTATTCAGATAGCACTGCAGGCCCTAGAGTCTGCATAGGCACCAGAGAGGGATTTAGAAAATTTCAAGGAAATTTCAAAAGAAGGTGTTCCAAAGTGACAGAACCCTGAGGCTTGGAGCCCAGGTTAGGGGTAAGGGTTCATCTGCCAAGTTGTAAAGGGGGCACTGTCCTCGATAGCTATCTCATTTTGTGCAGTTTTTCCTCTCTTCCCTAAGTTTTTTCTTCTCCATACGCTGCTTCTTGAATTTTTTTATTCCCACCAGTCAATGAATGACTTCTGAAGTATAACAACATTTTAGATTCCCCTCTTTTTAAGTGTGTAAACATCTGTGCACTGGTGGTGTCTTTTCCAATTATGTTGCACATTATATCATTTGTGTTGTTTATGTGTTTGTTTGGCAGTCATATACCGAATAATAGAATATGTTCAAAATCAGTAAAATCACCCACATGCCACTTGTCAAATGCAAATGCTACAAATAGCCAGTAATAGTCATTTTGGTGCATGTTTTATGGTCTAGATGTAGGACTCTGGCCATTTTGTAATGGTACCAGTCAGTGGTGATTTTGAAAAGAAGATGAAAACAAACTAGATTTAAACAATTAGATGCAGAGATTTAATGACAAATTTAATTTTGAAACATTTCAAGGTCACTTTAATCAAGTTCCAAAACATAATTCAACCTTACATAATTTGATATTGATTGGCCCATGAGATTAATTTGTTTTTGTTTTTCCCATGGGATTAAAAAAATAAAGTCCTGTTTATTCAATTGGTCTCATTCTGTTTTTAAACCCAATAAAATACTTTGTTGTTGCTAGCATCACCTTATTCCTTCTTCCTTAACAACTTTTCTCTCCTAAATTCTAGTACCATGCCAATTACTTAGGCTATGAAGACAAATGATCTATTCCAAAGAGGTGCCCTTGAAGAGTATATTCTACTGGAGGAACCAGCCCAATTACAAAAGACTGTCATAGGTGCCATGGAGACTCATGAGAATACAGAAGCAATGGCAGATGCGTTTCAGGCAGTTAAATTGATATTTAAGC
This sequence comes from Dasypus novemcinctus, assembly GCF_030445035.2. Taxonomy (NCBI): domain Eukaryota; kingdom Metazoa; phylum Chordata; class Mammalia; order Cingulata; family Dasypodidae; genus Dasypus; species Dasypus novemcinctus. Next base: position 60,378,633 of record NC_080684.1, read on the forward strand.
TGAGTTATCAGGTAGCCAAGGACAAAGAACCATACAAATAAAAGAAATAGCACCGACAAAGGCATTCATGTCTGAAAGAACATGGGGTACTAGAGGAGCAGTGTGGCTGGAGTCCAATGTTCATATGAGGAGAGGGTAAGAGCTGAGACTGGAAAGGAAGAGATGGTATAAGTGAAGAAAACTAAATCAAAGAAACAGTTACATAGGCATGTAGACTGAGCATAGAAGGCAGAAACTTTAACCCTGAGGAAACTGACCAGATATGGAGAGTACTGAAGTCAGAGAATGAAAAAAGAGAGAAGCAAGAGAACATTATAGCATAGGAACTAGGAGAGATAAAAATATGTAATGAAGGAGCAAAGAGGCAGTGATAAAATGTGAAGGAGGGACATGAAATCAAATGAAAAATGTGAAATGATTGTTGATTTTGAGAGCAAGATCTGTTGGGCTGGAATGGTAGGGAGAGAGAAAGTGCCACAGGTTGAGAAATTTAAGGGGTGTGAGAAAGATTAGATGTTGAGTAGTCAAATTTCTTGAAGGAGTCAAGAGAGAAAGGAAGTGGTAATTGAACACTTATCCAGGGAAGTGTCTTTTGTTTTTCTTTCATCCCAAGTAGAAAAAACTTAGATCTCATTTATTGGTGGAGAGAATGAAATTTATAATTGCTTTAAAAGAAAGTGTGGAAAATCTGCCATTTCCCTTCACACATCAACACCACCTTTTCCTCTCCCCATTTCCTCTCCAAGAGAAATTTAACTCCCCCTTTGGCACAACTGTAATTCACCGGCAAAGCCTTTTTTAAATTCTCCATCTCAGAACCTAGCTCTCACTCCTCTTAGTGACTGACCCAAGCCATTCCCTGATTATCATGACCTAAATAAATATTCATCAGATTGGGGGTTATTGGGATTATGGTCAAGAGAATGTTTTACCATTCAGAGAGGAAGGTTTTAACATTGAAAAAACAAAACAAAACAAAACAAAAAAGCCCAGGTCATTGACAATTGAAAGAATAAGGGGAGAGGGCAGGCAGGGGATGGACAGTTACTGGCCCCAGGCAAGTCACTTAAACTCTCTAATCTTTAGTCTTATTTTTTTAAATAGTGGTATTGACTATTATATCAAAGATGTCTTCCAGATTAAGCACTCTAGTGTTATAAAATAAGGCAATTAAGAATTTTATTAAAAGTAGAAAATGATTATTAAGAAGTCAGGTGGAAAGTCAGGGAGTCAGAGAGCAGGTTCCAATCTTGGCTTCTTTTTTGGTAGTTTTGTGTCCTTATCTAGGTCCTTACTTCACTGAGTCTCAATTTTAACTGCTCCATAATGGACATGGTATGATTATAATTTCGTACAGGACTCTTGTAGACCCATGTAAGATCATCTATATAAAATAACCAGCACAAACATGGCTCAGAGTGGGTGCCTGGTAATATTTATGGGATCTTGTTTCCCAAATTCCTTTTGCTTATAGATCTTCATTGCCTTTCTTCAAAAAATAATAATAGCCAATATTTAGTAGACATTTATAATAAGCCAGACATATGTTTAAGAACTTTGCATAAATTTATTCACCTCATTGCAATTTTATAGTTCAGTCATTTTTGTAAAGTAAATGATATAGTAAATAACCAAACTCAAATTTAAATACAGGTAGATCAGCTCCAGAGCCTGTCCTTTTAACTGCATTATATTGCTATATATTTAGGTAATAATTTTTAGTCAAATGCTTTTTGATATAAATTATATTTGATATGAAGCACAACTGTATATGGCTTCTAAGTTTTCAAATATAATTTCTACTATAACTTTAGCCATATGTAAAATGCCTAGTTTGTCTGTGATAACTAACAGAATTCTGCGCTCTAGAGTGGTCATACAGTCTGTCAGAAGCATTTTCTGATAGTGACACAGTTACTGCATTTGAAAAGAGGAATGTTGATCTGTTTCATACTCTTAGCTAGATACATACTTTGGCATCAGAAGCTTCCTCTATACATTTTCTTCCCTGAAGAATAAACATTCAAACCATCAAGAAAAGTCAGAGATACATTTGGAGAGACAATGGTGATCATGGATGGATTAATAAAAATCAAGTTATTACATTCTTATGAATCAGTAAAGTAAAATTTGAATCATTGAAATAATAACAGTAATCTCAATTAAAGCGGTTTCCTTTTGTAATTAAATTTATATATTTGGTGCCAATGTTTCAAATATGCTGTTATTCTAGGAAGGCAGATTTTTTCAACAAGATGTGACTCTCAAGGCAGTTATGGACATTATTATTAGATATTAATTAAGTATACCCTGTATTGATTTATTTCAGTTAATCAGGCAGTAAATGTTAATAAAAACCCTTACTATCAGTTATTATCAGTTGCTTACTATTAGTTATTGTAAGTTAGTTACTCTCAGTTGATCATAAGTTCCTATTATCAGTTACTATCAGTAAGTCGGTCTAGTGAAAGGAACATTTGACCAGTAAGTAGGATAACTTGATTGTTTTTTTTTTCAGATGCAAGAAAGGAGTATTAGGTTTTTGGGACAGGCATTTCTTTTTATAGAGTTAGGCAGATAAGGAGGAATTGTCTTTTTAGAAAATAAGATGAATTTGAATTTGTATATGCTGTATTTGAGATGTCAGTAGGCACATGAAAACATGAAACTAGACCTCAAGAAAGTGTTTAGGGCTAGAAATGTAGATTTGGGAATATATATATATACATATATATATGTATTTGGCATTGGAGCTATTAAGAGAATGGTGGTTCAGTGGTTGAACTCCTGCTTCCCATGTATGAAGTCCTAGGTTCAATAATAAATAAATAAATAAATAAATAAATAAATAAAAATTTAAAAGTGGAAGGAGAGTATATTTTGTTTGCAGTCTTGGAGGTAGAGCAATTCTAAATGAAGACATCTGAATTTGAGACCTCTCAGAATTTGCTGCTGAAGTTGCTTTGGGAATGGATGTCATTAAGCATGAAAGAGTCCAATCATTTGGCTTCCAGGTAGCCAGGAGAGAGTGCTTTAGGAGGGACTTTTGCCTGGACTGCACCAGAGTATTTGAGGAATAGACCTAGAAAGTTGAATTTGATGTAGATGCAGTTTGCTTCAATAGTTGTCAAGAACTTCAGATCTAAATGTAATGATAGCCTCACAATCATACTTATGCCACAGCTTCTGGAGCCTTCTCAGCTATCTTGACTTCTATCAAAAATCTAAAGCTTCACCGTTTGCATTCAGATTATCCCAGAATGTACCCAAGCATGACAAATAATAATATATATTCTACATTTGTATCTTCTAATAATTGACAATCCTCCTCTCAGACACTGTGCTAAGGACTTTACATGATTACTTTTAGATCTCATATCCACCCTGAATCTGATAGCATCATTAGCTCTATTTACAGTTGAGGATACTGAGGCTTGGAGAGGCTGTATAACTTGCTCAAGATCACAGTGCTATCGAGAATCAAAACCAGTAATCCATCTTAGATCTGTCTGGTTGCTAAATTACACTGAGTCTGTCAAGGCTGTCAAGAACTTTGTATCCTTTATACCTCCTGAACATCAGATAATAAAACACAAAGATGATTTCAAAAGACAAGTAAGGGCTGATCATTTTAATCCTGAAACCTTCTAATTAATTAGGAAAAAAGCAATGACATCATCAAATAAAATGTTTTTAATCATAAAATTGTACTTCAACTCTTCTTGCCACTCCTTCTATGAATGTCCGTTTCTTCAGGGAAACCTCAGAACCAAATCCTTGTTAAGGCTAGTGATGAATATCGATAATGCCGATAATGACTTCACTGAACCAAATTAGTAAGGAGATGCTACCAGATAAAGATTTTCATATTACTTGAAAGCAGAACTGAATGTTTTTTTTGGTTATCATTTTACCCTTAAATTTCATTTCTTCTTGGTTCAGGAGGTTCTGTTTCAGTGGATAAGCTCACAGCCACACAACAACCTGTTTTAAAAGGAAAATCCTTGATGCTTCAAGCATTTGGAACCTGTGCTGAATTCTTACTGAGGTTTAAGATGACTGTTGATGGCCAAAATGTGCTTTTGGGACACATGTTACATGATAGCACCCAGACCTGCTTTAATGCTCTAAACAGATTGCTTGGCTTTCCTACCAGCTGTTCCTGTCTCCTTTCATTTTTTGCTTTATGATTCTTCATGTACAACAGATAAATCTAGATATTTCAATAGCAGATACATTTTATGGAGGGATAGTCATAGTGAAAAATAAGTTATTTCTGAGACTATCATCTCAGTATTTCAATTATCTAAATGGCAGAAACAGATGGGTGCTCTTGTTGGCTACAAAGGCATCTAGTAACAGATATGACATCATTATGTGATATTTATCTGATTCTCATGCTTTTTGGTAACACACAATCAGTGATATCTTTCTGTTCCCAAAGTGTTGATCATTTACAGTATCATGTTGGCCAAGACCTGGCTCTCTTTGCCATGATTATCAGCTTTTTATTGTTGTTGTTTTACCCAGTGATTATTCTCAGAGATAATAAGTTAGTGAAATCATTACAGATAAAAGCAAATAGGCTATGATTGTTACCAATCTCAAAAAGAAGAGCAAGGGAAGCGGACTTGGCCCAGTGGTTAGGGCATTCGTCTACCACATGGGCGGTCTGCAGTTCAAACCCCGGGCCTCCTTGACCTGTGTGGAGCCGGCCCACGCGCAGTGCTGATGTGCGCCGGGACTGCCGTGCCATGCAGGGGTGTCCTCCGCGTAGGGGAGCCCCACGCACAAGGAGTGCGCCCCATAAGGAGAGCCGCCCAGCACAAAAGAAAGTGCAGCTTGCCTAAGAATGGTGCCGCCAACACAGAGAGCTGACACAACAAAAAGAAACACAGATTCCCGTGCCACTGACAACAGAAGCAGACAAAGAAGATGCAGCAAATAGACACAGAGAACAGACAACCAGGGTGGGGGGGGGGGAAGGGGAGAGAAATAAATAAATAAATAAATAAATAAAATCTTTAAAAAAAAAAAAGAAGAGCAATAAGAACAATAACACTTTCCATCAGAAAACTCTATTTAAGGTCTCTATAATATGACTTTGTTTTTTACAAGGTCTTGTACATTTTGGAGAAAGTTTACAAGAACTCATTCTGTTTATTCATTCACATATATTTATCAAGTACTTATTAGATGCTAGGAATGCTTCTACAAACCAGAGATATACAGTCCCTTTGCCAATAAAGTGAGAAAAGAATCCTTTTCTAATGGAATTTAAAATCTAGGGGGTGGGGTATCAAGCAATAAACAGGATAAATAAGTAAAATGCACAGTATGTTAGGTGTTACATGGTGGTACGTACTTTGGAAAAAATAAAGCAGGAAAAGCAAATAGGGAATGCTATTGGGACTAGTGGGTGAGGTTTTTAGTTGTACTAGAATAATTCTCATAGATTAAACCCTCAAGTATGTATTTTGACAACTTTATATGCAATTTTGCTGAATGTATATAATATACATCTTTGGTATAATCATCTATGTCATTATGTAAATATACTATTTCTTCTTTAAGTTTATGTCAAACAATCCCTGATGTCATGATATAAATAAGAAAAGCAATAGATTTGTAGGCTAATATTCTGTATCAGGAGCTGGTGGGCATTAGTTATGGTTATTCCACTATTGATCACTGTTCTGATTTTATTATGTTGTCAGGAAAATCTGTTGTATCAATCACCTTGACTGTTGAACTCATGCTTAGAAATTGAACCTAGACTAAAATTGCTTGAGTCCATTTTTACAACATTTTTACATTATTATTACTGAATCATTGGGAATGAAATGGTTTTCTTGGAAATTAAATGGCAATTTCTCACAGTAATTTCTACTCTCAGATGAATGGCATGAGTGCCCAGGAATGGAGACTAGAAAGAAAAAATGTAATCTTCCACTCAGAGGGTTATAGTCTCACAAACTAAGAAAGGTATAATAGGAAGCTCATTCTGTTATATGACCATTGCTATCCCTTGATCTACTTCTCTGCAGAGGTACAGTGGACTTTATCAGCCTTCACAGATTGATGCTGATCTTACTGTCTGCTTAACTTGCTGCACAATCACTGCTCCATTGGTAACTTAAAGTAGTTGCTTTCCAGACACTTCTCAGAGGATAGGATTCTGAAGTCACTGCTCCACAATTCTTATCAAAAGCTGGATTGAGAGAATATTATTTATAGAAGATTCCTTGGAGGACATGCAGGTCATCTGCCTCTCTGGATTAGAGATTACAAAAACAAAGGGCTAGAAAGGCCAAGAAAGTAACAAAATTTCCTCAGGTAAAGAGCAGTCACAACTCAGGTGGGTGATTGTAGCCCACATCCCCTGTAGAACAAGAACTATTGAGGAAGGCACCTGCCCAACCATTAGCAAAACTGTTTGTGTGCCATGTAGGAGTTCATCGGCCACATGTTTCTGACCAAGGAAAGCAAGCTTGAGATCTGATGGGCTAAATAACAGTTGGGAACAATTTATAAACATATGAATAAGTATAAGCACTCTAGTTTCACAGAAAAGAAAGATAAGGCAAAGGATGGATATGTGTTATGAAACAAAGTACTTTTTCTTGATATGTTTGAACTTACTGTATTTAATGCCAAGTGTATTTTGGAAGGTCAAAGACCTCTTGAGAATCCGATGAAAGCTATTGTCTCTCTGACAGGAAAACACACAAAAGCATAAGCATATATATATATATTTTTTTTTTTTCCATAGGATTTCTGGAAGTTACAAAACTTAAGGTGATAAACTCCAGTTATTGATTATGGAGAATTACTCTTCATTCATTCATTTGTTCAGTAGATTGAAGTATTAGTTTCGTGGCTGCTAAGACAACTACCATATACTGGATTGGGTTAACAACAGGAATTTATTGGCTTACCGTTTTGAGGCTAGAAGTCAAAATTGAGGCCTTAGCAAGGTGGTGCTTTCTTCCCAGAAACTGGTGCTAGCTTTTGGCAATCCTAGGGTCCTTGGCTTTTCTGTCACATGGCAATGCATATGGTTATGTCTTCTTCCTTCTCTCCTGGTCCATTGACTTCCAGCAGCTTCATCTCCTTTCTGGTGGATTTCTCCCTTTGGCCTTCTCTATAAGACCTCTAGTAATAGTATCCATCTTGATTTAGTTGACCACATCTTAACTAAAAACACCCTCTTTAAAAGGCCTTGTTTACAATGGATTCATACCCACAGGAATGAACTAGAATTAAGAATATGTTTTTGTTTTGTTTTCTCCTGTGGTACATAATTCATCCTACCACATTGGGAAAGGATGACTCTCCGTGAAGGTACTGAGCCTCTCAGACCTAGTGCCTTAAAAAGCACCAATCTCTGGGCTCACTGATGACAGACTATGTGAGTACTCCTCTGATATACATGGTTTATAAACAAATCTAAATGAGAGAAGACAGATTTAATGCTATTCAAACAGTGGTTAATAGGAATGAAGATTATTTTACTTATCCATATAACCCAGTAGTTCAAATTCTACTTAGCTTATTCTGATAGTTAAATACAAATTTATAATAGAAAAGCAAGGATTAACTAAACAATCATATACTTTTTCAGTGAAATTTTTATAGCAATTTGAAGGGATATTTGCAAAGAATTAGTAATCACCTACAAAAATACTGGGTACACTGTCAAGATAATAAAGCCGAATACAGAAAAGTTCAGTTAGCATAATTACAACTTATAGTAAAAAGTATGCATTGAAAAATGACTTAAGTTACTACATCAAAAATACTGGTGCTCTCTTTGGTAAAAATATGGGTAGTTTTCTATTCTACTTCTTTTTCAGTTCTATTTTCTAAGTTATTTTTTAATGAACATGCATTACCCTACATTATAAATGGGAAAATATTTTGAAAATGCAGACAATAGTTTGCTGGAAGAAGGAAATTATATACATTAGTCAAAGGAAAACTTTCATTTCAGCAAAAGAGTTCTTACTCCAATTAATAAATGTATATATGGGTGTATAACTTTCACTATCCTCTTTGGGACAAATATAAACAATTTGTCTAGTCATTATTGAGATTGGCTATTTTAAATGACTAAGTTAAATTGTAATATATAATGTCCATTTGGAATTTAGAATTTTCTCAAAATATTTTTAAAAATTATTAGTAGACTTTGAACATGTACATGTAAAAAAATGTTGCTTATGTACAAGCTTTGTGCCTTTCTGTGAACATAAACACCAGACATGAATTATCGGAGTCCATATTTAAGTTTGTTTTGTAATGATACTTCTGTGGCAGTTGGTCACATTACTTACTTCCGCTACTAGTGTTGGCTTGGATAGAAGTCATGAAAACACAGATTTGTGGTTTGGGGTTAAAATTTTGTCACTACACTGAAAAATCTCACCCAGAGGATACAAATTAAATATTTGGCTTCTACACTTGAGTTGGGTGAAACCAAGACTAAAATAACCTCTCAAGGACTGTAAAATTAAACATTCCAATAAAATGGACATATTCCCAAATTGAATCCTATATCATTTGTAATATATGCTTAGGTCATCCAGAACTGCTGAAGAAGAGAATTTTCAACTTTTCCAAACTGCTTATTGGTGAGAAAGAATATGTATGGCTGAACACCCATGTTGCACAGCTCCATGAAGTTCAATATGAATAAAGTATAAATGGTACTTTGGAATTAGACAAACACAAATTATCTCTACATCAAGGTGTCCTTGTGGCCCTTGTCCCAGCTTTAATCAGAATCATTTTACTTAAGGGGAGGGAGAATATTTTTGCCTCCCTTTTTACAAAGTCCCACAGATTTGGAAAAAGCCATTCCTTTCCCTTCAATGACTCCTTCTGCTCAAGAACCCGAGTATGTTTAAATCTTCTTATAAATCAAGCTCTCACTTTTTTGACCATTTCATTCATTTTCCTGGGAGGCAGCATGAAGATAGAGAAATCTAACCACAAGAAGTCAGTTTTATCCTTGGCTCTGGCTCAGATAGTCTTTTCAGGTGTTTGTTCCCTTGTATTAGTTTTCTTCTTTGATATATGACAATTACCACAAATTTAGTGACTTAAAACAACACACATTTATTATCTCACAGTCTGCATGGGTCAGAAGTCTGGGCTTTGCTTTTGCTAGGTCCTTTGCTCAGGGTCTTGCTAGACTGTAATCAAAGTGTTGACCAGGACTGAATTTTTACTTAGATACTTGGGGAAGTATCTAAGTTTCACTTGAATCCCAGAGACTGTATGATTCATGGCATCTTGCTGCTTCAAAGCAAGAAAGGAGTTTGAGAGAGCTACTAAGGAAAGTCTGTTAGCAAAAAGGATGATGACCATAGGACTGATCTCCCGTTTTCTTTGTTGGTTAGAGGCAAGTCATTAGTCTAGCCCACAATAAGGCCAGGGGCGGGGGGGCATTACATAAAGGCACGGACACCAGGAGTATGTCTGCCAAATACCCTGTTTACAAAATTAAAGCAATTTAACTAATAATAGTTTCTTTCGATCCCCAGGAGTCCTCAGAGTCACTTCTAGAACAGTTTGGTCATGGAGGTGGGCATCTTCATATAATAGAGCTCTGTTCCCTATCTCTACTTCAATTTAGGCAACATAGTGAGATTCCTTATGAAAGTTGGCTTTTCATTTCTCTTCTTTTTAATTTTTCTTTCTTTCTCTTTTGTTCTTTCTTTTCTTTTCTTTTTTGAAAGGGATTCCAATTTCTTAAAAAATAATGAAAAATTATTATATCAGATAATAATTATGATCACTTTTGTCTAGAAAATCCTGATTCATAAAATTTAAAATTGAAACCTCATTAATTTGACTAGCCATGGTTATTTTGGGACTTGTCCTAGGGAGAACTTAATTAAAGAAATCCTATCTTGTGCAAACAGTTTGTAAACTGGTGGCTTGCTTTTTGCAGTCACATGGAAAACAATTTCAAACTTTATCCTGTACATATCCTTGGGTCTTTCATAGTTATGCCTTCTCAAAAAGAATCAGCTTATTAATAGTAGGAAAATCTAAGAAAAATCCTAGGAGTACGCAGATGAGAAGTGACCAAATCACATGTTGCTATCATTCTGAATATTTGTTTCTTATTTGAACTACCCACATTTGAGAGCGTACTTTTTTTTGTCTTTTTTTAATTGTAAAGCTATCTTTCTCATCCTCTTGTTGTAGAAAGTGAAATTTATGCTAACTCAATGTCCCAGGTTGTATTTACAGACTCTGTGAAGTTGGAGGGGGATTTGGGAGACGAAGCAAGGGGAAGGAAAAGTACCTTAGCCATTGTTTTTCTCAGGTTGTTAGGCAGCTCATCAAAAGGCATTCTTGGAACATATATTTAAATTACTTTGTGCCAGCCACTCATTTATCTATTTGTTTTTCAATCTGTACTATTAAGAATACCATCTTAAAAGGTCCTGTACTAACATGTTTCCAGTTGCTGTTTAATGGTTTACTTATTTCAACTATTGGACCCAGTCCGCTCCTTTGTGCCTGTGAAGTATAAACTCATGACCTTTCCAGGCCTGGTGGGAGAACCTCCCCAGATGGAGCACATGGAGTCTGGGATTGTGAAGAAAAAGAAGCGACTGCAGATTCAGATTGCCTCTGACTGCCAGTGTCTGGAAACCACATTCCCTTTACACAGGATGTGCTGAGAATGTGCTCAAGCAGATGTACAGTTAAGTGAAGTCAGCGGTTGAATTTATCATAGAAGGGTGTAGTACACAGAGGGCATATAGTAAAGAGAACTCAACATCTAGTTGGAGTGGAAGGTAGATTGTATATAGAGAAAACATGTGTACAAGGCAAGAGAAGTAAGCCTGAGATGGGGAATTAAAGTAATAAGGAATTGAAATAAGGGGCTAATTATCTCCAAATGGGAGAATGAAGCAGGCATCATGGAGAAGGGAGTATTTAATCTGGATCTTATAGAATGAGTAGTACAGAAAATGGAGTTTAAAAGGGTGAGACAGCCAGTAAAAAAAGGTTGAGACGATTTTACATTAGAGGAAATGGCATTAAAATAAGGATAGTCTTCTAAGTATATTAGTAAGCTAAGTTTAAATTGATGGAGTTCCATGTGACTGAGAGAGGTTACAAAAAAGGGAGAGAAGACTCTGGAAAGGCAGATAGAAGCAAATCACAGAGGGCTAGGAGTTTTTGACTTTTCAGTGGGTATGTGTGTGTGAATGAGATGTGATAAAATACAGTAGTAAAAGTACAGAGTTTGGGATCACAGAAACTTGAGCTTCCATCTGGCTCTGCAACCAACTGACCATATGAACTTGTATAAGACTTGATGCCTCTGACATTCAATTTTCTCATCAATAAATGACTAGTAATGATGTCTATATAGTAGGGGCATTCTGAGGATTAAATGAGATTACGTATATAAATGGTTAAGGCAAGTATCTGCCACTCAGTAATAGCATTTTGTAATCAGTAGCTAAAACAAAGGAGAACAATGCCATTGACATTGAAAGAATTACTCTTTTAAATTATGGATGTACCACAGAGAAGTAGAAGCTGACCTCATTGTACCTAGCTTGTTGCCAAATGAATTAGAACACTGAACTGAGCAAAGAGTCCCATCAAAGTCATTAGACTGTATAATAGCGTTAACAATGAAGAGAAGGAAAATTCAGGTAGAAGGCAACAAAAATCAACAGAAACATCAAAGGAGATGGAAAGCGTGTGGAATTGAGGAGCCTAGAATGAACTCCTGAGGTGAAAACACTTGGAGAGAATTTTTAGGAGCCTGTAGTTTAGGTTGGGCAGGGAGGAATCTATTACAGCACTTGTCTGCACAGAGAATAATGGTTCTTCACTCTTTATCTAAATCTCTGACAATCACTTTGAATAACAGCAAGAACTAAAGATTAAGGAGCTGATAGACATATTAAGATGGATATCATGATTTGAGGGCTCAACTTATATCTAATTAGTAAAAATTCTGTAAGGTTTGATAGCTGGACAGATACAACTATCTATTAGAAGTTAGACCATGCAGAGACCACAAAACTAAAGGACACATAATTAATATACTATCATCCAATGTAGAGCATGAACCTACAACAGAAGAGTAATAGAACTCAGGCCAGGATTCAGGTGGTTTGGTCACTGAAGCTATTCCTTTAATTAGCATCTTATTGTTTTCTATAGTTCTTGTATGGCTAGAAGTAAAATAACTTGAAAGGATCTATTCAGGCAGAATCGATATTGAAGGGCACTTCAGTCAGAAATCCTAGCATCAAGCACAGAAGCCTGCCCACAGAGGCAAAATGGGAATTTATGGGAATAAGGCAGGTTTGATGAATCATGGGAAGCTAGAGATGCAGACTTGGAAAATGAACAGGAACCACAGATATACCAAAGGGCTGATCAGCAGGAGCCACAGTGAAGTTCACTGAGTCTTCATGCCTCCCCTCTGACCTCCATCTTTCCCTTTATCAATGATTCTTATCACTTACTTATCATTTAAAAACCTCAGAGAACCTCAGATTGACCTTTGTTCTACCTTTGTCTGGACTCTGTCCTTGACAGGGTAGTGGGGATAATAATGTGCACAAGATAATGTGCAGTGGGGCTGGGGGGAGAGTAGGGTGCTCATTGGAAAAGAGTTTGGAGGTCAGAAACGCCTCTAAGGAGACACTGAAGTGAGGAGTTAGAAGGTGGGAAGAGGCAACAGAGGAAGGCAAAAGGGCATGGAAAGAAGATAAGCTTCTTGGAAAAAAATCTCAGTTCTGATAATGAATTGTATTGGGGAGGGTTAGAGGAGAAGGTGGGAAATAACATGATCCTTCAGTCAAAAAAGAAATAAGCAATAAGATATTCTAGATAGAAGGCCAGGGCCAATGTAAGTAGAAACAAAGTCTCATGAGAATTCCTATCTTGTTTGTAAGCATGTTAATATTTCTGGAGTGCTGGGTATGTGTGGGCTACTTGCTCCATGGCCTTTCTGAGGAAAGGAATAATGGTATACTGCTCTATTAGCTTCAAGATATTTTTATCAGGAGGAATTTGTGAAGGACATTTGTAATTTGAATAAACATGTGGTCATCCATTCCCATTCTACTTCTGGCACTAATCCAGTAGGAGGGCCTCTGTATATTGGGACGAGGAGATGTTTGTCATATTAAACTGTAAACATTTAAGGCTTAACGGGCTGAGTGATATTATTTTATGAGTGTAGATTTATAAAAAATTGTGCTTGCAGTTTGGGATCAAGTTCTCTCACCTAAGCTGTGGGACCGCATGAAGTCTTTCCAGTAAAAATTCTTGCAGTTGAGACTTTTGCCAAATAGTGCTCTAAATTATTTAAGTCATTTCTCAAAACTAAGGGAAAACATCCATTTTGTTATGTTCCTAACTACAATGTGGTGCTATTTAGCTCTTTTTGAGAAGTATGGTAGAGAATGAGAGAATTCTGATTATAATGAAATAAAAGAACATCAATATTATTTTATTTGATTTTTTTTCTGAGTTGAAGCTTTATGTTTTTGGATTGTTCATCATATATCCCTTTGCCTGCTATCACTTTCAAATGGTGACTGTTACACATGTATTTTAATATTCTTCATATGTCATTTTAATGTTGTTCATATGTTAAAATTGAAATGACTTTTTGTCTTTGGAATACTGTGATAATTTAAAGGGAATGCTTTTGAAAAATCATTCTATTTCACTATAGAATGGGCCAAATAAAATATTTTTGTTCATTTGGGCAGCATATCATTAGCCATATAGCTCAAACAATAAATACCTTTTTATTTTATTTTGTTTTATTAATTTTACATTTGGAAGCAGTTTGGATGGAGGCAGTATACAAGATGGAGAGTACACATTCTAAAGGATCCTTGAAAAAGGTCATATTAAAACTATTGTTGAGAGTTGGGATTACTGTTACAGATGCAAGGGGTTACTATTACAGATGCAAGGATTATATGGAAGAAATCCATGAATCTTTAATTCTTCCCTCTTTCCTATCCTATATCCAGTTACTCACCAATCTTTATCATTTCCAATTGCTTAGGCCTTTCCTTTCCAATCCCCCAACCATCTCAGAGTTAAGGCATTTATTTTCACATCCTTGGAGTATTACATTGTTTTTAAGTGATATCTTGGCCTTCAGTCTTTCTGCAGACGCTAACACCAATTCTGTTCATGCCATGCCTCTGCTCAAACTCCATCCTTTATTCCCCATTACTTCACAGTTTGTACGAAGGTCTTCAATGTTTCTGAATTACTTACTACTTTGTTGGTTGAAAAATACTCCCTTTGACCTCCGATGTGCTTAAACAATGACATCCTGAGTTGAAGAGCAGATGAATGCTACTGAGGACTGGGCAGAAACTGAGAAGCTCTTGGTTACCAGCTTGTGTAGCTCATGTGTCTCACCTTTCCTTCAAGCAGCACTTTGCTTTGATGGCCTGTTGGCAATATATGGGCAAAAACATTGGTGCAATTAATATTGTTTACTTTATGATGTCATTTTCTAAGGAATCTGGTTTCATATGCCCCCATATAATAGCAGTTCCTTGGATGAGGTTAAGTAGCTATTAAAAACAATCTTCTTTGTTAATTAGCCACTTTATTGAAAACTTTATTTTATGTAAAGGTGACTCACCTAGCTTGTTTTGAAGATCATCAAGATAATATGGAATGTACAATCTGATAATTCTGTAAATAGACATATTTCAAAATTGTTCACATACTCACCTTGAAATTGCCTAGTTCTTGGTTTCAATGGCAACATGTTTGAAAACATTCACAATATTGTTATAAAGTTTTATTAACCCTGTCATCTGGACACAGAAAAAATTAAGGTGATTGAGAGGCAGTATATTCTAGTGAGGAAGAATGTAGGCTCTGGTGCTAGATTGCCAGTGTTCAAGTCCTGACTCCGCAAGTTGTTAGCTCTGTGACCTTGGGTAAGATATTCAACCATCTCTGTGCCTCGGTGTTCTCATCTTGAAAATATGGATAATCCTTGTGGAATTGCAGGGACTGTTATAGACATAAATCATATTTTACTGTGGATTTTATAGAAGCATATTATATGGATATATGCACTTTTTTTTCTTTATGTTCTGAGAGATTCTTCAGAATGTTGTTGAAATGTTTATAGAAAAACTATAAATCCTGAATGTTAGAAATACAACAGGTGAAGATGTGCTGCATTCACTTCCCCACCTGGGGTAGTTTTGGTCACAAGTCACTACAAAGTATGGTCAATGAAAACAGCAGCACAGCCCACAGGGAAAAACAAGCCTGCAATGGGCTCAGTTCTCTTATTTTGACCAAGTTTCTTGACCGCTCTTCGCCCCTGTTGCCTCATCTATAAAATTGCTAACTTGGATTACATGATCTCTAAGGTGTCTTTCAGCTCTAAAAGTCTATGAATCTGTCAATATACTTTGACTTAATGAGTTTTGCACATGGAATATTCTTGAAAGCATTTTGCTTCTCTTTTCTAAAAAAAAAAAACAAAACAAAAAAAAACACAAGGGCTTTTTCAGGTGTTTCCTCCTCCTCTTTCCACCCCCTTTTCCTTCTCCTTCCTTCTATTATGTATCTTTTGAAGAGATTCCAGACATGGCTTCTGCTTTCAGAGTGGGTAAATAATAAGATTTCCATTTCTAACACACAGTACCTGAGATTCCAAGAAATAAAATTCTTATAGTAGGATAAAACAAAACAAAAACAAAAAGTAAAAATTTAATTTCCCCTCCTAACTTAACTCATTATCTTCTCCATTCCCTAGTTCCCCAAGCTAATTTTTCCTCCTGCTTTTCCAAACCTCATGAACGATATCACTTTCTACCCTAGCTCCCTGAGTCAGAGTTCTAGAAGCCATCATAGATTTGCCTCTCTGACTCCCTACAGTATCTGCAGTATTTCAGTAACAAAGCTCTGACTATTCTACCTACTTCAACTAATAGTCCATAGTCTCCTTTCCATTTCCCTTGCCACTGCCTTACTTCAAGCTCTAATAATTTCTTGTTTGGAATACTGCAGCCGTCTACTAACTGGTTTCCTTCATTCAGATCTCAAATCCCTCTAATAAATTATTCACTTCTATGCAAGAATGAGGTTTTCTGGGATGTATTTCTGACTATATGTCTCTCCCCTGCTATAATTAATTCAGATCCCTTAGCTTGGCATAAATTGCTCTTCATCAACTGCCTCCTACCTACTTCACTGAGCTGATAAGTCACCAGCCCCTTCTCCCTCTGCCCTGCATTCCAGCTAGTGCTGAACTGCTTAATTTTCCCATGTGCTCTTTGCTGGTGCCTGCTATCTATCTTTATCTTCCTGTTCCCACTCTCTAAATGCCTTTTTATCTTCATGTGCCCTGTGTTGCCAGGTGAGTACCCACAAATCTTTCGAGACTCTTTGTGTTTCTGTTTAGCAATTTCCACCTCTATGACGATGTCTTTTACCATCCCACCAACTCACACCACCAGTAACCACCAGTGATGAGCCCCTCTGCCATTTATAATATTAATAACCATAAATAAAGAGAGCAAACTTACACCATTATGAGATGTACAGTTGACACCTATGCTCTTAAACTGAACTGGTCTTCTTCACAAGCGAAATCCTCTGACTCACCAGAAAAATTTATGTGCTATGTTAAACTGGCTGTGTAGGTGATGCTCAGCATTTCTATCTAAAATGCTCAGATTCTGATATCTCAGTCTTCTGTTGTACATTTAGACTTTTTTTCTGAGATTTGTCTGTCTGTAGAGTTAGGGGATGAATGATGAATGATTTACATTATCTTGTCAAGTAAAGAGTTGGGGTTCTTAGATACAGCAGCTGCTGGTCCTTCTTATACCTGGGATTGTGACCATGGTCTACTTGCAACTGAGTTCAGAAAAGAAAAAAAAAATTACTTTTCACCTGGTATAACTTGCAATCTGACTCTGACTTACTCAGGTTCTGCTTGTGCTCCCTGCTTGGCCAAGCCTGGTCTTAGCTCCTGCTGCCTTTAGAAACTTGGAGCTTTTAAGGCTCTGCCATATACTCTGGCTCTGTGATCCAACCACTGGGTTCACCACCAAGAGAGCCCCTTACCAGGCCCAGTGGCTTTCAACTCAGTCTAGGCAATATAAGAACATTCAGGAGTACAAACTAGAGCCTCCCTCCACCTGACCATTCCACTCAGGATGACCCATTCTGGCTCAGGTCCACCTTACCTTCATACTTTCCTCCACTAATCTCATGTTTATAGAGGCAGTCCTCTCCATTCCCTTCCTCCACATATACCTTTTTAGTGTCTTTCCTCAAAGGAGGAGAAATAGGTGGAGGGCTAAAAAGGCAAGAACCATGGACCTATGTTTGTGCTTTCTTTGCTTCTGTAAGAGAAGAAGAAGGTTCCTCTCTCATTTTTGGTATTCTTTCCTTCTTATATTGATAGGCCCTAAAGATAGACAAGAGTAATTGTTCTTGCATCATGGAACAAATTCGATGATCAGACTCACCAGGCCTATCTCTTAGACGTTCACTAAAGGTGCTTTAAACATATTATCACATTTAATCATCATATATCCCCCATGATGTACTTGCTATACTTATTTCCATTTTATAGATAAGGAGCTGAGACTCACAGAGATTAAATAAGTTGGTTCACTACGGGTACATGTGAGAACCTAATGCTTCTAATATCTATACTGTACTACTATGACAGTCTTCTGAGTACACAGTATATTTTTTTCATCAGCATTATCTATCTTTATTCCCATTCTCACTTTGACACCTTAGCTAGCTAGGCTGTCTTCTTCCAATTGCTCTGAATTGTCATTCTCTTTCTCTCTTTTTTTAAATCCCTGGACCATCTGCTTTTCTCTTTATTTGGAATACTTTATCCTCCTAAATCCAAGAGTAAATCTTAGCTCAAAAACTCAGGTGGGCAAACAATCTTTGTTTCAAATACAATTTAATTTCTATTTTAACTAATATCGTGAGTCATTTTTAGGGCCCCCTCATCCACTCAAAACATGTAGTTCAAAGGCATTGGATATGTTTTTCAATGGCCATGAGAATGCACCTCTCAGACCATAAACTGTAGGGTACATGACTGATCTCCAGCTCCTGCTGCTGTGCTCTGAAATCTATCTCTACTTTGCACATACTTCCCTGATTCTGCTCCCAGCCAATGACTGAGCATCGCAGGGATACAAAGGCAGGCCCATTCCTGGTAGATGTTAGATTCCATTGATGGGCAACTCTGGCTCAAAGACTCTCAGGCAGTCTTGCTGAATTGCTGCACAGCAATCAGACACTTCCATTCCAACATTCTTTCCTCTTTTCTTGATTCAGGCTCAGACTTGTGGTCTCAAGGCAATCATAGGCTTTTAAGGGTCCCTCCCAACTTTCTCAGATATTTCTCTTAATAAAATTCTTGCTCTTTTAACCCTATCTTGGTTCCTGTTTCTCAGAAAATCTATTCTAATGCCTGAGAGGATATGGTCATGAAGTCATCTCTTCCCACATTACTACTAAGAACATGTTACCATGTCTCTCAGAAGACATGCTACCAATGCCCTTTTAGTCCAGAAGCTGTCAACTTGTTCATTCTCTGCTTCAAGTGCAGAAATGTTGTGAGAGGCTACATGCAGTTCTGTGAACCTAGCTATTCCTGGAAGTGAAAACTTTTCTGAAGATTTACTAATTTCAAGTTGCTCCCACCCAAATGAGACGGCATCAGTGAACTTATATTCTAGTAGGAAGATGTAGAGAGTCAACCAATGAATCCGTTGATTAAAGTTAGTAAATAAGTAATTGCAGCCAGTAATATACATCTTATGAAGGAAAAAATAAGCAAGAGATATATAATGAAAAGAATTCGAGGATGTTACATTAAGATCACAAGGACTTAATTAAGAAGGTAGTATTTTACCTAAGAACTAAAGAAGTGATAATTATTTCTTATTATCTTCTTTTTAAGGTATAGTTTCTAAGTGACTGCATTAGGGAAGAAAAGCACTGAATTTGAGGCCAGGAGATTAATCTGTTCATGCCAAATCTTCTTTTCTAGCTATCAGGAAAATCTTGGGTAAATAAGTAAACTTCTTAGTGTCTCCATTTCCTTACTGTGTTTAAACTAGGTGATTTTTAAAGTCCCTTCAGTTTCTAACAGTCCACAAGTCAAGACAAACTACTAATTAGCTGTTGATCCAGAAGATCTATCTAGTTAGCTATCTAAAACCATGCTATTTTAATATCAGCTATTTTATTTTCCAGAACATAATATGGTAAAGTCAGACACCTGGATTAGAGTAGTCCCTTGCTTTCTTATACAATGTGTGACCTTAGTAAACCTTTCCAACTTCTTTTTTTTTTTTAATTTTTAAGGTTTTTTTTTTTTTAATTTCTCTCCCCTTCTTCCCCCCCCCGCCCCCCCACCCCAGTTGTCTGTTCTCTTGTGTCTATTTACTGCGTGTTCTTCTTTGTCCCCTTCTTTTGTTGTCAGGGGCATAGGAATCTGTGTTTCTTTTTGTTGCATCATCTTGTTTTGTCAGCTTTCCATGTGTGCAGCACCACTCCTCAGCAGGCTGCACTTTCTTTCACCCCTGGGCGGCTTTCCTTATGGGGCACACTCCTTGCGTGTGGGACTCCCCTACCCGGGGACACCCCTGCGTGGCAGGGCACTCCTTGCACGCATCAGCACTGCACGCGGGCCAGCTCCACACGGGTCAAGGAGGCCCAGGGCTTGAACCGTGGACCTCCCATGTGGTAGACGGATGCCCTAACCACTGGGCTATCAACTTCTTTTTGTTTTATAATGAAAGCAGCCATTTTCAAGCTCTCTGTGAGAATGGGAATAATGTATGCATAATGTCTAGAACAAAAGAACTAGAAGCTAAATAAACAGTTCCTATAATTATATTATTATTGCTATTATTATCATTATTATCTATTGTTATTACTGTCTTTTATTATTTCATTTACACCTCACAAAATCTTCATAGAATATGCATTATTGTCAACATTGTACACATGAGAAAACTGAAACACAGAGAAATCAACTTGCCCAGCCAGCAAGTGGAAGACCTATAAAGAGTACTAACCAAGACATTTTGGCTCAAAATTGTTTTCCATAAACTGTTTTCTACATGTGTTCTTTCTATAAAAGCAACATTTGTGGGTCTCAAGTAATACCTAAATGACTTATGTTAAACTGATTCAAAAATATAATTTGGCTATTTTTCATTATATATTTTTGATAAAGAAATTAATAAACATATTAGTTTATTGGTTTAATTATCTCTACTTCAGGCTTATACATAGAATTTTTTTTTTAAGATTTATTTATTTCTCCCCACCTCCATTGTCTACTCTCTGTGTCCATTCACTGTGTGTTCTTCTGTGTCTGCTTGTATTCTGATTAGGTGATTCTGGGAACCAATCCTGGCACCTTCCGGAGTGGGAGAGAGGTGATCATTCTCTTGTGCCACCTCAGCTTCCTGGGTTTTTTTTTTTTTTTGCTAAGTCTCTTATTGTCTCTCTTCTGTGTCTCTTTTTGTTGCATTATCTCGTTGTGTCAGCTCTCCACATTGGCCAGGACTCCTGTGTGGGGTGGCATTCCTGCACAGAGCAGCATTCCACATGGGCCAGCATCCTGCATGGGCTGTCACTCTGTGTGGGCCAGCTCGCCACAAGGGTCAGCTTGCCTCCACCCTGGGTATTGAACCTTGGACTTCCTATATGGTAGATGGAAGCCCAGTTGCTTGAGACACATCTTCTTCCCATAGAATTTTTAGTGTACAAAGTAGTTTAAAGTTTATTTATTCAAACACCTTCATTTGATAAGTGTGGAAGAAAGTAGGTGCAGAATAATCACACAAGGAGGTTTAAACATACTTTAGTAAAGGTAGTTTGAAATCAAGCATTTATATTGACATTTTCCCCTTTATAAACTCATTGTTAATGTGTTTTATAACTAAATGTAGTGGTAAGTGAAACAATCTTTTCTTATAAGCATAGCAATATGCATAACTATATATAAAATGCACATAGAAATGATGAAAATGATTCAATTTAATGGTTCTGTGGCCTCGTACAAATTATTAACATCTTGGGTCTTACTAACCTCATGAGAAATGATAATAGGCTAAAAACTCTTATATAAGCTCTTGTGAGGATTAAATAGAAAATTTATGATGCCTGACTATGTGATTGTTTTATTTTATCATTATGTTTATTTAAAATGTAACAAGTGCTGTGGTTACTGTTGGAGAGACTTCTTTCCTTCTTACCCCATCTTTCATAAGAAGGGATTTTAACAAAACTCCATAATTAAACTGTGTAGGCTTGATGGCAAGATTCTCATAGGATCAGTCTTTGTTGCTGACACCAGGGTTTCCAATGTTAATGTTCCATAAATATGTCTCAGCAAATCAACTAATTAATGAAACAGGTCTACTCTTTCATTCAAATGAACAGTGTAGAAATTACTTCATTGGACAAGAAATACTGTATCAGTTAGCCATTGCTGCATTTTGCCATTTTGTGGTTAGCCCAAACCACATTTTTTAGAAGTTCTATGGCTCAACTGGGACAGCTTTTCTCTGCTCCAATGGTTTGGTTGCATTCTTCAGTTTGCAGTCAGCTGGCTAGTCCCTTTGATGGCCTTGTTCACATGTCTGGCAGTTGGTACTGGTACTTGGCCACATATTTCTATCATGCTATCTGGGCCTCAACAGCAAGAGAGGGGGTGTACATTGATGTACATGTCCTGGTAAGATCTTTGTGTAGTGTTTGCTAATTTTCCTTTGGGCAAAGCAAGTCACATGGCTAAGTATGGAATCAATGTGAAAGGAAACACAAGGGTGTAGATATCAGGAGGTGTGATTCTTGGGAGCCATGGTTATTAACTCTCTCCCACAATATAAATGTTTGAGCTCGCTTTGACTTTATTATATTTTCACATTATGTTAAATGTGTCAATTAATTTTTCTGTTCATGAAGTAAAGTGGTGTTACTGTTGAAACTAATTTTAAAGATCTTAAGTTCAACATGATCTCTTTTTAAGAATGATTGTCTAATTTTAATTTTTATGTCAAAATGTGACTTGGCCAAACTTCAATAGCTATTTCTCCAGATAAATACTAAGAAGTTTTATTACTTCCCTGATGATGGTGATGCTAATAATGGTGACAGCACCTATCATTAAATGATCCTTAAAGTGTGTCACATGCTATACTAAGTTCTTTGCATACATTATATTTGATCCTCTTAACTCTTTGAGAGTAGTAGTAGTATTACCCCATTTTTAATAATCAAACAGTAAATTAAAGTACTCAGAGGCTAATGAATATCCCAGGGTCATACATTAGCAAACGGTAGAGTTGATAATTGATGTCAGTTGATCTGACATCAGAATGTATACTTTTTAACCACTGTATACACAGGAGCACTGATGCTTTGTGTTTGTACACACACACACACACATTATTATCTGAATTTATTATGGGCAATGCTATTGTATCTTTTGATTTTTCAGAATATCAACAGTAATCACAGTGAATATTGGAAGTCAATGTTGCAAAAAAATGACAAAATTAGATTAATGTTCTAAAAGGCATTATTTTCACTATCACCAATTTTGTTCATAAGAATTATAGTTGAGTTAATATATGTCAAACTATGACTAATAGCTTAGCAATAATAGAATATTACTCTTGAGGAACATCAATAATGGTGTCATAAAATGACTCTTAGGTTTTGAACATGGCAGTCACTGTGAAGATTCAATTTGACCTGCTAAACATAGGCAAAAGCCAAGAGGGAGAAGGGTAGAGGGGGAAGGATCTGACTGTATTTATGGGTGGGCTTTAGTAATGAAACTATTCCCAGTGCAGAAATGGAACACGGAATTTGGTGCCCAAACCTAATAAAATGAGGTATTCAGATCTACAAATCACACCAACTTCAGTTTGGCTGTTGTCATAGGAAAGTGCTTTCTCCTGTGGTGGAAGGCAAATGGGTCCTAGTAGTTGTACAGTTGTCTGGTGTTCTTTGGCCTCATGTTCTTCTTGAGGGAATGTGAAAATGATGCTTACTAAATATTTCAAAAATAATTAGTATTTGCCCCACAAAAGTTGGCTGGATTTTAGGATTTGTTTTCTAATATTTACTAGTATATAAAAGTAAGAAAATTGATATTGTTCCTGTGGTCACTAAGTACAATGAAGTTACTATGGTCTATGAAACATTGATCATTTTACTTAGAAATTATTAACTAACTATACCTTTAGAATTTGAAGTAACCACACACTTTGGCATCTGTGGAATTGGCCTGCCTATCTGAGTTATGAAGAATAAGTTGGGGAAACATTTTTCAGATCTGCTTATTAGTGGATACAGATCTGTGAGATAAAACATATAAATAGAAAAATCCTCATTTCTTTCTATGATTGGCATGGGACAGAGATCCTAGCAATTATTGTATTTTTCTTTAGTGAACATCATTTTTTTTCATCTCAGATATTCTCCTTCACTTTTTAGAACATTACAACTATTCCGAGAGTATTCTGTGATTTTATTAGAGGTAAGTAGGAAAAGCATAAAACCATCTTTACTCACCAGAACTGAAATGTTTCCTTTCTCTGCTTATGTGAGCATTAGTCTTTAAAACATTATTTTCTAATCCAGATTCTAATCCAGAGTGACCTTCCATACAATACATAATCTCATGAAGTCTTAGTTACCACACCAAAAAAAAACCAACAAAACAAACCCTTATATGATAACCGACCTCAAAGTGTGATTTTGAGGATTGAATGAATTAAGTAGATGACAATAATCCAGTAAGAGTGGCTGGCATATAGGCATTGCTCAATAAGTGTTAGTTCAGTTACCCCATTTATAACATTGTATACTGTCTATTAAACACCATGTCTATGAGCAAAACTATGCTACCTGAAAGTGGTTTTAGATATGTAATAGATTTTTAAAAAATAATTACATGAATTTTCATTTCTTCTATTTTTAAAAATTCACATTCTTACCATTTACTTGCATATCTCTTATACACATATACATCCAGGAGGAGAGTGGTGTGTTTGTTTTCCCCATAATTTCAGAATTTCTAGAAATTTATGTTTTGATAGTATATCCTTACAGTACTACTTTTTGGAAACTAAGAAAACAATATGTCTTTTTTATTCTTCAGTCAATAAAAAAAAATACATAGTATATTTAATTATGCTAATAAGATCCTAAAAAGTAGCATTCTCCATCTAAATTGGAAATCATAATACATAAAACCTACATTTTTCTTTCTAGGATTTTGTTCTTATTAATACCACAACCTGCAATGTTTGCTATAACTTGATCTTTAGTATTCCAGTTTATTGTCTAGAAAAACCATGTTTTAGCAACCCCATTCCCCAGCCCTTTGCTCATAACTTCCTTAACGTATTAGTGACAATGTTACTCTTTAGTTATTTCTAAATGAAATAGTCCTTGTCTTAGCTTCCTTTTCAATTAGAAAGCTACTTAGTGAGAAACAGAATGTCTTACACGTCTCTACTTTTTACAGCATTTTTGTTTAAAGTTTCTGCGGATTAAATATTTCTTGAGCGAACGAATGATCATTTGATGTCTCAGGGGCCCCATTTGAGCATCCTTGAATTATACATATAGATACAAAAATGGACCAAACAAATATTAAAAAGAAGCCATCTTTTAAAAGGAGCATTTGGTCTAAAAACCTGTTTGCATAAATTTAGACTATAAGTAATGATTCTAACCCAGAGACCTTGGTTGGTTTTCTGTTGCAATCGATTCACCTTTTTCTGCCATTCCTCCTTTTCCAACTTAGCCTATATGTCCAAGGACTGCTGGACAGGAATCAACTAATAAGATATTAATAACTTTCTTTAGCAGATACAATTAATCCTCCTACAATAAAAATTTACTCACAGGAAAACCAAACATAAAGGGATTAGAAAAGCTAGGTGTATCATGACTTTCATATTAGAGTAATTGCGTGGTCTCTATTTATAGCTCAAAGTTATAATTTTTAGAAAGAAAAGTTAGAAAAAAGAAGAAATGTATTTACCATTATTCCAAGGTATTCAGAAGGAGAACAAAACTCATCTCTGAGAGATTCAATTATTTACTTTCTAGAAATGGTTTACAGTAATGTAAATGTGTTTAAAGTAAGCTATATTAATGAAGCTGAACACAATTTAAAACAGCTCTCTTCCAGTGCTTTGATAACTCACCAAGGCAATATGAAGGAGTGCGTTTATTAGATGACATCATATATTCAAGGACATTTTAACAGAAAGATCACATTATCTATAGTCTAGCTTGCTTTCTTGTACTTTTTACATTTTGGTTTGTGGACCTGAGGAATGAAACTCTCTTCTTTATGTTTAGTTATGAAAAAAAAAATTCATAATAGAAAATACTTTGTGTGCATTTTATTTTTATATTTGACCTTTGCTCTTTAAATTAGGTTAAAATGCTAATTTCCATTTTATAGTAAAACCACTGTTATGTGGCTTTTTCCATGGTGAATTACAAATCAATTTGGCTTTAATGTTTGACAGATATGTATGTGGTCAGTGTATCATATCAGCTTTTGGTTGGGTTCCTGGTTGTTCCAGTGCAGCAAAAATTGAATTGCCAAATATTTTTATTGGCTTGTCACCTTTGCTGTTGTGAAAACATTAAATCAATGATCTATTAAAACCAGATTCTCAACTGTCTGACTATTCAAACTCTCCTGCTAAGGATTGGTCCAGGTTTTCTCTTCAGTGAAACTTGAAATTCTATACTGGTGCCAATTTCTCTACATTCAATTCTGGATCATCTACTCATTTTGTCTGCTAATAGTTACTCATCATTCATCCAGTCTTCTAGTCATTTAGTAACATTTAAGAGCAAGTTAATTTGCATAGTATCTGGCCATGTTTTCTAGAATATAAAAGCTCCTGGTCTCCAAGATCTTACATTCTAACTGAAAAAATAATTATAGGCATTAATAATTACGAGAGTATGTGATCAAGTGTATTAAGTAAAGCTTTTCCTGATAACAACCATCCCTACATCTGTCAAATTCTTTAGTTATAAGTCCTCAAATTTTTTTTTCAAAGTACCATTTTTTTGTTTATCTCTAGGCATTCTTTAGTTCAGTGATATAATCATATCATTCTTTCCTAATTGTCAGTAGGATCTATGTCTATTTTTGCTCACCAAATCTTTCCCAGAGCCTTACACAGTACCCAACACATGGTGGGTGATTAATAAACATTTGTTGACTGAATTACTGACTGAATATGAATTATAACATATAAACTCAGAGAAGTGAAAGTTAATTTAGGGTTTCAATTGTCAAGGAAGATATTAATAAATGAATGGCATTGGAATTGGCTTTAAAAGAAGGGAAGGGCATGGATAGGTAGAAAGAAGGAAGAGAAGCATTCACTGTTTGGGAGTATTGGAGTGAAAAATTCACTACAAAGTATGAAGACATTGGCCTAACTGAAAAGGACAATGCTATTGAAGAGTAATGAGAAATACAAATGGGTAGGTGGGCTTTGAATACTAGATGAATGAGTTTCACATTTTCATGGGGACAGAGGGGATCTGAAAATGACTGTGAGCATATGTGTTCTGTATTTGCCACAACATCAGAATTTCAAGGGGGGAAAATGGACAGCCAAAGCCTATGCAAGTTGGCACATTTTTAAATTCCTAATTGCTTGTTTTCCTTTAGATTTAACTTGATTTTAAGCACTTATCTCTCAATTTTCATAATCACTTTGATACTTTGTTTTGAATGTAGTTTTATAACTTAAAAATTTTTAATTCTTATTTTAAACATTTTGTTCTTTCTTCTATACTTTTTCAAAGACAGGTGTCACTGAAGTTCCATAACTCTGTAGAAAAAGAACTTAAAAGTGTTTGTTGAAGAAAAGCTGGTGATATTTTATAATCCCAATTACTGTAATTTTGCTACTACTATTTGCCTATAATTGCATTGTTCTTTGAAGAATAGCTAAGGCAAGAACAAAAATGATTCAGGATCTGAGATGGAGATGGGAAGAAAAATTTGTGGCCACTTACATGGGGCTTCTGTACATCCCTGGTTGTATGAAGCTGACTAAAATCCTGACTTGAGATGTGGGTTGTGTTTTTAAAGCACTTGTCTCCTGAGGGCAGAGAATAAATCAAAAGGAAGAAATTAAATTTAATTATACATCCCTGAGCCAAGAAATTCCGCAAGATTCACAATTGTCAGAGGAAGGTCATATGTGGCAAGCAAGTCTGCCTCTCATTAGAGACCTCTAGGTACCAGCAGCCATGGAGGAGGGATCTTAACGAACAAAAAGTATTTAACAAAACATAGGTTGTGAAAAAACATATATTTTAAAGCCATGATTCATGAATTTTTTGGGAAAAGGCAGCATTCACAGGTTTTTATTATGTTTTAGTGATTTCAGAGCAAATTATGACCTGATATCTACACAATATTACAAGAAGAGATAAGTTTGAGAATATTAAAACTACATTCCATTTATTAAATATTTACATTAATGGAAGGCTTGTTTTCAACTTTATAGCTGTTTCATTCCCCAGTATATCCTATTACAATTATTTTCTACTGTATAAGAGTTTAAAATAGAAGCCTACTTCTTACTTTGAATTTAGCTCTTAGGCCCTTTATCTTCTTTTTTTAAAAAAGATTTATTTATTTCTCTCCCCTACCCTCCCCCCCCCCACCTCGGTTGTCTGTTCTCTGTGTCTATTTGCTGTGTCTTCTTTGTCCACTTCTGTTGTTGTCAGTGGCATGGGAATCCGTGTTTCTTTTGTTGCATCATCTTGTTGTGTCAGCTCTCCCTGTGTGCGGCACCATTCCTGGGCAGGCTGCACTTTCTTTCGAGCTGGGCGGCTCTCCTTACAGGGCACACTCCTTGCGCGTGGAGCTCCCCTACGCAGGGACACCCCTGCGTGGCACCGCGCTCCTTGCGCACATCAGCACTGTGCATGGGCCAGCTGCACATGGGTCAAGGAGGCTCAGGGTTTGAACTGCAGACCTCCCATATGGTAGACGGATGCTCTAACCATTGGGCCAAGTCCGCCGCCCCTTTATCTTCTTAATATCAAAAATTAATCTTGTCATAAGATGACACTTGACTTTGGAGATGCTGACTAATTCCACTAGCATTCTAGATTTCATCATCACCATATTTTTATGTACTCTCAATCTTGACCTTTTTTCATTGTTTGAGCAGATAGGCAAACATAAGCATAGAAATATCCCATTTTGCTTGGATTCTTTCATTCATTGGAAAATGTCTCCATTTTCTATGGTGTTCTTTTACTGTCTGACAGTTTGAAGCTGGTCGGATCCCAGAAAATCCTGTTCTTAAACCTAGTCCATTCCTATGCATGTAAACTTGTTGTAGCTGGGACCTTTTATTAGATTCAATTAAAGAACATTCCTTTTGATTACATCACTTCAATAGGGCATGACCCAGGGTGGGTCTTAATCCTCTTACTGGAATCCTTTCTAAATGGAGGATTAAAAAGCCTAGGCATGGAAAGAAGGCATCAGAGACAGAGAGGTACCAGAGGCTGGAGTCTCAAATCAGCAGAGCACAGAGGCATGGGAAGAGGTCTGCAAGAGGCTGAGAGAAAGCCCATGGAGAGCAAGAAGCTGATAGCCCTGTGGCCCAGAGGAGAAGGCAGGGACTATAGAGCCACCATTGTGCCTGCCACATGGCCAGAGTCCAGGATCGCCAGCAGCTGAACTTTGGGGAGAGGCCTTTGCCTGATGCCTTGATTTGGATGTTTTTCTCATCCTTGAAACTATAGGTTTTTAACCTATTAAATTCATATAATAAAAGCCAGCCCATGCCTGGTAGATTGCTCACAGCAACTTTCAGCAAACTAAGACACTGTCTCTGGCCTGAGAGAACAATACTATATCCTGTTGCTAAACTCTAGGCCATTCAAATTCTTTAAAGGAACAAACTTCAACTACCAGTTCTCCTCCTTCAACTAGCTTCCTACCCTCTTTGATCTAGAAGTGTTGGATTATTCCAATATGATGAAAACCCATATTAATGAAACATGTCAATAAATAACTTAAGCAATTTAATGCTGTTTATTCAGCATTCCATGACCACTTCACAGAACAGAGATATAGTCAAATTGAAGGATTCAAGGACTTCATTTCTAATATAAAAATCACATTTGATCATTGTGCAGACTGCAGGAATTGACAGACATTCTTCGTAAGTAAAAAGTTATCAGTCTCTACTAGGTAATGGTACTGAGTTAGTATTCCATCCATGAATACCTGGGGAGAGTTTATATACAAACAGGGAGTCTGTTTGTAGTGAATTCATTTTGTTTTCACCCGCCCAATATTCAGTACTTCTTTTGCTGATCACACATTTGTTTTACTTTAAGAAACCAGCCCTCAAAATTGGAGCTGCATATCAAGGTGCTCTCCCTTTCTTGTTTGAGGGGTAGGGGCAGAAGTTTGGTAAGTCAAATTTCTTCCCCAGGAATGCGATCCTGAGCAGAGTAACAAACAAATCTGGAATTAATCCCAGCAAGACTCTGAAGAAGAAACTGCCTCTTAGTTCCAGCACTCAAATCATCAGGACTGAATGGCAAAGCTTTTCCTTCCATTCTGTGGGAAACTTTACAACCTCCATAACTTACAATGATTAAATTTTAATATGGGAGTATTTATTTTGTTTGTAGCAAGTAGACACTTGCAACAGCTATCCACATCCCAAAGATATCCTGTAGAAAATAGTCTCGGTAAAAGAGCCCATCAAAATAAAAGGCATAGAGAGAACGGAATAAATATATCTAAGAGAAGGTTCAAAGGAAGCATGAAGGATTGGTCAGCAACCACACAGCCAGTATTAGCTTGCTCCACGTGACTACTATAGCAAGAACTCAAACGATTATCTGCCATTTACCCAAAATATGTCAGTGAAGAATGGCAAACTGTAAGACCTCAAGACCCTCAGTTTTTCAGCAATATATTTTTTCACTTGGATGTAATAATATAAATATATCTGAATTGTCAAAAATAAGTTCTTTCTTTCTTTCTTTCTTTCTTTCTTTCTTTCTTTCTTTCTCTCTTTCTCTCTTTCTCTCTTTCTCTCTTTCTCTCTTTCTCATCTTTCTTTCTCTGTGCTTTATAAAACTCTACAAAACAATGGTTCACAGAGCGTGGTCCCTGGACCAGCAGCATCAGCATCATTTAGGAACTTGTTAGAAAAGCATATCCTATGGCCCCACCCCAGATCTATTGCTTCAAACCCTGGGGGTGTGGCCCAGCCCTCTGTTTTAGCACGCCTCCAGGAAATACTGAGGCACACTAAAGGTAGAGAACCACTGCTCTAATATCCTGCCAGAGGTTGACAGTCACTCAAAACCCACTCTCCCAAAAAAATAATCTAAGTGTAATGCCCAAAAAAACTCATGACCTGTCACGTTGAAGGAAAACTGATGTTGAGAGAACATCCCACCATTTCCTAACATCTCCTGCCATGTGACCCAATTTATCAAGAATCTGCATGATCCCACTCTTTTAGGAAGACATGTTCTCCAAATAAGATATTTTGCTTTTTCTGCCATGTGCTGCATTGAACTCAGCTTACACCAAACTTTCTCCCTCTACATTATGCAAATTAAAAGAGAAATAAATACAATAACACCAAAGCAATGGAGATCTTTATTTGAATTGTTGTACCATGAAAACAACAAGAAGAGGAGGTTGAATTCAAAGGGAATGACTGGGTTGGAGCCAATAAAAACAGCTGATATGTGGTAAGCAGAGGCAGTTATAGAAGGAAGTGGAAGGACTATGGAGAAGCAGTTCTTAAATTGAGAAAGCAAGTTCTTAATAGCACAGACCTACTTTCTCCCTTAATTAGATTGAAATTGCCTATTAGCGGAGCTCACCTGTGATTAAAAACCAACAACTTCACTTACCAAATCCAATGGATGTGTCATGATGATGGGAACGAGTGTTGTTGGGGGGGGGGGGAGAGGGGGGGTGGGGGGGTGGGGTTGAATGGGACCTCACATATATATTTTTAATGTAATATTATTACAAAGTCAATAAAAAATAAAAAAATTAAAAAAAAAAAAAAAAAAAAAACCAACAACTTCAGAACAGTAAAATACTGGATGTGCAGGCTTTAAAAAATAGTGAAGACTGTTTCTAAGCTTTTTACCTTACTCATGGTTTTAAAATGTTGACTGGAATTCTGCAGTTGTCCCTGCTGCTGTTAATCAGTGGGGCCAGGAACTTTACCTGGATCTAAGTGTCAATCCCCACTTTGGGGGTGTGGGGCTGTTTCTGTTTCCTGCTGTTAAGAAGAATACTATGTATGGGGAAGGGCAGGAGGAGATGAGAGATGGAGGCGTCTTTGGGACATGGAGCTGCCCTGGATGGTGCCTCAGAGGTAATCACCGGACATTGTAAATCCTCACAGGGCCCACTGGATGGAATGGAGGAGAGTGGGGGCCATGATGTGGACCATTGTCTATAAGGTGCAGAGGTGCCCAAAGATGTACTTACCAAATCCAATGGATGTGTCATGATGATGGAAACGAGTGTTGTTGGGGGGGGAGAGGGGGGGTGGGGGGGTGGGGATGAATGGGACCTCACATATATATTTTTAATGTAACATTATTACAAAGTCAATAAAAAAAAATTAATTTAAAAAAAAAAAAAAAAAAAAGAAGAATACTATGCGATGGGTTGGTTTAGCAACAGGAGTGTATTGGCTCAGGGCTGCAGAGACTAGAAGGCTTGCTAACTCCTGGAGTCAGTGTCTTCTGGCCGGCAACCTTTGGGGTTCCTTGACTTTTCCGTTGCATGAGAATGCACAAGGCAGTATCTTCTTTCTCTTCCGAGTTCCCTTAACTTCCAGCTTCTGGCTGCTCCCTGTGTCTTCTGTGTCCAGTTTCCTTTGCTTATGAGGACTTCAGTCATACTGGATTAAGGCCCAGTTTCATTCAGTTTGTCTACAACTTAACCAATAATACCTTCAAAGCACCTCTTTACAAATGGGTTCACACCCACAGGACCAGAGATCAAGGCCTGAACACTCTCTCTTTTGGGGGGACGTGATTAGTTCTCAACAGGGAGGAAGAAAATTTTTTTTATTTTCCTGAAGTGTTGAGATATATGCAGCCAGAGTGCTGACTTTGCTCTCATTGAAATTGTCACTCCTAATGGAGACGTCCTTGAAAGTTACCAGGAAACAGAAAGTTATCCTCAGAGCGAGGATAGCAGCGCTGTGATTGGAAAGCCCTGACGGTGTAAGGGTTATACATTTCTTCAGTTGTAGTTCTGATTGTATTCACTGCAGTCAGAAATTCTTCATTATTTCAAAGTAAAATTTTTTGGCTGAAAAAATAAATAACACACAAGCAAGTAATCTCTAGACAGTCATTTTAGTCATACTTACGATTTGACTGAATGCAGTCTTTTAATTATGGGATCACTGTAATATTGATTATATTGAAGCAAATAAAGATGTACATTGATCAGGAAAATGCTAGAATGAAAACTGATGTAATTACATTAAAAATCCAAGTGTTGAAACAACAATATCTTGTACTGTGAAAATACTGCTATGCTATTATTTCCTCACTGTTAAAATTGAAGTAAATATATATTCAATAGCACATAGAAAAGATTGATTTTTCTCTTTTAAATATATGTGTAAGTTAAGAGTCTCTACTATGGTTAAGTGGGTTAAATATAATGCATTAAAAAATCCTGATATATCTTCCCTTATGTATGGCTTTTCAAAATATCTAGTATATCATCTCCAGTAAGTTGCAGATTTTAAAGTTACATCGTAGTTTCTTATAATTATCA
Source organism: Dasypus novemcinctus (assembly GCF_030445035.2). NCBI lineage: Eukaryota > Metazoa > Chordata > Mammalia > Cingulata > Dasypodidae > Dasypus > Dasypus novemcinctus. The sequence continues at coordinate 60,411,565 of NC_080684.1, forward strand.
CTGTACATTAAAGCATATTAGTTATAATATAAAATGTGGTCATGGCTTAGTGAGATGTCATAATTCCTCAAATCGTTCTCCCTCTACATCTCTTCTCCACATCCCTTCTAAACTGTACACTGTAATTTTTAGATTGTCAAGTATGATCTACTAAAACTAGAACTTGGATATGGTAGTTAGCAATTTTTAGATGTACCAATAAAATACTAATCTAATATCTAAGGAAAGCTGCATAATTTTCTATTAATGTATTTTGGCATTTTGGAATCTCAGTATGTATGTATGCACCAATGGAGCTGAGAAACTGAAATGTATTATGTTATGTGTCAAGCTGGTCTCATATATCAAATGCTTGTAGAGGACAGGGAGAAGAAGCAGGAGGAGAGTATTGGGAAATATAAGATAGAATTTCAAAGGCAGGAAGATGCCTGATGGGAGAATAATTAAGAATGATTTGGTGGAGATTCATGGATCATGCCAAGGCTCTAAATGGGAGATGAACGTGGTATTCTTTGGCAAGAGTTAAGAATGAAGACTTAAAAATGCTAGAGTCAGAAAGCATGGAAACTTAAACTGTTATTTTATCATTCATTTAGAGTGATGTCAGTATACCATCTAATGAATTCATCTATATTTTCAGATTAATTGGCTATCCTGTATTTATGAACAATATATAAATAACACTTTTAATTCAGTAATAGAAGAAGGTACATTTTTAGAGAGAGAAGGGTTTGACAGCCTCCTGCCAAGTGGCTACAATCAGAAACCACTGTTCTTCCTTTCTGGATAGCACTGTTATTGGATCCATATTTTGCAGATAGATTTGAAAATGATGGCATGCATTTCCATTTTCTCCCTTTCCTTTGAGTTCACTATTCAGGACTATCCAGAAGTTCTTCCTCTAATGCAAGCACACATTACTAGAAAAATGGAAAGTAAAGCCACCAGGTAGCATCTGGCAAATACTGTGATTAGCATCTGGCAAACACTGATCTGCATCAGTTTCTCAGGGGGCCCAGTTGTGGACTCCACATGTGCTTAGCTTTCTTCTTCCAGGCACCCTACTATTCACTTATGCACTCAATATCCTAATCCATTTAGATCCGTTTTCACTTTTTTTTTTAAATTATCTGCCAATCTCCCACCCCATTCCCCAAGTCAGAATTGGGGGAAAAATAAATTTAATATCAATAGGCAAATATACAAAAAGGTTATTTGAAATAAAGAATATAGTTTTAGGACTTTTTGTTGCAGCTCACCTCTGTTCTATCTTCACGATTCCTAAACTGTGGCTAAATAAGTTTTCCAGTGAATATTTAAAGCTAACAGTTCAGAAAGAGCAGTCAGTATCATATGTGCTAACAACTCTGTGAATTCTTGATTGACAAACTGGTTTGTGCAAATGTGTGTCTGCACAATTTTTTTTTTAACTTTCTACTTATCAAACTATAGTTGTTCTTTTCTGTTTTAATGTTTCATTCTCCTTTCCAGTTGTTATACTCTTTCCATCTCTGGATTGGCTATTTATTGACCCTTAATCCTTATTTACTACATATGCTTTAGTGATTGATTTATGGTGGGAAAATTTTAGGGGCTGAGGTCCTGAGGAAATGACACCAATAAAATGTAAATGGGAGAGAGAGAAAGAGAGTAAGAAATATTCAAAGTTTACCTAAGTGAAACATAATAGTTTGAGCTTGCCTGGAATTGCTGTACTTTCTTTAAGATTTGCTAGTAATTTTACATTTTTATCAAATATTCTCAGTGAAAGAATAATAAGCCCTCTTCTTTGCCAGGATACTTTAAATCAAATCCTTTAGAGAAAAATCAAGAGGAAAAGCTGCTGAATTTTACTTAATACAAATGTTTCTTTCTTCTTTCTCTTTCTGTCTTTCTTTCAGTATAGTTTGCTTGATGGCACTGATTGTTGATTAAAATGCTTTGCAATTTCTCTCAGTGGTTCCGTCAAGACCACACTGTACTTTTTACAGCAGAGGCAGACATTAACCTCTCCTGAGTTTTCTCTAGCAAGGCATTTTCTCTTTTCCAGCTCTTAGCATTGCCAGATGTGCAATTAAATGGTCACTTCACCTTTATTATAGTTTTCACAGCATATTATTTTGATTATTTTTCTTGTTTATGTACACTGTAGCAGTTATGGTTACCATATGCTTATTATGTAAGATAGCTCTTAAAACCCAGCTGATAGATGCAAGCTGTCGAGAAAAAAAAACTACCACTGGTTTACCATTTATCTCATTTTAACCCTTAAAAGCAGATTCAGCTTGGTAACTGTATCCCTATGCATCTTTCAACTGTCAGGTGATATTTTTGTATAGTTTATCCAATAGCATGAAGGAAGAAGCCCAAATTTGTAAGTCCTGATCACCAATGGCTTTGGACTATTGAGAATAGTACATTATAGATAAGATACAATATGCAGGTGAATTAGAAACTGATATGTAGAAACTGAGATTTTATAGGGAGGGTAAAGATTGCTTCCTAATGAATATAATTAAAAATAATTTAAGGGAAATGAATGTTTAATAATTTAAATAACTCTCATTAAGCTATACAAATTTACTTTTCCTAATGTTACAGTTAGAGAAATCCCAAGTATTTATTACATGAAAATTCTTGGGATATGTACAATAGAAAACACAAATATTCATTATTGCAGAAAGAATAACAGAAATAAAACTTGTAGAATGTACCATGTTTTCAGGCATGGTTTTTAAAACAGTTCTATGAAAATAACTTTGTTTGTAATGACCGATTTTAATGTTTTACAGGAAATGGGGAAAATTGGATTTTGGGAAGAAAAGCCCATTCCATCCCATTAGAATTTTGAAACTTCCCATTTTGTGTTTTCTTCAAAGTATTTGTGTTTCGTTTTGTTCTGTTTGCCTGGTTGTGTGTGTGTCAGAAAGTGTGGAAAATTGACAGTGTTATCAAAGGGCCTTAAGTGAATGTGAATGCTGGAGCCCTTGATTTTCAGGGACCTTATTTAAAAGTTAACACTTCTGTTAGGAAAGTCTGAAGTAAAGGAAAGCATTATCAGAAATCCAGTTAGTATCTGATGTCTCCATCAGAAAAAATATACAGAAGAAGAGACAAATATTGTATTACACTTTCATCTTTAGCATTTAGTCTTTTATTTTAACTGCATTTGAGAGAAAGAACTTTGATTCTATCAATTCCAAAAATGTATGTGAGTGATTTTATTTCACTTATGATAAAGAATATTAAAGGAATTAGATTTTCTAGAAAGCCAAGCATAACTAATTAAAAAGTCAGAATATTTAAAAAGTTAGAATATTTAAAAAGTTAGCAAATAATGCATTTCCCTGATACTGTATTTCATGTTCATATGTAATATGTATTTCTGTCAGCTGTTGATAGATTTCAGCCTATCCTACTTTCAGAAAAACTGATGGTACTTTATGCCCTTTTATTAGGCTATGAAAATTTCCTCCACCATCTTCAAAACAGTTGCAGGCAATTCTAGTGACTGAGAAGATATGACTGATTTCCAAGTTTTCTGTTGCTGTTATAGAACATGTCAAAGAAAGGACTTGAGGTTGTAATAGATGTTTCTGGGAATTTTTTATAATGCCAGTAGAAACTATTGGTCAGCAAAAGGAGTGCTGATGCAAAATACCAGAAACTGGTTGGTTTTTATAAAGGGTATTTATTTGGGATAGGAGTTTACAGATACCAGGCCATAAAGCATAAGTTATTTCCCTCACCAAAGTCTATTTTCTCATGTTAGAGCAAGATGGCTGCTAGTGGCTGCGAGGGTTCAGGCTTCCTGGGTTCCTCCCTTCCTCAGGCTTCTCTCTGAGTTCAGGGTTCCTCTCTTCCCGGGGCTTGCGTCTTCCTGAGCTCAGGGTTCCTCTCTTCCTGGGGCTGGCTTCTCTTTTCTCTGTGAGCTTACTTCCCGGGGCTCCAGCTTAAGGCTTCAGCATCAAACTCCAACATCAAAAACCCTCAACTCTGTCCTTTGCATGCCTTTTATCTGTGAGTCCCACCCATCAAGGGGTGGGGACTCAACGCACTAATGAAGGGGCCCTATCAAAGCCCCAATCATAACTTAATCATGCCCAGGTACAGACCAGATTACAAACATAATCTAGTATCTATTTTTGGAATTCATAACCATATCAAAATGTTACAGAAACCTTATAAATATTTTGGTATTCTCCTTCAGTCACCCCCCCATCCTTTCCTTTATGCATGAACTACATTTTTTTTTTAAAGATTTATTTATTTTTATTTATTTAATTCCCCTCCCCTCCCCCGGTTGTCTGTTTTCTGTGTCTTTTTGCTGCGTCTTGTTTCTTTGTCCGCTTCTGTTGTCGTCAGTGGCACGGGAAGTGTGGGCGGCGCCATTCCTGGGCAGGCTGCACTTTCTTTCGCGCTGGGCGGCTCTCCTCACGGGTGCACTCCTTGCGCGCGGGGCTCCCCTACACGGGGCACACCCCTGAGGGGCATGGCACTCCTTGCACGCATCAGCGCTGCACATGGGCCAGCTCCACACGGGTCAAGGAGGCCCGGGGTTTGAACCGCGGACCTCCCATGTGGTAGACGGACGCCCTATCCACTGGGCCAAAGTCCGTTTCCCTATGAACTACATTTTGATATAAATATGGTATGCATCCTGAAAGTGCAAGCAATTGATAATGAAGATTTTTAAACCAAGGTTCCTAAGTGTCAAATGTCCTCTTCTATTAGATGAAAATCAAGCTTATCACCCACTACTTATTATCAGATTATCAACAAAATTCTCTATATTCTCTTTTCTTTTAAATTTGTGGCTTTACTCCAATTCATTAAAAAAAAAGGATTGAATTTTTTAAAAGATTAATTTTAGAAGCCAAACTTAGTTATCCATTTTTCCTACTCTTACCCTTGCCCCTCCCCTGTATACCTTATAAAAACCTTGTAGAAGCACTGTGGAGGAATTACAAAACAAACAAACAAATGAAGAAAAACAGTACTCTGCAAAAATATGTGGTACAAGGGGAAAATGAAGAAAACAAAACAGAGATATGAAGCAAAACAATTTAGCCTTACTAAATTTTCATGTTGTAAAATAGAAACCACTCATAGATATACTATATTGATAATGGTAAGAAAGAAACATGATTTTCCAGTTATTGCTTATATTTTATTTCTGTTTAATAAATTGACTAGATGCATTTCTGGACTATTGAGCACAGGGCCACTGTTTACAGCTAGGTAGTTTGGGTACTGCACAGCTCCAGGTCTGGAAGTTGCTGTACCTGAAGTTAGAGCCCTGAGCTTGTCTATTCAGTGGAATAAATAAGTGCTTGAATTGTTATGTGATTTCTGTTGCTTCCCATTTAAATGTAGCCACAATCTTTCCTTAAAGTGACCTGATGATATTTTATTTATAGTTAATAAATATAGACCAAGCAGCTGAATAACATAAAAACTTAGAATAATCAGTGAATAATAATCAGACCTCATATTTTTCATTCTCACAATTCTTAATTCACCATTTTTATGTTTATGTCTTCATGTAGGTTGAATAACACATTCTTGCTGACTTTCTCAAGATTCTCAGTTCCTTGCCCTTCTCTCTCTCTCACTCTCTCCTTTTTCTGTCACATGCACACACACACATTTTAAAATATTCCCAGTCTTCCTAGCAAAATGCTGCATGACCTGATAAAGACTACCACTGTAAAGCTATTGATTTGGATGGCTTTCTTGGGTGGTCTCCTCGTATGACTCTGAAAGATAACTATGTCCGAAACCTTAGAAACTTTGCTGGACTAAAGGAAATATCTCCTGATCACAAGCAAAAATGTATTTTAACTCATTTTGGGGGTTAAAATCATAGTCTATAATTTTGACACTCTATATTAAAACATAAAATTAAATAAGTAAAACAATTAGTAAAGATTAAATAGAGAACTTAGGAAAGATTTCTTTCAATTCCTGAAAGAAACCTGATATGCCTTCAAGTATATCTGAAATAAAACAGGGATGGTTAACACTTAAACTCTGAAAGGCTAAGAATAGCAGCGAAATATCATGCCTTAGGATGCCTGGAGGTAAGAATGTGTAATATTACAAGCTATACATACAAATTCTTCTCAATTATAGGCTACAACTTTTGCAAACAGCATTCTTACTGATGCTTTTTCAAAAGTTTTTTCTTTTGCTGTACCAACCCTCTATTTTAGCTACTTTTAAATTGCCTATAATATGCAAAAAAACATGTGAAAGTAGTAACATTGGCAGGGGAACAGTAGTAGAACAGATACTCTTAACAAATTATATATTTTTATGTATGTTTACATGGCTAAAACAATGATTTGATGTTATTTCTCAGTACCAAATTCTCATGAGTTGGTTTTAAGAATCTTTTCTCTACCTTTGTAGTACAGTGCATTTTTGCACATGTATGATAAATATATTTCTTTCAGGTATAACTATTTTTAAAGTTGCTAATGTTTTATTGGAATATTCATTTACATTTGTAAGTTCTACTGTCTTATTGACGCACTGAAATTCATCTGGCTAACCTATTCAAGTGATTTCTTTTTAATAAAATGGCTGTCCCTTTTCCAGATATGTATGTCTTTGACTCTGGGGTTGATACTCTAAAAGTGAGAGTATCAATGTGCAGTTCCATTTCAAAGCTTACTACATTTGCTTTTCATTGTACTTTTTATTAAGAGGCCTTATGAATTTGATGGATTTTACTTGCTCAATCAACTACATTAGCAGCATATTGTCAGAAAGTCTGCAAGATGGCAAATATATGCCATAGAGAAAATATAATGTTTCTAACTCTCCTTAGATGTTCATCATTTTAGTGGGTATTGTGTGCATTTCCAAAAATCTGTGAACTGTTTTATTATTGCCTCCTCTGAACTCACCACCTGCCTTTATGTTTTAGCCAGCTGGTTTACCTTCCCGTTCCCCCGATTCAAAACCACAATAAAGGCACATCTTGGTTTATTGCCCCTCTCAAATATACTGTATGGTTAACATTTCTTTAATCATCAAAATTTCCCCAGATATCTGAAAAACTTATGCCATTGGGAATTCTGGAAAGAAAAGTCTAAAACAGACCTCAATGTTTTAAGTGTTTTAAGCCAGGTCTGAGCAATAGTTTTAACTCCTTACTCACTATATCTTATCATATTTTGCACTATTTAAAATTTCACATTAAATCTGAGAAAACAATCTAATCCAATCAATCAGACATTTTGCAACCTGTCCCTACAAATGATTTCTTCTCTAGGTTTAAAGGCAGTTTACAACTAGATGAAGAAGTATAAACAATCAAAAGAAAGTTCTTGAGATTCAGTGTGAAACTAATAACACCTAATATGTTTTTAGGATGAATTGGGGAAAAAAACAAAAACAGAATTAAGAATATGACTCTTGACTTAAGTTTCTAACTACTACAGATGAACAGAAATTATATTTATCCCCCTATACTAAATAACTAGAAATTGAACAAAAATATATAGGCAGGATAGGACTTTGATCTCTAAGAGAGGGATAATAAAAAGAGAAAACCTACTGTGTTACAAGTTTACTTCCTGGAGGCACTATCCAAACCAGATAAAATGCATGGGAAATCCATACAGAGTCCAGTGGTTGTGATGAGTGGTGGAGACAGACAGAAAAATTTAGAAGGTCTAGAGGAGTAAAATTTTGGGGGAAGAGTTCCAGAGAGGAAAGAACTGCACAGAGAAAGAGAGAACACACTGGATGCTTACATAGGAGTCCATTCCATTTTTGACAGAGGATGAATCTATACATGTAAGAGAGTAAACTACCAAAGGCTGAGGAAAGAACTAGCTGAAGGTAGTAGGACAAAAAATTCCTAGAGATTACACAGGGCATGGAATAATTGATATTCTTCCTAGACCTGGTAGAGAGATTGCTCATTACATGAGGTATTTGGTAGTCCACAAAGTCTAACATTAGGTGTAAGGTTAATTTAACCCTAGACTAAAAGCTTCTCTGAACCTGTTTTAACATAGCTTATAAGAAAAACATCTCAAAAGTAACTTGTGTGTCATTACAAAGTCAAGTCTACTTGAAATCCAGACATACCAATGTAAAATTCAAAATGTCTGTCACCCAATAAAAAATTTTCAGGCGTGTTAAAGTATATGAAAAACAGTATAATATTACTCATAACCAAAAAAAAAAAAGAGAGAGATTAGAACCACACCCAAAAATGACCAATATGGAATTAGCAGACAAGAATTATGTTAATGTGATAGTGCCATGTCAGTTGGCCCTACTTTGGAGTTTGTGTTTCTGTGTGATGGAGCAGGACTCAGATGTGATCTTTGTTTACAAACCTCTCCAGTTACTTTTACCCAATTTGTAGTTGGCGCTGGGGTTTAGTGTATATCCAGGTGACCTGAATCTCTGGATGGACCATGTGATAGCCAGGCCCTGAGCCTCAACAGACTTGCAACTCCTGCACTCTGGTTTATTGGACTTACCCCACTCAGCTAACATGGAGGTGAAGAAGGTCAATCACCACACCAGGGAGCCAAGAGTGCCTACAACTGAAAAGCAGGAGAATTGCATCCAGCATCCATGTGGAATCTAAGCCCCCTCTTGATATAGATGTGGAGTGGACACAACCATTCCAAGGTCCACAGGATGGAGGAATAGAGTATGGATGAGAGTGGACTTACTGATATTCTATTCATGAACTATTGTGATTAATAACTGAAGAAAATGTGGCATTGGTGTGGAGAAAGTGGCCATGGTGGCTGCTGGGTGTAGGGAGTGGGAGGAAGAGATGTGATGTGGGGGCGTTTTCGGGACTTGGAGTTGTCCTGGTGATGCTGCAGGGACAGCTACCGGACATTGTATGTCCTCCCATGGCCCACTGGGTGGACTGTGGGAGAGTGTGGGCTATGGTGTGGACCATTGACCACGAGGTGCAGCGGTGCTCAGAGATGTATTCACCAAATGCAATGAATGTCTCATGATGATGGAGGAGGTTGTTGTTATGGGGGGAGGAGGGTGGGGGATATATGGGGACCTCATATTTTTTGAATGTAACATTAAAAAAATAAAGACAAAAACAGAATTATGTTAATTATTGTAAATTCATTCCACATGCTTAACAAGATAAAAGAAAACATAAATATGATGAGCAAAATTGTAGATATTAAAGAGAACTAAATGGAACTTTTAGAGAAGAAAAATACAGTGTCTGAAATTAAAAGAGATGGAATAGATTAACAGCAGATTAGGCACTGCAGAAATAAAGATCAGAACTTAAAGACTTAATAAGAGAAGTTAACCGAAGTTAAAATTATGCACAGAGAGTAAAAAAGGACATACAATAGCAGGTTATTAGTAAAATGTGGGGCAAAAGCAAGTGGCTCTACAGATGTGCAGTTGAATTCCTAGAAAGAAAGGAGGAACAGGAAAAATAAAATTGAACCAAAGAATGCAGAAAAAGGTGATAAAAAAGAAAAAAAGAACAAACAAACAAATTGAAAGATGGTAGATTTAACCCAATTATAATTATAATCAAATGGAAATAGTTTAACACTAAACTGAATAAAAGAGCAAGATGAAATATGTACTGCCTATAGGACATTCTTTAATTATAAAGATACAGATTAAAAGTGTAAAGGTATGAAAAATTATGCCAAATATTAATCAAAAGACGTATCAAACTATCATACAAAGTAGACTTAAAATAAGGAATATTAACAAAGATACAAAGGGACTTCCCCTTCTGTATTAATGTGGTCAGTTCAACAAAAATATATATATCTCTAGATGTGTATAAAGCCAATATTAGAGTTTCAAAATACACAAAAGCAAAACCTAATAACCTTGTCAAAAGGCAATTTTAAGAGAACAGAAAGATTTCAAGAACAGTGAGGGGTCTGAGATTTTATGCTATGTGCAAGCTAAGAAGTAACTTGGCACATGTTCATGGACATTAGCTGAAGATACGAGACTCTTTGTTAAGAGACCAAGGACAGAATATTATGCACAGTGATAGCAGCTGGCGGAGTGCCATTATCTTTTTGTGCCAGTTTTCCAAGCTCCAGTTTCCTTCTGGTAACATGATAAGGGCTAGGCGATGCTGTGGTATAGAGTTACAGGAGAGGAACCTTGAGCTTGTTCAACCCAAATCTTTTATAATTGACTGCAAGCAAGACTGTCTAACTTTTCTTCTCAGAGGGATATATTATCTTTATTATAATGGACAGTAAACAGGTATACATTTTGCACCAAACTAAAACACCACCTCTATCTTCCAAGGCTGTTTGCTGCTTAAGATTTTTGAGAAGATAGTTCAGAACAAATGTATTTGTAGGATATTTGCTTATAAGACTGCAAAAAGATGGGATCCATGGAGAATTGTCTCCCAACAAGGCAAACTATTGACAAGGAGAAAATATTTTCAAAACATGTATGTAATAAATAATATATTCACAATATATGAATGACTATTAATAATAATAGGATAAACAAAAAATGGCAACAGTTTTGAATATACCTTTCACCAAAAATTATATATTGGCAGCAATAAACACATAAAAAGATAACCAACATCAATTATTTCTTAAGACACTTTAAATTTAAATTTGCACAAACTGAAATTAGATACCACTGCACTTCACTAGAATGGCTAAAATTAAAAACTGAAAATATTAATTGTATTGGTAAGGATGTGGAGTAACTACAACTCTCATTCATTGCTGGTAGGAGTTCAAATGGTGTGTCTTGGAAAACATTTTAGCAGTTTCTTATGCAATTGAATATATACTAAACAGTCAACTCAACGATACTGCTCTGAGTTGTTTCCAAATTATTTATCCATGAGAGAAGAAAATAAATATTAAAGAGTTATATGCAAATATTTATAGAGCTTTGTTCATAATATCCCTAAACTGGAAATAACCTAAATGTTCTTAATCTGGTGAATGCATAAATAATTATGGTGTATCCATACAAATGGAATACATCTCAGCCAAAGAGGAAAAGAGCTGATACACATAACAACATGAGTAAATATAAAAATCTTTATACTAAATGAAAGAAACCAGGTACAAAACAACTGTATGATTCCAAGTATATGAAATTCTAGCAAAGACAAAATTATAGTGCCAGAAAACACAGTAGTAGTTGCACGTATGTAGAAGGAGGTTATTGACCTCAAAGGGAAATAAGAAAAGTTTTGGGAATGAAGACATCTTGATCATAGTGATGGTCACATAGAATTGATAAACTAAAATTGATTAATTCATTATATAAATTATTCCTCAGTCAAGCTGTTGAAAATAGAAATATGATTCTCCTGTATTTATTTAGTAATAATCAGAATTATCTCACCAATCATATTTGTCCTTTGGCAAGCATGTCTATAATGTTGTGGCAGTTGGTTATTCTTGCTCTAATTCCCTTACTCTTTCTCACTCATCAATAAATAGTGAGTTAGAAAATTCTCCTTTAGTGTGACTTAATTATTTATTTTGAAAATTCACTGATAATAAAATTTAACCAGGTTAGAATTCTATTATTCACCGAACTTCTATTGTGGTTTTAGAACACAGTGAGTTTCAGGAGCATTGTCACTTTTACTTTTCATTTTGGTGGGAAGAAAATCAAGTGATTTATCTCATTTTAATGTTCAGGATTTTTCCTTTGAGTTTAGTTATGTTAACCTTTATGGTCCTGGCCAAATTAATTCAGTTATGCCCCTTGACCTTACCTCTCTAATTTTTCAAAACCGTTATATCCCCTATAACATTAATAGCTAAAATTTAGAGCAGTTGCTGTATGGCAGGCTCTGTTCTAATGACAATATGTATTTTCTTTGATTCTTACAGTAATCCTGTTATCCATTTTTACAAATGAAAACTTGAAGCACAGCAACTTCCAAGTTCATACAGCGAGAAAATGGAGAAGCAGTAATTTTATTTCTTGCTTTGTGTCTTTCATCACAATAAGATCCATTATCTTTTTATATATGTTTATAATTTCTTCTGTATGTTCTCCCAGTTCTTCTTGATATCCTTGATCTCTTCCTTTATTTCATTGAGTTGATTAAGGATATTTGTTTGGACATCCTTGATTAGTTGTTCCATGTTGTGCATCTCTTCCTGGTTTTTAGTTTGTTCATGAAACTGGGCCATGAGGTTATTTTTAGTATGGCTTGTAATTTTTTGCTGATTTCTAGGCATCTGTTTATCTTGAGGGGGCCTATTCAGTTGGTTAGGTTCTCTCTCTAGTCTAAGGTTTTATTTATGCATGGTTTTGTATTAGGGGTCTTCTTTATCACTTGGTTCCACTTTTTCTATATCCTTGTAGTTGCCTGTGGTTAACAGAAAAAATATTAGATCCACAAAATAAAAGAAAACAAAGGATAGAAAGGAAAAGAAAACATTAAAAAGAAGGAAGGAAAAAGAACTTAAAAATAGACCAAAAAATAAATGAGGGGAAAATAGTAAACAAAAATAAAAATTAAAAAGGTAAAAAAAGAGACAGAACAAAAAAATAAAGGCCAGATAAGTGAGAAGAAAGAAAGACAAAACAGGGAAAGACAAAGGAAGGAAGAAAAGAAGAGAGAGAGAAAAAAGAAATAACTTAAAAAATGAGAGGAAGGAAAGAGGAAAAAAAGAAAGAAGAGGGTAAAATAATAAAAGATAAAAAGGGAGGGAAAAAATAAAGGAAAAAGTAAAAGACAAGAGAAATGGAAAGAGAAGAAAGAAAAGAAGAAAAACAGGAGAAAGGATGAAAATAAGGAAGAGAAGAAAAAAACCAAATAAGCAAAATAAAAGGAAACAAAAAATCTGGGTCTCCCTCTCAGACTACCAGGACTGGCTAGTCTCCTTTCAGGCTGCCTGTTTTGGCCAATCCATCATCCCACAATCCCGCTTTCTGCAGGTATTCAAGAGAATGGGGACGTGGCTGGGATTTAAAAAAAGACAGGCCTATCTCCCAGGCTACCAGCCTCTCCAGGTATTTATATCTGCCAACCAGTTACCTTGTTGTGGAAGGAGAGAGATTCAATGGTCGCATATGGAAGGCCAGAACTCGGTAATAATTTTGGGAAGGAAAATTTATTAATGACCAGATAGGCTGGGGAACTTTTCTGTTTAAAAACCCGAACCACAAATAGGATTTTTGGGTTCCTTTTATACAGAGGATGTAGGAGTGAGGAGTTAAATGGTGCTTTGTTTGAGTACTAGATAAACTTGAATTAACACATATTCCCCACATTCCCCATAAGCTTGAATTAACATATTTAGTTTGCATTCTCCCTGAATAAAGTCTATAGAGCCTATGTCGCTTAATTGGCTTTCCGGGACTGGAGTGGTTGGCATGGTTACGAAAGGTGGGGCTGCAGTTATTGTTTGACAATCACAGCCCAGGTTATTCATGAAGAGACGCACAGCCCCCACACAGAGCCCTTATTAACCTCACAGCCAGCCTTCCCGCCAGTACCTGGATGAAGGATGAAGGAAAAAAAGAAAACAAAACAGGAAATAGGAAAACAAAAACAAACATCCAGCTAAGTACCTTATTTTGAGCTTCATAGCGTATTTTACATAGTAAGTATGACTTTAAGCCAATTACTTATCAAATAATTTCTCAGTGCCTTTGTCTCCCACTTCTCAAAATAGTGATAAGTTGTTTTAGGATGAAAGGAGATGATAGCTAGCGGCACAGAGTAAATCCTCTGTAATAAGTTAATTGATTTTTCTTGCCCTTGCTGGTTGGTGTGATTTCATATCATTAGTCAAGAGTGGCTACTATTTCCAACCCTATATTTCAAACCTAGTGAGATGATATTGTCTAATATACAAACAATGTTTCAAAATAAAAGACATTATTGAATGTAAATACTATTTTTCAATTTGATTGAACCATAAATTATCTTTTATCTCTGATTTACTACTTCCTACCTAAAAGTACACAGTAGTCTATAGAGGGTGGAAACAGTAGCCAAAAGAAATAATTTATTTACTATAGTGAGACGTTTTCCATAATAATTGTTATGATGTTGATAATCGTCACCATTTACCAAGTTTATGTAAGTGGCCGCTCTTTTTTTTTTCAGGGAACTCCCCTTACACTTTTGCAACTTCTTACCATATTTGATAAACCCAACATATTTTCTAAAGAAAATAAAGGGAAATATAAGAGTAAATCTGTCTATGCCTTGCAGAATTCTTTAACAGAAACATAATAAATGTAAAATCAAAATAATTCTTTTTGTTAGATAGAGAAATTGCTATTGAAATCTCAAAACTGTCACGTAAAAGTGAGTTTTACTAAGTAATGGAGAAACTTCTCTCTGTATCCATCATCTACATGTAATTACTTCCAGTACAGTGATGTGTGTACCTTAGAGTTTTCTTACAAATTTACCCCTTGCTTTTCTTCTAGGTCCTGACATGCTTTTACCAAAAACAGAACAAAATCTAATTATAATAATTTTATGAATAGGAGTAGTCATTGATCTTTGGATAGTTTTTAGAAGCTTAGGATTTCAAAGCAGACTTAATCATATTGATCTACTATTATTTTAAATGGTTTTTAAAGTTAAGTAAATAATTCTTGGTCAAATTACTCTGTGTATCACAGTCTTAGTTATCCTTTCTATAAAGTGAAGAAAGTGAATATGCTATTCATTGAGTAATTCCAATGATTAAATGTTATCTTGCATAGAAAATGCTTGGTTAGTAACTGCTATGCAGTGCTTTCCACGTAAGTATTGGCTGTGACTATTTTTATCATTATCATTATTAAATTTAGAAACACTGATTACTGTATGTCTGGTGTCCTGCTCTAAGTATTTGCTGTATTTTCATAACCTAGGCACAGGCATTGTCTGCTGAATGATTTAGCAGTGTTAGCTAGTTGCACTATTGTATGAATTCGACCTGATTTCATGGGATGAAACAGAATAAACACCCTGGCTCATGGCTGTCAGGAGTGAAAAATAGCTGGAAATCAGACAAACAGCTTCATTGCTGAGATTGTTTCCGGGCTAAAAGTTCTTCCAACAGCTGTTTGTTTTGGCCATTAATCGTGTCCATTTCTCTCTTTTTGATTTTTTTTAAAGCTGAGGGGAAATAGGATTTTCTTTTTTAAAAAAATGTAGGCTGGTTATTTCTAAAGTCAGGAAGAACTCCTGTCCTTCCACTGTTGTGGTCTACTGGTTTCTTTGACAGTTGGACTAAGGGCTTTCCTTTTGTTTGTTTTTTCTCTCTCTCTTTTTTAATCTTAATGATCAGACTCAGACTGCTGTAGTGAGAAGAAAAAGCAAAACTAGGAGCTCCAATCCCAGAGAAAGAACTTTATAGCAGTTACCTTCAAGAAAAGTTTACTCCCCAAAGGAGTATTTAGTATTTCAGACACTGAATCACTGCCGAGAGAGAGAGAGAGAGAGAGAGAGACAGAGAGAGAGAGAGAGAGAGAGAATGTGAATCTGAGCCAGCAAAAAAGATACTTAAATAAAGATGAAGGGAAGTTTCGCCTTTTCCTGAAAGTAATATTATTAGCTTAAAAAAAAAAAAAAAAGGAGGATGACTGCTAGTTTTGTTTAAAGTTTTTGCTCTGGAAATACTAAAGTTGGAGTCTACCAGACTGAGGTTTGAAGCATTTTCTTTGGCAGCAAGAAGATACTTTTATAGAAGTTATGCCTGTACTTGGGGTTGCCTCAAAACTGAGGCAGCCAGCTGTTGGGTCAAAGCCTGTTCATACTGCTCTTCCGATACCAAATCTTGGCACCACTGGGTCACAGCACTGTTCTTCGAGACCTTTGGAACTGCCTGGAACAGAAAGCTCAATGCTTTCTTGTCAGATCACATTAAAATCAACCTGTGAATTTGGAGAGGAGAAAGCCCTGCAAGGAAAAGCCAAGGAGACAGAAGACAGTAAGGTTAGTGGTGAAAGTTACCTACAGACTTAGATGGCTCATGCAAATTTTCTTTTAGGCAAAATAGAAAGCATGCTGTGAAATGGGGACTAGTAGAAGAACACTGGTGTTAGAAATTATGTCGTTTGAACAGCTGAAAAGCTGAATACTTGGTCTATGTAAAATCTGTGTTTATAGTTTATTGTTGATGCGAAAGTCATGAACAAAATTATCTGAATATGCTTATTTTGGAATCACTTGGCACTACTTGTTGGTGAAGTACCTATTAGTCCTAGATATCACTATAATACTGATAAGCATAACCAATCACAGATGTGAAAAGAGGGCACCTATTTTCCAAACATATTACAATATAAAGAAAGGTTTATTTGTATTAACCCATATAGATGCCATCACTTTTCTCAGAATGCCATTTGCAGTTTAAACAATCTATGTTAGAAAATTTACTTCCTAGGTGTCTTAATTTGTTGCCATGTGAGGAAAAATGAAATATAATTTTCCTTGATACTGTTCATTTGTTTGGATTTTCACTTGTAAATTGAAACCCTACTGTTTTACTTCTTACTGACATCTTTTTTAGTCCTTTGATTTATGATATTTTATTATTCCTTTTGTGTGTTAAGAAAGCATTGATTGTCTTCAGTAAGAAATATCTGTTTAAAAAGTATTTGATTTTAATCTTATGGTTCTCAGTCCAAAGTGAGCAATTCAGGGTAAAAGTAAGAAAGTGTGCATTACTAACCAAAAAAACCTTTTAAAATCTTTAACTTTCTATACATAAAATTATTTTCTATTGTTCTTCGTACTCCAATGACTTGCCTGGTTTATCTGGAAAGAACAGATAAACTCATTTTGTTTGGTGACCATGGCTGTCATTTCTGAAGGTTTAGTCAAACTTCTCCTTTGCTAAATGGCCTTGGCCCAAGACTTGACCACTATGAGTACTGTTTTCAATAGAATTTTGGTTGATCTCCTTGGTTAGCAAACATATCAATCAAACATATGATATTCCAATAAGTCTCTGTGGTAAGCAATGTTGTACTTATAGGAATGTTTTTACCATGCCACTTATCAGATTAAAACCTTTTTCAAATGTAAAGTATGCCTGGTCAGCATTTTGGAATATTTCAAAATGTTAGAAAAAATATAGAGATTTTTGTAAACTTGAAAAAAAAAAACTGAAGAAAATAGGAAAAATAGTCAAGGTAGTTTTGTTAGACAGACTTAGATTTGACTGCAAAGAGTAAAATAAAATAGCTTAACAAAATTTTATTTCTTTTTGATGTAAAGAGCTAGAGGTAAGCAGTCCCTGGCCGATAGAGTGACTACATGAAATTGTCAGGGAACCAGACTCTCTATGTTACCCAGTGTCATTCATTTTTGTATTCTCCTAAAGTCTTGTATGGATAACTGAGCTCCATTATTAGCAAGAAGGAGAAAGGAGATTAAAAAGATGCACCCTGTTTCATTAAGGAATTTTCCACATCTCATTGGTTTGTATATAGTCCCAAGACCATGTAGCTGCAATGGACACTAGAAAATATAGTGTTTATTCCTGGAAGTCATATGTCCAGCTAAACTCAGCTATTTCTAAGGTAGAAGAAGGAATGGATAATATCCACAATATATGACTCATTAAGAAACATTTATGTGGGGTACTTTGCTAGTCCCTGCACCAAACAGCCTTACAGTCTTGTTAGAACAAGTCTATGTATGACAACATCAGAAGTGTGTCCTCAATCCAGCATTTCCTTCTCTATCCCTGTTTTTGATTAGTGTGAATACCACCATTCCACTCATCCAATCTCAAATTCCCTAGGCTAATATTTGGTGATATATATCCTTTCCTCATATCCCTCAATTTGCTAAAAATTGTAGATTTCAGTTCTGAATTATATATTGGATATATCCCCTTCTATACATCCTCATTGCCAGCACGCATTCATTGGTCCTTGCTACATTTTCTTTAAATTATTGTAATAATTCTAAATTGATCTCCTCTCTTCTCTGTCCCTTAACTGTCATCTGTCCAGCACATTCACCATCCTGCTTAATCAAAAAACGTTAATAACTTCTTATACCTTATAAATTTTTTTATCCAGGCAGACTGTATATCAATTACTGTTACCTTCTCATCTTTCTCCTCCACATTTTCCACTTTCTCAATCATAGCTCCATCTGTCCACTATATCTCAGATGTCTCCTGCAAGGATAACCCAAGTTATCTAGACTGCATAGAGACTCACATTTGTTCCAGACTCCACATATCTCAAGGGTTTATAATTTCCCTAGTTACCTCTTGGTCTGATTTCTTACCTTTTTTTTTTGAGTTTTCTAATATTGCTTCTCTTATGGCTTTATTCTTCCTTTCTGCCTGGGCATTCATCCAAAAGGCGAGCAGAGTCACTTTGCCTTGGAAATATTCCTTAAGAATCTAGGAATAATGGGTTGGGAAAGAAGGTCCTCTTTTGCCACAGCTCAGCCAACTATATGCAATTTAGCATTAGACATCTCTGTACATGGAAGTTCCTCACTAGCAATCACTCCTCAATTATTAGCCTCCTTCCACCATGGTCTGTCACCTCTTTTACCCCTACTCTCATTTCTAACTCCCCAGTTTTGGGACCATTCACACCTTGCCTCCTGAACTATTTATATAAACTCAAAATAATTTTTCAATATTATAAAAAGAAATTTATCACACAATGCTCAGCTCACATTTCAAGGAAGGCATTATTACCCACATGTTACACAGACATGAAGTGGGGCTTGGAGAGAGTAGGAGACACTCACAATCAGACTGCTGAGTACCAAAATCCAGATTTCAAATCCAAGTATAATACTTGGCCTTTCTCCCTTTTTCACATTCTACTCTCTGTCTCCCATGATATAGTTGCAGTATTTTTTCTAGGTATAAACTATCCTTCAAATCTCACCCACAAGACTCATTTCAAAAGTAAAAGGAAAGTATAAACAAATGGGTGTGGAGGTTAAAAGGAAGGAGAGTTTACGTTCAGTTAGGGAGAGCTAAAGAAACCTCTTGAAAGAGTAGTGGCATTTATGTACATGTTTAATGTAGGAAAATCACTCCACTAGTTATAAGAGCGATCAGGGTAGGGATTATTTCTTACTGTTTTGGTCATATTATGCTAGCGCTATCTTTGGAAACAGAAGATGCTCAACAGCTTTAGGTAAATTTAATGTTTTTTAAAAACCCAAGTAGCAATATAAACAAGCAAATATATTATGTGCTTAGTAAGTGCTACTGAGCGAAAATCTTTCCACAATATTTTCTAATTGAGACTTGTTCTATTTGGATGGAGAATTCAGAAACGGCTTTAGTAAGGAGCTGGAATTTAATGGGAGATAAGACTCAGGTATAGTAGAGAATAAAACTCTTTTATATTTAAAGAAAAGGTTTCATACAAGAATTCCCAGGGAGTAAACCATTATATTTGGAAGAGAATATTTATGGAAAGGAACAGAGTTGGGTAACATGGAATCAGACTTTATTAGATAGAATATGGGGAAGAAAAAATTACTCTGGCAAGGATATTTAGAAGTCATAGCAAACAATAACTACAATTATAGAAGAGTCATTTAAGTTCAGTACCAGGCCACTTTATTTGGAGTGCTCATTTGATCCTCAAAATAGCCTTCTAATATAGGTTATACTTGTCTCTGTTTTACAGATCAGGAAACTGAGGCTCAGAGATATTAAGTTACTTGCCAGTATTCCACTACTAGAGTGTGGTACAAGGTGGATTCAAACTGATGCTGTCTGATTTGAGAAGATTTACTCTAAACCAATAAACTAAAGTGCAGCAAATAACAACTTCCACTGGGATTGAGGCAGGGGTGATGGGGGAGAGAATAGTTGACTTAAACTCAATTTATAAGTAGAATACTAGGGTTTGATTTAAGTATTAAATTAACATTGCTAGTGAATAGCAAATAAATCATGGGCTGTTCTCAAGTGCCTAGAATTATAAGAAGAAATCAGGCTGACACATGATCTCTACTGAATTGCCTGAATAACAAAAATTAACAAAAGGATCCCTACAATAGCAGCCTAGCAGCAGATGTCAATAGAGTGGATTTGCCGGCTCTGGCCTCCAGCTGTTTCCTTCTTGGAGAAGATGCCTGACTGCTGACGACTGTAGACACTCCTGTTGGCTTGTTCACATGGTAGAGCTTCCAGAGCTGGCCAGGTCTACAGCTGCAAAGGTCAGCTCATGGGTCCCTAGATGATTCTGTCTTCCTTGCCTGTTTCTGCTATGCTTGCATATTTGCTTATTCTTCTTTAAAGATAAATGATTATTTATTTTTCCTGTAACAACTCATACTCCAAGTTCCACAGCTCAACTGTTATGGTCTTTTTTATTAATTTTTAATTTTTATTGAAGTATATCATTCATGCATGAACACACATAAACCATAAGTGTATAGTAAAGATTGTGAACTTACAAAATAAACATCCATAACATCACACAGGGGTCTCATACATCACCCCTCCACCAACTCTTGGCATTGTTGTGAAACATTTGTTACAAACAATGCAAGAGCATCATCAAAATATTACTACCAACTATAGTCCTTGTCTTATATTTAGTGTATTTTCTCCCAAACTCATGCTATTTTTTAAAAATATATTTTTGTTACAGATACTGTGAACTTGCAAAACAATCATACAGATGTTTAGATTTCCCATACAACCCCACACCCTGGTAGAACATTTGTTACAGATTATGAGACAATATCATCAGATTATTACCACCAATCATGGTCCATAGCATACATTTGGCACACTTTTTCCATACACCTCCGTTATCAACACAGTACAGCTTTGGCATTGATGCAAGAATATTATAGTATTGCTGTTAACCATAGTCTATAGGTCACACCAATTGTAGTTTTCCCATGTTTCTCCATATTCCCATCACCCTGCAATAGTAATGTACATCTTCTCTAGCTTGCAGAAGGACTCCTGCATTTGTACCCTTAACCACATTTCGCAACTGTCTCTGGGTTCCCTGTGTTATTCAGTCCCTAGATTATACTTTAGCTTTCTTTCTCTTGACATTTACTTCCCCAGACTAACTTTTTCAGTCACAATCCCAATTATAAACAATTTGCTACTCACTATAATGTGTTACCGTCAACTCTATCCATCTCCACACTTTTACAGTCAAGTTAATGAAAACTTCTACATACGTTAAGCATCCATAGTTCTTCTCAACCCTCCTCTATCTCCTAATAACCTATACTCTAGGTTTTAAGTCCATGTGTTTATTATCTGTATTTAGTGCATATTAATGAGATCATGCAATATTTGTCCTTTTGTGTCTGGCTTACTTCACTTAGTATAATGTCTTAAAGACTTATCCATGTTATCACATATATCCCCATTTCATTTCTTCTTACTGTGACATAGTATTTCATCATATGTATATACCACATTTATCCATTTATTCGTGGATTCCATCTTTTGGCAATTCACTTGGGTGGTTTCCATCTTTTGGCAATTGTGAACAACACTATGAATGTTGGTATGGAGATGTCTGTTCGTGTCATAGTTTTTAGTTCTTCTGGATATATTCCTTGTAGAGAAATTGCTGGATGATATGGCAGTTCTATATTTAGCTTCCTAAGGAACCACCAAACTGTCTTCCACAAAGGCTGCACCATTTTCACTCCCACCAACAGTGAAGAACTGTTCCTATTTCTCTATATCCTCTCCAGCACTTTTTGTTGTCTGTTTTCTTAATAATGACCATTCTATGTGGTGTTAGATGTTATCTCATTGTTGTTTTAATTTGCATTTCCCTAATAACTAGTGATATGGAACATTTTTTCATGTGCTTTTTGGCCATTTGTATTTCCTCTTTGGAGAAATGTCTATTTAAATCTTTTGCCCATTTTTTATTGGATTGCTTGCTCTTTTATTGTTGAGTTGTATGATCTTTTTATATAGAATGGAAATCAAAGCCTTATAGGATAAGTGGTTTCCAAATATTTTCTCCCATCAACTGGGCTGCCTTTTCATCTTCTTGATGAAGTCCTTTGAAACACAGAAATGTTTAAGTTTGAGGAGATTCCATTTATCCGTGTTTTCTTTTGTTGCTCATGCTTTTGGTGTAAGGTTTAAGAATCCACCATCTACTGCCAGGTCTTGAAGAGGTCTCCCTACATTTTCTTTTAGGAGTCTTATTGTACTTGCTTTTATATTTAGGTCTTTGATCCATTTTGAGTTAATTTTTGTATAAGGTATGAGGTAGGGGTCTTTGGCTATGGATATCCAGTTCTCCCAACAACATTTGTTGAATAAACTGTTCTCCCCAGCTGGAAGGACTTGACAGACTTGTCAAAAATCACTTGGCCATAGATGCGAGGGTCTGTTTCTGAACCATCAGTTCAGTGTCATTGGTCTATGTGTCTATCTTTATGCCAATACCATGCTGATTTTACACTGTAGCTACGTAATATGATTTAAAGTTTGGAAGTGAGAGTCTTCCAACTTCACTTTCCCTTTTTAAGATGTTTGTGGCTATTTGGGGCTTCTTACCCTTCTAGATAAATTTGATAATTATGTTTCCCATTTGCTTAAAAAATGCTGGTGGAATTTTTATTGGGATTGCATTGAATCTGTATATCAATTTGGGTAGAATTGACATCTTAAAGATATTTAGTCTTCCAAACCATGAGCATGGAATGTTCTTCCAATTATGTAGGTCTTTTAAAATTTTTTTTAGCAATGCATTATAATTTTCTGAATACAAGTGCTTTGCATCCTTGGTTAAGTTTATTCCTAAATATTTGATTCTTTTAGTTGTTACTGTAAATGGATTTTTTTTCCCTGACTTCCTCCTCAGATTGTCATTATTAGTGTATAGAAACACTACTGATTTTTGCATATTGATCTTGTATCCTCACACTCTACTGAAATCATGTGTTAGCTCTAACAGCTTTATTGTAGGTTTTTCAGGACTTTCTAGATATACAATCATATCATCTGTGAATAGTGAAAATTTTAATTCTTCCTTTCTAATTTGGGTGCCTTTTATTTTATTTCTTGCTTGATTGCTCTTGCTAGAACCTCTAGCACTATATTGAACAACAGTGGTGACAGTGCACACTTTTATCTTCTCCCTGATCTAACAGGAAATTTTTTTATTTTTTCACCACTGAGTACAATGTTAGTTGTGGATTTTTCATATATGGCCTTTATCATGTTGAGAAAGTTTCCTTCAATTCCTATTTTTTTTACTATTTTATCAAGAAAGGATGCTGCATTTGGTCAAATGCCTTTTCTGTGTCAATTGATAAGATGTGATTTTTCTTCTTTGATTTATTAATTTGATGTATTGTGCTGATTGATGTTCTTGTGTTGTTCAGTCTTGCATGCCCAGTATGAAACCCACTTGATCATGATGGATAATTCTTTTAATGTGTTACTGGACTCGATTAGCAAGTATTTTATTGAGGATTTTTACATCTGTATTCATTAGAGAAATGGGTCTGTAATTTTCTTTTTTTGTAATATCTTTGTTTGGCTTTGTTTTTAGGGTATTATTGGTTACATAGAATGTGTTTGGTAGCATTCCTTCTTGTTCAATTTTTTTAGAAGAGCTTGGGTAAAGATTGGTATTAAATCTTCTTTGAATGCTTGATAGAATTCACTTGTGAAACCATTTGGTCCTGGGCTTTTCATTTTGTGGAGCTGTTTGATGACTATTTCAATCTCCTTACTTGTGATTGGTTTGTTGAGGTCTTCTGTGTCTTCTAATGTCTGTGTAGGTTGTTTGTACATTCCTAGGAATTTATCCATTTCATCTACATTGTCTAGTTTTTTAGCATAAAGTTGTTCATAGTATCCTCTTATGATATCTCTTATTTCTGTCAGTAGTAAGGTTCCCCTTTTCATTTTTTATTTCATTTATTTGCATCTTCTCTCTTTTTTTCCTTACTCAGGCTAGCTACGGGTTTGTCTATTTTGTTAATCTTCTTGAAGAACCAACTTATGGTTTTGTTAATTTCCTCTTTTTTTTTTTTTTCTCAGTTTCATTTATTTCTGCTCTGATCTTTGTTAACTTGCTGTTCTTTTTCTAGTTCCTCCAGTTGTACAGAGAGGTCCTTGATTTTAGCTTCTTTTTAATGTAAGCATTGAGGGCTATAAATTTTCCTCTCAACACTGCCTTTGCAGCATCCCATAGGTTCTGATATGTTGTATTCTCATTGTTATTTGTCTCGAGATAGATATTGATTTCTCTTGAAATTTCTTCTTTGACCCATTGATTATTTAAGACTGTGTTGTTTAATCTCCATATATATGTGAATTTTCACTTTATTTGCCACTTGTTGATTTCCAGGTTTATTTGATTATGATCAGATAAAGTGTTTTGTATAATCATGATTTTTTAAAATTTATTGAGATCTGCTTTGTGTCCCAAGATATGGTCTCTCCTAGAGAAAGATCCATGAGCAGTTGAAAAGAATGTATATCCTGCTGTTTTGGGGTGCAATGTTCTGTATATATCTATTAGGTTTAGTTCATTTATCATATTATGCAAGCTTTCTTTTTCTTTATTGATCTTCTGCCCAGATGTTCTGTCTAATGCTGAGTGTGGTGTATTGAAGTCTCCAACTATTATTGTAGAGATGTCTATTTCTCCCTTCAGTTTTGCCAGCGTTTCCCTCATGTATCTTGCGGCATCCTGGTTTGGTGTATATATATTTATGATTGTTATTTCTTCCTGCTGAATCATCCCTTTCATTAAGATGTAATGTTCTTCCTTGTCTTTAATAACAATTTTGCTTTTAAAGTATATATCATCTGATTTAAGTGTAAATACCCCAGCTTTTTTTTTTGGTTGCTGCATGTATGAAATATCTTTTCCCAACCTTTCACTTTCAATTTACTGGTATCCTTGGGTCTAAGCTGAGTCTCTTGCAGACAACATATAGATGGCTTATATTTTCTTATCCATTCTGCCAGTCTGTGCCTTTTGATTGGGGAGTTTAATCCATTAACATTAAAGGTTATTATTGTAAAGACAGTTCTTATTTCATCCATTTTGATTTTTGTGTTTTATCTGTCATTTTATATTTGACAGTTTTAGTTACTGTTACTGATACAGTTGTCATTTCTAGACTCTCTTCCAGGCCTCTCTGTCCTGTCTTGTCTTTTCAACCTGTAATACTCACTTTAGTATTTCCTGAAAAGCTGGTCTTTTTGTTATAGACTCTCTCAGTTTCTGTTTATCTAAATATAAATATAAATATTCTAATCTCATCCTCATTTTTAAAAGATAATCTTGCTGGGTGTAAAATCTTTGGCTGATAGTTTTTCTCCTGCAGTATCTTAAATATATCACACCACTGCCTTCTTGCCTCCATGGTTTCTGATGAGAAATTGGCACTTAATTTTATGGGATATCCCTTATATGTTATGCATTGTTTTTCACTTGCTGCTCTCAGAATTCTCTTTATCTCTGGCATTTTACATTCTGATTAGTATGTGTCTTGGACATGGTCTATTTGGATTTATTCATATGGGAGTATGTTGTGCTTCTTGGACATGAATATCTATGTCCTTCAATAGGGTTGGAAAATTTTCCACCATTATTTCTTCAAATATTCCTTCTATCCCTTTTCCCCTCTCTTCTCTTCTGGGACACCCATGACACATATGTTTGCACGTCTCTTACCATCATTTAGTTCCCTGAGGTCCTGTTCAATTTTTTCCATTCTTTTCCTCATCTGTTCTTTTGTTTGTTTGCTTTTGGAGGCTCTGACTTTGAGCTCGCCAATCCTTTCTTCTGCTTCATCAAATCTGCTCTTATATGCCTCCAGTGTATTTTTTATTTCATTTATTGCACCTTTCATTCCCATAAGACTGCAATTTTTCTATGTATGCTTTCAAATTCTTCTTTGTGTACCTCCAGTGTCTTCTTAATATCCTTAATCTCTTTAGCCATGTCATTGAATTTATTAAGGAGATTTGTTTGAACATCTAAGATTAGTTGTCTCAACTCCTTTATGTCATCTGCAGGCTATCTTGTTCCTTTAATTGGGCCATCTCTTCTTGTTTCTTGGTATGGATTGTAATTTTTCATTGGCATTTCCACATCTGGCTTGCTAGGCAGAGTCAAATGGTGGCCACTGGCTTCCCTCTGACCTGGACAGGCTCAAAGTTCAATTGTTCCTATAGGATTCTTCTTCAGCCTGCTGAATCCACTAATCAGTAGCTGAAGTTGGTGCCACACCATGTTTTCCTCCTGTTTCAATTGGGGGAAATGGAACTTCTAACTCCACAGAATAGCTCCCGAGGTGGCTTGTATGCCACAGTACCAACCTCCGTGGCATGCAGGGCTCTACTCATGATTCCTCTGTGCAGATGGGCAGTCTCCTCCTTCCACACTCTCACAGATGTTGCAGGATACTCCTCTGGTCTCCTAGGTCCTCCAACAGGTGCTTTAGGTAGCTGTGTCCACCAACTGCCTTGTTTCACAGGCTGACTCTAGGAGCCTCTTACTCTGATGCTATCTTGGCTACCTCTGTTATGGTCTTTTTAATTGTTTTTGCCTTTGTGGCCCCAATGGTATGAAGAATGTTGCAATGGCCCTTGCATTTTCTCTACTGGCAGAAGCCTCTCCTTTTTGGTACCATACATTTATTGCCTTTGAGTAGCAATCTGTAGAAATGTGACAATCTAATACATTTTTCTATTATTTTAGCTTGCACTTTACCAAGACTTTAAAGAATTGTTTATAATGCTTTTAACTGTGAAATTAAAACTGGTATAACTTTTTGGTTGTATTTTTTTGCAAGCATCAATATTATGTTGATATATGATGTGAATTTGCCAAACACTTACTTCTTAGTATCTTCCTTTCCAGTGCATGGATATCTTTTCTTCATTATAAAGAAGGCATCAAATATATTGCTTTCTGAAACTTAAAATTGATCAGTTTGTCATAAATTTTTAAGCAATTACTTATATATATATTACTGATATTTTTTACCATCATATATGCAACAGATACCCTTCACCAGTCTTGATTTTAATATATTAGATGGCGTAGTGGAAAGAATATTGGACTAGGATCTCAAAGTTGTGAATTCAACTTCTACATCTTTAAAGGAAAAATCATTTAAGCCCTTTGGACTTTAATCTCTCTATCTGTAAAAAAATAAAATGAGGATAATAGTAACCGATAAGGTTTTCCTAGTATATTTTTATTATCTAGTCCCTTTATCCTTCCTCTAGGACTTTGTCCTATCAGTTATCACATTTCTATTAGATTGTCCATGTCTTCCTCTCCAATGACTCTTTTTTTTTAAGAATTTATTTATTTATTTATTTATTTCCCCTCCGCCCCACCCCCCACCCCCACCCCAGCTGTCTGTTCTCTGTGTCTATTTGCTGTGTCTTCCTTGTCCGCTTCTGTTGTTGTCAGGGCATGGGAATCTGTGTTTCTTTTTGGCTGTGTCATCTTGTTGTGTCAGTTCTCCGTGTGTGTGGCACCATTCCTGGGCACGCTGCACTTTCCTTTCGTGCTGGGTGGCTCTCCTTACGGGGTGCACTCCTTGCCTGTGGGGCTTAGGGCATCTGTCTACCACATGGGAGGTCCGTGGTTCAAACCCTGGGCTCCTTAACCCATGTGTAGCTGGCCCACACACAGTGCTGATGTGCTCAAGGAGTGCCCCGCCATGCAGGGGTGTCCAATGACTCTTGGATCAGGATTTTTCAACTTCAGCACTGGTGGCATTTTGGACCAGATAATTCTGTGCCATGTATGTATATGTGTGGCGAGTCTATTCTGTGTATTATAGGATGTTTAGTAGCATCCCTGCCACTACCCTCTAGATACCATTAGCACTCCTACAGTTGTGACAACATAAATGTCCCCAGACTTTGCCAAATTCCCTGGGGGAGGGGCAAAACTGTCCCCAGTTGAGAATCACTACTTTAGACTCAAGTTCCCAAAATGCTCAGGTCTCTACTACTTTTCTTCATCACCATCATCATCAATTCTTTCACCCTCTTTCAGATGATCAATGTTCATTCTGCTATCGTAAGCCTTTATTTTGCTCTAGCTCTGTTGATCTCTGACATATATTCTGTTTCCCTAAAGTTCACCAATGGCTTCTGAAAAGACATCTCTTCTTGATTAGCCTTTCATCTCTTATCTTTTTTATGTTCGCAACACTTCACATCTGTTAACCACAGTTCTCTTTCTGGAAATCTCCAATATGTACTAGCAATTATGACATTGGCAGGTCAGTTCATACCTTGGTTTCTGCATCAGTAACATGAAGATAAACATATATAAACTACCACATAACATTATTGTGTGGATTAAATGAGATACTGCAAATAAACTATACGTCAAAAATAAATGTAAAGTGCTTGCTTCAGCAGCATGTACACTAAAATTGGAACATACAGAGAAGATTAGCATGACCCCTGCGCAAGGATGACATGCAAATTTGTGAAGTGTTAAAAATTATTTTCATCCCTGCCATAGGCAGGGGAGAAAGGGACACGAATCTTCATCAGTCTCTCTGGACAACTACAGTCTAGGCCTGCACAACTTGGGTATTCCACACAGCTGTGACTCTGTCCCGACACCTGGCAAAGGAGACACTTGGAGGAAGCTTCATTGTTCCCTGGTGCAATGAGGATGGCCTGAACCTCCACAACTTATAGCACCAACTACATACTTGGCTTCTACTGCACAACCAACAAGAGAGAAAGGGCAAGAAGTCCTAAACTAAAGAGAAAAAATCTGCACCCAGGAAAATACTCTAGTAAGCCAGATATAAAGACATCAATAAAAAAATTACAATCCACACCAAGAAACAGGAAACCACGGACCAGTTAAAGGAACAAGGTAAGCCTCCAGATGACATAAAGGAGTTGAGACAACTAATCATAGATGTTCTAACAAATCCTTAATAAATTCAATGAGATGGATAAAGAGATTAAGGATATTAAGAAGACAGTGGATGCACAAAATGGAGAATTTGAAAGTATACAAAGAAAAATAGCAGATCTTATGGGAATGAAAGGTGCAATAAATGAAATTTTAAAAATGTTGGAATCATAATAGCAGATTTGAGGAGGCAGAAGAAAGGATTGGTGAACTTGAAGATATGGCCTCTGAAAATGAACATATAAAAGAACAGATGAGAAAAGAATGGAAAAAATTGAACAAGGTCTCAGGGAACTAAATGATAGCAAAAGACATGCAAACATGCATGTCATGGGTGTCCCAGAAGTAGAAGAGAAAGGAAAAGGGGCAGGAGGAATATTTGAAGAAATAATGGTAGAAAATTCCCCAACCCTATTGAAGGACATAAAAAACCATGTCCAAGAAGCAGAATGTTTTCCCATCTAAAAAAAACCGAATAGACTGACTCTAGTCACATACTAATCAGAATGTCAAATGCCAAAGACAAGGAGAGAATTCTGAAAACAGCAAGAGAAAAGCAATACATAACATATAAGGAATTCCCAATAAGATTAAATGCTGATTTCTCACCAGAAACCATGGAGCAAAGAAGACAGTGGTCTGATATATTTAAGTACTACAAGAGAAAAACTTTCCACTAAGAATCTTATATCCAGCAAGGCTGTCTTTCAAAACTGAGGGTGAGATTAGAATATTCACAGATAAACAGAAACTGAGAGAATTTCTAAGCAGAGACCAGATTTGCAGGAAATACTAAAGGATGTGCTAGAGCCTGAAAAGAAAAGACAGGAGAGAGATGCCTAGAAGAAAGTCTAGAAATGAAGATTATATCAATAAAAATAACAAAGTGTCAAAAATGGTGAAAATAAAATATGACAGATAAAACTCAAATAGTCAGGAATAAATTTATCCAATGATGTAAAGCACTTGTATTCAGAAAACTGCAACTCAATGTTAAAAGAAATAAAAAAAGTCCTAAATAGCTGGAAGAACATTCTGTGCTCATGGATTGGAAGACTAAATATCATTAAGATGTAAATTCTACTCAAATTAATATACAGTTTCAATGCAATCCAGATAAAAATTCCACCAGCATTAAAGAAAAAAGTGAAAACATCAAATTTATTTGGAAGGGTAAGAAGTCCTAAATAGCCAGAAACATCACTAAATAGGAAAAGCGAACCCTCATCTCCAGACTTTAAATCTTATTACCTAGCTATAGTGGTAAAAACAGCATGGTACTGGCCTAAAGATAGCCACAATAGACCAATGGAACCAAATTTATGGATCTGAAACAGACCCTCACATGTGGTCAAGTGATTTTTGACTAGCCTGTCAAACTCACATGGCTCAGGCAAAGCAATCCAGTCAACAAATGGTGCTGAGAGAACTGGATATTCATAGCTGAAAGAAGGAAAGAGGACCCGTATCTCACACCTTATCCAAAAATTAAAAAAATTGATCAAAAACCTAAAACTAAAAGGAAGGACCATAAAACTTCTAGAAGAAATTGTAGGAAAATATCTCTAAGACCTGGTGATATGTGGTAGATTCTTAAAGGAGATAAAAGAAGGACTGAGTGGACTACTGATGTTTAATGTATGTAGACATTTGAATTAGCTTACTGTAAAAGTGTGGAAATGGATAGAGTGGTTGGTAACACAGTGAGTAACAGCTAGTTTATAAATGGGGATGTGAGTAAAAATGGTAGTCTAGAAATGTATATGCCAAATGACAAAATGCTATATAATAATCTAGGAACTGAATAGCACAGTAAATGAAGAGACGGATGAGAATTGTGGTGAATGGTACAGATGCAAGAGTGTCCTTTGTGAGCTAAAGCAAATGTGTTATCCCTACTGCAGGGTGTTGGGAATGTGGAGAAGCATGGGAAAAATGCAGCTGGAGTGCCCTATGGACTATGGTTAGTAGTAATAATGTAATATTCTTGCATCTATGTGAAAGATGTATTGTGTTGGTAATGAGGCAGTATGGAAAATGTGAGCCAAATGTACACTATGGATGTGGTAACAATCAGATGATATTATCTTATCTGTAGCAAATGTTCCACCATAGCGTGGTGTTTTGATGGAGGGGTATTGTTTGGAAATTCTGCGTATGTGCATGATTGTTTTATAAGTTGACAACTTCTATCATAAAAAATATATTTAAAAAATAATAATAGGGTGGGTTGGGGGAAAAATACACCGAATGTATGATAAGGACTATGATTAATAGTAAGATTTTGACAATATTCTTTCATAATTTGTAACAAACGCCACACGACAATGCAAGGTGTTGGTGGAGGGTTGATGTATGGGACCCCTGTATGATGTTATGCATGTTTGCTTTGAAAGTTCACAACTTTTATTATACAGTTAATTCTTTATATATGTTCATATAAAATGATATAAAGATAATAATAGGGTTGGTTGTGGGAAAAATACTTTGGTTAGTAGTAATATTTTGTCAACGCTCTTTATCATTAGTTGAAAAGGTTTAACAACAATGCAAAGGTATTGGTGGTAGGGTGAGTTATGAGAATCCTGTATGTTTGTTTTGTCAGTTCACAACTATTATTATATACTTACTGTCTATGTATGTGTATATATGAGTGATATACTCTAATAAATTAATTTAAAAAATAAATGTCGAGACAAATATCTTAAGTACATGTTTGTTGATCAGTATCTGTTACCTATTAATATTACAATATTATAAATGAATCTAATAACTTAAAACAAAAAATAATATAAGGGCAAAGGAGGCAGTGATTAATTCTCCTTTATTGGGGGAAAGTAATGTTTAATAGTCTTGAAGAATGAGTTTGTTTTAGCCAGGTAAATATGGAATAAAGAACATTTTCAATAGAATAGAATTTATGAAGGTATGAAACAGTGTGCTATATTTAGGAAACTACAGATATTTCACTATTTCTGGAATATAGAATGGAAGCAAGAAAGGTGAGGTTGAGATAAGATAGTGGGAAGATGGACATTAAATGTCAAGGCAAAAAGTTTGGATTTGTTCTGTAGAGGATTGGGGGGAGGTTAAGTATCAAAGTGACCTGATTAAGTTTATATCTTACAAAAATGATGTTGAAGGAAAAGATAGAAAGTTACAATGAAAGGGGAAGAGGAGAGTGTAAGAGAGCAAAAGTTAAACTGAAATAGAACTCAAGCTCAGCAGAATCTGGTACAAGAAGCATAGCTGTTATGATTAAGTTATTAATTATCAACAACTCACAAATCTTACTCTTGAAGGATATATCCATTTTTCTTCTGACAGAAATTTTTAGCTAAGTTGGAAACATTAATTTGTGAACTCAGCATCAAGTAGCAGGTAAAACTAATGAAAATTACTAACACATTTTGAGTACCTACTGTGCACTAGGTAATTTACTTAATTTATTATTCAAATTACACAGATATAGAAGCTCAGGGAGATCCTCGGGTGTAGCTGGAATTTCAAATCAGGTCTTTTTGGCTCCTGTGTTCTTGTTCTCTCAATCTCCTTTTCTCTGTCTACCCTGCAACAATGCATAAGCCTTCATCAAAATCAATGTTATTTTGTTCTCTGTGGAAATTGAGTTATGTAAAGGAAAACAGAAAATCATGGATTATTACCAGGACTGCTGAGTTAATTTTTGACAAATTTCACTTTGAACAATTCTTTCTCCTGTAAACACTACTGTTTCCTGTTGCTCCTTTTTGCTTTGTTTATTTGTTGTTGTTGTTTGTTTCTTTTTGGTTTCATTAGGGCCAATAGAAAAATTTGACATATGTGGAATAGTTCATTAATTGGTTACATGGCAAGATATGCCCACTGTTCCCAGTAAATTAAATCATCTGTTTAAAAAGTGCTGCAATTGTGCTTGGAGCAAAAGTCACCAGGTAAAGAGGGTGGTGGCAAAAATTCACTATTTTCCCAGTAAAATAATATGATGCAGTACACACACAGAGAATAAAAACAAAAAGATATCTTTGTTCTTTGTCATATTTTGATGTGGAAAAGTGACTATAAAACCTTGAAAACCTTTGGTGGATAAGTTTCCTCTGTTTTGTAGTGAAATATATGAAAATAATTTTTATAAGCAATCAAAATGGCATCTTATTAGTAAGGTAATGCAAGTTTCTTAACAGATAAACCCCAAATATCGGAGGATTGCCATAGTAGTAGTTTATTTTTGATCCCTTTAACCATTCCATATAATCATGGGTTAACATACTACTGTCTACAGGCCAAATCTGGGTCACTGCCTGATTTTGGAAGTCGACTTTTAATGGTATGCATGCCATCATGTTTAGTTACAAGTTGTCTGGCTGCTTTTTCATGATAATGACAGAGTTGAGTAACCATGACAGAGCCATAAGTTCCACAAAACCACATTTACGATCTGTCCCTGCAGGAAAAATTTGCTGACATTGCATATTGTAACTCAAGACACCCAGGCTCCTCCCAACATGGGGTTCCATCATCTCATGTCTAATGAACAGGAATGAAAGAAGTTGGAGGGTATCTCAGGAGGCTTGGAAAATACACATAAGGCTTCCAATCTATTCCATAGGTCATAACTAGGTCATAATACAATACCTAGTTGCAAGGGAAGCTAGGAAATACAGTCTAGTTGTGTGCACAGAAATTAAGGGAAGTGGTTTGGTGAACTATTAGTCAGGTTTTAGTTTAGCTAAACTGGTCAATTAGCAAAATATTCAAGATTAAGCAAGGATTTGTCATATTATAAACATTATAAGGTATCGGGAAGTGTCTCTCAGATGGTCAATAAACATCAGTTATTTTGCATTATGTCTTTAAAAGCAAAAACATTGAATAACAGACTCATAATTACACTCAAATGACTAAATATAAAGAAAGAAAAAAACCTGGTTGTTAACCCAGCATTTTAAAAATAGACTCTCTTAGTTTAGGGTCTCTAGTACCTTGGGTTAAGGCCCACACTGATTCAACTGGGCCACACCTAAACAGGAGTTTAGAAGACCCTACTCACAAATGACTCTACACCATTTACAAATGGTTTCACACTCACAGGAACTTGAAGGAATAACATCTCCTTCCATGGGGTATATAATTCAATTTGCCTCTTAGACTGAGTCCATCCATATAAAATTACATATAAAAAGCTCAGTATGGTATCCTGACTATTACCCCTTGCTCCACCATATGATTTTGGTAACTTCTTTCTACATTGCATGTTCCAACTGTTAAATACAACTCACAGCTCTGAAAGCAGCACTCTCTTGGCCCCCGCGGTAGGCTGAAATATGTACTCCAATTAATATATGTTTTAAATCTCAATCCACATCTCTGTGGGCATGAACCTACTGTAAATAGCATCTCTTGAAGATATTATTTTAGTTAAGTTGTGGCCAACTGGATCAGGATGGATCTTAATCCTATTACTGAAGGCTGAAAGCCATGGGGAGGAGCCCATTGCCAGGAACCCGGAAGAGAAAGGAGAGGATATTGTCATATGATAGGAAAGCCACAGGACTCAAGGACTGCTGGCCAGCTTGAAAGCTGCTGACCTCAGAAGGAACAAACTTTCCTGCCTCTGAAATTGTGAGACAGTAAATTCCCATTGTTAAGTCAACCCATTGTTTGGCATTTGCAATAGCAGCCTGGAAACTAAGACAATTTTATATACTTGGTTCTCTTTGCTTCAGCCCCACTACTTCCATCCTCTGTTTTAAGCATTCTTCTCTTGATAAACCTGGACATTCTTAATCAGAGCCAGAACCAGAAAGGCCAAGGCAGTGTCAGATCTGATTCTAAAAGTCAGATCTGAATTCTAAAAGTGAAGTTTAACAAGTTTGGGTGGAGTCAAGCATCACAATTTTAAGGAGGCATTTGCTGGCTTCTAGATGTTGCCAAGTGGGTGGCTGAGTAGTGTGAAGGAAAGTCTATTTTCTTTGCCTGGAGTTACCACATTGCTTCTTTCAGCACATTGCAAACTGGTTCCAAGAGGAACAGTGTGGGAATGTGTGGACAGGTCATTGAAAAACCCACCACTAATATCAAAAAAAGTAATGCATATTAAATCCTTTTGACCATGGTAAGTAACTATAAAGAACAGCACATAGAAGGAACTCTTTTCAAATATAAGGTGAACTCTAAGTGATTTAACTTGTCTTTAGACTTAGTTGTCCATATGGGACTAACTCTACCCAGATTTTCACTTCTCTTTGACAGTGTTTACTGCTTCACTTCAGTTTGGAATAATTTAAATCATTTTTTCTACTCTAAATTATATACATCTAATATATTTCTCTTTATTGTCTCTGAATTCTTATATCTTAAAAATAATCTTGCTGTGCCTTTTTGAAAATTTATTGATTTTCTACTTCCTGATATTTTTGGCATAACTTTTTTATATTATTATATGACCCATATATTTTTGGATTCTGTTTTTACATTTCCTTTTTTCAAACATCTGCTTTTTATAGCTGTTTCTTCCTTCCTTTGGCTGGCGTTTTGATAGGCACTCTTGTGTGTTACCTTCTTCCATTGAACATAAGGTTTATCATCGTCTCTAACAATATGTTCTCTCAGCTATTTTCCTTTGATTCTGGCTAGAGCTGTTGGATTCCAAAGCAAGCTACTATTTCACAAATGTAAATCCTTCCGCTTACCATGGAAGTCTATATCATGGCTCCTTGTCTTTGTTAATCATTCATCCAGTCATCAGTGCATTATCAACTATTGAATATGTATTGTGTACAAGGAAATGAGGCAATGCATTTGTGTGTGTGTACTTATTTTACCATTATAGACTTTAAGGAATATACAGGTCCTTCGACTCTTTCAAGGAATTTATATTCACTCATTTGGGCAACATTAAATTCCTGTGAAATATCACCTAGAAATATTTGAAACAATTATAATGCAAAATTTTAATAGTAATACATTTTATTATAGGTTTTGTGTATATTTGTTTTATTTATACCAGTTTTCTCAATCTTAGCACTATTAACATTTTGGACCAGATAATTCTTTATATGTGAAGGTGAGAGAATAGGGGAGGCTGTTTTGTGTATCATTGGATGTTTAGCAGCATCCCTTACCTCTACACAATAGATGCCTCCTCCAGTTGTGACAACCAAAAATGTCTCCAGACATTGCCAAATGTCCTCTGGGGGAAAACTTTATCCCCAGGTGAGAAGTATTGATTTAGACCATACTTTATTTGTAAAAAGGATTTTGTAGAATTAAAGAGAATATGCATCCTATAAGATTTTAAAACATATTTAAAGAAATGCTATTACAAAAAGAAGAGAACAATAGAAGAGAATAAAGCTGAAGGAAAGTCTGGTGTATAGAATTTGCACTGTGGTGTTCTATACAGTTAGAAGTTTATCCACACATTTGATGCTAAGCTTTCTAGCTGCTATAATGATTAAAGAAGTGATATTGCTTTAAACAGCTCTCAAAATGAAAGCTAATATTTGCTCAAGAGAGTCACATATGTTTCTGGGTGTACAATAAATCCATCCTAGGGGCATGTGTATAGATAATATTATGTAATTTAAATAACTTTCTCAATAACATTTTTATTATAGATTTTGGTTATAAAAAATAACTTATTTTAATGGTTACATTGTATATGTACTCACTGGGGATGTGTTCACACACAAATAAGTATTATATATGCACATGTTTAATGGTCATATGATGTAAATATGTAGCGCACACACTGCACACAGCAGTAGGATGGCAGTAGTGTAATGGGAGGGCACTAAACATCAAGTCAGAGAGCTTGGCTTAGGAGCCTGGCTTTGTTGTTCACCACCTATGGGCTTGTATGTGTTTCACTGTTTATTCAAGTTTAAGATTCAAACAAAATATCAACCTCATGTAATTATAAAAAGAGTTAAAAGCATAGTGTAGATTAAAAATGCTCTATGTGTAAAATACAATTCAAAATAAAATAACTTTGAACAACTTAATGTTAAGACACTTTCTATCATTTTTGGAAGATGGTGAGAAAATATAAATCCAAACAACTTATTTTTAGTGTAAGCCTCATTGTTTTTTTTTTTACTAGAATAGTAGTAATAATAAATCCAAGGAGAAATATACATAGAGTTTTGTAAATCTGTATGTGTTATTCAAAAACTCTTGGTTCCATCTACTTTAATGAAATAATAGTGGATCCTATGGAATATAAATTGTATTTCCCAATTCAGGCTATCTTGTTTTATATAGAAGTGATCTCAGTGGTGATTTATGGGCTGGATCTCAGTTTGCTTATACTAAAGTTGGGGTTCAGTGCAGCCTGGGACTGTACCAAGAGAGAAGAACCATGCACACCTGAACTTGGGCCAACAGCCTGTACCATCCCAATCGTGAATGGCATCATTTTAGATTTTGCCATGGCACTTAAAAGGACCCAAGCACTTTAACAATTTATTTTATAGCTGAAAGGGAAACTATCTGAAAGAACTACGTTTATACATCACCATATTAACTTCAATGCTGTTAAATGATTTTGATCCCATATATAATTAGATTGAACAAAACTGACAAAGAGAAAGAAAATGGAAGCAATGGAGACTTTTTTTTTTAACTGAAGTTTTTGGATATTAGTTGATATTCTCTAAAGTGGTTTGTTGTTTGTTTTTTATTGTTTTTACATTTTACGATTTTTGTTTGACCAGGCTAATTTTTCCTTAAAATATTAAGTTACTGTAGCAGTTTTATATGGTTATGAATTCCAAAAATAGATATTGGATTATATTTGTAATCTGGTCTTTACCTGGATGTGATTAAGTTATGATTAGGGCTTTGATTGGGCCACATCATTATGGCATTGAGTCCCCTTGGAGAGTAGGGACTCACAGATAAAAGGCATGACAAAGCACAGAGTTGAGAGGTTCTTAATGTTGGAGTTTTGATGTTGGAGTTTGACAGAGATGCCTTAAGCTGGAGCCCTGGTGAGAGAGACAGAGCTATTCATCTGATAGTCTACAGCTGACCTTGTGGAGAAAACAGAAAAACTGAGCCTAGGGGAACCCAGGAAGCCTGAACCCTCGCAGACATTGGCAGCTATCTTGCTCCAACATGTGAAAACAGACTGGTGAAAGAAGTAACTTATGCTTTATGGCCTGATATCTGTAAGCTCATACCCCAAATAAATACCCTTTATAAAAACTGACCAATTTCTGGTATTTTGCATCAGCACCCCTTTGGCTGACTAATACAGTTACCAAAATTTAAAATTTTTAAAATTCAGGGCACTCTGCACGGTAAAAATTACTGACCTTTGAGCCAGCTCCCCTATTCTCGTTAAAATAACCTTGGGGGAAATAGAGAGTGATGGGTTTATGTAGTTGATACATGGATTCACTTAATAAGAGAAAGTATGTGAAACTATTTAATACAAAATAGCAGGGAGTTTCTGTAACAGCAAGTTCTGCTGCATTACAAATTTTAGTTAAGATTTAGATTTTGTGTTTATTGCTTTATTTATGAACTCTGTGAGAGTGTCAAGAAGCAGCTTATTCCTTAGAACTTCATCCATTTTATCATTCCATAATTAATTAACCTGAGATATTTAGAATTCGTTAGGATATTATGAACTAGAATATAATTCTAATAGAAAAATTTATCTAAAGATGAGTAAGAAAAATGTTGGATTAAGAAATTAATGA
This sequence comes from Dasypus novemcinctus, assembly GCF_030445035.2. Classification (NCBI taxonomy): domain Eukaryota; kingdom Metazoa; phylum Chordata; class Mammalia; order Cingulata; family Dasypodidae; genus Dasypus; species Dasypus novemcinctus. Next base: position 60,450,141 of record NC_080684.1, read on the forward strand.
TGGAGAGCAGATGTGGCTCAAGCAGTTGGGTGCCCGCCTCCCCCATGGAAAGTCCCAGGTTTGGTTCCTGGTGCCTCCTAAAGACAAACAGACAATAAGCAGACACAACAAGCAGACAGACAAGGGAGCCATCCCGGGGGTGGGTAGGGGATGGTTAATGATCATATAAAGTGACCAACTCTTCTGGTTTTCCTGGTAATGTTCTGGTTTCCACACTGAAAATTTTCAACCTGGGAATTTTTTAGTTCTGGACGAACTGGGATGGGTTGGTAACCCTAATTATGAATCACATTTTCTTGTTTTATTTTTTTCTTGATTTTATTCTAATTTTTGTAATTGCTTAATTATTAATTTTGATTTTTCTATATTTTATGGTAGTTTAAAAATATGTTATACCAGATTTAAAGATTTATTGTCAGACCTGTCATTTCTCTATTTCTGATTTAAGAGAAAAATATCCTTTCCTTAACAGTAATTACTCAAATTGGAAGTAGCTTCTATGGAGATTTTGGATATTCAAAGAATTATTTTTTAAAAGGATGGTCAAGTACATGTGCTTCTCATTCCTATATAATACAGTTTAACTAGTGTTGGCCTTGAATGTACTCTTCTTTCCTTTTGTGAGAAAAGTTTAAAGTTATCAATAAGATAAACATAGCTTAGTTCCCTGAATTCATCAGGTAATTCCCAACAGAAGTCCGGTGGGCCCTGAGCTGAATGTAGTGGTATCTTGAGATACTGCAGTTAATTTATTTTGTCTACACCTACAGAGACTATACACAAATATCAGGACTTTCATTTTACTTTAACATCATGCTTCTCCTTCAAAAGACAGACAGGATGTGGTCTGGGAGAAAGTCCACAGTTAACAATAGACGACTGACAGAGTTTGGGGGAAGTGCAAAAAGGAAGAGAACATCTGTCTGCACCTCAAATTATTAGAGGCATTGTGTGTATGAAAATCTTAGGTTTCCGAGATATGTTTTTTAGGGTCACCCATTTTCCTTCTGTTTTTATTGAGTGAGGAATATTGATTTCAAGAAAACAAACCATTTTAAACTTAAGGGAGAAACTGCATGACATTTTTTTTCTAGTTATCCCTGGTGGATAACTGATTCTGTCAGTGTTAAATACAATTTGTTAAGCCCTCATGTATGGTCTATATGAATCAATCTAGGAGAATTAAAAGGGTGAGAAGAAAATATCCAACTAAACAGTAATGCTGGAGAGGATTCAGTAGGAAAGAAATCCTTCTAGGTGGAATATATGGAGAGAGGTCCAGGTTTATCTACAAGTCATATATGAAAAATGGGAAAATATGATACATGGAGTATGAGTATCAGAAGCACTATCTTTTCTGAAACCTTAATCAAATAGGATGTCCTGTCATCATATGCATTCTCCTGTGTATGTAGCTTGTTTCCTCTTCCACAGAAAACTTCCCATAGAAAAAAAGTCTGTGACTATATTGACTGTATGAACATATCCAGTAGGTGCAGCTGCTGTTGAGAGGAGAGTTAGAGTGAGTCCTGACATCTGCCCTGCCTCTTGCCTCCTTCTTTTCAATTGTTATGTAAAGCTTTTGTTCTAATTTCTTACCACCTGGATCCTCTTGTGGATGTGTTGCTACTCTCCAAAAGACTTGGCAGTGAGTACTTCCTGTTGTGCAGCAGGCTTTGATTTACAGGACATCTGTAAAACCACAACATGAATAGTTAGAATAGCAAAGATGGCCTTCTAATGAACACAGTAAAACTTCAGAGTACATTCTTTAGCCAGGAGAAAGTGTCGGCAGAGAGCAGATGTGATTTAGGATGAGTAAGACATAAGTCAAGGTGCGGGACTTTTACTCTCCACCAAAAAACAACACTTGGATTTCCTGGCAGTGCATTTATGTAATGTGTGGTTTCTTTTTGTAAACTGTGTCTCAGACAGGGAGGAATAAGGAACTAACTGGATTGTGTAACTTTATAAATAGAAACAGCCATGTTAAAATAACAAGACTGCTCCAGTTAAGCTGATGAATTTTGCTACTAACTGCAAAGTGAGGTCCCTGAATGAATACAAGATCTATCCTGTGGAGTAACTTCTCAGGTTTGCCCGGGAATGCTAAATGGGAAAAATCAGCGAGAGGTTCTTACCCTCCTTCTATTGTACTCCAAGTATTTTGAACCAAATAAATCAAAACCTTTTCTCGGCTGGAAATAGATCAAGTTGGAGACATACAGGAACTTTGTCCTCCATTACAAATAACGAATTATGAAGTCATGCTGTTTTTAATACAGCACAAAATTTATTAAACACTTGGGACATTTATCCTGACCCTGGCATAAAGGACAAAAAGGTACGTACCTTCTTATCTATTGAATAAAATGTATGTTAGGTTTGCCATATGTTCTGGAACACAACATGATTTAAATTCCACTGCTGCTCTTTATTTTAGACATCAGAACCTAGATAAATGCAGAGAAATTTCCAAAATAACAACCAAAAAAAATGGCATTATTCCTTTTAATGACATCTACTCAAAAAAAAAAAAGAAAGATGTGTTCTATGCTTTCTAGTAAGTTCAGGTTAATAGATAATAGGTTTTGAATCTCTCAGGAATGATTGCATAATAGTAATATATTCTTTGATTTTTATTTCTATAAAAGTAATACAAGTCCTTCCTAGACACTGTCGCCAAATTAATCTTCCTGCACACAACTGTGAAGTCAGGATTCACTCAAGTTATCCCCTTAACTTGATGGAAATCTAAACTTCTCATTTAAACTCTTGTTTTAGGAGAAGTCACCAATTTAATTCATGTTTACATCCTCTGATATCCCTAACACAATGTCTTGAATGTAGCGTATATTTTAAAATATACATATAATAAAGGAATGCATAATGATTTTTATAACTTTATTCCTTTGACTCAAGCTTATGTTTCAAAAGAAGTCATGCTAGACCCTATTTGTGTTTGCTTGAATATAAATATTGGCTCTGCTATATTTGTGTTATCTGTGATCCAAGGCTAAAAACCTCATAGTTGGGCCTAAGTTTAGTTCCTTTTTGCTTTTTTGGTTCACCTTCTCAAAGGCAACCCAATTTAGTGGTTTGATAATATGTGTTTCCTTCATGTACATGAAGAACCCAGCAAATTGAAGTGGGCTATCTCAAAGACATATCATTTTTTAAAGTTGAATACAAAATTCTAAATCCATTTCCTGAGTATCCCATTTGTTGTTAACTATTACTCTGGTTACTCTAACAAACCTGCTTAAGAAAATGATTGTGACTTTAAACATCAAATCCAAAGCTCATAGTTTCATAGAAAGCTAGTCACAGTTATATGCTAGAGGTTCAGTAAGGAGAAAGAATGTGTTCAAGGTCATGTTCCAACACCTAAAAGTTTCTTGCTTTCGTTCATTTCCTTGTCAGGGAGAACATAACTGGTGAGATCACCTTATTCAGTAGCAGTGTCCAAGCTCTACTGCCAGAGTAGGTGTGCGGATATTAATAGAGGTTTCCTTGTCTAGGGTGATGTATGATCTGGATCTTCTAAGTAATCTTAAGTCTACTGTAGTGTAGTGAATTTAGTCAAGTATGTTGTAATTTATAAGCCTTACTTAAAGGACTTCAAGACTATTGCTATGTAAATGTTCATATACTACTTCTCAGATGTATAAGAAAATATAACTTTTAGTATTTTCTATAACAGAGCTCTTCTTGCACTCAAACGGGCATTCCTGCTGCTGGTGGTAGTGAAGAATTTGGCTAGGATGAGAGAAACCTAAATTAAACTCCATTCTTCTGGTTTCAGAAAGTTATTTGCATAAGCATTTAGTTAATTTGAAATTCAAATTTCTTGTCAGTGCTATCTTTTCTTTTTCTGGCAACATCCCTCTCCATCCTTCTTATCTACAAAATGGCCTCTTCAGATGGATGCACTGTGCTTAGGGAATTTCGTGTGTCCCAAGGCAATCGGGGATGGATCCTTGCTGGTGTCTGCTCACAGGCAGACAGTGCTACTCTCTGCCGAAACTTGGGCTTTTGGTATTGTGTGGAACCCACTGCCAAATGCACATAAAGATAATCATTGTGCATATTCTGCATCACCATATCCTGATGCCAAGCCTCTTCTGTCCTCTCAGAATTCCTGATGCTCCCACCAGAATATACATGAACTTCTGAATACATGCATACCAGTAATTCTTTCTCAAGCAGTATCTGCCTAACTGTACCCTGTTGCCATTTTCTCTCTATTGTGGTTATCCCATATTGACAAAGGGGCACCTTACGTTGTGTTTGGTCCTCCCCGCTGCCGAATAGGAAGTGGGTTATGATTCCTCTCAGCTTTCAACCTTTTTGGGAATTTTTCTTATGTAAGAGGCAATCCCAGGTCTAGCCCCTGGGGTATGGAGACATAGTTCCTTTCTCAGGGTGTCTAATGATGTCTTATCTTTAGGTCTAACTTTTGTGAATCTCCTTCCTTCCTGCTATTTCATTTATTTTCCCTGTCACAGTTAGCTTTTCTGACAATATATACTGCATCATCTGTATTGTGTTTTGTAGGACAACTCTATCCTCTACTCTCTAAGGATTTTCATTTCATAAGTGAAGAAAACACTTGAACAAATCCTGACTTTCAAGACTTTTTATCACAATGGACTTTAAAAAATTGAAATAAAGTAGAACAATGACTTCTTTATTATAGGCTGGATTCTTGAAGCAGCAAGTTGTTACCGGATTTTATTCAGGTTCTTGACAATGCTGCAGAAATGAATTTTAAGAGCATGTCAGTTAGAGCAGTGGTTTATTCAGGTAGGGAGGGAAGATAAATGGGAGAAAATAACAGATCAGGGGTCCTAGGTAGAGAGGAAGGGGTTGAAAAATGATAAAGTGGGCTGATTTACAGACTACAATTCTCTATCAAAGGTTATAAATCCTCAGGTTTACTTGCATGGCCACATGACAGAGGAAAAATGGCAAGAGCAGTACATAGAGGGCAGGGCAGAGGTCCACAGGCAAGAAAGAGCTAGAGTTGATTCAGGCCTTGGTTCTAACTTTTTGAACTATTAATTATTCCACCCCTTTGCTAATGGCAGGGGAGGAGTTCCAGCTGTTTGCTGTTTTGATTGATTACCCCACCCGTCAATTCCCTATGAGGGCCCAATGATTAAGTCCATGGGGAATATTGGGGGCTTCTCCTGGCTTCCAGAGGAAATCTTTGTTCTGGATGATAGGATCTTGTGTGTGTGTTTGGGGATGGGGGTGGGGGCGGGGGGAGGATTCTTCCAGCAGCCATCTTGGGGTTATTGATATCCATGTGGACTTTTGCCAGGTTCCAGATCTGGCTATTTATTACCTATCTTAATAGCCTGCTTCAAAATGTCATTGTTTCAGTGGTTGGATTAAGAAATAAAATTATGTTGATTCATTATTTTTAAAAATGTTCTTTTCTACATTAATACAATAAATATGTTCATCCTGTTTTGGTGATAGTCACAACTTATTGCGTTTTTTTCTTAGAATACTGAAAGTATTTTCTAATTTTGTCCCCTAAGTCTATTGTTACTACAACTTCATAAAAGACCAATAATAATAATGACTATCATTTATTTAGTAGTACTTACTATTGAAGGTGCTTTAAATACATTTTCACTTAGTCTTCATCTTTACTACTATTAGCCCTAATTTACAGATAAGAAAACCAAGGCATAAAGGTGCTCAATGACAATGGTAAGAGTGAGAGTAGAACACAAATGATGATCATTAAGAAATATAAATTTTTTTTTAAGTATGGTTAGATGTGGCACGCTCATCACAAAATTCATGTGTAACAATAAAGGAACTGATCTTTGAAATACTAGTTTAAATTTTCACAATTTCTTTTTTTCTTAAGAAATGTAATAAAATATATTCACTGTAATACTACAAATAGTATCTGGTAAAATAATTTACTAAAGGAAAACATTTTTAAACTTATTTTTACTTTGTTGAACTATTATATACATGTATATCCTAATAAGTGCACATATAACTGTACAATTCACTGAATTTTCAGAAATGGAACACACTTGCATAGCTAGCACAGAACAAGAAACAGATCTTGCAGGCAATTGAGAAGCCACCTTATGTTGTTTTTCACCAACATTATCCACTATCTGGATTTCTAAGTCTAGATGAATTTTGCCTGTTTTGTATATCATGTGCAAATGGAATCATACAATATGCACTTTTGCCATGTTTTTTTTTAACCCATCATTATGGTTGTGAGTTTCCTCCATATTGTTGTGTGTGCTTTTAGATATTTTATCCTTATGCTTATATAGTATTCCATTGTGTGATTTTTCCATAATTTAATTGTTCCTTCTGTTGTTAATGTGGGTATTTGGATAACTAAAATTTAGGGGCTTTTTAAACAATGATGCTGTGAAAATTCTTGGATCTTTTTATGATCATGAGAAATAATTTCTGTTGGGTAACTACCTAGGAGTCAAATTACTAGACCATAGAGAATGTATATATTCAACATTAGTAATACTACAACAGTTTTCCAAAGTGGTTATACCAAATTGCTTTTCTACCAACCTTATATTATATCTCTGTTCTACATCCGCCAACACTAGGTATCCCCATTGCTATGAGCCAACACAAATCTTAGTATTTTCTGTGTAGTAGGATTTTGTTGTAGTTTTAATCTATATTTTTCTGATAACTAATGGAATTTATCATCTTTACATATATTTAATTGATCATAGGACAATTAAAAAAAGGACATAGATGTCCTTTTTTGTGTCCATTTTTCTATTGAGTGATGAGTCTCTTTCCTTAATTAAGAATTCTTTATATTTTCTGGGTATGAATCTTTTGTTGGATATACAGCCTGCATATATCTTCTGCCACTTTGTGGGTTGCCTTTTCATGCCTTTAATGGTGTCTTTGGTTAAAAGAAGTTCTTAATTTTAATGTAATATAATTTTTCATTTTTTTATGTCTTGTTTAAGAAACACTGCCAAAAAAAAAAAAGAAAGAAACACTGCCTATTGGAAAGTAGTCATAAAGCTCTTATATAAATACTATTTTTTTACATAATTGAATTGAATGTGTATAATATCTCTGATAGCTACATTTAAATATAGATACTAATTCATATGAAATGTATAGAATATTGATAATCTCTAAATTTAAAAAACTAATGTCAAATTTTATTTTGTCAGATTATTTCTGAATTTATCAAGTAATCTGGTGAATCCTCTTACTTTAATATAGGAGTCCCTTCTATAGGTAAAGAGAGTCCTTTTTGATTAATTAGGAGCTAGTATCTCACAAGGTATAAATGTTTACTTATACAGAGGTAAAAATTGCCCCTTTGTGGTTCCAGTTCACTCATTTAATGTTCCATCCTTTATTTATTCAACAGATTTTTTGAGTTCCTATCACATCCTAGATTTGTTCAGGTTTCTAGAGATACCAAAAGGAACTCAGAGATGTCTTTGAGAAGCAGGCATGTTAAAGGGTGTATTTTCTTTTCTTTTTTGAGCTCACAGCTCTATAAGGTAGTAGGATAATGATTACTGTCTTCTCTGGTGGAGACCTTTGGCTGTTCCATACATGATACGGATTACTTCTCACTGTCCTGGTTATTCATCTTTTGCACTTGCCTAATTAGTTACTGACGTCTTTAAAAATAAAAAAAAATAATAATGGAAAAGAATAATTTACATATTGTTTTATGAGCAAAGAAGTCATGGCTCTATTATTTCTTACAACTAAAAAGTAGTCTGTTTTTAATTATTCAGCCAAAGGCAACTTTACTATATTTTTGGCAATACCTCATAATATTTGAACATACTAAACTTGAATTTGAATATATCTGAATTAATCCCCTAGATCTTATTCTTATGATTATTAAACCAAATGCCCTCCAATTTTGTCAGTTATTTTGTGACTGCAAAAAAATTGCTAGATATTAGAGAACCCATTTTCCAAGAATACTTAATGATGCAGCATTACGTTTTGATATAAAAGGGAATGAAAATATGGGATATAAAGCTATATAATCCCAATTGTATGTGTGTGTGTAAATAAGTGGAAATAAATCCACTAAATACTCATAGTATTTAAATTTGGAAAATAACATATAATTATATATTCAACTATGCTGGTTTTCTGATTTTTTAAATCAATCATGTTAGATATTCCTACTAGCTTTTCCAGATCTTTAATTTGGATGGAATGCTATTTAAGTTTTGAAGTGTAATCATCTAATACTTGGAAGTCCTCTAAAAATATTAGACAATGATCTGTTAATCAACATTCTTTAGTTGTAATTGTCTAAATGTTTGTGCAATTGTTCTATTGCTTGAATTTTAGTATATTTTATGAAATATCTGATGAAATCATCATCAAAAATATCCTGTGATCAAAATATCTATGCCTCTGTTTCCTTGAGCTACTATCTTGGTATACTGTCAAAAAAGAAAATATTAGTTTTACCTAATCTATACTTAATGAAGTTGTGATATCCCTAAATGGTATTGAATTATTTTTCTAATTTCTCATAAGTTCTTTGTTCAATGCTATTGTGCTAGAGTAGACAATTTCTATAAAATTTTTGCAACTCTTCCCACTAAGTTGGAGAACAGGAGTCTATTTCCCTACATCTTGGAACTGATCTAATCTTGGAGCTTACTTTGAAAGGTAGAATATATTTAAAGAGACACTATGAACATTCTATGTTTAGACCTCAAAAGACCTGTAGCTTTCCCATGTGCTGCTCTTAACAATTCTAAGAGAACAAGCCAGACCTAGGCTACTCGATAATTTACATGTGGCCCACGACCCCAACCAACACCATCTAACTATCAGACATGAATGAGGTCATCAAATGCCAGCTAACTGCAGATAACAACTGTTTGCCCAGCCAAAATCAGCAGAAGTACCATCAGCAGAGGGCTACCCAAATTGCCAACCCACAGAGTCATGTACTAATTTAGATACAGATATGAAGTTTATTTTCATAAAGTAAAGTTTATTTCCATGTAAGGTTTATTTCTAAAATTCATGTTTTTTTAAATGAATTGTGGAGTATTATTGTCTTCCCTTCTAATATAATTTTTGAGAAACCCATTTCATCCTTGTATATGGCTATTGAGTGAAAAGTAAATGCTATGCATATATATATATATGCAGGTATTGATTTTCAAAGTACTAGAGGATTCTTTTTCTTATGTGTTTTTGTAACACATAGCTGTGTAACTCTTAGTATAAATAGTATTCTAAAAATGATACTAATGAGGTGATAAAACAGAGGAAATCCTGATGAGTTGCTCATAAATTTCTCATGCTGGCTATTGGCATGCTCTGACCCCTGAGAACTACTTTCTCACATGCAGAATCCACCCAGGATTTGTTGTCTTTGTTCTAATGTATAAAGTCAGATATTGGTACCTCTACTTATTTGAATTAAGACTATATTTGGCTTAACTCAATCTTCAAATTAAAGTTTTAACTTCAAAAATAATTGAAAAATATTATCTTTGGAATATTTTTAAGTGAAAAAGAATGTCACATCATTTTAATTGATGTAATAAACTATGAAAAAACAAAAATAAAATTCTTACTATAAAATATTTTACAGTGGTTGTGAATACATACGATGAAAATGTTAAGTTGAAAGGAAGAAAAATCCAGATAATTATCTCTTTTTTAAACATTAATACTTAAATATCAATGAATGGCATTTTAAAATGTTTCAACAGATACTCTTGACATTTTACTGATAGAACTATGCATTTTAAAGTTGATTCTCTATACGGGAACTTCTTATGTTTTTTATAATGTAACCTTTATAGTGATGTATGTATCTTAAAAAAAATTACAATTAACAAAAGTGGTGAGGGTGGGGAGTGGGTTATATGGGAACCTCTTATGTTTTTTTATGTAATATTCTATGTGATCTATTAACTTTAATTTTAAAAATGTGTTATTAAAAAGTAATAATAAAGTTGACTCTTTTTAGTTGAAGTAAGAAGTGATATTTCCTAAAAATTAGCTTTTTAGATCTTATCTTGAGTAGTTCTAAAGTTTTAGATTGACTTTTTGTTTGTCTGTTTTCTTTTTTAGGCTTGGCAGCTTATACTGCTGTAGCTTATTTGAACTTTATATTTATTCTGAAACTTGTTGCTGTGTCTCATTTTTTTTTAAAGATTTATTTTTTGTTTATTTCTCCCCCTTACCACCCCCCCAAGTTGTCTGCTCTCTGTGTGCACTTGCTGTGTGTTCTTCTGTGTCCACTTGTATTCTTGTCAGTGGCACCAGGAATCTGTGTCTCTTTTTGTTGCGTCATCTTGCTACATCAGCTCTCAGTATGTGCAGCACCACTCCTGGGCAGGCTGTACTTTTTTCACATGGGGTGGCTCTCTTTACAGGGCACACTCCTTGCACGTGGGGCTCCCCTATGTGGGAGACACCCCTGTGTGGCACGGCACTCATACACATCAGCACTGCGCGTGGGCCAACTCACCACACAGGTCAGGAGGCCCTTGGGTTTGAACCCTGGATCCCCCATGGGGTAGGTGGGCACTCTATCAGTTGAGCCAAATCTGCTTCCTTAGATTGACTTTCAACAATGAAAGGATAGAAATGATTAAACCCTCCTTATTCAGTCTTCATTTAGCTTTATTAAATCTTTGAAACTGTTTTTCTGACTTTGCACTCGATAAAATCCTTAACTTCTACAATCTATGTATTCATTTCGGTAATCTTAAAAATTAGACATCATCCAGGAAAAATTCAAACTTATATATATTTGATAAATTTGAGACAGAACTCAAGCTTGGAAGTTGGAACTAGATAGATATACACATTCCAGTCCTTTCATTTAGTGATGGTATGACCTGGAATATTTTAGTTAACCTCTCTGAGCTACATGCCCTTTAATTTTAAAATGGAGATAATATGCTTTGCATAGGGTTTTTGTAAGGGTTAGTTATCTTTGCACAGTGCCTGAAATAAAGTGGGTCTTTAATGTAATAACTATTATCATATACTTCAAGATTTGGGTTTTGATTTTTTTTGAAGTTATAATTGTGTTTGTTTATTTTTTAGTGATGATGGTTGCAGTAGGTAGCAAGGTTGAAACCTTTAAAATATTTAAAGTCTCATTAACTCAGCAACTAAAATAAATATTTAATCAATTATATTCCTTTGAAGTAATCAGCTGTGTTTATAAATAATAATTGTTAAAATAACATTTTAGTTCCTAACAATTCACTGTCTGAATTTGAAAGCATTATCTTTAATTATATATGACATTTCTTGGATATTTTAGTTAACAAGAAAAAACAATCTTGGGATTTTAGAAAAATACTGTCTTGAATAATCTCTTTATCAAAGGAATTAATTTATTTGTATATTCTCACAAAAGTTAATTACATATTCAAATATAAGACCATATATGAAATTTTGGGAAAAATAAAAATCTTCCAAATATTTAGATGAAAAGTGACCACCTCTCACCCCTTTGGTAACATTTTTATTACACGAAGTTGAATGAGTTTTGTTGTTGTCATAATTTGTTTGCTTGTTTTTAATATCCTTTAAAGGAAGAGATTACATGAATAAAAGGAAAATTTACATTAGGTACCAAATGTTATCCATGCATTTTGCCAAGAGCTAAAACACTTTCTGCATTTGAGACAAAATGCAATCCATATTTATTTCATGGGCCTAGGAATTTCAAGGGGTCACTTCTATAAGAGAGTTCCAATGGAGTTAGGAATCTGGCCTGTGACTTTTACTTCTGGCAGTGGATTCTGAAATAGAGCACAATAGCTTATAATATTTCAAAAAGTTATCCATCACTCCCATTGTAAAGTATATTGCAATATTTTAAACTCTGGAGTATGACTTGAAAAATTCACTATTCATGGGAGGTGGAAAACATGAAAAGAAAATGAAAATGGGAGACAGGGGGCTTAGAGGGGATTGGATTCCATGTGGATGAAGAATTTGACTCAAAATACATATGTTCCAGGAAATGTTTGGCAAGGACTCTGAATGTTAATTAAGATTTCCAAAGGTCAACAGTATCTTGGTTCTCAGGAAGTATAATACATAGAGCAACCACGTTAAAGTTTATATCTGAGCCTCCAACTGTTTACATACACAATTTTAATAGAGATTTATTGGGACAATTGGTGAGAAAACTGTTCTGTTGAAGATGGATTGAGAACTCACAGCCATATTTTATTACCACTATCTCATTGTGGTTTTTCACACTGTGGGAATTCAACTTCCAGAACTAGGGGAACCTCGCCACTTTCATTTTAGTCTGACCACTTTTCTTCAGGGAAAGCAAAGGCTCACAAATCAAAAGTTTGCTCATGTTAAATCTCAAGAAAAGATTTAAAAGGAAAAATCCTGCTACATAAGAATGCTTGTCCAAGTAACAATAGCTGTGCTACCAAAACACCAAATCAATCCAAGTAAATTCTAACAAAACTTCGTTAAATTTACAACTGCATGTACAGTGCTTAGCAGAGGAGAAGTTGCTCTGCATAATTCAGTTAGAGTTTCCTATAAAAGGGGGACACAAGTTCTTTGCCCTAACCTAAACTCATAAATCATTTGTTTCAATTGACTGGCATTAGAGGTTGACAGGTATATCTTCTAATGTATTCTCACAATTATGGAAAGAGTCGACTCTTACTCTATTTTTAAATGAGTAAAAGTGCCATTCACAATTATGTATGTTCAGTTACCTCACCAAAGAATAAGAAGTAGTAGTCAGTTTCAACTGGTTGACATCTCTATTTCAGTGTAATTTTTAAAAAATTCATGCAACTCTTAGCATATTGTATCATACTCACAAACTCTCCTTGAGGTTCAATTATATTCCTAAGTAGCCACCTTAGAAACTGTATTGTAAGTTCCTGGAAACTGTTATTGAAAATATGTCTCAGAAACAATCTAATATAAAACTCTTCCTTTTAAATTATTCAGTTTTGTCCTCATAAATATATAGTCCCTTGAAATATGGCTTTTGGCCTCTGGGCCAAAGTTTTACAACGGAGTGAATAATTTTTCAGGTTTAGAAAGATCAAATGTGGCTCACTTGAAAGAACAGTTTCTTGGGTGATTTTTGGTCTTGGCAAATTACATGGATAAAGAGTAAGTTGATAATCTTTTTGCCATTATTCTACTTTACTAGAAAATTATTCTACTTTACTAGAAAATATTTACATGATAACTTTGTCCTAAATTTGTACCCTGACATGATCATAATCTTGAATTTATCTTTCCCTTCTCTTGCCCACACTCTCACAATTTTTATTATTCTTTTACACTGCATTCTATTTTACCATAATAGAATATATGTGTATGTATGCTTTGTAAAAGTAAATTTACTTGTATAAAAGTGAAGTATATAAAATATGCATATCTATACTTGCATTATTTAAACTATTTAAAAATTAGAAAACCTTTATTAAAATATTGCTGAGATTTAATTAATGACCATTATATCCTTTTCATATTTGATTTAAAATTAGTTATTTCTAAATTATACTACACAAAGCACAACAATTATGTGTATCTGAACAAAAAAAATGCTTGTACTTATTTTTCTACCTACTAGACAATGTCTTTTTTGTTAAATGTTTTTTGGGCATGAATTGCCATTTTTCAATAAAACACTACTACTTTGAGGTTGAAATAAATTGGCATTATTCTATTTGAATAAAATATAATACTCCCAAGTCTGTATTTGACATTCAAATAGAATGAAGTTAGTTTTTACTGTCGAAATATTAGATGCAGATGTGTATGCCTAAAATCACGTTTATATTTTAAAATAGAGCTCCACATGGGTTTCAAGCAAAATGGGGAGGGTTGCTGGCAGTATCACATACAATTTTGAAAGGCAATGAACTTAGCATTTCAGTGATTCTTGGTCAAGTTGTTTTAATTGGCCTATAAAAGGGAAATAAAGGGCTTGAGAATCAAAACTATCCTTCACAGAATGGGTAAACGTGATCATTTTAGTCTGAATTATTTGGCTATACTCTACAGTAGTCATTTGATGTTTGCTGTGAAAAATGCAGAAGAGTAGTTTAAAAGCATAGCATTGGGAAACCCCATTAATTCTTTTCTTTATCATGAAGACATTTGTCCTGAACATTATGTTCTTCAGTCAAAGAGTTCAACTTGAAGCCATAACTATGGTGATCTCCTATGTAGTAGAGATAAAATTAGCAAGTGATTGCAAAACTATATAGCTCTGGGATATTTATAGGTCAAAACTGATAAAAATCCTCCCCAACCTAAAAATACTATAATATACATCCTTTTCTCTTCTTACATACTAAGCAGATGATTATATACATCTGTCTACATGAAGCTTTATTATTTAACCAAGCATGACCAGAAGTTCTGTGACTTGTTTGGTCAGTCTTTTTTCATATAGTATGTACCATGATCGGAATGATATTTAATTGATTAAATTAATGCTATTTCCATTCTGTTCGAATGCTAAGATATCTGAAATGATTATCTAGTGAAACCAGCTTGTTTGTCTCTCTTAATATAACATTGTTAAAGAAATACATCAACAGTCCAAGTGTAATTACTTTCATGTTGTTTGCTTAAAAAAGGCAGAGACAGTTAAATAACAAATGAAATAAGGCCAGCAGAATCCCCTGGACATTAGCAACATGCTCCATAAGCAATAGGATGTATAACTATGGGGTGCTATTACCTTCTGGCTAGACATTTATGGCAGCCAATTTGATTTCATATTGTTGAGTTTGGGGAGAGAAGAGATTATGGGAAAAACAGAAATCTTAAAGGAGGCTTTAAAGAAACTTCCTGAGATCTTAAATATTTTTCCTGAAGGTTGTTTACTATTTTATATTCTATCATATACTTTACTTTCCATGATTGTCAAAATGAAATTCATTCTTTTGAGCCATTGGAAAAATATTACCCTTCCCCAGGCTAATATCAATGTGACTAAACATTAGATAGAATTTCAACCACTTTGGTTGATTGATATAAATTATGTATGTCTGAATTATCTTTAAAACAAATACACATTGAAGGTGAGGAAATCCCACATGCCAAAATACACTTTTCTGCTGTCTCATTTTGACAGGCAAATGCAGTTTTTCTGAGGTTTCCCTAGATATGGGACACACATTAAAATACATTTTTCACTTTCTTCACAAACTCCTTTGAAAAGCAAACATTTTTAATTTTGAGGAAATCCCATATACCTATTTTTTTCTTTCATTACTTATGCTTTGGGTTTGCTACTACAAGATCTCATAAGTGCTTTCCTACATTATCTTCTAGGAGCTTTATGATCTTGGCTCTTATGTTTAGCTCTTTGATCCATCTTGAGTTAATTTTCATAAAGGGTGTGAGGTGGTGATCCTCTCTCATTCTTTTCTATGTGGATATCCAGTTTTCTAAGCACCATTTGTTGAAGAGGCCAGTCTCTCCCAGTTGAGTGGGCTTGGTGGCCTTGTGGAATATCAGTTGACTTTATATGAGGATCTATAGCAGAAAACTCAATTTGGTTCCATTGATCATTATGTCTCTCCTTGTGCCAATACCATGCATTTCTGACCCCTGGTTAATAGCAATGCATCAATATACGTCCATCAATTGTAACAAATATAACACACTAATGAAGGATGTTGTTAATGTGGGAAAGTATGGGAGGGGGAGGGAGCAGGGCATAAGGGAATCCCTTATATTTTTTATGTAACATTTAAGTAATCTATATCTTTAAAAAAATTACTAATATATACATAGTGTTTCTGTTCATGGGACTTTGGAGGTGTACTGAATAAAGTAACAGTACCCTAATTTTTCTTTTTATATCATTAAATTAACTTTTTAAAATGCATTTCAGTTAATTGTATAGAAAAGAGCAGTTCTTCTATGTCTCTGAAGAGCATTTTGTCCAAAGGAAAATCTGGTGTGAGTTTTAATTGTTCAAAGTTTAATGACAAAGATAATGAGATATCTTGCCTTCCCTGAATCAGTTCTGCTTGTCAACAAGATGAATCTGGTTCCAGTTTTTTAATGCCAAAGGAGTTTGTGGAAAGGTGAAGAGAAAGTTGGAAGATCATTTATAACTAATGCTAAATCCACTGTGGTCAGCCTGTAGAGTCTGTTGAATAATTGAGAGTGTTTACTTTGGCTTGATGCTCTGTTTTGAGACAGAAAGAAAAGAGAAAATATTTATTAAATTGGTCTTTTTTGTAATCTTTCTTCCTTCCAAGTAAGACTCAGTAGTGTACCAAATAAATTCTAACAAAAATTATGAGATGAAAACATAATTATTCTCTTTTTGCTTGAATCTGTCAATAAATTAAAGCCCAAGAGAAAGTATTGTTTCATTGGTGGTGATATGTGACTTTTGTTTTTAACATTATTTTGACTGAACAATAGCTTATCTAATGTTTCCATATTAATCAGGTAGAAGTTTCTTGGATGAAGCAACTATTTATTTTAGGACTTGAATGGGGAGAGGATAAAGGAGGATACTGTCACACTCAATTTTAGAAGGTCATGAAACCTTCAACTTCCTTTTTCTCTCATCTTTAAAAAAGAACAGGAATAAAAACTTCAGTTTCTTTATTTTTATCATATTAATCATAGTGAAAACTTTCCCCCATCATCTGATGAACTGTGTGTGTATACTTAAGGAATTGCCATCCTGAAAGTCTTTGTTAAATCATATGCAGCTGCTCATAAATATAAACTATAATAGGTTTATATTTAAAATGGAAGAGCTGGGAGTGCCAAGTGTCCAAATAATAGAGAAATGAAATGTAAAATGTAAACAAATACCAATTCTGTTCAAGATTTGCAGATGAGAATACATACTTTATGACAAGATTAATTTTTAATGCATTTATCTAAGGACTGTTAAAATGAATCAGCATATGGCAAGAGATATATTGGGAAGACATTCTCTCACCTCTAGCTGAACTTTTACAGGACCACCCAGGTATTTTCAATCTCTTAGTACTGTCTTCATTACAGTCACTGTTTGATGGGAACTTTTTGAAGTCATCATAATTATTTCAAATATTTTTCCTAAAATAAATATTATTAATAGCATAAATGATTCCACCAAACAGTTTAATAAGGTATTTAAAAACCTATTGGTTTGAGTCATGACATGCTCCTCTCTTTAATTTTCTTTTTCTATAGTTCCTTGCATCCATTGACATAAAAGCATATTGGAGTATCTGGTTAGCAATATTCCTGGAATCTTTAAAGTATTATCTTTGGTGAAAAAGTTTGAATTGCCTGTACAGTGGAAAAGAAATTCCCATAATCACAAAAATAAAATCATGTTCTAAGGCTACATTGAGAATATGGCAAACTTATAAAGTGGAGATGCTTAGAATTAAGACTAAAACTGATATTTAAAGACAGTGTGCTCACAATTCAGTTTAATATTTAATAGAATTTTTAAATCAGAATTAAGAAAAGGAAACAAAAGCCATTAAGGGGTAATCAAATTAATAGAAACAGATTCTTAAATTCTCAAAACATATATATTTTAATTCAACTGTAACTATAAAAATATGTCTTATATCATTTATCAGAAATTATAAATGGGTCTGTATTAGGGCACATTCTTGTTACATCTTAGGAAATACATAAACCTGAAGATTCCTTAAATACTGTAAATAGGGCAGCTCTATACTGATTTGTACTTTTACCATACTATAGCTTTATCATGTGCACCTTATTTATATCTTCTTTTTCTTCCCATTTTCAGTCCTTTACTGGGTTCTGCTAAGTAACATTTCCTCTCACCTCATGAGTCACTCATCTTATCAGAAATAGACCCTAATGTTTCACAAACTCATTTAAGTTTTAATCTTGAACTTTAGTATATAGCCTTTGGGATATAAAACACACATTATTATATAGTTTTGCATGCTTTTAATACCAAATAATTCTTATTCTAGCCACCCTAAGAGTATTATATGTGTGTTAGCATATGTCAAGTGAAAGAATTTCTGTGGTGCATTAGGGAGGAGGGCCTTGGTATACAAACTGCACTCTTCTTCTCAAGCATTGTACAGCCTCGATGTTCTCAGATGTAATTTCTTAGATGACTGAGAAAATGAAGATTATGAAAATTATTGAGGCTAATTTCAATAGAAGTATACTTCCTTCAACTGTATATTCAAATGAAATCTCTGTTCAACCCTTAAGCAATCCCTTTTTCAGCTAAAGACACCTCTACCTACATACTACATACCACATCAGCCGATTGTTTTTTTTTTTAAGATTTATTTATTTATTTATTTATTTCTCTCCCTTTTCCCACCCCCACCCCCCAGTTGTCTGCTCTGTGTCCATTCTCTGTGTGTGCCTCCCTGACAACTTCTATCCTTATCAGCGGCACCAGGAATCTGTGTTTCTTTATGTTGCATCATCTTGTTGTGTCAGCTCTCTGTGTGCGCGGTGCCGTTCTTGGGCAGGCTGCACTTTCCTTCATGCTGGGCGGCTCTCCTTACAGGGCACGCTCCTTGCGCATGGGGATCCCCTACTTAGGGTACACCCCTGAATGGCACGGGCACTCCTTGCGTGCATCAGTACCACGCATGGGCCAGTTCCACATGGGTCAAGGAGGCCAGGGGTTTGAACCACGGACCTCCCATGTGGTAGATGAACGCCCTAACCACAGGGCCAAGTCCGCCGCCTTCACCCGTGTGGAGCTGGCCCACACGCAGTGCTGATGCGTGCAAGGAGTGCCGTGACACGCAGGGGTGTCCCCCCAGTAGGGGAGCCCCACGCGCAAGGAGTGCGCCCCTTAAGGAGAGCCACCCAGCACGAAAGAAAGTGCAGCCTGCCTAGGAATGGTGCTGCACACACGAAGAGCTGACACAGCAAGATGACGCAACAAAAAGAAACACAGATTCCCGTGCTGCTGACAACAACAAAAGTGGACAAAGAAGATGCAGCAAAATAGACACAGAGAACAGACAACCCGGGTGATAGGGGAAAGGGAGAAAAAATAAATAAATCTTAAAAAAAAAAAAAAAGAACTACAGCTGTCTTTGAAGTATAGGGGTTATGCTCATTAGTTAATTTACAATCCCTTAAAATGTATTTAGTTACTGCTATTGATAACAGTAATATAAAATAATTTCAATATGAATTTTATATGTGTTACTGTTTAAAGGAATGTCATTAAGAGTAATATATAGATATTTGATAGACAGCTTTTCAAGATGATCTATTTAAAAACAAATGAATGAAAATTTCTACTGTGTCACTTTCTACAGCATAACATTTACAACTAATTTTTTTGTTCCTCTATATACATTTTTTGTCACTTTAATCTGTTTGCTCAGTTACCACTCTGAAGTAAACTTCCTCATTTTTCCCAATTTTCTAAACTTGGTGATTCCTTTCTTTGTTCTTAGTGGGTCATAAATACACATTTTTTAAGTGAATGGAATGACAACCTGCTGCTTTCAGAAATGTTCATTGATCATACTTTGTGGTAGTTTATCAGCCTACAACTGAAGCAATATGTGATAACATTTTCCAATACTCGTTTATCAAATATAATTTAGGAAGAGTAATTAATAAAAATTCTAAGCATATGGTTTGAAAGAAAAAACTGTTTTAACTTTGCAAACATCAAAATTTCAAATCCACTCTAGAAAAATAATACCTGCACACAGTTACTTTTATATTGAATGATTGATCGACATATACAAATATATGAGTATTGGTGGAGGAATTATGTGGATGTTAGAATATTTTCTGTGTACATTTTATTGGAGAACTGAGAGATTGATACATAATGCTTAGAGTTTAATTAGAATGGTTTTGAGGGTTTAGATACTAGATACAAGAAAGCAGGCTTTTTAAAATCTAAGCATAACATGAGACAGAATCAAAGAAGCCAGATGATCCAGCAACCACAAGATGCTGAATCAAGCATTTTCCTCTACCCTACATCAGTACCAATAACTAAGATTTTACACAGTTTACTTATAATTGCATGAGAAATTGGAAAAGCAACTTAGAACAAATTTGCTCAGTTGGTTAGTTACAAGAAATATACCTTTTTCTTTTAAGCCTGTTATACCAAATTTAATTTTTTATTTATTTTTGAATTTCTTTTTTTAAAGTTAATAGATCACACAAAACATTATATTAAAAAACATAAGAGATTCCCATATACCCCACTCCCTACCCCCCCGCCCCATCAATTCTTTTAATAGTATTTTTTTTGAAGATACATAAATCATAAAAAATATAAGAGGTTCCCATATAGCTCCCCCCTCCCCCACTCTTCCAATGTCAACAACCTCTTTCATCATTGTGGCACATTCATTGCATTTGGTGAATACATTCTGGAGCACTGCTGCACCACATGGATAATAGTTTATGTTGTAGTTTACACTCTCCCCCAGTACATTCAGTGGGTTATGGCAGGATATATAATGTCCAGCATCTGTCACTGCAATACCATTTAGGACAACCCCAGGTCCCGAAAATGCCCCCACATCTCATCTCTTCTTTCCTCTCCCTGCCCTCAGCAACTACCATGGCCACTTTCTCCACATCAATGCTACGGGTTCTTCCATTACTAGTCACAATAGTTCTATAGCAGAATAAAAGTAAGTCCACTCTAATCCATATTCTCTTCCTCCATCCTGTGGACTCTGGGAAGGTGATGTCCACCCCTCCTCTATATTGAGAGGAGGCTTAGATTCTACATGGATGATGGATGCAATTTTCCTGCTTGCAGTTTTAGGCACTCTCAGTTCCATGGTGTGGTGGTTGAACATCTTCACCTCCCTATTAGCTGACCTGGGTAAGACCAACAAACCAGAGGGAAGGATTTGCAACTCTGC
This sequence comes from Dasypus novemcinctus, assembly GCF_030445035.2. Taxonomy (NCBI): domain Eukaryota; kingdom Metazoa; phylum Chordata; class Mammalia; order Cingulata; family Dasypodidae; genus Dasypus; species Dasypus novemcinctus. The sequence continues at coordinate 60,471,041 of NC_080684.1, forward strand.
TGAGGCTCAGGACCCAGCTGGCACATGGATAGTCTAGAGATTCAAGTCTCCTGAGTATACACCAACCCTAGCACCAACCACAGGTTCAGTAAATGTAACAGAAGAGGCATGTGTAGAAAGGTCACATATGAGTCCAACTCCATCACACTCAGGGACACAAATTCCAAAGTAGGGCCCACTGACATGGCACTGAACTCCAGAGCCACTCTTTAATCCGAACTCAGTGTGTAAATTCATTACCTTCCCCCCAGCATGAGACATGACTTCCAGGGATGAGCCTCCTTGATGCTGAGGGTTTATAACCAATCACTAACTGATGATGCAACTAGAAAGAGACCTTGAATAAAAGAGTCAACTCAGACTGGCAGAATATCACAGCCTATGTGTAGGATCATATGTTAAAAACTGGTTTTTGTCCTTGAATTCGAGGGGGAAATGGCAAAGACAAATGAAGTTATATGGCTAAGAATCTTCAAAAAAGAGTTGGGAGGTCATCAGAGGGGTTGCGCTTATGTATGCCTCAGTAGGACCCCAGAGACAGCCAAGGTAGATACAACCCCAGGTTCTGGTTCTCCTGAGGGCTATGGAGACCCACAGGTTCTATGGTCAAGAAGTATGCCTTTTGATTAAGATTTAAAATCTCATGTTTGATGCATAGAAAATACACCACTATATTCTCTATATTTGTCTCAAGTACTCAATGAGGAATAGCTTTTTTTTTTTTATTGATTTTGTAAAAATATTACATTAAAAAAATATGAGGTCCCATTCGACCCCACCACCCCCACCGCACCCCTCCCCCCCCCCCCCAGCAACACTCACTCCCCTCATCATGACACATCCATTGCATTTGGTAAGTACATCTCTGGGTTTCTCTGCACCTCATGGTCATTGGTCCACATCATGGCCCACACTCTCCCCCATTCCATCCAGTGAGCCCTGGGAGGATTTACAATGTCCGGTGATTGCCCCTGAAGCACCATCCAGGGCAACTCCAAGTCCCAAAGGCGCCTCCACATCTCATCTCTTCCTGCCATTCCCCATACCCAACAGCCACCATGTCCACTTTTCCCACTCCATTGCCACCTTTTCTCTGAGGTCCTTGGATTGGTTGTGTCCGTTGCACCTCTATGTCAAGAGGAGGCTCAGATTCCACATGGTTACTGGATGCAATCCTAGGAATAGCTTTAAATGAAAAGAAATCTTAGCACCAATTCAAATCTTTGGTCTGATGTAAAATTCTTCCAACAAATAACTTGAAACATTCCTCCCCAATGAAGATAAATTTTTGAAAATCTCTGACCTATATTTAACGTGTTCTTCAATATAACCCCTGAGTTGACCTAATGATGTGATAAAAACTAAAATGATAAAGCATTTTGTTTGAGCAACTGTAGCAAAACAAACTATTTCTTTATGACTCTAGAGTGCTGTTTATGATTTTACCACTCAGGCACCAAACAGTGTAAACAGTAGGTAATCTGCAGTTCTTGATGCACAATGCAGTATGCTTGTTCATTCAAAGCAGGGTGCATAGGTCACTGAATTTTGAGTGTGTCTATCAGCCAAGAGGGAGTTAACTAGCTGCTGTCCTTCATTTCAGGTATATTCTCTGCACTTTGAATTTGTTGGGTCTATCCTAAAGCAAAATGGAAGTGACTTTACCCATGTTTGGGTTCAAATCTGATCTAGTTTTATAGGTTTTATAGGTAGTTTTAACTCAGAGCTATTAAAATTGGGAAGTATTTGAGAAGAATACAGCAACACCATGCTAGATTAGAGTATGGAGAGAAAGAGAACCAGCAGATATGCCTATATGGACTAAGATTAGGCCCTGGTCCCTTTGTGACTCCTCAGTAATATTCAGACTTCAGGTCTTCCCACAGGAAAGAGAAGGTGCCCCAAATCCTTATGACTTGAGTGATTGTATTAATGGTTCTACACGGAAATGCTGAGGAGGAGATTGAAGTACTATAGCAGAGATCTGTGTGTGAAAATTTTCTTCCCATTTTACCTCATCATTCCCTACTTCAGACTCTCCTCAGCAGATTTGTGAAGGACTATGCATTTGATCATTTCTCAGTGTAGTCTTCAGGGAAGTTCTCTAGCATTTTTAAACCAAAGCTCTCCTTGTTTGATGCCCCTCCCAAAACTCATCTCATGCCTGAAGCTTGGTTGATTTAGAGAATTGTGTTGAGTGCCTTAAACATCACCATCTGAAAATGACTGCCACAGAGTAGTACAAACAATTTTAAATTGTTATTTAAGAAGAGAAAGCAAGAATGCTCTCTCTACTTACTGAGAATGTAAGTCCAAATATTAATTAATATAGGGGGTATGAGGTCTTGTGAAAAGAAGCTAGACTTTGGACAGGAGTTGTTCAGTTAAGTTTATGCCTTGTCAGTCTCCTAAACCTCAGTTATCCAGCTGTTGTAAGGATTTGAATAAATAATAATATGAAGTAGTTGACTTGTAAGTGATTACCTTATGTCCGCAGCTTTTGAAAAATACACTTACTAAATCTTAAGTAAAAACTGTTTGGAATTGAAAATGTGTTATGATAGCAGTGGTTTTTATGAAACTGATCATCCAATGCAATGATATATTATGCCCATGATCATTTATTGAATAAATGGAAATTTATCTTAGTACATGTGATTCTGATCATGTTCGCCATTTTGAAAACAGCATGACCTCTCTGGGTTTTTGATAGTGCTCCTTCTTTTTGAAGTTTCCTTGCCTTGCTCTTAACCTGGTTAACTCTTACTCATCTTCAGATTCCGTTCAAGCTTTACTTCCTTTGGACAGGCTTCCAAAACCACCTGCCCCCTCATCCTTGCCCATCAAATTTAGATTAATTTTCCTTTTCTTTATGTTCCCCCATAAAATCATATTCCTTTACATTCAGAGCCTTTATCTCCATTTGTAGTAACTTATGTGTTATTATAATTATTCATTGAATGCCTTTCTTTCCCACCAGACCACAAGATTCACAGAGGCAAAACTCTTGAGTTTTTGCCACCATTATATTTCAAGTGTCTAACACATACCAGGTACACATTAACTTTGTGCTGAATGAATGAATTAATGTATAGGTAAAACATTCAGTTCCATTTCGCCTATCATTTTTTGTACTGGGATACATATAAGTAAATACACAAATACTCTATTATCAGTCAATTCACTTGTCTATAAAATTGTACCCAGAAAAATATCTTAATAAGTTACTGCAATATTAAAATTTATAGACATTGTATGTATATAAAACTTTCAATAATTGTATCTCTATAATATGGGGAAAGTATCCATGGGATCAAATTGATATATTTTCAGAGATTTAATTAGCCAGAATGTAATGCCTAGAACATTGGAGCATTTTGATTTTTATTATTAAGACATTTAGGAATCAGGACCTGAGAGAAATATTAGGTCTGCAAATGAGATTTTAATAAGTCAGCAAGTCAGTCATGGTGTTACTGTAACAGATCTGGAGAATACATGGTTCAGGAATCTGCCACACTCTGGGGAAAGGAAAGGAAGTGAGCTGGAGTGGAAAAAAATAACTAATGTTTAAGGAGAACTGGGAAGAGGAAGAAAGACAGTGGGAGACCTGGCAAGAAGAAGTTAATCCATGAGATCTTAAAAACTGAGAGGGGGAGGTTCTAAGTTGAATTCTAAAAAGCACCAATTCAATTTTCTTGAAACACCAGTATGTTCATCATCCATAAATTAAAAGCAAGGTGAAATCCGGGTAAATATTGCCTCATTTTCTTATTAACATGTACTCTGTTCTATCCTTAGGAAATCTTGGAGACCATACAGATTAAAAAAAAAACAACACACACAAATTTACACACACACATATGGGGAAGATGAAATAATTTAACATGTGAAAGTATTTGTCCCACAAGACAAGGTTCATTAATGTTAGTTTTAGCCCTTAAATCTAAGCATTTACAAAGGTATGTAAAACTGTATATGCCCAATTTTCATTTCCCAGTAGCTTAAGGAGGCTAAATGTACAAGAAATACATTTCATTGCAGATCTATGTGGATAGAACCTTATACCAGGGATTTTCTATAAGTTGTCATGAAAGTAGACAAAAACATTTATTAAAAATTGTCCTTGATATTTTCTTAAATTGAAGAGTTATGTATGTAGTGTTTTGGGTACTATATTAGCTTTCAATTTATTGATCAATTTCTTTCTCTAACACTGGAACAGATTGTCATTTCTTTCATTGAACATGAAATATAAAGTAGGCCTGTTTGAGATCAGCTTATAAGAAAAAAGCAAATGCTGTCCATGCTGTTGCTTAAGTACAGCTAAGTTTATATATGCTGCAACCCCACTGTAAGTGTTAAACTCCTAAAAGACAGAAACATTTAGAGAAAGAAGAGATCAGTGGGGTATGGTTAGTGGAAGCAACATGCAAGAGTTAGAGCTGCGGGTGGACCTGAAAATATTGGTGTTCAGGGAGAGATTTGGGATTTGGGAAAAGACCTCGGGTCTGAAGAAACTCACTTGGATTTTCAAGGACTAATGTCTGAATCTGAGGACAGAACCACTGTTTCATGACAATCCCAGGGAACCAAAGAAATATATAATAGGTGCACAAGTACTGAGAAAAGTAGATTAAATCTTTTCCATTGCTTCCAGGCAAGGCCATTCGGCACTGTATCACTTTACTTAAATTATGTTCGTCAGGAAGATTGGCATTCTTAATTTTGAAACCCTCTAAATATGTGATTACAGCTCTGGTTTAGTCAATGTGGAGCTGTTGGTTTGTTTATTTGTTTTTTAAGTCATTTTTCTTTTGTCTATTGTGTTGGATAAATGTAATGTATACTCATTTCAGAGAATTTGGAAAATATAGAAGAAAGTTTTTTAAAAATCTCTAATTTTATTTCTTAGATATTACCCTTTTTTAAGTATAATAGTGTGTGTACTTCCAGTTTGAATATATTTGAAGATATACAATTTATATAATCCACGCAATATCCTTTTAAAACTGTTTCTTAAATACTTCCCTATTTTGAGGAAGTTGATTTTGATGATTGAAAATATTTATAATTATTTCAATACATCCCTAGTGTTTAACATTTTTGTTGTGTGTAGTTTTTGTTTGAAATTTTTATATCTTAGCAACGATCCATGACTATTTTTTCCTTGGGGTAAATTTCTAGAAAAGTTAATGATGTAAAAAATGTTGAAAAGACACGTTGTATTTTATCATATTATGTCATGTCATAAATTATATTTTGTCAAATTTCTCTCTAAATCTCTCAATTTGATTTTCCAATAACAAGGTTTAAGAGTATATATTTCTCCATAACCTAGCCAATAGTGGATGTTAACATTCTTTGTAATCTTTGAAAATGAGGTGGATAGATTTTTTTTTTAATATAAGTTTTCTTGCATTGTTTCAATTACTAGTGAGGACTTTGTTGTGGAGGCAGAAAAAACTCGCTTGCATTCAAACTATCAATTGTTTTTTAATTAGAATGTTAGTACTATGGTGAAAGGGAATTCATATAAGCCTCACAGAATGGATTTATATATACAGTTACCATGTGGGAGATCTGGAATAAGTTACACTAACCTCATATGCTTTTGCTTCTTAGTCTTGAAAATGGGATTAATAATACCTACTTTACAATGCTGTTGTGAGGAGTAAATAAATTAGGCATTCAGAGTTGCCTAACATCAAGGTAGTAACCTCCCTAAGTAATTATTTCTTTCTTTTTACCCTCTATGCATTTTTTAGAAGTTCTGATTGTAGTTAACAGCTTCCCTGAAAAATGTAAAAAAAATATACATTTGAATTAGCCAATGTGGCATAACCAGTCTATATTTCATTTTAAGAAAAATATGTTTACATGAGCTTTACAGATACAGGGAAAATAATAAAAGTTTTATGTGGCAAGACTTTAGCTGCCACCAGTTGTCTTTTAAGGTCTCTACCCATCTATCTATCTGAAAACCATTTAAAATGTTTTTCTTTAAAGATATTTTTGAGAAAACCCCTTCAACTTCAAACTTCCAACAGGCTATCAACATTTAAATTACTATTCTTAAATACCTCATTTGTGATCTTACCTCAGGACCTTTGTACCTACTATTGCATCTGCCTAAAATACCTTCCTCTAGCTATTTACAAGGTACATTCCTATATTTTTTGCAGCCTTCTGCTCAAATGTCACCCCCTAAAAACAATCTTCTCTGGCCACACTTCAATCTATCACTCCTTATCTTATTATCCTGCTTTCTTGTTCTTAATACCACTGAACAGTGTATTTTAATTTTTGATTAATTTTCCAATTAGAGTGTTAATTATATGAAAACAAAGGCATTGTTTCAGTCACTACTCAGTTCTCAGTTTCCAAAACTCAATCTTTTATAGAAAATATGAACAATGAATATCTGTTAAATGAATAAATTTATGAATGAATTATTAAATTGGGTTTATTAGTAATGAGGAAAAGTTATTTAATTATCTAAATATACAGTATTTTTATTATATTCCAGCCCATAATAGTTATATATTTTATTATCTGTAATTATTTAGATTGTATATAAATGGAATGCTAGTTAGTACATTTCAGATACGTTATTAATGAATAGTTAATAACTTTTTATATCTCCAATCATGTGTTAATCTTTCAATAGCAATACACAGAGAACCATAATGATTTCTTCCTTGCCCTTGTATGTAGTCCTTTGGAAAAAAGTCTGTTAGAGAACTGGCTTAACATTTCAGCTTCTCAGGCTTTTACATAGGATATGGTGAGCACAGCCCTGAGATCTATAACTACCCTTATGTCCACCAAAAACCTCAAAAAAATAATGCAGATGTGAAAATGAACTTGGAAATCCAACCAATTTGTGGTTCTATCAATATTTTTAGCCATGACTTTATATATGATATTGTATCTTAAGTGGTTTTGAATTGTTTTGGACATGAGTGTTACACAGGATCACCAAATTTGAAATGGGTGTTCCTACCATATTTTATGATTGCATGAATTGGTATAGGACCTTTGCCCTTCTCCTTCAAGAACACTGATGAGAGGAGAGAAAACTAATGTGAAATAGCTTTAACTGTTAGAAGAGTTCAAAGCAGTCTAGGCATTAGAAGCAGGAAGATGGGAAAATCTGATGAACCACAATAACTTGAGATCATTCATTAAAGAGATGAAGTGAATAGCCTGTGACTTGATGAATTAATTTTTGTTAGTGTTTCCTAAATTGTTTTTGAGTTTCTCATGGTTTGCAATAATGCATACACACTTGTGTATTCAATCTAGTTGGCAGGTCTTTGTCCAAAAGAATGATGAATGTATTTATGGATACCATTTGGACATAAGGGAGGAGATGTTTTCTCAGTTAAAAAAAAAACTTTAAAAGGCTATAGAAAAACCATGCACCCTTATAGTTTAAAACAAATATGCTTCAATTGTATATCCCATGGTAAAGTATAAGAAATATTGATGACTTATAAGCCATTTTCTGGCTCTTTCAGTGTAGTAAGAATATTAATTTTGCTAATCAATGTTTTCAGGCTTTCAGAGCATGAGGTTTTTGCTGCTAACTTAAAGTTTTTCTGCTTATGTGTTTCTGGTGGAAAGTCATTTTTCTTTCTCACCTCTCCATGAATATCAGCGTGAATTCTCACTACGCATGTTGAAAGACATGAAAATAGATGTTTTTATGTTCTTAATAACTATGCTTAAGAATTTTCTTATTTTTAAATTTAGGAATCACCCCACAAAATATTTATTATCCATTAACATCTATATACCTTCATCAAAGGTACACAGGAAATTCACTGAGAACTTTGGGCAATATTTTAAAGTTACTTTTTATAAATGTTGGTTTGCTCTATTTTAATTATCACAAGGAATGCCAAAGTGCATTATGCTCTAAAAATGTTGGGAAGCGGACTTGGCCCAGTGGATAGGGCGTCCGTCTACCACATGGGAGGTCCGCGGTTCAAACCCCAGGCCTCCTTGACCCATGTGGAGCTGGCCCATGTGCAGTGCTGATGTGCACAAGGAGTGCTGTGCCACGCAGGGGAGCCCCCTGCATAGGGGAGCTCCACGTGCAGAAATAAATAAATAAATAAATAAATAAAAAGAATGGGGCTGCATACATGGAGAGCTGACACAACAAGATGACACAACAAAAAGAAACACAGATTCCTGTGCCGCTGACAACAGAAGCGGACAAAAAAGAGAAGAACATGCAGCAAATGGACACAGAGAACAGACAACTGGTGCAGCAGTTGGGGGGGGGAAAGAGAAATAAATAAATAAAAATAAATCTTTAAAAATAAATAAATAATAAAAAAATAAAAATGTCAAGAAATACACAAAAAAGGAAAGTGAGAATATTACCTTTTTATTTCTTCCCTCCATCTCTATGTTGATACAACTGGGGATTTTTATTTCAGTTATTATTTTTTTAAATAGTAAATGTTTTAAATTTAATAATTTCAGTGATTTTTGCTGACCAATATTTCTCTTATCTCTTAAATTATTTCCATTGGGAATTAATTCTCTAATATATTTTTTTCTAATGTGGCTAGGTGGCAGTATATTGTGAGACATTGCATACCAGAAAATAATATTATATTGCTTTCACATGTGATTAATTGTTTGGCTAGATATAAAACTATATATGGGTTTATAGACTGTTTTTCTCAGAGCATTGAGGACATCCTGCCATTATCTTCTAATTGTACCCAGTTTGCTGATGAGAAATCTGAAATCAACCAGTTTCCTTGTTCCTTGTATATAGTCCACTTTTTCTCTCCAGAGGTGATTAAGATATTCTATGTATCCATGATGTTTCTTTTCATTGTTTCCGCAATGTGTATATAATATGCTATTTTATATTAATTGCAGTGGTATTAGAAGTACTCCCATAAAACTACGTGGAACTGCCACAGACATTGTGTAAACCGGTGGCATGACCCATTGTGGCTGCGGTTTTTGCAATTTTAAATGAATTCCCTTCCAGTACTGCTGCATGTACTGTTGCTATCCATGGAACATAGATGAGGTTCATCAAATACTCTATTAAAAATAGATCTGGCAGGCCTTTCTATGACACTTGACACTGTTTATATGATCCCAGATCCTCTAGTATGTATTAAATCTCCCAAAACTCATCTGTTGTGAGAGCTCTGCTCCTAGTCTCCAAGTTGAGGATATGTAATCTTTACTAATTATAATACTTGAATTAGTATTGTAATGCAAAGTTCTAAGACAAAATTCATTGTTTGCTAGTGGTATTAATGAAGTCACACAGTCCTTGATCCACTTGAAGATCTAATTCTGATATAGATGAAACTCCCAAACTAATACAAACAACAAGTTTTCTAACTTCCATGCTGAGGGACTGATAATAGTCAATCAATTAAATACTCATGTAAGACAGGAAGATGATAGTGTTCTCCATCAAGTCAATTATTGATTTAGGGATCAAGAAGGATGTTTATTAGGAACCATTAGCATATCCAGATATTATTGGTAGACCCTAGCAAAATAGTAATGTTTTAAAAGTAACTTCTTAGTTGCTGGATTTGATCTTCTTTCAACGTAATATAAGGGTGCATGACATTTTCATTAGAAAATTTGATTCTCTCCTGTGGTATCATTTTTTGTCTAATGAAAATATCTTAGTTGTACATAGATTTGCAAAACTAATAATTTCAGAGTCTTTGTAGCTAACTTGAATGAAATGGGCACATGCGATAAGTTGAGGGCACAGGTCCTATCTAAGGAGGGTAGTCATGCAAATAAAGGGATCTAGTGTGGCCAGATCTTACAATTTTCATGATTAACTGGACTTACATAATTTTTTATGTGAATTTTCAATTTTTAGTTGTTGGAAACAAACTTAGAGTTCTACATCAAATATATTCATATGTCCCATTGAACTTGTGGGTAGTCAATTTGCAACCTCTCCTTTGGAGGGAACTTTAACAGTGCACACATTGAATGTCAGAATTCTGTTAACATATTCTATCATTGAGCATTTTATGATGAGCAGATAGAACAATGCAATTTTTTTAGGAGGTATCAGGGATTGAATCCAGGACCTCGTATATGGGAAGCAGGCACTTAACCACTTGAGATACATCTGCTCCCAAATGCCTCTTTATAAATAATTATAGCATACAGAGCCCACCACTTTAACAAAAACATAATCTTTGCAATACAAATTTATCTCATTATTAACTGATGAAAGAAAGGCAAAAATTTAAACCTCAGACTGTATTAAAATTAAAGACTCTTATCACAACAATCTTCAATATTTTCACATGAAATAATACATTTTGAATTTTTTTTAAAGATTATTTATTTATTTCTCTCCCCTTCCCCCCCACCTCTGTTGTCTGTTCTCTGTGTCTATTTTGCTGCATCTTCTTTGTCCGCTTCTGTTGTTGTCAGCGGCACGGGAATCTGTGTTTCTTTTTGTTGTGTCATCTTGTTGTGTCACCTCTCCATGTGTGCGGCACCATTCCTGGGCAGGCTGCACTTTCTTTTGCGCTGGGAAACTCTCCTTACGGGGCACACTCCTTTGTGCATGGGGCTCCCCTACGCGGGGACACCCCTGCATGGCAGGGCACTCCTTGCGCGCATCAGCACTGCGCATGGGCCAGCTCCACACGGGTCAAGGAGGCCAGGGTTTGAATTGCGGACCTCCCATGTGGTAGATGGTTGCCCTAACCACTGGGCCAAGTCCTCCACCAACATTTTGAATTTTAAGTTCAATATATTCTCAAAGCTATAATCTCTTTCTTGAATATTCCTGGCATTTCTATGTCTAAACTTGCATTTTTTCCATAGGACTTATAAAAAGGAGATTAAATTGTATTATGAAATAGGAGACATTATTCTTCTATTCTTATACCAACATGGAAATGCAGGTATGTTTTCAAGCTACTCTGTACTACATTTACAAGCTTGAGCTCTGTGTGCTAAGGATTAGATCTTGCTTGATTTGTGTGCCCAGTCCCAGGACAAACCTGGCACAGAGCAGTCATCAAATAAATGTTTGCAGAGTGAATGTGTGAATACATCCGTTGTGTTCTTCTCTTCACTCAGCAAAATCAGTTGGGATGAGTTGATTATTTCCTGCCAAATTAAAATGAAATAAAGCAAAAGTTGATATACCATAAATATGAAATTTGGGGAAGCTGAATATTAAAAAGTATAATGTTGTTTCACCATGTCCATCAGAAAATGAATGTGAAGTAAGAATTCCCAATTATTTTAGGAGAAATACTAGAAAGTATATTTGCTTATTGAATGGTCAGATCATGTTAATGCTGGAATCTGAGGTGCTAATTATCCAGTGCTGACAAAGCAGCATTAAAGATACTTACGTAGGCCTAAACAGAAGGTTATTTGGGAGACAATATAGATTTCCAATGCAAAAGACAGTTTTATCTGGTCATAGGTGTCTCCCTGGATTATATTCTGTGTGCAGAAATGATTTTTCTACCATTTCCTTTTGATATTTGAGAAGTGGTATGGCATTTTGGTTAACTGAGCAGGCCCAGGATCCAATTTTTCTGGGTTGGAATCCTGGTTCTGCTCCTTTTAAGCTGTGTGACCCTGGGCAAATTACTTAATTTCTCTGTGCCTCAGACTTTTCATCTATTATATGGAGATATTCAACTTGTAGGGTTAGTCTGAGCAGTGTTCTAATATGTATAAAATAGCACCGGCCCATAATAATAGCTTCATATATCTTAGGAATTGTTGTTATGTTTTTGGACAGCATGATATCCTCTAATAATATCCTCTAATAATAGCTGGTAATTTATTCAGTAAGTTAATATAATGTTATGACTTTGTATTTGCTATTTCCATTCATAGAGCAAAGTTGTGAGAGGTTAACTAAACACACATTATAAAATTAACAAATGATCCATGTGAATATTTTAAGAGTCAAGTAGGTAGAATGTGAAAATAAAAATATGGCCAAATTTGACTATCGTTAATATTTTTGTGAACATATATTATATGTTCTAATTATATTCTCTATACACAGAGAATTAAAGGTGGTTCAGTCAAAAACCTTTCAGTTTTCAGGGACAGAATTCTAGCTCAGATTGTGTCAAACAATAAAAAGGAAATATAATATCTTACATAACTGGAAAGCTAAGACAAGGTCATTTACCTGATAGATAGTTCCAGGAAAACTCTTGGAGAGGTTATTTATTTGCCAGCTTAGGCCATATCTTATCTCTGACTGAAATAGACTTACGAAACATATTGATTGGTCAGTCCTGGCTCTGAACCCCCACTGATGCTGAAGTATCACCAAAGAGAACCTGAAGGCTGTTATGAAAAAAATAATGGGCAAGCCAGAACAACACATGTCCACTGTACAAATTTCCATTTATTTGTAAAAATAAAAAATGAAATCATATCTGTATTTCTAGCCATCTATCTATTGTTCAAATAATTGCAGTTTCTAGCTAACAATATGTATTGGGCATCTTTCTCCATCAGTACATGGAGATTATTTGGTAGCTTTCTTTTTCTCATTTTATCTAGAAGGAAAGTGAGCCAGATGAAAGGAGATGAAAGCCAGAAACTGAAGCACTATTTTTCAGAGATAGTGAGACAATGGATATAAGCAGAGCAGCTTTGGGCCTAGTGGCAAGAAGTTGGTATGGAGGTTCTCCGGGCTCTGAATTGAACCCAAAATAGTTCTGGAGTTGAGAATTAGGGGTCATCATGCTGAGCACAGATGTTAGTATTTTAAAAATGAACTGTCCACATCACAAGGGCCTGGCTTCCTGGCTAAGGACCTTTCCTACTAGCAAATGGAATCTGGGAAAGAAAAGAAGTAACAGGGCAGATACCATTCACGCGTGGTTGTGCCTGATGCTCCCAATTGTAGGCGTTTAGCAAGCCTTTTTGGAGGCTGCTGGAATTAACTTGAAAATACTTTCAGAGGAGCTATGGCCATACTAAGGACCTGGAGAGGGGAAGTGTCATTGAAATGCGGGCATTAAATATTAATGTGATCTTATTGGAGCGAGAATTCACAGATGGCAAGGGGAGGGGTCTAGAATGATATGTGTGCTAATGGATTAAAGTTTGAGACATCAGTAAGAACTTATGCTTATTATAGGTATAGATGGTTACATATAGAAATATATAGAGATCCATGTAGATCCATGGTGTGTATACACATATACTATATTTCTTTGCTTTGTCAGTTGAGAAGGACTAAATATAAGGATACTCTAGTAGCAAGGAGCATACATCTAGCACTTAGACCTTGGTTTCTAATACCATTTCCTAATAAAAGGAACTTGGGAGGAATTACTGATTCTAGGGCTGGCGCAGGAAATATAGACAATGATCTTGGAACATCTTGGGCCAGAAAGTACAGAAGTGCTAAGGAAAGTGCACACACATACACAACCTGATAGAGTTTTCTCAAAAAGATATAGGAGCCAACTGAATAGAGCTCCCAAAGGCCAAAACGGGATCAATTTGAGCAAAATAAAGTAATAATGGACTATAACTGAAAGTATAAAATACATGTCCATGAGCCCATCCTGACATTTATGGGAGGCAGAACTGAATTTGTAGATTTTCAGTTCCTAGTTGAGTATATTTATGCTTATGTAAGAAGTGATTCTCCCTAACTGTCAGGAAATGGACAATTCTATTAGCATGCATTTGCTTTATAAAGGCTTCATTTTACATAGAAGGGGAATAAATTCTGCAGGAACATAGGAATAGTGTTAACTCCTCCATCCAGAGTCTCAGTTTAGTGTTGCTCAGACTAAGCACTGGACATCTGTATTAGTCAGCCAAAAGGGTGCTGATGCAAAGTACCAAAAATCTGTTGGCATTTATAAGGGGTATTTATTTGGATAGAAGCTTACAATCACAAGGCCATAAACCATAAATTACTTCCCTCACCAAAGTCTATTGCCACATGTTGGAGCAAAATGGCTGCCAGTCTCTGTGAGGGTTCAGCCTTCCTTCTTCCTCTTAAGGCTCCCCAACTTCGTCCAATTTCAGCTGTAGGCTGGCATACTGCTTGTCTCTCTCCCTGGGGCTAGTTTCTTTCTGGGCTCAGATGCTCTGGTCTCTTCATAAGGTCAACTGTAGACTATCAGTCTCATTCTCTTCCCCGGGCCTCTGCCATGTCTAATGGAGCCTTCTCTTTTTCCTCACACATCTGCTTCTTTGTGTATTTACTTCCTGGGGCTCCAGCATCAAAACTCGAACTATCTCCTCTGCCCTATCATTTTCAATGTCCTACTGACATGGCTGAATCAAAGCCCTAACTTTAATTTAATCAAGTAAAAGTGAAACATCTGAATTAATACAATCAAAGAAGAACAGACCAGTTTACAAACATAATCTAATATCAATTTTTGGAATTCATAAACAATGCTAAACTGCTACAACATCTATAACAGATATTGTTTACATAGTTATATGAATGGTGCCCTCTGGAGTTTTACAGTGCATTGATTCTCTCTCCATGTACCCTGCCAATTAATAACCAGAGATTTCATAATTATCTTAAGGGCACAATGCCCAGATATCTGTACTTCATCTTTCCGTTAGGCTAACTCAGTGAATCTCAAACTTGAGTATGCATAAGAATGAATGCATTCCAGGTTTACTTTTTATTTTTTTTAATTTTGGTTATAGTGCTCTTGACCTTAAGAGTTGACTTTAAAGTTTGTCTCTCTCACTACCTCATTCTAACCTTTGATTTGACTGTTTTCCAGGGTGAAATCTTAAGTCACTCAAATGTTTGAAAATGGTTGGTAGCTCAGCTAAACTCCTCCTTGATGTATTTGAATATCAGGATCAGATTTACTTATTTATCAGCATACATAGAAAATGGCTATTGGTCTTTTGCAACTGGTCAACAATATCTTTTGATATTATACTTGGTTATGAAGCTATTAGTGGGAAGCAAGAGAGTGAGCATGTACAGCTAACCAGCATATTTCACAATAGAGTTTTTTTCACATTTCTTTCTCTCAAAGATAGGCTGTGTTACATTTGGGTTTTTGCTGTGATCTGTAGTTACTCCATTGGTCCTCTGATTCTCTTTTAGCATTCTGTTTACTATTAGGAAAATTGGAAATCACATGTCCAGATGGAAATCTTTTCTAGAAAAGATTGGCTATTCTTTCTTACCATTATTTTATAAAGGAGTCACAAAACAAATTACCTGGTCACCTGTAATATTTTTTCATGTAAACTTGCAGTAAGTTCAAAAAAGCCCAAGTAATCTCTCTGACAGGTATGGGGCCTACTATAGAGTTGACATTTTTTGACAGCTCATTCAGGTCCAGCTGTTTCATTTAAAAGAATCGTCTTTTATCAATAAATGGTAATTCTATTTCTTTATTTAAGCAATTCTCAGCTTTGTCATCAATTTGATAATACTTTAGAGAGTGAAAAATATTTGCAATGCCAAATGATTATTAGATGCATCCCATTTTCGGAAATGTTTATACAAATATGTATGTCTTAGCACTATTATGGTGATGATGATGATGAGAGCATGGATGATACTACTCTGCAGTCTCATTTTTACTGAAAATGGACTATATTCATGAAACACAATATCTACCTTGACTAGTATATCATGTTATCAAATTTTGTTATTTGCTTAAGGTTAAAGTCCAACCATTTAATCATCTCATCATCTTTTATGGAAATATGAGATTATCCCTATTTTATAGGCTAGAAAATAAGCAAAATATTAAGCTTTCTAGGAATTAGTAGGTGTATTAGTCAGTCAAGGGATGCTGATGCAAAATACCAGAAATCTGTTGGCTTTTTTAAAAGGTATTTATTTGGGATAGAAGCTCACATTTACCAGGCTGTAAAGTATAAATTATTTCTTTCCCCAAAGTCTGTTGCCACATGTTGGCACAAGATGGCTGCTGACATTCAACCTTCCTCTTCCTCTTAAGGCTCCAGGGTCCCAGCATCTTCTAATATCAGTTGTAGGCTGGGATAAGTCTCATCTCTCTCCCTCTGCTCATTTCTCTCTGGGCTCAGCTGCTCTGCTCCCTCCACAAGGCCAGCTGTGAACTATCAGGTGAACAGCTTGTCTCTCTTCTTGGGGCCCCTGCCGTGTGTATGGAGCTGTCTCTATTCTTTTGTATTCTTCCCTATTTGTTTCCTTCACAGGCTCCAGGATTAAAACTTTCAACTCTGTCCTTTATCATGTCTTTTATCTGTGAGTCCTTACTCACCAAGGGGCCAGGGACTCAATGCTCTACTGATATGGCCCAAATTAAAGCTCTAATTATAATTTAATCAAGTAAAAGTGAAACCTCAGAAAGATCAGTTTACAAACATAATCCAATATTTATTTTTGGAATTTATAAACAATATCAAACTGCTACAGTAGTTGTTTAATACAACTGAAATATGATCAAGTCCCTCTATGTATGCCATAGTCACTGAGTCAAAAAGACCCTTCTAATTCAGTTGTCTAAATTTTGAGATCAATCTGAAGTCTAAGGCTTCAGTAATGTAATTTGCCAAGGGTGAGACCGCTTCTTGTGTTTTGTAAATATGTATGTATATTAGTCTCTCATTTTCAGAAAAAAAAGATAGCTACTTATAATAATACCTTCTGCAGAATAGATGCTAAATAAATTTTGTTGGTGTGTTGTCCAATAGATACCTAAAGAAGCACCTACATAAAAATAAAACTTGTGTTGGTCATTATGTGGAGGTTCCTGACTTGGGACAGTTTCTGTCTTCCCCAGCAGAGTTGCTTTTGAATCACATTTTATGACAATGCTCTGATCTTAAATTGGAAATGACTTCTAGTGCTGATTCTAAATTTCCTCTCCCTGCCTCTCTTCTTCCTTTTCCTTTGCTATTAAGTAATCATCTGATAACATGCACTGGAGGGACTACATTCTTAAAAGAGCTTAGTTAAAGCAAAATAACCCTTTTACAATGTGAGGTATTGCATAATTACCCCGTTATTTAAGACTGGTTTTAATCCAAAGTGAGACATAATCCTAGTCCCATCATCTTTCTCTCTTTTCTTGAAGAAACAACTAAGTCTTTCCTTTAAAGAACAGTTTTATTTAAACAAATAACGCAGATTTCTTTGGCAGTGCTTCCTCTGAGTTAAGACAACACCATTCACCTATTTTTTAAACCAGAACCTGTTCTTCATTCCTGACATCATAGCAATCACTAAATCCTGCTATTTTATGTCTTAAATATTCCTTCAATCCCCCTACCTCCTGTCTATCTCTGTTATCACTGCCCTGGCTTAAATCCATATCACCTCTTTAATAGTTCTAATCCAATTTTACTGTCTCCCAACCAGTCTTTCAAGTGCTCCCGAGGAAATGCAAATCTCAGTATACTACAGTCCTATGAATGCCCTGTTGCCACAGGATGAATTTACATTGCATAGTATGGTATACAAATTCTCCATGCTCTGGTCCCTGCATGCATTTACAACCTCCTGTCTGCTTTAGTAACACTGAATGGCTGGCTTCCCCTCTTACGATCTGCTATTTTGTGGTTCGAACCTTTTTTTATTTTTAATGTCCCAGCTCCTTTGAACTCTCATACCTTCCCCCAATACCACAACAGCATATGTGTCTATCTTGGACCTAATATGTTATATTTAATATACAAGATCTGTGTCTTAGTTTAACACATTAGAAGTCTCTCAAGTATAGGAAACATGATTTATTCATATTTTGTTTCCAATAGGCATAGTTTATTTAAATTTTTAATCTATCTCACATTTGTCTTGGGTATCATTTAAGCATTTTGTTGTCTCTGCCCTTGGAAGACTCCTTGTTAAACTCTTCTCAAAGACATAGATGCATCCCATAATTTCTCTGATGTCCTTATTTTTAACTGATGACTTGGTGAATAAAAACTGCTAAATTCTGGTACATATTTAAAGTCATTTCTTTCATCTTTCTGGGCTTCAGGATTCTTGTTTCTTAATCTTTTTTTCTTTAATAAATATCTGGAACAGTGCCTAGCCCATTGCCAGCCCTCATAAAATAATTGTTGGGCTAAAATGAGCTGTATAATTGGAATTGCAGTCTGCTTTTTCCTTTTGTCATGATTTATAGCTCCACCACTTGATTTTAGTCATGGGAGTCAACTTAAAATGACTTGGTATGACATTAATTGTTTTCAGTTAGCATAGTTTGGATGCCAAGCTCCTTGAAAAAGGAACATTCCTTCCTAAGCTAATGGAATTTCACAATAGTTTTCCTTGCTCATTAAACATTTATTAGGTACCAGGCATAATGTTTGATGGTGGTAATACAAATATGGACCTTCTCTTACAGAAGGTTGCATTTTGCAGAAACAGGGACCTATTCAGTAATGTCCTACCATCATTGACTTAATTTAGGAAATTCAGTTATAGTTGCTGCTACAAAAAGGAGAGAATTAGGGTGGAGATCAAGAGTAAAGAACCTAAATGCTATGGGAAATTCATTCCATTTAGTTGTACACTTGAATTGTCCTGAGATTGAAGATTTGAATCCCTTAATTGTTTCAAATTCTACAGAAATATACAGTATTTATATTTAAAACAATGTTATCTTCTAGTTTATGGTTATCTCAAGGATTTTCAAGGGCAAATTTGAATATGAATAATTTTTGCATTATATGATGATGAGTTCAGAACCAGTATCCATGGAAAGATTGTTATGCAATGTATTTAGAGCTGTAGTAGAACAATTTTGCTAAGTTACTACCTCATAGAAACCTCCCCGATCTTATAAATTTTATCAACATTTGTATTTATTTGTGAGACTGTGATGTCTG
This sequence comes from Dasypus novemcinctus, assembly GCF_030445035.2. Classification (NCBI taxonomy): domain Eukaryota; kingdom Metazoa; phylum Chordata; class Mammalia; order Cingulata; family Dasypodidae; genus Dasypus; species Dasypus novemcinctus. The sequence continues at coordinate 60,489,890 of NC_080684.1, forward strand.
TCTTCATTAGAGTATAAGTACCATGCTAAGAAACCATATATATACACATATATATATACTTTGTTACTTCCATATCACTATCATTTAGCAAAATGCCCAGCGTTTAATAAGAGGTTGTATGGATAAATGGAGTCATTACCTGTTCAACTGTATTTTCCTTTTGATAAACTTGTTTATTCCCAATGCATTTGTAATCTTTAATTCTGAATTCACGTTTTCTGTAAGTTATGAATGGTCTTTATTAGAGCTTTAGATTAATTCAATATATATGATTTAATTTATTTAAAAATATATAGATAGTAAACTATATTTAAAACAAAAAGAAACCTTATTTTATCTCAAAATGTAATGACTATTAAAAGGAGGTTTTTTAAATGATGGAAACACAGTCCAACAAAGCAATGAAATTGATGTTATTAAAAACTTTATAAAGTATAAGTTAATATAATTGTGCATTTAATTATCCAGTTTCCAGGTACCTAAATGGAGTGAGGGGAGGGTAAGTAATAGGAACCTTTTGGATCTTATAGTTTATATTATCGAATAAAGCAAATAACAAAGCATATCTAAAGATAAAAAGCATTTTTTGTTGTTGTTTTTTCCTGGTACTGAATCCCTGAAGAGCTTTCTGCTCATTGGTTCTTTAATGAGGAATATGGAGTAATATAGTTAATGATAATTGCAACCATGGCCTTGCAAATATTCAGGCATGTTATTTAAATATGCATTCCATGCACATTCTCTGTAGGTGCTGATGATCTTATAAACTTACTCCAGGAACCAATGTGGCTCTGTGGTTGAGCTCTGGTGTCCTGCATAAGAGGTCCCAGGTTCAATTCCTGGCCCTGGTACATCAAAACAACAACAACAACCTACAAACTTACTCAATAAATTTCTGCTCAGTTGCTCTGATTTTGTTTTGATAATAACATGGAGTACCTAAGAGAAGTACAAGTTAATAGCCTTGATAAGTTGTGAGTATTAAATGGATAGCTCAAGTAAGCCTTGGATTATAGTTGATGCCTGGTCGAATTGTCTGCTAAGTTTCTGAAGATTCCAAAGTCTTTTGGTTGATAAGAAACAGTTTTTTAGGCATTGGGCAATAAGTACATGGGATATAGAATTGGCATGAGTCAATTAGTGTTTCAGAGCTCCACATTTGTTGGTTCCTGGAGAAGTGTGCCATAGGTGTGTACATATGGATAGGACACATGTTTTCCTGCTAAAGCATTTTGACAGATACTCAGAAGAGAGCCCGTCTTATGCTATATGATATGATATGAACAAAATAAGATGATTTGTTAAAAAATATTTTAGGGCACTTTGGCCAATGTATTGCTTCAACTTGAAAATAACCCTGACCCCCATTAAACCTGCATCTGGTGAACCCTCAGTGAGTTAACATTTACCTTTGAGTGGGCTTATTTAAGATTAAAATTTAAATGTTGGTCAATTAATAGCAAACTCAACTAGCTTAATTTTACTCAAAATTATTTCAATAACAACTTAGTGAATATTAAGTAAATTTTCATGTTATACTCAACTCAATAAATCATGATATACAGAACTCAAAGTACCTTGTCATTCATCTTTGTCACTATTAGACAGTTTAGGGTTGGTGGCTGCTGAATAGTTGAAACAGAGTAGTTCAACTTTGTATATTAATGATGTATTTTTAATCAGTAACTTTGGTTGCTTCTTTGGGTAGAAGAAGATATTAGTCCTCATATGAGCACAAGAAAATGTGTCCAATAGATTTACTGTTCATATGAGCATGATATGTCTGCAGTATACAAAGAATACCTATTATAAATGTAGACTCTATGTCAATGCATTCAGTAGTTATCACTTTTGGTCTGCAGCTATCAGAAGGCTGGTTTAGGTAGACATTCAAAACTGAAGCAGTCCAATAGTTGAAGAGAATAAGGGAAAACCTAAGGATTAGAACTGAATCCTTGAATTATACTGGGTAGGCTCATAAGATTTTGTTTTATAAATTCTTACTCTAAAGAAATTGTAACTCAAATTAAATCAAAATTTAACTAAGTTAAAATGTTTGATGAGTAAAAGGCCTGAGAACTTTGCTATTTATAGTCAACTTTAATTTCTTTAAATGTCTGGAAATTATGACATTTAAAAAGATGGTGATTAATATTTTTATGAACTAGTTCGTATCTACTTAATATTTGACTATCCATGATTTTGAGCTAAACATGATATTGGAAAAATACATCTATTTCTTTTTAATTTACTGAGAATATTTGTTATACTTACAAAATTATCCCTAAAACCCAAATGACAATTCTAATGTTAGAATTAGTGTATAGAAAATTTCTTGCACTAAGTAAGTACTTCTCAGTAAGTATTCCTTGAACATATATAAGGGTGTCTTAAACACCTCTCTCTAAATTCTGTGAAATCTGTATAAGTTCTCCAAAAAGTAACTTCAAGTCCCCTCAGCATCTGAAACATCTATAACATTTCAGAAACTAGTTAATAATAAAGGATTTGTACCCAATACGCAAATATGATAAATGATTTAATAATTCAGACACAAGATAGGTCTCCAAAGCAGCCTGTGGTTATTCAAATATTTTCCACCCTTTCTTCTCTTAAGCAAGATTATCCCATTTTATAAGTAGACTTCCTGTTAAATTAGTGCTTGTGACGAAATATTAAAATGTTTCCTTGATATCACTGCCCTAAAATTTGATAAATGAAACAAACTTCAGTAACAAAATAACTTACAACTATTATATTTTCCAGTGATTTAGATAGTCTCCTGAATCTTTAAGTCATTATGAATTTACTACCAAAAATTAGTTTTTATATTAACTCATTAAATGTTTTTGTGGTTACAATTGTTTTCATATTATGCTATACTCAAAAAACTCTATAAAATTCCTTCTTAATCTCCTTGTTTATATGTGTAACAGAAAAATCTACAGAATCTATTTGGGCTAATGAGCATCTCACTTCTATTTTATTTCTATTCCTATTATTTGTGGCTTGTTATTTTTTTAATTATAATAATATAAGTTAAGGTAAATTAATATGATGCAATATATCACATAAATCACTAACAAAGCTGAAAAAGCAAACACTTTTTTTAGTGAAACTGAAGCTCTGAGAGTTTAAGGACCTGCTTATGATCCTCAAAGTGGACAGCTATATAGATGGCATTGGAGCTTCCTTTCCAGTCTAGGGCACTTCTGTTACACTCTACTGCCTTCCAGAGAAGGAATGTTCCCTTTAAGTGCTGTTATGCCCCTATCCAATTATTTTCCTCCACAGTTAAGGGTTTTCCTGGTCCTTTACTCTTTCTCCTTTGGTGCTTTCTGACCTACAAGCCTCACAGGTGTGATTCCTCATCCGCTAGTCCAGCAGAAGTCTCTGAGAAGTTTTATCTACTCATCAGTTTTATGGGATTAAAGGAATTGACCTAGATAGGAATTTCTTAAACTTATTTGATCATGACATATTTTTTGAAAATTATAATTTTGGTCATATTACTATATTGACAACATACCCACATGAAATCAGGATAAGTCATTCAAACTAACATTAAAATAGAAGATTAAAAAAAAGGTCTTCGTAGGTTGATTGTTACAATAAATTATCAACACTTGAATTATATTTAACATACAATAAATATGTTGAAGTTGTAAGACAGTGCCCACGCCATAGCCTATAGCCCTTTGGTAGAAAGCATTTGATGCGAAAGTGAGTTTACAAATGCTGCCTATATCTCCTTGCTGGTGAAAAAGTGTCTTTGTGCATCAAGTAAAGGCCAAGGGTTTCCTTTTGTTCGTAGAGGAGGCAAGCTCTAGAATTAGACCCTCTGGATTTATATGTAATCTTTATCAATTACCAGCTTACAATTTTGAGGAAATTATTAAACCTACTAAGCATCATTTCCTTCATCTAATAATGGAGCTCATAAAGCTAAAATGTGTAAAAGTACTTAGTATAGTGCCTGGTAAAAAGTTATAAATAAATGTTAGCTATTAAAAATGAGAAAAAGGGTAATTACTATTGGGTATGTAACCAGCTTTGATATTGGTTAAGTAGGTAAAGTAGTAATGTCCGTGAGTGTGAGCTTCATGATAATCATTCAGTGCCATCAAGTGACACGTGTTAATAATAATATCTCACTGGGTGCTAGTTTTTTTGCACAATGATTGGAAATAATGATTGAGATATGAGATCTTCTTTTATAGCGAACCATAGAATTTTTCCTTACATGGTATGGAAAAGGGTCTTTATGAAAATAAAATAGGAATCAAAGGAGCATAAAGGGACCAAGCAAAGGGATTTGGAATCTTTGAGAACCTCAAGGGAAAAGCTAGATAATCACCTGCAACTTAACCTGATGGCACAGATCTTCTAATCATAAAGTTTACAGGCAATCTGCTCTGTCAAATTAAATATATTCTTAGGAATTTACCCTTAGGTCAAACTTTCTTTGCTGCTCAATATGAATTTTTCCTCAAGCATAAAACCATGGAGATTAATTGAGATAGTGTAAAAAAAAAAAAAAAGTAAAACAAAACAAAAGACTCAGTTGGACTCCATAATATACAGTTAAACTGCATAGAGTATTTATTTGACATTATCATTTGCATATGTTAAAAAGCATCTTATTAAAAAGAATTGAAATTGTGCAGACCAACTTGATACAGCTTTCAAAAGATGAGGTTTGTTCAAAGACAAAGTCAAGGGCCAAGGCCATAGAGTGAAGGTTGACTACAACAATGTCAATTCAGAATTTTCAAAGCAAAGTAAATTTGTCAGAGCTGAAGAAACATCTTCAAGTTACTCTAAGAACCTCATTTTACTTATCTATATTAAAATGAAACTACAACTGTAATCATAATGTTGCTCCTCTCTGTTTATACTGATGTCTTCCAAAAAAATTTGCAGACCAAGAAATGATGATAAAATTAAGTGCATCCTTACCATATTCTCATTAGTTCTTTGATTTTCTAACATAGGCACTTTCACAGTTTTGTAACAGTTTTCCACAGTCTTAAGAATAGTATAAAGTATTATTTGTTTTTTGAAAATTAAGATCGAAAGGCAAGCTAAATGATCTCAGAAGGTCAGAATGAAATGAAATTACACTTGCAGTGGTTATAAATCATAATTTACACTTTTATATGAAGTGCTTTGAAAAGGAGTAGGCAGGATGCCTCTTACCAGATCCTGTGTATTGTTCGAAAAAGAAAGAAGTGTGTATATATGTGGTAGCAGAGGGCTGAATGGCATCTAAGGAGAGAAGATTCTAAACAGAATTACAGAACCCATTTAAATGAGATATTTCTAAATATTTCAGAAAATATATAACTATTCATGTCTTTTATTCCTAGCTCAGGAATACGATTTTTCATTGAGAAGAAAACTATTGAGACATTAAAAACAGGAAATCAAAGCCAAAATAAAGAAAGCAAGTTCTAATGAAAGTACTGTACTTATTTTCTCTTTGGAGATTTTTATATATTGCTGAATACCCAAGTATTAAAAAAAATAAAAGTCCCGTTTGTTGCTTACCATGAAGTGATTGACTGGAAGGTTTTGAAATCCATACCATCCACAATCTACTATTCCTTGCCTTCCTTCTTCCCACAGAACACACACACATAGACATACTACTATTGCCTTTCATTTAAAAACTACCTTAAAATTGGGCCTGTTCCAGTCAAGAACAGCAAATCTCTTGACTTTTCATTCTCCCTTATTCCTATTACTTCGTAAATGGAATTGGCAGATAATGTGAATGATTGCTGTGGAGAAAGTATAAAACACAATACACCTTATTTTAAATTTGTTTTCTCAGTTTTTATTGTGACATAGTTTAGGTAATATTTCTCTACTAAATAAAATCATCCTAGCAATTGTATATTGCATAGCATAACAATTGCAGATGGCCTCTCCCTCTATCTGAGATGTGTTTGTGAGTGAAGGGGACATGAGGGATTGGAGAAAACATGCTTCCACTAAAGGGGCAACATTCACTTAGCTCCAGATAATTGCTGCCTTGCAAAACTTCAGGCCCAGCAATGCCAGCTGTCCTAAGTGTTTTAAGAAAACCTGGACATCCAATGTTTATGTGAAATCTCCTGTCTTTAAATCTAGACTCTAAATGGAGTGAGTCAAACAGAGCAAAGCTGTAGGCCATGATGTATAAGAAGCCAGGGTGCAGCCACAGATGACCCATTGCCTGATCTGAAGTTTTTTACTTTACAGTATCTCCCTGCTCAAAATGTGGTCCTTAGACCAGTGGCATCAGTGTAACCTTAGAGCTTATTAAAAATGCAGAATCCCAGGCCCTGCCCCAGACCTTCTGAAATAGAATCTGAAGTTCAAGAATTCCCTAGCTGATTTGTAGGCTCATAAATACTTGAGAAGCCCTTGTTTACAAGTCATCTAGAAAAAAAAAAAAATGACTTTGCTATAAATACCATGACTTTGGATTATTGGCCTTTCACTTTTTCTTCTCCTTTGGTGATTCCCCATCCCCATTGTCAACCATATCGCTGACAGTCTGTTCTAGAGAACAGCCAATCTTAAATAGCTGAAATAAACCTTCAGTGTCACAATAAATGATTAATATATAGTGCCATATCACATCCCTCCTTTAATTCAATAGCAGATTTGAGTGTTTGCTGGCTTTCTCTATGGTTCCACTTCTGTAAGCTTCAGTTTCCAGCTACTTTGTCACAGCAGTTAGAATTGCAAGCCTATAGGCTGCAAGTCTATAGGCTGTCCTTGGCTTATTCTCTTCTGGCAGCTGGGGTACTTGCCACTTTGTCTCCATGTGATGCTCCTGTGGCTTCCATCAGCCAATCCTGGGCTCATATTTTGTCCTTTTATTGTAGAAGATTTTGGGGGAGGGTAACGGGATTTTTGGCAAATGGGATATGTATGCAAAGTATGTCAGTATTCATTGGTATTCAAGTTTTCCAAAGAACTGTGGGAAATTTTGTAATTCAAATGAGGTCTCAAGAGAGTAAATTGATGTATTTATCATGGATTCTACTCTAGTTGAGCTCAACTTCTGATCTTATACTCCTTCGTTTCCTCACAGCTCCTTTTCCAAGGTCACATCTCAGGTGACCTAGAATGCTTTAGCTCACCAGTAATATTTATTATAAATACGTACTTTTTTGTGTTATTTGATTGCTATTAAAATTTGTGTGTTTTTTGTTTGTTTGTTTCTTATTAGCAACCAGTACTGATTTGGTATTTGTATGTCCATTTTATAGAAGAGAATATAATGATTATGGAATATGGCTAATTAGCCTAAGGCCACACACAGCTGTTAATTGCCTTAACCAGGACTGAATTTCTGGTCTTTGTTATTTTTTTATATTTTATCATGATATTTATCCCAAACCTGATAAAGAAACCTCCTTAAAATCCTTTTGCATTTAATTTCAAGTTCCATCAAATTAATCAAACTGAACATATCTAAAATGAATATGATTTTTCCATAGACTTAAGCATATCTAAAAAAGACTTCAATTGGTAAAAATGTGATAGGCATTCCATGATCCTACTATGGTTACGATAGGGAAAAATGAATAAATTCTGATGAAAAATATATAAATTTACAGAACTTTAAGGGAATTAAAAACTTTTCAGAAAGACTAAACTAAGTGAAGACATAGTTCATTCAAATTTAAGCCAGTAATTTAAAGGGTAAAATAGTGTGCTTTTTTGTTCAACAACTCCTTATTAAGTATTAATTATTAAGACTGTGCACAGGTGAGGACGCCAGACATAGACCTTGACATAAGGGGCCTTGTGATATGCTGAGACATACACAGAAAAATAAATAATTTATTTTCATGTAAAACTGGTTATTTTCTGCAAGTGAAAATCATTGTAATTGCCTGAAATTTGGACAATGAGTTTATTATAGGATGGAAAATATTCATTTTGTTGCTTCTAGCTTCAAAATTATGTCCAGAAGCCAACCACTTCTCACCACCTCCACTTTGATCCATCCAGATGAAAGCCACCATCATTCTTGGCTTGGACTGTGTTAATAAAACTTCCTATTTCCTTGCTTCTGCTCTTGCTCCTTTCAGTCTTTCCTCAATACAACAGCCAAAGTGATCCTGTTAAAATATAAATTAACTGTAGTTTAAAACATAAAGCTGTCAGAGTTTTCTGACTGGCCATACGTAGCATATAAGAGGAAGACAGAGTCAAGGATAACACTGAATTTTAGTTTGAACAACTGGCCAGTATAATCACTCTGTAATGAGAAGAAGAAGAATGCAGTAGCAATGACTTGCTCTAAATACCATGTGGGTGGGTACCAGTAGCCCAGTTTTGAAAATGTTAACCTTGAAATGTCTTTTGGATATCCAAGTGGAGATACTAAGTTAGCAGTTGTATATATGCATCTGGAATTCAGGGAGAGGTGATAGAGTTAATAATTTGGGAACTAGTAATATACAAGAGCATTTGAGCCATGAAACTTGATGAAATATACAAGAAGAGACCTAACTACTGAGACAGAGGTAACATGGATGTTTATAGATAGGAAAGATGAGGAGAAAACTGCAGAGAAACAGCCAGGGAGGCAGGAGGAAAATCTGGAGAATGTGGTACGCTGGAAGCCAAGTAAAGGGGAATCCAGGAGGAGTTAATGATCAACTACATCAAATGCCTCCAATACGTCAACTGGATGAGAACTAAAATTGCCCGGTGAATTTAACACTTGAAAATCATTATTGACCTTGACAAAGGCAGTGTACGGGGAGGATTGGGAGATAGAGTCTGAAAATGCATGAGACTGAGACTTACCAGTGCTACATGCTGGGAAGAATGGGGTGATCTGTCCAGGGCTTCTTAAGGGGATTTATATGAAGTGGGAAAAAAGATATGAAATATGATTCATGTGAGTTCATGGGCAGGGGAGGATGCAGAGTCTAAAATTTCATAGGATGATAAAGTGAGGCATTTTTTTTGTGTTAGAAATTTGAAAGTTGATATACCTTTTTCAAAATAAGCTGCTCATTCATCAGCTACTGTATACCCATAATTGAATCAATTTAATTTCTTATTCCTAATTTTTCTCATTTACCTGCTTATTCTAATGTTTCCTCTGCTATGTCCCAATTGTCATTTTTTCCTTTGGCTACATTCTTGAAATCATCACCATCTTTTTATTCCTGTCGTTTGCAAATCTGGTAAATAAGGCTTTCAGTAGAAGAGACCTCATTATCCTCCTCCAATTTCTTCCATCTTAGAATCCCATTAAATCTTCTGTGCACGTGGGGCAAGGTAGGTGTCTATGCTTCTTTACTAAAGATCAAGCAAGTTATTGCTTGTTCTTGTTTATCTTTTTCCATAGTATGTCATCTTTAGTTCTGCACTCTCTTGAGGTCAGGAAAATGCACAACTCTAGATGTGAAAAAAATTTAATGCAAACTCAGTAATTATAAAGTGCACCTAAGTCTAAAGTGGAAAATAAGCTCACTCATAATGCTTGCTCTGTATTACACCCCAAAACCAGTTCCTGATATATATCCTCTTAGTCTGGTTCTCTAAATCAACTATAAATGTTTTTTTAAGCCACCTTGCTCTCCACTAACTCAAAGTCAGATAAGCTGTTGCTCACCATTTCTACAAGTTTCAGAGGAGCTACCTTGATTCTTTTTTTAAAATAAAGAATGCACTTTATTTTTTACTTTATTTTTTTAAAGATTTATTTTTATTTCTCCCCCCCCCCCCCCCCACCCCACTCAGTTGTCTGTTCTCTGTGTCCATTTGCTGCTTGTTCTTTTTTGTCTGCTTCTGTTGTTGTCAGCAGCATGGGAATCTGTGTTTCTTTTAGTTGCGTCATCTTGTTGTGTCAGCTCTCTGTGTTTGTGGTGCCATTCCTGGGCAGGCTGAACTTTCTTTGAGGCTGGGCGGCTCTCCTTATGGGGTACACTCCTTGTGCATGGGGCTCCCCTACGTGGGGGACCCCCGCGTGGCACAGCACTCCTTGTGCGCATCAGCACTGCGCATGGGCCAGCTGCACAAGGGTCAAGGAGGACCGGGTTTTGAACCGCGGACCTCCCATGTGGTTGGCAGACACCTTAATCACTGGGCCAAGTACGCTTCCCTACCTTGACTCTTTAAAGTGGAAGCCTCTTTTTCAGTTTCTGTTTGGCGTCCCTGGGTTTGCTTGAATATGCAGCTCTGAAATCCCCCAATAATGCCTTCTGAGCAGTACATAAGCAGTTCCCTTTGTATTTAGCTATATCTGTCCATTGTATGAATATACACATGGGGCTTGGGGAGGAATAGAGACTGTCTGAAACTAGTGCTTTATATTCTTAATTTTTATTTTTTGCATTGCACTTTGGTTGTTAAACAATGCTTTAAAAAATTATCTCCTGAAACCTTATATGATTATTTTGTTGACAATGGGATTTTCTTTTTTTTAAACAAATCAATTTTATTGATACATATTAATAAACATACAATTCATCCAAAGTGTACAACCAATGATATTTGCTATAACCACATAGTTGTCTATTCATCCTAGAGCATTTTCATTATTTCAATAATAATAAAAAACAGACAAACAAAATCCCTCATATCTAAATCTCTCTATGCTTCCCCCACTATACATAGCTGCTGTTTCTGGTTATTTTATCCTAAGTGTATAATCAATGACTTTTAGTATAATCACAATGTTGTACATTCATCATCTCAAAAATTTTAGAACAATTTTGTTAGTCCAAGAAATGTAAGACTCCACACCCTTAGCATTCCTTCCTCAGACCTACATAACCATTAATCTCCTTTCATCTTTATAAATTGATTTATATTTACATTTTATATAGATGGAATAGTATAATTTGTAGTACTATGTGCTCCTTAATATAATGTGTTTTTTTCCCCTGATATTAACATTTTGTATTATTAACTCACATTTGTTCAGCTTCAAAGAAAAACTCTTATATATGCAATTTTACCCATATTCATATTTCACATAATGTATTTAGTTCTTAATAGGGCAGTCAAGCAGTATTTGTCCTTTTGTGTCTGGCTTTCTTCACTCAATGTCCTCCAGGCTCATCCATCTTGTCATATGTTTCACAACTTTATTTCTTCTTAATGCTGCATAATATTCCATTGTGTATACTCCACAATTTGTTTATCCATTCATCAATTGATGAACACCTGGGTTGTTTCCAACTTTTGGCTATCATGAATAATGCTGCTATCAACATCAGTGTGCAGATATCTATTCAAGCTCTCAGTTCTTCTGGGTATATACTTAGCAATGGTATTGCCAGGTCCCATGGCAAATCTATATTCAACTTCCTTAGGAACGCCAGTCTTCCACAGTGGTTGTACTATTCTACATTCCCACCAACAGTGAATAAGCATTCCTGTCTATCTTTCCATGTTCTTTCCAACATTTACAGTTTTCTGATTTTTTAATAGTGGCCTGTCTAATAGGTGTGAAATGATATATAATTGTAGTTTTGATTTGCATTTCCCAAATCACTGATGTTGCACGTTTTTTCATGTGTTTCTTCTTTGGACAGTTGTCTTGTCAAGTCTTTTGCCCATTTCTTCATCAGATACTTTGTCTTTTTTTGTTGTTGTTGAGTTGTGTGGTTTTTGTATATATCATTGATATTAAACTCTTATCAGAAATATGATTGCCAAATATTTTCTCCCACTGAGGACAATGCACTTTTCTTAATCATCTCTCTTAACTTTTATCCCTTCTCTAGTTAGGATGCTGCTATACCTACAATTGACTTCTAAGCTCACTGTTTTTACTCTACAAATTGGTTCAGTTCCATCAAACCAGTGGTCTAATTGGTTGATTAGACATTTGATTGGGATGAACCATTTTGTTACTTATTTTTATTTTACGTAGATAGGCTCTGATATTGAAAGCGAGCCTATGAAAAATACAGTAAAGATTATTCCAAAAGGTAGGTGGTCATGAAAACCAAGCGAAGGAGTAGAAAGGCATAGCAGGACTTACTAAATTTACTTTACAACTATGGCCAGATGCTCTTTAATTCTATCTGAACTTCATTTAGGCTCATTATACTTATGTCTGCTCTAATTTTCCTACTATGCTTTATCAGCATAAGATTTAGGGTTTGGTTTCCTAATATGGTAGACATGCCAAATGGTTACTTTAATTTGAATAAACAACTTATTTAAAAACATAGCCAAGTAAAAATTCTGAAATAAGTATGTATTTAATGTGTAAATCAAGAAATAAAAAGTTATTCTAATACTTCTCAGTGACAGCAAAGTGAATATACTTTCCCCATGGTGCTTTGGTTATTTCTGAAATCATTTCATCAAACACTCAACTTTTGTTATAAACAAGTATACATGTCTTCTGGGACTTGGTACTTTTGAATATCAGCTAGAATGTCAAAATTCAGGTCCAAGATCAATAAATGTATTACAAGTTATAGAAATTACTTTGGGAAAAAATTCAAAATAAATAATCTCCTTATATTTGTCATTTGCAGTATATGATTTTTCTTTATATCATCAATAAATCATTTTGTTTGAAGGGAATTCTCTGAATTTTAGATTATCCCCACTAATACTATACTTATGAGAAAAATAGTGCCATATAATTCTAAAAGTAGAGGAGATCTTCAAAATAAATGAGTCACATGATGTCAAAGTTTAGGACTAGTGAGAACCTAGAGAACTTAGGGAATTTGTCCAAGGTTATATCTGCTTGGTACTACAATTTCTTGAAGTATGTTTCTCCTTTTTCATATAAAATTTCAAATATATTCAGTTTATATTTTCTTAAGTGGAAAAGTAGGTACTCCACTATATTTTTAGTTCCAAGTTTTATGCATTTCTTGCTCTTCAATATTTTTGTAACTCAAGAATCTAGAAATACGTTTATCTTTTACATAAAAGTTGTTATCTCATTTTTTTTTCTTTCCTAAAAGCCATCTTAACTGTGGATTACCAAAACCATAAAAATATTAGCACAAAAATGATCACATTAATTTACTTTTATGTGTTAAACACAGTAGAAACTTTTATCTGAAATGATTTCTTTTATAAAAACTTGATCAGAAACAATAAAATAACATGACTACAAGTTAGTAGTTACATAGGTGCTGTTTTTCTGTATTATTTTATGTAGTCAATAAGATTCTAAAGCATAAAATAAAATAGGAAAAAATTTTAAAAATACTTATGGTGAAAGAACAATTCAGGAACAAAACCAGAAAACTATGTATCATATAGCAAAAAAGATAATGATCTAAAACAGAGTTCAGCAAAATAAAATATATACATATTAGAGAGTGAGTTTATAGAACAATTCTGCATAATATGCAGAATTCCCATTCATCACCCTTCTACTACACCAAACTTTGTGAAACATTTGTTACAGATTATGAAAGAACATCGTCATCAAAATATGACTACTAACTATGGTCTATAGTTTACATTTGGAATATTTTTTCCATACTCGCCCCCTGCCCCCTGTAATTAACACCGTCAATTACAATGGGAACTTTTTGAGGTGAGTAGAACATTTTCGATTCCTGTTAACTACGAAGTAGACATGCAGTCGGTGCCTGGGAGCTCTCTTAATTTCCCTGTGTCCTCTTCCCACAATCTGCTGAGTAGGCAGCATGTCAGGAGACTGTGCCCCCTGTGGTCAATTCTAATTAGATAAAAAGTGGACTTCTGATCCAGGCTACGCCAATTCTACCCCTTCTCCCTGGAAATTGTGGACCAAGAGTGTAAGTTAGCTAACGACAGGCACTGGATTTGTTAGTTCAGACACATCAGACCTGGATTTGCCATGGACCTGCAGGACAGAGGAAGCAAACTACCTGCAATGAAAAGAAGGAAGCAAAGAAAAGTGGGCATGAAAGACCATTAGAGACAAAGACATACAGAGAATGCAAGGGAGAAGAGAGAGCAAGCAAGCTTTTGTTCCCAAGGGTGTTTCCAATTAATACCTGCTTCTGATTTTTCCAGAGCCAGACTGACATTCCTCTTTTGTGGCTAAATCTTTTTTGCGTGAGTTTGTTTCTTGCAATCAACATAAAACAACTGCTTTTTTATATTTGAATAACACACTGAGGCAATCATTAATGCTACCAGCAAAAGAAAGATGACTGGTGGGAACAGACCAAGTTTGAGGGATTAAACATTATATCTGGGCAGTATAGCAACATGTTAAAACTCAGACTCTGAGCCAGGCATCCTGATTTCAAATTTCCAGTGTACGACACACTAGCTGTGTGATTGGGCAAGTTTCTTGACCACTGGTCTTCAGGATAAAAGAGATAACACCTACCTTAAAGGGTTGGCATGAGAACTAAATAACAATACATGTAAGGGTTTATGAATGCCTGGCACAGTAAATACATATAACTATATGTGTGTGTTAACTGTTAAAACTATTATTTTATAACATTTTTAATAACTAGGAGTAAAACAGCTAACATATAAATTTGAAGAGAATAAACACTTCACAGAGGTGAATTATGTACCTATTTAGTTGCCAGCTTCCATCAATACTTGGCAGTTGCCTCTTTCTTCCACCACCATTCTGGACTAATTATATGGCTTCAGCCACCTGCAAGCAGACCTCCCAGCCTCCATTATCCCCACTATCTAAGAAGTCATCTTGATTGTCACTCACCTACCAAATAACCTAAAATACAAGGTCTGCCTAACTTTCTGGATCATTCACAATCTGTTTTCTAGTCACCCACTTCTCTGCCTCTGTCAGACCATTCTCTTTCCTGTCCCAGGCACATGTCTTCAGTCGCTAACCTCAGTAAACTTGTTCAGAGTTTCCTGTGTGACAGGTCTTTCCTAGCTACAGGTAAACAAAGGGAGAAGACAAGACTCTTAGATCATGGAGTTCCAGAGTGGTGGAGAAAGAGTAGACACCCGAGGTTATTGGCAGGTGTATAGACAGGCTTAATGTGAAGGGAGCGGTGGGAAGGCTGAGCCCATGAATATCTTCCCCAAAAAGATATAACTTAAAGAAAGAAGGTTACTGGACAGAATTGGGAGAAAAAAAAGAAAGTATTCAAGTCAGAAGGAACAGCATGGGCAAAGATCTGGAGTCAAGAGAGATCATGGTCCATTCAAATAACATGTATTTATTCCCAGGTATGTGTTTGCACATTTTATTCATCTGTATGGAAAGGCCTTCCTCCTTACCTTCCCACAGGCTGAGCTTTGGTTAGGGTAGTTTCTTCTAGCCACAAGGCATGAGTTGTTGGTAGCTCTCCATCTTTCAAAATCCAACTGACTCTGATCTCTGCTGTGAAACTTATTTCATGCTCTCCAGATCTTCTGGCTGTTCCCTTCTGTGAACACACAAGCCACTATTTATCTCTATCATGCACTTTATAACATATTAAATTATTTTTATTTACCTGTTTTAGATCCATTATTCCACACAACAACCCTATATAATAGATTGTATGGCACCTGTTTTTCACATTAGAAAGCAAATGCTGCAGCACCATTTCCTAAGATACAGCTAACGTGTCTGATATATTGGCCACATATGTGATGCTGGGTAAGTGGACAGTCTTGGTGCATGTTAATCGACTGAGGTTTTCCTGTCTTAATAACATGACACATGTGTCACACACTTGTATGTAGGTTGGGGTGTGAACTTTCTTTTTCAGAGTGTACAACTTAGTAAAGTCATTGCCCATTGTTTTAAACTGCAATCTCCATATTATTTTCTTCCATAATATTCCAGAAAGCCAAAAATAAACCAATCCAATGTAAAACCTGTGGAATTGTGGTTAACAGTGGGTTTTAACATGTTTCTTATATTTTATTGTTATTTTAAAACATAAAAGCTTTTTCATGTAAGACGAAATCACAAATTAATGTTTGTCAGCAAGATATTCAAAACAAATTATATTCAGAATTGCTTGTTTCCATGTAGGCTACTAATTACATGTTTGAAAATATACCTAAATATTAATATCACCTTATTTTAAATGTAATATAAGGCCAACAACATATGCCTCAAGAAAGTATTGGAGATGACATGATTTGTGACTTTTTATAGGCTAAGTGTCTTGCACTTCACTGGAAAGCTTAACGTTTTCCCTTCTTCCCTTTTTCCCCCCTCTATTTTACCCCTCCCCCATCATTCTTTCTTTCTTTGTCCTTCATGCTCTCTTTTTCTCTTTTCTTTTCTCTTAATTTCTTATTGCTAAATTGGCATCACCTTCCAGGATGCATATAAATGTTTGTTTTCTGGCAACATCACAAATATTTTTAAGAAGGAGAAAATATAACTAAAAAGAGTATGTCCTTGTTGCTGTCTAGCTTATGATGTCTATGCTGGTGTTGGTGATCATATTAATTTTATTTTATGATGACGTTTGTAATGTTTAAAGTTTCTACTGTTTTTTTTTTCTGAAACTACTATTAATCATAAAAGCAATGCTTTTTTTGATAACTGGCTTAGATATAGTTATAAGACCCTGACTATTGGAAGGATTCTTCCATTGCTTTGCTAGTCACATTATTTCAGAGCAATATTCAACATACCAATCCAAGAGCTTATTCTCCTCCTTTGCATAATTTATTTTTATCGTTTGCATTAATTATCCAGAAGGAAGCACTAAGTTCCTTCTGTATAATGAGTGTTTTATCTTTGTCTATGAAAATAGATAGAATGATTTGTATTTGAATAAATGGAAAGTAAAGACAAACTGCAAATTCCATAATTGAGTGATGATAATGTAGACTTGGAAATAGAAAGACTGGATTCTAATCACAATGCATCCACTTAGTGTTTGAACTTACTCAAGCTGCTTAATTTCTCTCAGCCTCAGTTTCCTTATCTGTAAAACGTGAATGATAATATCTTCCTTATAGTTTTGTTTTGAGGATTAAATTAGATGCCAGATATAAAGTCCCTAATGCAGTTCCAAGTATGTAGCAAGTACTCATTAAATGTACTAATTATTATTATTAGATTAATACTGTATAGGTTTGGGTTTTATAACAATTTCATAATTAAAGGTGACTTTTTTTTTCAAACAGGAAATAAAACTCAATAAATGCACCTGAACACATGTAGTTGCAATGTTCTCATGGATGTTTTCTTCCCTGATCTTGCCAAGTCATTAATTCAATTTAGGGAGGCTTGTTTCCTTCCAGATAATGACTCCATTCCACCACCTAGTCAAGGCTGATCCGGGTGACTGAAGGGGTCTGAAGAAACAGTCTGTTATTAGGATATTAGGAGACTGTGTCATTGCATTCTGGTGCTTCTAGTCATGGTGGGAAAGGGAAAGCAGTTTGCCATTTCTTTTTTAAGTACAAATAGTTTTTATTGAAAGATTATCAGGTACAAACTACTTTTGCCTTTTAAAATCATCTACTGGAATATAGTGCAGCCACCTTTGCCATGCATCTCCTGTTATCTAATATGATTCAATTGAAGTAGAAAATTTAATTTAGTTTTCTTTTACAAATATATATTCAGGAAAGCTTCATAGATTGGGGAATAACTTCTTGCAATCTTTATGACTAGCACAGATTTTTTTTGTCTGATTGGACTAGTGTCAAAGTCTATAGTTACAATGTAAATTCTCCCAATGTGTCACAATTTCCTTTAATATACAAAAATGAATGTCTCAGAATGGGTTTAATATACATTTCCCCTTTGGGATAGTTGTCTTTGAAGAACTAAAATATGTCATATTTTAGACTATCATTTAAATGTCTTTGCTGTTGTCATTCTTGAGACATTTTTACAATGTCCTTACTGTTTTTATTTTAAGGTTCTTGTCAAGATTGCCTTATTTTGCTAAGACATTCTTAAACTGCATGCCATGGGGAGTTCCATTAAAGAGGAAATTTATGGTATTCTTATTTTTAACAGATTGCTTAAAATGTATCATACTTAGACACTATCCCTTGCCAGTATATAAGTTTGTGTTTGATCTGAACTTCAGCAACGGTGTCTGACCACAAAAAGCATTAAATCGTCATCTCTGAGAAATCACAGTTCCAACAATTGTCTCTGTACCCAAAAATGGTAACATAGAAAGCACTTCACACAAGTGACCTCCATGATATAATTGAACTGAAGACACATAGGCTGTGTCCTAGATTCTGTGATTAAGAGGTTCCCCTAGTTCTGAAAGAAAATAAGTGACCTGATTGACTGGTGGTGCACCTACAAACCCTTTTACTTGACAGTGGTGGCATGAAAGAAAAAATAGGGGGCAATAATGTAAAACATGGAGAGAATGTGTACGCTATGAGTTAGTGAAGATGCTAACCACTGGAAACATACAAACAGAAGAGCAGGGTGGAAAAAAATTTTGTGTGTTAGATAGATATGAATGACCATCTTGTTTACA
The DNA here is from genome assembly GCF_030445035.2 of Dasypus novemcinctus. Taxonomy (NCBI): domain Eukaryota; kingdom Metazoa; phylum Chordata; class Mammalia; order Cingulata; family Dasypodidae; genus Dasypus; species Dasypus novemcinctus. Next base: position 60,508,282 of record NC_080684.1, read on the forward strand.
CTGTACCTCACAAATACTGTCTTCACAGTAAAGAAATTCTGAATAAATGAATAAATACTCTAAGGGTACTGCTGTGTCATTCTAATAAAAATTAGGTTAAGAATAACTACATAGCAGTATTTCTGAGAAGGGAGCAAAGAGCCATCTAAATGTGAAAAATTATCAAGTGCATCAAGACACCATAGCAAAAGACAGTTATCTCTCCTAGCCATAAGAAGTTTTTTTAAAGTTCTTTTGAAGAAACAAGATTAGGAACTGGCATTGTTGTAGAATACACCAACCTGTAATGCCAGAAGCCTGGGATTGTCATAAAATTTATCTGATATGTTGCACAATAAGAAGATGAAACTTTGTCACTAAGAAAATTTACAAAACAGTTGGTCCATTATGGCAGAAGTATTTAAGATTTTCAATCTCAATCTTATGTATGTGTTTCTTTTAAAAAATCAAATACTGAGAGAAGATTTTGGCCTCTTGTCAGTTTGGGTTCATGAAATTGTGTCTTAAGCTGCACTTTGCTTCCAACATCTCTGGCAATTGATAAGCCATTCTGTTCTTAAAAACAATTTCAGTTCTGGCAGTGTTTGTCTAATTTTCCACCCAAAAGCACCCACAGCCTGGAAGAGTGAACCTCTAAGAGTTTGACAAAATCACTTCTTCATACTTGAGAATGTATATGAAGCTTTGATTATTTATAGTAATACCCTTTGTGAATTTTACATTCTATTACAAATGTGTTTGTTTAATATGAACTAATATTTTAAATCATTTGCCATTATATAAATGACATTGCTAAAAGTGGGCTATGTTTATCAGAAAGATTTTTATACCATTGATCACCCATTGTGTATCTCCAAAGGTGTGTGTATATAAGTATAATATATATATATTTATTTGTACAATAATCCATAAGCCAAAGTGAATAAATGACCATCTAGTTTATATTTCCCCGTATGTCCACAAGATATAATAACAGCTCTGAAATTCTTTTTTCTAAAATTAAAATAAATTCTTTGAAAGCCAAACTTTTTATCTTCTGGCTTTAAGAGCCAAATTACAAATACAGGATATTAATTTGAATTGATGTGTTTCTAGTGAACAAGTCATTTCTAGTGACTGCTAGAGATATCTTTTATTTTGTAAATGCTTCAAATCCACTGCTCAGTAATTCACACTGTGATTTTCCATATATCAGCATCAAGCTAGTGATCTATACTTATACATTTTCCCAATTTTGAAAATCAGGTTGTTTACCGATAATCTGCTGCCATTTCTCCCATTCTCTATTTCTTATAAGTTTATCATCATCATTAGCACATCATCCATCATCATCATCTTCTTCTTCTTCTTCTCTACAGATTTTTAAACAATATGTTTCTTTAACAACTTTGGGAAATAACCAATAGGTACTTGAAGCTTTCACTATGTTCAAAATGTCTGGATAATTTATCTATTGCTTTCTCTCTCCTGCTCAGGTATTTCAGTGACCTTAATAATGCTTTCTTTTTCCAAGTTAACCAGTTACATTGTAGTCAGTTTTGCTTAATTGAGCTTCTAAAGTCTATTGATGACATAAAAAAAACTCTGTATAGTACAAAAACAAGCACAAACAACTTAAAATAGTATAACTGACCCCCAAACCTGGTATATATGGTTTTGTTCTATAGATCGACATATATTTTACACCATATATCATTTACACAGCAATTCTTATGCTATGGAAAGAGTCACTTAGCGGAAAAAAAGGAAAGTACAAATGTATATGTATAATAGTAGTTAAGTCATTAGTGTTAGGGTATAGGTAGAAAATGCTGAACAGTTTCTGTAATATTAATCCATTCAATTAACCCCTGTAATATATGTTTTAATGATGATAATGATAACTAAAATTTATCTTATTTGCTAGGAAATATTCTAAGAGATTCGTGTGTACTCTATTAATGCAGTTTAATAGACTTTTTAAAGTTATCAGATACCTTGAGATAGAGATGTAGTTTACTGCAAAATTAGACTGAATTCAGGGAGTATGTGTGTGAGTGGTACTAACTCTAGTATACTCTTCTGTGTTGAGTGGCTATAAACAAAATCGGAGTTAAATATTTTTATCCTCTCATGCCTGTCTTAATTTCTAGCTTTAGAATGTTGTTTACATTATTTGTAGCTTATGCTGGTCTTCAGCCATCATTATAGAGAATTTTTAAAGTATTGTATCCTTAGTTATATGCCCTTTCTTTCTGTCTATTGTTCATGTCCTTTATTCAGTCTGATCTGAATCTTGGTAGTTCTTGTGTAGCTTTTTTTCTTTTGAGTACTGTGCTTGGTGTATAAGATATGTTCATTATTGAATATTGACTTTCTTTTTTTCTTAATTCTTTGTGGATCTTAATCACACCCAGAGCAGAAGTCCTTTTCTATCTTTGAGCCGTGTCATTTTAAGGAAGCCAACTTGAAGTTTTATGAGATGCTCTGCTTTTAATTGAATGAAAATTTCAGCAGATGTTAAGCTGGTTAATGTTTCCCATCATTTTAACATTTGTATACATGCCAGTTTTTTAATCTGCTGTAAGAGAGAATCATCTAGCAATCTCTACTATGGACTAATACAAATTGGTTCGTTAGCATGTAAAGAGATCATTCCTTTGATTCACTCTCAGTGCCTTCATTCATTCACTCATTCATTTATTATTCATTCATCAGTCAGTCCCTCAAGCAAACTTTTAAGAACAAATAAGATATTTTTGGAGGTACACAGATGATTTATACTTCTTGTTCTTCAGCTGGCCTCTGAGTTTAGCAGTTACTTTGATATCTTTGTATGAGGGGTGCTCTCTCATGTTTTGCTGCAGATGTTTCCATGTCATGAAACAGTAAGATAAATGATTTTGCTTTAATCTAAAAATCATCTTTAAAGGAAATTTCTTGTTTGGAGATTCAATTAAAATAAATTATGGTCACAGGAATGGATTAAATTCCCTCAAAAAGTAAACTAATGCCCATTGGAATAAATTTGTATGCTTTGCTTTTTTTATTGTGTGAATGTGGAATAACAATCCATGGGGATTTACCTAGTTTGATGTGAAGTAAAGTTGCTCTTTAAACTGAATATCCTGTAAAAAGCAATTTTCAGAAATCTGTTCTCATTCAGAAAACAGACATTTTAAGTTCAAAACAATAAACTAAAACCTTTTATAAGATTAAGAAATACATAGGTAATTTGTACTTATTTAATTATGTTTGCAGTTTTATACCCAATGCCTGTGTTGCAACATACCTATTATTTAGAAAATAAGTCACTTAAATGGCTGGAAAATAATCCAAGCCAAATATAGCTCATTAATTTCTAAATATCTATTTCAGTTATATAATATATGTTTAAGAGATACATTACATTTTTTTTTAAAGATTCCAGATACAAGATCCTTGAAAACACACTAACAAAACCTAAATATCTTCCTTCATGCTTGCAATCCTCATATCTGAGCGCTGCCAAAATTTCTCCACCCTAGATTTATTTCCCCACCAGCTGCAAATTTGCTTTGACTTTTGCCTCCTTCCAGAGTCAACTGGCTTAATTTAAAATGTAATTTATTTTCATTTAAAATACATTGGTTGACAAATACAAAAAATTACATTTCACGCATTATGTGGAAGATTGCATCAATAGCCATTTGTGTGAATAATTAAATTAAGCCTAATATTTATATAATGGTTAAAAATTCTTCCAGGCATTGCATAGAGCTGTGGAGTTTGTTTAGGATTTCTCTGAAATTTCCACTCGTATGGCCCTCTGGAGATCTGTCAAATAAATAACAGATGTAGAGATTATCGGTTACTGTTGAACGTTTGAAAAAAACAGGCATACAAGCCAGGTTATTTCCCACTGGGTCTCTTCATGTTAAAAGAAAGAAAGAGTCTTCCAACTGAATCAAGTAATCCATCTAGCTTATTGTTTGCATCTTATCATGTAATTTTGTCATTTTTTATCAACAAATTTTTGTAAGGGTAAATTTTCTGTGTTCCTTGAAGATAGTCACTTTATCTTTGACAAGTTAAATTGAATTAACTACAGTATTGTCTTCTGTAGTAGAGGTGCAAAGAAAAGGAAGTAATAAATTGTTCAGGTCTTTGCTGTGTCTATGCTATGACTTTGTTTATTCCTCATTCATTCATTTTACCCATCAGTATTTATTGGACACTTCCTACAGTCCAGAACCTGTCCAAGGCACTGGAAGTATAGACGTGAACAAGACAAAATGCCGAATGAAATGGATCTTATATTCTTATAAGGGTGTGGGGGTTTTGGGGAGACAAATCAATAATGTGTCAGGTAGTGATAAGCACTTGAAGAAAATAAAGCAGTATACAGGGATAGAGAAGATGGGAATGCAGTGGGGAGACTATTCAATCAAGAAAGCCATGGAAGGCCTCTCCAAGATGGTGACATTTGAGCAGAGACTTGCCTGAATATTGGGGGATAGTGTTATGAGCAAAGGGAGCAGTGAATGCAATACCCTGAAGCTGGACTAGAGTTATGTGAGATTTAGATTGCGCTGCAATTTTTTTTTTTAATATGGAAGCAAAAGGAATATTTATTACTTGAAAGGCATTTGACAATATTTACAACTGGTCCAATATTTAATTCATAGTAGAGGAAAGAATAAATTCAGCGGACTGGTTTGAAGGAAAAGACTAAGGTCCATTGCCAAGTGCAACTTGTGGACTCCAGCTGCTTCCACCTAATCATACAGAGGCAAAGAAGGAGTGATAGTCCTGCCTAGAGTCGAAGAGGTGGTACAGAGAGAGTAGAAACAGAGTAAAAGTTTATTAGGCGTTAATAAATGGGAGGAAGGCAGGAAATAGTTTTCTGCAGATGTTTTTTTGAAACTGCTAAATTTGTTTTATTTCCTCTACAGAAACACTAGAGAAATTTTGAGCCAAAAATACATTCTGATTTTCTACAGTGTAACAAGTATTTTTATTATGTGTAGCATATTATAAATCAATAAATTTTTATTTATAGAATTCAACATGTAGTCATTCCACTGCTTAATTATAGAAGTCAACTTAGTTCCTTTTCAGTTTGAAACCAGATTTATCTTCAAGATAGCTCTTTTAAAAAGAATCCTACTGTTTTCAGTCAGGCCTACAGAATAACAGGAACATAAAGGTTATTTCAAGGAATGAGTTCTGGAGCCAGCTTTCTTCTGTTAGCGCTACTACATAATACGTGGTCAGTGGCAACCCAGAAGGACTGTTTTTTGGATTAGCCAGGTAAACCACATTTGCAAGCAGCCTAGGCCTTTTTCAAAGACATAGCATGAAAAAAAAAAACTCGTATTGATTAAACATGATATTAGAAAATTACATGTAGTTTGCATTATTTATTTATCAGTGCTGATACAAGGAGTGTATTGAAATAAAACAAGGAGATAAAATATTCCCAATAGGCTGAATGCTAGCAAGGTAGCAAAAAGAAAACCTAGGGGGAAGGCTTTTTTATTGTCAATTCCTCAGCAAATCAGACAGTGTATTCTAAAAACCTTTATAATGACCATTCGGTAGATTTTAATGATATTTTCAACAAAACTCTGAACTATAAAATCTACCAAATATATTTTTTCTTACTGTTTTATTAAAATTTTAAAATGTTTTTAATCTATGAATAGCATTCTACCTGCAATATCCAAAGCAAAGATACATTTGATTAAATGTACATCTTTCCATCAGAGTTTGGCTCAGATCACAAAGGATGCTGATTTTCATTACCATCAAACAGAAAAAAAATTACTGAAAATCATGATGTGAATATTGATATCCTCTCAGTTTCCAGAACACAATTGCTTTCTTATTTGAAAGAGACTTAAAAAACTAAAATGGACCCAGAGTGAAGTTTTTAAAGCATAATATTAAAAAAAAAAAACACTAAAAACATGGACTCAATACCAGAAGACATAGAAGCAGAATTCTGTGTCCTCTCTGGCAATATCACAAGTCAAGAAGATATTTACTGTTAATTTAGTCTTATAGAGTTATGAATTATTATGATATGCAAATCAAATTAAAAATAAAACAAGCAGTTTAAATTTTTGACATTATATAGTTCCTATAATATGGATTTTCATACATAAGAGCTAATAATATCAACTAATGTCTATTGCTGGTCTATCCCATGCCACATGTCATGGGAGTAAGTTTGCCTACATTAATGCTTTAACCCTCAGTGTAACTAAATGACACGGATACTATTTTTATCCATTTTTAAATATGAGCAAACTGCAATTCAATTAACTTGTCTAAGTTTATAAAATTATTATGTGTCAGAATAGGGATTGTTGCCTAAGTAAACTGTCTCCAGAGACCATATATTTTACTACTGTTTTGCATATTAATTTGAAATGTAAAATACTATTGATAACTTTCATAAGAATATGTTAAAACATACAATTTGAGAGAGCAAGAAAATGCTGCAATGTATCTTTTATATTATCAGTCTTGGGTACACATTTAAATATAATGCTGAAGCTCACTTGCCTCCTTGAGATTATATAGTTTAAAGGATGGCTTGCACTTCTAAACAGCATTATTTTCTCCTATTGCCTTTCTTATGGTGTCTGAGTATTGCCTGTGTGGTGTGTGAGTATTGCCTATGTGCCCTTTTCCTGCAAACTACATTTTTAAGCTTGCTTGCCAACCAACTGGCACCTATGGAAGGCACTGGTGGGAAGGTTGAAGGACAGGAAGAAGAGAAAAGTCAGGCCGTTCTTCATCTCTTCCTCCCACTCTTTCTGCTTGTGAGGGGCAGGTTGGCCTTTTCTGCAGTGGGTGTGTGTCTCCCCTGTGGTCTCATATCCTGCTGGTTTTAGCCCCCATCACTTAACCCCAGCTTCTAGAATTTGGCAACAGTACCTCCTCCCTTTTCCCTCCAGTGATAGAGATGATCGTGACTTCCTGCTCTTGTGAAAAAATGTCTTATTTCAATATTCCCTATTTGTCTTCATTGCTATACCATCACCCTAGTCAAAAGTCCCAACTTAAATTCCTTTCTTTAAAGTATCTACTTTTTGTTTTCCTGACCAGATCCTAACTCAAAGAGGCTCCATTTTGCATGCAAAGGCAATGACTTAAATATGTATCCTTATAATTGATGTTCTCTAGGAAAGCTTGGAATGACTTGCACTCTTCTTCAGTCAGCAGCACTCTCTTCCAGGAGGAGGGTCAACAAACTGATCAAAATCCAGCATTAGCACTTGAGTCTATTTTTATATCTAAAGAACAACATTCTGGCATCTGTCCTAACATTTCTGAATGGTTAATTGTGACTTTCTCCCTTCTCTCTGGACTCTAGGAATCCCCCTGGCTGATGTTATTGAGCTGTTCCTTAATGAAATCTATTAATCACCATTTGTGACCCTTCCTTCGGGCAAATTTCCATGGTCAGGCTACTTTCTTTTAGGAAATGAATTACCTTGCATATTTCATTTGCATTCTGTTAGTGATTCTAAAAGAGAAACCATTTGTCTGGGTATGGCTGTAGACTATATTACAGGGTCCTTCCAAACTGGTCAGTTCAGGGGTGTTTGCTACTAAGTGTGTTAGCAAATTGTGTTCTTTTTTAGACAAGATGCAGATTTACAGAACAGTCATACATAAAATACAGGATTCCCAACTACCACCCTATTATTAACACCTTGCATTGGTATGGACATTTGTTGTAATTTATGAGAACACATTTTAAAAATTGTACTATTAACAATTTGGGTTAATAGTACAAAACATTTTCATCATTCCAAATTGGAATCCATTGTAAGCCTTAACTTTCATTCCCTATCCCCACCCATCTCTTGGTAACCTATATTCTAGATTCTGACTCTATGAGTTTGCTTATTCTAATTACTTGAAATCAATGAGATCGTGCAATACTTGTCTTTTTGTGTCTGGCTTATTTCACTTAACAGGATGTCTTCAAGGTTCATCCATGTTGTCACATGTATCAGGACTTCATTAAGACTGACTAATACTCTATTGTATGTATATACCACATTTTACTGACCCATTCATCAGTTGAAGGACACTTGGATTGCCTCCACCTTTTGACAATTTGCTATGAACATTGGTGTGCAAATAACTGTTTGAGTCCCTGCTTTCAGTTCTTTTGGGTATATACTTAGCAGTGGGATTGCCAGGTAGTATGGCAGTTCCCTACATCCTTTCTGAGGAACTGACAAGCTATCTTCCATAGTGGCTGTACCATTTTATACTGCCACCAGCAATGATTTAGTGTTCCTATTTCTTCACATACTCTCCAATACTTGCTATTTTTAGGGTTTTTATCAAATCAATTTTATTGATACATATTAGTAAAGCATAAATCCATCCAAAGTGTACAATCAATGCTATTCCATATAATCACATTGTGCATTCATCACTTCAATCATTCTTAGAGCACTTTCATTATTCCAATAATAATAATAATAATAAACAAAAAACATACAAAACTCATCACCTCAAATTCTCTATGCTTCCCCTCCCACACGTAGCTGCTATTCTTTTTCCTTCTCTCTAGTATGTTTTTATATACATTTTGTAAAAACAGTCTTATATATGCAATATCACCCATATTTGTGTTTTGCTTGAGGTTTTACTCTTATACAGTCCCATGTTACAGTTTTTAGCTTTCCTTCTAGTAATATACATAACTTTAGACTTGCCTTTGAACCACTCTTACCCATATAATAGCACTGCTAGTTACAAACACTATGATATGCTTTCACAATTTCTGTTTGTTTCCAAAGATTTACAAACAACTTTTTGCCAACTCTGCACATATTAACCTTCAGCTTTCCATTCTCTGCCCTCCTTCTATTTTTTGGTAACCTGTATTCTAATTATTAATTCCATGTGTTTATACAATATATTTAGTTCATAATACATAATCGCTCCATTATACTGTATTTGTTCTTTTGCTTCACTGAACATAATGTCCTACAGGTTCATCCATGTTGTCATATGCTTCACTACTTCATTTCTTCTTAACATTGCATAATATTCCATCATGTGTATACACCACAGTATGTTTACTCATTTATCAGTTGATGGACACCTGTTCTTTTCCAGCTTTGGCAATTGTGAATAACGCCTCTATGAACACCAGTGTGCAGATGTCTGCTCATGTCTCTGTTCTTAATTCTTCTGGGCATATAACTAGTAATGGCATTGTAAGGTTCCATGGGAAATCTATATTCAACTTCCTTAGGAATTGCCTAACAGTCCTTCACAGTGGCATTCTACATTCCAACCATCAGTGATTATTCACTGATGTTCCTATCTCTCCACATCCTCTCTAGCACTTAACAGTTTTCTGACTTTTTAATAACAGCCAGTCAAATAGGTATGAAATGATATCTCATTGTAGTTTGATTTGCATTTCCGTAATCGCTAGTGATGTTGAACAATTCTTCATATGTTTCCTCACCATTTGTATTTCTTCTTTGGACAAGTCTTTTCAAGTCTTTTGCCCATTTTTTAATTGAGTAGTCTGACTCTTTATTGTTTAGTTGTATGATCTCTTCATGTATTATAGATATTAAACCCTTAGCAGATACGTGATTGCCAAATATTTTCTCGATTGAGTTGGCTGCCTTTTCACCATTTTGACAAAGACATTTGAAGAGTAAAAGTGTTTAATTTTGAGGTCTCATTTGTTTGTTTTTACTTTTGTTGCTTGTACTTTGTGGGTAACGTTTAAGAAACTACCATCTACCACAAGATCTAGAAGATATTTTCCTGCATTTTAATCTAGGAGTTTTATGGTTGTTGCTTTTATATTTAGGTCCTTGGTCCATTTTGAGTTGAGTGTTTTTTTTTTTGCATAAGGTGTAAGATAGGAGTCTTATTTCTTTCTTTTTATATGGATATCCAATTGTCCCAGTACTATCTGTTGAAAAGACTGTTCTGGCCTAGCTGAGAGGACTTGACCGCCTTGTCAAAAATCACTTGACTCTACATGTCAGGGTCTATTTCTGAGTTTTCAGTTCAGTTCCATTGGTCAGTCTGTCTGTCTTTATGCCAGTACCATTCTGTTTTTACCACTGTAGCTAAATAATATGCTTTAAAGTCTAGAAATGAGAGTCCTCCAGCTTCATTCTACTTTTTAAGATTTTTTGGCTATTAGGAGCCCTTTACCCTTCCAAATAAAACTGATAATTGGTTTTTCCATTTCTGTAAAAATGGCTGTTGGGACTTTTTAAAAATATATTTTTAATTTATTTTTAAAAGATACATAAATAACACAAAATGTCACATTAAAAAATATAGGAGAGTCCCATATGCCCCACTTCCCCCACCCCTGACTGTTGGGATTTTTATTGGGATTGCATTGAACTTGTAAATCAGTTTGGGCAGAATTGACATCTTAATGATATTTTCTTGTGTTGAACCACCTTTGCACACCTAGGATAAAACCCACTTAATCATGGTGTATGATTCTTTTAATGTGCTTTCGGATTCTGTTTGTAAGTAATTGTTGAGGATTTTTGCATCTATATTTTTAGAGATATTTGTAATTTTCTTTTTTTGTACTATCTTTATCTGGTTTGGGTATTAGAGTGTTGTTGGCTTCATAGAATGAGTTTGGTAGTGATCTCTTCTGTTCATTTTTTTGGAAGCATTTGAACAAGATTGCTAAACTTCACCTGTGAAACCATCTAGTCTGGGTTTTTCATCTTCTGGAGGTTTTTGATGACTATTACAATTTCTTCACTTGTGATTGGTTTGCTGAGGTCTTTAACTTCTTCTGAAGTCATTGTAGGTGGCTTGTGTGTTTCTAGAAATTTGTCCATCTCCTCTACATTGCCTAGTTTTTTGGCATACAGTTGTTCATAGTATCCTCTTATGATCTCACTTATTTCTGTAGTGATCTCACTTATTTCTGTAGAATCATTTCTGATTTTATTTATTTGCCTCTTCTCTCTTTTTTTTCTTTTCACTCTAGCTAAGGGTGTGTCAATTTTGTTGATCTTCTCAAAAAACCAATTTTTGGTTTTGTTGATTCTCTCTATTGTTTTTGTTGTTCTCAATTTCATTTATTTCTGCTCTGATCTTTTCTTCAGCTTGGTTTGGGTTTTGATTGCTGTAAGTTTTCTAGTTCCTCCAGGTGTGCAATTATATCTTCAATTTTAGCTCTTTTTTCTTTTTTAATATAAGCATTGAGGGCTATAAATTTCCCCTGAGCACTGCCTTTGCAGTGTCCCATAGGTTTTCATATGTTGTGTTCTCATTTTCATCCATCTGAAGATATTTGCTGTATTCTCTTGCAATTTCTTCTTTGACGCACTGATTATTTGAGAGCATGTTGTTAGTCGGCATATCTTAATGAAGTTTCCCTTTTTCCATTTGTTAATGATTGCCAGTTTCATTCAATTATGATCAGTGAAAGTGTTTTGTATAATTTCAGTCTTTTTAAATTTATTGGGACTTGTCTTGTGATCCAACGTATGGTCTCTCTGTGTGAAATTCCATGAGCACTTGAAAAAAAAGTGCATCCTATTGTTTTGTGGTGCAATGCTATATAGATGTCTGTTAGGTCTAGTTCATTCATTATATTATTCAAGCTCTCAGTTTATTTACCCTCTTTCCAGATGTTCTGTCTAATACTGAGAGTGATGTATTGAAGTCTCTGACTATTATTATAGAGATGTCTATTTCTCCCTTCAATTTTGTCATTGTGTGGTTCATATATCTTGGGGCACCATGATTAGGTGCATAAATATTTAGTATAGTTATTTCTTCTTGTCGAATTACCCCTTTTATTAATATATAATGACCTTCTTCAATGCTTATAACAGTTTTGAACTTAAAATCTATTTTGTCTGATATTAGTATCACTACTTGAGATTTTTTTCATTACTATTTGCATGGAATAACTTTTTCCAACCTTTTAAATCTGGTTGTGTCCTTACATCTAAGATGGGTCTTATAGACAACATATAGATAACTCATATTTTTCAATCCATTCTTTCAGTCTATGTCTTTGACTGAGGATTTAAAACATTAATATTCAACCTGATTGCTGTAAGGGCATTGCTTATGCCATTCATTTTATCCTTCCACTTTCTGTTGTCATATTATTCTATTGTCTGTCTTCTTACCCTTTAGTTTACCGTTCTTAACAGTCTTCATTCCTATATTTCCCAAATCTCTCGCCCTTGTTCTTTCATTTCAGGTTGCAGCACTTCCTTTAGTATCTCTTATAATTCCTTTCTTTTTGTAACATATTCTATCAGTTTTTGTTTGTCTATGAAGTCTTTGAACTCACTCTCCTTGTAGAAGGTCAATTTCTTAGTATGTACTTTTTGCTGATGTCAAAACAATCTGAATATTTTGGTGAATTTTCTTTGATGGCCATTTTCTCTCTCTTGCATACTGTTTTTTCCACAACTCTTTGATAGTTGGTTCAACTCATTCTAACTCTTTAAAATTGTTGAGCTTAATTTATCAAAATCAGGCCAGGGTTTCACTAATGGGGCACAGATTCCAGCCCCCCCCCTGCCCCTGGAAATTAGGACGCAGAGAGTACCTTACAGACCAGCCAGCAGATGGTGCTCATCCACACACCTTTCCACCCAGGTGTTTCAGTCTCCACTTTCCTTTGTTCCTGTGTTGAAATCCCAGAGCAGAGATTCAAAGCGGGCTTCACTGGCCACATTCACCAGACTCCCTGTCCCTTTTCCCTTGAAACAGCTGCCAGGGAGGAAGATGTCTGTTCCCTCTCAGTCAGCTTCAGTGAACCAGAGGTTTTACCCCAGCTTAGTATCTTGGGAGTGGGAGAGAGGAGACCTTCTTAGCTGCTGCAGCAGCTTGGTAATTCACATTTGTTGTCTCGGCTTCTTTGTCTCTCTGTCTCTCACCCTCCTGGGAGTTGTGTAGCACTGTCCTGGTCTGATGACCTCCAAAGAAGGTCCTTTGAACAGCTTTAGGCTCTTTGTTATTGTTTTTGTGAAAGTACTGAGTTCTGCCTATTAGTCCAATGCCATCTTCCAACTGAATCCCAGTTGTTTTCAAATAGCAGCCAGTCTAATGCATATGAAATAGTATCTCATTGTGGTTTGATTTACATTTCCCTAATGGCTAATGATATTGAGCATTTTTACCATGCATCTTATGGCCATTTGTTTCTTTTTCTTTTTTTTTTTGTTAAGATTGACTTGAGAATCTTTTTTTTTTAAATATTTTTTGTCTTTATTTATTTTTTTAATGTTACATTCAAAAAATATGAGATCCCCATATATCCTCCATCCCCCATAACAACAACCTCCTCCATCATCATGAGACATTCATTGAATTTGGTGAGTACATCTCTGAGCACTGCTGCACCTCATGGTCAATGGTCCACAGCATAGCCCACACTCTCCCACAGTCCACCCAGTGAGCCATGGGAGGACATACAATGTCTGGTAACTGTCCCTGCAGCACCACCCAGGACAACTCCAAGTCCCAAAAATGCCCCCACATCACATCTCTTCCTCCCACTCCCTACACCCAGCAGTCACCATGGCCACTTTCTCCTCACCAATGCCACATTTTCTTCAATTACTAATCACAATAGTTAATGAATAGAATATCAGTAAGTTCACTCTAATCCATTATCTATTCCTACATCCTGTGGACCTTGGAATGGGTGTGTCCACTCCACATCAAGAGGGAGCTTAGATTCCACATGGATGCTGGATGCAGTTCTCCTGCTTTCAGTTGTAGGTATTCTTGGCTCCCTGGTGTGGTGGTTGACCATCTTCACTTCCATGTTAGCTGAGTGGGGTAAGTCCAATAAACCAGAGTGTAGGAGTTGCAAGTCTGTTAAGGCTCAGGGCCTGGCTGTCATATGGTCAGTCCAGAGATTCAGGTTCCCTGGGTGTACATTAAACCCCAGCACCAACTACAGTTCCAGTAAAAATTAATAGGAGAGACTTGTGGACAAAGATCACATCTGAGTCCAGCTCCATCACAAAGAAACACAAACTCCAAAGTAGGGCCAACTGACATGGCACTGAACTCCATCTGCTTATGGCCATTTGTATATCATCTTTGAAGAGATTTCTATTCAAGTCTTTTTTTTTTAAAGATTTATTTATTTCTCTCCCCTTCCCCCCTCCCCCGCCCCAGTTGTCTGTTCTCTGTGTCTATTCGCTGCATGTTCTTCCTTGTCCGCTTCTACTGTTATCAGTGGCACCATGTTCTTCTTTGTCTGCCTCTGTTGTTGTCAGCAGCACAGGAATCTGTGTTTTTTTTTTTTTTGTTGCAGCATCTTGTGCGTCAGTTCTCCGTGTGTGCAGTGCCTATTCCTGGGCAGGCTGAACTTTCTTTCGCACTGGGCAGCTCTCCTTATGAGGCGCACTCCTTGAGCATGGGGCTCCCCTACACAAGGACCCCCCTGCATGGCACAGCACTCCTTGCGCACATCAGCACTGCACATGGGCCAGCTCCACACGGGTCAAGGAGGCCCAGGGTTTGAACTGCAGACCTCCCATGTGGTAGATGGACACCCTAACCATGGGGCCAACTCCGCTTCCCTCTATTCAAGTCTTTTGCCCATATTTTAAATGGGTTGTTTGGAATTTTGCTGTTATGTTGAAGGATTTCTTTATATACTCCAGATATTAAAAATTATTTTGGATATGTGGTTTTCAAATATTTTCTCCTATTGTATAAGTTGTTTTAAATTCATGATAAAGTACTTTGAAGCACAAAAGGTTTTAATTTTGCTGAGGTCCCATTTGTCTAATTTTTCTTTTGTTGCTTGTGCTTTGGATGTAAAGTCTAAGACACCATTGCCTAACACAAGACCATGAAAATGCTTCTCTACTTTTTCTTCTAGAAGTTCGATAGTGCTGTAATATTCACACCTATAAGTTATTAGAAAATATGTCAAGTGGCTTTTGGTGCAAAACCAAACCCAAACATTATGGCTTAAAGCAGCAACCATTTATTTCACTCACAACTTTGCAGGTTGGTAATTTGGGCAGGTTTTTCAGGAAAGTTCATCTCCATTTCATGGGCTCACTCAAGTTTGTGGTAAGCTGATAGGTAACTGTTTCTGTGGGTTTTATGGCTCTTCATGAGATAGTCTATGATGACTTAATCTGGCATAGCTGGGATGAGTGGAACCCCATCCCATGTGGTCTTATCAGCCAGCAATAGTGCCCAGGCATATTCTTATGGCACCTCAGGGTTACAATAGCAGCAAGCAAGCAAGACCAAATGTATAAGTAAATGTGTTATGTTTGCTAAGATCACATTGACCAAAGCAGTCAAATGGTCAGCTCTGATTGTAGACTAGAAATTGTCTGCACTTTCCCATGGGTAGAGTGGACAGTTATGCACATTATCATAATATAGCACATCAAATACATACAACTGGTAAAGTAGATAGAAGGAACTATATGCTAAAGAATAATTTCAAAGACATTAAAGTAGAGGAAGAATTGGAAATTTTAGGGATTGAAGTAGGAAGAACTTAGGTTTGGAATGAGTGTGGATATCCCAGAAAGAAAACAAACAGCAGAAACATTTCATTTCCATAGGTAAAAAGAAATGGAGTCTGGGAGAACAGATTCTTAATCATGAATTTGTCCGAGGTAAGGGACAAAATGGTCAAGGATTTTTTTTTTTCTAAACTAAACCTTAATCAAGCATCTACCTGAATTGAAAGTTTGCTGACCTCAGATGAAGCAAATATATGTCAATCAATATATTTAGAAGTTTCATATTACAAGTCCCACTTGTAGTCACTAAATTACACCTCATATACTGTCAGTACATGAGGGTATCCAACTTCTGAAAATGCTATTTGACACTACTGTAACTTTGAATAGGTGCAGATGGGGACAACAGGGATAAGAGCATGCCAAATTAATCCACTGCCTTTTGTTCTTACCTATTTTTTAATTACCTGTTTTACCAAAATGTATTAAGAAAAATGTCCAAAGTCTATCATTTAGCATACTTATTAAGCAAAAATGTATTACTTAACAACTACTGAAGGGCATCTTTATATCTTTTAAGGCAAAATAAATCATATTAATTTAGCAAACATGTTTTCTTTATGAGAATTATGTGCTTTCATTGAGACAATTTGCATGTACACTGCTCTCCGTGGCAATTAAAGTCCTTTTGTTTTAAATTTGATCAGATCAGCAGAATTATGGCTCTCAGGGGGTCCTGTTTATTTAACTTTATTGGAAACCTAATTAATTGATGGCCCTTTGTCATTGTGGGAGCTATATAATTGGAATTTGAAATGAACGGCCCATGATTTATATAAAAGACTAAAAAAATCATTTATATTTCAGTTTTGGAAATGAAACTGTAAATATGGCATGGTTTAAAAGTTACCACCATTTTCAGGACTACCCATCAAAATGCATTTAAGATATAGGATAGTGTCAACAGCACCAGAGTTGGCTGACCCTGACTAGTAACCCAGACTTTGGGTTACTAGTGATATTTAGCAAACTGTTTAATATCTCTGAACCTTACCTTTCTTATCTGCAAAACAGAATTAACAAGAATACTGTCTGTAAAGAATTGTTTTGAGAAATGTATTAATTACACCTGGGTAGAGAATAGGACAGTGATGAGCATATAGCTGAATACATTTTACTATTATTACTATTATTACTCAGGTATAGATAATTCTCTAAAGCTCATTATTAATATTTGAGTTAAGAATATTTATATCATGCCATATATTGTATGTATGTTCTCAGTTATTTTATCTGATTTATGCTGATTTATAAATGTGATTGTGGCTGAAAAGAATCATCCAGGGAGGTTAAGGTAATTGAAAGACAGCTAGAGGATAATCTAAGGGACTGTATAATATAGTGATTTTGATGGTAGGTGAGAATTATGGTTAATAATACAAATACAAGAATGTTCATCTATTACAAGGTGTTAAGAATATGGTGATGTATGGCGAAAATACAACTAATGTAACTTATAGACTATAGTTAACAAGCATATTGTAATATTTTCGCAGCAAAGACAAGGCACTTAATGTTAAAGCAAAAAAGAAGAATGTGGGATTTAGTTTTATGAGATATGAATATTATCAAGCTTTTGTTTTTTCATTTTCTTCATTAACAAGGAGACCTTAGTCATGTCATTTAACTAATCTGTGTTCATTTATTCATCTTTCAGAACACTGAAGCAAACAATTGAATTTGTTTTTAAGATTAAATATGATAAATGTGCCTGGACAGGATTTTTTAAAGTAATGCTCCCGTAATTGGTTAAGCTGCCTTTTTTAAAAATAAAATTTTATTGTAGTGTATCATTCATACATGAACATACATTAACAATAAATGTATAGTAAAATTGGTGAATTTACAAAGAAAAACATGCATATTATTGTACAAGGTTCTCATTCATCTCCCACAACCAACACCTTACATATTGTGAAATATTTTTTACAAATTATGAAAGAGCATCATCAATATTACTATTAACTATAGCCTATATCTTACATTTGCTGTATTTTTCCACCAAGCCACCCAATTACTAACACCCTATATTATATATAGTATTAAGCATTTGTTATCATTCAGGAGAAAACATTCTTATATTTGTTCTGTTAACCACAATCCATCATCACCACTGGATTCCCTGTGTTATACAGCCCCTTGCTCTGTACAATCCATTCAAAGTGTATAGCCAGTGGCTCTCATTTTTGTCACAGAGTTGTATTGACATCAACAAAATCAATTTTAGAACATTTTCATTACTCCAAAAGGAAAGGTCCCATATCCGCTTATAAACCCCTATTGTTGTCCCTTAGTATTGAAAAACATATCTTCTCTTGCCATGCTGCAAAATATTACAATAATACTGTTAACTATCATCCATAAGTTATATTAGTTCTAATTTTCCCATGTATCACCATATTCTTGCAGTTTATAAAAGAAGATCATATTTATATTTATACTATTAACTACCGTCTTCACCTACCACCAGAATTGCTGTTATACATACCCTAGATGATTCTCTAGTTTCCTTTCAATTGGCATTTACTTTCACAGACTACTCCTTTCAGCCACAATCACATTTATAAGTCAGCAGTTTCACTTATACTCATAATGTGTTACTCTCAGTTCTATTCATCTCCATACTTTTACAATTAACCTTATTAATAATGTCACGTACATTAAGCATCACCTCCCATTCTCAACCCACCTTCTATTTCCTAGTAACCTACACTCTAGAGCAGGGGTTCTTAACTGGAACCCACGGACCCAACCCCCCCGCCCCATGGTAAGATTTTAGGGGCCCTGTGAGCTTGTATTTTTTTAAAAATCAACTTATCTTTATTTTCTCTGACCTCTAACTGAAATCTAATATTCCCTTCACTTATGAATGTATACAATAAATAAATTATAGTAGTATTCATTTCACTGACTGGCAAAGTGGTGGAACAAAAAAGATTAAGAACCCCTACTCTAGAGTTTACCTCTGTGAGTTTACTCATCGTGTATAGTTCATATTGATAAGACCATACAGTATCTGTCCTTTTGTGTCTGGATTATTTCACTCAAAATAATACCCCCTAGATTCATCCACGCTGACATCTGCATCCCAGTTTCATTTCATCTTACAACTGAATAGTATTCCATTGTGTGTTTATACCACAATTTGTTTATCCTTTCATCGTTTGATGACACTGGGGCTGGTTCATTTTAGCAACTGTGAATAATGCTGTTAAGCTGCCTTTTGTCTGTTATTTTATTTTTGAAGTTTAAATAATATTTTTTAAAAGTTTATGAAAATTAGCATCAAAAGACAGATACAGAAATTTGTACTTCCTTCAATGTGACAAGACTCAAACATCTTGTGGGTCATAAAGCCAAATATTTGCCATCTCTTCCCAAATTCATTACAAGTATAAGCTTGAACTCTAACCAGTAATGACCACCACAAAAGGAAAGTTATCAAAAGGGTGGTAAATTATACTTTAGACAGCTTATTTCTTGGGAAAGAAAGATTATCAGAGAATAGGATGATATTGTTGCCTTCTGAAACCCACCCACGTGCTAGTGGGTTATTCTCCCATAATTTTTATCACAAAAGGGAATGGACAGGTCTGCTGCAGTGTTTCTGAGCAGAGAATCTTGGACGTGGTTTTCTAACTATTTCAATGTAAGGACATGGGAAGAAAACCCATTCTCAAGGCTCACCTGCCAGTGAAGAAGATGAGGTTTATGGCTAGAGATGTGAGAATATCCAACATCCTTTTTAAAAGGTTTAACTTTAACTTTAGGCTATTTTGAGAAAAGATTGAAAACCCATTTTTTGGTCATCGTAAATCTAGTAACTGAGTACATATATAGTCAAGATATAGAATTCTGTAAGGTTAAGCTTTACTCAAATTTTAATTTGGAGTTTTAGGGACTAGAAAATGATCTTCAGCTAAGTCAACGAGATAAGTCAGATGGTGATCAAAATTTCACATTTTTATTGATGGAAATATTGGAGAACATGGATTAGGCAAGTGGTAACAATGTGCAAATCCTGCATCCCAGAATAAACCAAATATACCCTGTCATAGAACTAATAGTCTGGAAGAGACAATGAAATGTGGCTATTATTAAGTCAAATATATTAGAGCTGGAAAATGATGCTGTTGTTAAGAGTTGCATCTTGAAACTGACTTGGTTAAGATTGTCTTACAACAAGGTTTTATCATAACTAAATTCCTTCAGTTCACATGGCCCTTCTAATGTGAAAAGATGAAATATCTACTCGAAAACATAGGGTTAATATTACATGTTTTTAAGAAAAACAGTTCTTTTATGGTCACACAAAGGCAATGTATGACTATATACCTTGACAAAAGTTTTAATGTTGCCCATTTGATTGTATATATCAACAGAAACAATAGTATGGTGTCTTGAAAGTGTATGAGTATTGGAGAGAAACACTTTCAAATCTGGCAATGTGACTTGCTACATACTGACTTTGAAAATTAGTTAACTGATCTGATCCTCAGTTGTCTCATTTGTTAGATGAATATTACAAGGTCCTCTCCTAATATACTTTGGAGGATAAATGTAATAATATCTTTATAGTGCCCAGCACATTGCAAATAAAAGTTGTGCTAGGGTGGGAGCCATTTATGACTTGGTGGGAACTGCAGCAATTAAAGTTCTATCTCTGAATCTTTATCAGTGAACTTGGAGTGCAAATGCTTCTGCACATCTGCTTAACGAAAGTGCCTCTTGTCTTGAAGACTTCCCTTATTCAGCTGCCAGTTCCAACTACCTACTTTCCCTGAAGATGATGAAATAGCTACCAAGGGACACTTCCCTGCCGCCATGTTTTAATATCTTTGAGCTATAAGCCAGGGAGTTTTTAAAAGATCTCTGCCCTTGTGGAAGCCAGTGCTTTGCGTTTGATCTCCTAATTGCTGTTCTGGCCACCTGGCCTCCTTGTTCTGTCTAGGTCCTATATCTTCTGATTATTCACCTGCTTCCACCCTTCCATTTCTGGGAAAATCCCTGACCAGTGTTTACTCTGACTTTTGCAGTTCTCCTGTTCCTGCACCCTGTTTTCCTACAAAGGTTTTGGTCTGACTTTTTAGATCTGAATGGGCCACTCTAAAGTGCCTTGTCATTTCAGACCACTGTGCCAGCTTTGGTCCCAAGCTTTATATAGCATTATCTTTACTCTTATCCTTTTGACCTGTGTTCTCCAATTTATGTTTGACTCAAGACACGTTCTTGTTGTCTGTGATGATCTCTATAGGAACAATAAATATTAATGAGTGTTCATATTGATTTCATAGTTTGACTGCATCTTTTGTTTTTTCCTTCTAGAAGATTAAAAATGTTCTTAAAGTGTCACATTAATTTTCTTTTTCATTTTTTTGGACAGGCACATTTATTTTTATTTACATATATATGATTTGAAAATACAGATCCTGATAGAAAAAGTGATTTTTGTTTAGTTTTAGTGTGAGAATGATGACATAGTTAGAATAACATATATTTTATTAGATTTTGAATTTTTTAGGATTCACAAATTCTTTATATTCAATACTTAATTGTGAGTAAAATCCAATCAATATGATTCTGAGCATAAAATAAAACTCCTTCAAATAAGATATTTTAATTAATAGAAAGTAATCTCAGAGATCTTTTTTTGATGGTCTTTTCCACTGTTACCCCTCCTTTTCTTAACCTTGCTTCTGCCGTTCTCTTGAATCTATAATTCCATGTACTGTACCTGTTGTAGAACTAAGCCCTGGTAATTGCTAAACTATGACTTAACTAGTAGCCTGTCCAATTTAATACACATCATTGTGATATGCTGTGAAGACCTCAAGCAGACACTTGCTATCATTTAAGGAAATAAAATGGCAAATTAGAAACTGAATGATCAATTTGGCACCTTCATTTTTTGAATATGCCATGCCTTTCTAGCTTGAGGGAAAGATCTTTGCAGCAACTCATGTGGTGCTTTACAACCAGCTGAAATCTGGTTCTGTATGAATGGAAAGAAAACAAACTTTGGAATCGGATATATCTGATTTCAAAACTAGTCTTATCCTCTCACTAGCTTTGTGATCTTGAGCAATACCCTCTATGAGCTGTAAAATGGACAGATTAATCTATCTCATAAAGTGCTGTGAAGATTAAATGTATGGAAAACTCATATAATGCCTGGCAAAGAGTAACTGACAAATAAATGGATAGCTATTTTCTTAAATACCTTTGAGGCAATGTTTGAAATTAATTTTAATTGTAAAAGAAACATACCATTAAATAAATTTTAACAAGTTAATTTTGTTGATACATATTAATAAAGCATAAATCTATCCAAAATATACAATGAGTGATATTCAGTATAATAATATAGTTGTGCATTCATTGCTTCAATCATTTTTAGAGCATTTTTACTATTCCAAAATAATAATAAAGAAAAAACAAACCCAAAATACTCATAGCCTCTCAATCTCTCTATGCTTCCCCTCCTCTACACAGCTATTCTGTTTCTTTCTCTAATTCATTAGTATTTATATTTTGCAAAAGCAGTCGTTTATATGCAATATCACCCATATTCATATTTTACAAGAGGTTTCACTATGTTATATAATCACATGTTACATTTTTAAACTTTTCTTCTAGTAATATATATGACCTAAAATTAACCTCTCAACCACTGTCATACCCCTATAATAGCTCTGCTAATTATAAACACTATGCTGTGCTTTTCACCATTTCAATTAATTTCCAAAGATTTACAAACAACCTTTTAACCAATTCTGCATAGATTAATCGTAAACTTTCCATTCCCTGCCCTCATTCTATTTCCTGGTGACCTATATTCTAATTATTAACTCCATGAGTTTACACAATATATTTAGTTCATAAGAGTGCAATCATGCACATTGTCCTTTTGTGTCTGTCTTGATTCATTTAACATAATGTGCTCCAATACATCCATGTTGTCATATGTTTCACAGCTTTATTTCTTTTTAGAGCTGTATATTATTCCATCATGTATATACACCACAATTTGTTTTATCTGTTCATCAGTTGATGGACACCTGGGTTTTTTCCAGCTTTTGGCGTTTGTGAATAATGCTGCTATGAACATCAGTGTGCAGATGTCTGTTTGTGTCACTGCTCTTAGTTCTTCTGGATATATACATAGTAGTGGTATTTCCAGGTCACATGGCAAGTCTATATTCAACTTCCTTAGGAAATGCCAAATAGTCCTCCACAGTGGCTGTACTAGTCTATATTCCTACCAACATTGAATAAGCATTCCTATCTCTCCACATTCTCACCAGCACAGACAGTTTTCTGACATTTTAATTGTGGCCAGTCTAATAGGTATGCAATGATATCTCACTGTAGTTTTGATTTGCATTTTTCCCTGTTCGCTAATGATATTGAACATCTTTTTCATGTGTTTGTTTGCCATTTGTATTTCTTCTTTGAACAATTGTCATTTCAAGTCTTTTGCTCATTTTTTAATCAGGTGGTTCGTCTTTATATTGTTGAGTTTTTTTAATCTCTTTATATATCACAAATAATAAACCATTATTGGATATGTGATTGCCAAAAATTTTCTCCTACTGAGTCGGGTGCCTTTTCACTCTTTTGACAAAATCCTTTGAGGTATGAAAGTGTTTAATTTTGAGGAGGTCCCATTTGTCTATTTTCTTTTATTGCTCATGCTTTGGGTGTAGGATTTAAGAAACTACCATCTAACACAAAATCTAGAAGATATTTCCTAAATTTTCTTCTAGGACTTTTATGGCTGTTGCTTTTATATTTAGATCTTTGATCTATTTTGAGTTAGTTTTTGTATAAGGTGTGAGATAGAAGTCTTCTTTCTTTTGGATATGTACTATTTGTTGAACAGACTGTTGTGTCCCAGTTGGGAAGGCTTGACTGCCTTGTCAAAAATTACTTGACTATACTTGTGAAGGTTTATATCTGAGTACTTCATTCAATTCCATTGTTCAACCTGTCTGTCTTTATGCCAGTACCATACTGTTTTATCCCTGGAGCTAAGTAATGTGCTCTAAGTCAGGAAGTGAGAGTCCTTCAACTTTGTTCTTCTTTTTAAAGACAGTTTTGGTTATCTAGGGCCCCTTACCCTTTCAAATAAATTTGATAATTGGCTGCTTTTCCATTTCAGCAAAAAAAAAAAAAAAAAAAAAAAAAAAACTGTAGGGATTTTTATTGGGATTGTGCTGAATCTATAAATCAGTTTGGATAGAATTGATATCTTAATGATATTTAGTCTTCCAATTCATGAACACAGCATGTCCTGCCATTTATTTAAGTCTTCTTTGTTTTCCTTTAGCAATGTTTTATAGATTTCTGAATAGAGGTCCTTGGTTAAGTTTATTCCTAAATATTTTATTCTTTTAGTCTCTCTCATAAATGGAATTTTTTTTCCTGATTTCCTCCTCAGATTGCACATTAGTGGTCTATAGAAGCAGTATTGATTTTTTGTATTAATCTTGTATCCTGTCACTTCACTGAATTTGTCTATTAATTCTAGTAACTTTATTGTGGGTTTTTCAGGATTTTGTAGATGTAGGATCATATCATAGTGAATTTGTGCAGGCTTTACTTCTTCCTTTTCTTTTTGGGTGCCTTCTATTTCTTTATCAAGCCTAATTGCATAAGCCAAAAAATTCTAACACAATATTAAAGAACAGTGGTGACAGTGTACATCCTTGTTTTGTTCCCAAACTCAGCAGGAATAAGACATTAAGTATAATGCTAGATGTAGGTTTTTCATACATGTACTTTACCATATTGAGAAAGCTTCCTTCTACTCCTATCTTTTGAGTGTTTTTACCAAGAAAGAGTGCTGTATTTTGTCAAATGGCTTTCCCGCATCAAAGGAGAGGATCATGTGATTTTTCTTCTTCAATTTATCAATGTGGTTTATTTCACCAATTGATTTTCTTATGTTGAGCCACCCTTGTATTGCTGGGGTAAAACCACTTCATCATGGTATATGATTCTTTTAATGTATTTTGGATTCTGTTTGCAGGTATTTTGTTGAGGATTTTTGCATTATAGTGATTAGAGATATTGGTCTGTAATTTTTTTTCATAGTATCTTTAACTGGTTTTGGTATTAGGGTGATATTGGCTTCATAGAATGAGTTAAAATTTTTGGAATTGCTTGAGCAAAGTTGTTATTAGAATGTCTTTGAATAATTGATAAAATTCACCTAGTCCTGGGCTTTTCAGGATGTTTTTGATGATTGTTACAATCTCTTCACTTGTGATTGGTTTGTTGAGGCCTTTAATTTCTTCTAAGGTCAGTGTAGGTGTTTTGTGTGTTTTTCGGAGTTTGACCATCTCCTCTAAATTGTCTAGTTTTTTGGCATAAATTTATTCATAGTATCCTCTTATGAGCTCTCATATTTCTATGGGGTCAGTGGAAATATCCCCCATCTCATTTCCCATTTTATTTAAATGTGTCTTCTATCTTTATTTCCTTGTTAAGGGATTGTCAGTTTGTTAATCTTATCAAAGAACCAACTTTTGTTTTTGCTGATTCTATATATTGTTTTTTCATTCTGGATTTCATTTATTTCTGTTCTGATCTTTACTATTTCTTCCCTTTGGATTAATTTGGAATTAGTATGTTGTTCTTTTTCTAGTTCTTCTAGGTGTGCAGTTAGATCTTCAATTTTAGCTCTTCTTTTTTAATGTAAGCATCAAGGTCTATAAATTTCCCTCTCAGCACTGCCTTTGATATGTTGGGTTCACATTTTTTATCGTTTCAATATATTTACAGAATTATCTTGCAATTTCTTCTTAGACCCACTGATTATTTAAGAGTATGTTGTTTAATCTCCATATATTTATGAATTTTCCCTTTTTCCATTATGATTTCCAGCTTCACTCTATTTGGTCAGTGAAAGTATTTTGTATAATTTCCGTCTTTTAAAATCTTGCCTTGTGTCCCAAAATCTGATCTATCTTGAAGAAGGATCATGAGTGCTTGAAAATAATGTGTATCCTGCTATTTGGGGTACAGTCCTCTATAAATGTCTTTTAGGTCTAGTTCATTTATCATTTATTCAAGCTTTCTCTTTCTTTAGTTATTCTTTGTCCAGATGTTTCTATCCAATACTGAGAATGTATTGAAGTCTGCAACTATTATTGTAGAGACATCTATGTCTCCCTTCAATTTTGCCAGTGTGTGCCCCATGTATCTTGGTGCATAAATATTAATTGTAGTTATTTGTTTTGGTGAATTGCCCTTTTTAAAAATATATAATAACATTTTCATCCATTATAACAGTTTTGCATTTGAAATTTATTTTGTCCAAAATTAGTATTGCTACTCCAGCTTTTTTTGGTTACTACTTACATGGAATATCTTTTTCAAACCTTTCACTTTCAATCTGATTTTGTCTTTATGTCTGAGATGAGTCTCTTGTAGACAGCATATATATAGCTCATATTATTTTATCCCTTCTATCACTCTGTCTTTTGATTGGGTAGTTCAAGCAATTAATATTCAGTGTTATTACTTTAAAAGCGTTACTTCATCCATTTTGTCCTTTGGCTTTCTGTTGTCATACCTTACTGTTGTTTGTCTTTTTGCCCTTTAATTCACCTTTTCTACTAATCTTCATTTCTACACTCTTCTCCAAGTTTCTTGCTCTTGTTTATTCATTTCTGGCTACAGCACTCCCCTTAGTATCTCTTGTAATTCTTGTCTTTTGGTAACATATTCTGTCAGTTTTTGTTTGTTGTGAAGACTTTGAACTCACCCTCATTCAAAAATGACAGTTTTGCCAGATACAGATTCTTGCCTGGCAGTTTTTCTTTTCTGTACCTTAAATGCATCCACCACTTTCTTCTTGCCTCCATAGTCTCTGATGAGAGTTTAGCACTTAACCTTATTGAGCTGCCATTCTATGTGATGCTGTCCTTTTCTTTTGCTGCTTTCAGAGTCCCTGCTTTATCTCTGATATTGGTCATTCTGAATAATAGGTATTTTGGGGTAGGTCTTTTGGATTTTTTATGTTTTAGGTGTTTTGTCCATCTTGGATATTAATATTTATGTCTTTCATAAGGGTTGGGAAGTTTTTGGTCATTATTTCCTTAAATATTCTTTCATCCCCTTTTCTATTCTCTCTCCTTCTGGGACACCGATAATGCATGTATTTGTACATTTCATGTTATCATTCAATTCCTGAGACCCTGTTCCATTCTCTTTCTTTCTGTACTCCTGTCTTTTTCAGTTCAGATGTTCTAGTCTTACATTCACTAATTCTGTCTTTGAGCAATTTGAATCTGCTTTTATGTTCCACTAATGTATTTTTAATCTCATCCATCATGTCTTTCCTTCTGATAAGCTCTGATACTTTTCTTTCAGGCTCTCAAATTTTTCTTTATGCTCACCCAGTGACTTCTTAATATCCTTTATCTCTTTTGTCTTATTTTCTTCCGATTCTTTTCATTGATTTAGGAGATTTATGTGTTTATCATTAACTAATGTCCTAAATTCTGTATCTATCAGAATATTTGTTTTGCTCCTTTGACTGAGCCATCTCTTCCTATTTCCTAGTATGTCTCCAAATTTTTTTTTTCAGATTTATTTATTTATTTCTCTCCCCTCCCCCCCCCCACCCCAGTTGTCTGTTCTCTGTGTCTATTTGCTGCATCTTCTTTGTCCACTTCTGTTGTTGTCAGCGGCATGGGAATCTGTGTCTCTTTTTGTTGCATCATCTTGTTGTGTCAGTTTTCCGTGTGTGTGGCACCACTCCTGGGCAGGCTGCACTTTCTTTCACGCTGGGTGGCTCTCCTTATGGGGCGCACTCCTTGTGCGTGGGGCTCCCCTATGCCGGGGATACCCTTGTGTGGCAGGGTACTCCTTGCGCACATCAGCACTGTGCATGGGCCAGCTCCACACGGGTCAAGGAGGCCCGGGGTTTGAACTGCAGACCTCCCATGTGGTAGATGGATGCCGTAACCACTGGGCCAAGTCTGCTGCCTCTCTTAAGTTTTTGATGATGTCTAGGTATATGAGTATTTTTGGTGAATTTATTCTGATGGCCAATTTTTCTCTTTTGCCTAGTGTTTTGTTTTGTTTTTTTTTTTCCACTTCTCTTCTTTGATATTTCGTTCAATTTATTATAAGTCTTTAAAATTGTCCAGCTTAAGTTATCAAAATCAGGCCAGCAGCTCACTAATAGGGTACAGATTTTCTACCAGGAGGCTTAAGAGAGCCCTAAATCTATAATTTCGAGGCTAGCGAGCAGATGGCACTCTTCATCAAAGCTTTCCACAGAAGTGTTTCTTCCTATCTCTGCTTTCCTGTGTTTCTGTTCTGGCCAATGCTGAGATGCAAAGCCAGCTGTACTGGCTGAATTCACTGAATAGAAGCCTTCTACCTCCCCATCCCTTTTCCCTTGTAACAGCTGACAGATAGGAAGACATCTTTTCCGCTCTTCGCTCCAGAGGGTCAGGTGTTTTAATGGTATGTAGGTGAGGGATGGGAGACCTTCCCAGTTGCTGCAGGACTTTGTAACTCAATTTTGTTGTTTTGTTTTTCTTTGTCTGTCTGTCCCTCACCCTTCTGGGAGTTGTGTGAGTCCTGGTGAGCTGACCCCCAAAACAGATCCCTTATACAGCTTTTGGCCCTTTCTCCATTGTTTTAGTGAGAAAGTCTAGCCCTGCCTGCCTACTCTGACACCATCTTTCTGGAACATATATATATATATGGAGATGCTAAGGAGTAAACCCAGGACTTTGTGCACGGAAAGCAGGTGCTCAACCTCTGAGTTACATCTGTCCCTGAAATGAATTGGTTTTGCTGTTTGTTTCTTTTTAGGAGGCACCAGGGATCAAACCAAGGACTCATACATGGGAAGCAGGTACACTTGATCTACATCTGCTCCTTTCCAATTTTTAAATATAGAGTAAATTATCTGTAACCTAATCATGCTCATTAAAAATATTAACATGTTTTAGATTTTTATGTGCACAACTCTCCCCTTGTCATTTTAAAGCAAGATTGCTTTATAGTCAACTTTTTTTCTCATCATATTTTTATTTTGCTACACAACATCATAATTCTTATTTGTCATAGCTACTAAATATTTTGTAGAGCAAATGGAGCATAGTTTAGTAATAATAATTTCTCTATTTTGGGGTATTTACTTTAGTTCTAATTTTTAGTACTACCACTGCTATTATTAGTTACATTTTCTTGACACATAAATGCACCTAAGTAAAGAAAATAAAGGAATGTCAGAAGGTTGTATGGTATGTCTAAAACCAATTTAAAAAATTAAAAAGTAAGTTTTTTTAAGTCGCTGTGGATTTCTACCAATTTGATTATAATGGTGACAAATTCTGAATTTCAAAAACTGTCACTTATATTTTTACATATATTATAAGCAATTTAATTAATTGTAATTTATTGTAAAAAATGTCAAAGTTAAAATAGAAAAGAGGAAGCTATGGACTTAAAAATGGATTATCATCCAGATATTTTTAAATTTATTTCAGTGAAATTTGGAACTACCTTTGCCATAGAAACAGTGTTATAAACGGTGGTTACTTCCCCTGAGCAGTCCACCTAAACCCATATTACTTCTTCTGTAGCTCTGCAAAATAGAACTAGATTATAATACCCTACTCATTTTAAAAGATTATTGTGAAGAACAAATGAAATGACCAATTTTTAAATTGTAAAGCAAAATTACATGATTAGATACATTGAATGTTTAATCCTATTTTCATCATTGTTATTGGAAAAAACAATAATACCAAGTTCCAAAACACCAAGCAGTAGAAATTTAACCAACTTACATGCCCCTGGACCAGTAGTAATAAGGTAAATTGAACTGCTGGGGACAGGTTCAGAGTTTTGGAAGGAAGGGAGAAGAGTTCCCAGTAGTGAAGAGCTCCTAATAAGTGTTCAAAGGATTCTTATTAAATTAATTAATGAAAGGACTACCAGAAATGAAGATCAGGTCCTCAGAAAGATTTTGGGTTCAGTGCAATGGTTTCTGGAAGGAAAACAGGAGTACTGAGAATAGATTTTAGCCCTCTGTTGAAGTCACAGTTGAAATCTTAGATAAAGGGACGTCTTTGGCTGCAAGGACAGTGCCTGTGTAATTTAAATCAACACCAGCATTGTAATAAACTCTCAGATTTCAATAGCTCAGCATAGTAGAAGTTTATTTCTCACTCATATTAATAGTCCAAGGTGTTTATTTTTTTTCATTGTTCCTAATATCTTTATTCATTCAAGGGAATAGGAGGAACCAGGGTTAACCTGTGTGGTTGATGGAAATCAACACTCTTTTTAGATAGCACAATTATGGGAGTCAGAATTGGTAAAGTATGTGAAAATGCTAGAAGTCAGAGGGAATAGATGGATCATGAAGTACAGATATATTTGCAAAGCATCTGAACTTCTAGCAGGACCTGAGATTTGTTTTATTTATTTATTTGTTATTAAGTAGTTTTGTAGAAGTATATTCACATGCCATACAATCTATCCAAAGTATACAATCATTGGTTCTTAGGAAAATCAGAGTTGTACATTCATCACCACAATCAATTTCAGAATACATTCATTAACCCGAAAAAGAAAAACCCCATGCTCTTTTAATCCCTCTATTATTGATATTAAGCATTAGAATGGTGACTTTGTTACAACTGATGAAAGAATATTAAAATACTACTTTTAATAATAATCTATAGTTTGTATTAGATGTTTTTTCGCCATATGCCATCCTATTATAAACACTTTGTAATAGTGACGTACAATTGTTCTAGCTCATGGAAAACCATTTATTTGTACTATTAGCAAGTCATTGTCCACAATGTTCTCTGTTATAGTCTTTTGTTTTTGTTTTTGTTTTTTTAAATTAGAAAATATGTAGGTTTAAAGAAAAGTCATGCAAAAATACAACATTTTCATATACCCTACTATTGTTGACACTGCATTAGTGTGGGACTTTTGTTGCAAAAGATGGCAGAATCTTAAAATAGTTCTACTATCTACAATCCATAGCTTACATTAGGTATATGTTCCCATATACCACCCTATTATTAATACAATTTAATAGTATTGTAAAATTTGTTATACTTCATGAAAGAACATTCTTATATTTATACAGTCAACCACAGTCCCATGTTTTGTACAGTCCATCCAAAGTGTACACTCAGTGGCTCTCAGTCTAATCAGTTATGCTGTCATCACCACAGTCAGTTTTAGAATGTTTTCACTACTCCAAAAAAAAAGTCCCATACCCACTTACAGCCTTTTATTTTTGACCCTTAGCATTGATATAGTCCCTTTATTACAAGTGATTGAAATATATTACAGTATTATTGTTAACTATAGTCCATGAGTTCCATTAGTTTGATTTTCCCCTTATATCACCATATTATTGACACCTTGTAATACTGATGTACATTTGTTCTAGTATATGGAAGCAATTCTTGTATTTGAGTTATTAACCACATTACTCATCTACCACCAAGTTCACTATGTTATACAGCCCCAAGTTTATTTTCTAGATTTCATTCTGTTGACAATTACAACGATAGGCTACCCCGTTCAGCCACTATTACATGTATAAATCAGCAATGATAATTATATTCATGATAATGTGTTACCATCATCTCTATCCATTTCCAAACATTTATAATTAACATTGTTAAAAATGCTACAGACATTAAGCATCATCTCCACCTTCTCAACCCTCATTCTGTCTTCTAATAATCCATATGGTAGCTTTTAACTCCATGAACTTACTCATTATATTTAGTTCATATTTGTGAGACCATACAATATTTGTCCTTTTATGTCTATTTTTTTTTACTCAACATAATGTCCTCAAGATTCATCCATGTTGTTATATACATCCTGACTTCATTTCTTCTTACAGCTCAATAGTATTCCATCATATGTTTATACCAAATTTTGCTTATCCATTCATCAGTTGGTGGACATGGGTTGTTTCCATCTTTTGGCAATTGTGAATAATGCTGCTGTGAACATCAGCATGCAAATCTCAATTTGTGTCCCTATTTTCAGTTCTTCTGAATACATTCCCAGTAGCATGATTGCTGAATCATATAGCAGTTCTATATTTACCTTCCTGAGAAGCCACCTAACTTTCTTCCACAGAGGCTCCACCATTCTAATTCTCACCAATAGTGAAGGAGTGTTCCTATTTCTCCACATCCTCTCCAACACTTGTAGTTTTCTGGTTTTCTAAGAGGGGCCATTCTGCAAGGTGTGAAATTATGTCTCATTGTAGTTTTGATTTGCATTTCCCTTATAGCTAGTGATGTTGAAAATCTTTTCATGTTCTTTTCAGCCATTTGTATTTCCTCTTTGGAAAAAAATGTCTCTTCAAGTCTTTCATGCATTTCTTACTTGGATTGCTTGACTTTTTATCATTGAGTTGTAGGATCTCATTATAAATCATGATGTTACAATTCAACTCTTGAAGGGCACAAATTGGTTAGGCCACAGGACCAAAGAACATACCTGGCACTTAGTCAGGCATAAGCTTTATTGGGACTTATGAACAGGAGAGACTCTTTGATGGTGGCTGTATAACATGGTGGTCTTATGAACAGGAGAGACTCTTTGATGTGAAGTGTAACATGGTGGTCTGCTGATATTTTCACTATACTTGTAGAAAGGAAATTTACCAAGGACATTGATTGCTGGGAAGATTATAGTTTATGATACCATCTATGTATTCTCTCCCCTCTGGGGAGGGTTGCTAACCTTTAATTTTTGTCAACTCATGCAAGCTGCTATGTGCTGAGGACTTAAGGTGGATTGGGTCTCCCAAAATGGAAATCAAACCCTTATGAGGTACATAGCATAGCAGTTTGATATAGTTTGATATAGTTATGAATTCCAAAATAGATATTGGATTATTGTAAACTGGTCTGTACCTGGGCATGATTAAATTATGATTAGGACTTTGATTGGGTCATGTCGGTAGCATGTGGGAACAAGGGGTAGGGACTCACAGATAAAAGGCATGTCAAAGAACAGAGTTGAAGTTTCTTAATGCTGGAGTTTTGATGTTGAAGTTTGATGCTATGCTCTTAAGCTTGAGCCCTGGGAAGGGAGCATACGGAGGAAAGAGAAGCAAGCCCCAGGAAGAGAGGAACCCTGAGCCTGGAAAGAAGCAAGCCCTGGAAGAGAGGAACTCTGAGGCCAGAGAGAAGCAGGACCTGGGAAGAGAAGAACCCAGGAAGCCTGAACCTTGGCAGACATTGGCAGACATCTTGTTCCAACACGTGGAAATAGACTTTGGTGAGGGAAGTAACCTACGCTTTATGGCCTGGTATCTGTAAGCTCCTACCCCAAATAAATAACCTTTATAAAAGCCAACAGGTTTCTGGTATTTTGCATCAGCACCCCTTTGGCTACCTAATACACATGGTTTCCAAATATTTACTCCCATTCCATAGACTCCCTCTTCACCTTCTTGATGTGTCATTGAAAGCACAAAAGTATTTAAGGTTGAGGAGGTCCCATTTATCTATTTTTCCTTTCAGTGTTTGTGCTTTGGATATAAAGTTTAAGATCCTACCAAATGATCTTGAAGATGTTTCCCTACATATTCTTCTATGAGTTTGATGGTTCTAGCTTTCATATTTAGGTCTTTGGTCCATTTTGAATTAATTTTTGTATAGCGTATGCGTTAGGGGTTCTCTTTCTTTCTTTTGGATATGGATATTCAGTTCTCTCAGCACCATTGTTGAGTATACTATTCTAATCCAGTTCAGTGGAGTAAACAATTTTGTCAAAAATCACTTGACCATAGATGTGAGGGTCTATTTCTGAACTCTGAATTCAATTTCATTTATCATATGTCTACCTTATACCAGTACCATATTGTTTGTTTGTTGTTGTCATTGTTGTTGTTTACCACTGTATCTTTGTAATATGCTTTAAAGTTAGGTAGTGTGAGTCCTTCAACTTTATTCTTCCTCCTCAAGATGTTTTTGGCTATTTGGAGCCCCTTACCCTTTCAAATACATTTGATAAATTGGCTTTTTCATTTCTGACAAAATAGTCTCTTTGAATTTTTATTCAACTTGCACTGACTCTGTGTATATCATTTTGGGTAGAATTGACATCTTAATGATATTTAGTGTTCCAATCCATGAACACAGAATGCTCCTCCATTTATTTAGGCTTTCTTTGATTTCTGTTAGCAGTATTTTGTGCTTTTCTGAAATACAGATCCTTTATGTGCTTGGTGAAGTTTATTCCTAAATATTTAACTCTTTTTGTTGCTGTTGTAATAGATTTTTTCCCCTGATTTCCTCCTCAGATTGCTCATTACTAGTGTATAGAAACACTACTTATTTTTGCATATTAATCTTGTATCCCATCACTTTGCCAAGGTTTTTTCTAGTCAAGTGTGGGGTTAGAATCCTCTGCTCTGTCACTCAGAAACTCAAAATAATGAAAGCTCTGCCATTTCCATTCTGTGGCTTCTATTTCTATCTAGACATGTACTTCCAGCAAGGTGACAGGCAAAGAGAAATGAGAATAGGGCATGGGAGATTTTTTTATGGGCCAGGCTTGAAAGAGGTGCACATCAGTTCAGTTCACATTTCTTTGATTGCACCTAGTCCACATAACCCTACCAAAAGTCAGTGGGAGAAAAACTGAAAGTGAAGTCCCTATCTAGAAAACTGCTTGATAAAGGAAATCCTATGCTAAGGACAGTGCAGCACAAATTTTGGTGAATACCACCTATATTGGGATAGGTTCTCGAATGAGAGGGCGTGGGGGCTTCCAGGCCTGATGCAGCCTGAAAGTGCATCCCTGGCTGGGTCAACTCTTTGTAACAGGTAAGGAGTTGATCTATAATCATTCATTGCCAAAATACGTAGCTGAAGTATAATAACCTCCCGCAGTACTGACTAGATAGCACTTCCTATATGAACAGAGAAAAAATAATTACAGATTATTTTTATGGAAGTAAATTAGTTTCCATGTTTCATTAATGCAATTAAAAATTAAAAATAGTTGGTCTCAATATTGACTTGTACAAGAGTTATTTCAAATTACCGCATGTTTGTTTGGGGGAATATGATTTTAATTGTAGTTCCTGGGTAGCATGGTTCATTGATTATAATAATGATGCCTTATATTGTATAACACATTTTGCTTTTGCAAATGTTTTAATTATATTTAATGTTTTCAATTATACTTAAAACTCGCAATAATCCTGTGCCACAGGCAGGGTAGATAAAAATATGAGCCCTGTACTAAAGAAGAGGAAATTCAAGATCTGGTAGTAAGTGGTGGGACTGGGAGAGAAGCCCAGAATTTCTGACTTGAGGCTCCATGCTTTCCATTTCTGAAGTCCTTCAAAATTTAACTTCTTTTTTACCTTTTTTCTGGAAGGGTGGGGATTGTGTGTGACATCAACTTCCATCATTCTCCCCTGCCTATTGAGTCTTTAATGTTGATGGATGATTTAGATCACTTTATCACTTTTCACATACTTCCTGATGAACAGCTTCAACTACAGAAATAAATTTATAAGGGAACAGATTCTGTAGAATTTGGTTTGGAGATTTGAACTGGATATCTTGGCTGATTTAGAATATTTGATTTTTATTGACTACCTCATATATGTATATAAACACTGTAAGAAGTCGCAAAGCAGTCCTTTTTAATTTTTCTATTTTTATTTTCCCATTTCCTTAAATGTAGTACAATAATTTGTTGGTAATTCAAATGGAATCCTCAGCAATCTAACAATTTGGGGGTACACTTAAAAATAAAGGGTTTCAAAATGAAATCTGGAGATTTTTAAGGTGGCTGTTAATGTAATGACTTCTAAATTCTCAGTGCTTTCTTGGTGTACATGTGATTAATTTATCTAACAGTTTGGGGGTACACTTAAAAATAAAGGGTTTCAAAATGAAATCTGGAGATTTTTAAGGTGGCTGTTAATGTAATGACTTCTATATTCTCAGTGCTTTCTTGGTGTACATGTGATTAATTTATCTAACAATTTGGGGGTACACTTAAAAATAAAGGGTTTCAAAATGAAATCTGGAGATTTTTAAGGTGGCTGTTAATGTAATGACTTCTATATTCTCAGTGCTTTCTTGGTGTACATGTGATTAATTTATCTAACAATTTGGGGGTACACTTAAAAATAAAGGGTTTCAAAATGAAATCTGGAGATTTTTAAGGTGGCTGTTAATGTAATGACTTCTATATTCTCAGTGCTTTCTTGGTGTACATGTGATTAATTTATCTAACAATTTGGGGGTACACTTAAAAATAAAGGGTTTCAAAATGAAATCTGGAGATTTTTAAGGTG
This sequence comes from Dasypus novemcinctus, assembly GCF_030445035.2. Classification (NCBI taxonomy): domain Eukaryota; kingdom Metazoa; phylum Chordata; class Mammalia; order Cingulata; family Dasypodidae; genus Dasypus; species Dasypus novemcinctus. Next base: position 60,544,168 of record NC_080684.1, read on the forward strand.
GCTGTTAATGTAATGACTTCTATATTCTCAGTGCTTTCTTGGTGTACATGTGATTAATTTATCTAACAATTTGGGGGTACACTTAAAAATAAAGGGTTTCAAAATGAAATCTGGAGATTTTTAAGGTGGCTGTTAATGTAATGACTTCTAAATTCTCAGTGCTTTTTGGTGTACATGTGATTAATTTATTATTGAGCAGTTTTGGTTTACAGTATGACAAAGCTGCACTACATAGGAGCAGCAGCTGTTGGCTGATGGTCTTGCAGTTATGTGTATCTAGCCCCTACCTGTGGTGATTTGGAGCTATAGCATTATCACTGGACAGACATGGTGCAAGAAGTCAGTAACAGTGTATGATTGAAATATCAATTGATTCCAACATTAACAAATAGACTAGAAGACAGATCTCACCATATTTCTTATATAATATGTGTATATATATACATATATATAAACACACATATATACACATATATATGCATATATATATACATCTATAACTGGTTTCATTATAATTTATTATAATTTTTTAAACTCAAAATATCTATAAGAAAATAGAATGTCCTCTACTGGGGGTCAGTAAAGTCTTCCAAATAATGCTGTTTGTTTAGAGTTCATGTAACAAAAAGAAAAGAGATATAACAAGAAAAACGTTTTTGTCTTTTTTTTCCCCTGAAATTTCACTGCTCTTGCCTGTCAGTGGCATGAGTACCCATGGGGTACTGCATTTTTATAGTCATTAGCTTTCACTGTGTCTTTTTAGCACAGCAGGAACGGTGTTCTCTCTCGGCTTCCAAGTCCTATGTTTTTAGCCTAAGTAAATGTAAACCATCCCTTACCCATGTCTTTCTAAATAAATAAATAAATAATTTTCTACTTTGAAAAAACTTTGAGATAGATACCTTCTTTTATTGCTAGTGATCTAAAGGATTTAAAACACAGGAATGAATGCTTTGCAAAGAGCATTTACAATAAGTATGTTCACTGCTCACTATGTTTTTCTTGATAGTAAGTGAGGTTTATTTTAGGAGGTAAAGAAAAACATTAGGTAAGGTTATGGGCCTTTTGTTACTTTTCTCTTATATTGAATTACAGTTTCCTTTGCATTAAACTACAGTCAGAGGTATTAAAAATGAAGCCCTTTCGTTTATGAGCATCATTGGTTTATGCCAGTGGCGCTGAAACCTCAGGGCAACTTAAGTTTCACCTGGAGAGCTCGGTAACACACAGACCACTGGCCTGGCTCCCTACAGGGTCTAAGTCAGTTGATCCCGGTTGGGGACTAAGAATTTTCATTTCTAACATGTTCCTAGATTACTCTAATGTGTTTGTCCAGGGACAACACTTCGGGAATCACTAGTATGTCAAACCTTTGTATCAGTTGGTTTCATCACTGCTAATTGTTGGAATATGAGTGGAAATAATCAGTTCAGAAGGCTAGAAATACAGAGCAATTTTATTCTCTTTTAATTTTGTGTTTCATTAACATTCTTTTCTTACACATCTCTTCTACTGTATTATTTGGTCCTTGGAGAATAGTAATAAGAATTCATTTGAGCTTTCTATTTACCTTGATTTTCAGACAGACAAAAAGAAGGGAGAAGAATCTCAAGTATCATGCCTTTTGTTTCTCTTAACTCTTTTTCTAAGATATTCTTTGGTACCGGTTAATGTGCAAATCTTAGCTCATGTTGTTGCCTGCCTTATTAGAATTTTGCAAGTTGCTAGCATGGATTTCCCATAGCACACTCTACAATTACAAAATGTTATAACCCATTGCATAAAGGAAGTTTCCTTCCACATATTGAGATAGAAATTACATGCAATGGAAGTAACTGTAGGAGGCTAGAGATAGAGAAGTCTCATAATTGAAATATTTCCTTTTGTGTAGGCTAAGAGTTCAAATACTGAGTCAGAAATTCTGGGTTCTACATGGTACTTACTGCATGATTATGCAAATGAGTCCCTCTTTTTCTGATGGATACAACATCTCTTATCTAGGTATCTAGCCTGGGTTATTAATTGTAATTTCCTTGAAGTTTTCTTCTTGCTTTTTCTTTCTTTTATTCTGACCTCATTTTATCTGTTTATTTTGGTATCTGTATTTTATTTCAGAAGTTAACATCAAATGTGTAGTAACTCTCAATCCTTATATCGACTGTGAGACACTGAAAATCTACATGGAAGCTGTTTGTATGTGTAGCTGTGCACACAATTCTTAGTGTCCTCTGGCATTCATTATAGGACCATCTGATTGCCAACTGGTCAATTCACTGAATACCCTGAATGCTATTGTCTACTGTTCTTAGGAATGATCATTGTTGTCAGAGAAGAATCCTCTATACTTTTGACAGTGGTCAGGGTGGAGATATAATCCTGTATTCCTGAACAGAAGTGAAGAGAAGTGGATTGGGAGAAGGTGTCTCAATATCAGCATGCATAATTTTACTTAATCCCCCCAATGGTTTTCATTCCTATGGCTCCACCCTCCTGTTCCTGGAACCATAGTCCAACTTTTTCCTAGAGTCTGTATTTTCTGGCTCTTGATGGAAGAAAGAGTTAGTTACATATTTCTTGATTCTGGTTCAACCAGAAGAGAGGAAGGAGTTGAAGAGTGATAAAGAGGGCTGATTTACAGAATACAGTTCCCCATTAGAGATTATAAATGCCCAGGTTTACTTGCGTATTTATCCAGGTGGGGGTGGAGAAGTCCAGAATAGGGCACGAACAGGCACACAGAAAAGGCCAGTTCATTTTCCCGCTTGCCTTTTAAACCATCAATTATTCTGCCACTTTTGCTAATGACATGGGAGCATTCCCAGCTGTTTGCTGTTCAATCCCCTTGGAAGACCCAATGATAAGACCTCTGGAGAATATCTGGGGCTTCTCCTGGTTTCTGGAGGAAATCTCCTTCTGAATGGGAGTTCTTCGGAGGGTCTTCCAGCAGCCATCTTGGGGGTACCAAAGAACACGTGTTTAATGGCCACAGTTTTTTTGCCGGGTTCCAGATCTATCTATTGATTCCCTATCTAGCCTGCTTCAATACAATTCCCCTTTGCCTGATCCCTACCTGTTTTTCTGTCCACTTCTCTCTGGTCTTTCTCATGTATCTCTTCCGTAAGCTGTAAATAAACAAATCTTCTAAATATTCTCTGAATCAGCATGTTGTTTCATACTTCTGTTCCTTTATTCCTGTATCCTCTGAATAGAATTTGCTTTCCACTCCTTTCTATGTGTCAAAGTTCATCCTTTTGCATGGTATTCCTCAATTTTTAGCCATTCAACAACTTATACTTGTGTTTTTCTTACATTCTCTTGCCATTTTCCTTTAAACCAATTTAGTTTTAAAAACTTAATAAATTAACTTCAGAGGGAATCTTATAATTCTGGAGTTAAGTGGGAGCTGTTCTGTGATTATAAGTAGGAAGTCAAACTACTCGATCAGATTTTCATTTTAAAGCAATCACTAGTTGTAGTCTATAGAATAGTTGAATGCTTAGCCCACCTATACTCATAGACTGTTTCTAAGACTGTTAAAACAATTTGGGTGATAGGTGATGAGAAGCTGAACCAGGGTAAGTATACTGGAATTGAGTGGAAAGGTCAAAAGGTACTAAAGAGATAGAATTAACAGAGTAGGATTAGAGATTAGATGTGAGAAATAAAGGAAAAAGGAAATGGAAAATATCAGAGAGGTCATTTCATGTTTAGAAATTACTTGCACCCTTAGACCATCCACTGATTTTCTAAGGTTATTGATTCATTAATATTCATTTTTTAAAAAGATGTATTTATTTACTTAATTTTCTCCTCCCCCTTCATTGTCTGCTCTCTGTGTCTGTTTGTGGTGCACTCTCTGCGTCTGCTTGTCTTCTTTTTAGGAGGCACTGGGAATCGAACTCGGGACCATCCATGGTGGAGGGAGGCGCCCAGTCACTTGAGCTGCATCTGCTCCCTACTTGTTGTGTCTCTCATTGCATCTCCTTATTACATCATCTCATTGCATTTTTTTCATTGCATCATCTAATTGTGGTCTTCGCACCACATCATCTTGTTGCATCAGCTTGCCGCGCCAGCCCATTGCATCAGCTTGCTGTCTTGCTTGTATTCTTTATGAGGCACTGGGAACTGAACCTGGGATCTCTCATGTGGGAGGTGGGTGTCCAACTTCTTGAGCCACATCCATTCCCAATATTCATGTTTACATCAATCTTGAAACTTGGATTTTTAAAAATTATTTCATGAACAGTCACCATTATTAGTGATGTAAAAATGAAGAAATATACTATTTGAGTTAAACCATTTAGTGGGTGGATCTATATATGTGTTGCATTGAAACATGTTACATAAACTTTTAAAGAGTTTAATTCGTAATGCTACCATATAACCTTCAGCCCACTGAGATTTCTGGAAGAAGGATCTGCAAGAGCTGTGGGATTTGACTCCATGGATTTCCTGCTCAAGTCAGTCTGTAACAGCAGATTAAGATCTACTCTGTGGTAGACTTTTGAAATTGACCAAATATAAATGTTATATTGTGATTTCCTGAACTTCTTTGTGTAACATTTCCTACTGCTTTTGGATTTTTAGTCATAAAAATGAGGTATACAAAATTATAGCTTTTTAAAAGCATATAAGTGAACTCACCTCTTAAGCTTCTGTTTCTATACAATAGGTATTAATAAAAATATTTCTGCCAATTCAATGTAAATTCAAACACATCTATTTTCAAACTTAGTATTTAAGGAAAACGCTCACTCAAGTCCAGATTCTTCCCCTTGCCTTGTGCATCTTTTCTCTCTTGAGTGATCTGGGCTGCGGAGTATGGCAAAGCTGGTTACTTATTTTCGTGGCATCATGTTCTTTGCCATCAGAACCTGCCAACATTCTTGTCTAGTAAGTGCTTAAATATATGATGCCTGTTAGATTTGAGTTATCATAATCTGTCCTCTTATATTTTGTGTACTTTCTACTTCTGTATCAGTTCTACTCATCCTTTCTCTTCCTATTTCAAGGATTTTCTAAGATTGCTGGCTTTCTCTCAAACGATCCCATGTGGATTTCAGGTGTTACCAGATTTTGTCTAGATTCTTGACTATGCTGCAGAAATGAATTTCAAGAGCACATCAAATGACCAGTAATTTAGTAAGGTATGGAGGGAAGATAAATGGAAGAAAATAACAGATCATAGATCCCAGGTAGAGAGGAAGGGGCTGAAAATCGATAAAGTGGGCTAATTTACAGACTATATGTTCCCATTATAGATTATAAATGACCAGGTTTTACTTGCATGTTGATCCATGCAGGGGAGAAGGCAGCCAGAATTGGGATTCAAAGGGGAGAGAGAGCGAGCTCAGGCTTTGCACCTGCTTTCTGACCATTATTATTCCATCCCTTTGCTAATGACAGGGGAGCAGTCCCAGCTTTTTGTTGTTTTGATTGATCCTCCCCGCCCCACCCCACCCCCCAGTTCCCCATGAGGGCCCAATGATAAAGTCCTTGGGGAATATCCTGGGCTTCTCCTGGCTTCCAGAGGAAGTCTTGTTCTGAATGACAGAATCTTGGGGAGGGTCTTTCAGCAGCCATCTAGAGGGTATCAACATCCACATGGACATCTTGCCAGGTTCCAGATCTGTCTAATGTTTCCCTATCTTACTAGCCTGTTTCACTCCCCCCTCACCCCTCCTCACCCTTAAAGGGGTGCTGGAGGGAGATGGTCATTCTTCTGTAATCATTTCCTGCCGGTTAGGGGCAGTAGGCCCTAGTTGACAAGGTGTAAAACTCTCTGACTGCTCTATTTCAATCAGAGGAAGACAGATCTGGCATCCTGGGCAAATTTGGATGAAGTCTCCATATGGCTAATGAGATCTTGATTCTAGAAGAAATAGACTTTATTAGAATTTTGAAAATATATGGTCTCATTAAGAGGATACTGGACCACAAAAGTAGAAAAGGTCAGTGCCTATAAAGGCTGCATCTCCCTGACATTAGTGGGTTTTATTTTGCAGGTTTTGAATACTGTTTAGGACTATTTCAGGATAATGTACATAGAGATGACATTCTTCCTTAAGGAAAGGACATACTCTTCCCTGTACAGCAGTTAGCATGTCAAGTGCCCTGCAATTTTGCATCACCACAGCAGCAAGAGAGTCTGCTTGCTGTTTTAGAGCTTCTAAGGCATAACTGATTTCATTTATGCTGTTATTTAGCTCTAGGGAGTGATTGAAATAGATAATAGGGTTTGGTATAAATTACCAACCCCAGTTTTCAATAGTGGTGCTTATGCCTATAACAGCCAAGAGAAGGATGAGACGACACATTGCCTTTTTCAAATGAAAACAGACAAGGGTTTTTTAAGGGTGATGGATTAGAGACCCAGACAATACTTAGCTTTGTTTCTTGAATAAGTATTTCAGGCCATCCAATGGCTGGGACTTGTACGACCCATCAGGTACTTCTTTAGTCAGTACTTCCTTGGGCAGCTGGCTTCACTTGGGATAAGTCCACCCAGCTGGCAATTCCTTTAACTTTAACAACTGTAAGAGTGCTTAAAACCACAGGATAAGGTCCCTTCATTTAGATTCTAATTGATAGTAAGGGCTGTTTTCTTGCCAAGTTTTTATCAGAACCTGGTATGCAGGTCCTGGATGAGAAAAGATCGTCTATGGACCATCTCAAAGGGGCTAAGTTGAAGTGGGTCCTAGCCACCTTGTTTGCTGTTTCTTGCTGGTGGGAAAATGTTTACCCCTGGTCGGATGTCATGTGGGTTTGCTAGTCCTTCCAAGGATAGGAGTGGAACTGGTTCTGGATGAGGGCTAGGAGGAGAACTGGGCCAAGAATATCTTCCACCTGGCATGGGGTGAAGATGGAGAGGTCATCCCCAAGTTAATTTGGTGGCTTTTTAAATTAAAAGGGCTGTTGCCCCCACTGCTCTCAGGCAAAATGAAGGCCCAGTTTGAATATACAAGAGAGTTTGACAGTGCTGAAGTTTATCTCTTGATTTTTATACACTTTTTAAACACTTCCAATGCAATGTGTAACACATAAAATGAACTTTTTAATACTTTGCTTCTTGCTTCTACACTTTTACCATAAAGATGTTAATTAGCAGGTATTTTACTTTAGCAGTAGAGAAGAAACTACTTTTTCCATTTATTAAAAAATGAAAACTGAAGATTCCCAATGGAATCAAGGTAACTTTTCATTATCAGCACTTGAACATGCACATTCCAGACAGGTTTCACTGCTATGAAGTTACTTTTTGCCATTAATATCATAATTCTTAGTTATAGTTTCTAGTAAATTTTTATGTTAAGGTGAATTGGGTACCTTTATTAACTAAGCCTCAAGAATTTTATTAGGAACAGCTTTGCAAAGTTCCTCTGCTTTCCTAGCAGTTGAATCAATTCCACATGTGATTTATACATTACTCCACTTGTAAGACAGTATCGACATTTAAAGACTCATTTTTAGGTTACCTTTCACCATTATCCAATTTGTCCAGGTGAACCCCAAATCTGATTTCCTAGGTGCTAGCAAACTGACAAAGTTAAACACAGATTTTAAAGTTGAACACAAAGTTAATCACAGATTAAAACAGAAGAGAATTTTATACCCTTAGCATTTATATGAACTGTTTGATTTTAATTGATAGCACATGGAATTTCTTATTTTCCAGGAGAGGTTTAGTAACCAGTCTGGATCTTGATTTCTATTCACACCTTTTATAGGCACAACTGAGTTTTAAACTAATGAAAGTTTGAGGTATATTTCCTCATTTATTTAAGGAGATACGACATAAGGTTTCTGGGCCTCAGATCTATCTGTCCTCTTTTTTTACACTCATTTAACTGGATTTCAGGGTTTCATATAGACGCTGCTCTTGGCTATACTGTGGTCACATGGACCAGCAGCAGGTAGAATTTCCTGATTCCTGAGAAGAGACTCCTATGGAAAGTTCGCTGGTATGCTAGAGGCTGCACCCTTTATTCTAGAAAGAATGAAGAAGCACTTTTTAGTCGACGGATTTGGTGTCCCAGAGTCCTAGTCTGACTAGTATGTTCAGCACTTCACACAATTTGAAGCTGATGCTCTGTTCTCAGCATCCTGAGAATTTTAATTTTCAGAGCCTGTCCTACAGGCGTCCCTGTAGGCAGCCTAAGTCCTGAGGGATGTCTGATTAAATTCCAGAGATCAGACCAATGTGTCCAAGCTGAGTTAGTGGGAGATGTTCTGAGAAGTTGCCTTAAATCAAAGTGCCTGACATAAGTCTCAGGGGATATCTGACTGCCCTCTGAATGGAAGGGCCCAAAGAATGGGCGCCATTCAGACTTTACTGCTCTGGTTGTCGGCACCCTACATTCCAGGGTCTGAGATTGACTGCACAGTACCTAAACAGAAGTTCCTGAATTAAACCTCAGGGAACGTTTGGCTGCTCTCTGATTCCTACCACCCCAGGAATCACAGAACCCCCTGCTGCCGACCATTTCCAGGGCTGTTCTAGACTTGGAAGACTACTGACCAACAGATCGGATGTCTTTCAAGCCGAATATTGCTCCTTCCTGGAAGGGGCAAAAAGTTTCTTTCTTTTCTTACAGAGGTCTTTAAAGCCTTCCTAGTCTAGGAGTTTCCCAGTTAGACCAGCCATCAAAAGGCCATTAAGTGATTAGAGATCAATTGTTCTAGCTAATAGGCCTTCTAGCCTTGAGGCAATAACTTCCTTGTTAGCAAAGGCATTTTCAGTTTTAAAGTTTTTAAGATGTTCCAAAGCACTTTAACACAAACCTGTAATGAGAGATTTCAGTAGCAATAAGTAGGAAGGTAAAAAACGTGAGTAAAAGTTAATTATACAAGGGTATCCTGGCCTGTGACTCCCCTGGGGAAGGGAATTCCCACAGCATCCATTTTGGCCTGCTTGCCCCTTCCTAGAAAAGTGGGCCTGCAAAGGCATGGACCCATGAAGATCCCCCCTCCCAGGTAGGAGAAGGCAATGATCCCCAGCCCTCAGGGCAGAGCCCACAACTGCTAAAAAGGATTGAAAGAGTGACACAGTGAGCCCCTGTCTTGCACCCCAGTCAGCTCTCATAAGCCTGGGTATGCAGCATGGATGTGGAGAATTCTTATGTCCCAGCCTCTTCCCTCCCAGGATTACATGCTGTGGGGGCTCGTAGGCAAATCCGTTTAAAATGGAGAACCAAAGGAAGGCATTAAATAGGCTGTAGGCCATAGTTTCACTCACCAATAAGCTCCTGGTATGGCTTGCCTATTATATTACTGGATTTTGTCTAGGTTCTTGACTATGCTGTAGAAATCAATTTCAAGAGCATGTCCGGTAAGTTAGGCCAGTAATTTATTCAGGTATAGAGGGAAGAGAAATGGGACAAAATAACAAATCATGGATCCAGATAGAGAAAAAGGGGCTGAAAAGTGATAGAGGGCTGATTCACAGAATTCAATTTCCCATTATAGATTATAAATGCCCAGGTTTACTTGTGCGTTGATCCATGTAGGGGAGAAGGTAGCCAGAATTGGGGAACAAAAGGGAGAGGGAGTTCAGGCCTTGTACCTGCTTTTTGAATCATTATTATTGCACCCCTTTGCTAATGGCAGGGGAGGAGGTCCAGCTGTTGGCTGTTTTGATTGATTACTCCCCCCTCAATTCCCCATGATGGCCCAATGATAAAGTCCTCTGGGAATAATCTGGGCCTCTCCAGGCTTCTGGAGAAAGTCTTGTTCTGAATGGCAGAATCTTGGGGAGGGTCTTCCAGCAGCTATTCTGGGGATATCAGTGTTCACATAGACTTCATGCCAGGTTCCAGATCTGCCTAATGATTCCCTATCTTACTAGTCTGCTTTGCAGGGACTTAGGGAAAAAGGGTACTTTCCTAAACAGTTGTGGTAGAATTTGTGTTTTGTGAGTCCATTCTCAGGCCCAAATGTTAGTATTTAATAAAGCCTAGGGATGGGGCCAGTTGGGTCTATTCTCAGGACCTTGCCTTCCTTACAGTTTTTTCCCTCTACCGGTTTTTTTTTCTTCGTGGGGAAAGTACTCTTACATCATTGATCATTTTTACCTAATCAACCATTTATTTAAATTAATGCATTAAGTTCTTTGCTGCCTTCTAAGAGGCAAAATCTCAATTCTTGCCATTGAAATCCTTGGTTGTCAAGAAAATGTATTGCTGCTATGGCTTTCACTATTCTATTTGGCTTCTCAAAGGCAATAATTTTAATATATCAGGGCACAATGCTTATATGAAGATATTGCTATTGTTTGACTGTTGGGGGGGAAAGTAATGGGTACAAATAAATCCAGGGCTAAAGTCACCTGAGCTTAATACTTAAAGTTGTCTGGGTACACTCATATTTTCCAATCAGATTAGTGGCTTCTATTCAAATGGACTCTTGAATAATGAAGTTGTCTTTCTTCTATTCTTCCCATTTATTGGACTATTTAGAACTAATTAAAAAGTGCCATGGGAAAGCAATAGTCTCTTCAACAAATGGTGTTAAGGAAATTGGATATCCACCTGGAGAAGAATGAAGTTAAACTCCTTATCTCAAACCAATCAATTCAAAATGGATCAAGGACCTAAGTATAAGAGCTCAAACTATAAAATTCTTCGAAGATAACATAGGGGCAAATCTTCATGACCTGTGATTTGACAATGCATTCTTAGATATAATATGAAAAGCAGCAGCAACAAAGGAAACAGATAAATTTGATAACATCAAAATTTAAAACTTTTGTTGCATGTAAGGCAATTATCAACAAAGTGAAAAGAAAATGTACAGCATAGTAGAAAATAGTTTCAAACCCTATATCAGAAAGGACTTAATATACCCCCCCTCTATATATATGTAACTCCTATAACTCCACAGCAAAAGACAAGCAACCCAATTTTAAAAATGAGCAAAGGACTTGAATAGACATTTCTCCAAAGATATAAAAATGTCCAATAAACATGTGAAAAGATATTTAACATCATTTGCCGTTAAGGAAATGCAAATTAAAACCACAATGAGATACCACGTCACACCCATAAGGATGGCTATTATGTGGAGAAATTGGAACTCTCTTGTGCTGTTGATGAGAATGTAAATGGTACAGCCAGGGTGGAATGAAATAGGGAGATTCCTCAAAGAGTTAAATACAGAATTACTGTATGACTCAGCAATCCTACTTCTAGCTATATACAGAGAGAGTGAAAAATAGGGTCATGAAGAGATACCTGTAAACTATTGTTTATAGTAGTATTATAAACAAAACAAAAACCTGGAAACAACCCAAGAATCAATAAAAATGAGTGGATAAACAAAATATATATGCACATAATGGAATATTATTCAATCATAAGAAAAAATGAAGTTATAAGACATGCTGCAACATGGAAGGACCTTGAAAACATTATGTTCATGATATAATCAAGACAAAACAAAAAAAATTGTGTGAAATCACTTATAACTAGAAATAGCACTTCCACAAAGCTTACCCAGGTAAGGAGAATGGGACTGGGGAGAGGGGAGAAGAGGGAGTGTTTTTAAAAATAAAACTAAAAATTAAAAAGAAATAACCCACCAAAACATCAATCATTGTTTTTCCTTGTGGAGTTTATGTACCTCAGTGCAGTGTATTGACATAACAAAAATGTTTGCAATCTTTGTTTTTATATTGAGTGTCAGGTAGTTATAAAACATTCATCAAGTGATAAAATAAATAATGGTTAAAGGAAACTGCAGCTTGCAGTGGTAAATGTATGAACCTACATGTAGACAGTGTGTTACATTATTAGTAGAGAAAAATCAACCAAGAAGAATCAAAGGAGATCTTCTTCTGATGTTATGTTACTATGACAGATTAACTAGACAAAAGAAATATGGTGTCATGTATATTGTCTTCTAATCTTCTATTTGACCCTACTACTTTATAATGAAGAATAAGTACTCTAATAGAGATATTATGGGAAAAAAAAGACTAAACCAACTGGTCATTACAACTTACAGCAGTTTTTCTAAATTAGTTAGGATAAATATACCTGGGCAAGATTTAACAAGGATAATAGTACATTATGTTAGAAAACATCTCATCATAATTATTGTACATATATGCCATAATAATATATATTATGGGGCATTAATTTTAACATTTCACAAATGTTAGAGAAAGGCCATGTTTTATTGTTTTTTTAAAATCAATTTTATTGAAACATATTAATAAAACATACAATTCATCCAACATGTATGGTCAATGTATTTGATATAATCACATAATTGTGCATTCATCACTTCAATCATTATTAAAACATTATCATTATTTTAATAATAAAAAAAATGCATCACCCAATCTCTCTATGCTTCTCTGCTGTATTTAGCTGCTCTTTCTGAGTATTCTTGCACATTTATTTATTTCTAAGTAGTTGTATTGATATATATTCACATACAATATGATCTGTCCAAAGTGTATAATCAATGGTTTTTAATAAAATCACAAAAAAAATAAAAAATAAAAATAAAAATAAAATCACAATGTTATACATTCATCAACACAAAAAATTTTGCTTGAAGACTGTCCTACTAACATACACCTCATCCTTATCCTCTCTTCCTTCAGTTTGAAGATACAACAATTTAAAAGATGGATTAATTTAAATTTATGAAATATTTTAAAAATATGTATATAATTTATCTTGTAATTGTTTATATTTCCCCATCTAGATCATAACATCTTTTTGGAAGGTACTGGCTTCCCCATTCTTGTGATTTTCTTGAAGGGCCTCTTATATCTTAACAGGGCATGCACAATAGGTACACAATGCTTGTTAGAATAAATAAATAAGGTGCATAGACTTATTTTTAATGGAGATTTATTTTAAATAGTCCGAATTGATTTAACTGATTCTATCTAAAGTTGTAACCATGGTCTGAGCAAGTTTCAGATGTTGGGGAAGCTGGATGAGTTCAAGCACTTAGATATGGCATTCCTTTGGGAAAAACCCTGACCAAGTCAAAAATGATTAGTGAGCTAAATTTGGAGGCCTTCCTGACTAGATCTTGAAGTGAACCAGCTTGTTTCCCAATTATTTTTTCACTTAACTCGCAGGAGTGATTTGGATAGAGGCTGAGACACTCTTGAAATGTATTTGGAGAAAGAAAGTATTTTGATTTTCATTTTTCATACATTCCACTCTGTTATTTAAATAGATATTTTCTTCCATAATTTAATGCCTTCCCTGAACAAAATCCACGTGACGTAGTACTTGACGGAGGTGGTGTCACATTAGCGATATTGCAGGCCTGCATGAGAACATGGCGGCCAAGCATTTCCTTCATTTGGATGACAGGCAGATGAGTGACCCTGTGAACTAAAAGGCAGGAGGAGTCAGCGATTCAAGTGTGAGAAGAGGAACACAGTTTCTTTAGCCTTTTACAGTCGTCCTCTCAATTATTTTTGTGAAAACTTCAAGAAATACTTTTTGAAAAGCTATCATAACAAAATAAAGATTGAGGCAATCTTAAAAATAATATTTCTTCAGTACAAACTCTGGCTGACAATTTGTAAGTCCTATCTTATTAAACAACACCCTTATTTTTTGAAAGTAATACTTTTATCTTTATATAGTAGATTAAATTATATGACCCAATTTAGAGAGGTTCATAATATTAATCTACATCCCTGTAGGTGTGAACCCATTGTAGATAGCATTTCCTGAAGATGTTATTTTAAATTACGGCGTGACCCTACTGATGGGCTTATATCTTAATCAGGATTACTGGAGTCATTTATAAGCAGAAGAAATTCAGATATGGTAAGGGAAAGCCAAGGGGAATTGCTGTACTCTGGAAGTCAGTAGAACCGAAGAACGGAGGGCACAAGGCCGTGTTAGCCGAGGCCATGTTACAAACCAAGGAACCCCAAGGACCACCAGCAAGTGGCACCTGAGCTTTATTTTTTTATTGATTGATTTTTTTAAAGACAATTATTCCTTCCCTGCCCCTCCCCTCAACCTCATTTGTCTGCTCTCTCTGTCCATTTGCTGTGTGTTCTTTTGTTTCTGCTTGTATTTTTGTCAGTGGCTCCGGGAATCTGTGTCTCTTTTTTGTTGTGTCATCCTGCTCGTCAGCTCTCTGTGTGTGCGGCACCATTCCTGGGCAGGCTGAGCTTTTTTCACACAGGGCAGCTCTCCTTACGCAGTGTACTCCTTGAGCGTGGGGCTCCCCTACACAGGGTACACCCCTGCGTGGCAGGGCACTCCTTGCGCGCATCAGCACTGCACATGGGCCAGCTCATCACACAGGTCAGGAGGCCCTGGGTTTGAACCTTGGACCTCCCTTGTGGTAGGTGGTTGCCCTATCCATTGGGCCAAATCCACTTCTGGCACCCGAGTTTTAGAGACTTTAAGAAAGTATCACTGTTCTAATGCCTGGATGTTCACTTCTAGCCTCAAAGCCATGAAACAATAAAATACCATTGATTAAGTGAACCCTTTGTGTGGTATTTGTCATAGCAGCTTGGAAAGTGAAGGCACCTTATTTTAAAAAATGAATACATCTTGTTTTAAAGATGAGGAACCTGAGGCTTAGAAAGGATCCCTTGGTAGTAAGTGGTGGTTCTGGGCCTCAAAGCCAGGTCTGACTCCAGAACCCTTGCTTGTCATCTTTGTTCCATCCTTTAAAATCAGTCCAGTGACTTTTGTGGCTCATTGCCTTTGCAGATGACTTGGCTCAAATCAAGACTGTTTTGATATGAAGTTTCTGCTAGAAGGCTAATTGATTAATGCCAACATTTGAATATTGTATAGTTAAGAGGAAAGTGTTCCAAACAGGGTAAATCCTTATACCTGGATATAAGGGTAAGGATATAAGGGTAAATCCTTATAAAAAGACAATTTTACAATAATTCGAAGTAAGTGAAATTTTTAATGAGGTAATCATCACCACATAAGATGGTCTGCATTTGTTTTCAAATTCTCAATGCACTGCTGCAAGTGATTTTTCTTCTACCTTAGTATCTTCAAAAGAAAGAAGATCATGGGTGTGGAAAGGGGAGATGTAATTTCCCTATCATATATATTTTTCTTATATCACTGATGTCTCCAATAATTTATGTTCTTCAGGAAACTTAATCACCATTTGCATTAAGATATCACTTTGTATTTTATAAACAAATAAATACTCTTCTTTCTATGTTGTAATTTTGGAATGATTGCCCCTAGAATCCATCAAAAAATGCAGTCCCACTTCTATATTTTAGTCCTAGAAAACTATTAACATGAGAGTGCGCAAAGATAGCATAAATAACCCTGTTCTACATATGTAAGGCTGTTTCTTACAGCATTAGCTATAATAGAAGCATGCTTAGACAAAGTAAATATTCTTCAGTATAAGGATTGATATTAGGCATAATCAAATGCCAAAAATCATGAAATAAATATATGTGAAAGACTATTAGAAAAGTTATTAAAGTATTGTTACATAAAAAGTTGAAACTGCAGAATATGTCAATTTTGAGTCAAATTTGGTTAAAAATCCTACCAGATGTGTATATGTGCGTGTAATATGTAGTCTGGTGTTGTCATGGGAAAAAAATTACAACTATTCAAATCAAATTATTCAGAGATGTGCAGGGATTGCAAGTTGTGGTGAGACTTTTACCTCTTAGTTTTATACTCCTGATTAATTTTTTACAACAACGTGTATTGGTTCTGTTAAAGATAAAAAGCTGTTTTACAGTTTTACTTGATATTCAGTGTTCATGAATATTAGACTCACTTTACCTTTCTGTCCTGAATTGGCTTAATTCCAGGCATCCTGCCTTGGTTACAGTGTTTCCAACTGTGTCCTGGATTCCTTTGCCTCTCTACCTTTCTGCATTGCACAAGCCCTCTTCTGGAAAGGCCCTTCACTTCACTTCTTATATCCAGGTCCCATTATGTTCCCAGTTCTAATTCTATATATATGAAAATATATATATATATGAAAGCATTATGGAAGCACTAAAATATATATATATATATCCTATTTATTTTCCCTTCTTTATTCTCATTTCAAATTCTTTGTTCTTCTATTAAACCATATACCGTGTGCCTTGTAAGAAATTTACTAACACATCCTTATGAGTCTTCCATGAAATTGATATTCATACTTATTTCTTTACTTTAAAATAGTACTCTATATTATTACATGTACCATAACATTTGATAAATTAGTAACATTTTATTTTTGTGAAGTTTTTGTACAGTTTCAGCGTTTCTTCATTTCGTAATCTGTTGATTGTTGACAAGCCATTAACTCTAGGTTAAATAGCCAAACTGTGGCTTGCAATCCACTTCTCAATTATATATTATACTTTGTGTGGAATAACTTCATTTGCTACTACCTCTTTTCTCTCATATTAACACATTTCAAGAGGCTTAAATGGGAGATGACAGTCAAAATAAAATAACTTTCACAGTAATGCATTTATAATTACTTCGTTAAGTGATGCCAAAGTATTGTCCTGTGTAGTATCTCATATGACAGATTCAATAAAGTTTTCTCAGAGAAATAAATTTATATAGTAGGGTTCCTGTATAAATCCATCCAGGTGGTTTCAAACCTTTTACAAGGACAGGCAGGATTATTTTCAAAATGATAGAACCAGGAAAAAGTGAGAGAGCACCACACTGCTCTGCAACAGGAGTTTCCTCAGTAGTCATCCGGGAAAGGAGATTTTGCTTTGTCACAAGTGACTGGCCCCAAATTTTGAAACAGAATGAATCATCCTCTGTTGAAACAAGAGATAAGCAGGAGAAAGGGCTGTTTAAAAATTACTTTACAACTATTTCCTCTTGAGCTCTGACTTCTTAAACTGGAATGTGATCCAGAATAGCTTCCCTTTGAATCCAGCATTTGTCTTCAGTATTTTTATGTCTCTCTTTTCCTCACCCCATGTCATTTCTCCCCTCCCTCTCTTCAACAGATTTATACAGACTGGGCCAACCACTACTTAGCAAAATCGGGCCACAAGCGGCTGATCAAGGATTTGCAACAAGACATTGCAGATGGAGTACTGCTAGCAGAAATCATCCAGATAATTGGTAAGACCTGCCTTCTGAGAGAAAACCTGACCTCCTGTCCCCACCCACCTCCCCCGGGCTTTGGTGAACTACAATTCAAAGTTGAATGTGTATTGACTTTGTCCATGTGTCCTGAGATTAATGTAGCTCTCCCATGACTGAATTAAAATGTTTTTATAAGGCTATTGGGAAAAGGTAGTTTGGCCATACTTTTAAATGGGTAGAACGGAATCTTTACATATACTGAATTGTCAGAAATGAATGCTTCATTAAACCATATGTCTCCCATGTGTGGTTTTTTGTTAGCTGGAGTAACTCATAAACTCAGAGATTCCTTGAAACTGTATCCTGATCCAGCAGGGACATTTGTGAAAGGCTTCATGTCAGCAGTCATTTGGCACAGGCTAAAGAATTAGCAACAACTTCCTTCTCACTCTTTTTTTTTTTTTTTTTGCCTGATTTGTGCATATGGATTTGGTGGCTGTTAACAAGTTGTGTGTTCTTTAGTACATGGCTGGGGAGACAGAGTAAATGTGGAAGCAGCAATTTTGCTTGTTTTTGTTATTTTGAATTTTTTTTTTTTGGTCTCATTTGTATGACTGTATTTCACATCATCTCTTAAGCATGTCATTCTTTTTTTCTCCCTTTTATTTCACTTCTTGACTTTAGCAAATGAAAAAGTTGAAGATATCAATGGATGTCCTAGGAGTCAGTCTCAGATGGTAAGAATCAAATTTATTCTCAATAAATATTGCTTGTCTTCACTTCCATAATTGGCTGCATTTGTAAATGTAGTAGACATTTTTTTTCCCTGCACGTCTTTCTGCTTATTTCGGATACTGTTGATCACATTCTATCATATTTATTTCTAGGGTGCAATTTATGAACAAGTGATAGCATCAATGCAGTTGAGAAAGTATGACTCCTGTATAGCCTATCTTCAGTGTTTTATCAGCTTCTTGGCTTATTTTGTTCTGATGTCCTAGATAATTTGACTTTAGTGTTGAGGGCAATAAATCCCATTTCCAGTTTTAAGTGGAGTCTTTTAGTCTGAACAACCAGTTTGTAGAACAGAGCTTGCCATGTGTATTATAAAAAGTTTTTCCTTGTTCATAACAAAGTCCAATGTAAACACATGGACTCTTCAACATTTTTGGAAATAACTCCAGAGGCATGTTGCTGGAAGTTTTCTTAGCAGTGACTGATTATGAGATAGGATTATAACCTCTTTCACAAAGCCATTGATTTGGAAGTTGGTCTCTTACCCAGCCCTCTTGTATCTTTACTAAGGGGTAAAACTTGAAGTTTTATAGTAAGATCAAAGTTTAAGCTACTGCCATAAAAACCCATCCCTTTCTTTACTAGATAATCATAATTTAGTATTATAGGACCTGAAATACAAAAAAAATGCCTTAACTAAATGTACATCAGCCCAAAAGCAGGAATAAAAGCTAAAAATCTACACGATGGTACTCCCCAAAAACTCTTTTTAGCACAGAATAATCATTATCAATAAATTCAATGAATTCTTAATTGTCAGAGAATAAAAGAATGTGGAAAATGAACTTTTTTGACCTCATGACCTGCTTTTCTTAATATCAGAAAACTGAAATCCAAAATAACAAAAGAAATTTATTTTCAAAGCATGAATAACTAACAGGTCTGTTTTTTTAAAATAATAAACTCTCCAAAGACCTATTATAAATGTCATGAATCTGCATAGCTGTTATAAAAAAAAAAAACTATAAAAGATAGGGTCTCTGTAAAATACTTCAGTTTAGAGGAAATTTCCTGATCTAATTACTCTGGGCATGAATATAGCGCCATGGAAATTAATTATAGCTGTTCCCTGAAGTTTTACTGAGAGCAAGCTGAATTAGCATATGTTTAGACTATGCTGCATAATAGTTGTGTGATTTGAGGAAAGACATGTAACCTATCTGAGTCTCAGCTTTCTCATTTGTAAAATAAGCCCTATTAAGATGTGACCATGAGATGTGTATATGAACAGTCTTTACTAACTAAACTGATATTCAACTGCAAAATAGTACTACAATACTTTCACAATGTAACACCTGTTGAGAAATCTTTAGGGTTTTATTAAAAGCTCTTTAGTCCCTAAAAATACTGCTTCTTGAATCTGTCACTATTGGTTTTGCTTTCATTATTTCAACCTTGAGAATATATTGGGTAATATAAAGCATTTTGATAATATAGAAGCTCTTACCACTCTGCTATTGTTCCAATATTATTCTTGTTAAAGAGAATCTGATAAACAGGCAAGCTTGTACTTGATGACAGGAAAAAAAAAATCTCCAAGCCTCATAACTTTGGATAGATATCCGGTCCTTAGATATTTATCTAAAACATCTGTACCAAAAGCTTCTCCAAATCTGGGAAAGGATTCTAATGAGTATCAGACTATGTTAATTTTTTATTACTTCCTACTCCTTTTAGCCCCAAAATGTCATGTAATGGCTAGTATGCATGTTATTTTGATACATCTACTTCTGAGTTAAAAAAAATAGAAAAGATAAATCATGAGTAAAGCAAATGCTATAAAAAAAGATAG
Organism: Dasypus novemcinctus; assembly: GCF_030445035.2. Taxonomy (NCBI): domain Eukaryota; kingdom Metazoa; phylum Chordata; class Mammalia; order Cingulata; family Dasypodidae; genus Dasypus; species Dasypus novemcinctus. Next base: position 60,563,794 of record NC_080684.1, read on the forward strand.
TTTTCCTGCCAAAAAATATTGGTCAGAATCACATTGCATTTTGAGTAAGAATGACTTAAATCCTCATTTTGTCTGATGTGGTTGAACTTCAAATCTGAAATTGGGCATGCCTTCACCTCAATATGTTAATTCAGAGCAGCACATTTAAAGTAAATATAATGTTTTTGGTTGATCATTTTGCCTTTGTTCTTGAGAACTGGCATTTGCACTATGTGATTAATGAATAAAAATTCCAGACTTTAACCAAGACACAAAACTAGGGGAGAGAAAATTATGGTAGCATGAGTAGGCTTATGAATTTCACATATTTGCTCCAAACAGGATGTAGCCTGTTTCATCATTGCATAACAATCAAAAGGTGCTGCTTTAGTAATAGTGAATGCTATCCTTGCTCACAGAACGACTTTGGCCACTTTTTTTGTTTGTTTGTTTATCTGGTCTTTTGTGGTCTTAGTTTGCCATTTGTGTTAATGAAATGTAAAGTATAACTAAGTCTGCTGCTGTTTCTACTCAAAATTGCCTTTATTTAAATTTCAAATTTGGTGACCTTAAGGAATCGTTTTAAGGTTTTAAGAATACAAATTATCTTTTGATAGTGCAATATATTGATAAATTCCCATAACAGCCAGGTAATTAATAATTAATACTTAACCCATAGTTACTGAGCACTTAAGGTTCCAGGTATTGGGACGCTTAATGAACTACACCTGAAGAATGGAGTTGTATTTAAATAAATAACAACAGCAGATAAGTATAAGCAAAACCAAAGCGACTGAGAAAGGGGTCAGATTTGTATATTCCAGAAAAAATTGAACTGGTTTGAACACAGTAAAAAAGTATTTGGAGTGGAAGACAGAAGCATGATCATGTAGGGCCCAGGTAAGGATTTGTATGTAATTCTAAGTTGATTGAGGAGTCTTTGGCAGCAGGACTGGGCATGATCTGATATAAATATTTAAAAGATTGTTCTGGATGCTTTCCAGGAACTATAGAAATAGTAAATCTTGATCTCCAGTTGGATATGAGCAATGAGGAATATTGGGAGTATGACGGGAGTTTTTTCAAGGAGGATAAATAAGCAAATACGGAAGAAGCAATATAGGTAGAGAAGAGAAGCTAAGAAAATGAGGCTCCAAATATTTATGAAAATTAATACAATTATGAACTTGTCTTTTACCAGTTACTAGCACTATTAGTGAGAGATTTCGATTCATAAGTATTCTAAGTATTCTAAGTTTTAAACTCATGGTTCTGTTTCATTTGAAATAAACTCATCTAGAAAAACAGAATTTAGTTTGTGAGAGCTTACTAAACACTATATTTATCCTCATCTAAAGATGAAGTTACTGATATGGATGACACCTGTTGAGTAGTTTCTAGGTGGGTGTTGTCAGGATTCAAAATATATGCTGCATGCCACAACTTTGGTGAGTTTAAATGAGGAAATAAGCTGGTAAACTATAAATACCTAGAATGTCCAGAATGCTCAGCAGATTAAAAATAGCAGGAAAAAATGTCCAACATTTATTTGAAATGTAGAGGCACAAGTGCAACGTTCTTAGACGAAAATGTAAGATATGTAGGAGAAGAGTTGCTTAGAAGACAATTTTTCCTTTATTTTAACAGACCATTATATCAAAGGCTCTTCATAAACACATATATTGGATTAGGAAATTTGCTTATGTGAAGTAGTTGTAAACCCAGAATTAGCTTATCTGGCATAGTTGAGGATCTGGCATTGTGGTTCACAGCTTGTCCTTTCTCTTTCCTGTCCTCTCCCTTTACTTCACCCTAGAAGCTCGGTTATTTTTCAGCCACATCCTTCAATTTATTTTCTATCATATCACTTATATGTTGCTTAAAATTTGCTGGTGTAAGGATTTTTGAAATGGTCATGACACTCATGAATTTTTTTATTCCTAGAAGATGGAAAATTAGGTTTCAGTCTTCTCTTTCTTCTTATTCTATATCCCAAAGGGTCGTGGCTTCCAGAATAAATACCGTTATGGATTTCAGAGTCATCTTTATTCTATTTCTATAGTTCATTGGACAGTGAAATGATTCTTCATATTGAAATTGCCTCAAGCTGTTATCATTATTCTGTCCTTTAAAGTTTTAATTCTTTCAGCCAATGCTTGTAATTGCTGTTCTTTTAAAGAATCTTTTTTGGTAAGATAAGAAGTTCTTACCCAAATAGGGAAGGGATAAAATATTGGAATGCTCTTAAAGGTTTAATGAAATCTTACGAATGGCATACTGCAGGAGCCTAGCACTGTGACTCAGAGGGGTGGAATATTGCTAAATTAGTCCATTCACATGATACCTCTGCCATTTTTGAAACTGTTCATCTTCTGGAATGGCTACAAAAAGATAGCTTAATGAAGACAAATGTTTTAATACAAATATAGGTCTGTTCTCCAAAGAAACATTAAGCAGAAGTTTCTACTTTGTGGTTTCCTTAGTGATTCATTATTTTCATATAGGCTCAAACTTTGGAAATAAGCATAAACTACTAATACTCAGAAACTTACATTTAAGTTATGAGAATATCACTGTGACAGTTTTTTTTTTTCAAATTGGCTTTGTGTATAGAAGTTGTTCTCTATGGTGCTAATTTAAAGTTCAAATTAAATAACTGATATAACATGGAGGCATTCAGAGGAAGTATGGTATCTTGAAAGGACAGTGATCGTAGGAAGTCTAATTCTATTTAACCCTGAGGGTGCGTGAGGACGGAAGTAGTCACTGATGAGGACCTCAGCTCATTGCTGCAATGAGGGAATTGGAGCGATGGACTCTAAAATCCTTTGCAACTCTGATTTGCTAGACTGATTTAGCAAAGCACCAAAAACCATGATTTCTCTTCAGAATTGTATCTTAGAATTCTATTTGGGTTTTCAATCTTTACAGGTTTTAAAAATCACTTTCATAGTACCATGAAGAAGATACCTCCTAAAATGTATTAAATTACAAAGAAGAACAGCAACATGAGAACTATTTTTTATAGGAAATAACTGACCTGCCATTCAGAAATTAAATAAATGCTAAAAATAACAGAATCATTTGTTATATTAACTTTATATTATAGAGTAAATATATTAAATTTTCTTATGATTTTTATAATATTTAAATTGGTTTTGTGTCATTAGTATGAGCAACCTAATTAGAATAAAATAATTTGTTTTGGTTTGGATTCCAACTTTCTTGAATATGTTTTCATTTTCTTTCTGGAGAGAAGATATAAGGATTAATTTTAAGAGCAATTAGTAAGCTTTGTAAATGTACCTATTACCATAGGCAAATACAGTAAATATTTCTTCTATGTATCTGAATACTGAGTACTTTTTTAACCATTTAGTATGCTCTTAAACTTGATTTTTTAAATACTTAAAAAGCTAAAAATTATTTCCCACTGATAAGCCATTATCAGTAAACACACAGTACAATCAAACTTAACATTAGAAAACATCCTTTCATAATTTTAGAGTATTTTTACTTCTCGTAATCTAGCATTGTTTAAGAACTTATTGCTCTATCTTTCCCAAATTTCCCCTACCCATCAAACTTAGCAGAAAAAAATTACTTATAATAATCAGTGGTAAAATATTGAATAGTAGAAAAAAATTTTAAATCCTAGATTAGAAAACAAAATACCAAAGTTGAGAGACTTTAAATATGAACTGTGATGCACTTGATAAATAATTTTATTTTAAAATTTCTCTTTAAGAGAAGAAGAAGAAGTGAAGGTAGGAGGAATCATGTTCGCTTGACCTCAGTCCAACCATTTAAAAAGTGTAACCTTGGATAATTTTTTTGAAATTCACGTATGTTCAAGCTAATTCCTTCATGAAATTATATTTAAAAGGTTGTGATAGTGAATTCAGTTAAACTGATTTGTGTGGAAAGACAGAGACAAAAATAATGGGACGCCTAGTTAAACTTTGAAAAATCATTTTGTCCTCCATCCTCCCGATTTTTATTAGCCATGTTTCGAACATAAGAAATATTGTAAAATCTTTACATAAAAATATATAATTTTAGAGATGGACCTGAAAGTTCAGCATTATCATCACCACATACTGATTTCATTTATTTATTGAATGCCAACTATATCTCTGGTGCTTTGCTTACATTTTTCATTTAGTCACCACAGCTAATATGCAAAGAACTGGGCTCAATGGGGCTACTTTTATCCCCTCATTTAGCAAATGGAAGAATAGGACTTGTACTCAAGTCTACCTGACCCCAAAATCTTGGCCTGATTGTTTTTAAACATATTAAGAAATAAGTTCAACAAAATAAGGCCTGGAGTTCAAGAGATTTGAATTTTAACACTTTATTATTATTGTAATTATTTTTCATGTTTTGGTTCAGATGACCCCCATGCAATATAAATAAACATTCTTCTTTTTTATTATTTGCTTCTTCCATATATGGCAGGAATATAAATTCTGGTGAGACTGGAAAAGTATAAGAGCAGATGAGATAATTATGTATAGATTTTATGCTGAAATGACACCTTGAGCTGGTAGTTACTTGTTATATGTAACTTGAGCCCTATATATATAAATATTATTTAGATTCAGAGCAACTTTATAACTTCATAAAAAAGCAGTAAGATTGTTTTGTTTTGTTTTTCCTGGAACATACCAAAAAGCACAAATTTATAGAAAACCAAAAGAGTACATCCTTAGGTCAGTGAATACTGATGCAATTTTTTACAATTTTTAATACTTTAGTTCGCAATGAGAATTTAATGTCAACTATAATTGACAAAAATATTCAATAGTATTCATTATTTTTTAATTACCAAGTCAGTTAAAGTGAACAAGTAGAATTTTGGACAAAAAGTATTTATATCTGATTAAATCCTCCTGAATTCTATATAACTGTATCTCTCTCTCTATATATATATTCACATGTAAATAAATGAATCTATTACATATGGTATTTTGTTATGCTAACCATCATCATCATCATGAGGATTAATTTGTGCCAAGCATGGAGCAAAGCATTATTATTAATGCTTCACATTATTAATCTTCATTATTAATAATCATTATTAATCTTCACAGAATATATTGTTGTTCGTACTATTTTCACACCCATTTTACAAATGAGGAAGCTGAGGTTTGGGGAAGGTAAAAAATTTGTCAAGTTCTCACAATATATACATTGAAACACCAAGATGCAAACCCAGATTTATTTGACTTGGAAAACCTTTAATTACTATAATGTAGTGCTTAATAAATAAACGCATTCCTTGTATTTTATCACCAAATGGTACAAGATATAGAACCAAATAAAAAAATGAGCCCAAGAACAAAAAAAATACGACCCCCTACCCCACTTCCTACCCTCAACACAGGCAAACTTAAGAGCTAGAGAATGAAACATGCAAGCCTTAGCATTGTAATGACATTGTAATTAAAGTGTGCCTTTCAAAACCCCAGAATCCATGGCCAGCATATCTGTATGCTCACAAGACTTATGTTTGCTAAAGCTGTCACCTGCCTTACTGAGTAGATCATTGAATTAATTTCCTGTGGTTGGTAGAACATATTATCATAAACTTGGTGACTTAAAACAAAGGAATGTTATTCTCTTACAGCACTGGAGACCAGAAATCTCAAATCAGTATAATGAGGCTGGAATCAAGGCATTCAAAGACCAAACTCCCTCCAAATGTTCTAGAGGAAAATCAGTTCTTTACCTTTTCCAGCTTCTGGTGGCTGCTGACATTCCTTGGCTCATGATCACATCACTCCAGTATTTGCTTCCATGGATACATCTCCTTCTTCTCTTCTGCCTTCTCTAAAATCTCCCTCTTTCCTCTCTTATAGTGATATATGTAATTGCATTTAGAGCTCATCAGGATAATCCAGGATAATCTTTCCATCTCAAAACCCTTAATTTAATAATATCCACAAAGACACTTTTTTGCCATATAAGAGAACATTCACTGGTTCCAATGATTAGGAAGGGGATATCTCTTTTTTTTCATTTTTGGCACGGGTGGGGGTTACTCTGCCTAGAACAGTCAGACCTCTAACCTCCAAAGATCTGTCTGTTCCACACGCAAAATACATTTACCCGGTCTTAACATTACTAAAAGTCTTAAGCCATTACAGTACAGCATCAAGACAAAATCTACAATCGCATCTAAAACTCATCAGCTTAGAAATCTGAACTTTCGTTATCTAGATCTCCTAAATCAGGTCTGGGTGAGCCTCTGAGTATGGGCCATCCTGCCTGGGGTTCTTCATCTGTGGACCTGTGAAACTAGAAAACTCTAGTTTATCTGCTTCCAACAGTCAATTTTTATAGACATGCCTATTCCAAAATGAAGAAAATAGAAGGAAGGAAGGAGTCCCTGTTCCCAAGCAGTTTCAGTATCAGTAGGGTATATTCCATTTTATTTCAAGACCTGAGAATACTCCTCTGTCCTGTGGGATCAAGACCCTGAACTTGGAATGAGTCTTTTTTTTTTTTCTTGAAGGATGGTTCATGTTCGCAGCTGAGTAGTTTTATCAGCCTGTTTCCTGCCTATAGCATATTGGGAGTCTGACAGCCTTTCTTCATTTCATACCATCTCTGTCCTTTTTAATCTAAGCTGGCAGTTTCTACTGGTATAACATTATAAAAAAAATCTTAAGAACCTTCCATGCGTGTCATGGGAGTCATGCCATAAGATAAGAGGATCTTCTACAGATCCTTCCTCGATAGCCCCTTTCTATTCCTGGCTTCAGCTGAGATGGTTGAGGGGATCTGTTAGTCACAAGCCTCATCTCCTCAGCATTAACAAAAGATTGTCTGGCTACACCTTTAACCCTTTCTCCAGGGCACACTTTTTTCCACAGTGAATCTCCTAATTTTAGTATTTTCTCCCCATCTGGATAGATTGAGAATTGCCTAAATCATCAAGTCTTGTTTCCTTTTTTGCTTCACAGCTTTTCTCTCAATTTATCTCTTTCTGCTCATATTTTATTATAAGCAGCAAGAAGGAATCAGATCACACCTTTAGGAATTAAATATTGAAGTTTATCACTCACAAATTCTGCATTCCACACAACTTTATGACAAATTCAGCTGTTTTCTACCATTATATAAAAGGATCTCCTTTCCTCCAGTTTCCAATAACATGTTCCTCATTTCCTTCTGAGCCTTCACTAGAAGCACCTTTTTTTTAAATGATTTATTTTGTTTATTTTTTCCCTCCCCCCTCATTGTTTTCACTCATTGTCTGCTCTCTGTGTCTGTTTGCTGTGTGCTTTCTGTGTCTGCTCGTCTTCTCTTTAGGAGGCACTGGGAACCAAACCTGGGACCTCCCATGTAGGAGAGAGGTGCTCAATTACTTGTGCCACCTCAGCTCCCTGCTTTGTTGTGTCATGTCTCTCATTGTCTTTCTTCTTTTTGTCTCCTTATTGGGTCATCTTGTGTCAACTTGCTTGCTGTGCCTGCCTGTTGTGCCAGCTAGCTGTCTTGCTCATCTTCCCCTGGAGGCACTAGGAACAGAACCTGGGGCCTCCTATGTGATAGGCAGGAGCTCAATCATTTGAGCCACATCCACTTCCCACTAGAAGCACCTTTAAAGTTCTTATTTCTACCAACAATCTAATTATGATGATAATTGTATTCTCTAAGCAGGCTTTCTCTACCACGTTCCTCACTTCCTCCTGGGCCTTCACAGGCAGAGTCTTTAACATCCATATTTCTTCCAACAGTCTGTTCAAGGCAGTCTAAGCTTATTCTATTATGCTTCTCAAACTTCTAGTCTCTAACCCTCCCTATCAATTCTAAAGTTACATCTACATTTTTAGATACTTGTTAAGCAGTACCATACTTCCAGGTATCAAAATAGTATTAGTTTCCTGTGGCTGCTACAAAAAATTACCACAAGCTTGGTGGCTTAAAACAACAGAAATTATTTTCTCACAGTTGTGGACTCCATGTCTCAAATCTGTATCGCTGGGGAAAAATCAAGGTGTTGGCAGGCCATATGCCCCTGGAGGCTCTAGGGGACGATTCATTCCTTGCCTCTTCCACCTTCTTGTAGCTTCTGGGATTCCTTGGCTTTTGGCCTTATCAGTCATTAAGATGTTAATTTCCTGGGTATAAAGAATTCATTGGACATTTGAGAAATAATTTGGAAGTATTTAAATCTTGTGAACTTTGAATATGTGTAAATTAAGTGGAGTTTGCCCATTATTTCTGTCTTTATCTTCATATTACGGAATTTCATCATTTCATGCAACCTAATACTTAGTGAGCACCTATTTTGTAACAGATGCTGTCCTTTCTACCTGCCCATAGGCTGGAGAGCTTGAGGGAGAGGGTGGAAATGACTTAGTCAGAATTATAGTGGTAGGGAGCTTAGGATGGTGGAAAGAAGTTCATTGGAAACTGGCAGGCTTGTGTTTGAATTCTGCCTCTGTTATTTATTAGTTTTGTCTAAATTGGTAAAAATTATGTTATCTCTCTGAGCATCTGTCGTGTGGGATAAACCATATCAACTTCTAAAGTTTATTGGGATAAACCAATAAACTTCTAAAGTTTATTGTAAAGTTGAAAAATGGTTTGCATGTAAATATTATGCTTGCTTAAAATTCTTTATAAACTTCCTTTGAGTGCTAGGTTGTTGTTTGAAGGAGAAGAAAATTGAGAAGTACCTTTCAAACTAGTATTCTTGCTTCCATTGTTGACATGTAGTACAGGGATTTTCAAACCACAGCTTGTATCCTTAGAGTTTTATGAAGTTAGTGGGTTACAACAGGCAAAATAATCAGAGATCATTACAGATCGTATGGGTGAAAATTGGTATGTGCTGTTTTTATTAGGATCTGTCAATAAATGTGTGTATGTACTGTGTCATCATAAAATTTATATTCTAAATGCAACAATGATAATTTCATTCATTTGCTTAAAGCATGTCCTTAGCTCCCTTAGATTTATGATCAAGCCCAGAACCTTAGCATGATATGGAATTAGTCCTTATCTAGCTCCTATTTATCTCCACAGCCCCACTTCCTGCTGTTTCAAGAATCTTGCTCCAGGAGGTCCTTTTGCCTTATCTCTCCTCATACACAGATTCTTCAAACCAACTTGAAGGCAACCAGCCTTTGGAGTAGCTGATTTTTTCATTGGTAAACAAGAAAGTTATAGAGAAAGATCTAGTGAACATTTGAACATCCCCATGTAGTTGAGAGCTGTCTCTCAACCATGGCTGGTTCTCATAATGCTCCTTTCTTGGGTTCACCTCATGCTACATCCCCTTACTTAGCTAACCCTTCCTACGTTTGTAGAGACTAGCAACAAAATGTGAGGTTTAAAGACAGGGTCTCAGGTTTTGACCTTTACTCACTGTGTGTGTCCTTTGGCAAGTTAATTCAATATTCTGAGAAGAATTTTCTCATTGTAAAATGTCAATTTCAGAAAAAATCTTTAAAACTATGCTACATAAATAAGTCTTAGCTACTAATAGCTTTCTCCTTTCCTACTTTCTTAGCCTCTGATCTTTAATAGTTCCTCTATGTACTTCTATGATCATAACATCCATAGGATTTATGTTGGACTTATCTCACTATCTTCTTTAAAACTATATTTTTTAATGAATGGGAAATGTCTCAATGAACTAATATTTGTTAAATGAATGAAAGAAAGAAAACATCATAAAAATTTTAACCAAAGCAAAATACTATTGCATTTTACTTTAATTTTTCATACAAATTTATTTCTGTTTAAAAATCTTTGTTTAAAATTTGTTTAATGTTATGAATTATACGATAGGATGAAAGTTTGCTGAACCATCTTACCTTTTTTTTGGTTGAAATCACATTTAGTTGCTCAGTTAATTTATATAATGACACTGGTAATACAAGTTTAGCATAAAATTAGGAAGTACAATCAAAAGTAGCACCAGTCACAAAAGTAGCCAATCAGAATTCACCATCTAGAAATAGAAAGACTGGTTTATATTCTTCTTGACATTCTCTATGTCTGATTCATAGCAGTTGTATCTAGTGCCTCAGACATGTCCTAACAAGGTTGCATTTCTTCTGTAGTGAAAAAGAAGTCATTGAAGGTGTATGTCTGCCACCTGGTATACAATTTTTTTACTTTTTATATTGTGGCAGTTTAAAAACCAAGGGCACAGAGTCTTCAAACCCTGCCAATCAAGGCAAGCTCCATGAGCTTGATTGCAGGAAGTAAGGCTGGTGTAATCTATTCTTAAACATCCTTGTGAAGAAATTTGCTTATAGTATCTCTAGGTGACATGTCCCACTCCTCCTTCCAATGCTTGTCTAAACTTATCAAAATCTGACTTAGCCTTTGAGTCTAAATAACACTTCTGTGATGTTTTCCCCATGTCTGTAGTGAAAATTGATAACTGAATTTTATTTGCTGTCAGACAACATTGTTTATAATTCTCATTTGAAATTTATCATATTATGGTTTGGGTTAGGGCAATTTATGTATCTTTTCTGTTTCCTCAGTTATTTTACAAACTCACAAAGGCAAAGACCTTGTAATTCATTTTTACATCCCTTCAACTTCTAGCAGAGCATTTTGCCCATAATAAACAGTCAATAGTTACTGAATGAATTACTTAGTGTTAAGTGTTTGTGCCATAGCTTTAAACTTAATCACAACTATGATGTTGATATTAATCATATCCAGATATTTAGTACCTAAATGTAATTTCCATTCAAAATTCATAAATAAAACTGAAAGAAACCTATGAATAGGTAGTGTATGATTTTGTTAATATTGTAAAAGATGCCTACAGTTACATATCTCAAAACAAGTTATAACAGTTTTGTAATAAAAATGCTAAAAACCTGGGTTAGCATATAACATACAGCATAAAGAGTTCTGCTGAAGAAACCCTACATTTCTTTTTGAACACTTTATTAACATTGAAATGAATAAATACAAGTAGTCCCAATACAAACCCTGCATTTGATTTGTCAAGAATATTGGCCCCAAGATTTTTTTGTAATTGAAGGCACAGATATTGTGATGAATGTCTTAAATTCTTATAAATACAGATAATGAAAGTCTTTCCTTTCCTTATTTGAAACCCAATTTGTGATTTATCAATTAGATATATTCATATTTAACAAGTAAATAAGAATAAATATACAACTAAATAAATGGACAAATTTCTGTTTTGAAAAATGAGCTGCTATTTTTCACGGGAGTATTAAAAATATCAGAAATAAGTCAATGCGTCTTTAGACAATATGAGAATAGTGACCAAGTCTTGAAATTTATATCTGCAGCACTGAACACAGTTCAGGCACAGAGTAAATTGAGTACATGTTCAATGAAAGAATAAATGAATGTTTTTACTTTATGGAACATGACAGCTTTACATAGTGATATGTCAAGATACCAGTATTAATTATACAAATAGAAACTCAGTTCTAAAAATATGAACCAGCTTCTATTGAACTTGTTTAGTTTCTTTAATAAAGAAAATACACAAAAGTCCATTTTCAGCTTTAGTCTAACAAAACTGTGTTTTTTGTTTCAGTCACTGTGATAACTTTATTTGGATAAACTCCAAAAGCTTCAAGGTTCTAGACTGTATCTAGAAGTTAGAAACGTTTTGCTTTATTGTCATTTTGTAATCATACTTTTATAGTTATCCAGCTGTGCTTAAATTAACATGAAACACAGACAAATAGGGGCCTCATACCAAGAAAATGTAAAACACAAATTGAAGAAAGGACCCAAGTTATTACGCATGACATTATAATATGCACGTGAAAGTCTTGGAAGTAACTTCCATCAGCCACAGATGTGAATGTTACCTGAACCGAAGTGAGAATGTGGTGCTCAGAGCTCAGAATGAATTTGTTTGCATTATTGTATTCTCATATGTGTGTGTGTATATATATATATTTATGTATGTTTAAGTGTGTGTATATGTGTGCATTTGCATTCATATACTATTCCAGGAATAAAATATAAAATTACTGAACTATATAGCAACTTGACCCAAATAATCAAAAGACAATATATTGCTACAGTCTGAAGAGTAAAATTCTCCAAGCAAATGGAGATAAATTGAAACTATATGCAGTTAGTTTCTTTGAAAGAGCATAATGAAACCCTTGATTCCAAACTTTGCTACACATTGGAATCACCAGGAGATTTTTAAAAAATTCCTGGTAAGTGGCTCCTATCTGCAGACCTTCTGACCTAATTGATAAGGGTGTGAGGTGGGCATCTATATTCTTAAAAGCCTAGGCAATTCTAACCTATAGAAAAGTTTAGGAGCCAGTGGATTAAAGAAGTGGAAAATAGGTCTAATGCAATAGAGACGGCTTTCAGGAAAGTTGATGTATTGCCAAAAGCAAAAGAGGCTGTGATGCCACTTTATAAATTAGTCACCCTCTATTAATATTAAAGACTTATCACAATCATAGCTACTGTTTGATGAGTTCTTACTGTGGGCAGACTATTGTACTAAGTGATTTACATATTATCTTCTGATTTTCCTCCTTTTGCTCTGTCTCTTCTATTGCTTCCTCCTCTTCTTTCTAATAATAATCTCCTATGGCTCAGTGTTTGTTTCTCTTCTCTTTCATGTCTACACTCCCCTGGTAAATTAATCCATTTCTTCATGGCTTTAAATACCATCTATATGAGGATGATTCTCAAATTTAGATCTCCATTGCAGTCCTCTCAACTGAAGTTCAGATTTCTGTGCCCAACTGTCCAACTGCCTACTCAATATCTTCATTTGGATATTTAAGAGACGAGTCAGCATGTCCAAGAATAAACTTCCTGTTTCCATCCACTTCATTTTCCAATTTAGGATGACAGAGACTTTATCCTTCTTGTTGCTGAGGCCAAAAACCTTGGAGTCATCCTTGACTCCTCTTTTCCTCTCCTATACCGTATCCACCCACTAGATACCTTCAAATTATACCCAGACTCTAACCCCTTCTTCACTGCCACTAGCCTGGTCAGAAAACCATCAGCTTTCACTTTATTTGGAACAACCACCTAACAAAGCGTGTATCAATCTATTCTCACAAAGCAACAGAACAATCATCGTACGCTTTTTTAATTGAAGTAAAACATTCATAGAAGAGTGCATAAAGTACTGTAGTAGAAATTGAAAATACTTAGAAAGTGTATATAGTGCATAATCCTAAGTATAGAGTTGAAAGATTTTTATATATATATGTATCTGTGTAATCACCAGTCAGATCAGAACAAAGGGCCTTTCCAGTACACCTTTTTCTCTTGTGCCGCTTTCCAAATTAGACTCCTTTGAAGGGCACCACTATTCTGGCTTCTTGAATTTTATGTAAATTAGGCATGACTTCTTTTGCTCAGCTTTAAGTTAAACCTTCTCTGGAGCTTAGTTGCCTCATCCATAAAGAGGAGGTTGGACTGAGACAAGGAGTTAAAATTTTAAAACGTTGATGTTGCTTTCCAACCCACGAGTTGCTGACTGGTATTGTCTGCTGTCAGGCCCAGGGGGTTAGTATATTTTTAAAAGATCCCAAAGAAAATGTAATATGCAGTCTCTGGATTCAGTGATCTCATTTCTTTTTTAAAAAAAATAATTTCCATAAATACAAGGTGACCAAGTCCTTTCCTTTCCATTCTTCCTCATATGCATTAAGCAACTATCAAATATCAAATATAGTACTGGGTTGCTGAGTCTACATAAGTTGCTCTGTTCCTGCAACTTAAGTCTCCAAAACCCTTATTGTAATAACATCTAAATTATACTTGAATAAACAAATAAATATATCCATTTAAAAAAAAAACAGGAATGATGAGAAACTAATCTCTAAAATTTGTTGAAATAAAAAAAATGATCATTTAACATAGTATATTATTATAATGTTGAAAAGTGCTCTCAAATTATTTCAGTGCCAATTTATTACTCTTTTAACTATAACTTTTTTGCTGGACAAAAAAGAAAAAGTGTCGCATAGTACTAATAATAATGATTGAATTTATGGAAGGACTTTGGAATGAAGCAGGGAAAAGACATTATTTTCTTAAGTTATTTTTATTATGCTGTTACACCATTAGAAATTTTATTTTGACAAATGAACAAGGGGATAGTGTTGTATAAACAAACTTAAATACATTGGCATTTAATAGACATTTGAAAATTGTATATGCAGGTACTTATTCTGTTGATATTACTTAACAAATATAGTAAGTAATGGGGAACTATATTAACTACCTCAAATTGTTGGTGTTCATACTGAAAGACTATGAGAGATTATTACAAAAGATTGATGCTCCTAATAAATAAATAGAAAGAAATAAAGAATGTATTTTCTATCACTTTTTTTCTTTCCTCTATTAGGCCTTTTTATTTTTCTTTTCCAATTTATGACATATGTTGAGAGAGTTGTGGCTGTAATACACTGTCTAGTTATAAATTTATTTTATATGCTGGTTAAATGATAGTCTAAAAAAGCTTCCTTACAAACTTAAGTGCAAATTCTATTTGTTAATCTTTTCCAGGTCTTCCAGTAAACCAAACTATTCATGTATAATAAAAGTAACTTAAATGTAGACACCACTGTCTGCTAATATTTTGCAGTGAGTTGTATATGTTTGTATCAGAAATCCTCTTCTTTCTATAAAAGGCATATAATTTATATGAAACTAAAAGAATCAATACTGTTATGACAATATTTTTTAACAAATCAATTTTATTGATAAATATTAATAAAGCAAGAATCTATTCAAAGTGTACAATCAATGATTTTCAGTATAATCACACATTTGTGCCTTCATCACTTCATTCTTAGAGCATTTCATTATTCCAATAATAAAAAACAAAAACCAAACAAAATTTATCACCTCTCAACCTCTCTAAGCTTCCTCTGCCATAATTAGCTGCTATTCTTTTTCCTTCTCTCTAGTATTTTTGTATTTATATTTTGTAAAAAGTCTTATATATGCAATATCACCCATATTCATGTTTTACATAAAATTTTATGACATTTTTGAGATTCAAGGCCAATTCCCTTTCTTAATACTAGACCACATTAATTGTTTGCTTCTTCTTTTATTTATTTCTAAATATACCAGAAAAGATAAATTTAAAAGAGTACTGTGGAGTTTATCCCTTTGAAAATTCTACTGCCATTCCCCAAGCACAGATACGGTACAATATCTAATTTGCCCCAAAGACAGCTTTAAGGAAATTAGGATTATTTATTTCAAATCCCTAAGATTTAAGTTTATATTCTACTCTTGCTTTGAGGTGTACCAATTACGAAATAAGAGTACTTACCAATTCTGTTGAAACTATTGAAAAAATCTCTTGTTTATTTTAGCAATAGTTTTAGCAAAGATAAACTACATACATGAAAACTTTCTAAGTATATCAGCCTCTCATCACAAATAACAGTCTCTCAAAATATTTTAATCATTTAAATGAGGAGTATGGTTTTGCAAGTTTATTTTCACAACTAATACAGCAGAAAAATAACTGGTTTTCACAAAGGCCAGACACAGAGAATTTTGCCAAGAGCCTTGTAAAATTAAAAATGAATATTTTGAAGAAGCAGCCCTTGCAATGAAACAAGAGTATGTTTATTTTTCTCTTCCTTTGTTCCTACCTTCCATTTTTTCCTCCCTTTCTTCTATTTTCCTTCTCTCCCTCCCTTCCATCCATCCTTTCTTTGTATCAAGTCTTATGTCTAGGAGTAGAGTGAAATGTGAAGAAAGGAAAGAATCGGATATGCATTTGAGCACTGTAGCCTTTGCTGATGGATAGAGCAACACGCTTCATTAGGTCATATAGTATTCAGCATCTTTAGCTATATTCTGTTTTTGAAATAATTCTAATAAGAATGACTTTGAAATGGATGAATATAAAAATCTTTTTTTCCCCCAAAGATGTTTGAACTTGCTTGTGGTTATTTTAAAGAAAAGAACATTTCATTGGATATTATTACTTTAATTTTTGCACAAAATTACATTTAAAAAGGAATGTAAACTTTGTGCATTTTATAAGCACATATTCTAGAATCTATTTTTTCTTTTTTTTTCTTTATGAGGCGTTTTTTAGCTAACTATGAAGCCAAGTTAGAAAGGACATTGGTAGAACTTTGTGTGTCCTGATGTATAGCTTTGATGAGAATTTAATAAGATGGAAAACAAAACCAGGCCAAGTTATTAACTTTAAATCTCTTATTTACTTTAGAATTTCAAGATTTATAGAATAACAAAAACAAAATAAAACAGGGAGATGACTAAGAAAGAACTGGAATTTTCTAGTCTTTGCTGTAAAAATTAGCTGTATAACACCACAAGCAATATTGAGATAAAATCTGTGAATTAATATGACTCAGTCAATTGTTTTTTTTAAATTTTGCCTCTTATCCCATGTATTAACAAACCAGTTAATATTTTGAAACCAACTATTCAAAATCCATGGGTATCCGTGCTTTTAAATAGCAATGGTAATGCCTATATTTAATCAGAGAATTATTTACCATACGGTAAAATGCATAAAATTTAAAAATAAACATTTTCTATGGTTTAGGGTAAAAAATATGTTACATTTCTTTGATGCCATGTTACCACATACTCCATTGCATCTATCTTTGTCTTATTTGTCAAATATTACTTATTGAGTCTCTATGTACATCCTAACATTGTAAAGCATACATGCAAGTCTCGTCCTGTATGGACGCTTTCACTGGAACTTATTTGTAAAACACAAAATCCTGTTTTATGTTAAGTAGGTGGGTTGCTGATTGCCAGAATGCCATTCTTGATTAGGCCTTTATGAATTGTTTGTAAGTACCAAACAGGACAATGAAAGCTTTATATTCATTCCACAATTAGTCAAAATAATTCTAGTTAAACTCTGGTAAAGATCTCTACTATGTAATGAATGTAAAGTATTCATTCTTTATTTCTTCATGTTTCTTTCTAGTTTCATTCTAGCTTGTTTCTTTATTTTAAAATAATCCTCTAAATTACCTTTTCACTGCTTTTCATGTTACAGATTGAAAATGTTGATGTTTGCCTTAGTTTTCTAGCAGCCAGAGGAGTAAATGTCCAAGGTCTATCTGCTGAAGGTAAGAAACAGCACAATTGTCACAAATAGGTCAAATTTTAAAGATTTTTCCTAATGTAAGCAATGTAGGGTTAGATGTATAACTCTTTAACACAGTAAAGGGAATCAGTAAAGTTTCTAAAATAATAGAAATATAAACATAATACTTATTAGTAAACATATTAGCGACTTATTTTTTCCTTATTTTTCTTGAGTTCTTTCTATGATTCAGTATATGGAAAGTGAGGATTAGCAAAATATCTTCATGCTATTACTAAGGTACAGTATTGTTACAGTCTCAAGTAGATGAGAGAACGGATAGATAAAAGCTAGATGATAGATGGACATACATACAGATTAAAAAGTGTAACTAATGTTCAAACATAATTTAATAATATTTAATGTTATTTAATAACATTTCTATAATATAATCAGATCGATGATAGTCAAAATATTTGACAAATTTAAGTCATCATGAGTTCTTAAATAATTATTACTTACAGATTTATAATTGTTTTATATAAAGGCTATAAAATTATTAAAGGTTTGAAAAGTCCTCCTTAAAAGAGAAATACAGCAAAGTGGAAAAGGACTGAATTACTGTCATTTGTTTTTTTCTCAGCTTTTCTTTCATCTTCATAGGAAGTTGGCAAAAGTTTGCAAAACCTGCCATACATGAGACAAGCTTTGTCATAATGAAGAAAATTGATGTTTCTGTTTTTCTCTCCTTCCCTCAATCATCTGTCATTCTATTCACCTATCATTCTTTTCCTTTCCCTTATCTATTCATTTATCATTCCAAATTTTAAATATCATATTCATGAAAGTATAATAAGATGCTGTTTTGCTAATGTGGATTATTAATGATACACTACTCCTAGTAAGTGGGAAATTTGAATTTTAATATTCCTTTTAGGGCAGCTTTCTAAAATTTTCAAATACTATTAACAAAGCCAGTTGCTCCAAATAATGAAATTGCAAGTCATTTGGGACCTGGATCAAAAAGAATCATCTTTAATTTGAATGTTAACTGTATGTCAAAAGTAATTCCTACAAAATACTGTTAAACACTCTGATAATTTTAAGTCAGCAAACTATTTCTACTACAGTAAATTTGTTTAAGAAGCCTTTTTTCCTACAAATATTAGAAATATTAGAAAATTCTAAGTCTTTAAAATGTTGCTGTCATTGGAAAATGAGAAATTATGTGGTTTCTGAAATATAATGGTCACTTAGTAGAAATACATAATTTTCACAAATTTTTCTTTTATATTTAAATGCTTTTATTTTAAATTTCACATTTCTTTTATCTTTTATCTTTTTATACTGGGATGTATAATTGAGTTACACATTTAACTACCAAAAAGCTTAAATTCACACCCAAGTTATGGTTCTCTTATGTAGAATAAAATTTGAATATATTTCCCCAGGATGATATTTTGCTTTCTAAGTGGTAAAGGCAGGTTAGAAATGCTTTCATTTATTTGTTTTATGTCTCTTCCTTCTCTCATGACATCCATAACTAAAATAAGCCTACTTGCTTTTTATTTATCTTTTAAAATATATGAATGCTCAAAAATGATTTTCTAAATCATTTTTTAAAAATTTTATTGCTTTATTATATATGTTTAATAAACATTCTTTAAAAACAACCAATCGCCTCAACAGGAGAAAATAATTTTCTCAGTTTGACAAAGCCAACTCTTCTACTGTATAGAAACTGTGAGGAAGGTCTTGAAAAAATTGAACTCAGAGACTTATTTTATATGAGTAATCCACTGCATAGTCTGAGTAATATGATAAACAATCAGAGAGCAAACAATCCAAGTATCTTATTAATGTTCCAAAACTCCAAATGGAGACATAACCTTGACCTCACAGCGTGATATATTTTATGCCAACAGTAAGATTTATTTAAAATATGATTACATATTGTATAGCCTTATTTCAGATTCCATTTCTTTTTCTTTTCCTAATAAATTTTCGGACAAGAGCAAAAGCTAGCCACATGTAGCCTACTTCATGCATTTAAGTTTTTATTCACTATTAGAATAACTTAAATAGGAGGCCCCGAAGGAGGATTTCTACATAAATTTTTTCCAATTACATTATCTAAAGTTGTGTGAGCTGATCATTATTATCTATTAGTAGTAGCATGGATTTAAAATAGAAGAATCAGGATTAAATCACAAAACCTACTGTGGTGTGCTTTTGGAATATATATCTATATCTGTATTTGTATCTATCTATAATTTCTTAATTGGTTGGTAAGTGATTTAGAAGGAATGTTGACTGGTATAAATCCAGTTGGTATTATAAGGTCCACCCACACAGCCAATATTTATAAATGCAGGACAACCAACATTTAAGTGGCTTTTTGCTCCATTCCATATCTACTGCTATGTTGGTAGCATCTGTGCATATTTGTGAGGGAAGGAGAGAGCTAAATCAAGAGAGTGGCACAAGGCAGAGAGTCCACTTATTTCTAAGAGGAAGCTAATGCTAGGGGGAAAAAATATAGCTCAGGGCATCTCTCTTGAATGAGCTTTATTCTCCCCATCCTCCATCCCCTCATTCTTCCCCTGAAATTCCAGGCTATTTGGAAATGCTAGCATGTTTCAGAAATTCAGACTTGGCTTGACTCCGCAACTGGGACACTTGAGTTATATTTTATCCTCATAGATTCCATCTAAGAGGATTGCATCTAGAATTTCATTTGTTAAAAAAAAAAAAATTCAATTTACATTGTGCTGTGTTTATATTTTCCATTTTATGCAGAAATAAGAAATGGAAACTTAAAAGCCATTCTAGGGCTGTTTTTCAGTTTGTCTCGCTACAAGCAGCAACAGCACCATCAGCAGCAGTATTACCAGTCCTTGGTGGAGCTTCAGCAGCGAGTCACTCATACTTCCCCTCAGGCGGAAGCCAGTCAGGCCAAACCCCAGCAAGATATGCAGTCCAGGTAAGGAAGGAGGCAGTGGACATTGTAAAGATTCTTTTGGCTAGATTCAACTTGTTGCAAACCAGTTATTGTGTGTGGCCTTGAAAAACTGCATTTTTGTGGTTGTATTAGTGTGTTGGGATTATTTGACTAATGTTTTATAAGTTAGAACTACTTTTCTTTTTAGTTGGGCAAGCAATGTCTGTCTTCTTTCAGGTGAAAATTTTGTTTTTGAAAGGATTGTTGTTCTGTTTCAATGTGTGTGAAATGTCTTTGTGTAAGTAATGTGACATGGCTACTTCCTTCTACAAATTACTTCAGTATTTAGAGTGTGCTCTTGAATCATGTTTTGTTGATGCTTGCTATTGATTAAACTACTTAAGTCTGTCAAAAAGTTCAGGTCTGTTAAACAAAGGGGGTTGAGTGTTTGGGAGTATATTGTTTCTGGTGTGAGGTTATGTGTGTGGCTGTGTGCATTAATACACACATGCCTATCTGTGTTTGTCTGACTTGAGTCAATTGGTACATGTAGACACAGCTTGGGGTAGGGTTCTTCCCTCCCTCTCCATTATTGCATTTTTCCTGTTTGGATTTCTATCAGTCAGGATTAAACCAGAGAAATAGAATCAGTGGCAGATTCTACAAAAGGATTTATTACAAAGAGTCTACGTGACCATAGGGGCTGGCCATGCAAGTCCGAAATCTGAAGGGCAGGTGATCAGGAAAGGTAGGCTGGGCTCTTAGCATGAGCCTAAACTGCTATACTTAGGAGAATTTCTTCTCTCAGTTCTGCTTCTAAAGCCTTTTAACTGGTGGAATTTGTTTTAAATGTTCTAATTTAAATAAATCTGATTTAAATGTCCTAGCTTATCTAGGATAACTTCTCTTATTTAAGAGAAGCTTATTTATAAAATTTAATCACATCTAAAAAATACCTTCATAATGACACCTAGATTAGCACTTGGTTAAATAACTTGGGACTATAGCCTAGCCATGTCAATACATGATAAAGACCATCACAGAACAAATTTGATGAATGTTATGGAGTCTACTGCACTGGTAACTATTTGATACCTGGGTAGCCAATAGTTAGAACTCTTGCATATAAATAGCTGTGATTGTTTTTCTTAAGGAGAGAGGAACTCCAAGATGAAAATATCCTTCATCATCTTTTGATATATACATATACATATACTGAACATATGTAAATATTTGACTTTTTCCATCTTAGAAGTCAGGACTTAAACCTAAAATACTCAGTATACTTTTAGTTTGTTTTTGGTAATTAGAATTGACTCAAAAACTTAAAATGAAAATAGAAAAATACTTGCACAAACTTCCCCACCCCCATTTACTGTATGACTCTTCAGAAAATCCCTCTCTTTTATCTCTTTCAACCATCCCACATGTGAATCCTGTTTTTTGTTTAGTATTGTATAACACTTCTTTCTTATATAGCCATGTAAACTCTATTCACATGGGCAGATTTTATCCATTAGTGAATTATTAAATAATTTTTTTAAACCATGGTTTTACAGAAAATTTACAGTATACTATAAGGCTGTAGAGTAGTGGGGATATTTTATATTATTCAATAATGCAAATATGCTTCAGCTCTTTGAGCTCATTTTGAGTTTTGTGATGTCAAGTGAAATTATGTAAGAGTCAAAGTGAAAAAATGTTCTCTACAGGGTAAATTCCTTGGATTTCCTTAAGAATAGAAGATGAGAGAAAAGGGAAACATCAGTTTTTTCTGTGGGTGGTTAGTAAAAAGAAATCCAGATTTTGAGACCTGCCAGAAATAATATTTTTCTAGAGCTTGGTGTAAGCTATTTGAATGGACAAGAAGCAAGAATAATAGCTGAAAAAATAAGGGAAGTAAAATGATTTTGTACAAAGCATGTTGACTCTGGAAGCGGTATGGACTATCACTTATTTCTGCTTTACCTCACTCTATTTCTGTATCTGTCATGGGGAATTCCTTGCCCAGAATTTCTCAGCTGCGATGACCCTTTTGGGAGGGGGAGGGAGTGTTATTTCTTTCCCTGTTATTCTGGCTGGCTATATATGACTGTTATGACACTGTTGGGCAGTTTTAAATATAAAGCTATATTTAATATGCACAGTAAATTTACACCATTTTTAGGCATGGCATCTTATTTTTTCATTGAAAAGTTATGAAAAATATTCATTTCACCAATATCTTTAAGACTGAGGTATACTTAGATAAATTTTCTTCTGATTAATTGGATTTAATTACTTTTTGGATTGAGAAATTAACTGTTTGTGGTCTACTCCCTATACTGAATATGGTACTCTCTGCTAAGGGATCCTGGGATTGAGGCGACAGAGCCTTGATATAGAGGATCTCAAAGTTAAGTAGTATACAGAAATATGTCAGAATTGTGTTAGTTTTGATAATGATAATTTTTATTATTACTATATTTTAATAGAATTTATGATGTTTTAAAAATATAACTATTTCAGACATCAATACTTATTCACATTTGTATAGATTTTGTTTTGACTTAATCTATGAATTAGAATTTATATGAAGTTACATGCAACAATTAATATATTTAAGTATTTCTAAGAAGCCCATTTTGATTTTATACATTAGAAAGGAATATAGTCTTTACATATTAGAGCAAAGATAATTAATGCAGAGAAAAAAATCCCAGTGACACTTTTTCTTTATTTATTAGAAGGTATCATGATTTGTGATACCTTCTTATTGATTCCAAAGTTCTCAAGTACATAGCTTAAATGACCACTTGTTATTTTATCCTATATATTTAGCCAGAAAATGTACTTATACTTTTCTCTGTATATTAATAAACATTTCTTTGACACATTGCTTCAGTCCATGAAGGGTGTTTGTTTTATTCTGTTTGTTTATTTAAAATAAATTGCCATCACTATATATGATTCTATATTTTATACATTAGTAATTTTTAAATTAGCTCCCCTCTTTCGAAAATAACTATTGATGACCTCAATAAATTTGAGCAATTTTATTTTTAAAAATTGATCTAAAGATTAGCAATATACTAGAGAAAAAGTATACTTGAGCAAAAATAAAACAGAGACCAAGAGAAATAGAATGTCAAGAGAACCTCTTCAGGCCTCTCAGCTTCCTTTCCAACATTGTGTGAGTGTACGTGTGTGTGTGCGTGTGTGTGTGTGTTCTGTTAAAATGGCACCTAGACTTCTGGTTTGTTAAGAGCTCTCCTCTGGAATTGGACTGCCTGTACTAGGATACCTATTCCACCACTTCCTAATTATGTGACCTAGGCAGTTTACCTAACCTCTCTGTACTTCAGTTTCCGCCACTGTTAAAATGGAATAACACCTGGTACCAATTGATTTAGAGGTTAAATGGGTAAGAACATAGAAAGCCTTTTGAACATACCTACCATATGTTCTTCCTATGCTCAAAATCCCTCAATGATCTCAACTCAGGCATGCGCACACAGTAGGGAACTTAGGCCAGTTAATTTTTCTTCCTATAATACTTTTTACCAGATAGGACCTTGACTAAATTTCTTACCAACTGCTCATATGTCACCTTCTCAATCATGCTTAACTTGAAGACCCTTTTAGTACACAACCTGCGTATCTCCACTCTCCATTGCACTCTGATCTATATTCCTTCTTTTTTTCTTGTAGCTTTAATCTCCCTTTAACCCACTATAATTTACTTACTTATTATGTGTATTGTTGATTATCATGTCTCCCCACACTCCAGAGTGTAAGCACCTCTTGGACAGTGATATTTTTGTTTTGTTCCCTACTGTATCACAGAGCCTTACATATAATAGGTGCTCAAAAATTATTTCTGAAATGAAATAATGTAAATATTAATAAATCTGGATTATAACTGTCCCCAATTTTACAAAGCAACACTTAATAAGATTTACAGTTTTAAGTGTAAATCTGTTAAAATTAATATTGACATAGATTTAAAAATGAATATGATAAAAATAATTAAATGTGTTCTTGATTTAAGAGAATCATGATATAGAACTGCATTTAGGCTCCATATGGTATGTAGTGGAATCTTCAGAGACTACCCAGTGCATGGAACTTGTTTGCTTCTATCTTAACTGATTCCAGATTGTAGGCTTCTTGGATTCTTTTATCTGTTTATTATAGATACTGTGTTCCTCCCTTGCTTTCTGGTTATCATTCATTGTACTGCACTGCTGTCAGCATTTCTGCATCTCTATAGCACAACTCCTTTTCTAATATGTGATTTCTGTTCTGGAAAATATGAAAGCAGGTTGTCAAGATAAGTTAGCATTTGAGATCAGTTAAAATTAGTAGGTGGCAAAAGTGAAGTGCTTGGGCTACCTAATGTCACTAATGGCTTGAAGTCATTTATGTTTTCAACTCCTTTCTTCTCTGGCATGTTTTGCTTAGAAGAGCCAAATAAGAGAGATGATCTGGTATTCAGAAATAATGCATGATATTTCCAATTAGCACAGCATACTCTTTTTTTCCCCCAAAGTTTTCATTACCAGGTGGGTTAAAAAAAAATTTGGTACCATAACTAAACTGGCACAAAAGTATTGTGTGTAAGATATTCAGATTATTAGTATAGTTTACTAATAATGAATCCTAATATAAAGAATTGCCCATATCTTGTGGGTATAATTTAGTGTTACAAGTGAAAGAATATTTCAAAGCTATATACTTCTGAATTAATCCTAAGATGGCCTTGTGCATGTGATTTTGATTAAGGAATAGGAAAAAAATCTTGTTCCTCAATCACTGACTCTATCATCTTTATCATTTCACTTTAATTATCCACTCTTCTTATATGTATTAAAATAAAGCTGGGTTCAGGTTCTAAATTCCTTAAATCCTCCACAGATAAATATTTGGTTATATTTAGAGTGATAGAGAGCTTATTGGTTGAGTCACAAAATAAATATTTCAAAAATTTTAAATATATTTAATATAAAAATAAGATTTGTTTTCTTAGGTCACTGATCTTTGGAAGTATTTTATGGATAAAAATTAAATATTTTGCTTCATTCCATAAAGTTAAACATCCTATTTGCAGTTATTTAATACAAAAATGTAAGACTACTTCTTTCTATTTGGTTTTTCTTGTTTTTGAAAAGAGAAGATGAAAGATACTCTCTCCCATCAAGAGTAAAATATGAGAAATATTTTCTTACATAGTGTTAAATTTCTTATATAGGAGTATACTCAGGCATATTCTTAACTGGGAAGTGAATCTAGAAAACAAGGTAGAAATGGATTATATGATTTTCAAATCCAAAAATTTCATTTCCATAAGCAAATAAATCTTCACCATTTTGAATATTTCTGCTAATCGTTCTTTTCCAGAAGTTGATTTTTGATCTTTAGAGTTCTAGTAGACATGAAAGGTAACAGAAAGTTCAATGTAACTAAGACCATATACAAATGCCTGGCATATGATGGCAGCCCAGAGTGTCCAGAATGTGAGGGCATGTTTTTTCTGAGACCCTGTAAAGTAATTACAGTGAAAGAAAATTATAAAATGGAAATTCATTTTTCTCATTTGCTGGTCCAGGGTTGCATAAGGTGTAAGAGTGATAGTATATGTAAAAATGATATTTTTCTAAACTAAAAGCTTCAAAAATAAAAGTGATTTTCATTAAAGTATGGGCTTTTTTCACTTAATTTTTGTCCAGATTATTAACCATCCTGTTATTGAATAGTTGATGAATTTTTCCAATTCATGCATAGAGGTAATTAAATCAAGTAAATATCTTGGTTTTATGTTTTATAGAATTAAAACATACAAAAAATGAATGTCAAAGTGGAGGAAGAAAAAGGCATAGGTGGATGAGTGAAGTGGCAAAGTCAGAGACAATGATAAATCTTTCTGAATTAGAAATTTAAGGAGCTATTTTAGGAATATGGGGATTACAATCTCCACAGATCTGTTATCCTTCTGCTTTTCATTTTGTAATAGTAATTCAAGAATGTGTCCATTTACAGTTTACAGAAACTTGCTCCCATAGGATTCACATGTCAAATTGCAGAGTCCCTGGGTAAATTTTCTTGGAGTGGCTTGTCTCTTCCCGCGCAGCCCTTTTCAAGGTTCCCGTGACCCTGCCACACACGTTGTTCTTGGAACCCTCTACCTAATGAGGACATTTGCCTTATAGGGTCTCTTTTCCAGACAACATCACTTCCTTCTGGGGGATTCACTCTGAAACTAGGACCGTTTTACAGCTTTTCAGCCTGAGGCTATAAATCCTGAAAAATATAGAAGGAAGTTTAATTAAAGATGACAGGAAGGCTCGGTAATGTAAACCCTTGTGAACCTGGCTTCAATTAGTTGTTTGACTCAGTTCTGTGTTATATCCTATGCTGTGCTCTTGAAATTCAGTGAATCAACTAAACTTTAAAAAGAAATTTAGGCTGTTTATGAATCAAAACCAAGAAACACAGGTTTTTTTAAATGTCCTAGAGAAGAATGATTGAAGGGGGAGAAATTATGCTTTAGTTGACTGAACTGGGAAACTAAAAGGGCATAGTATTAAGAGGATGTGTACACAGACACACATGTACACTCTTTGGTTATGTTGCTGTATGCTTCATTCCACTCTTTAAAAAGCTTAACAACTATTCCTACGTCATTGTTATAAATGGAAAAGCATCTGTACTGTTTTGGTTACATTAGAGTTAGGCAGACATAAGTTTGAATCCCACCCACCAATTCCCTGTAGTGTGGCATTGGGCAATGGTTTTCAGCCCGCTCAAATACCCTTGAAGGTTCTTACCTGTAATACTGGAATGACGATTGCTTTCTCATAGGGCTCTTGGGAGGACCACAGAAATAATTTATGTATACAGTACCCAACACACTCAAACAAGTAGTTTTCTTTGTTCCTTCTCCCAATTTAAGAGTACATCACATGCATAATAAAATATATAGACCCACATTTGAAAACTTGTGTCGAACTCATCACTCTTTTCCCCCTTTCTCACTTTCTCTAATAAAGTTCTGTCCATTCTACTTTTATTGACTATTTAAACACAATTCAAATGAATAACATCTCTATGATTAAAAATCAAAGGTTGAGACATAGCTCTTCCCATGCCCAGTCTGGCTACATAGAGGCAACCTCTTTAATTCATCTAGATATTTCCTTTAGTCATTACTCCAATATAGTTAAATAAAATACTTCTACCACTAGTTTTTATTGGCTAATTTGGTCATTACCACTTGATTTACAAGGCTGCATCTTCCCTAACTCACTACCAGTAAATGAATTTTACCAAACACCTCGCATGTTCCAAATACTCTTCAAAGTACTGGAAATAAAGCAGAGGGCAAAATTGATTTAAAAAAATCTTCATCCTTCTGAAGTTTCTTTTTCCAGTGAGAAGAGAAAATAAAATGATAAATTTTAATTTAAATAATACTAGCAACTTGGCAGATTATTATGGAGAAAAATAAATCAGGGAGGATAAATAAGATGTGTAGGAGCCATAATTTTGCAAACTGAAACAGGGTACTAAGGGAAGTTCTCACTCACATGATGATGTTGAACAAAGGAAGCAGAAGAACTAGCTGTGTGGTTGTCATGGGTAGAATGTTTCTGGCTGATGAAACAAGTCCTAAGACCTTGACCAAGAGCCTTTCTAGTTTATTTAAAGAATATACAGTATCCCACCTGGGCTGTATCAGAGAAAAAGAGGCAGGAAAAAAGCAGAGAGACATTAGCTTAACCCTGTCGCCATTGTGAAGGCCTGGCTTTTACTCCAGGAGAGAAGGGAAGTTATTATTGCCATGAAGAGGTACATGAATTGGCATATAAATCAAGGAGTCACTCTGGCTGCTGTGTAGACAATATATTTTAGTGGGGAAGAAGAGGAAGCAATAAAATGTGTATATTAGTATTTTGTTCAGTTGTCTCCCATTTGCTAATAATTTCCACTCTCATAACATTTACATTCTATTTTGTACACATAAACGTTATTCCAAACTTTTAGTATAAGTTGATTCCAAAAATTGAAAACCAGTGGAGTGTTTATATCATGGTGATTATAAAAATATTCTTTAGAATCAATACCTTATTCTTTCCTGTTAAGGACCTTCTTTGAATGTCTGGTGAAACATGATATTTGTTTGAATTTAAGCATAAAGTTGTAGATAGCTTTGACTATAGGCCAGGGTTTATTTTTTATGATGGATTCTGCTTTAGAGAGATCAGTTCAGTTAAACTGAGGGACCTCTATATGCCAGAATCCTTCTTTCTGGGATTATTCAGTTAATTACAGGTAAAATGCTTACTGTTCAGATGGCTGGTTAATTTATTTTTTGCCTATGAAGATGTCTGGCCTAGAGTAGTCCACATATGGGGTCTGGCATAGGTTTTTAATTAATTTCTCCCTTTTTGTAGTCCATTTATCTCACCTACAGTTTCTGAGTCCAGCATCCCTCTTTACCTTCTAAAGTGAATTTTCCCTCCATGGGTATTACAGGGCGAGGCTTCTCTTATGCTGTCCTCCATTAACTGTACTCTATTTACCTTCAATTCTCCAAAATCTGTTAAAATATCTTTCCCACAATGGTCCCTATTCCCTATCCTACTCTATTTGATTTTGTGAACTTAAATAGTTATTATTCTTTTATCAACATATTATTAGTATCACATTAGGGACAAAGGAATAATGTGTGTGTTTGAATCTTAGAAGACATGGACAGAATCATTCTCAAGTCTAATAGTTCTCCCCACTTAACAAAATTGAAATCAACTGAGTTTACTTTCTCCAGGTATAAAATGGAAACATCATAATTGTACTCTATCTTTCCAAGATAATTGTGAGAATCTAAAATGTATTTTAAATTATTAGACTTACTCCTAACTTATAGAATTTAAGCTGAGACTTTGTTTTTTGACATAAATATGTCTAGATAAAAACAGTAGTGAGCCAACATTTTTATATTTTGGTCTTCTAGCTACCACATCTTAAAAAAAATTGTGAGATGTATATCATTACAGAGCAATGATTCAGAATATAATTATAGAGATATGATTCAGAATGTTGATTCATTTCTTTAGAACTTTTCCCTAGGATGTTTTCATAACCTGTTTAAAGATTTTATGAACATTTTTCCCCAATCACTAGGTATTGTTTGAGTCTAAATGCAGCTATTTGATTTTTAATATTTGGAGTCATTTTTCTTCAAATGGATGTTGATAATACAGACTTGATTATTATACTTTTAACTTACACCATATGAAACTATTATATATTAATCTATATTCCACTAAAGACTATATCTCAAAATATTAAATTATTAATCTACAATTGAAAATGCTCCTGTCATAAGAGCTATAATAATAATGTCAATATGACTATTGAATTACTTTCTGTAGTCAGATGTCTATAGAAAACCAAATTATATTAAAGGCATGACTGGTTGAGCATGGAATTGGATCTATGGAACTGAACACATTCCTGTAACAGAAATAGTCTTGACAATGAGACTTTTATAATTGATCAAATGTCCCTCTTGCTTAAAGAAGACACTGACAACATTTGCCCATACCATATACCTTTTTCTACTTTTCTATTTCTGGCCACACTCACTCTCTTCCCCTTTCTCATTGACTCATCAGTCTCATAAGTTGTATTAAAAAAATCAGTCTTCTCTCCCGTCAAGGCTGTGGGACAGACTCTGGACCACAGTGAATGATCAGAGATGTTTTGAGATTCCAACCACCCATTAAAATATAACACTGATTGTATTGATGATTACATTTACTTTGCAATAAATTGAAAGTATCCCCATTACAAGGACTCAATAAAACAGACTTCCTTGTAGATTTTCAAATAATTCCTAGATATTATTTACATATTTTATAAATATTATAATTGACAGTCATTTTCATGAGCTGATACACTAAAAAATACTTTGTTACTATATTTTGTGTTCACTGCAACATTTTAAAATAAAGTATTAAGTGACCTTGATTTTTTTTTACTGAACATGGTGGTCCATAACCACAGTGAGTTTTAATTTTTCAGTTTAACAAAATATCTTACCAATATTCAGGATCCATGCTTCTTAAGATGGTTGTCTTAAAATGAATGAAAGGAAGAATGGTACTTTGAATGTATTGTGATATAATTTTACTCCATACTAAAAATTTTAATTAGAAAAAGATCCATGGAGAAGCATAGTGTGTTGAGCTATATAGAAGTAAAAGAATTGTGGAAATCTAATTTATGGTAACACTGCAAGAGAAATGAGCCTGTTTTCCTGAATTCTCCTTTATCTTGACGTTCTACATTCCTAAAAGAGCATGAGACTTTGAGGATCTCGTATCTAAGACGGGCATCTCCTTCTTGGGTTACTGTTTTGAGATCTCACAAAAGCAGACCAGGCAGGTGGCCCTATTATCTGTCTGCAGAAATTTAAGATGACAGAGGTTATAATATATTTTCTTACCATAGTTCACTAATGGGATAAGTTATCACAGTAACCTGTCTCAAATGCAATTGGGATGATATTTCAGCCACCCACTTACTAAATAGAAACACATGTGGATTAAAACCAGGTTTCTAACTCATTTATGCTTTAAGCAATAACTTTTCAGTGAACTCTGAAAAATTTAAATATAGGGACAAAGTATTTTTAGTACATATTCTGATGTGAGGACAGTTGTTATAAAAAGTCTTAAATAAGGGAGCATATATAGATTTGAGCTACAAAAGGGATATTTGCAGAAGTAACCAAATACCTCCCTCTTCTTTAGAGCAATTAACTTGTCATCGTTTTGTAGGATTTCACAAGGATCTTGGAGGAGGGAAAATCTTTATAGTCAAAGAAGATTTTGGTTTAAGGAGCTCTTTAAATCTTAATCCTGAAAGTGCTGTTTCATTTGTACCCTGAGCAATCCTATAACCCCATAGTCCATAAGACAACATATTTCAGTGTTATCTCATTCTTAAAAATCTTTATTGAATGTGTTTTACTGTCTTTAATGTTGGTTCTTTTGTAAAAAAAATTCTAGTTTAAGACTTTTTTCTGTATATTTAATTACATCTTATCTTGGGTAATTTATTCCCAATTTTCTCTGAAGCCATTTTCAGTGGTTTTGAAAGGAAATCATTCCTGCCTTTTGAACATAATATGATTTTATAAAAGGGAAGTAAATTTGGGAAGTAAAAAAAATGTCCTTTAAAACCCAAACTCAAGAAATTCATTACTTCATATTCTGAGATTTATTTCTTTGCATCCTTCCTTGGGAACAGTGTTGCTGAAAGAACAAAGGTGGTATTAGGATTAATCATGTTTTTCTTCTTCTTTGAGAATCAAGAGTATTAAATGTCCAACTTATTCTGCACAGGAATTTCCAAACTTTTGATGAGTTTGTGTGACTCCAAGCTAAAGTTAAATAGGCAATGGAAGAAACAAGGATGGTTCTAAGATAATTCTCTATAAAACCTCTTAATATAAATAAGGATCTTTAAAAACCTAAATAATGTGGATAATTGCCTTTACTCTACACACTACCTTATTCTATAAACTCAGTTTATCCAACTGTTTTTGTATTAAGTACACCTATTTTAAAAATCAGTTTTGTGCCTGAATCTTGTTTCGATGAATCAAACACAGTCAGTTTTGGCATAGACAATGAATACCATATGGCATATGGAAAGATGATATTGCTAATGATCTTTTATATATTACATCAGAGTACAGTGTTCTTTTTCACTGGTGATTTGAGAGTTCAAGTGTGATTTTTCAATGAATAGATTCAGCC
Source organism: Dasypus novemcinctus (assembly GCF_030445035.2). Classification (NCBI taxonomy): domain Eukaryota; kingdom Metazoa; phylum Chordata; class Mammalia; order Cingulata; family Dasypodidae; genus Dasypus; species Dasypus novemcinctus. The sequence goes on from NC_080684.1 coordinate 60,595,583, forward strand.
TCTAGTTTGTGCCAAGAATTATGCTAGTTGTAAGATTGAGATACGGTGATGCTTTTATCTTCAGCTTCCCCCTAACTAGCAGAACTGGACATTTAAACAGATGGTTAATAAGGTGTGTTAACTGATCTAGCAGAGTACAAAGTTTCTCAGTGACCATAGTTAGAGGAAAGAACCCACACGAAGTCATTGCAGAATTGAAGATCATGTCACGTTTGGGAAACTGTAACTAATTTCTGTAAGTATGACCAAGGAGAAAGTTTAAGTAGTAGTGTGTTCTGAGTACCTACTGCTACTTAACAAATCACCTCAAATCTAGTGGCATAATATTTCCTTATTCTCCTGGGTTTTTATCAACTAAAGAATCAGACAAGGCACCATGGAGATGGCTTGTCTCTGTTCCACTATGTCTGGGCCTCAACTGAGAAGGGTGAAATTGCACACATGATGCAAACTGCCAGGAACATCTGTGGCTAGAGAGTTCACTTTCAAGATGAGTTCTTTACCCACATGCCTGGTAAACATATGTTAGCTGGAGTAGAACCTACACATGGCACTCTTAGGGAGGTACTCTTTACATGATGACTCAGTGTTTCAGTGAACATTTGGAAGCTGCATATTTTATGACCAAGTTTCTTCTCATAGTGCCCCATCCAGTGTACTTTATTGATTGAAGCAGTCATAAGCCTACCTACATTCAAGAAGAGGAAGAAAATACTGCTCTTCTCAATGGGATGAGTGTCAAAGAATTTATTATAGCCATGAGTTTAATTTGCTGCAAGGTATTTTGAGAGAGAAGACTAGAGAAGTATGTACAGATCAGTTTGCATAGGTCCTTAATGCTATGTTTTGGCATTCAGACTTGTTTCCTGAATGTAAAGGAAAATTGCTCTATGCATTTTTTAGCAGGAGGAAAATGGTGCTATTTGCACTAAGAAAGATGACCCTGATGACAGGAAAGATGTGCTACAGAGAGGGAAGGGGGAGTACACTGCAGCTATAGTGATGAAAAAGTGGTCTGATTGGGAAAAAAAAATGTTTTAGTTGCAATTGATCAAATTTGGTGAATGATTTCAAGTAAGGGTGAGAGAAAATTATATATTTCTGTTCTGATTGACTCATTGGATGGTGAAGCATTTAAATAAGAAAGATGATAATAAAAGAGTGGAAAGATATAAGAGGTAGGAAATGGAAGGGAAAAAGTTCCTGAGTTTGAGATTTCAATGGGACTTCTAGATGGTGATGACTAGTACATGGATCTGAAACACGAGAGACACCTGGAGCATAGCTTAGTAGTGTTTTGTTTTGTTTTTTAAAATTTATTTATTTTAAAGAATCTTTGGATTCTTTATTATATAAATGTTACATAAATATTTAGGGGATTCACATATGCCACACTCCCTCCCCCTCCCATACCTTCCCAACATCCTTCATTAATGTGGTATATTTGTTAAAATTGATGAACATGTATTGAAGCATTGCCACTAACCATGGATTATAGTTTACAGTCTGTCCCATGCAATTTTGTAAGTTATGACAAAAATAGTGACTTGCATCCATCACTGCAACATCATGCAGGACAATTCCAATGTCCTGAAAATGTCCCTGTATGATACCTATTTTTCCCTCTCCTTCCCCCCAGAACCTCCAGTGGCCACTGCTTCCACATCAATGATAAAAGTTCTTCCATTGCTAGAATAACAATGACTCTATAGTGGAATAATAGTAAGTCTACTTTAGTCCATTGTTCATTTCATAATCTTGAGGGCTTGCTTTGGGATGGTGATGACCAGTCTGCCTCTAAAATTGAGAGGGAGTTTAGATTCTATAGGGCGGATGGATGGAATTCTCTTCCTTGTAGTTACAGACTCTCTCTGTTCCTTGGGATAGGCATTGCCCATCATCATCATCTTGTTAGTTGTCTTGGGTGAGTCCAGTGAACTGGAGAACAGGTATTGCAACTCTGCTGAGATTCAGAGCCTAATTGGGACATGGATGGACCAAGAGTTAAGTCTCTTGAACTTACACCTAACAAGTATAGTAATAACTATAGGTCCAAACAGAAGGGGCAGATGAGCCATGTGTAGGGAAACCACAAATGAGGCCTACTCTGTCACCCTGGGCTGCATAAGTTCCAAGGTAAGGCCCACTGGCGGAGCACCAAACTCCTGAGTTGTCTTCCCTACCTATAGTGTCTGTGTGTCTCCAGAGCCCTCAGGAGCCCTGCTGTCTGAGCTAATATTTACCATGGCAGTCAATGAGATCCTGTTGAGATCTGCATCAGTGTAACCCCTAGAATGACCTCCTCCACCCTGAAATCCCCCAGGCATAAAAACTCATCTGTGTTTACAATTTCCCCCTTATGGTCAAGGTCTCTCTTCAGGTTCATCACTAATTGGCATTTGGTAGTGATCCTTTGGTGTCAGGGAGGCCCATTCCTGGGAGCCATGTTCCACTCCCAGGAAGCTGGGAAGACAGCATGTTTATATGGTGAGCTTGGCCCAGAGAGAGGCCACAACTCAGCAACAAAGAGGTCTTCGGGAGGCAACACCCAGTCAACATATAATTCTAGACTGTTTCAATTTCAAAAGAAAAGACTCATAAGTACAATCATCAGTATCAAGGCCTTGGTGCGATGGTCACTAGGTTCTGCCCTTGTACTCGGGGGTTACTTGTTGTCCCCTCAGAAAATGCAGCAGAACTCCCCAGGATGGGAATTTGATATTCTTTCAGTTATTGTATGGATCTCCACCTACCATGGCAATGCCCCATGAGTACTTGAACATATTCATATGCCTTAGAGGCATACCCCAGGCAAACCTCCTCCCATGCATCCCCCATCACTGACACCTCATACCAGTGTTCTTCCCCTGCTATAGTTGTGACCCTTCTGTGATCCAAAACCTGTCCAAAGATGAAGCCAAGAAAGTAACCTAATATAAATAATAAGAAAACAAAATAATCGTGATAGTTTTAAAAATAACAAAGTACAATTTTTTAAATTAAAAAATGTTAAATAATAGAAAAACTTTTTTAGACAATATGTCTCTCATCACTCTAAGATCTGTTGTCTTGTATGTACAGTGAGATTTTCTTCTGTATATTCCCCAGTGTCTTTTTTTGTTTTTTTTTTTTTTCATTTTATCATCAAAAAAGCTTTTAGGTCACAGAAAAGTCATGGAGAGAATATGGGTGATTCACATATACTCAATGCCCTCCACTTTTTCCCTCTCCCCTATTAATAAAATTTTACATATGGGTGGTACATTTGTTATAGTTGATGTGCAAATATTGAAGCATTGCTACTAACCATGGGTAATGGTTTATAATATGATTTACATTTCGGCCTGTACACTTTTATAAATTTTGACGAAACTTAAAATGACCTGTATCCATTATTGTGAGATCATGCAGAACAATTCTAATATTAGTAGTGTTTTATTGATTGGAACAATAGAAATGAAGATTACTTAAAAGTGTATAAAGCTAGGGGAAAAAAATGGAGGGATTGGCATAAAACTCTGGGGAGCACAAACCTTTATGGGTGACGTGATAATGAAAAAATGAAGGATGTTCTTTTGTTTTACAATATATTCAGGGTTAAGGCAGCTATTCTTGCTATCTCCTTAAAGGCAAATTGTTTTTTTCAATTGATTAGTGCTTCATCTTATGAGACATGTTAGACTTGTCTTTCAAATTGTTTGTGAACTCTAGACTACAAAATTAACACCAAATTCTAGTTGGAATGTTATTAATATACAATATCTTATAAGCATATAAAAACTATATTTTCATCCAATCACTATTTAATAAAGCAAAACCATTGCTTAACCATGTATTTAAGGCATTTTTCTGGATTATGTACAGTGTTTAGAAATATAGGTTCTGGAAGACCCCTCCTATGTATGATGTTTTGTGAATGGTGGCTCTTGGATGACCTATTGGGACAGTTTCTTATGATTCTTTATAAAGTTAGGACCTACAGAGATGTAGATTGTTGAGTTCAAGAGACAAGGAGTGTGAGTGTTATACAGGGGGATTTTAGGGAGAATAAGACTTGCTTGTATTTGTTTTCAAGAAGCCATGATCCCAAAGTTATTTTAAACCCTGATACTGAGAGACACAGATAAAATCTCATCTACTTTGCTGACAATTAATTATGTGCTTCTGTGCTTTGAATAAGAATAGTTACATAGAAAGTGACAGGCGAAAACCAAAGTATGTGATATTGGGGAAACTACTAAGTAGCATTTGTGGGCAGGGCAATATGTTACATTGTGAAATATCAGCTGTTATACTAATGTAAGTACTGGAGTCACCAGAATGTTTTAAGAGCCTCCTGTGGGAGCTTAGTGCATCAAAGGACTCTCAAATATGTATCTAAATTCCACCATATTTTTATTTTTATTTTTGAGGTACCAGCGGCCGGGGATTGAACCTGGGACTTTGTATGTGGGAAGCCGGTACTCAACCACTGAGCCACATTGACTTCCCTGAGTTGTTTTTGTTTTTTGTTTTTTCTTTTTAAGTTCGTTTTGCTTGTTGTTGTTTCTGGTTTTTTCAGGAGGCACCAGGAACCAAACCCAGGACCTCCCATGTGGGAAGGGGGAGCTCAACTATTTTGAGCCACATCTGTTCCCCGTATTTTCTTTTTAACTGTTATAGACTTATTTGTGCCAGATCTACTTCTAAATACTTTACAAGTTAATTCTCATTAAAAAACCTTCAGGTAGGTTAAGGCATTACCCTCATTTAACAGATGTGGAAATAGGCAGAGAGGACCTTAGCTAGGATTCAGGTTGGTAGTTTGGCTCTATTAACCAATAATACTAGATCTTTACTACTGACATGTCTAATAATGTGCAAAAAATCAAAATTTTAATGTAGTTATATTTTTATTATTTTTAAAAAAGCTTTAGATTACAGTAATGTTACATCAATAATAGGGGATTACCACACATCTCACTGCCTCCCCTCCCACACTTTTCCCCATTAACAATATCTTTCTTTAGTGTGGCACATTAGTTAAAATTGATAAACACATATTGATGCATTGCTACTAACCTTGGTCTATAGTTTACAATATAGTTTTACACTTTGCAATGCACAATTTTATAGGTTTTGAGAAAATATATAATGGCCTGTATCAGTCATTGTAATGTCATACAGAACAAATCCAATGTCCCCAAAATGCCCCATATTATACTATTCTTCCCTCTCCTTCCCCTTAGAACCTCAGGTGACCACTGTCTTTATATCAATAAGTACTTCCGTAACTAAAATAATATGTCTAATTAAGTCCATTGTTGCATTCCGCCTTTATGTTTGTTCATTCCTCAAACTTGAGGATTTGGGGATGGTGATGCCCACTCTGTTTCCAGTTGGGAGGGGGCTTACATCTCATGGGGCAGATGGGTGGTACTGTCTTCTTGCAGTTGTAGATGCACTCTGTTTTGCGGGGTAGGTATTGTCCACCATCATCCTTTTGTTAGTTGTCCTGGCTGAGTCCGATGCATTGAAGGGTAGGTGTTGGTTGCAACTTTGCTAAGATTTAGGGCTCAGCAGGCATGTGGATGGCCAGAAGATTTAAGCCTCTGGTACACATTTAATGGGTATATGCTAATTATAGGGTCAAATAAAAGGGGCAGAAGAGCCATGTGTAGGGAAATTATAAATGAGTCCAACTCTGATACATTGGGGAGATGGTTTATCATATATTCCACGGTAAGGCTCACTGACAGGGTGCCGGATTTCTGGGGTTGTCTGTCCTACATATAGTGTCCAAAAGTCTCTAGAGCCTTCTCTAGAAAGCTGCTTGAGGCATTGTTTACTGTAGAAGTCAATGAGATCCTCCTAAGATGTGCATAAATGTGACCTTTGGAATGATCTCCCGACTCACTTTGAAATCTCTTAGCCATAAAAACTGAATTGTATTTAATATTTCCCCCTTTTGGTCAAGGTCTTTTTCCAAATGCATTTCTAGTTGGTCCTTGGTAATAATCCCTCCGTGGCTTAGAGAGAGGCCACAGTAAAGCAACAAGGAGGCTTTCAGGAGGTAACTCTTAGGCAGTATATAATACTAGGCTAAGTTTCAATTTCACAAAAACAAGGGTCATAAGTACAAGCATCGGTATCAAGGGTCTGGCATATTGGTATGTACTCCTCTGCTAGGCTCTGCCTATATACTCCAGGGATTTTGCCACTCTATTAGAGAATGTAGCAGGACTCCCTGGGATGGGAATTCAATATTCTTTCCGTTATTGTGTGGGTCTCCATACACTGAGACAATACCCCATGACCACTTGAACACATTTACCCCTATTAATAACATCTTACATGAGTATGATACATTTGTTACAGTTGATGAATGAATATCGAACCATTGCCACTAACCATGTTCAATTGTTTACATTATGGTTCACATTCTGCACCATACACTTTTATTAGTTCTAAGAAAATGCATAATGGCCTGTAGCCATCATGGCAAGATCACGCAGAACAATTCCAATGCCTAAAAATGTCCCATGCTCCATCCACTCTTCCCTCACCCTCCCCTCAGAATCCATGGTAACCACTAGGTTGCAATTTTTGAAGAATAAGGAATTATTCTAATAATTATGCTTATTAGAATAAGAAGAACACAGAATTGTATCAAAATTTCACATATCAATGTCTGTTTGCCAATTTAAAAACCATAGGGATGAAAAGCGGATTTGGCTCAACTGATAGAGCATCTGCCTACCATATGAGAGGTCCAGGGTTCTAAACCCAGGGCCTCCTGACCCATGTGGTGAGTTGGCCCACATGCGGTGCTGATGTGCACAAGGAGTGCCATGCCACGCAGGGGTGTCCCCCACAAAGGGGAGCCCCACGCACAAGGAGTGCACCCTGAAAGGAGAGTTTCCCTGAGTGAAAAATGTGCAGCCTGCCCAGGAGTGGTGCTGCACACACGGAGAGATGACACAGCAAGATGATGCAACAAAAAGAGACACAGATTCCCAGTTCTGCTGACAAGAATGCAAGCAGACACAGAACACACAGCAATGGACACAGAGAGTAGACAACTGGAGGGTGGGGAGGGGGGAAGGGGAGAGAAATGAATAAAAAAGAAATCTTTGAGAAAAACAAAAACAAAAAATAAAAACCATAGGGATATGTATCAGTCAGGGTTTCTCCAGAGAAACAGAGAACCAATAGGAGATTAAATATATATTGGTTCACACAGTTGTGTGATATTGAAAAAAGTTCAAAATCCTCAGGGCAGGCAAACAGGCTGGAAATTCAGGCAAGATTTGATGATGCAGTCTTGAGGCAGAATTTCTACTTCCGCAGGAAACCTCAGTTTTTACCCTTAAGATCTTCAACTGATCAGATGAGGCCCATGCACATAATTGAGGGCAATTTCTGTTAAAGTCAACTAATGGTAGATGATAACCACCTCTACAAAATACCTGCACAGCAACACCTAGATAGTATTCGATTAAATAACTGGGTATATAGCCTAGCCAAGTTGAGACTTAACTAACCATTATAGGTTGGTTTCTTACTTATTCATCAGTTCAACACCCAATAATATTCATGTACTTTATAAAATAATCACTAGAAGATAAATGATATTTACTTTATCTTTAATGTGAAGGTGAAGTTATTCATTCCTGAATATCCATCCTTTACCACTTGATTGTTGACATAATTTATAGTTGGAGGCCTGATTTTTTTTTTCTTTTTGTTCACTATGCACAGGATGCACTATCTCTCTACAGTTTACTTCCTAGGTAATTGTACTCTGCTACTCAAGCCAGCGGCCCAAGAATCATCTTAGATTCTCTCTTTCCTTCAGTACCTATGTCCAGCATGATAACGTTATATGTCTGTCATTAATCCTTACTTTGATTTCTAGTGCCTCTGCCATCCTTCAGATCCTCACAAATCTTGCGTGGATTATAGCAGTGATTTCCTATTTGGTCTTCCTGTTTCCAGTCTTGCTAAATCTCCCAGCCTTCTTTTTCATCCTTCAAGTCCTCCTTTACATCTTTAAGAGAGTCTGAAAGTTTACTATTTATTCTGAAGTATGAGCTTTTGGCAGTTTCCCACTATAGCCAGAAAAAAGGCCAAATTCCTTAGCAAGTTGACATGGTTCTTTAGGTTTTTGCCTGGGCAAATAGTAGGTGTTAAAAGAATATTTGCAGAATGAGTGAATAAGAAAAGTAAAAATATATTTTAAATTATTGTGGTTATTTAAAACTAGTTGAGACAAGTGGCAGGAGGCAGAATTATGGTGACAATGGAGAAAATTGGGTAGAGAAGGTGCAGAGGGGATAAAACTGTAAATTTGGTTAAGGAAGTACAATGATGAACTCTATAAATCAAAGCACAGAGCTTGGATTTTATCCTGCAGACAACTGGAAGTCAACAGCAATTTTAAAGAGTGAGACTGACATTTTTAGGGAACTTAGGAAGTTAATTCTTTTGGCTGTGAGAAAAATGATTTGATTAGACTGAATATTACAAGCGACTGATAACAAGGAGACTAAGAGGCATTATTAGAGTCCATGAAAGAGATGACAGGAGGTCAAAGAAGAGGGAAAAGGTCAGGCAACTCAAAGTTTCCATATTGGACAAAGGGGGAAATATTGGTGATACTAAAGCAAAGTCAGAACAAATTCAGACAGACAAGCTTGTTAGTAAAGAAATAGAGTGAAGTTTTTAAATTTTTTGAGGTATCTGGAAAAATCCAGGTGAGAAATCTAGGTGAAATATCTAGTAGGTATCAAAGAGGTGTTTCAAAAGGAAACTCTGAAGTTTAGGATTGAGATTAGAGTTCTCAATTTAGAATTTCTGTGAAAAGAATGAAGGAGTGAATTAGCTCCTGGCTAGAATTATGATCTTGAAAATATCCATTATCATAGCATAAAATTTAGGGGGTGGGAACAGTGAATGGAACTGTATTAGGAAAGAAGGATGAGTAGCTGAAGAGTTAGATGTTGAGTCAGGAAAAATAAGTAAAATGGGAATTTCTAGATAAAGGAAGCTTTCCTAAGTTTTGAAAGCAGCAAAATGATGGAACATGAGGACTAAAAGAGGCATGGCTTGGAATGTTTAGATTTTGCTGTTTGACTTTAGAAACCACAGGTTTTCTCCCCATGAGGTTGAATATTTGTGGATATTCTGGAAAGCACAGCTTCTCCAGTTTTATTATGCATTGGATACCTTTAAATTACAGATTCGGATTCATTAGGTCTGGAGTGGGAATTGAGATTTTGTATTTCTAACAAGTCCCAGGTGATGCCAGTGCTGGTGAACTACAAACCACACTTTGAGTAGCAGGGTTCTAGTAGTTAGTAAAAATAGGTAACTGCAGTTCAGGTTCTATGTCCTAGAAACGCTTCCTTTCCTTGTAATAAATGTCATATACAATTCCATGTAGGGGTTTACACTGAAGCTGGGCTAGAACGTTTTACCATTTGATTCCTGCTATGGACTAAACACCAGATGAATTCTTGTTCCGTTTGTTGACTATATATAGATAGTCTCCTCTTCTTGTATTGCATGTTAGGGTGGGGAAAAAAATACATTCCCTTGAAATTCCACCTTATCAGAAAGATGAGCAGATTACTCCTTTAAGAGAACAACAGTTTCATTTCTCAAATCTTTTGCCCACCCATTAGCTAAAAGAAGTCTCATTTGACATTTCAGAAAAATAATATGTAATCTTCACTCCAGATGTCTGAAAATCTTTGGTCTTCTGGTGTTCTGGTGTTCTGACTCTCTCCCTACTTTCCTCAGAGCTGTGTCTACATGTCCCTTGTGTCTGTTTCACCAATAAACTTAAATTTAGCTTGCCTACTCACACTCTATGTGCACAAGTCTGTCTGTAAATCTGAAAATTGGGAAATAGTGTTAGCAAGCACTGTGGAAAGATGCTTTTTTGCTGCTTAGAGGGAAAGAGACAGAGAAAAATGTTCAGAAAAGTAAAAGGATCTATTAAAGGGAAATATTTTAAGTCATTCATCAAAAGAGATATGGGCAAGATTGACCATATAAGAGTTTGAATAGGAAAGCTGAGAGAAAGGGAAAAGAATATTGAGACTGAGAGTTTGATATTCCAGTGTACCCCAGATTACAGGTGATTTTAAACTGAAGTAATAGCTTGATTTTAGAGAATGGAATGCAAATTTTCATCTAAGCCTCCATTATTATCTTCTTTTCAAATGAGAAAACGAAAATAAGGAGAGGTAACAGGTACTTAAGTGACATAATCAAAGACATGAAAGCTAGTGTAAGTTGGCAGGAAAATTGTAATTTGAACCAGCAATTAACAAATTTCTAATTAAATTGCACCTACATACATATGTACCTACATTATAAAATACTACGGAAATATAAGGTGTATGTCATCCTACTACTTTATCCACTGGGCTCCAGGTAGAATCTATAGAGCCCAAAATTTGTTCAAAAATTATTCTTCCAAGAAGTCTGTGCTGCTTGTTCTGTAAACATCTATAAGTACTAGAAACTATATAGAGCCAAGGCAGTGGTTTTTCTACATTAGAAATGCTCATTACTACAGTATGACCTGATAGTAGCTGGGGGTCATGAAAAACAAAGACTCTTAGAATTGGTGATAACAATGAGTTCATTGGTAAAAAATATTTTATTTATTATCCGTACTGGAAATAGACTTTATGAAACGGTGATGTTGCCCTATCAATATACTTGCTAGTTTTTAGAGAGGTTAAGCATTTATGACAGTTCTACTGTCTTTCCTTCAACAAGTACTTTCTTCTTGAGAATTATAATAATAGACAAGAATAGCACTTATTCTAGCTTTTATTTTTTAACATACTAAATTCCATGCACAGATTAGAGAAAAATCTTATATGCATTTCATAAATTATAAAAGCAAGTTTAATTTTATAGATTTATAAAATGCAGGGACTAGAAGATATAGCTTAAAGGTCATCAAATTGAACAGCCATAATTCACAAATTGAAAACATGTGGCTTGTAGAGGGTCAACAGAGTTTCCGAATTTACACACAGACGAAGACCACAGATTATTTTGTATTATGAATAATTTCAAACATAAAAAAGTAAAGGAAATAAAATAATACTCCTACCTGGACTCATCAACAAGCTTCAACTCTTGTCAACTTACATAACCAACCATGTTTCATTTATAACCAACCATTCTGAAGCCTACTTCCCCTACTGATTATTTTGAGTCAAATATTCAGCATCTTCTTATTTCATAAATAAATATTCAAAAATATATCTAAAATAATGTTTTTAAAATATATTCACAATACCATTATCACACTTTAAAATTTATTATATATTTATTAACATCATTCAATGTCTAGGTGTTAAAATTTCCCTAATTTCTCATGAATTTTTAAGTTGTTTGTTTGATGAGGATCCAAATAAGGTTCTATATGTTACAATTGGTTTTAACTTCTTGTCTCTCTATAGGTTTTCTCCATATTTTCCTTTTCTTGATATTTATTTGTTAAAAAAAATTTATTTATTTTTATTGTCATTTATTGTCAAATGCATTATAATCCAGTATTTTATTATTGTTTCCTGGCATAGAGGTCTTTGAAAAATTCTCTCTACTGGTCAATCAATAATTGTATTTGTGATCCACTTCCTTTACTACACTTAAGCTATTGATTTGGTGATGTATCATATATTATGTTCTCAAAATATGTTAGTTTTCCCCCTTAATCAGAAAAAGTAGGTAAACTCTCAATATCTGTGAAAGTCTTAGTAGACCTTATTGATTGGAAAGAAATAGAAATAATTATTTTCCTTAAAAAAGTTCACAGTACATTCACAGTCTCTTTTTATTTTTTCAAATTGACCACAGTATTTCACATGTACTTAAATTCTTTCAAGAAAATGTACTTATAAATTATTCTGTACTTCCAAATAATTGAATTTAAGGGATTACCTTGAAGAAATCTTGCTGTGTTTACAATTAAAGAACTAAGTAAAATTGTAAAATCTTAATTACATAAAATGGGTAAAAGCATATATTTAGGAGTTTAGAGTTTAAGTATAGGTTTAAGAGATGGCAAAATATTACATGTACTCACTATCGTTTAAGCTGGACTTGAGAAATGGATAGAATTGTGTATGATGGACACAGGTAGGAAGCATTCCCAGGGGGTAACATCAAGAATAAAGGCAGAGAAAAAAGGAAAAGTACCAGCAATGATCAGGTAGTGGTAAGAATTTCTTTTGGCTTGAATAAGTGTTAGATGACAGACAGTATAAAGCATAATGGTAGAAACATAACAACATATATAAAGGCCTATGAATGTCACTATTTGATTTGAAAGTGCCACTGATCAGTTGCATGGTTTGAAGAAGTTTGTTAAATCTCTCTGGGCTTTTTCCTTTACCTATAACATAAAGAAATAGGCCTACATAATTCTGTGGTCTCTTCTGGTCTTAATATTCCATTCTGGACAAATACATTCTAGAGAATGAATTAGATATGCAGTACAGCATTTGAACTACTCTGTGCTAGAGGTTTTGTAGGAGCTATTGAGAACTTAAATTAGTATGTTGAGCATGGGGATTGAAGAAGGACATAGATGTAAATGAATTTGCAGAGGTTGAATCAACATGATTGTATACTCATTGCATACCTGCAATTATTGAAAGGAAAAAAGCGAGAGTCATCTATTGATGTTTCAAGCCACCGTGACTAAAGAAAATGGTGGTGACTGTTAATGGAAATAAAGTGAAAAAAAGAAACTTTCTTGGATTTGGGGATTAAAAGAAGTTTCAGGGGATGAAAGTGTGAGGACTTGGTATAAAAATATAGACAGCGAGTAGGTTATTCCTCCAATAACAAATCAGAAAATGCACATAGGCCATAAAACCAAATTGATTTTGGCCAATTCACCTAACTCTTCTGGACTTGTCAGTGTCCTCCCACCTCCATTTCTAAAGTAGGAGATATATTTTGGAACTTTAAAATCATAGAGGAAAAATCAACGAGGTGGCTTTGATGCCAGAAAGAAGGCACATTTTTTTTTTATTCTTGTCTCTCCTGCTTACATTTGTGTTCACTTTGGAGGGTACAGGATAAGACATAGTGGTAAAATCCTTTTAGTACTTCTTTTGTGTTGACAAAGGAGACAGAGGCATTCATGAAAGAATTTTCTTCCTTTGGGTGCCTTTATTTTTAAATTAATATCTGATATTATTGCATTGAGACAGATTGGGTTTTATTTTTAAATTACTATCCTATATTGTTGTTACTGAGGGAATTTGGGAAATTGCCTCAGTGCCCAGTGTAGTTAGAATACAGAGCCCATTATATTCAAATAGCATTATACCACGTAGCAAATATGAGAAATAAGTGCTCTGTGAACCTGTAAAGCTCCATCCGTCTGAGGATCCTGACTTAGTTTTCTTCAAGCCAAGCAATTCAAGGACCTGTATGTTCCCACCACAGTCTGGCTCAGTGGAGTAATAGTGAACGTGGGAAACATATGATCATCTTAAGGAATCCTTCCCTTGACTACAATCCACTCTACTTAGCAGCAAAGCAACTCTATCGACTGCAACTGGACTCCAAATGACCCTTCCCACCCTGATCGCAACACCCCCCATGTTACTCATGTTTTTTTGCACCTGGGGCCTGGAAAACTGTGTATGCTTTGCAATCAGGCTCATATAGAATCATCCACAGTTCACCTAAGAAGGATTATCCACTCAGTCAAGTCCTGGTCACACTATTATTACTGTATGTTTCAGAATCTTTAGGTAACTCAGAAAACAATTTAACTTAAAGTTCAAATTTGTGTTTTGTTTCTAAACTGTTGATTTTAAAACTTTTAAAATGAGTGTAAAAAGAAGACCTTAGTCTATCAGTATACCATTAAACTTGTTTCAAATAATTAATTAGAAGCACAGATTTTGAGATTTTTATTTTTCTTTTAACTTGGGTTTAATATTGCATTCTTGTGACTTTGATCAAAGCTTTTGGTTTTAAAAATCATTAAGAAATGTAATTTTAAAATGTCCAGAAGTTGGCATTTAGTAGTTAAGTTTGTTTTTGAGAAATTTAACTCCACTTTACTGTGTTTTTATATATATCTTACTTTGGACAAAGTGTTTTTATTGTTTACGTACTTAAAATAATTTACTTAGTACTAGAGATCAATAACTTACTAGACAAAAACTAGATTTTTAAAAACATTTGGTTTTCAAAATAAATTACATTTAAAAAAAACAAAAATGAGTTTCTGATCTCCTACTATTCACTTTAACCTTTTTAAGAAAAAGAACTTTCTATCACGTAAGTCAAACCTTAGCACATAAATCAAACTTCAGCTTCCCTGAGGTTTTCACAGTCATTTACAAATATTTAATCTTTATAAATTACATAATAATGTCAAAATAATATCATGCAGCCATAATTTTAAAGTCAGTGATGACACATTTTATTACAAGTGGTGCACTGCATTATTTCATAGTGCGTTCATAATCAAAGGTCATGGTATATATGTTGCATTATCATAATTCTCTGATTTGTTCTTTATACATGCTTATACATGTTCCAGTTGCATTTCATTAACTCATAGTTTTCTTGTAAGTTTGTGCTTTCTTCCCATGTTCAAAGAACCTCTTTAATTCAATTTCTCTGTTTCTCCTCATACAGTCTGGCAGCCAGATATGCAACTCAGTCTAATCACAGTGGAATTGCAACCAGTCAAAAAAAGCCTACTAGGTCAGTTAACATCTCTAATTTATTGTTTGTTAGTGATATTCACGTAAATGCCCAGTGAGATTTTGTTCTGTCACTCAAAAATTTTTTTTTAACGGACACACTTCTGGATAAAAAGTTTAGAGCACTGAACTCCTCCATAGTGGATTTCCACATGCAGCTTCAGAGATGAACATATTTTGCTAAATCATTAAATGGTGTTTTGCTACTTCTATCTTAATTTAGTTAACACAGTGCAGTGATAGACCTGAAGTCTAGGTGCTAGACTTAGAGGAACCGAACAACAAAAAAGTACTTTGAAGGCCTGTTTTTTCCCAGGTGACAGAATTTGGAAGTTGCATAACAAACTTGTAATTACTTTTTGAGATGGGCATGCATAAATTATTAAACATTTTAAAGCACAGTTGAGAAACACTGGCAGATTTTGGTGGGGAAGTTAGCATCAGGTCAGCCTGGACTGTTGTTCTTTCTATAATAAGTTCAAATTTTTGCTTCTCTAACTCTTAAGTATTTTAAAGATAGTCTGTTATAATAAATGACAGTACATTATGCAATGTTGGGAAAGTACTGGTATGTAAACATGTTTCAGGAGTTTATTTTTTTTTAAATATTAAGTTGCTGAAGGCATGGAACAGCTGAGTAAAGCCACAGCAAATGTGTTTCGTGCTCTTGATTATTATGTGATTATATGTGCCATCTCACTTACTGGGGAAGCATCTCAGTGGTGGTTTACTGTTCTTACTGCATTAATGAATCATATTATGTAATGTATGACCACAAGGACTGCTTCTGATGCCCTCACTTGAGGTATGCGCTTTTTCCCTTGCCTTGGCTTTCTAATTATGTCCATTTCCATAATAGTTACAATGATTCTGGAGATAAAAAGGGTATTTAATTAAATGTTAGAATAAATGATATAAATTAGGATGTGCAAAAAACAGTCACCTCGCCTTGTATAATGAGCTTTTTAAAAATTACTTCTTGTTAGATTTGTGCATGTAAAATATATTTAATGTATTTTGTTTTATTAGAACATCCCCTCGCTCTCTTGCTCTTTTCTTTTTTTTTGCTTCAGTCTCATTTCTCTTTTTATTACTTTGATGAATGATCTGGAGGCTCTGGCTGCCCATCAAATTAGGAAAATGAAAAGAACAAATGGAGTTTTTAATTTGTTTTAATTTGTTCTTCTGAGAACTAAAGATCACTTGGTTTCATGGGTCACAGTAAAGATTAAAATGCATTTTAATTGCTTACTAGAAACAGGTCAAGTTTCATTGCAAATAAGGGAGATTTTGTGGCAATATTTGCTTGTACATGGAATGAACTTTCTAAGTCTGTGGCTATGTGTACAGAACCAGGTCTCAGATTTATTATGATTGGGAGATTTGGCCAAATTAGTTGAGCTCTGAGTTCTTTCTGCAGTATAGTCAGTGGTCCTGTAAATTTTTAGTGTCTGTGGTTATGTGCTATACTTACAAAATTTTGACCAAATTTAAATGCTGGAATCATTTGGAAAATATTCCAATCTTGTTTATGTCACATTTAGCAAAATAGCTGAAAGGATTGTTTATTTGCCATATGTACTTAAAACTGCAAAATACAGGCAACATTCTAAAACTATTTATTCCCAGAAAGCAATACTTCTGTTTTTAAACTGATATTTGTGTTTTCCTAATGTTCACTCCATATCACAATACTTTTTATTGTTAGAAAGGTATTTATATTATCTAAAGGCTTGATTTTCTAATAATCTTTAGGCAGAATATAGTAAAATAGAATTATAAAGGCGAGTTAAAATTTGAGCATTATAGCTATTGGATTGTGAAATTTTGATATATTGGGCACTAATTTGACAGATGTAAACATTCTTTTGTTTTAAAATGTTGTAAAAGACATCTCTAAAAAAAACAGTGCTGCATTTATAGGTTCTGGATTGATTTTCCTTGTTTTATTTTAAAATTTTTTTCAGAGCAGTGCACAATGACACACGGTGGCAGCAAATACTAGCAAAGATGTTGGCAACCTTCAATATCATTCTTTCTAAATAGATCACAGAATGCCAATATTCTATTCTCAATTTGGGTAATTC
This sequence comes from Dasypus novemcinctus, assembly GCF_030445035.2. Lineage (NCBI taxonomy): Eukaryota > Metazoa > Chordata > Mammalia > Cingulata > Dasypodidae > Dasypus > Dasypus novemcinctus. Next base: position 60,612,414 of record NC_080684.1, read on the forward strand.
TAGCTTTTAATTTATGTAGATTGACTTTATTGTATGTATACAACTTATGGTAGTATAAATTGAAATATAGTAATTGTACATTTAGGTGCAGTTCATGAAGTAATTGATATTGAAATTTTAACATGGAAACTGCTTACCTTGTAAAATGAATGATCCAAACTGATATTTAATTTTAGTCCAAATAAAATGCCTCTAGAGCATATCCTCCTTCCCAGCTGCCTCCAATGATAAGTTATTATGCCTATGTATTTCCTCATGCCCTGTTCTTCATACATAAAGTAGATGAAGCTACTGTTACTCTAGATGCTTTTTTTTCTTCTTTATTTTCTTTTAATGTTACATTAAAAAAAATATGAGCCCCCATATACCACCCCCCCCAACCCACCCACCCCACCCTTCCCATATCAACACCCTCTTCCGTCATCGTGGCACATTCACTGCACCTGGTGAATACATTCTGGAGCACCCCTGCACCACATGGACAGTGGTCCACATTGTAGTCCACACTCCCCCCCAGACCACCCAGTGGGCCATGGCAGGACACACAGTGTTCAACATCCATCCCTCCAGCACCACCCAGGACAACTTCAAATCCTGAAAATGCCCCACACCATATCTCTTCTGCATTTTAAATTGCCATTCCTCTAGCTCAGTTTTCTTCTGAGACCAGCATCCTTTCTTGTCATATCACCTGTGTAATCAGTTGGCCACACTTATAAGATAACCAGCTAAAGCCTAGGTGCTTATTTTGGTAAAAGAATGAAAAGTCTTTTTGTAAGGCAGGCTAGTCAAATAAGATACAGGACCTTGGTCTCGGTATCACACCTTAATTCAAGTAGCCGACTAGCTTAGATATTCAATAAGCATGTGCTCTTTGCAATTTGTTTAGTATCTTCATTCTTGTCATCAGTATACAAACTGACTTAGGATACAGCTACCTAAAGTTTGTTTTTAACAAATTTTAAAGAAAAGAGCAGCATGACAACAATTGCAGATAGCTGGTTAATGCCACACTGAGAACATAGTTAAATGTCATTGTTTTCCACATTTTTCATGTAATTGTTATGGTCCTGTTAAGGCAAAGTTTTGTTCACTGGGGTGTTGGGGTACATATGACTTTTTCAGTTACAAGATACTTTATTTCTAGTTTTTCCACATTATTAATATACTTTTGGGACATGCGTATTTGAAACTGAAACAAGATTTTTCTGAAGACAGTTTACCAATTTATTTGTCACTAAAACCACCATTGTCTGCTAACTAGAATATCATATATTGTGGTTTCCTTTTTAACTCTTCCCTTCTCAGAACTTCTTCTCCCTGTCTTTTCATAGAGTATAATAATGATGTAATTTTTCTTATACTATTTCAGGCTTCCAGGGCCCTCTAGGGTGCCAGCTGCAGGCAGCAGCAACAAGGTACAGGGAGCCTCTAATTTAAACAGGAGAAGTCAGAGCTTTAACAGCATTGACAAAAACAAGCCTCCAAATTATGCAAATGGAAATGAAAAAGGTAAGTGTTTGCGTTACATCATTACAGCACACGTCTAACCAATGGAGTCTCTTAAATGGCATATAAGTGCCCTAAGTGTTTAGGCAATTAAGGTTAAACATCAAAAGTTGAGAAATAATTATGATAGCTATTTCTCACTGAAAGCAGCAGGACAGAGAAATAATATGGCCTTGTTTTTCTCTAAAGAGACAAATTATTCATGGTTGTTTTATTTTTCTTGGCATATAGTGCATTATAAAAATATCAAATCACAAAATCATTGGGAAGAAAGGATGCTTAATGGAGATCTGCTTTAAGGGCAAATTATAAATTATCTATGTGCCATATGGTATTCTGTAACATGCAAAGTGTGCCTGAAAGGAGATGCTGGTTTGATCATATCAAGGGGAAAGGGTGTGAAATTGCACATAAACCATGAGGAAATCAAGAATTTATATTGTTGTAAGTAGTGTGGCTGTGTGAGGGACTAGAGCATTCCACAGGATTTTGAGGTAGTGTTTTCAAATCAACAGAACTTTAAACTTCTTTTCACAATATTTGACAGTACATGGAACCAGACAGGAAGTTGAAAAGTGACAAATTTATGTTTTGTTAAGTAGAAGAGTTGGCAAATTTGGTCTGACCAGGTAGGAAACTTTTTGCTCAGATTAGACTATTCAAATTACTTAGATAGACAATCTGATTAGACAACTTTCTCTTACTCAGACTTGAATTATCTTGTAATTGATGGAGGAGTAATCTATGAATTAAACTCTATTTGGTGAAATTTCTGCCTCCCCTCTCCCCAATTTTAGAGCAAAGTCCATCAGACTGCAAACACTTATTAGCGGAGTTATCTGTCTTGATCCCTGCAATATCCCCAGCTCTAGAATTTAATTGGGAAAAAAATCTGTATTTGGAAATTAGGAATTTTTCAATAAAATATACAATAAAACCTCTGATTTAAGAGCCTAGGAAATATTATTGAAGATTTATACTTTTCCTAGTGAAAGGAGAGATGACAATTCCCTGCTAACATTTTGTGTTTCCAAGTTTTATGACTTTCCTAGAAACAGGGCTAATACTGCCTGTATCTGTTTATGAAATTCTGGGAAAGCTAAACATGCTTATAAATGGAAATGTAATGTATGGACTGCCCGGGTGTCCAATTTGCTTCATGATACCAGATGATATTTTTGCAAAAATTATGAATAATATTGGCAAAGAAACATAGAAATACCTTAGATGACTTTAAGACTTGAAAGTATAATGTATCTGAATTTATCTGTCATGTGTAATAATTTTACTTCTGATGTATGAAAGAAAAATCCAAAGATAAACAACTATTAATATTTTTCCATGATCATTCAACCTCTGTTCTGCCTGTCTAGGAAATAGTACAAAATTAGAACATTAGCAATATTTACAATAACCACAAGGTGGAGATAGATCTCATACTTTATGAGTTTCTTAAGTTTTTCATGGTAAGTTAGCCATCATTTTTAAATCTAACCAATGTAAAATTCTAAATTCTTCAAGTGTGAGATCTCATTCACGACTATTTTGAAATACATTAAGTGTAGGCATGAAATGTGTTTAATCTATCAATAGTGACATGCTTAAATTGCATATGATGTAATACAGTCATCTGGGATTTGTTTAATGTACAACATGGCATTTACTCTTAAACATGGAGATACAATACTATGTCAATATACCAATTTTAATGTCTTTAAATTAATTATTGTGTCATGTTCTTTTATATTTCCAAAATATTAAATTATAAGAACAAACAAAACAAACCTTCCACATAAAACTTATAATTTTTCTTTAGACTATTTAAAATTCTTTGTATTTTTTATTAAAAATTTTGATCTAGCTTTTTTGACATATTTGTAGTGGTAGCACAACTTATTTAAAATGTAAGACTCCATCTGCTGACAAGTTGCTCTCTATCACAGTCTAGTTTGCATGCATATCCTGGATATGACCAAGTAAGTTGAAAACTAAACAAGGATTTTCAAAGATTACAGTATTAGAATGAGAGAATTCAGAAAGCAAATTTGAGCATTTTAATCTCTTATTCCCTTTCAGATATTAGAAATTGGTAACATTTAAATTTAATAAAGAATTTTTCCTTAAAGGATTAGCAAATATTCTGTAATATGTTCTCCAAATGCTTCTAAGCAGAGATATACTTTCTTTAACAAGTCTTAGCTGATGAATTATATCAACAACTTTAGAATATTAAGAATATATATTAGGGAAGTGGATGTGGCTCAAGTGATAGAACTTCTGCTTACCATATGGGAGAAACTGGGTTCAATCCCTGGGGCCTCCTGGTGAAAAAGAAGAAGAGAAAGCATGCCTGTGTAGTGAGCCAGTGCGTGTGTGAGTGCTGGCATGGTGAGCGAAGTGCCAGCATGGTGAGCCAGTGCCTGCACAAGTGAGTCACACAGCAAGATGATGATGCATCAAGAGAGAGACAAGGGAAGAGTGAAGGTGAAGCACATCAGGAACTGAAGTGGCTCAATTGACAGGGAAACTCTCTCCACGTCAGGTCTCCAGGATCGAATCCTGGTGAATCCTAAAGGAGAGAAAATAAAAAGAAAAGACAACACAGACAGCAAAAACAAACAAAAAACCCAGCTGGGTGGGAAGATGGGAAGGAGGGAAAATAAATAAACAAATAAATAAATCTTTAAAAATAAAAGAATATATATTAGATTGTAAAAGTTTATTCACAACTAAAGCAACTTCATATTTGGAAAGTTGTCATAAATGCGGTAAATTTTCACATGCATGCTTTGAAAAAATAGATCACAAGGCATATTTCAAGATACATATCTAATATAATTTTAATAGCTATTCAGTTCAAAAAACAATGTGCTCATTTTACCATTTCTCTAAATGAATTAAGCTGTCACTGAACATTGTCATAGAATATCATATACAAAGGAGGCTGCAATCGAATGTTACACTGGAATGCCATGCTTTGACATCCCTCTAGTTTGTTGAAGTGGAATGTGGGAACAGATTTCTCAGAACACATGGTGAATTAAAGATAGCATAGCTTTTAGAGATGCTTTTCTTTTGAGAGTTGTTTTGAGAGTCTTGATGACCTGCTGTCTTAGTTTGCCATAGGGCTATAATGCAAAGTACCAGAAACAAGTTGGCTTTTACAAAGGGAATTTTATTTAGGGTAAAAGTTTACAGTTCCAAAACTGTGAAATGTCCAAATCAAGGCACCATCAGAGATGCTTTCTCACCAAAGTCAGCTACTGGTTAACCTGGTATCCTGCCATGTGGGGAAGCAGGATGGTGGCCCATCTCTGACAAAGTCCCTGCCTTCTCCTTAAGAGTTACTGTCTCCTGGAACCCAGCTATGAGCAATTAGGCATATGATTTAGGCATATTCTGGGCCTCCTCTTTCAGTCTTGACTGCTTGGCTCTCTTCCCAAGTTCACCTGTGGGCCATCAGGCATATGGCTTTTCAGTCTTGAGCTGCTCAGTGGGCCCAGACTCTTGGGGGCTTCAGGCTTAAGCTTTGGCTGCTAGTGATCCTCGAGTCTTCTCTTACATGACAGGGTCGAAATGGCAGCTTCCTTTGTCTGCCTGTCTGCCTGTCTGTCTGTCTCTTTCTTTTTCTGGGTCTCTGTTTTTATTAAGCTCCAGTAAGAGGGCAAGAACCCATGCTGAGTCATGCCTTACTGATGTACTATCAAAAGGGCCCCCCACACACAGGAATGGACTACTTCAAGAAAATAATCCTTTTCTTTTTGGGATTCATAGAACAACTTCAAACTGTCACACCTGGCATTCAGAAACTGACAATGAATAATATGTTCTGACACCGGCATTTATCAGTTGGCCTGCATGCCCCATGAGAATACTTTTGACAGATATATGCTATTTAAAAAAAGAAATGCCTGTTCATTGGAAATCAAGAATCACATAAAAACCATGCTCTGGTACTTATACTTTGTATACCTGAAGCAAATTATTTTCTTAAGTACATCTTACTTGCATTATAAACTCCGGGTAACAAGTCTGAAAGATGCTAAAAGTTTAATATTATTGAAAATGTAAATACCTCTAGCTTTATTTGGAATTCAGTTTATGAATTATGATCTGTAAACACTTGTGCTTCGATAGAGTTCCTTAGTAGAGAAGTGTTTTTCATGTTGCTAAGAAACATGCCATGGCACCAGAGAACATCATTTTACTATTTTTCCCATGTGATTCTTACAATATACCAGGGCCTTTACCGGAAAAGGGAGTTTCTTTCTATACTTACGGATTCTGATGAAATAATTTCTGTATAAGAGTTTACTTTCATTTATACTTTTATCGTATAGGATTGATGCCAAGAATTTAGCAGCATTTTAGTTACATTTTATAAAACTGTAAGGTCTACTGTGAATTTTTGCATTAGTCATGAAATTTTAGATGTTCATCGTTAGCTAAAGCATAGGTACTCTTAAGCTGTTTCTCTGCCTTACATATCTTTAAACTTACTCTGAAATTACTACAAGGTCAAGGGACTACATTGTTTTATTTTCAAAGCAATAGTTATATTTCTTTACTCAGATCTTAATTATGTATTGAGCTTTTGCTTCGTTTTCTTACTACTTATGCAAGCTTAAAATATAATGTCAATTTATCATTTCAGGTTAATCTTAGAGATTGTCACAAAATAACAGGAACATATATAATGCAATATAATTAAATATAGTTGAGTGTATATGTTTGTTTATATGTACATGCATACATTTTGAGATGTACACATATTATACACATCTAAATCACACACTTTTCTGAAAGCAGCTGGTGAATGGAAGCTTCCCTTGATTTCACCACACTCCACAAAGTGGCACTCTACTATTGCAAATGATACTATATAAGCATGAACAGAAAGCACAGCCACTTTAGAATTCCTATGACACTATTCCATGTTTCTGCTGAGTCATTGTGAAATTGATGACTGAGGCATCTCACAAGTATTCATTTATGGAAGACAGTTTATTAAAGTTTGAGAGGCACTACTTGGTAGCAAATCATATTTGAATTTTAATGCTATTTTTTTCAACTTTTTAAATATTTCAAAAGATATTCTAGTATGTTATTGTGAAATGAAAGTCTAAGTTAATTATTTACCAAACTAATTTCCATGACCACACTACTTAATAATTTCTTCCTTCCACAGTGATCTGTAATGCTTAATTAATGTGTCTTGTGTTCAGCAGAGAGTGAAGCACAATGCCTGCCATACCATGACTACTTTAAAAAGAATGCTGCTATCGTCATCATTTGTTGTTATTACTTTATGTATTTCTAAGATGAAATCTGGTTTGTTTTCATCTAAGCACAGTACTCTTCAGTGAAGAAAAAGTAAAGAGATTCAGAATGCTTCCTATGTTCACAAATTTGTCAGGCTAATAGCATTATTGGTAATATGGCACTAACTAATACTAGCTGAAGTTCAATAGAGAAGTGTGGAGTCCCTAAACTTCACTTATGTTTGTTGTCAAATTTGACTTAATGTATAAACTTTAGAAATGAGTAGTCCTGTTCTCAAGCCACAAATACATTTATTTACAAGATGAAATAATTGTCTCATCTTGCAAATAAATGGTATTTGCAAGATGAGTTTAGATGTCTTCTGAGCATGAATTAAAATCTGTTCTCATATCAGCTCAGAAGAATGGATGAAAGTAGGATGCACAAGAATACAATATATAATTTATTGAGTAGATGGCATTTTATGTGATGTTCTCCCCATTTATATTCTGCTAATTGAGGAAGAAGGAAAACATGTTTTAAGGGTTTCCCAATTTACTTCCCCCTTTGTGAAAACATGTGACTTTGTAATGAGTCATATCAGCAGAATTTCTGGTTATGGAGCAAACAGGTATAAAGAAGAGATAGGTAGCCCCAAATTTTGGAGTCCAATCAACTTGAGTTCCAAACTGGATTTTATCTTTCGTAAGTTTTGCAATACAGGTGATTTGCAACAAGTTTCTTTCTTTCTGTAAGCATCAGTTTCCTCATTTCTAACAAGAGAAATCCTACTATATTGACTATTATTGGGGATTAAAATAAGATATCATACACGAAGAGCTTTGGAATAAAGTAAGCAGTTAATAAATAGTATCATTTGGTTGTAGTGGAGGTATTGGTGGAAGAAGGAGAAGAAGAAGAAGAGAAGAGAGAGTGGAAAATTGCTATTTGGGGGCCAGAGACAAGAAGCAAGGAAGTAAATAGATACACAAAGTCATTTCAGGAACATCTTTAAAGACACACATTAAATATATGTTTTTATTCCTATACCCAGATAACTCTCATACATAATGAGAAAATGAGTTCTCAATATTCAGGAAGCTATCAGAGAGACCAAGTGACTGTATATTGAATATATAAATAAATGAGAGACTAGAATTTGTGGCTGCACCCACCATGAGGATGCTACAGATGCTGCAATTTCAGTTGCTGTTGTTTTGTAACCTTCATTGTAAGGAATTCATAGTCTTATTATCCATTTCATTCCTGATGGATGAATAAAATCTGAGGCACCTCATTGCTGCTGCATAGAGGCAAGCTGGTGAAACACTTTTAATTGAGCTTTGAGGAATGCCCATTCTATGGCTATTGCAGTGGATTATCCATGAAGGTCATAATTTTGAGTTCTCCCTTGTCTCAGTTTTGACAGTAGTGATATTGAAATTCCTCTTCTCAACTTGGACTGCTATAACATCCTGGCTAGCTAATGCTCTCATCCTGTTTTCACTTTCTAAGGAAGGAGCTCCCTCTCCCACTTTCCTTGCTCACAAGTATGCTTAAAAAGCATCCTGATTAGTTCCCTTCTACACCCTACTCTTATCCCCACTGTAGCTCCAGGCACACGGGGGCAGGAGTCCCCTGATTCTTCACCTTGTTGCAGTTGCACAGCTTGCAAGAACACTGTGTGCCTAAAGTGATGACACAAAATGATGCCGGGAAAACCTGATGGGTTCATTTTGGTTTTTAGCAGTTTCTCTCCTCAAACTGCCAAGCATTCAGGTAAATTCACAGCTAGCCAAAATTCTGAAAGTCCAAAGAATGGATAATATTAATGCTGTGCAGCTATGAAACATTTCAAGATTTTAGTCAATTTGGATACTGTCATCAGAGATGACCCTTTAAAACTGTGGATGTCAGCAATTGCCATAGTTTATGAATCTGTTCAATCCTTGCTACTTATATCATGATCTGTGACCAGCAAAACTGACATAATCTGGAAGTTTGTTGGATATACAGAATCTCAGGGTCCACTGCAGACCTGCTGAATCACAATGTACGTTTAATAAGATCCCTGCACATTAAAATTTGAAAGCCACTGTGTTCAACACTTAGAATGTCCATCATTCTAAGAAAATTATAGACCTCGGGATCTAGAATCACACAATGTGAGATCAGTACCCATCACTAATTGAACAGCACTGAATGAGTTGCATAGTCTCTCCAACCTTTGGTTTCCACAAAGGTGATTTAAAAATATGAGCACTTTCAACCTTTTCAGATTACTATGAACAGCAATGTGAAATAGTAAAATGTCAATTAGTGTTATGATTGTAATAATTATATACATAATTGTATAATTTTGTTCATTATAATATATTCAATATGGCAAATAGATTCTGAAATTAATATTAGAAAGTTAAGATGAATTAAATATGATGTCATCCTATTCCTCTTAACAGCATTCCCAGTAAAATAGCCTCTGATTTTTTGGGTGCTCTATATCTCTCCAAATTTATATCCCAGTATATGTATGTACATATTTTTAAATATAAATAAAGAGAATAAAATTTTACAGAGTTCCTTAAAAAAGTTTTATTAATGTTCCTCCTGTCTTGAATGCCTTCTGTCATATCTTCATCTCATCACCTTGATCATATTAAAGATTATACAGCCTTCTGTTATCTCTTGCAACTCTGTTCTTTTCTATCACTTTCTTACCCACCTTCATTCATTTGGCATGTAGTAGCATTTATCTTTTATGAGCCTGTTTTTTACCCCCAACTATATTATTTTGTATTTCTGAGTGTTTTGCATAAAGTAACCACTGAGCTGTATGCCAAGTTTAGAGTCCAAAAGATAGAAGGAGCTAAATAGCATTGATTAATGTTGCTGGAAATAGTAGAAAAATAGAGAGATATATGTCAGATAAGAATCAGTAAAAGAGGTAGGTCACTGTGTGAAATGCATGGGCATATTTACAATTCACTGCAGTTGTAATTCATTTTGTTTGGAGGTAATCATAGCTTCCAGTTGAATCTTGATACTTGAGAAATAAAATTCACTGCTATAATCCTATTAGCAGCATTAATTTAACAATTACTGTTTTTGTTGAGTTTTATGTTTCTACATTCAAGGAATAATTGTTGCAGTTGATGAGCCATTGAATTTGCCCTTCTAATTTTTGGAAAATATGTAAAATAATGATTGACAGAAGTAGCCAAGAATCCAAACTAAATTCTCAATTTTGTCACAAATTGTGTTACTTGGCCAAGTTATTTAAATTCTTTATACTTCAGTTTCTTCATTTGTTAACTGGGGTTAATAATGAAAACTTCATGTAGTTATTGGGAGGATTAATTAAATTAGTATATTTCATATACATAGTTCAGTGCCTGGCACATGGTGGGGCTGTATGCATAGTATAAAACTATGAAAACAGGCAAGCTCTTTGTGTGGAATGTACAGTGCACAGAGAAAATGACATTTACAGTAGAATGATTATGACTATAATAGAGGAAATGGTAAACTATGGAAAATTAATCTGTTATGCAAATAAAAATAAACACAATTAACAAAAATTAATGATTCATAAACATATCTAATCAGATAACAATAAAGTAAGCTTTCTGTAGCTTAAAGCAATTTCTCAATATTCATTATAAAATACCTTTACAAGGCAATGTGGAACTTCTATTTATTGGTATGAAGTATGGTGGTAGTTGGAGAATATTACTTTATTCATCTTTAGATATCTGTGGCTAGTAAAATCCATTTAAGTAGGAGTTAATTTCAGAGGGAAAAATAGTAAATTATTCCAAAAATCAATACCATCCAAGCATTCTTCATTTTTGATATATCATACAAAAACAGCCACATCACAGAAGTAGTTGATGCCATGGAAGTAGCCTGTTTTCAGTTCAGAGGAAAGATGTTTCTATGCAGCTATATTTAGCAAGTACTTAATGATTTGGTATAAATGATCAACACTAACCATTCTTTTTATTTTTTGAACAATGTCTAGATTCCTCCAAAGGGCCTCAACCATCTTCAGGTGTAAATGGCAACATGCAGCCTCCCATCACTGCTGGGCAGCCCCCTGCCTCCGCCATCCCTTCTCCTAGTGCCAGCAAGCCCTGGCGCAGCAAGTCCATGAATGTCAAGCACAGTGCAACCTCCACCATGCTGGCTGTAAAGCAGTCGAGCCCAGCCACCTCTCCCACACCATCTTCAGACAGATTAAAGCCACCAGTCTCAGAAGGGCCCAAAACAGCAACGTCAGGACAGAAATCCATGCTTGAAAAATTTAAACTGGTCAATACCCGAACTGCTTTACGCCCCCCGCAATGTCCCAGTTCAGGACTAAGTGATGGTGGAAAGGATGAGGATGTTTTTTCTGAATCTGGTGAAATGGATGGTATTAACAGCAGTATGAATAGTGGTGGCTCGACAAATAGCAGTCCCAAAGTGTCACCTAAATTGGCTCCTCCAAAGGCTGGAAGCAAAAATCTCAGCAATAAAAAGTCTTTGCTACAGCCAAAGGAAAAAGAAGAAAAGAATAGGGACAAAAATAAAGTTTGCACTGAAAAACTGGTCAAGGAAGAGAAGGATCAGGTGACAGAGACAGCCCCAAAAAAGACCTCTAAAATTGCCAGCTTGATCCCAAAGGGCAGCAAGACAATGGCAGCCAAGAAGGAAAGCTTAATCCCATCCTCGAGTGGGATTCCAAAACCAGGCTCAAAGGTGCCAACAGCCAAGCAAACCATTTCTCCCAGCAGTGCAGCCAGCAAAGAGTCTGAAAAATTCAGGACTACCAAGGGAAGTCCTTCCCAGTCTTTACCTAAGCCCACAACTACTGAGAAAGCAAGCACAGAAACTGGCCAAGGTTCTCCTTCTGGTTCCTGTACCCTGCCAATGGCACAAAGTAGTGGACAGAGCACAGGAAATGGTGCTGTCCAACTCCCTCAGCAGCAGCAGCACAGTCACCCGAATACTGCCACTGTGGCTCCGTTCATTTATAGGTAAGGTCCCTAGCTGTAAGCACATTTACGAGTCTGCATACTCAGTAGTGAATTTGGAAAACTCGCTCTCAGAACTCACTTTTAAAATGCGAAGTATTTAATTGCTATTCACTAGTATAACTTAAAATGTATATGCATATTATATTATATATGTATGGGCTATTGAGTGATAATGAAAAATATATATAAGTAACAGCTCATGGTGATTTTTATCTCTTCCAGCCCATTTCTAGGTCATACTAGGTTCTTAAATACTCCTTTTGGGACTCTAATCTATGCTTCATAATATACTTATAAATTGAATATTCAGAATCCTATAAATATAATGCCGGGTTCTAGAAGTTAATGGATTTCATATTAGTCAAATTCCTACCCAAGTATGACTATTCTATGTATTTGTAACTCCATGTGATAAAAGTGGTTTTGAATTTGTTATTTTTATCCATTTAATGAGTGGATAGAAGTAAAATTAAAAGGTGAAAAAAATTCTTAAGTTTTATCTCAATTTAAGAAGTTTTCAACAATTAAATCTATCTGAAATTGAAACAGGCTGCCTTTTTAAGTGTTAAGATAACTGCTATAGACGTTTGGGAAGTGTTATCATGATCATAGTTTAAGAAAATGGAAATCACCAAATTGTTTTTCATTTATGTGCCTGTCACCCATCTGCCAGTATTATGTAGGAAGGAATACAATGATTAAAAAAAAAAAAAAAAAACTCTTTGTCCAATATGAGCTCAATCTATTGGTGACAATGGTGAAACTGTAATTGAAAATATAAAATCATTGCTATTATGGAAGAATATTAAATAATGGAATATTATTATGGAAGAATATTAAATTATGGAAGAATATAAAATAATGTAGAAGATGGTTTTCCTAAGTCTCACATAGGAATGGAGTCAATGATGCTTCATAGAAGAGATGAGGTGAAACTTGAAAGGATGGGTTGGAATTTGCCCTGTAGAAGGATGAATTTAGCTCATCCAAATATAACATTCTACAGTTTGTGCAGAAAACATAGGTGAATTGTGAAGTGCTATGCAAATGCAAGTTACTAAAAGTATCACAGAGACTAAATGTTAGGATTCATGGTTATTGGAATGAAAGACAAAGGGAAAGAATTTGGAATAAAATTATATTTGTTTCTAGTTCAAAAACTTCCTCCCCACATATCTGATTTTCATCTACGCCTACTGACTTCCCCCAAAATACAACCTGAATCAGTCATTCTTTTTCCATTTCTAGTCTCCCTGCCCTGGTCCAACCCAAGTCACCACTTAGTGTCACCTAGTATCTAGTGAGTCTTCCAGCTGCCACTGTTGTCCCTTAACAATAACATCCTTCGCACAGCAGGCACTCTGGTCTTCTAAAATTCTAAATCAAACATGCCATCTCAGTTTGTGATACCATTCATTTCCATTACACTTACAAATGAAGTTGCCTTGTCCTGATCTACAAGTCCCTACCTAACCTGGCCTCTACCTAACCCTCAAGCCACACTCACAGCACTCTTTCCTAGTTCATCAAATACCAACATTTAGCCTGTCAACAGACCAAACTAGCACCTTTGCCATAGCTCTTCCCTCTGCCTGTACTGATGTTCCTCCAGATCACTGCAGTGCTCCTTCTCATCATTCAGAACTCTGCTTAAATGCTGCTCTTCCCAGAAGCTTTCTCCAAACATCTAGTCTAAAGGAGCACCTATCATGTGTCATGCCAGGATTCTGTCTCATCATCCTCTTATATTTTATTCAAAAAGTTTTTTTATTATCTGCTATTTTCTTGTTTACTTATTAGCAAATGTAACTTCAGCCACCTCTCACTGTTATCTGTTAAGCGAGCGCCTTGAGAGCATTCTTGTCTTTCTTATTTGGTAGCATAATTGGCAAGAACAGAGACTACCCACAGTACGGCATCCCATAAATATCATTGAACGAAATACAATCATTCTGGGTTAGACTCAGAAAATGTACAATGGAATAGAAACATATTCTGAAGTGCTTTACTTCTATAAGTGGGAGTGTTTAATTAAAATGTTTAAAGAATAAAACCATATCTACTATTCAGGACGTTTACTCACTTATTTTCTGTCTTCTTGAACTATCTCATATCCCATATTCATTTTCTTTGCATTGCCCACAGTATAGTAAATAAGAGACCAGCTCAAAAATAACTACAAAATGAGGCTGGGAGAGTAAAGCTCCTAGGGGTCAACGAGATTTGGCTCATTGAGATTTCAAAAAGTAGAAAATTGCTTCCAGCTATTGAAACCAGGAAAGTGGCGCTTGTCCGGGCTCCTAAAAGATAGGTAGGATTTGGCCAGGTAAATACGAAGGGGGCAGAAATTTAAATGTAAATAAGTCCGAAGGAATCAAATAAACTTATTAAATGCAAGATATGTAGCATGTTCAGCAAGTTATGTCAGTTTTTCTGGAAATGGAATTGTATGAATGAGGGTAGCAGGCGATAAAGTGAAAACAAAATAGTGAAGATTGACTGGCGCCAAATTGTAGTAGGAAGTCTTTAATATCAGGAACTTGGACTTGGGCTGTGTATGTGTGTCTGTGTGTGGCATAAGAAGGAAAATTACTGTGTCTTCCATGTGTAAACTGAAATCATTGTAAGAGAGGTCAGCATGGTGTCAACCGGGTTTGGTGGCTAGAAGCAGGAGAATTTAACAAGACTGTCAGAGGTAGCTTTGTTAAGACCTGAACTGAATGCCACATTATAGGAAACAAAGGAGAAGAGAATATAGTGGGGGCAGGGGGAGCCTCATTTTCATTGTTCCTCTTATACCTTGGTGTCACCCTTTTTGCTGTATTCTTAGAACTTGTTTTTCCTTCCCTGGAGTCCATAAAGTGTTAACTTAGTTCCCAGGAAATATCAAAAATATGTGCGGTCTCACATCTTTCCTGTGTTCTCACATCTTTTTCCTTCCATTGTTTTTTGCATTCACCACTTTAGACTTGTATTCCCCATGCTTGTAAGGGTATGTGAAATAGCATGGTGTTGTAATTGGTTAAATGTGGAGAGTAGAGTCCTGTATACTTTCTCTGAACTTTGGTCATTTTTGTTGTTGATGTTAAGCATCTATATATTTTCCTTAAGTGACACCTGTTTTAAGATTTCTGATTAGCACTAAGATAAACATTGGCAACAGAAGAGAAATGCTTGCAATAAAGCATACAAACTCTGTCCTAAGAAAGCAAGCTCTTAATTTTATGGGTCTTTTTAACAGGGGCCCTCCAACACAATTTCAAAGTAGCTGTTGACCAGTATGTCACTTGCTATTTTTAGGACTATATGATTTTCCTTAATTTCTAACCATTTGTAGTAAATGCTAAGAAAGCAATGCATTGACTATAAAGCAAACTCCTAGGGGGGAGAGGAACAGAAAAAGGACTATGAGTAATTCAAAGAAAAACGAAAAATAAAAACAACTCTTAGATAAGGCAAGACACTAGTAAAAGAGGAAAAAAATCATGCTTCTTAAACTCATTAATTAAACATAGGTGGGAGACGCTATACACACTTGAAATATAAAACTAGGTAAAAGTAGTCTGAATTTAAAGGTTTTCTTTATTTTGCTATTATACGGTGTGTCTTACACAACCACATCATGGATTCTCAGAAGAGATTTTTTATGTAACAGGTTTTTGTGAGATTTCACATTTGCCTAGGAAGTGAAATGGGAAATTGATGGTTGAATATATTAAATACAGAAAAACAAAGTATACAAAACATGACATTTGAAAAATGCTTACTCATATGGTTTGAAATTTCATTTATCTGTTGAATCAGAACGTTGAGTAGGAGGAGCTATGAGTTACAAAGATTGACATGTAGAACATAGAGCCATCAGGCACATAAAGTTTGTATAAGCCTTGCAGCTACAATTACAGATTGTGCTGCAATCGTGGTTTTATGTGAACTGCAAAAATTGATCATCAGCACAGACTAAAGCTTATTGAATTCTTGCCTTGCAAACTTGTCTTTTGCTAGGTTTCATAGACGCACACGAACACACATGCATTTTGCAGCAGTTTAAACTCTTTCACACGATAGTATTTTAAAGACGGACAATGCAGAACTCTGTTCTATAAAATACTGCTATGGGTTGGCATTCTCTCAGGGTGTTATTTTATAAACTACATTTGTTGTACTCAATATCCAAGGTTTGCTGCCAGATTGCTTCCCAAACCTTTGCCTTATCTTCTTTCCATGTTGTATTTTTTCATTGGAAACCATTTTAAACATACAGAAAATTTGCAAGAATAGTACAAAGAACTCCCATGTACCCTTCCTCCAGAGCACACAGAGACCTTATTCAATTTCACCAATTTTCCCAAAATTATCACTTTTAGCAAAAGGATATACTCCAGGATGACGTGCTAAAACAAATTGTCATCTCATCGTAATTTCCCTCAGTCTGGAACAATTCTGATGTAATTTTTTTCCACTTTCATGGCATTGACATTTGGAAGGCCAGGAATTCTTAATTTGGGTTTTCTGATAGTCTCTGATAAATATTTTCTGATATGTATATAGTCTGTAATATCACAGAGATGATGTCATGTTTTACATATTACAGACTATCAGGTATTGTTAAATTTGGATAATTGATTAAGATGATGTATGCCACAATTTTTTAATCTAAAGTTACTTTTCCCCCATTTGTATATAACAAACTTATGTGTGGATAGATATTTTGAGACTGTAAAAATTCCATTACCTACTTTTACCCACAAGTTTTAGCATACATTCAAGTTTCTTGCTTGAATTATTTTTTCTAATAGTTGCCAAGTGATGATTGTCTAATTCCTTCATTCCTTCTACTTTTACAAATTGGCATTCTCCTTTAAGAAAGAGATTTGTGTTCTCACCATCATTTATGTATTTATTTATTTATATTGTGTGGACTAATAGAGATTCCTATTTTATTCAATAAGTTACAATCTATTGCTATCATTATTTATTTTGATTCTTAAATTGTCTCACATTTGACCACTGAGAGACTGTTAAATCTGGACTTTCCTTCTAACATACCGCATAACTCTGAGAACTTTCTTTTTGGTACAAGGTCTTCCAGTTTCAACTTATACTTTCTCTAACCATTCTTGGAATCAGCCTTTATCCAAGGTACCCTAATTTATTTTAGTGAAGTTTAGAAACCAAGATCTTACTGATTCTAGGTTTTATCAGTGTTCAAAGTCAGGAAATACAGTTGGTCATCATTTTTCACAGATTCAGATTCATCTACTCACTAACATTTATTTGTAACCCCAAAATCAATAATAACAGCACCTTCATGGACATGGGTAGAATGTGAAAAATTCACATTGCCTATTGAACACATTCCCAGCTGAGGTTGAACAGGGCAGTGCTCTGTCTTCTAGTTTTAGTTCTCATATTGAAACATGACTCCTTTTCATGATATATTTTAGTGCCATGTTTTTCACATTTTTGTGCCTTTTTGGTGATTTTGCTATTTAAGATGGCCCTCAAATATAGTGCTGAAGTGCTTTCTAGTGTTCCTAAGCAAAAGAAGGCCATAATATGCCTTATGGAGAAAATACATGTATTAGATAAGCTTTGCCAAAGCCTGAGTTATAGAGCTGTTGACTGTGAGTTCCATGTTCATGAATTAACAATGTATATTAAATAAGAATCTTTAAATAGAAACCCACACAAAGCAAGATTATATATTAATTGGTTGAGGAAAATAACCAGAGGCTCAGAGGAATCTAACCTTGCATTTCCCACAAGAATGATGGCTCAGTTTTCACTAATTCAGTGCTCATGGCAACCTTACAGAGCGTAGTTAGCACAAATAATGAGATTTGACAGTATGTTGAAAACCATGAATTCAAACTATTACCTCTAATTCCAGCCCCAAACTATAGGGTTCATTCTAGCTTTACCCTTTTCATACCTGGGCTTCCTCTCAACTATCCTCAATATGTTTTCTTATTTGCTCAGTGTCCCTAAATTTAACAAACTCTCGTTCTCACTGAGCTACTCTGCACTCTGACGTTCCTGGCTTGGAATCTGACTGACACCTGGCTGCCTTCCCACCAGGAAGGAAAGAAGAAAGTAAGCCCATCATTGCTTTTTTTTGAAAGATATTTTCTTATCATTTCCTATAGGAATTATAAGGCCATTAGTTAATTTTGTTGACTCAAACCAGTTCTTTTCTGTTCTGTTGACATTTGTGATTAAAACCATATCAAGATGAATCTAATATAAACCAGTAGATTTCTTGGTTTCTCAGCCAACCGGCAAACATCATTTTTATGAAATTGAATATTTGAAGTTTGATAGTATCTAAGGTTTATTGCTGAGTTCTTTTAAATAGCAAGTATTGCTCCCCCTTTTTCTTAAAGAGTAAAATTTAGGACAGACCAGTAGTTATGGTAGCATTCAAATATTTTCTGTTAATAACTTGGTGACAGAGCTATTTGTCAGCTGAATTTCAATAAAATATTCAGGGTCCAGAGGCATTTGGATGCAGTTAAAGTTTAGGGTTGTGGTTAATAGTTGAAGATTACAGGGAGCCAAGTTTGAATGTGGATTAAGTGTTTACCAGAACAACTTACTTTAACTTCTAGAAGCCTTAATTAATCTGCAGCATCTATATGAGAGGATTGTTGTTAATTTTAAAGGATGTGCCAGAGGTAAAACTCTAGATACAGTCAGGTAAGTGTAAATAGAAAACAGCCTTGCTGCTAATAATTGGTGAAATCTAGGCTTTTAACCAAGTCATCTCTTAGTAAGAGGTACTGTCACTAGGAGACCTGGCTTTTCAGAACTCTAAACTCTATTTTTTTTTTTTAATTTTTTTTATTTTTTATTGACTTTGTAATAATATTACATTAAAAATATATATGTGAGGTCCCATTCAACCCCACCCCCCCCACCCCCCCTCTCCCCCCCCCAACAACACTCGTTCCCATCATCCTGACACATCCATTGGATTTGGTAAGTACATCTTTGGGCACCTCTGCACCTCATTTTTTACAACGCTATATTTTATAGGCTCAGTAGGTATTTCTAACATGATGACCATGTTGTAAATTTCATAGCAAGATTGGCTGCACAGAACTGTGCCTCCTAGATAGTTTGAAGGAACATCATGGTGCTCATTGTTTTTTTACCATCATATGAGTTTTTGTGGTAATAGTAAGTGACACCAGTGCAATATTCACTGTATCTATCAAAGCCTAACTTCCAATTGGAGAACACTATTGATTCTGAAGTCTTCATAAATTGTCATTACATCAACTAATCTTTTGTTTTACTACTATGAAGCATGCAGTAAAAGAAAAGACATGCATGTTAAGAGCCTTCAAAGATTTAATTGAACTTCTTTGATCAATGGTATAAAAGTTAACTTCTTGCCAGTTAATACTGATTATAGACTGAATCTAATTCCACTTTAACAAAAGCTGAGGTAGAAGTCCTGGGGCTTATAATGGATGTAACCAGAGAGATATGGACTATTTACATGTGAATACAAAGCAAAGATGAGTTCAATATCCTGTTTACAATTATTTGAACTTTAACTTCACCATGTTCCTTTCCTTTATCAATCTGTTTCCCTATCATTGTTAATGTGGATAATTCATATAGGAAATACCATGGGAAACACACTAAAATACTTGAAAATAAGTTAAATTAGATTATCCCTTGTAACTAAAATAAAAATTTAATGAAGAGTGAGTCAGCCAGAAATTTACCCTGCCACCTTAAAAAAAATAAAATAAAATAAAAGTCCTAAGGCAATATTGAACTGTCAGATATATGAAAATGTTTTACAAGAGTGTCTCAGAGAAGGGGAATGGGGACTTAGGCAACAGAGTTGCATGTTAAATCTCACACAAGTTATTTCCTAAGGAATACTTTCTAAGACCTGTTTGTATTGAATGAACTTTCCTCCCAAAGCACATTCTGAATAATTTCTCATTTCATACAGATTTTCCTACAGAGAGATACCCTGAATCTATATAACTAACACATGACCACAGACATTCTGGGTCCTGTGAGAGTTGCTGGTCTTATTCTTACAAGAACAATTGTCATTCAGCTCTAGACAAGTACCTCTATGAACTACTTCATGTGACTCACTTCTGAGAGATCAATGAATATGTGGATACTGAGCCTGCAGAACTGTAGCTTGACCCTGGCTCACAGCCAGTTCCTGAAAGCAAGGTGCCTCTGCAAGGCCTTTTGGCTGGTAGCCAGTCTTCCCTGGAGTCCCCAGTGTTACTATATGCTTTCCATTTAAACTTCTTAGTAAGAAACAAAAACCTTTAGGGTACTTCAGACTATTTTTTTCCCTTGGTTTGGAGACAGCAGACTGAGGAAGAGATAAGGAAGATATGGTGGCCCAAGAGAAAGGAGCCCAAGTGGAAGAGTAGGCTATTGTAGACTTCAGAAATTGTGGGCGGAGGGCAATGGACTATAGCTAGACACAGGATATGGAAAAATCTGGAGTCCAGAGAAGAAAAGAAATGAGTTACACAGAGAGCCAAATATATTTCCAGTGTTTTAATTTTGATGAAAACCCACAAGTCTAAATGCCTGCCCAGAGCATTATTAATAATAAAACTTGAGTTCACAATTGTTTTGCAAGACACACATTTTTCTTTGTTTGTGCAGGTGAGCAAACTGAGGTTCAAAGAGCTTAAGTAACTTGTCTGAGGTCACATGAGTTAATTAGTGACAGAGCCAAATTTTATATCTTAAACCCATTATATTAAACTTCCTTTCCTATACTTTGCCTACCAATAATCCAGTTAACTATCAGTAATGATATGATTTATTCATTCATTCATTTATGAAATATTATTGCATGCAGACATGGAGTTAGATGTTGGGAATCAATGGTGAGCTTAAACCTGGACAATGGAGTTTAGTTAGAGAGATAAATATTAATCAAATAATTGCACAAATGTCAGATTACAAGATTGTGAAGTACTGTAAAGGAAGGTACAGGAAATTATAATTGGGAAATTCTCCTGATTAGTGAAAATAGGGCAAATCCTTAAGACAGAGTCACTTGAGCTAAGATCTAAAGGAAAAATATTAATTGGATGCAGCAGAAAGGAAAATAAATTATTGACAAAGGTAATATCAAATATGAAGGTCCTGTTGAGACAGGGAGCCATGGGGAGTGAAGAAGAGACTGGGGTCATAATGGAGAGAGTAAAGAGGAGACCAGTGAAAAGTGATGGTGAAGAGTCAGACAAGGACCAGACCATGCAAAACTTAATGTTAGGGGTTTTATTCAGGTATACAATTAACAAACACCAGATTTGGTTAGAAAAGCGCATGAGTTCAGTTCTGTATATGATAGGTTTGAAATATCTTTGTGACAATCAAGAGAAAAGTCAATTAGGCAGTTATTATACACATCTGTAATGCAGCAGAAAGTCCTGGGTTAGACTTATAAATTTGAAATTAGTATGTGGATAGGTAATAATTAAAACAATGATGTGATTAGATCATTTAGAGAGACCGTAGAATGAAAACTGAAAGCAGCTTTGGAGCTTGCTTTGAGGAACCCCAACAGTTTTACCCCTTGTATCTCTTCTATACTACCCCAAACCATACCATTTAATGATTAGGTATAAGAGAACAAAAGAGAAACAGAGTAGCATTCATAGAAAATGGGGAACAAAGGAGAGAATTTTTATAATGGAAGCCAAGGTAGGATACTTTCATACAGAAATTCTTGCATAGCTCTGTCTTCCTTTTATATGTAAATTCATATATGTACAAATACACCCATACATACAGCATATAGTTTTCCTTGATTTCTTAAAATCCTTATGAATTGATCAGAGTTTCTAGAATTGTCAGATATCTATCAAATATTTCTGTCACTAATAGTTACTCTTTATTTTCTCTCAAGAGAAATCAGAATTTAGAATAAAAATAAAATACTAATTAATTCATAAAAATACATTAAATTTTTATTTCACACATAAATATTCTCTATAGATGTTTTTGAAGTAATAACTATTTAGTGATCATATTCCATGGGCCAGACCCAGTACTAGAAATTTGGGATTCAGAGCAAATGGGAAGCTCACAAAGAACACAGTCCAACATCTAATACTTTTTGTCTTACTTCCTTCTATATTTTAGCAGTCTGTGCTGTGAATTTTTTAAAAATATGGTGGTTGGGATAAAATATGTAGCTTTTGAAAGTATCAAATATATGTAGATTTTGAAGCTGCACTGAGAATGACATATGTATTAAAATTGCTGTCTGTGCATAAAAGGAAGACAAATGCATGAAGTCTAGAATGTCAAAAAATATAAAAACCCTCCATTGAATACTTTCCATTCAATTAGATCAACCTTTTACATGTTAACTACACACAAGCACACATTTATGCACATAACACACAAAAATAAAACACATAATGCAAAAGGTGGTTGTATGATTGAGAATTTGGTTTTAATTGCATTTGATTTTTCAGCAGTCTTTGGTAATCAAACCATCATAATCACATTTTCAGCCCAGAACAACTTAAATATTTATTTTCTCTTTTATTTTGTATGTTTGAGAGTGTTTCAAGGCATATATGTTAAATATTTGTCTAAGCTTTATACAGTTGGCCAGAGTTGTTGAAAAATATATGTGTGCGTGTGTGTGTGTATATATATATAGTTAGTGTTTCTTCATTGTCAAAAGTGTGCTACTGAAGACAGCACATAAATATCTATGAGCAATGTAAAAAACACATAATTCATAAGAGGATCTTCATGGACAAAAAATTGTAGGGGTTGTCCCAGTGTTTTTATTAATTATTCTCATAAGAACACAGTTTAGCTAGAGTGTCCCTAAATCAGGAAAAAAAAAAGTTGGATCTTTTCAAGTCTTTAGCCCAAAAATGTAATCAACTGTTGGAAGATACAAACTTCTAAATTTAGAAAAATCAAAGAAATTTGTTTTGATATCTCACTCCATCTTGGATCATATGCAAAAATAATAAAATTTTCCCACAAGAAAAAACTGGAAGGCCCCAGCCATAAAGAAAAGCTTACTTACTTTGATAGAAAATTTTATTAAGTTGATTTCTTCTTGTGTGAGAGAATTGCCACTTTGATGAGTCACTGGTGACTACAATTGCTCTTTGTTTCTGTCTTCTTGGTTAATTTCAGAGCACATTCAGAAAATGAAGGTACCTCTTTACCATCTGCTGACTCCTGTACCAGTCCTACTAAAATGGATTTATCATATAGTAAGACTGCTAAGCAATGCCTAGAGGAGATATCTGGTAAGTAATCTGAATGATGGGTAGGTCAAACCCCAGAATTTCTGTGGTCTTTCTATAAATCTTTTTACTATACTGTTTTTCATATGCACCTCGTTCAGAAGATATTCTTTAAACTATTTGATTCTTCTGTTTAAGATGATCTCTTTGCTGTACTGTAAAGAATGTAGTATTTCAGAAGCTGAGTTTTAAAACACGATAAGTCTCTCAGTCAAGTTGATTATAATCAAAGAAAACTGAATAATCTTCTATTGTTAATAAGGCATTCCTTGTATATAATTAGAAATTGAAAATACTTTAGATCAGGTGTCAGAATACATTTTCCATGACCAATCCAACCTGTTCTCTTTAATTCTGCATTATTTAGAACATTTCTACAAGCTGGCTCCAAATGTTCATTCTGGAAAAAAATTCTAATTAGGAATTTTTTATAAATTAGTGCATTTTATATAAATAATATAAGAAAAAATACATATGTATACATATATACCACAGATATAGTTTGTCAGATTTTGGGGTATAAAATAAAAATATTTTTATATGTATAAAATAGGATTCTCAGCTTTAGCCCTAGTATTTTTCCTAGGATCCAGATAAGTCTGGGCATATATAGAAGGCCTTTGGAGTAATTTTGTTATATGTGAATCTATTTTCAAGAGGAGCAAAGCAGCTGCCTAGAAAAATATAGTGGTCCTAAGGATAGAGAGCATTTAAGGACATTTTATCTGTTTCTAAGAATAAGAATGCGTTAAAGTAGAAGTATGTCTGTTATTTGGATGTAGCAGCCCTTGTGTATTCACAACTAAGTACAAGGCGAAAAGCCAAAAGGACTATTTCATTTTAAAACTTCTGTAGTACTCCAAGGACTACTTCATGTATTACTCTGAAACTCAGAAAGGTTATGTTATGACGAATTTTGGAGTGAAGAAACTCCCCCACTTTAGCAGACCTGAAGCATCCCCTGGCAAACATTAGCCATGACTGCAGTGTGCACTAGTGGATATTGACAGTAACAGCATCCCAAGGGCACCTTATGGAATTAACCGCAGAACAGCATTAGGCAGCAGGTTTCACATGAAGATTGCAACAAAGGACCAGTGCTGACGGGGTACAAATGATAATGCCGTGACATACCTATGGGGATGTTATTTGTATAGGCTTCTACATATTGGGGAAGCATTCCATAAGGCTTTCCTATAATTCCGTGTAGTCACAGAGCCAGAACAATGCTGTATATCTTTTTTAGGGTCTCCCTTCTGTCTGAGTCCAAGACTATTGAAAGTACAGTAATGATACTAAATTGGGACCCATCCTAATCCAGTGTGGTCTCAGTTTAGTTAATAACATCTTCAAAGACCCTATTTACAAATGATTTTACAATCACAGGGCTGGGTTAAGGACATGAATATGCCTTGGTGGGGGAGGGGCACAGTGTAATCTATCAAAACAGGGACTGTCACTCCAGGAAGAACCAGGTATTTGAGGGGCTCTATAGCTTGAGTGCCATTGACGTCATAGTGTTCCTCGGAGCCCTGGTGTAGTTGCCTAGCCAGTATCCATTGCCACATCTTTTGAGAGGAGCAATTTATTTTTCTTTGGGGAAAATCCCATCATTTTCTGTCCATATGATTCAAGTGAAATTGAGCCAAGTACAGTCAATCAGAATACCCAATATCCTTGGGCCACAGTGACTGCTTCAGGAATGGACATCTGACCCAGTCTAGTTCAGTCAGAACCAGTGAGACTCAATCTCAGAATGTTTCCTGAAGCTATCAGGAAAGAGAAGCTCTCTTTCTCCACTAGATATGAAGCTAATTAAACAAAGCTTATAACTGTTGGAAGCTCTCTTCACCCTGAAACAAAACAAGCATTGAGGAAACAGAACCTAGAAAAAGGGAGATAAGCCCAAGGCCATTGTAGGAAGTGTCTGAGTCCCTGAACAAACTGTATCTAAATCTATCCCTCCCCACTTCCCTGAATTTTTTGGTTATGTTACTAGAGGAAAAATATCCCTTTTGTGCTTAAACAAATGAAAAAAGTGTCCTTATTTACATCACCTAAAAATCCATTACATGCAAAAGATTTGACATACAGTAAAGGAACAAATTTATATACAAACTTGCAAAGTTGATTTGTTAAAGGGATTAACTAAGTTAGTCAAGGAGCTTAGTTTATAAATTTTCATCTATTCATTTACTCACATGAAGTTTTAAAAACTTTGTGATTAAATGGTAATGAATGTTTAAAGTAGTTAATTGTTGTGTGAAGATACGCATCAGAAACCAGTGACACTCAATAAATGGTATATGGTGATAAGACATGTAATTTTTTAAATCTTGAGAAGTTTCCAGATACATCACTTATTTTTATTTTGTTCAGCACATTTTTAGGGAGAAAACCTAATGATATATATATAAGCTGATTATGGTGATTCCAGTAATTATTATAGACAGGTGTAATACACTGTATAACTCAAGTGACTGTGAATGAATGAGCTTCTTTCTTTCAAACAGTTCTCTAAGATTCATGCATGACCTCAATACTAGAAGGCCAGCTGGATTGACTATGCAGGCTTTGGCTTTGACTTCATTCTCACATTCATTGACAAAAAGTAATTTGGCCTCAGAGGCCATCTCCTCTATCAAGTGCTCAGAAAGACTGCCAAATGCAAAGTGAGCATAAGATTTTTTCCACTGGTACCATCCAAGAAAGTTTTAGATATTTTTTTTCTATGTAAGTTCACACTTGCCCCTCTTTTGCATAAGGCTATCTACCAACATGTATGACATCTGTTTAATGCATTTTTTAACCTTTATCTAGAATCTGTATTCAACTGAGAAATGTTGGTAGATGGCAGACTGATTCAATATCAGTGAAGCTGGCATTTCATTTGTAAAAAAGTAATATTAAAATAATTGGATGAATTCGGGAAATTATTTTATAAGTGAGAACTTAAAATAAACAGAGATAAGCTTGGGAAATATCTGACATTTGAGTTCTTTGTAAAGGGTCACTTAAATTGCCTTTTCTTGAATGTTTATAAAGATCAAGAAGGTGAAACTAAGATAATATAAACTAGTTTAGATCTTTTACTTAAATAACCATTTTATAATTATGTTAAAGAGCTCAAAAACATTCCTTTTCAGAATATCATAGTAACTACACTTTGTTAGGGCTTAACAGAATTAGAGTGATTTTCATTTTGAGTATTGATTGGACATATTTGTCTCCTTTGAACTGAGGTCTCCCTCGCCACCTTGAATACCATTTATTTATATCTATGAATAGACGTAAGTACGAATATACTCATGTGTGAATGCACAACCAAAGCAAGCATTGATATCTGTCTCTAAAGAGGCAATAAATGGATTCCCTGTAATTGTTCAGGATAAAACCATAGACCAGTGTATTTCCAGAGGCAAAACTGTTGTACCTACAAGATGACAAAAAAAAGAAACACTTTTGATGTTTTCTCTGTGGGCTTGTTTCTTAAAAATATTTGCAGTCTCTATCGGTACCATCTTACCAACTCCAAAGGAATTGGCCCGCCCCTTCCAGGATTCACCCTTGCAGAAAGAATCAGGCAGGTCAAGTGATTTGCTTTGGCCAATGAAATGTTAGTGGAATAATGGCATGGGTAATTTCTGAATTGCTTGGTTCTACCATCTCTATTTTATCTCTGTCATGGGACCAACGTATTCTAGACTAGGGTTGCTCTTTCATCCTGGATCCTAGAATTAAAAAGTACCTGGACCAGAGCTGAAGTCCAACTCAGTGGACACTAATATGAGCAAAAGTACATCTTTGTTTTTATAAGCCACTGACACTTTGAAGTTGTTTGTAAATGCAACACTATTTATTCTAAAGTCAGGATTCTTCAACCTTAACCCTATTGACATAGTGTGCTGTGTAATTCTTTGTATGGGGAGCTGCCCTGTACATTGTAGCATATATAGCAGCATCTCAACCTCTGCCCACTACATGCCAGTAGTACTGTCCCTTCCACACTCCAAGTTATGAAAACCAAAAATGTCTCCAGATATTACCAAATTCCCCAAGAAAGCTAAGTCACTACCAGTTGAAAACCACTACTCTAAGCTTAAATAATTTCTTTAAGTGGGAATTCCAAAGTCACCAGCATCCACATTATCTGGGAATATGGTAGAAATATAAATTATCATGTCCCTTTCTGGACCTACTGAATCAGCAGAGGTGAGGGTAGGGTCTAGCTATCTGTGTTTTATTTAATGAGACCTCAAAGTGTTTCTGATCTAATAAAGCTCAATAAAGTTTAAGAACTGCTAGTGTAAACTGACTGGTACATGCCCACCATTGTATGAAAAGGCATAATTATTGCTTTCCTTTATTGATGAGTAAGGCCAACTCTTTCAACATCTGTAGCGTTGTGTTTATAATATCTAAGGCTTTAGTGTATACTACCATATATCAATGTAACACATATTAAACACATTGAAGTTTTATAATGTCAACAAAGTTCACAATAGTGAATTTTGGCAATTCACTGCGTCATGATAATTCAAAATAAAGAAAAACAATCTTATGCTGAAGAATCCCAAGAAGGGAGACATTCTGGTGTCTTAAAATATATTTTACGAAATATGTTGTTAGAAACACAATTGTCAGTTTCCATGATTCAACGTTTGTATCTTTATTTAAAAGAACACAATTTATTTTGAAAGAGTGAAGAATTGAGTATCAGTCTCAGGCTGGTTTGTTTGTTGCAAAATTTTGTCACAAATAATTGCTATTCTTATGGTAAATCAATCTGATTCCTTTTAAATATTTGTAAAATGGATCTACATATGATCTGCCTTAAGCTAAACTTTGCAATTTAGCCTGTTATTATATAGAGATGTATAAGTTTTATATAAATTATAATGGAGATTCACAATATGAGGTGGAAAATAAAAATTAATTTTACTGCCTTAGCTCTGAAAATGATGTAGATTTATATATATATTTGAATGAAACAATCTGGTATTTCCGTAAATTTCTCCACTTCTCCCTTTTAAAAGTTTAACTATAATTCTCATCTCTTTAGCTGTCCATGTTGCATATTATCTCTACCATACCTAATATTTATTTTTAAAAAGTTTTCATAGTGTCAGAGTTTCAAGGTGGTGTGTTTAATCAGAAGAAATTTACCTTTTGGGTTTTCTGTTTTATCAAATATTTTAAAATTTAAAAGCTGATTATGCCACAATAGGCTTATGGAATAGATTTGGAAAAACCACTCAATTTCAAAAGACCTAGCATGAATTTTATGTGACAACATTATGTTTTACAAACTTGACCATAAACTTTCAATTATGTCTTTGATTCAAAATATGAGGGAAAATATTTTGTATTATAGTTTTTGCTGTGTTTTACAAGAAGGTAGGAAGAAATCTAAAATAAGATTTTACTAAATAGCTTCAGAAGGAAAAATCCTTTGGTTTATTCTTTAAAAGATAAGGACAAGTGTTTCTCTTAAAAGCATTATCTGCAAGCGGGTGGAGAGTGTCATGTTTCACTTTTTAGGTCCTTTACAATCTTCAATTTGAGTTTTGCTTTTACATCACAAATCCCAACATTTAGAAGGCAGATCTGCCTGCTTCAGCTGCCTGCAGCTATAGAGAATTAGTCTGTCATTCTCGGCATCTGTGCATGTGTGTGTGTCAGTGTGTCTGAGGCTTGGTGGCTGAGAGTGATTTAAGTATGCAAAGGGTTAATGGCATAGCATCTCATTCAGGCTTGGCTCTGAAACCTGTGGCATTCTAGGCTGCATAGTGGCTTCCGTGCCTCTGTTTTAATTTAGCAGGATGTTTGCTGCCATGGCAGCCAGCAGCATCCACTGCAGCAGTAAGGAAGAGCCATAGATCTGAGAATGCAGGTGGAATACTAAAACGCGAGAGGCTCGTGCAGGGCTGGGCGTCAGTGCTTAATTCTGCTCTTATTGGGCTCCGATGCGGAAGCTGTACTTGCTGCACTGTGTCAGCTCATCGAGAGTAAAGGGCTGCGGACCTAAATCAATCAAGGGCTGGTGAGAACAGAAGGGAAGAAAAGGGCGAGACATCACTCGTGTTTCAATACCTTGCATTTCGGAACACAGAAGCAGTAGAGGGAAATGTGGACCCATCGTCCTGCTGAGACATGCGATTGGATGAAGAAGGGAAAACGTAGTTGGCTGCCTGTGTTACTTTTCAGCTGGAGTAGAGTCTTTGGTGAACTCTTTTCTGCTTCAGATATATTCAAGAAAAATGTTTGTAAGTATGCTGATTAGGGAAATGATGTAGCAAGCTAAAGTGTGGGCTTATCAAGTGTATGTACTGTATCTGTGGAATTTTATGTAAATGTTTGAGCCGGGGCTTTTATTGAGCTGCATGTATTAATTAAAACCAAAAGGGCCAGTTGAGATCTCTGTGCAAGAAGACAAGATGAAGTCCAACTGAAAAGGTGAAGCCTCTAGAAGAACCATGCAGCGCCCTGCTGAACTCTCTGTGTTTAGGAGCAAAGAAATAAGGAGAAATGGAGCTTGCCTTCAGAAGCAAAAATCTCTGACCAATCTTTCCCTCACCAGTGAGGGAGAGAGGAGACCCACTGTGCGCATTTCCAACTGGTTTGGAAATGCTGCAAAGGTCAGCCAGAGAGAATCCAGCTATGCTGAGAGGCGCTCGCTATCCAGATTTCTCTCACGGTCTGTGCAGTCCCTCTACCACCCTGGCAGCTCAGGAGCCTGGAACCTCCTGCCCACTGGGGGCATCCAGTCAGGCAGTGAGGGTGTAGAGGACTGGTCAGCAAAAACAGACTTGGAAGGTGAGAGTGATGAAGATAGCAGGTCCGAAGATGAAAATGGCTCCTCCAAGCCAAGCAGCATCAGCAGAAGCTGGGCCGAAGAAGAGGGAGAAAGTTGTCTGCGAGAAGGGACTGCTCATCTAGACGAGGATGTTATCCTCACAATGCTGGGCGATCTGGAGCAGGCACTTTACACTGACTTCTTAGGTAAGTTGGGTTTAATCCTAAAATAAGTAGAGCATTTTAAGAAACTGCACATGTATCTTAACCTGATATCTTTCTTTGTGCAGGTTGGTCTTTTTAAACTATAGTTACTCAAAAAAATTTTTAATTTCTTCCTTCTTTAAATTGTGTTCCTAGTCAAGCTGAGCCTTTAAGAACCAGTTACAAAGTCTATTCGTTGAAAGTAAATAGTAGCGATCTGACATAGGTTTTATTGGCCTAGTGTCCTGTACATTGTAAACAATCATTAAAAATACATTTTAAGACACCAAACATTTCTTAACTTAATCATTAATGGGGCCTATTAATTTAACTTCCTTCAAGGTGACCTCACCAGAAATGTGGAATAGAGAATGAAGGGCCTTGTGAGTATATTTTCCATATAATTGAGTTTCTTCTGCAGCTTGGTGACATCTGAAGACATGGCCCATAGTTATACCTTAGTGATAAGGACAATGCATTCTAGTAACACTTTCAGAAAGGCAGGTGCCTCTCTGCCAGCTTTTCTCACTTCATTTTGTGTATGGTGTGTGTTTGATGAAAAAGTGCTCCTGAGTTTGTATCTTATAGCTAATCTACTATGTGGGTGTCTGTGAACTGTTTGCTTACTTTATACACTAGGCCTTTTCAATGACATGAGTTTCAGCAGTAACTTTTGACATAATCTTTCATAACTAAATTTGAAGATGTCTGAAGGAGCTTTGTGATTACATTTTAAAAGTCAACTCTGCAACCTGCTTAAACAGTTAAAATGAATACCATTTTAATTGTTATTTCAAAATGTAATTCTATGCCAAAATATAGTTACATGGTACAGTCCTTTCTTCCAAAATCCATAATTGGTAAAAAAAAAAAAAAATTGACCACATCATATTTTGTGTCAGTGTATATTTTCTTAAAGGATCCTATATAGGACCTCATCAATTCAAAATAATTAAATCTGGCTAGTGATGTCTTTGTTTCTAGTCATGCAATTGATGCTAAATACATAATTGTTTTTACTCTCTATGTAGACCCTCCTGTTACATGATGCTTTATGAGGTTTTCTGGAATCTTTTCATGAAACAGCTTTAGAAGAAGAAAGCTTAGAGGGACAGCAAAGGCAAATATTGCTCAATTTTTCATGTCAGTTTGGCTTTAAAAGAGTAATGTTTCCACAGTTGTTGGAATAGTAATTTCTGAATCTGAGTATACCAGGTGCTCAGCTATTGAAGATTTACTTCTTCTGCATTGTGTGATTTCTGTGATGAGATGCTTTTTTTTTTCATAAAAGAGGACAAAGACAGGAGAGAGAATCAGTATCCTTATGAGTCTTTTTTTGATCCTCTGAAACTGTAGTATCAAATAATATTCATCTTTTGCTTTTAAAATAGTAGCATTTATCTTGATCTAAGTACCTCTTATGTAAGCGTTTTCAAAGATATGAATAGAGTACAGTTCCCTGAGAGCATTTGTCAGTTGCTCTGTTAAATTATAGCATGCGGTGGGTGGATATATACATGACACACGCCTTTTTTGTGCACAAATAACTTGGAGCATTACTGTCAGACAGTAAGCTCTCAAAGAGGTCTCTGTATGCCATGTTTTTTTTTAAACTAAGCATCTGCTTTTTTGTAGTTTGTGTGATTGTTATTTTCTTTAAGGGGATTTTTTTTCTTTTTTCTTTTCCTTAAACCAGAATTCAAAAATGCAATTGAAAAAATAAGAGGATGAGTTTGTTCAAATAGCTCTGATATTAATAACATGACTTAGGACAATTTCCTAAAATGATGATAAATGTTAAGTTTGGTGAATATATCCAAGCCTACAGAATTACAGGATTCTTGCCACATGCTTGACTAGGTTCAGTTTCTGACTCAAAATGGCCTCTTCCAAGTTAGTTTTTAGTCAGGGTTCTTTGAGTCCAACTCTTTACTATGGGATATCCTAATAATTGAGACAGACTAGGGTCTATACTCTAACTGTGTTGGAGAGTGCTTAAAGGTTAACAATAAAACCGTTGGCCATATTTTGTTATTTTTGCCTAAAGCATCTGGATTAACCAGAGGAGCTGAAAATTTTTCATCCATATAACTGTTGAGATCATCCATAAAACTCAGTTATTTCTCAAATCAGGCATCTCTACCCTAGATAATAGCATTTATAATGTAGGTGACATAAGAGATAATTGTCAATGAATCAGATTCATACACATATAATTTGAATTCCTATTACAAGATGACAGTGCTGGCAGTACTAATTACAGTGTGTATGATTAGGACCTAAGAAGTAGGAGCTGGACCATTTAGATTAAATAGTACATCTGCCACTGAGTAATAATTCAGAAGCACCAAATTGAGCCTATTATTCTGTGCTCTACTCATAGAGAAGACCTTATAAGCAATGAGAAAGCAGTTTGTACCAATGTTAAAACCTCAAGTGAATTTCAGAATACACTGTTCTAGAAAATGTGTGAAAACCCCCACCATTATGTCTGACACAAGAAAAACTCCTTCAAGAATCATAGTGACTTTAAGATTATACAAGTGACAGGTGATATAACATTTGTGATTAAATATATTTTTCATGTGTGTTTTTCTGCTAAATTTCATTTGTTACTAAACATTTCATTTTATTTGTGCTTTTATATTTTGCCTTTCAATTGTGGGGTTTTATTCCCAAAAACTCCTCTCGACATCATTTGGGTACAAAATTGCAAGCTATTTCAGACTGTGCAATCCTTAGGGGATTTTTGTGCATTCCATTTTATCTTGCCTTATGTGGGTCTTTGAAAGCATTTACTGAAATAAATTTTGAGTTGGTTATTATCATTCACAATAAGTGTTGAAAGGGAAAGGCCCATTTGTCTGATTATCATGAGTGGTACACTGTCATGAGTGGATGTCACAATGAGGAAAGCCAAGGAAGGGAGGGAGGCTGGCTATGGCTCTAGAGCTTGAGAGAAGGTATGTAAACAAACAATGGATTCAACTGGAAGAATCCAAGGATCTAAGATGCTTGTAGGATTAAAAGAAGGGCATGTAAAAGGAGATGAAATTTAGTGAAACAACATCTGAAAAGATAATGTTCTTAAAGTTAATAGAAAGATACTGAAAATAATTCAAATATTACTATTATTGACACTATGCCAGTTGGCAAATGGTTGAAATACAGCAAGAGTAACACTAAAAATTTCTACCAGAGGGAACGGGGTCAGATATAGGAGAAATATATACTCTCGGAACCTGCATAAGGACAATGACTTGTAACCTTTCCTTCACCCCCAAAAGATCATCTCCATAATCTCCTCCTCTTTCCTTCTCATCTCTCTCTTACCATCCCTTAGGATCTAAGACATCTATACTAAAAGAAATTTTACATACTAAACAGTGGGTTTAGGGTTTCTCCAATTTTGTCTCTTTCAATATTTCCTTTGACAAAATGTGAATAAAATCTTTTCTTCACTTCTGCTTTGCCTTTGACTATAATGATATTCTTTTCCCTCCTTTCACTATTTTCCCTACAAACCTCTTCTTTACTTCAGAGTTCTACCAGATTATTTGGAAGGGAAAGGCAGACTTCTTTCTAGCCAATTCTCAAATGCATTGTGTTATATTTATTAATAGAAGGATAGACAGAAGTTCCAGGAGAATGTGGGGAGAGTATGAAGGATTATTAAAAGCTCTGAGATTTTAAAGAATGTTAATCTGTGATGGTAGGAGTTGTGTGACTTAAATTGCTGTAGGAAAAGTTTATGCTATTTCTAAGAGGGTACTATATGTAGTTTTCTATTTCTAAAACTATAACTTCCTTAGGGAAGTTTTTCCATATTTTTAAAGTTTGAAATAATAATGATCTTTCTAAGCATATTTTTATGGTTCAGATAATTTGTGAATTAAAAAGAAAAGATTGGCAGATTGGCAGCAGCATGGTGGTTGTTTTGGCAACCATCCAGGATTAGGATAAGTGAACAAAGTAGTAATGTTTAGCTGAAGAAAATAGCAGAGGGATTAGCACGTGTTGTCTTCCAATAATTTGTTGGCTGCCATGGTAAAAATGGTATAAAGTTGTTCAGTTCGTTTCAGAGGCCAAAACTAGGGGGTGCTAGATGTAACTAGGTAGAAGTTAAAGGGAGACATAATTGTAACTCACCCTGATGAATAGTTTTATGATTAGACCTTTCTAATATTGGGCGTCACCGTCCCTGTCCAGAGATGGGGTAGCCTTTCCAGTATTGGGATTTCAGGCAGAGGCAGGTAGACCTTTTCTCAGTGAGATGGTGATGAGTTCACTTACTGAAAGGTAAAACAATCACAAAAATCCCCACCAACTCTGTGATTATAAATGTTAAATGGACACATCTGTGTATTTTTAAAAATCTAATGCTAAGGAAGAAAATTAACAGATTGAATATCTACCTATATCCTTATAACAGGTTGTAGGTATATGATATAGGATGTACGATATATGATATATAATATATAGTGACTTGTCTTTATGATAATGTTCTGAGTGTAGTTTAATGTGTGTATTCTTTTCTCCCTTTCTTTTTCTTCCCCCTTTTCTTTTCCTTCCATCCCCTTTCCCTTTCCTTCTATTATCTTCCCTTCTTTTCTATTCCCTTCCCTTCCCTCTTTTCTCTCTTTCCTTTGTCACTCCTTTCTCCCTCCTACCCTCCCTCCCTTCCTCCAACCTTCCCTCCCTTTCTTCCTTCCTTCCTAAAACCTCTTATCACTGGGCATCCTTCTGAGCACCAAGTGAGCAGTATAAAAACTATGCCTCCCCTAATCTCTTCCCATGTTCTTATTATTCAGACTCACTAGTTTGCATTGGTTATTGACCCAGGAAGCAGTATTTGGACATAAACAAAATGGTTCCTGGTACTTCTACTCCAAAAGGACAGGTGGTGGTTGTAGAAGCCAGCATTGATCACCCTGGCAGAGCATTTTTATCATACACATTAGTCACATTTTGGGTTTAGATGTCTATGACTTTACTTGAACTCTAGTGTAGAAGTATGGAAATTTGGGTACCCTGTAGAAAATGGAGATATAATAAAAAATAAAGCCACCCAATAACGTGAATCTTAGTCCATGAGTCCAATGACACAAAACATTGAAAAAGCTGTTACTTCTATAAGAAATGGCCTCCATCTTATTCCCCAGAGTCCAAATGTAAACTGGCTACATAAGGCAACTTTATCTCAACTGTTCTCAGTGTTCTTAAAAATGGGTGATTATTGAGATAATCAGTATCCAAAATAATTTCAGATTTTTAAGTTCAGTAACATGGAATAATATACAGTGTATTTGTTACTGTCTCACTCTGCAATGATTAAGATCATAGTCCTATGAAGTATTAAATTTGTATTATCATCACTTTAAAATTATTCTTTGTGACATTATGTGTGTTTCTATTCACATTTTGTTTTTTGGAAGAAGAATTATAATTTTCAGATGATAACAGTTATTTGGAATTTCCTCTATCTTTTTACTTTTATGAAAATGAATTTATATTACCTATGTATACAATTATTCTGAGGACAATAATGACATTTAATAACAAATGTATTCTTTTGTTGATTTTTCTAGGTGAAGACCCTGAAGCAAGGAGAATGAGAACAGTTAAAAACATAGCTGATTTGAGGCAGAATTTAGAAGAGACTATGTCAAGTCTCCGTGGGACCCAGATAAGTCACAGGTTTTTCTCAGTTCTGCGTATCTTTGTACCAATTTAAAAAAAAAACACACAAAACTTGCAATAGAGAGCTTAATTTCTTATAATGATAAAGTATGACTTTCAGTATTCCTTCCTATTTTCTCACTTAAATTTTACATGACAATCAATTGCTGTCCTTAAACTGAATAGCACATAATTCTTAGCACATACCCAGTGATTTTTCTTCCTCCTGTCTGGCTCCTCTTTGATATAATTCCACATTCAAACTGAATTAGCTACTGCAACTACCACCACCACAATTAAGTGGATTTTTATGCCTGCCTTAGAGAACAGTGACAGAGGTTACCTTTCAGATGCATCTGGAGGGCCTGGTAGGGAGACTTTCAAACATAATTGTAGTTAGCTTCCTATAGTTCTGCAAAGGTCATGATGGTTTTAATTTAAGAGTTTGTTGAGACTGTGAAATAAATCTTGTTTTATCCAAAATGTAATGATAGCCTTTATTCTGGAAGCAAAACAAAAACTGACACATGCAAAACAGAAAAACACACAAAAAAACCTGAGGACAAATGTCCCTTCCCCCATTTTGTCATCTGCAGAGATAATTAGCATCTCAAAATGAGCATACAATTTGGTTTTCAGGAAAATGACATACTTCTAAGAACTGATTGTCAACTCTAGCCTTTCCTGTCTCCATGCATTCTTGGTCTATGCTCCCCAGTGAACTACAGAACAGTTATTTCCGTATTTTAATTGACAGCACTCTGGAGACAACATTTGATAGCACGGTGACAACAGAAGTGAATGGAAGGACCATATCCAGCTTGGCAAGTCGACCCACTCCCATGACTTGGAGGCTGGGCCAGGCTTGTCCTCGACTTCAGGCGGGAGATGCTCCCTCCCTGGGCGCTGGCTACCCTCGCAGCAGTACTGGTCGATTCATCCATACGGACCCCTCAAGGTTCATGTATACAACGCCCCTCCGCCGAGCTGCTGTCTCCCGGCTGGGGAACATGGCACAAATTGACATGAGTGAGAAAGCGAGCAGTGACCTGGATATGTCTTCTGAAGTTGATGTTGGTGGATATATGAGTGATGGGGATATCCTTGGGAAAAGTCTCAGGACTGATGACATCAATAGTGGGTAAGTGGCCCTTGTCTCCTTGGGTGAAAAGGAGAGTTTCATTCATTAGATTTATGAAGGGCATGTAGGTTAGCTCATGATGCCATTGGAGAAGGTGATATGCCAGGTTTTTTGGGGGTGAGGCCATCTTTTCTGCTCATTCGTTAAAAGTAAAATAACCAAAATTTGTATACATTATTTTCCTAATAAGTCATTAAGTTTTCCTATTGTTTGGAGAAAAGCTTGTATCCTGTGTTTTTCAGAGTGATTTTCAGATGATAATTAAATAACAGATTTTGTAGTGAATGATGTGGGACATAGACAGGAAGAGTTGCTGAGCACTTGATTTTTCTTTTGTGTCTCGCCAGAAGCTGCCTGTAACTGCTTTGAGGAATAAATATTTTCTAATATCCCTCAATTATGTACCTCTAATTTAACTTGAGGGAAAAATCATTTTGGAGTTGAATGTTTCAATCTATTTATTCTCTTTTGGTGTTATAAGACTTAAAAAAATCTTAGCCCCTGTTTTTCTTCTGTTTTCTATTATGCTACACTCTCAAAATAATTGTAATTGTAAAACTCTGATTTTAGCAATCTGGGATTTTTTTGCTGAATCGGAGGATGATCCCCAATGGAGGCAGTGAGATATCCATTAAAACTACTTCTGTTAAGAATTGTAATTGCCATCTTGGGTACTTCCTATTACCTATACACTTTTTTTTTTTTTTTTAAAGATTTATTTATTTATTTAATTTCCCCCCCTCCCCTGGTTGTCTCTTCTTGGTGTCTATTTGCTGCGTCTTGTTTCTTTGTCCGCTTCTGTTGTCGTCAGCGGCACGGGAAGTGTGGGCGGCGCCATTCCTCGGCAGGCTGCTCTTTCTTCTCACGCTGGGCGGCTTTCCTCACGGGCGCACTCCTTGCGCGTGGGGCTCCCCCACGCGGGGGACACCCTTGCGTGGCACGGCACTCCTTGCGCGCATCAGCGCTGCGCATGGCCAGCTCCACACGGGTCAAGGAGGCCCGGGGTTTGAACCGCGGACCTCCCATATGGTAGACGGACGCCCTAACCACCTATACACTTTTATAAAGTTCTTTAAAGATTCTATTTCATTTAACCACTTCACCCCCAATAACCATTATGAAGTGGGTATTTTTATATCTGTTTCACAGAAAAGGAAACTGAGGCTAGTAGGTCCCAATTGTATAAAGTTAAGGAAAGATCATACTTGCATTAGAACTCAGCTATGTCTGACTTTAAAACCTAAGCTGTGTAACACATGGATGTGCTTCCCAATTAACTTTACCTATAATTTTCATGTGGGTCTGGACTTTGACTTACTCCTTGTCCTCGTGCTTCTAATAGGACCAATGCAGAAAATTATTCTTCAATATGAGTTACTCTTTGTGATTTCATTCTTGAGAAGCTAGTGTTCAACAGTTGATTTTGTGAAAAGATCTAAAAAGTTTATAACCGCTTTTGATCCTGCTCTGATATCCTGGTATCTACTGGTTTATTCCCAGTATCCACCCTATCTGAGTTTCAGACAGATTTAGAACTAGGGCTAATTAGAAGAGGAAGAAATTGAGTTTTCACTGGAGTCTGTCTGGTTTCACTCCCTTTTTGTCATTTGCTATAATTGAGATCTTAACTTAACCAGACTTCTTTACTGTCAACTGTTTTAAGGATGTAATTAAAGAATTTCAAACAAGTTGTTACAAATGAAGGACGTAAACAACAAAATTGTTCTTAGCTCGATACCTGGCATCATATAAGTGCTCAGTAAATTTATTATCTTCATGACATTTATTGTCATTAATAATATTGATTTCTTCTGGGTTTTTTTGTTATCTGTATCATATTTGTATGTATCTCACATTACCTAAGAGGGAATATCCAGGAGTTCAGAGAATTCGATGGCAACAGAGGAATATCAAAGACACAAACTTTCTCTTCTCAGTCTTACCCCTCTTTCTTCTCCATTCTTGCCACTCTCCCTCCTCTATCTCTACCCCCTTTACTTTCACTATATCATTAAATGTGTTCATATATGTATGTCCATGTTTGATATTCACTCCTGGGAGGCATTTGGATAAAGGTTTAATTTTAT
Source organism: Dasypus novemcinctus (assembly GCF_030445035.2). Lineage (NCBI taxonomy): Eukaryota > Metazoa > Chordata > Mammalia > Cingulata > Dasypodidae > Dasypus > Dasypus novemcinctus. The sequence goes on from NC_080684.1 coordinate 60,651,397, forward strand.
ACACAGTATTTATTCATTTATTTACACACACCTAGACGTGTGTAAGATGCATAGCTGGAGGGCAAAGGCATATCCAGGGAGCAGTTTAAATCAGAAATCATGAGTCATCCACAATGCAATATGTTAGTCATTTCAAAAGGTTCATGTAGATTAAATTGAGTTAAGAGTTCAGAATAAGGACAAAGCCCTAAGTCTTGGCATGAAAAAGGAAGGAAGGAATTTAAAAAAGGAAATATTTGACTTTGAGTTACGTTCCTTGATTTAAATATCCAGAGACAGGAGATATCATTTTAAAAAAGAGAAAATGTGTAATCAAAGTATAAATATTGTATAAGTAATTAACTAAACTTTACTAACACTTAATTTTCAAGATCAGAGGAGTAGTTGGATAAGATGACATTCATTGCTCTTCTCCTTAACTGAGATTCATGGAAGACAAATACAGACGGGGACTCTTGTTAGAGGCCTCATATTATTGTTAGAAGCTTAACTGAGGACCATATGCAGTGGAAAGCACTGTTACTTTAATTTAGAGATTGCCTACTAGTCAATGAGCTGGGCATGGTGATAGAGGCATTGGTGGGAATGAAATGAGGAAAATTAATTGATGTAAGAGGAAATGCAAAGGAAAAATGACGGACTACTCATGATGGTATAAGATAGGGAAAGCTTTCAGACAAGGTGCTCTAGATTGGGAAGTGGACTTGACCCAATGGATAGGGTGTCCACCTACCACATGGGAAGTCTGCAGTTTAAACCCTGGGCCTCCTTGACCCATGTGGAGCTGGCCATGCACAGTGCTGATGCGTGCAAGGAGTGCCCTGCCATGAAGGGGTGCCCCCCACATAGGGGAGCCCCATGCACAAGGAGTGTACCCCGTAAGGAGAGCCGCCCAGCACAAAAGAAAGTGCAGCCTGTCCAAGAATGGCACCGCACACACGGAGAGCTGACACAACAAGATGATGCAACAAAAAGAAACAGAGATTCCCAGTGTGGCTGATAAGGATAGAAACAGTCACAGAAGAACACGCAGTGAATGGACACAGACAGCAGACAACTGGGTGGGGGCGGGGAGGGGCGGGGGTGCTCTAGATTATAAAACCAAGACCAAGATAATTATGATACTGTCAGAGAAAATAGGCAGGGAGAACTGATTTGTTTGGTGAGAAGGCAGAGGGGAGTTAAGTGTAGAGTGAGAACTGTGAAATTTGAGACAGTATAATAAAAATACTTGTTAAAAAAGCAAAAATAGTGCCTTAGGTAGAGATATAATGTAGACATTCATCTCAAATGGGAGAGAGCAAAATTGTAGAAGGCATGAGGTCTCATGGCAAAAAATGTAGAGAAACTGGGATTATGAGCTAAATCATATATGTACATAATAAAATATATGTATTTATTAAGTTCATCTTATGTGTCAGTCAACATTCTGAGCACTGGGGGTGTAGTGGTAAACAATATAGACAAAGTATCTGCCCACCTGTGACTTACATGCTAGGAGTTTTCATATTTTTAGTGATCACTTAATAATGAATGAAAATATACACATCTATATAAATATACTTAAATAGTTTTTTAAGGCAATGTTTTTTAGCAACTGAGAATTCTGTATGTAGTAATACATTTTATAAGCATATACCTACTCTCAGAAGCATTTTATATTTTCTAGCACTATAGTTGTATTAGTTAACACTCAATTATGTAACAGATAAATATTAAAATCTCAGTAGCTTATCAAAGAAGTGCATTTCTCACTTTCATAAAATCCTCACTGGTGTTTCTGATCTTCAGTTTGGTAATGGACATGATGCAGTCTAAGACAGATGGTCATTTAGCTGTCATCCAGCCTAGCTTGCAATGTCTTCTTGGGCAGTGACATTCAACAGGCAGATGGAAAAAGAGAGAAAGAACCATCATGTAAGACTGTTCTGCATGTACCAGGCATGTCACTGAGATTCAGATTCCCTTATGAAGAACAGCCGCATGGACACTAAGAAAGGCCAGGAAATAATGTTTAGCTGTGTGCTCAAAAGGAGGAGAAAATTGGATTGACAAGAAGCTCCCTAGTTTCTGCTGAACTCGCTAGTGGAAAAAAAGTTATATCTTTTGTCATTCTATTTATTTCATGCCTCATTGCAAGCTGATTTGAACTCTGATCTCCTCCATTTTTGTTCCTTTTATCAGTCTTTCAAAGGAGTTCTTGGGTCAAATGACTCTCTTAAAATATGCATCAATAGTCTGTATGGTTCACCAACAAAATTATCCGTATTCAGTCTTCAAAGTGGAAGGAAAAAAAAAAAAAACTAAGAAAATTCTTTACAAAAAGTTCCTTTGGTGATAGTGACCTGCTTAAACCTATAAATTTTCCATATCCTATGGTAGAATACAGGACATTGAATTTTAAATAATGTCTTCGAGTTCTGTTTCCTGTGTGCAGGAAGATGAAGCAAGGCAGCAGAGGATGTGGGTATCTCAGTTCCAGGGTAGTTGGGGATATTGTGTGGCTGATCCCTAGGAGGATGTGCTGCTCAAATTCACTGCTCACCAGCCAGTGCACCCAGTATGTCCCTGTTGGCATTATAGGAGGAAGCCCAACGTTTCAGCCTAGGGTTAAAATAGGGGAAGATAAGAGGACTAGAGACATCCCAGGAGGATTTTAATTTGATGGTGTTTTCTTTAAATAAGAAAAAAAGGGTAAATAAATGTCTGCATTACAGCTCAAGAAAAATTGAAACGCAAAGCTGGCTTTCTTTTCCCAATTTCTAAAAGTTCGTTTTGCAGATTAAAGGGAAAAATACTCAAAGCTCTAGTAATTGATGAAGGTGTTTAAGATTATTTTTGGTTGTAAAAGGGGATGATGTTTCATTTTTTCTGTACTATATGTAGAACTTATAAAATTAGTTAATAGGCATTTTGAGAATTCAAAAATTCGTGAAGCTCAAAAAGGCTTATTACTTTATTCTCTTTTTTGAATTACTTTAAACACTTGGGGATGTGAATCTGTCAGTAATTAGGAATTAGTCAGAGAAAGTCCTCTTATAATAAGTTTTGAAAAGGTCTCTTAAGGAAACAAAAAAAAATTGGGAAGAAAGTAATGTATTTTAACTGAGTGGAACTTGAAGTTATCTGCAGGTATCACAATGATAGTTTGGCAAAGAATATACCTAAATCTCCACTTTAAGTCACATAACCAAATCACAGAGTAATTTTTAAAATCTGAAATGAAACAATGAAATAAAGGGAAATACTTTACTCCCATTTTGGCTTGATCATTCTTCCATTCTCCTTTAGTAAAATTTGTGATGCCTAAAAATATGTAATAGTGGAAAGGGAAGGTGGCCTAAACTGGGTGAAAAGATTTCTTTTGTGAACCACAGAGAGTCTTCATCTTAATGTTTCTACTAATTTCATATTAAGATATGAGAGTAATTTTTAATAAATGTAAAAATTTTGATGGTATAACAGCTGATAATATTGGCCAACATATAATATAGCATTTACTATGTGCTAGGCAATGTTCTAAGCATTTTATATATGTCATTTACATCTCACTACAACCCTAAGAAGTAAGTGTATTATTACTCTCCATTTTACAAATGGAGCTTGTGTAAGGGACTTGCTCAAGTCCACACCTCCAGTAATTAGCAGCACTGAGAACTGAACCTAAGCAACCTGGCTCTAGTCAGTATCCTTAACCATCATGGCAGAGTGATCTATGAGGTTGTCTACATGTCTGTACATACACATTTCAATCGTAGGAGCTTGATTTTTTTTTTTTTTTCAAAAAAGGATAACCAAATTTCATAGCAGCCATTCATTACTAGTATAGATTTCTTAGCTGGCACATTTGATCTAGGGTCTCACTATTATTTCTCTGTGCTCATCTAAAAAAAGATGCAAAAAGGGGTGTTTTTTGAGGGGGGAAAATAACAAAACGTTTAAATGCTCCGTGGGTGAATGTGGTTAAAAATGAGCTCATAGTCAAAAACAGCAGTTGTGTTATATTGAATATACAAACAGAGACTTCTGGAAACATGGCAAATATGGTGGAGCATAGGTTTGAATCTTCTCAAATCCCTACTTAAAAACAGCAGCAGAGTAACTATGTAACAAAACCAGAAACCCATGACCATTATTTACAGAAATGGTGGTGACAAGATATCCTCTCAAACCCCAAGGAACTGGGCACAGACCATCAGCAGCCAAATGACTTGCATGCTATCACCATCTGTGTGAGAAGAAACAGAAACAAAGGGCATCGGATGATGCTAAGAAAATCACAAAATAGCCAATAGAAATTGACTAGAAAACGAACAGTACTGAGCTGCAAATAGCAGCTGACGCTGCTGGACTCATCACTGAGTATAAAGGTCAGGGATGAAGGGACTGGAGGAGTCTAGCCCCTATAAACTTGATAAACCTACCAGCCACAGCTCCCTTTCAGGATGGAGCCCCACATGAAGTTAATATTGTGGGAGTGAAATCAATTGAACAAGATCATGGCAATAGAAATAAAGATAGACAAGTTCTAGATAAAGATGGAGGAGGGGAACAAGCACGAAAATTTTAAAGAACAAGTCTTCATGTTTTCATACATTACACAAAAATAACGAAGACAGTGCTATTTGAAAGTAAGTAGGAAAGCTATCTAAATCAAGCTTCTTTCTAATCATTCAGGAAAAATTAATTTCATATAGAAATGAGAAAGAGAAAAGTATCCAGACAAAATCCCATGCAAGCCACAAACATGGAACACATATTACTGAAAAAGGATTAGTATCGGTGAAGAAGAAAAAGCAGACAAGCAAACATTTTTCTATTTTCCAAAAGTATAATGAGCAAAAGGCCGAAGCAGATATTTCACAGACAAACAGAAATATCCTATAAAAATTTAAAATATGATCAACCTGCTTGGTAATCAGGGACTTGTAAATTAAAGTCAAATTAGGTGTCATTTCATATCCATCATTTTATCAAAAAATACCAAATATTGGCAAGGTTATGGAATAATCAGACTTCTCATTCATAGAAGTTTAAATTGATATAGCCATTTTGAAAACTATTTGGCAATGATTAGTAAAAGAATATATGTATCTCTTATGACCCAGTTATTCTTATCTTAGAAATAGGTCACAGAGAAGCTCACACCTGTCAGCACAAGAAAATATGGATATAAATAAATGTTCATAGCAGCCTTGTTTGTAACAGCAAGAGGACTAAAATCAGGTCACATGTGCAAAGTACTTAAATGAATAAATTCTGCATTCATAAAATGGAGCTACAGAGCTGTAAAATGAATAATACAACTACCTATATCAAGATGGATGATGTACAAAAATATAATTTTGCATGAAAGAAGGAAGCCCCAAAAGAATACATGTAGTGTGATTCTATTTATATAAAGTTCAAAATCATGTTAAACAACATATTTTTAGTAGTATGTAACTATGTGGTAAAACTATAAAGAAAAGGTAAGGAATGATTAACAAAATCCCTGGAACATTGGATACATCTGGAAGGAAAGGATAGGTGTGTGATTGGTAAGAGCTCAGAGGGAACATTGAAGGTACTGGAAATGCTCTAATTCTGAAGCTGGATAATGTACACATGAAAGTTTCATATTAACTTTATTATTTACTATGTACTTTTATACTTTATATGTTTTTGCATACATATAACATATGTCCTTATAAAGCTTAAAAAACATGGATTGTTATGATGTTAAGTTGTATATCATTTAGATGATTGAGAAAATAGGATTGAGCATTTAAAAAACATTCTTACAATTTTTCCCTCTTTCAGTGAATTCCAGAAATAACTAGAGCCTAGTGATAACAGATTCACAGATTCGAACAGATTAGAGTGAAGAAGAAGAGTCGTACATCGAGATTGGTTGGTGTGTTCCCTGTAACTGTATCAGCATATACAAAGGAAGCATGACCATTAGAAGTGAAGATAATCCATCATCACTTCTACTCTGTATCTGTATTCCTAAATCTATGTTTAAGAAGCAGTCCTCTCTTACTCTAGCCTCCTCTTAAATTCACTTTGGCTGATACTTTTGAAGATTAGACATAACATTATTAGGAAAACTTTTTAAAATTTTTCACATTATTCTTTTGAAATTATCCCCTAATATTTATAACATCCAGATTATAGCATATTTTTCTAGATAAATTATGAAATTCATGTTCTTTTCCATTTTTATTCCTTCAGAAGGAATGAAAAGAAGGAAGAAATTTCAAGGAAAAAAATTTTAAACAGGAATTTGTCATACTCATGTGATGCCTGTAAATTATTTTTCAGTTAACAAATGCATGGCTCTATCATTAAAATGCCATACTAACACTTAAACAAGTATAGGTAAGTAAACAGAAGAATGATACACTCAAGATTTGGGGTCTACTTAACACTTAGTGGTTGTAAACTTATTTGATTTAACCTGAAAAATTTAGAGGCCCAAGAATATACTTTGACATACTTCCTGAAAAAACAATATATATATATATTTAAAAACTTCATTGAAATTCAATGAAGTTTTTAAATGTATAGGTTTTTTTTTTTTGCCCCCTCTTCAAATTAATTTTCAAAGCAGTTAACCTTTTGCTGCTGGTTTTCTCTAGGTTCTTGGCTATGTTACAAAAAAGAATTTAAGAATATGCTGGTTTAGTTAGGCTAATAGTTTATTAAGAAAATGGGAGAAGAGAAATAAATTAACAGATTATGGGTCCCAGTATACTTGTGGGCTGCTCTAGGCAGAGAGAGAGAAAGGGTAAAAAGGGCTGATTTACAGATTACAAATCCCTTTACAGATTACAAATCTCCATTACAAACTACAAATTCTCATTACAGATTACAAGTCCCCAGATGTACTTGCATGCTGGTCCAGGCAAAGCAAGAAAGGGCAAAAAACAGGGCCAAAAAAGGGTCAATTTAACTTCTGTGCTTGCTTTTTAAATATTAATTACCACTCCTCTTGTTAATGTTTAGGGGAGGAGTCCCAGCTTTTTGCAGTTTTGATTGGTTATCCCACCTGTCAATTCCCTTGGGGGGCCCAATGGTAAGGTCCACTTGATCCCATACAAAATCCCATTCCAAATGGGGAATTCTCATGAGGTTCTTCCCCATTTTATGGGGTCTTTCCCTCAAAAATGATTCCGATAGTCACGTGCTTCACAGACATATTTTTATGCCAGGTCCCAGATTTGTCTTTTCCTTCCCTAAACTAGCCTGCTTTACTTTGTCTCTAGAATTTACTTTTGTCAACATAATTAAAAGATTACTTTGTTTCTAATATTAGCAGTGATCTTCAATCCTAACTCTTGTTCAGAGGCGATCACCTTTATGGGCAAAGTTGCTAAGACCGCCCATGATGTTTTCTTCCTACAATATCACAGCCTTCTGAATTCAGCTAAACAAATATTTAGCTTATTTATTGATTCCAAACTAGATAGAAAGTACCTTGCTAAATATTTTTATAGATACACAGATGAATAAAACAGATCATTAAGATGTGTAACATTAAAGTAGACATTGTTTTATCTTCCTCCAGAGATTAGATTTAGGATTATAGATGTTAATAGCTTTTTTATAATAAAGGAGTATTTCACTTATCCAGAGAGATTTCTCCCACCCTCAACCTTTTTAAACACAATTTCAAAAGCAGAAGTGAATTAGGAAAATATTTGCCACTACACTCTTACCTTACCAGGAATTCATAGGCACCACCTCAGGAAGAGACAATTAAAAGCTTTGAGATACACTGGCAGAGAACTGTGTAGAAAATAAGATAAGAAATTGAAGTAAGATTAAACACTAAAACACTGTCAACATTAAGAAGTGGCAGCTGACAAAAAGTAGGGAGGACAAATAGCCCTTACTCTTCAGTTCCCCATTAAACATCACAAGAATTGATGATCATAACCAGGAATTAGCCATCCAAAGAAAAAGTTAAATTAAAATAATGTTCCCTGTTTAAAAAGACAGGTGGGGAAGCAAATGTGGCTCAAGCAATTGGGCTCCCATCTACCATATGGGAGGTCCAGGGTCGGATTCCCAGGGCCTCCTGGTGAAGGCAAGTTGGCCCGCATGTTGAGCTGGCCCACACAGAAGTGCTGGTCCTCACAACAAGCTCGCCTGAGTGGAGAGCTGGTGCAGCAAGAAGAGACACAGAGTAAAGACAAGAGACACAGCAGGCCAGGGAGCTGAGTTGGCACAAGAGAGTGAGTACCTCTCTCCCACTCTGGAAGGTCCCAGGGTCAGTTCCCAGTGCCACCTAAAGAGAAGACAAGAAGACACAGAAGAACGAAGAACACACGTCAAGGGACACACAGAGCAGACAATGGGGAGAGGATGGGGGGGAGGGGAGAGAATAAGTAAATAAATCTTAAAAAAAAAAAAGGCATGTAAATGTTCAATATATTTTAGAGCCAATGTCCTATTTTTTTATTTTATTTTAGTGGGATTAAATTATTCAGCTATCAAGATATCAGGAAAATTAACCATTTAGAACATCTTATAAGAATAATGGGGAAACGGACTTTGGCCCAGTGGTTAGGGCGTCCGTCTACCACGTGGGAGGTCCGCAGTTCAAGCCCCGGGCCTCCTTGACCCGTGTGGAGCTGGCCCATGCGCAGTGCTGATGCGCGCAAGGAGTGCCGTGCTACACAGGGGTGTCCCCGCGTAGGGGAGCCCCACGCGCAAGGAGTGCACCCATAAGGAGAGCCGCCCAGCGCGAAGGAGGGAGCAGCCTGCGGAGGAATGGCACCGCCCACACTTTCCGTGCTGCTGACGACAACAGAAGCGGACAAAGAAACCAGACGCAGCAAAAAGACACAGAAAACAGACAACCGGGGGAGGGGAGGGGAATTAAATAAATAAAAATAAATCTTAAAAAAAAAAAAAAAGGGAAACGGACTTGGCCCAGTGGTTAGGGCGTCCGTCTACCACATGGGAGGTCCCCGGTTCAAACCCCGGGCCTCCTTGACCCGTGTGGAGCTGGCCCATGCGCGGTGCTGATGCGCGCAAGTAGTGCCGCGCCATGCAGGGGTGTCCCCCGCGTAGGGGAGCCCGGCGCGCAAGGAGTGAGCCCTGTAAGAAGAACTGCCCAGTGCAAAAGAAAGCTCAGCCTGGCCAGGAATGGTGCCACACACACGGAGAGCTGACACACCAAGATGACGCCAACAAAAAGAAACACAGATTCCCATGCTGCTGACAAAAACAGAAGCGGACAAAGAAGTACACACAGCAAACAGACACAGAGAACAGACAACCGTGGCGGGGGCGAGGGCGGGGGGGAAAGAAAGAAATAAAAAGATCTTAAAAAAAAAAAAAAAAAAAAAAAGAAGAATGTAGTGAAATTTAGTCTTTTGTTTTGCATATAAAATTTTTAAATTTATTTTCAAAATGTATAGGAAAGCTTGTGAATAATAGTTACTATTTATAGAATTCTGACTATCTTAAGGCTTTATGCACTTCTTCAGTAAGAAGAATTTCAGAATAGTTACAGAATTTACTAATTATGTAAGTAACTGGTTCAATTCTGTAATCCTGACTTTACATTATTTGGTTAATCTCCAATTTTTGAGAGTTAGAAGTTATGATTTTCATGATAAATTGTTTTGGTTCAAAAAAAAAAAAAGAAATCAAATTGAGTTAGTGTGAGCAAATAGGGGACTTAATTGTAGGGAAGTAGGGATGTCTCTTAGAACCCAAAGGCTGGTTGTAAGGTAAAAGCTACATGGCCTCTGCTTCTCTTTCTGCTTCTGCTTTATTTTTCTTACTTCGTTGACCAGATTTCTTTGTGGATCTTGTACCTGATGGAAAATAGATATTCACAACTCCCAGTTTCCATTATTATCAGTTCTAACCACATAGAAAGACTATTAAAATCTTAATCCCAATTCTCAGAAGAGAAAAATCTGATTTGCCCAGCATGGAGTAGGATACTAATCCCCCATGACCAAGGCAGTAGGATTCCTTAATAGTAACTTGACTACCTGGGTCTACCAATCCTGTATGGGGATAATGGTCTGGTGATGATAAGATTGTAATTCTCAGAGACAACGGTAGGCAGACAGTGTGACCCTTCAGCTCAGACAGCATTGGATGGTAGTTAAGATCATGGTCTCTGGAATGCACTTGTTTGATTCATCTCTCATTTCTGCCGTGGCTGGTTGAGTGACCTTGGACAAGTAGTTAATCTTTTGGTTCCTATGTATTTTTATCATCTTTGAAGTGGGGATATTGATATTTCATGTAGACTATTTAGAATAGTTTCTGGCACATGTTAAACATTTAATGCCTCTTGGTTGTAATTTTATTCTAGTGGCCAATTATGACCAAATTCTTACTTATTAAATGAATTAATCTAACGTTAAGTTTAGTAATACATAAAAAAAGGAAGGTTTTATAGTACACGAATTACTGTTGAAATAATGAAGTTTGATTTCCTAACAGACATGAGAATATTTTAATTCTTCCTGGTCAGTAGAATATTTATATAGAAGAAATTATAATAGAGCATATTTCAGTACTTACTGAAAATTGTGAGCATTTTGACAAGTTACACAAATGAGGTCATTTAATTTTTTATTGATTAACTAGACATTTGTTTTCAGATACATGACAGATGGAGGGCTCAACCTGTATACTAGAAGTCTGAACCGGATACCAGACACAGCAACATCAAGGGACGTCATCCAGAAAGGGGTTCATGATGTGACAGTGGATGCAGACAGGTAATATTACCAACGTATATGATGTTGAGCAGTGAGTAAAGCCGGTTCATAAACGAGACCATTAGAGTTTTACAGTATAAAACAAAAGATTTTTTTATTCTCATATAATAATTACTTAGGGATATTTTTAAACTAAAGTGGTATCATTTACGAGACTTTTTTTCACTCTGTGCTACTGAAAAAAATTGTGTTGCTGGTGAGAATATTTTAAAATTTTCAGGTTACAAAATGATAACATTTACTATCTATAAAACCAAAATTATAAACATGGACTTATTTGCCTTACTTGAAAGGAACCCTGGCTAATAAATTCCTTTCAGCACAGATTCCCTCAGATTTACCTGGAGGCTAATGATCAAAAGATTCAAACATAATTCAGATTATCTGGTACAATAGGCTTGATGATTTTCCTGAGAGAATTGTTGAAACTACACAGCAGTCCTTGCTTGGGGCTAAATTCTGCTTCTCCATTGTCTTTTTCCATCGTCTCAAACTGCTTGAAGATGTGTATGTTTGTATATGTTTTCATATACTAGTTACTTTGCTGGTAAGTGTATTGACAATTTTAGAAAAATCATTGTTGTTAGAGAATACTGCCTTTGTAAAATCATATTGTGAGATATATTCCCGACCTAATTTTGGCCTCTCTTCACTAACAATCTTGACTTTATTGGGCAAGAAGAGATTTTCCATCTCCAGTACTACTAGATATCTGTACCTAGAGTGAATCTTTAATTCAGCACTTTTGATAAGGACAAAAGATTAAGTCTTACTGTACTCCCATTCTGAAAAAAAGAACTATATACAACTCATTGTACTTATTTGTATACAACCAACTCCAAAGGCAAGACAGGGAATTCTGACATTAGTCTTCCATTTCTTCTCACTCAAATTCCTTTGATATCTTAACTCATGTTGACTAGGATTAATTCCACTGAACTGTAAACTTCTAAGTGGTTAAAATGGGAAATTTTGAGTTGTATATACACTCCTGCAATAAAAGTTTAAAAAAATAATAATATAATAACTCAAAAAATTTTGCTTCTGCCCCCTGACCTGAACTTCTCAAAGTTTTTCCTCCTGGGCACGTTCACTATCTTTAACACACTGGACTTCTTTCTGCCTTTTAAACAGTCGAAGCTCACTCCCATCTTGGAGCTTTTGAATTGATGTTTCCTCTACATGGAATACCCTTTGCCATGCTCTTTGCATTGTTGCCTTCATGGCATCATTTCAGTTTCAATTTAACATTGCCCTCTCATTACCTGGGTAGCTAAGATGTATCTCCTTTCTAGTTACTTTCTTGCTTATATATATATATATATATATATATATATATATGTATATATGTATATATGTATTTTTTTTATTGTACATATCACTCTCTGAATGTATCACACTTATTTATTTACATGTCTGTTTTCTGTCTTCCCCATTAAAATGTAACCTCATGAGTTAAAAACTTTAGTCATTTTCATTACATATTGAGTCTTTAACAAATGTTTGTGGAGTGAATGAATCACAGGTCACAAATGAATGCATATGGCTGGCAGTAGGGTCCAATTGGATAGAGACGGGTACTACAAAAATACCTTCAGAGAGAGGGAAGGGTTTTATGGAAAAAATAGGAGAAAGTAGAAGGGAAGAAATCCAAAATATATGCCACACCTTGCAAATTAATAGCCTAGACATTGTTAGTCAACAGTGGAAAATAATGGAGGGAAAAATCTGTGATCTTTGGGAAATAAACTTGTAATGGTAGAATATAGAAATCAACACAAAGGTGACTTTAGTTTGGAGAGGATTTGAATAACCAGCACTCCCTGATTCTTTCAGGGGCCAATTTGGGGTCTAAGGAGCCTCAGGCCTACAGAACGACCACAATACCAGGGTCTAATAAATTGGGGCCTGCAAAAGCAGTGGTTTTGAAAGTGTGGTACATGTACCAGGAGCATCAGCGTGACTTGGGAACTTGTTAGAAATGCAAATTCTCAGCACTGTCCAAGACCTACTGCAATGGAAAATCTGGGTGGTTGAAGCAATCTGAGCTTTGATGAGCCCACAAGGTGATTCTGTACACACTAAAGTTTGAGAATTTCTGTGTTAAAATGACCAAATAGATGTCAGGCCTATGAAAATATAAACACTTGGCATAAACATGTAAACAGAAATACAAAACTCTGAAGTTTTTATTTATACTATAAGCTGTTATCTGTCGAGAAAGAGAATATCAAAATTCTAAGGTATACCAAGGAATATACTATTATTTTAATTAAACCAAATAATGGCATGTTACACCTCAAATAAATTACATCTGGTAGATTCAACTTCTGAGAATTATATAAAAGATTTTTGAAAGAATTATATAATGTAAAGATTAAATAAAAATCACTTTAGTCACTTGTATAAATTAAATAGCAATAAGGTTAGAATGTAAACTCTCCTTTCAGCACAGACAGGGGTTTCCATTTTATTATAGATAAGAGTCTAAAAATCTTATACAATCCTGTTTTATTTCAGAAGTGATTCAGGATGCATATAGTTTAAAAATACATGCTCTTGAATATTGTAGTTTTCTAAGTCTATTAATTTAAGACACCTTATTGGATGTTGTCTCATAAAATTTTCTTAGTTCTTATAACTGTTCTAGGTAGGATAAGAAACGACAGCTGTAAAGTAAGACTTTGTTCGTTTATTTTTAACAAAGAAAGGAAATTGCTACCATTAAGATAATAGAAAAACTTGTTCTCAACTGATTTGCCTCCTACATATCAGAAGACAATGCCAAGTACATTTGCAAGAATTGTATTAATACAAGTCACTAAATCTATATATTAGAAATGCCAAGTCAGAGAAATTGTATTCTACAAATACAAGCAAACACAAAGAGCATGCAGCAGCGTTTTAAAAGCCAAAACAATTTTCTTATCATATTCTGATAGTTAAAAATAAAATGCCTACTCTGTGTTCTTCTGTCTGCTATGCAGTCACATCGATAATTACATGTTTACATGTGTACTTCATTCATACATGTGACACTTGAATGTAAGGATAGTGTATAATTCATTTTTGTACCACCAATGCCTCGCATACCATAAGATCTCAATAAATATCTGCCTGATAAGTCACTGAAATAACCACATTAGCTTATAAAATATGGAGATGTAGGGTGAAAAACAAACAAGGTTATCAAAAATTAATCATACTGATTAAATATCTTTCAAATGTCATATAGTATGGCGTTTTCCAAATAGTGTTTCTTTCCTATGAGATGACAGTGATGTTCCAAGTTAAAAATCAGTTTTCTGGGGTCAGATACATTTGCGAATCAGATTTCTTTCTGGAGAATCACATTATATATTAACATATCAAAGGTACTGAGAGGTCCTATAGTTCAAAATAAATCCTACTTTATTTTATTCAGTGTGCTTTAAGTTGTTTTTTCTCTATAATGATTACTAATTATTCCTGTAACATTTTAAGGAATGCTGATTTAGTCTAACTTCCTCATTTAATTGGCTGTAATAGTGAAATTCAGAGATATTAAGTGATTTACCCAAAATCATGTAGCTAATAGTACAAGAGGTCTTGTTTTATCTGTATGGTTTCCCAACTACCTTAATCAAGGTTCTTTTAAGTCATATTAAACATATTACTGATTGATTCATTTTTTAAGATGATAACAAGTATAGTTCATTGACATGAAAGCTTGAAAGCTTGAAAAATCATCAGTGTTTCATTTTTTCATATTTCTTAGATATTCCTTTTAAAAGCTTTATAAGTGAAAATGTTCTTACTTACGTAAGAACAAAGCATCCAGTTGGCAAGAATACCAATGGATTTGATTTATTTGTTTTATAATATGAAAGTTATAAATTCCTCTTTGATCAACTTCTTGTTAAGATGTGGGTGGACAGTAGAAAACAGCTGAATTGCTCTTATAAACAGATTGAAAATGGCCCCAAAGAAAAGAGGAGTGTTTTCAACAGTCATCTGTGGTGTTTTTAAAGTATTTTGTTGTTCAAAGAATTTCCAGTTCCCTTACTTTCTATATCAATCCAACATCAATGATTATACTCAACCCCATTTCCTTATTAAACTGACTATGAAAAGATTACAGAAGACATGTAATTCTTGTAGACATATTGGAGACTCTTTGGATACTTCATAAAAAAATTTTAAAATGTGGGCTTTATGCATTTGGCACTGGTATAATGAAGCAAATCCTAGTTCACATAGAATTATATAATTGTGTATTGCTATATAATAGGTAAATTTGGGGAAGAGTGGCCAGGGTTTGATTGTTGTTTTGGCCTTTATTAACTCCTATAACTATCCTTCATTGGCTTCTATACTGGCATTAACAAATATTTGATTAAGAAATATAAAATCACCTCCTACATGGCTTCTATCACAATAGTACTTAGGGTAAACACAAAACAAAATAATGAAAGAAAGGTCCTGAGTTTAATGATTGGATAGAAAAAATAGAAGCCAAAAATTAAAGGAATGATAATATAGGCCGACTCACTACAGATGTATTTCAAAATACCCTGGAAGCACCAAAGAGAAATAATTATTTCAACCTGGGAGTATAAGGAAAGACTTCAAAAAGTAGTATTATTTAAATGAAATCTTAAAGAAGGCATAAGATTTTTGACATATAACCTGGGGAAGATCAGACAAACCTATGGGTATGAAAGTATAGAGGAATGGAAGAATTTGCTTTAAGGGGCCATTAATAATGGGATTCTGCTAGTGCACTGGGGATGTGGGCAGGGATGATGGGAGACAAAGAAGCTAGAGGGCCATTCTAGGGAAACATAGTGTTAAGGAGCTAGTTTATTATTTCTAATTAGTTTTTTTTTTTTAATATCCCCCACTTGTGGCTTTTGTATGCTGTCTGCTCTCTGTGTCCATTTGCTGTGCATTCTTCTGTGTCTATATTTATTTATTTTTATTTCCACTCCCCCCTTGCAGCTTGCTTGCTGTCTGCTCTCTGTGTGTTGCATCACCTTGCTGAGTTGGTGCTCCGCAGCGTCTGTGGGCTGGGCGATTCTCCGCAGCGGTGCAGGCGAGCCTGCCTTCACAAGGAGGCCACAGAACGCAAACCCAGGGCCTCCCACATGGTAGACAGGAGCCCAACTGTCTACCATATGGGAGCCACTTCCTATTTCTAATTAGTTTTAAAATTAATTTCTTTTCATTTCAAAACAAGCACATGCTATAATTTTTAAAAGAATGCCCTCAGAGTAGGGCAGGAATATTGAAGAGGGATGACACAAGGACAAGGACACTGGTTAGGAAGAAATTATATATGTCAATATGGAGAGGAACTTGGGTTTTGTAAGCATAACTCCCAGGTGGGTATATTCTTGGAGATATGGGCTAAGTCACAGTATATATGCTTAATTAAAGTGTAGTGAGTACTCACAGTGTAAACATCATAAATTAAAATCATACATGGATTAAGTAGATCACATGAAATGAGTGATGTAGGAAGGTCGAGGTGAACATGGCCTGTCTAAAGGAGAAAGCCACCCTCCATTCCAGAGGTTGCTACCAGGTGGACAAGCACAGACTCAGGAAGGAGACCAAGTGTTGCCAAAACTCTTTGATTTTTCAAGCAAAGCTAAGAGTCTGGACTTCTGTGAGAAGTCTCCCAATTTGTTGATATTGGCAAATGTTATAATAGATCTGTGAGTTCAATAGCTATAATTACAGATGAAAAGTTTATATAATACCAGATAATCTAGTAGATCACAGAGAAGCTTACGCAAAGCAAGAGACAATGATTTTTCTCACATATGGTTGTGTAAACTTCCCAGGCTCCTTAAAGGTTCTCATCGAGGCACAGCTGGTGAGGGTAAGCCTGCACAGAATGAGATATCCACCAGTCATGAGAATTCTGCCCTGTAGGTGCAAATAGGCAAAAACATCTAAGCACGTTTCTGAGTTTTTTATCACAAGGCAGAGCAAATCAAAGGTCATTTTCACACTCATAGCATCCTTCAGTGGGCTAGCACTGGGCCTGCCTGAAACCTGTCACGGGGGTAACTAAATTTTGTTCAAAAACAGAATCAATACTGTGCAGGCTAAAAACGCATTTGTATCTCAGAGAAAACAAGTTTTGAGAGTGAACCCTTGGCATCTAAAGAGGGAATAAAGGATGAGCAGTCATTAAAGAAGCAGTTAGAGAAATAAGCGCTAAGAAAAAGGTCAAAGAACAAAGAGGGGGTTTACTGGTGTTTTTGAAATGGAGAGAGGCAGGAGTAGGCAACAATATCAAGTCCACAGTAATGTGAAGTTGGGCAACTAATTTTGATTGGTGACTTCATCAATGTTATTTTCATACAGGTAGTAAGGGAACATGCTAGAGTATAAAGAGTTCAGGAGAAAATAGGAAATTAGGAGGTTGATACAATGAAGGGAAAGGTCTCCTTTGGGAATGTTGCATTAATGTTAAAAAGAAAGGTCAAACAAAATTCAACACGAGGGCCAGAATGAAGATTAGCTGGTTGCTGATTTGCTCTGTTTTGTTTGAAGAGTAAGAGAACATGAGCTGGCATAGAATAGAGAGTGAATTCCTAGACCAAACAAGGCAATAATTATTAAGAAGTTGAAGAATCTGAGAAAAGGGTTAGGACCAAGAGCACAAGCAGAGAGAGGTTAGCGTAGAGAAGGAACATGTCTCCCTTTGAAACAAACAAACAAAAAGGAGGTCATTGACATTAATTTGGAGAAACACTAATTTGCAGGAAAATATCTGGAATTTGTAAGTCCTAGATAATACATTTTCTCTAAAATAAGTGGTTAATTCATTGTTGAGAGTGTGGAACCTACATGCACAATAGGATGTTGAGAATTTTATGGAAATTTGGGATAACCACTGACTGCGGCTAAAAATTTAGGCAAACTAAAATCTTTAGGGAGAAGTGCTGACTACCTCAAAAAAAATTAACAGCCTTATGGAGGTCAATTTATATATAATAAAACTGATCCATTTTAAGTGTACCATTCATGATTTTTAGTAAATTTACAGTTGGGCAATCATTACCATAATCAATTTTAGAACTTTCCCATCATCCCCTAAAATATCCCTTATGCCCATTTGCAAACTTCTAACACTGATATAAAGACAGTGGCCACCAGAGGTGAGGGAGAGGGAAGGCTAGGTGTAACATAGGACAGTTTGCACACATTGGAATTGTTCTGCATGATGTTGCAATGATGGATACAAGCCATTATACATTTTGTCAAAACCTATAAAATTGTGTGGTGCAAAGTGTAAACCATAACGTACGCTGTAGACCATGGTTAGAAGTAATGCTTCAATATGTGTTCATCAATTGTACAAATGTACCAAACTAATGAAAGATGCTGTAAATGGGGAAAAGTGTGAGAGGGGGAGGGGGTTGGGTATATGGGAATCACCTATATTTTCAATGTTGCTTTTATGTAATCTAAAACTTCTTTAAAAATAAATTAAAAAAAAAAGAGTCAGTACATTGTAGGTCTTGAAAATATGTGCTAAATCCTGGATCAAGCTGAAACTAGAACTGGAGTTTCCAGTGGCATGAGACAATAAATTACCTGTATTTCACCTAATAAAGGTGAATTTCTTTCATCAGTGACCTGAAGGAGCCCTGATATAAGGTTACCAGAGCCTTTAGAAATAGGTATTTTATGTTAGCTCTTTCAAAAATTCTTAATTAAAGCCTTTGTATCCTGATATGCATTTCCATAAATATCGAAAGTTATTCATAATGAGAAATTCTGTTGAATAAGTAGCCAAATACAAGGCTGTAAATATTAAAGCAATTATTTATTTCTGAAAGAAAAAAAAAAAGCCTAGCCCCAGGTAACTACTAATCCACTTTTTACCTGCATGGGTTTGTCTTTTTCTGATATTTCATATAAAAGAAATAATATAAAATATGGTCTCTTTTGTCTGGCTTCTTTCATTTAGCAAAATGATTTTGAGTGTCATGCATGCTGTAGTGTATCCCAGTAGTTTGTTCCTTTTTGTTGCTGAATGGTATAATGCTATATAGACATACCATATTTTGTTTATCCATTCATCAGTTGATGGATATTTGGATTGCATTCATTCTTGGCTATTATGATAATGCTATTATAAACATTCTTGTATATGTCTTAGTGCACATGTGTGTTTTGTTTCTCTTAAGTGGATACATAGGAATTGAATTGTTGGGTCTTAAGGTAAAATTGGGTTTAATTTTTAACGAGATGACCTGTTTTCTAAAGTTCCTGTACCATTTTACCTTCCTCCCAGAAAAGTACAAGGATTCCAGTTTCTCCTCATCCTCACCAACAGTTGTTATTGTCAGTAGGTTTACTATATGTAGTTTATTTGGTGAAATGTCTATTCAAATCTTTTGTGCATTTAAAACAAGTTGTCTTACTGCTGAGTTGTAAGAGTTTTTTTATATATTCTGGATACCAGTACTTTATCAGATATATGATTCATAAATATTTTCTCCCAGTATTTAGCTTATCATTTCATCTTCTTAATGGTATCTTATAAAGCAAAAGTTTATTTTTCTTTTTAGTAAACTTTTTATTTTCAAATAATTTCAAACTTACAGGACAGTTACTTAATGAAATACAATTTGTCATCTTCTTTTTCTTTTATGAATTATGCTTTTGGTGTCCAAAGATTTACCTAAACCAAGACCATCTATTTAAAATTTGAAATCATAAATTTATTATAGATCCAAATGGATCTGTGCATTCTATTCTGTGCATTTTCTATAGCTTTACTCAGCAGCTTGGGTGCAGGAATAGAAAAAGTAGATGATTGCATTGATCAAGATATTGGCAATTAACACATTGGACATAATAAAGTATACAGGTTAAAGTATGGTTTAAACAACTTACCATTGGGTTCAAGCTGAGTTACAGTGGCAGAGAAGCAGAAGATACTGTTAGGCTGTGAGAACAATGATTTCTAAATGGACTAGAAGTTTGGAAGTGGTCTGTGAGCATATTTAATACAAGGAAGGGAATGAACGCGATTGGATCATAGAAGGTTTTTGGTCAAAAATAAAATAATATATAGTTTAACATTTGGGAGGGAGGGGTTTCCTGGGTGATTGGCAAGGTCCAAGCTATGGCCTGACTTACTAGAGTAGAATGGCCATAGAGGTCAAAGTTTGATTATTTAGATGATTCGTCCAGATGGCCATTAAATTCAACATGATGATAGAATGAGTCTCAAAGAAGATGAAGACAAAGCTCCAGATATGAAAGTCCTTAGGGAGCAAAGTTCTGCAAATTGTAGTAACAAAGATGCCTTTTCCAGGTTTAGCTTCAATTGACCATTTATTATTACCTAAACTACATTCCTAAATATACTGATTCTTAATTACAATTATAAACAAATGCATTTTAAGTATCATCTTTTATTGATTCTTGCATGTTTCATGACCTTTTAAAAATATAAATTCCTAATATATAATAGAAATTATGATATTTTTGTTTTTATTTTGTAGTAACTGGTTTGATTTGTGAGCCTGCAATCCAGATGGTGAAACCATTGATAATGAAAGAGCTTACAGAAAGCATCAAGGGTGGTCTTGATTTTTCTTGCCTTTCAGATTATCAATCATTATAACTCCACATCCGTAAATCAAGAATTGTTACCAACTTGCAGAAAATTGCACTACCTCTACAAAGAGAATCTGAAAATTTCTCATTAATCAGATCGGTAGTTGTTCTAAGGGTAGGAGGCCTCTGATAGTTCTGTCTTCCCTGAAAGGGAAAAGTAAAGGCAACAGACATTTATCCTAAACCACAAAGCAAATATCTCCAGGGTCAGTTTCATGATGCTTGTCACTGGTCTGTATATACTCTAATAATTATTTCTGTTCACTGTTGATTTGTTCCAGGAAGATCACTGAATCAGTCCATTCTCATATTTTAAGTATATACTTCATTAGTTTACTGGCTTTAAATAATAATTAAAAGCAAACACAAAATAGATTAGTAGGTTAAGATGGTAATAGAAAAAGTAAATATAGTTATTTTCATTTCCTAATCAACTGGCTTGCCTTTTTGCCTGTTTTCTTTACTCAGAGTAGAGATAGACTAATACAAAACATGAGGAAGTAGAGAAAGCATTCTTTTTTTTTTTTTTTTTTTTTAACAATGAATTTTTATTGGTGACAGAAGAAAGAAATCACAAACTTCAAAATTTTCTTTTAGTGTAGAGATCAAAAAATATTCATGAGAAATAAAATTATAGGTATCTAGAGCTTAAAAGTGACCATCAAATTAAAATTTATGTATTTATTCATTCACTTGTGTATACATCTATTTGGTACCTTTAGTCATGTATTGCATAGAGCTATAGCATTGCCCTTAGAATTTTTGGAAAGTGCAGAGACTTGGAAAGATTTAGATATTGCTCTGAAGTTACCGATGAGCTAGTTATGGAGTTAAAGCAAAAGGCACTGGGAAAGGACTGCAAAGTGATAATATAATAAAACGTGCATAGAGAAAGCATTCTTGTCACCATCTCAACTCTCCTTTGATATCTTGCTCACCGTTTTGAGCTTAGGAATTTGTGCTGGGCTTCTCTCCTGTGTACCAGTACTTAGAATTAGCAGACATTATTGTGAATGACCTGATAAGTTTCCCATCCTAGAAATGATCCACACCGCAAACATACCTTGAAAACCTACTCTCTGCTGACTCTGCTCAATCAAGGTCTTACATTAGAATGATGTTAACGTAGGGAATTGTTAAAACCTAAAAGCCAAATCCAAAGGACACTTGGGCAATACAAATTACCTGAGTTACAGATATTTTTGGTTGAGATGGTTTTCTATATCTTTCAAAGCATACACACAGGTAAATGCAGATCCTCTCAGTAAGACTGATCCTGACATTAACCTTGGCCAAACTAAAACTTTATCTTTATAGAATTAAACTCCAAATGAAAGAGATAGCCCTGTACTCTTATTTATGCAGTATTTTACATTGCCTTCCAAAATAATTTATTAATGTATCAGATAAAGATGATGGTGATGTTGATAATGATAATTCAAGCTTGATAATAACAGCAACAGTAAGATCAGTATTGAGGTCTTAATATATATAGCCAACATGTCAAATTATTTAAATATATTATTTTATTTCATCTTTCCGACAGCCCTATGAAATGTGTTTTATTACTTCTGTTTTATAAATGAGGTAATAGGCTCTTAGATCAAGTAACTTGTCAAAGACACAGGGTTTGAATTCAGCCCCTGTGCTCTTACTATCATGCATACAATTTTTTATTTCAAGAAAGGTTTCATCATGCTTGGATGAAATTTTCTGACTTTCTAAATTATTTCAATTTTCCCTTTTGGCCTAAAAAAAGCTATGAAATATGAACAGATTTTCCTTTTTTTAAATTCAGCTTCAGAAAAATGTTAAGTTACTTCAGCACGTAATCATATTCTATTTCTACTGCAGATTGTCAATAGATCTAAAAACACAAATGACAGAACAATCTCCCTACATGTGTTAGAATTTCTAAAAGACTTGTTAGCTTGTTAATATCAGTAAATCAATTTAGCAGTGTTTTATTCTTTTTTAAATATAAATACGGTACAAACGTGAATCTAATGTCTGTTGAAATATCTATTTCTAGCAGACTCAAGGAAATAGAAGAAAAGGGGACATGTGTTCAGCTGATATCATGAAAAATACTAAAAAAATTCATATGTGAAGGGAAAAGAAATTTGTATATTTTGATTATATGATGTTTTTCTTAAAGAGAAATAAAACAGGAATGATAGTGTCAAGTAGTTTAATGATTTAATTTGATTTAAGAAGCTGACTTCTTAAATGATGACTATGAAACTTTTTTTTTCCTCTTCAAGTACTGAGGATGAGTTCTTTTTTAATAGGGTAACTAATGAATTCTTTTTTAATAAGGCAACTCAGTACTGAGGATGAATTCTTTTTTAATAGGGGTGAGACATTCAACTTGGGATCATTAAAATGAGGGCTTCTGGCTGGCAGCAGTTAAATCCTACATCTTCCTCACTCTGGCTGTACAGAGTGGGTGGCATGGATTTATTAGAGTCGTATTAATATGTGCACTGCTTATATTCTTTTTTTCTTGCTTTACTTAATTTGTGTTTGAAAGAGTTAAAATTATGTTCAGTAGACTGGATATTTTCAAGGGTTAACAGAGCTTCCATGTGATTGTTTCAAATAAGTGCTAAATGAAAGTGTTTTCTTTACAAATGAGTGTTTATTTTCTAAATTGATTATTTTCTTATTATTAAAAAAATTGTGATTATTGAGAAAAATTCCCAGAATGCAGAAAAGTATAAGGAAGAATATAAAAAATAATCCATAATCCTCCCACTTTAAGGCAACCAGAAATATTGCTGGGATATATATCCCTTCAGTCTTGTCCAACTTCTCTGTTTATACAACAGAGATACAATTTTGTATTCTGCTTTCTTCACTTAATGGTATATAATGCACATTACCACATACCATTAAAGATTATCTTACCTAAGACCTTTAATGACTGCATGCTGTTCTACCACATGGAATAAATTTTATTTAAGGAGTTAGTAAATCAACCACTAAATTGAAGACATCCATCAAATTTCTGATTTTATTGGCAGTCTTTAGCAGACCTTACTTTCTCTGTGTGCTTATATCCATATATTTACTTGTAAAAAAAAATAGAATTTTGGCTCTATTAGAAGAAAATGCTTCACTTATATGCTTGTGCATGTCTCTGTGTGTATATGTGGGTGTAAATATATATACATGTAAATTTGGAATTTTATTTTTCCATATAAATTTCCTTCTTTAAGATAAAGTTCTAGGATTTAAGATTTTTTTTCATTTCAAGTTTGTGCTAAGGTTTTTGTAAGCTTTTACACTTCATGAATTTGTTGCAATTTAAAAATGTATCAGCCATTGTTTCCTGCTAACAGGATAGATAGTAACCACTATTGATTGAAATAATATTTCATCTTCAAGGCTAATTAAATATGCAGAGGTTCCTGGTTTCTTACAGAACAAAACTCTATCATTTGTTTTTCTTTCATATTTAACATTTGCTTCTGTAATATTGTCTTTTACTCCACCCCCAATCAGTTTTATTAGCCATTTCTACTTGATGGCCCACATATTTTCTAAGGAAAAATGAAAATATGATAGTCTCCCTAGTGAGGGCCTAGCTGATGCCAGACATAGTTCTAAGTATTTTACATATATTAATTTAATTCTCATAACAACCTTCTAAGTTTGGTATTATAACTATCTGCTTTGTGCACACGAGGTATCCAAGGCTCAAAGAAATTGAACAACTTGCTCAAGGTCACACTCTTATTAAATATCAGAACTGGGATTTAAACCCAGGTTACAAATAATGTCATAAATATTATTTTGCTTATTTTGAAATCTTTTTCAGTTTCAGTTTTGACTAAAGTAATTTGATTGTCCCCTGACCTCCCTCCAGTTTGATTTGCTGGTGGTTAGAACTTTTTGATCCCAATACAAACCAAGACACACTGATCAAATTCTAATTGACAAGTAAATATTATGTTTGCATAGTTGATTTTTATGGCAGAGATATTACTGGTTCCACTTATTCATGAAACCTAACAAATATGCTAGTGAAAAGATTAAAAAATAATAATAATAAACTCATAAGGGCCAGAGTACAGAAGAAGAGACAATAGCAACAAAACTGTGAAAGTGACAAGACAGTACAAGCATGGTAGCTTCTCTAGCAGCCCCAAGACAGCACTGAGCACACTGTGGGAAAAGCCAAGAAGCGATCTAATTTATGCCATAAGAGCTCCAAAAGGCTGGGGAACTTTAGGATCAGTTGCCTTGGGATGTAGGAATGAATATGAAATAAAAACAGGAGGAATTGGATTAAATTCCTTTTTAAGAAGCAGTTCCCTAGATCCCCAACCCAAATGGACAAACTGGGCAACAGACCCTTTCCCACACTAGCAAGATTGGAGGAGAGTAAGAAGAAAGGGAATCTGGATGGAACACATGGCACAGGTGAGGACTGAAAACACGATAATTATATGACCATTGCATAATAAACATTGAGATGTCCACATTTTTCCCCCTACTTGGATCGCATAATTGCTCTTGATTGTAAGTTGCAGAAAAATCACATGAAAACTGACATAAAGAAACAAAAATTTGCATCATTCCCATAACAAAAAAGTTCATAGGTAGCTCTGAATTAGATGTGACTGGAGATAATAGTACCCATTTCCCCTTTTCTGTTGCCTTGGCTATTATATTTTGCATGAGTTGACTTGAATGTCAGAGTCTCCTCTCATTGTAACAAACTCCCAGGGCACCTAATTCAAGGTTTAGGTCCAGTGGGCAAAAGCAAACCCCTGCTGATTTCTAAAAGTCACTTAGATCAAATAGGTTAGATCATATGCCCATTTCTGAGCCAATCACCAGGGCCAAAGTAATATCTTAACTGCCTAAATCCATCCTTCCATTTTAACATGCTCAAACCATGGAAGTCCCATGCACCTGTCTCTACTGCTTCCTTTCTTCTATTCCATACCTGGGAATTCTGGCTTCTGGCCCACCACTTTCTTGCCTCACAAGACCTACAGTTTATGCTGTGAAAATGATGAACTACTTGTAGTTCCACCCTGCCAAAAAACTGCTGTTCTGTGCCTTTGCTTATCCCTGGAATACCCGTTTAATCTTCCAGTTGTAACTTACTCATCCTCTAAAACTCAGTTCAGATGTTGTTTCTTCTGTAAACTTCCTTCAAAACCTTATAGTGGGCTCAATGTCCCTTCTCAGTGCACTAGGTGTATTTCAGTCTTATAATTTACCATATTATTTTGAGGAATCTCTTTTATGTGCCTAGCCCAGTAACTTGTAAAATATCATAGGAGAAGGACTGTGTCTTATTCATCCCTGTACCCCAGTGCCAAATGCAATTCTTCACACAAAATTTATGGTTTCTGAAATCCCATTGCATCATATACATCCTTGTATCATAATGCTCTCCACATTGGACTGAAAGAATTAATTCCATGTCTGAACTAGTTTTATATTCTTAGCAGCTAGTACATAGCCTGATACCCTGGTAGTGTTCAATAAATGTTTATTAAATGAAGCAATGAGGGAATGAATCACTGAGTGAAAGAAATGCTTTATCTTATTGAAAGTTGTTTATTTAATGTAGATAGGTGTGTTGACATTTGAAGGCATAATGGAGGAGAATTTATTAAGTATCAACGTCTCGCAAAACCATACTATCTGAAATATTCCTTTTTACTTCTGTCAATTTAAGAAGTTCAAGGATTTCAACCTGGTGATTTTTTTGAAAAAATATTTGACCAAGACATTCAAACCAGAAATTTAAGTAGCAAAGCAATACTAGGAGAGCCAGTGGTAATTCCCTTAGGAAAGTTTGCTGTTGGTATGTTTCAACATGCATCTAAAAAATCACAACTCTCCCAACTAAGTTTTAAAAAATTGTGACCTAAAACTATAGATTTTTAAATTTTTAATATTTTTAATTTAATATATTTTTAAAAACTACACTATATTTGCATAGACATTTATACTTAAGTTTTTTAACATTCGTTTATTCTTTATAACTTGATATGAATTTTGTGAAGCCAGCCAAGTTGCTAAAAACCCTATTCTACAAATAAAAATATGAAAGCTTGAATAAGTAAACTGCAGATAATTAAATAGTGAAGTTAGAACTGAACTCAGCTTGATTTTTATCCAACCCAGGATTCAGCAAACATTTTCTATAAAGGGCCAGATATAAGTATTTAGTGGAATAAGAGGCAAAATCAAGGCTATTAAGTAAGCACTCTATTAATAAGAGAGAGAAAAAAAATTGCCACCTTTTTTTTCCAATTATTTAAAATTGTAAAAACCATTCTTAGCTCACAGGATATACAAAAGACTTGCTTAGCTTATGGATTTGACCCCTAGTTTGGTGACATAGTATGTGGATTCCTATTACAGGGCTAATACTTTAGCCCGGACGTTTTATTCTGGTTCTCTTTGGACTACATCAAACTCTTTCTATCAGAAGGTTAAAATAAAAAATATGGGAGTTGTGTCTACCTATTTCTATCCTTCTCAAGTGAAAGCTTTAGCTTCTCTCTCAATACCCTGAAGCATGACAATAGAGGACAGTACTGAGACAGTGGAAAGGTGACCCTATAAGACTTACTGTCCCAACTCTACAAAATGCCCAGAAGAAATTGTGAAATAGTATCTTCATCTGAATATTTAATCTCTTTATCAACTGAACAGCAATTTAGAAAAATCCTATTATAAGGAAAAAATAATTTTGATCATATTTCTAACCAATCGTCTGCTGGATTTTAATAGCCATTGACTCTGTGATTCCTTAAATAGATCAAGAACAAAGGCTCACAGACAATTAACACCCTCTGGTGTCCAAAGTGTAGTCAGATTGAACTCTAAAATAAAACTGTCATTTGAAATCCCCAGCTGTGAATATGCCTTGATGTTAGTAAGTGTCATTCCTTTATTTAATTGTCACAGCATGCTGAGCTGACATGCCATAGAGCCTTGTATCCAGTGCAACAATGGGTTAGCACAGGAATTCTAAAGTGATGTTTTTTCCCAATGTAGGGTGGGTGAGATTTTCATATATAAAGACTTAGATTTATGGGTTGATTACCTGAAAAATGTCTTTGGGAAAAATAAGTCCATAATCATCAAGTTTGAAAGAAATGCTTTTTTAAAAAGCACACATTGCCATATCTCTTTGAGATTTTATTTAACCTGACATTGATCCATCCAATATTTTCAAGGCTGGTGATATTTTTATCAGCAAAAGAGGCGGTATTTTTTGCTATTTGTTATTTGATATCTATTTTATAATCACAGATCTACATTACTAAAACTATTATAAAGAATATACAAGATAATTTATTACAAGTATCTTATACAGTGTCAGGTACAATTCTTTTTCCTTTTCTTCACAGAAGAAAGTACTGAGGTAATTTTTTAAACTCTCACTTCTTTACAAATAAGAAAACAAATATGAGACTTCTTGAATTAGTTGGAGAATGGCTAGATACTCTGTATTCTTATGGGCAGAATGGAACCGTCTCCAAAGAGAACCCTGGGAAAGTGATCATGCCTGGCTACTAGGTAATGTTTCAGTCTCTTCAGGCATGGTCAGTGATGGCTGTTCTCCCCCCTACCCAGCCAGGAGAGAAAGGGACGCAGATTTGTATTTATTTAACTAACTGTGTGCCAAATGCTGTGCCAAGTATCTTACTTGACGATACTCTATTCTGCATTTTACAAATGAGGCAACTGAAGCGTGAAGAGTTAATACATTTACCCTACTAAATGTGTTTTGTGTAGGTTTTAATGGCTTTGAACCTTTTTTTTTTTTACCTCCATTATGTAGGCTAGAGAATTTCAGACTGTATCTGCATGGGCTTTCTTGAAAGTCACATAGAATAGTTTGGGGGAAGGGTACTGGTAATGATTTTACTAAAAAAGGATACTTCTCATAAGTATAGTACTCTCCTGGTGTGGGTTGTGTATAAAGGTGCAAAATTCAGTAGAAAGCAGAAAATGAGAGTATCGCATCCCCTTGGCAAGCGAGCCACAAGAACAGAGTAGACCTCACATTTTCTAAACACCTTTCGGAAACCTTTCAAAAATTGTCTGTGTGCTGTGTAGAGTGAGCCTCAACTTAACTTTGAAATGTTTTCTTCTTTGCAACATGCCTTTTAAAATACATTTTCACTTGCATAAATGTGCTTTTTGAACTAAAGTATTTATCACCACACTTTCAAGAGATAACTTTCTTAAAATCTTAATTCCCATTGTTACTGTAATGACAGGAACTCATTAACCCAATGGGTGTCAGTATTGATGATGACATTTAGATTTCACTTTTTTCCCAGTACAGTTTAATTTCTATCTAAAATAAATCATAATGTTTAATCAGCTGCTGCTTTGGAGTTTTTCCAAGATATTGGACCATTTATTTTTGATAAGATAATAATGATGAAGTTGATAATGGAGGTCACTAGGTACCTTGGACACTTCTCTGCTATGATGCTGTTTTGCAAAATATAATGATCTATGTAGTCTTCAATGCAGAGTTAATCATGAAAGTCAAGTGCATACTGCAGGTACTACCAGCACCATCTAATTATCTTAAACTCATTTGCCTTTTGACTTTATTTAGCTGAGTACATGCTCCAGATAATAAGAAATAGACTCATTCAAAATCCTGTCAACCACAGACAATTTAGCAATCACAAATGGAGTCCAGTATATTTTAGAGATTGTATCCATATGAGAAGCTAGCAAGTATGCAAAGGAAAAGCAATAAAGCAGGAAATAGAGGAGTCAGAATTTTCTTTTTCTCTAGGAGAAAAACCTAATGGTGCATGACTCTTGGTTTAATGTGTATATAAAACATTCATTTGTTTATATTGTTATCAAAGCTCCAGTATATCATGAACTATATAGAATTATATATTCAGAAAGAATGAAATTGAGAATTTAGACTCACAGGAATATTCTTTTCTTGAAAGGATCTGTTTCAGTCAGAGTCAACAGACACTAGCATGGCTTTTTATTATTCCCCATGTATTGGTACAACTAATCAGCCTGTTAACTCAGCACTGCAAGTTTCACAGTGTGCCCACGGCAGAGAGCAGACTTGGTACGCAGCACAGTGGTGATTGTGACCCTTTACAGGAGATGAGTAGGGAAATGCCTCTGCCTTTGATGCACCTCAGCTGCCCTCAGACAATCTTGCTGGCAGTCTCTTGCTCAATCATTTACTCTTAGCATCTCTTGACATTTCCTCTCTTAAACCTTTGTGACTGAATTGGACTATTTTCTTCCCACAACCTTATATATTTTATTGGCCCACCTACCAAACCCTGATCTGGTCCTAGTTAACAACATGGGAAATCTGGTAATCTGGTAGGGGCAGATCTGGAAGTGTGAGAGAGGCTTGACTGAGGCTCTATGTTATTATTTCTGTGTGGAAATGATGTTTCTCCCTTTCCCGAGAGAAGAGCCTAGCCGACCTGTCATCTCCGTGAGGTGAGGCATCCTTGGGGATGAGCCTTGCACATTCTCCTGTACTTTTCCCTTTGTAAACCATACCATAGATTTCCACCTCTGACCATACCACAGAGATCATTTCTCATCAAAAAATACGAACCTTCCTAAAGATAAGAAAGTTAGCTAGATGTTTCCCCGAGTGCTATTTAATTTATCTTTCCCTGGTACTGGCACATTTTCTAATATAAATGTAGGAGCTGATGAATTACTTTACCAAATTAATGATCATTTTAAAAATAACTATCAGAATATATATTTTAAGAACAAATTGTTCTTTCATATTAGTCAACTTTTTAAAAAAAATTTTGGTAAGTTTTAACTGGGGGAAACGGGTTATTTGTTCAACGCTTTGAAATTGTGTTTTTTTTACTGCCTGTGATTTCTGTTCATCTCATTAAGCAAAAGCAATGTGTGATATAGTTCTCCTACTGTTAGCATTTTAACAAAAGATATTTGGTTTATAAATTGTGTTGTTCCATGTATCAAACTTTCAAGAGAATACATCATATGTCATTACCTTAACAAGGTCTCTTTCGTCCCCATATTCTCATGCCATAGTTCCTGAAATCCTCTTTCATAAACTGCGTATTCCATATCTTTCCAATACCTGGACTCCTCCCATTGGGTTCCTTAGAATTCAAGATCCACTGTCAATTAAATCACCCCTATTTTTAATCTCTTCTTGAAATATGTCCTTCCCCCTCTTCCTTTCACTGAAAGCTGCCTCTCTCCTGAGGTCTCCCATCCCCTGCAACCCTGTCCCATACCAGTCCTACTAAAGGACCTGAAGGTGGGTCGAACATCCTCCTTCTTCTAAACTGTTTTCATTCCCCACTCCCTAAAATACCCAGTTTTGAAGCCCTAACTGTTGAGACTACCTGTTGCACCTTGCTTTTGTCATCCCAAGAACTTTAAATCACTCTCCCTCATTCTTCAAGTTTTTAGCCCTTGTTTTTGTGTCTCTATTTCTCACACCACTCCTATCATAAATCATTAGGAAATCAGTATTCACATACTCCTTCCAATAGCTTACTTTCTCAGACCTTGATACCTTACCCTGCAATGTTCTTGTTCTCTGTTCTTTCTTAACCACATACCCCTAAGGTCATACCCCAGAACATGCCATTAATAAAAACTTCACCCTTCCCATTGAAATAATTTTGAGCATTCTACTTTCCAATAACCAATCCTATTTTCTAGCTCACTCCCTTTATTATCCTAGGTTTAACAGCAATATAATCCTACCAATTCCTGCAGTCCACTGATCCTTAACATGTCAGCATTCCACACCCTCCCTCTGTCCTTACAGTCTTTACACAGCTTATATTCCATGACCTATCAAAATTTCACTTCCTTACATACCCCCTCTACTCCACTGCCCCTTTCTCCCTTTGCCTATTTGACTGGCAAAGCCTGAACCCTATTTACATCTAACATTCTCCCTGCTCTGCACCTGCCCAGTTGAATATGAATTCAGGACAATTCAGAATCCATGAAGACTGATTTCATGGTAAGTTCACTACCAGAAACCTCAAGTAGGTTCCTAGAGTGCCCAGCAATGCCATATTTTCCCTAGTCCTCTTAGTCTTTCATTCTCTTAATAACCATCACACACCATCTTTTTTCTTCTCTAACTTCTAATCCTTTCCTCCCATCCTCATTCCCAGTTTGCATGCTTCCCATTTAACTGAGAAATGGAAGCAATACATATATCACTCTACCACCCAGCTAATATTTACGTTTGCCTTACCCCTTGTTGCAATGTAGGAACTGTCTCAACTACTATCCAAGTCCAAACACTCTATTTAAGCACTGGATTCCATAACCTCTCTCCTTCTCAAGGTTATAGCTTCAGTTATCTCCAAACTGTCCTGCATTATCAAATTTTTTTGTCTCCACAAGATTCTTCCCATCAGTACATCAACCTGTTCAAGTTTCTCTCACCATAAACAAAATAAGACAAAATAAAACAAACCTCCTTATTTCCATATTCCCTTTGAGGCACTACTTTATTTCTCTTCTCTCCTTTATATA
Organism: Dasypus novemcinctus; assembly: GCF_030445035.2. Lineage (NCBI taxonomy): Eukaryota > Metazoa > Chordata > Mammalia > Cingulata > Dasypodidae > Dasypus > Dasypus novemcinctus. The sequence continues at coordinate 60,683,307 of NC_080684.1, forward strand.
AAAACTCTTGAAAAAATGTTTTAAATTATCTTGCTATCTCCAGTCTTTTCTTCCTACTTTCTCTGGAATCCTTTCCATTCAGGCTTCCACCACATTACTCTTTCAAAATTGTTCTTACAAAGGTCATAAAACTTTCTTATTAAAATTACCAGTGACTTTCATTAATAACAAACACATGTTGGTAAGTCTAGTGGTAAATTCTAATTCTTTTTCTGACTTGATCTATCAATGCTATTCGATATAGCTGATTACTTTTGCCCCTTGTAGAGCCATTTACGTTATTTGAATAGGGCAAAGAATTTATCACATTTCACTTGAGGTAAAGTCATCTTCCTAGAAGAGAAACTAGAGCAAAAATAAAAGAAAAACTATATGCATTAGGAATTACAATAATCAAAGGGATGGTAATATTTAACCTAATTAGGGTGGTGGTGGTATTAAAAAAAAGAGAAAGGAAGGGATAGAAGATTTTTACAGATATAAAATTTATACAAAGTAACAAGTGATTTGATGTCCTGATGAAGGTAATAAAGAAGAGCCAGATTTGCAATAACAACAAATAACCCCAAATACCAGTGGCTTACAATAAAAAACATTTCTCCCTTTTACATGTATATCAGAGCTCTGTGGTAGCTGCTGAGGCTTTCCTTTACCCATTTTCTCATTCCTAGACCCAAACTGCAGGAGCAGGCTTTATTTGAGGTCTCTGTTCTTGAAGTAGAGGAAAAAGGCATGAGAGCTGGTAGAAATTTGTATTACCCATTAAAGGATGTGCCATTTGGCACATCTGTTCATGTTCCATTGGCCAAAGCACATAATGTGGCCAAGATCAAATCAATGGGGTAGACGTGTATACCCACACACACAAAAAAATAGGGATAGAATATTTATGAACAATAATGCAAATTATAGCAGGGAAGATTCAAAGTACTTTCCATCCTCTGAAGTATTGTAGAAATGATAGCCAGAAAAGAAAATCTAATAGAAAGGATAAATTTGGGAAGAAATAAGATGAGTTCAGTAAGGAACATATTGTGTGGGGGCTGAACATCCAGGAGGAGATGTAAAGCAGGCAATTTGAAATGGAAAACTAGCACTTGGGAGAAAGGTCAGGGGTAGAGATTTTGAATGGAGCCAGGAAGAGATCATTTGTGAACACCTACATCTTGGCAAAGGATGATGAAAAGATACATCTCTATGAACCAGAGTGGCTATCACAAATTACCAAAAAAAAAAAGCCAAACTCAACTGCTGAGTAAAATGCATTGTGATAAAAATGTAGATTGTGATCCACTATTAAGTCATCCAGACTCATTCAGCATCAGGGTTCAAAGTTCTATGAATTAATCAGAGAACAATATGACCTAGAGATTAAAAGCACAGGTTCAGGAGTCTGTTTATGTTCCTGCTCAGCTATTTTATAACTCTTTGAAATTGGACAAGTTATTTCTAAGTCTGTTTCCTTCTCAGCAAAATAATAGCAATAGCATTTACCTTATGAGATTGTTGAGAAGTTTAAATAAGGTTATGTCAGTAAAATGTCCAGATAGCATTGACAAATTTTAAAGACTGAATTGGTATTATGTATATTGTTAACAGAATTACATAAAAGAAAACCTTAACTCTGGGCTTTGTTTACCTTTGCTTTATTTGAAGTCTTTTCCTGCAGCATGTTTTCTGTATTTGCTAGTGTTAAAATTTTTTAAGACAAATTAACAAGAATATCTGAAGGTGTGGCCAAATACTGTGTTCTTTTATCAGTAGTCTATACAGCCAGACACCATGCCAAAATATAGTCTTCCCTTTAAAATTATTGTGATGGTGTACTAAATTTTCTTCATAGCATATATCATTATTAAAGCCGAACACAAATTTAAAAAAAAGAATATCAGCAATTTATATTATTAGTCAATTATATAAAAACTGCAGGTAAGATTAAATTCAATCATAAAGAGTATACAGCACTTTGTGTATGTTTATTTATAGATTCATTACACCCAGATACCCACTTCTCGTTCCTTGCAAAAGTATGGCTGAACAGCATGAGTGTTTATTGCTTCCAATATTTTTATCCTAGTAAAATTATGAGGGGCTATTTGGAATATATTGATACCTTTACCTTTATCTTCTTAAGCCAGGGGTTGTTAACCTTTTTTGTTCCACAGATCTCTTTGCCGGTCAGGTGAAATGAATACTACTACAATTTTTTTATTGTATACATTCATAAGTGAAGGATATGCTAGATTTCAGTTAGAGGTCAGAGAAAATAGATAATAACTTCATTTTTTTCAGTTCAAGTTCATGGATTCTCTGAAATCTGTCCACAAACCCCCAAGGGTCTGGTTAAGAACCCATCCTAAGCTTTTTTTTTTTTAATTCCCCTTCCCCCTTATGGCTTTTTGCATGCTGTCTGCTCTCTGTGTCCATTCACTGTGCATTCTTCTGTGTCTGTATTTATTTATTTTATTTCCTCTCCCCCACTTTGCAGCTTGCTTGCTGTCTGCTCTCCGTGTCCATTCACTGCATGCTCTTCTGTGTTTTTGCTTGTCTCCCTTTTTTTGTTGTGTCACCTTGCTGAGTTGGCGCTCTGCGGCACCTGTGGTCCAGGTGATTCTCTGCAGTGTGCAGGTGAGACTGCCTTCACAAGGAGGCCCCGGACATGAACCCAGTGGTAGACGGGAGCCCAACTGATTGAGCCATAGCCACTCCCCCTGTCCTAAGCGTTTATGTTTAATGAGAAGTCAGATGGTAATGAAAAATTTTCAAGGTCTTAAACATGGTTGAGAGAGCATTCCACTTAGTTTAAAGTAACAGACAAAGGTATTCCCTAGAATTTGGCTACAATTAACAATTTGGAAATATATCCATTCCACTGTCAGTATTTCTGTAGCCCACTTCACTGTGCATTTTGTCTTTTCCTCAACTATTTCTATTGAGATATGCCATCACCTGTGAATTGGGATAACAGTAATATCACTTGGTGTCTTTCATATTAGTGAACAAAGAATCAAATAATCTTTAGTGATGAAGATTCCCTTTATGAACCAACACTTCTTCCTTTTTTTGTATTAACTGTCTATGAAGTCTTGTAAATTGTCAATGAAAAAATGTGTACTTTGGAGCCTGTATCCCATATTGTTCTTTTATGCTTCATTGTAGTTTTCCTATCAAATGGGTTTTGGTGTTTATTTATTTATTAAGTTTCACTAATCATTTGGTGGTGCTGCAGGGCTGATTAAAACCCAGACTCCAATACAAGGCTTGCAGATATTGTAGAATTAGAAGAAATTAACTTCAGGTCTGGGAGTGATTTTCTAAAAATGCTTCTGTTGATCTCACTGAAATCGAGGATTTCATTACTAAGCTGCCAAAATACATAACTCTTCTGTGAGAACTGATTTTGTAATGGATCTTGACAAATATCATCTAATTTTAAGAACCAAACTTCTAGCCTTAAAGAATATGTTGCCAATCACAAGTATATTCTGTCCTGTACTTCACTGATGAGTTTGGGAGTTATTTTATACATCCAGAAAGAATTCCAAAGCACCCATATATTACAAATGAAATTGCAATGCACAACTAAAAAATGGGTTGTTAGGAGGTAGTGTAGTAAACTGGGTAGGATTTGACTCTCCATTTTATGTTGTTTTAACTTTTTTTTTTTTTTGATGAGAGCAAAGCTATGTTAGTGGGTAGTAAAGTAATCTAGCAGTGTTCAAGCATACTTTTTAAAATCTTTTATTATCTTTTTTTTAAAAAGATACATAAAATGTATCTTTTGTGATACATTTTGTGTGATACATAAAAAGATCACACAAAATGTTACATTAAAAAACATAATAGGTTCCCATATACCCCACTCCCCACCCTACCCCCCACTCTTCCCACATCAACACCTCTTTCATCAGTGTGGCACATTTATTGCATTTGACGAATACATTTTTGAGCACTGCTACACAGCATGGATTATATTTTACATTGTAGTTTATACTTTCTCCCAGTCCATCCAGTGGGTTATGGCAGGATATATAATGTCCTGCATCTGTCTCTGCAATATCATTCAGGACAATGCTAAGTCCATAAAATGCCCCCATATCATACCTCTTCTTCCCTCTCCCTGCCCTCAGCAACTAACATGGCCGCTGTCTCCACATCATTGATACCATTTCTTCCATTGCTAGAGTCACAATAATTCTATGATAGAATACCAGTAAGTCCACTCTAATCTATATTTTATTCCTCTATCCTCAGAACCCTGGGATGGTGTATTAGTCAGCCAAAGGGGTGCTGATGCAAAATACCAGAAATCGGTTGGTTTTTATAAAGGGTATTTATTTGGGGTAGGAGCTTACAAATTCCAGGCCATAAGTATAAGTTACTTCCCTCACCAAAGTCTATTTTCATGTGTTGGAGAAAGATGGCTGTCAACGTCTATGAGGGTTCAGGCTTCCTGGGTTCCTTTCTTCCAGGGGCTTGCTTCTGTTTCCTCTGTGAGCTTACTTCCTGGGGCTCTGGCTTAAAGCTTCAGCATCAAACTCCAACATCAAAACTCCAACAACAAAAAACCTCAATTCTGTTCTTTGCCATGTCTTTTATCTGCGAGTCCCCACCCACTAAGGAGTGGGTGCTTAGTGCCCTACTGATAATATAATCAATATAATCCCATATAAGCTCATATGCCCAGAGGAAAAGACCAGTTTACAAACATAATCCAATATTTCTTTTTGGAATTCATCAATAATATCAAACTGCTACAGATGGTGATATCCACCCCATCCCTAAATCAAGAGGGGGCTTAGATCCCACATAGCTGATGGATGGGATTCTCCTGCTTGCAGTTGTAGGCTCTCTCGGTTCCCTGGTATGCTGGTTGACCATCGTCGCCTCCCTGTTAGCTGACCTGGTTAAATCCAGTGAACTGGAGAGTAGACGTTGCAACTCTGCCGAGGTTCAGGGCCAGCTGGCATATGGACAGTCCAGAGATTCAAGTTTCCTGCATACACCAACCCCAGTGCCAACAGGTTCAGTAAACATAATAGAAGAGGCATGCATGGAGAGGTCACATCTGAGTCCAACTGCATCATACTCAGGAGCACAAATTCCAAAGTAGGGCCCACTGGCAAGGCACTGAACTCCAGAGCCATCTGCCGTGGCCATAGGACCTGACTGTCTCCTTAGCCTTTAGGAGCACCGCTAGCTGGGATTGTATCTACTTCAGCTATCACTGAGATCCTGCTGAGACGTGTAAGCGCAACACCTCTGATGACATCCCAACTTGTTTTGAAGTCTCTCAGTCATATAAACTCATTTGTCTATACTATTTCCCCCTTTTATTCAAGGCCTTTTTCTAGTTGTATCACCAGCTGGAGCTTGGGAGTAATCTCTTGGTGCCAGGGAGGCTTGTCTCCAGGAGTCATGTTCCTTGCTGGGGGGAAGGTAATAACATTTTCATGCTGAGTTTGGCTTAGAAAGTAGCCACATTTGAGCAACATGGAGGCTCTCAGGAGGTATCTCTTAGGCATCCTGCAGCTCCAGGCCAAGTTGAAATTTCCAATACACAGGCTCATAAGCATAGTCATCACTATCAAGGGCCCATCATTGAGCCATCCTTCTTTACTGGTCTTTGCCCTTATATTTGGGGGATTGTTGCTGTTCCATTGAAGAGTGAGACAGAGTTCCCTGGAATGAGAACTCAGCACTCCCTCATTTGTTGTGTGAAACTCTGCCCAATATGTCAATACCCAAGGAACATACAAACATACCTTTATACCCTATATGCATGCCCTGGAGAACTCCCTCCCACCCAGGCATCAATGACACCCCACACCAGTGCTCCTCTCCTGCCATAGTTGAACCCGTCTATGATCCAAAACTTCTTCAAAAATGAAGCCTAATATATTGCCAATTTCAGTTAGTGGGAAAATGAAATAGTAATGATAGGTTTATAAATATTAGAAATAGAATGCATAATAATTTAGAAAAACTAAAAGTAAAAATAAATTGGGGTATTAAAAAATGAAAACTATCATAAAAATTTTTTTTGACATTTTGCCTTTCATCACTGTAATAGGTATTGCCCTGTATGTACAATGGCAAGGTGGTTTCTTCCATTTCTTCCTCAGTGTCTACATTTTTTTTTTTCATTATGTCTTCAAAAAAGTTTTAGGTCACAGTAAAGTTACATATAGAATATAGGGGACTCCCATATACCCAAGATCAAACCCTTTTCCCCAGCAATGATCTTTTTACATGTGGATGTTACTTTTTCTGCATCTGATGTACAGATATTGAAATATAACTACTAACATGGTTCCATTTTGTTTTACATTTTAGACTGTATACTTTTGTAAACTTTTGGTTACAGTATGGTTTACATTATGGTTTACATTTTAGACTATATACTTTATAACTCTTTGGTGAAATTTAACATGGCCTGTATCCATCATTGCATGATCATGCAGAACACTTCCAGTGCCTCCTAGTTAACCCCTCTTCCATCTATTCTATTCCTCTCTCCCCCTTCCCTTGGGACCCACAGTGACAACCAAGCTTCACTGCTTGAAGGACAAGCTTCATAGATACTTGCAACAATGCTGATGGCTTGACATGCTAGTCTGTCCTCCCCCATTGGGAGCCACCCATGCTCTTGAGCAACACCCTGCCCTCTCTTTGAGAGCATCCCAGGATGTGGGTTTAACACCTTCCTGCTCATTGTATGGGTCTCCACCCACTGTTATAACATGCTATGACAAGATAAGCCCTCACACACTCCCTCGAAGCCTGCCGCAGGTGCACTCTGTGCCAGATGTCCCCTGTCAAACTCCTTAAACTAGTAACCCTTCCTTATTATATTTTCTAAAGCATTTTCTCAACATTATAGTTTCAACCATATACCTGACAATCTCCCATGTTCACCTGCTCTTCCCCCAACCTTCCCCCCAATTCCTTGGAGCATCTGACCCATCCTCACAACCCTAGCCCCCCTCCAGAAAAGCCCAACCCAATAGTATCCCTATGCTCCCATCTTATCCCTTCACTGCACAACTACTTACCTCCACTTTATCATAGATTTCACCCATGTTGGCTCACAACCTTCCTCTTCCCCCCTATTTCCTGTAAGCCTATCTTCCAGTTTCTAGCTCTCTGAGACAGTCAAGTATACTATTGTAAAGTACAGGGCCTCATCAATTCTATTTCTAGAAATTATAGTTTTAAAAATTCAAGCACTAAAATAAATGAGTTTTTTTCTTGTACATTGTGCCATGAATATTTTAGAATTAAAATGGCCAGCTAATTCTTTTTTATGGGATGATAGATACTTTGTATTAAATTAAGGATCTATTTGTTTGTAGTAGTCTCACACTTGAACTCCTAATCACAGATAAATTTGAATATTCATTTATAGATTGCAATTATATTAAGTATTATTTTTATTGTAAAATCAATGTAACATCACAGAAAGCTTGCAAAATATGAAACATTCCTGCCCATTATTCAAGCTGCTATCATTTTTAATTTTCCCAGTCATACTTCTTGTCAGCATTCAGACAAGTAGTTTAGATTTTGATCTTTCCTTAGCTATTAGAATATAGGATTTTGAAAGGATTCTATTCTCTGTATGTTGTGAAATCAGCATGAAAGTCATTGCAGTGGTTTCGAGCTGTATGTACCCCAGAGAAACATGTTTGTAAATTTAATCCATCCCTGTGGGTGTGGACCCATGGTAAGTTGAACCTTCTGATGAAGCTACTTCATTTAAGGTGTGACTTGTTAAGATGTGATTCATATCATTACATGGGTCTTAATCCTCTTACTGGAGTACTTTATAAACTAAATGAATGGTAAGATGAGAGAGAGAGAGTCACAGAAGCAAGAAGCTGAAAGCAAGAAACCCAGAAGAGAAAGGAGAGACCAGCTAATTTGCCACCATAAGCTTGCCATGTGGCAGAGCCAAGGATCACTGGTATCTGGTCCTTAGGTACAAAGCATCTCCTTGATAATATCTTGACTTTCATGGCCTCCAAACTGTAAGCTAATAAATTTCCTTTGTCCAACACAACCTATTTCATGGTATTTACTTTAGGCAGATTAGGAAACTAAAATAGTCTTTGATTGTTCCTTGTACTCTCTTTGCAAATATAACATATCAGGGCATTTTTTCCACACAACCACTCCTCACTCAAACATGTATGTTTGTACATGTACGAACACTTATGGAATTCAACCCATTTATAGGCTTATATTTCTTCTCCCTGTAGCTTTAATTCAAGTGGAGAAATCAAAATAGCATAGGTAAAACAAGAGATAAATACTTAGCCATATGGTAAAGCTATAATTAATAAAAATTCAGATGAACATTTTAACATTTTTAACAAACATTTAACATATTAAAGAACCAAGGCACTTTACCTTGGTTAACAGGCATGTTGGGTTTCTGATTTGTCAGAAATGAATCCTTAAATCCCCTTGTACTCAGCTTTGTCAAAGATATTCTATAGCTGGCTTTCAAAGTATTCTTTTCTTTGTTTTCTGTCTTTAGTTTTAAGGAGAAATAGAATTTCATTTCAGTTATTTTTATTAGCTTAGATGATGGAATTTAGGCCTATTACTAATCATGATTTTTGAAATTTGTATCCAATTTGAATGGACCAGTTAGTGACAGGGTCAAGAATGGAAACTAGAATTCTGGAGTTATGATGAGATCTAGGTAGTTTAGGGTATTTTTGGTTTCCTTCTCTCTTCTCACCATGTGTAGGTTGATTCTCTCCTACTTGAAAATTCTTCCTTACTTGCTATATCTAATCCAATTAATGAAGAACAACTTCATATCCCTAATGATCCAGTATATCTAACCAACCTCATTTTACATTCCTCTTCAATTTAGGTCTTGACTTCCAGCTGAGAGAGTCTCCTCAATCCCTTTATGTCTTTGTTCTCACTCTCTATCTGTTCAAATTTACCTATTTCTCAAAACCTGAGTAAAGCTCTCTCCATTTTTCTCTGGCCTGTCTTCTATGTGACTTCATTTACTTGTTTATCAGTCCAGCATTGTCTGCTTTTTCTAACATTAGAATCCTTATCTAAGTGTCTCTGTCTCTGGAATCTTTTCTGTGCCCTGTATCAAGTAATTGATACCATACTTTGTATATAGGCTTCCATGCAAAAATATTTTGAAAACTGAATTAAATTGCTAGTGTTTCTATAACCATACTTCTTTGGTTCCAGTACTGCACATGAATGTGGGTGATGTAATATTCATCAATGAAAAGCTTAAATATTTGTCTGAAATATTTGTCTGAAAATTCTATTTGTCTGAAATTCTATCTGTATTCTATTTGTCTGAAATTCTAAATTAAGCTTGTCTGGAGGCATGTGTTAGCTGTCACCTCAGGAATTTTGTCTTACATGATTCCAAATCATTAGACTAATATAAAGTATCTGATGAGATTTTTAGAATATTTTCCCAGTGATCATGGTCCACTGACCCCTTAAAAGAGCTCTGTTCTGTGAACTTTATTACAGCGTAATCCTGGTCTGTCCTTCCTCTGTAGGTTCTGCTTTAAATTACCACCACATATTTTTAGTTTCTCTAGAACAAAAACTGCTATGGTCGACACATCATATAACTGTCTTTATGACCTACCTTTAAAGTGATAAAACAGATCCTATAATAGTAGCTTTCATATTTCTAAAATTCATTGATTTCAGAGATAAAAGTCAAAAAGATGTGAAAATTCAATAACAGTCTTTTCATGGGCTCCGTCTTTTACTTCCACACTTTAACAATAAAAAGTGCGAGGTGAATGGTATCTTGCCAAGTGTCATAGCTATTTCTGTGCTTTGTGTGTGTGTATGTCAAAGAAAATATCGAAAGAGTTCTAAATTTCAGCTCTTTACTCAACTATTATTATCTAGGAAAATGGAATAATATAAATGAAAACTATGTAGTTACATTTTAAGGTGCTTTTTGAAACACAGCTGATTGCTAACATCACCAATTAATGGAGACTTGTTTAAAGCATGCACATGGAGTGTTCAAGATCATAAAAATAGTACCTATCAATTCTTACTGATGTTTTGAGTTTGAGAAGTTCACTTGAAGATGTAACATTTAATGATAACCTAAGTTTTTTTATACCTAAGTTTGGCTTTAGAAGATCATAATGAATTCCTTGAAGTGCATTACTGGCCTTGTCCTGCTAAAATGCATGATTCTTTGATTAATGTTAACAATTTTTAATTGTAAAAAATTAGTGCTACAGGAATTGATCTTATAATCAATCCCCATTATTCAGCATGTTCAATTACCCAAATCATAATTCAAAATAAATGTTAACTGAAGACAGTGTTAATCAGGATCTTGCATATAACTCACTTGTTAATAGCCTGAATTTCTTATGCAGTTTCTCCTTTCCTTCCCTTTGATATTTTCATTTTAAAATCTAGACTGAATATACATAATCATGCTCAGTCCATTCTCATAACAGCACCCATTCATCCCGAATTAAAGAGTTGTCTAAATATTAGGAAACAAAATGGCTATTTAGTTTTCCTAATGGTTTCTCAGCCTGTAGCATTTATTTCTTATTCATCTAGTAAATATCCACACCTACTCCATATTAAGCACTGGGGATACAATAGTACACAAGATAAACAAGGATACAGGTTCCATAGAGCCTAGTTTTTTTTTTTTTTTTTTTTTTTTTTGCTGAATTTCTTGAATTCTTGAAAAGTACACATTCATATTAAGGGCTATTTAAATACCACTGCAATGGTGTTAGTGGAGAGGAAGGGCAAGGAGTGGTCAATTGAGCCCCATATGAAATAGTTGCCTTATATTGAGGGAGGGCCACATTGTATTAAATAAGTCTTTGAACACTTAATAACACATGGTATGGTAAGATTTTTCTAACACCAACAAGAAATTAATTTCACCCTTTGAATGTATTTATTATTCTTCAAACTGTTTCATCTATATTCATGTGGACCTGAAGGCTATTTTAGGTGAGGAGATGCAGGCTTTGGTTTCTCCCTATTACTGACCACAAAACAAGATACATACATGGCTTTCAGATACTGGTTGAGTTAGTTGGTTGGTTAAATTCCCTAAGGAAACTTGCCAAATCATTTCTACTTCCTTCGGTCATTTTCATTTGGTCAGGTCCTGGTTGGCTGAATTTGCGTTCTGTTCATCCTCATAGCCCCAGTAAGGATGGAGGATGAATAAATAAATAAAAGAAGAAATGATTCAATAGTAAACAATGCATATGATTCATTAAGTATAATTTTCAAGGTGCTGTGGCTAAATTTATCTGACTGTGTGGAAACAAGCAAATTTAGGTGTAGGATTTACACAAAAAGTTTTTATTTCTTCTGTTATTTGACCAGAATAACACATTCTCAGTTGCAGGTGTTTACCTGTCTTTCTTTTTCCATATTGTATAATGCTTATTGAGGAGAGAAATTGTTAATGCTTAGTCACCCTTTTATAATCAACAATTAATGCAGTGCCTGGAATATAGAAAGGGCTCAGTAAATTTTATGGGGTAAGAGAAGAGAGAGGGCATTTTAAGCTTTGGTTAGGAAATCCAAAGTACCTTTAAACCTTGTGGGATATCAAGTTGTGATGGAATACTACAAAATCCAAACATTATTTTTGGAAAGAAAATAGACATCACTATGGTATTAAGATTTGCCAGAGCAATAGAAAAGCCATAGGGACTAGAGGCCATAAACCTTGGGCTTCAGTTTGTCAAAACAATGAGACTCTGGGGATTAAAAGGAAATAAGAGTGAGCAGTGCATTAAGTAAAAAAATCAAGCACATAAGAGAAACAGAACTAAAATGCACAAGCTTCTTACTTTCTCAGTACACATCGTATGTTACCCAAAATCATCTTTACTTTTACATTTAGGAGATATTTTAATTCCAGTGCATATTCAAAAGACTGCTACTTATTTTATTTTACTCCTATTTATTTTTAGGACATTTCTAAAATACCAGTTTTGAATACAATTGAGGATTAGACATTCATGTGATATGTCCCTTCATTTAAGAATTTATCTTAAAACACTGTACAGAAAATTGGTTTTGAAGTCTTAAGCCAGTTGGGAATTTTGTTCTAGCAGGCAACTATAGAATCTGCTTGTCCCTTATCTAAAAAGTAATATAGAAAATATTAATTTCAAATGCTTGAGCTTAAACATTATGCCCAGGTTTTATAGTAGTAGACTGTTTATTTTTAATTAAAATTATTCCAAGGATGTAATGGTCTAACATTTTAATGAGAAGAAAATTATTCTTCAGATTAAAAATTGTACTTTAGAAAGTAAAGCAATTACAAAAATGATTTCAAATTGCATATTTAAACTTCAAGAATGACATTAACACTCTTATAATTGTGCTTTATTTTATAATATCCTAAAGCATTTAATCTTTTGAGGTCATAATTATAATACTTTATAAATACACAATTATAAATGTGTGCTATTTGAGTTATTCTAAAATAGTAGGAATATGATGAAAACTAAGAAAAGTAATGCTGCTTTTAATTGCCAATTTATAAATCTGAATTATAGACTCTCTAGTACAGTGCCTTGCAGATCAACAATATTACAAAAATATTTCTTGATTTGATATAGAGTATAACTGATGTTTTATGTAATACATTTACTTTGTCAGTTCACTACCATGGCATGCCTATGAGAACGTAGTACCTGAATACCTTACAAGTTATTTAAGTACCAAAAGATCTTCCAATCACTACAAGTAACTCTATAAACGTCCTCAATCAATCCTACTGAACTCCTGAAGGACGAGCAAAGAGAGAAAGAAAGAAAGCAAATATAAATGTATATGAGTATAAATTCAATTGAAATAGTCTGGGTTTTTCATTTAACCATTTCACTTCAAGAACCCCATGTCCCAGATTAGGCACAGATGGAAGAGTTATATTTGCTGTTCTCTTAGTCTTAGTTTACACTTGCCACTTTTAGAGTGAGGTAAGCAACAATTCTAATATTTAAGATAAATTTCTTGCATAAATCTTGGCCCCTTGATATGAACTTAACTACTTCATATGGAGTTCACTGAAGAAATCTCAGTATGTTCTTAAAAGACTGTATGAGATCACCTAAGGGGTGAGTCATGATAAGGAAAGGAAGATCAGTGGAAAGATGCAAATTTAGGAATGCCAAAATTGCTCCATCTTTGGCTTCATTTGAATTCGTCTTTTGTCTTTAGCATTTGAAGAGGAAAACATAAAATTGATGAGATTTTTTTCAAAGACCGTGTCTGAAAGACAATAAGTAATTAGGGGATTTATCATCTTTAGCTTTCTGGAAATGAAATCCCCCAATTTCATATACATCTATTGTCACTTTCAATGTATACACAAGCTAGTGGCAGTCCTAGAAGTAATCCATATGGCTTATAGAATATGGAGGTTTGGTATAAAATTATAATCCTAAAATTTCAATTTATATTCGTATAAGAAGAATACTCACTAACATATCCCTGAATCTAAAAAACAGTGTTAGTAAATTCATTATTTGGTAAAGAGTGTAGGATACAATCCTCAAGATCCATCGATTCCATGAACTGGCATCTCACAGGATATGCCCCAGCCAATCCCCTTACTTCCACCAGGTCCTTAGAATGAAACCTAGTTCTCTCTGGAGAGGAGAGGAGCAGGGAATGATACCATAGCTTATGTCACAAACTGCATGGAAAGGAGCTGCTTTTCTCCAAGTCTTCTTATTCTTTCAGGCATGGCCCTTCTCTTTGCCTTCAACAAATCCTGGGAAATTGATTTTTGCTTCAGTGACATAAAAGCTCCTTGAGAGGAAAGGGCTGTTTCTTTGTTCCAGGGCCTCACATTTCTTGTCCTGTTTATGGTCTGAGCATTGTCGCCTCCTGTAAATCCCTGCCTCCTGACTGTGCTAGAACTCAGTGCCTCTCTGTTGCTTGCTTCTGTCTGACCCTTCCTTGCTGCGGAAGCTCTGATTCCAGTTTCCCTGCCTGAGGTGAGAGGTGCCCTGTTTACCAACCACTGCCTTCTCTTTTAAACCTCATCTTTTATGATTTCTCACTTCCTAGTGGGTGGGACCCAGAGAAAATCTGGATCAGGTATTATGGTCCAGGATCTATGGAATCAAATACTCCTTAGGCAGGAAGGAGAAATCAAATGGAAGTTACTAAACAGGGCTCAGGAACACAGACATCAGGGTGTGGGGAATGAGGCAGAGGCGCAGAAGCAGCTGCCAATGTTTCAGACATGGAAATGGGTTAGGCAAAGCATTGTCAATAAGGAGACCACTTTGGAGATCAGGAATCTAACACACCTGGCCAGGGTCCAGTGGTCAGCTCACCCTTGCTTTTCTGGTTTAATCCTCTTCATCTGTTAAGATATTCAGGTGTCATTCTTGCATTTTTCTCTTCTCTTCTGAATCCATACAGACAGACAATATAAGGAAACAGCAGTTGGCTGCTTGTGCTAGAAAATATAAATGGCCATTTTGAAAGCATGCCAGACAGTATCTGCTGCAAATTTTCATTGTTACTGCTGCCATCTGTTGTTCTTCAGTTCTGGGATGTGAATTTCTGGCAAGCATCTCTCTAATTCTGAACTATTATCTTTTACCCTCTGCTAGAGATATTCACTCACTGGAATGACTTTTTAGAGAATATTCTTTACCAAGTCAGTGTTACGAATGTTTTTATTAAATGGAAAAATCTGGATGTTTTTATTATAACACATTTATGTATCTCTGAGCAAAAATATTTCTTCATTGTTAATAATGTTTTCTTCTTAAAATGTTTTATTGGTTGCAATCTTGTTACTTTAACATATGATGTTTCAAGTGAGGTAAACAGAACATTTTCTGTTTTCAACCCTGTTCACAGTTCTGTAGCTCAGTTGTTCAGCTTTATCTGAACTCTTTTATTTCTACATAATGTTTCCCTTTTCATTCAACCTTGAAATTATAGTAATTTGGACCCTTCCATTCTTCTAAAAGAGATAGCTAATGCTAAAAGTATTTCAAATGATAAAGGTTTTTGAGTGGGGTGGAAATTTACATGAGGAATGATAGTGTGATTGCAGGTGATTTAGTCTGGATGTGATTACAGATGATTTAAACTTTGCCTCTTACCTATTTCTGAATTGCTCAGTTTTCAACAATGAGCATGTATTCATTTTTAAATCTATATAAGATATAAAAAGAGATGCAAATGGTCCTTAATTGAATTTTGAGTTAATTTTCATATTTATTATATGTTTTATATTATATTGTATTTCATATTTATTATATTTTGAGTTAATTTTCATATTTATTATATATTTGTAACTTATCAGTAATAGAGTTAAAAAAAACCTCACACATATTTCACCCATTTCAGTATCTTAAAAGTGAACTTTGAAATAAACTACCAATACCATCATAAGCGTTATTCCAAGAATGTGTTTAAACAAGAGAATTCTTAATAAGATTATTTTATGTGTTGTTATTTCAGCTCATATAATAAAAAATAGATGTTCTTTATCTGCCTCGAATACCATTAAAACATAAAATTTGCCTGACTGCATAATTCATTTTAAACTAATGTTGTTCATTACATTTAACCAAGTCTACTTACGGTGCTCTTTTATAAAGAAAAGAGCTTTTCATTTTTCATTTGTCTAGCCCTATCTGATGCCATGAGAATAACTGTAAATCTTCATGATTTTTTTTCTAGAGTAAAGAAAAGCAAATGAAAAGATCTTTGCATAGAGTTTATTGATTGCTTCCCTTTCACAAAATTCACACAGTATTAATACCAGTCTCTATAAATATTTTATGGATAATCCAAGCATTTTCTGCGTACTAAAATAATGAAAATGGAAAGACTTCAACCTCATGTTTACATGGATTGCTAGTTTATCAAGAGTATACAGTTAAATTATGATACAGTAAACTCATCTAGACTGCCCTTGGTATATGAAATAATAATAGTACCAAGTACAAACAGAGTATGGGATTAGAATTTTGTTTTTAGTCCAGTTAGTGGATTTTTTTTCTTTTCCAAAAATCCTTTCATTCCTCTGTTGCCAGTGGAAAGAAGAATGCAAAAGACCTAGAGTTCTTTTTCCTTCTCTCTTACTGCTTTCCATCCTACTGCAAATCCTATCATTTCTATCTCAAAAATATATCTTGAGCAGCGGATGTGACTCAAGCTATTGAGCACCTGCTTCCTACACGGGAGGTCCTGGGTCAGCTCCAGGTGTCTCCTAAAAAACCAACTCAGGGAAGCCAATGTGGCATAGTGTTTGAGTACCGGCTTCCCATATGAGGTCCCAGATTCAATCCTCAGCCCTAGTACCAAAGAAGAAATTGTGTATATATCTTGAAATCAACTTATTTTAATTTACTGACAGCCATCTAGTCAAAAACTGAAGTCTGTCAGCAATAGCCTTTCCACTGAGCTTCCCATTTCTGCTCTTCCTCATCTAGTATATTCTGAATACTAGAATAATATTTTTAAGTATGTATCTGCTTGTGTCATTTCATTGTTTTAAAGTATCTGATGAATTTCTGTTGTGTTTTACAGAAATTCCTGTTTCCTACTTTTGTCTTCAAGGTCCCCCAAGGACTGGCCCTGCCTACCTTTCCAGTCCAGCACTGATACATTTCTCCTTGCCTACTCTGTGCTAGTCCCACTGGTCTCTTTTCAGTTCCTCACATATGCCAAGATTTTTGTGGCTTCCAGGTCTTTGTCCTCACTGTACCCTCTCCCACTATTCCTTTTTACCCCACTCCATTATCTTTCTGTGGCTTCTCTTTATCTTTCTGTTGTCTGCTTAATGCCTATTTGATGTTATCTTGTCAAAGAGACTGCTCTTTATTAGTCCAATAAAGCAGGTCCTTCTTACTGGTTTTCCTCTCACTGCATCCTATCAATTTTTACTACAATTTATAATTATATGTGTGTTTTAGTATTACAATGAGCTTTTGAGTAGCAGATTAGGGCTGTAATTTCTGACTTTGTAAGACTAGATCACTAACTGATCTCTACATGTAGTAAGAAAGTGTCATGGGTCAGATGCCAAGCTGGGCACTGAGACTATGAGAGAGAAGCTACTGTCTGACTGCAGCCAAAATTCTCAGTCTGTATCAGATTAAACAGTTAATGAGCAGGGGCAGGCTGAAGCTCCTTAAGAGATAGAAAATAATTTTTACTACCTGTAATAGAAACATACATTTTATAGGTTGAAAAGAATTTATTTAATATATCATTTTAGTATATTAATGTTTATATATAATGAGAGTTTTTTTCCCATACTAATTCAAAAGTCTCAAAGACTTGTTCTTTTCTTCTTGGTAATAAAAGATTTTTCAAAGGAAATGCCAAATAAATCCTTGTTGAAGTACACTACATTGCTTTCTATCAGTGACCCTGAAGTAAACAGAATTTACACTTCAGTAGATTCAGTACTCAAACTTGACAGCTTATACATAGTGTTTGCTGATAGAGAATGTATGGTGTAAGTCTAAGTGGTTTGTGTTCATTTAGATTTGAGGAGATCGTTATTGTAACATATTGCCACCAAAACCTAAAACCTGGCCTTAGTACATTAGTTAATTTTGAGTATTTTCAAATTATTAAATGCAAAAATATTGTCTAAAATTTGTTCTAAAAGAGGTCCGTATTGCTTTATAAATATTTTTAAAATTTCTGTAAACACTGGAAAACAGAGCTGTCTTGAATGTGATAGGATTGTTTAAAATTGGTGTCTTCATTATTTTATGCAATTGTCCCCATCTCCTTCCCGCCCAGTATTGGCAGCCGGTGCTGCCCCTCCTTCTCTCCTTCTCCGTCTTCCGCCTAGCCGTTATCTAGACAGCCCACACTTTCCCCTTCCCCTCCCTTGCTCCTAACCCCTTAGCCGCCTACTGTCCAGTAACTGCCTACTGTCTAGTAACCGCCTACTGTCCAGTAACCGTCTACGCAAGCAACAGCACCCGCCGGCACCAATCAAGTCCCTTTACGTATCCCTAGACCCTATAAAACCATGTCCCCTTCTACAATAAAGCAGACTTGTGCCCAGACCTCGTCTCCGTGGTGTTTTTGCTTGCACCGCGCGTCCCCCGTGCCTGAGCGGAGAGAGCGAGGGCCCAACGGCTTCGTGCCGACCCCCCTCCTCTCCTTTGACCGTGGGGCAGCCCCCGTCCGGAGAGCTCACCCGGCCATCCGCGTCGACCCTCCTGGAGGCCCGCAGCTGCCCACA
The DNA here is from genome assembly GCF_030445035.2 of Dasypus novemcinctus. NCBI lineage: Eukaryota > Metazoa > Chordata > Mammalia > Cingulata > Dasypodidae > Dasypus > Dasypus novemcinctus. Next base: position 60,701,575 of record NC_080684.1, read on the forward strand.
CAATTGTCACCTACTTTTCCATTGACAATAAGAAATTTATCCAGAAGGTTGTGTCAAAACAGTCTCATGAAGAGTTGAGGTTATTTTCCTTTTCATAAAGCAATTATTTTTAGTTTTAAGAAATAGTAAAATCCTTAGAACTCTTATTGTATATTAGACTTTTTGCTAATTATAATTATAATTTGCTAATTGGGAGAAAGCAGATTATTTTTCTCGTTATGTCTATTTTGTGAGAATTTGACATTAGATGAAATTTTAGAAATTTGTACTCCTTTTTTTCCCCCATCTTTAATTTTTTTTCTGTTTCTTCTACCTCCGTTACACCTTAAACAGGAGTTCTTAACCTTTTTTTTTGTTCCATGAACCCTTTTGCCAGTCAAGTAAAAACTGTGAATCCCTTCTCAGAATGTAGCGGCAGATTCTTTTATGACACTCAATGGGAGGTCAGAGACAATAAAGATAATAAGTTGATTTTTTTTTCAATTCAAGCTTGGGGGGTCCATGGACCCCGGATTAAGAATGCCTGAACTAAAGAATTACCATTTATAATAAACACCTGTGGAAATAAATGGGACTCTACTCTCATCTGAGTGGCTGATTCTGCCTAAATACCTCTAGCATAACATCCTATATATTTGTTGAATGCCCACAGTTCTCAAGCACTGAAATGGGCACTTAAATTACATTGCCTCATTTTTTACTAATGGCAAATTTTTGTCCAGAATTTGTGTTTAAAAAATGCTGAATTTGCTGAACCGTTTTTTAACTATTTGTATTCTTGTAGTGCATGGAAATGGAACCAGGGATGTATGTATGGACTTTAATTTAGAATTCAGAGTGGTGTGGAGTGGGGAACTAGGACCTGGATTAAGGCTGGTCTGATAAATCTGATTATTTATTAGAAGGCGAAATAGTTAGAAGACAAATCATAATTGGGAGAGGCATCCAGAAATTCAAGCCCGGTGTGCAATAGTTTACTAATGGTTTGTGACCTAGCATCCAATCAGATAGGTTATTGTCAACATTAAGAATTGGGTGGGCAAGTGGCTATGACTGATTGGTTTATTAAACTAGTATTGATTGAGAGCTTATTATGTGTGAGGGATAGTTCTCAAAACTGGGAATACAATAGTGAATGAAACATACAAAAAATTCCAGCTCTTAGGGCTTTACATGTTGTTGTTTGACATTAAAAATGATTAATTAGTTAAATATGTACTATACTGAATGGTGGCAATGATAAAAAGAAAGCCTACAGCTGAAAGATAGGAAGATTTCGTGCATGGTAAAGGGTGTCACAATTTTAAAGGAATGCTTCACTGAAGAGGGTGATTATTTTAGCAAGGAGCTGAGTGAATGAAGCAGTGAGACATACTGGTACCTGGAGGAAGAATTTCATGTTGCTGGAACACTATGGTGTACATCAGGTACTTGTTCCATAATTTTATAACAGCATTCACTTAAGAACACTCAGATTCTGACAAATGCTATACTATCCAGAGTCACATTTTCTAAATAGCCATACAATGTATAATTTAAACATTGAAAAAAAAATACAACAGTATTGTTTATATGACTATTATTTAAACTTTTAATAAAACAAACCAAAAGATAAGCTGTTAACAGTTAAGGCTATCTAGGTGTTTTTAATTGAAATCAGAAATAATGTCACCTTAGATGAAAGCTTTCTCATGATTGTAATTGATTAGGTTTGGGGCTGAGCAAATCTAAAGGAATAAATAGTAATCATATTCCTTTAGTAATGAATAAATTGAATAAACTAGCAAATTGAGATTGATATTACTGCTGAATGCCTGAAGTATACAGATTAATTATTTATTGAAGGGAAATCTCAATGTTTTATGCACACACATACATGTTGGAGAGTTGACCTGGCAATGTGAAATATCAAAGAGCCTGACTTGAGTACCTGCCATATGGAGGGCTACTACACCAAAAGCAGGAATCTGTTGCAGAAGTACTGGAAATAAGACTAGTTTTTTCCTCTGGACCCAGTTTTAAATCTGCAAAAATATTTTAACAATTATTTAGTTTATATTTCAGAATTCCTCATCATAAAATGTAGGAAAAATAAGATTATTAATGGTAGGAAGCAAACTGACTATACCACAAAATAACATATAACACATTCGTTTTCAAGCAGGTCTGCTTCCAAGGATGAATCTAGTGGTTAACACAAGGGTCAGAGCTACATATATATTAATACTATCAGATAAGTAAAGAGAAACTTGGCCTTGTGGAGTTGTTGAGCATTGGCAATCTAAACACTGAAATGTAGTATTTATCCAAATAGTAATTGTTCAACAAGTTAATTGGCTACTTTTTTAAATTTTATGTTCAGTAAAATTTGCTTTTTTGTTTTCTAGAGTTCTGCATTTGGATGTGTACCAAGTCAGATAAACAACACCATAATCAGGATTCAGAACAGCTCTATCACCCCAAAATATTCCCCTCTTCTATCCCTTTCTAGCCAAACCCTCCCCCACTCCTAACCACTGACAATCACTGTTACCCCATCTCCGTAGTTTTGCCTTTTCTAAAATGTCACATAAATGGAATCATATGGTATGTAGCCTTGTGAATCTTGTTTCTTCCACTTAGCATAATACATTTGAAATTTATCCATTTTATCCCTTTCTCTTTTTCAATTCTAAGTAAAATGAATCCTGGGATGAAGATCTTTTTATATGAATCTCTGTCCCACGTCTTTGATTATTTACTAAGAATATATTCTTAGAAATGTTTTTAGTAGGACAATTATTTAAGAACAATTTTAAGATGTTTGATACATTTTCCCAAACTATTCTAAACTGTTCCAACAGTTTAGATTCCCATCAGTACTGAATAAATGTACCTTGTTTCTTCACAACCTTGGCAACATTGATTAATAATATTTAAAATAATCTCTGCTAATTTTATGGGACATAAATGGCATATTATTATTATTATATTATTGTTGTGATTAAGTGACTAGACCCTGGAGTCAGGCTGATTTGATTCAAAACTCAGCTCTAACCTTTTTTTATGTGCAAAAATTTGAATGAGTTACTTAGCTTCTCTGTGCCTCGGTTTGTTTATCTGTGGAGTAGGGATAATAGTCCTACCAATCTCATTGGGTTGCTGTGAGAATGAACTGAGTTGCCATATAAATGCTCAAAACCATATCTAGTCTCTAGTAAAGACTATAAACATATTAATTATTGCTTTTAGCTTGCATCTTTAATTATTAATGAAGTTAAATTTTGTTATATGCTTTTGTGATATTTGAAATTTTTCTGTTGTGAAGTCTCTATTAATTTTCTTTGTCCATTATTCAGTGGACTTGATATTTTTCTTATTGGTTTAAGCTTCAGACATTAAGACATTTAAACATTTTCTAACGTTTTCTGCATTTTTTCATTTAAGTTTCATTTCATGCTTTTAACATATAGAAGAATCATCTTTTAAGTCTAATATGTTTCTTTATGGCCTTGTCCCTTGCTTTATGTTTTGAATATTCTTCATCATCCAGAAAGCAAAAATGTATATTTTACAAAATAGTCCTCTACTTTTTCTTCAATTCTGAAGTTATTTGGTATTTAATTTGAAATATGATATACATCTAAACTGTATATAGTTCACATTACAAATTTTCTCAAAATAATGTTTACTAACTAATCTATCCCATATTCTATTAGTTTATGTATTTCCTATATAGGGAATTATCCATTGTTTCTTTAATTCTCTCATGGACTTAACTCTTAGGAAAATATTATGTAGAAAAAATATATTTCTGTTAGTTATGAGAAAAGGCTTGAATTTTGTTGATGCTTTAAAATATTTAAGTATTTAAGGGGAGTGGGCATACAGATTAGAAATGAAAAAAAAAAGTAAAACTGCCTTTATTCACAATTGACTTAATTATGTATAAAGACCAAAAAATTGATTAAAAAAATACTACTACTACATCTATTTAGTGAATTTAGCAAGATCACGGAATACCAAGTCAAGATTCAAAAATTGTATTTTATAAACTAGTAACCAAAAATTGGAAAACGAAGTTTTAAATATACCTTTTATAATATTATCAAACCATAAAATATTTAGGGATTTTAAAAAGTCTTCTACACTGAAAACTATAAAACATTGCTGATTGACATTAAAAAGAACAAAATATATGAAGAGATACTTTTTGTTTGTTTATTGAAAGACTCAGTATTAAGATACCAATATTTCCCAAATTGATTTATAGATTCATTGTAATCCCAATCAGAACACCAGCAGGCTTTATATAGAAATCAACCATCTAATTCTAAAATTTAAATAGAAATGCAAAGGACTAGAATAGCCAATGCAACTTATAAAAAGGAGAACAAAACTGGAGGAGGTGGTATTATCCAGTTTCAAGACTTCTTGTAAAGCTGCATTACCCATAACAGTGTTATGTCAGCAAAACATACACATATAGATCAAAAGAACAGTACAGAGAATCTTCAAAATGATCCAAACATGTATGATCATTTAATTTTTTGCAAAGCTACAGATGTAATTAGATATGTAAAAGAATAGTCTTTTCAACAAATGGTGTTAGGAAAACCAGATAGTCATGCATAAAATATAAAACAATAAGCTATACCTTATATAACAAATAATAGACCTAAAACTAAAAGCTGAAACTACTATACAATTCTGGAAGAAAACATAAGAGACAAACTTTGGGGTAGGCAAAACCAATGGGGCAGGGGAGAAAAAGCAAACTAAAGAAAAATTGAATCCTTTCACTTAATCAAAATTATAAACTTATGCCCTTTGAAAGGCATTATTACAAAATATAAAGGTAAGCCACAGCCAAACTGAGAGGAAATATCCACTATATGTATATCTGACAAGAACTTATATCAAAAATATTCAGAGAACGTTTACAACTCAATAATAAGAATACAATGACTGCTCCAAAAAGCAGGCAAAAGACTTAAACGGACACCAAAAATAATATTCAAATTCTAATGAACACCTATGAAAATGATCAACATCATTAGTTTTCAGGGAAATACAATTAAAATCATAATGAGATGGGTATTGCAACTACATAGCCAATAGTTTAGCTGTTGGCAAGGATGTGAAACAGCTGGAATTTTCATACCTTGTTGGTGAGACCACAGACTTGTATAACCACTATGAAAAAGAGTTTCACTTTTCTTACATATACTCAACTCGATAACACAACAATTGCATCCTAGGTATTTACCCAAGAGAAAATGAAAGCATATGTCTATGCAAAAACTTGTATGTGAATTTTCTTAGCTACTTTATTCATAGTATTTCAAAACTGGAAAATGTCCAAATGTTTGTCAACAAGCAGTAGATAAACAAATTGAGGTATATACATATAATGGGATGCTACTCAGGACTAGTGAATAATTCTTAGCTATTTTTGTTCTTTTGTAAACTCTTGAACAATGGTTGATTATTTGGCCCTAAAGTTGCCTGTGCACATGCAAGATATTTGAATAAGTACACAGATTTATAATTTATTGAGCTGTCATAGATTGTTGAGGAAAAATTCAGCAGAGTGATAGATCTGTAACTTGGAGGAGATATGTAGTTGCCCTTTTATAAAGAATATAGTTAAGTCCTCAGCACATCCTAATGAAATTAAAATTAAAAAAAAAAGATTTTGATGAGATTTGAGACCTACTACTCAGAGTTAATTATGTCAGAAAACTAATTTTTTCAGTAAAACATATTTTCTCTGAATCTTTATGAACTTAATTAAAATGTGCTATAATAAACAAGATTAATTGCATCCTAGCCAGGGAAAATTTTTATATCTACAAAATTAAGATGAAAGTCATAGAATTTTAAGATTAGGAAAATAATGTCATCAATCAAAATTTGTTTCTTCAAGACTACTTAGAAAAGGCATATGTTGAGAAAATATGTCTCAAAATCTGCTTTAATATTTGAATTCACCCAATATAACATTATTGGCTATAAGTAGCATTTTTATAAAGTAAAACTGCCTCATTCATTTAACAAACATGTACTAATCACCTATTCAACAGTAGACACCATGTTATGTGCTAGGGTTATAGTGAGAAATAAAACATGGCTCTTGACTTTAAGGAATTCAGATTTTAGCCAAGAAGATGGACAACCAAAAAATATATATATAAAAAAAAATTATTACAGGTGGAAAATGCCACAATGAAGTGATTCACATAGTACTTCATCTTCTGCTTATTCCTTCCTCCTGCAATATCCTTATCATAAAGAAATGCTTCAACTATTGAAGAATAGTGGCTTTATCCTTCTATACACTTTGCATTCACCTCTATTACCGCACTTCACTTACCATTTTATATTTTAATAATTTGTTTATATATTTTCCTCCCTAGTAAGCACTAATTTCCTCAAGGAAAGGAGCTATGGATTAGTCATCATTTAATGAACAATATCAGATACTCAGCAGTAGATTTGATTGAAGGAAGGATGGGCATGGACAGTGGAGATGTGGAACAAAAGGATAGCCAATATATATTAGTTGAGAAGGATCTTATACAATTAGAGGCAGCTTGACTTAGAATGGAGCTAGTGAGAGAAGAAAGGTAATAATAAGGTTTAATGGCTAAGGATTTGAAAGGTCATATCAGTAAGTGAGGGGAAAGAATTTTTAAGGGGAAATGATGCCCTCTAGACTGCATTTGAGATGTTTTGGGACTTGGAGAAGCTGTCCTGGAGACGTCAGGAAATACAGATCTAGTAGTCAGGAAAGAAGGCTGAATTAGAGATGTGAATCTGTGTCACAATCATGGAGGTAATGTTGAAGTTGTGGAAAACTAGACAGTTCCTAAGGAATATTATCTAAATGTGAGTTAAGTCCAGAATATTGAGGAATTTAAGGGAATCCCAAAGAAAAGGAATTAGTAAGACTCTAAAGATTCTGGTTAAGCTGGCAAAAAGCCTGTAGAGGCCATGTCATTGGCTGTTGTTTCCAGAAAGAAGGACTAAAAAGATGACAGGTAGAGGAGAATAATGCTAATCAGTCTCTGGAGATAGAATCCCTCGGTTCAAATTCTAGTTGCATCTTCATGGAATCTTGGGCACATTATTTAACCTTTCTGAACCTCTTTATCCCCAGTTGTAAAATGGGGATAATAAATAATGCCTGCCTCATAGAGTTGTTTTGGGATTAGATAATACATATTAAGTACTTAGAAAAGTAAAACACATAATAAGCACTCAATCCATGGGCATAATAACCATTGTGAAGTCAATTTTAATATAGTATCAGGAGGAAGATCTTGAAAATCCAAAAGAATTTTAAAAATACTAAGAATACACTGCAAATATATTTGGAATTTGAAGAAAATTACTTTTGGGTAAAACATAGATTTCTGAGTAGCACTGAAAAGCCACCTGAGGCTAGAAAACTTTAACCTGTAGAGATTAAATTACTAAAATTAGTTGACTTTATAATCATTTTGCAAAAATGGAAATGGAGAAAAGATTTGTTCTAATTAATTTATATTATTATGTAATTATATAGAGCCAGGGAAGACAAGGAAGACTATTAAGGAGGCAAGGAGAACTAGGGGATGCACCAGTTAGACCATCACTGAATTGGGTCTTTTTGCTCCAGAATCTTTGGATCCTGCATAATTTGGTAAAGAGATCAGTGGAGTAAAAAATGCAAGAGGGTTGCTTAAAAGGAGAAATAGGAAGTAGTTAAGAAACTGGATATAAAAATTAGGAATTGGTAGATTTTGAGGTGCTGAAATTGTGGATGATTGTAGTCAAAAAGTGACATTTCATTGTTTGAGAACTTATATTTAAAGTGATTTGATGAGATGGTAAATGTAAGAAATAAGAAATGATTCATTTAAGTGATTAGTTTGTTTCCCCACAAAGTAATATGAGATAAAGGCAACTTTAAATACACATACTATCTGTGTACCCCTAAGAAATATCAAATCCAAGACCTAATCCTATAAATCCTTTGTTCTTTCCATTACAGTAGGCTGATTTTGGAAATTTCTTTTTCATGTTTAAAATATTGTATTTGTTGGGACACATTTTATTTTGATTTTTGTATTGAAAGACAGAAACTTTATAACATTTTAAGTTCTTTCATTTGTGCCATAGTAACCAAAAATGGAAAAATGTTCACTGAAAATTTTGATGAATTTAAGCAGTACTTACATTGTTGCTGTGATTCCAGTATTAATTACTGCATTTAACTTTATATTCACTGACTCTAGGATTTACATTTATGTAGAAGCTGTTATTAGAAATTTTGCTTTCTATTCTCCTTGCCAGAGGAATGGTCTTTTTAAACATAATCATTAGAAAGTTTATCTTTTTGTTTTAATTTTCTCTTTGAAGACAGCATATATTGTGTCACATATTCCTTAAAAACACATGTATGAGAGTTTAGCTCAGTAAATGTCTTTCTCTTAATCTCAATAAAATGTGAGAATTTTATTCAATATTTATGTTGTAGACACTGCCTAGAGATTCAAAAAAAACCAAGACATACTTCAGCACTTAGGAAACTCACAGACTAATGGTCCATTCAGACCTATTTATGGATTTATAAAACAATGTGAAAAATTCAGTCTAGAGATTGTACATGGTATTAAGGCAGTACAGAAGATAGCTACTTAATCCATCCTGAAAGAAGAGAATAAAAGAAAACTTTCCTTCCTTGTGTTCTATTAACTTAAATTTTAAAAAATTTTAAAAAAGAAAATAATTTTGTAAATATGTGTTTACTACTTTAATAAATATTAACATTTTATTTAAAAATTTAAAAAAAAAAAGAAAACTTCCTAGGCTTTTCTTAGGTATGAAACAGAGGCACAAAAAATGCAATCTTGAAACTTTTATTTCATATCCAGGGCAAAAATCAGATGAAAAAGAGCTGAAAAGCTGTGATCAGTTAATCACAGCCTATTTTAAGGTGTAGAATAATTTAAAACAAGTGTCAAAGAAGAGCCTAACACAAAACCAGTCAAAAATAAAACCCTAGACAAGTGGGAGAAACTGACCATCAGAGTAAACTTGTCAAGAGAATCAGATGCCTAGATATCAGCAAAAGAAAATTACAAGCCATACTAAGAACAGGAAAATATGACCCAGTCAAGGAAATAAATTAAAACTTTAGAGGAGACACAGAATTTGGAACAACTAATAAAAGATGTTCGAACAAATCTCCAAAACCAATTCAAGGAGATAAAGGATAATAAGATACTGTGTAAGCATAAACAAGAAATTGAAAGTATAAAAAGAAACATAACAGAAATTTTGGGGATAAAAGGCAAATAGTAAAGATTAATAATACAATGCAGGCATACAGTAAGAAATTTAAACAAGCAGAAGAAAGAATCAGTGAAATAGAAAACAGGGCAATTGAAATCAAACAGTCAGAAAAACAGAGAAAATAGAAAAAAGTTGAGTAAAGTCTCAGGGATTTGAATGACAGCATGAAGTGCACAAACATACATGTTCCAAAAGGAGAAGAGAAGGGAAAAGGAGCAAAAAGAGTATTTGAGGAAATAATGGCTTAAAATTTCTCAGCTCTCATGAAAGACATAAATATTCATGTCCAACAAGCACAACATACTCAAAACAGAATAGATCCTAATAGACCTAATCCGAGACACATACTAACCAGAATGCCAAATGCCAAAGATAGAGTATACTGAAAGCAACAAAAGAAAAGTGATTTGTCACATACAAGGTATCCAAATAAGACAAAGTGCTGATTTCTCATCAGAAACCATGGAGGCAAGACGGCAGTGGTATGATATATTTAAGGTACTAAAGAGAAAACCTGCCAGTCAAAAATTCTTTATCTTGCAAAATTGTCCCTCAAAACCAAGGTTGAATTTAAAATATTCACAGATAAACTGAAACTGAGAGAGTTTGTCAACAAGACATTTGCCCTTCAAGAAATACTAAAGGGAACTCTCCAGGCTGAAAGGAAAAAAACAGGAATGAGTGGCTTGGAGAAGAGTGCAGAAAAGAGTATCAGTAATGAACTAAAGGGTAAAAAGAGAAAAAAAAAAAGATATGTGAAAAAACAAAGGACAAAATGGCTGAAGTAAGTTCTGTCTTTACAGTAATAACATTGAATGTTAATGTATTAATCTCCCCAATCAAAAGACACAGATTGGCAGAATCGATTTAAAAAATATTGTTGAACTATATGTTATTTACAAGAGACTCACATTAGACTCAAAGACACAAATCGCTTAAAAGTGAAAGGTGTTCCATACAAACAATAACCAAAAAAGAGCAGGAATAGCTATAATAATATCAGATAAAGAGACTTTAAATGCAAAACTGTTATAAGAGACAAAGACACTATATAGAAATAAAAGGGGCAATTTACCAAGAAGAGTGCTTCCTAGAATATGGGATACTGAAACTAAGCCATAGGGAAGCAGAATTGGCCCAATGATTAGGGCATCCACCTACCACATGGGAGGTCTGTAGTTCAAACCCTGGGCCTCAGTGACCCGTGTGGAGCTGGCCCATGTGCGGTGCTGATGCACACAAGGAGTGCCGTGCCACACAGGGGCATCCTCCGCATAGGGGAGCCCCATGCACAAGGAGTGCACCCCATAAGGAGAGCCACCCAGCGCTAAAGAAACTGCAGCTGCCCAAGAATGGCACTGCACACACGGAGACCTGACACAGCAAGACGACGCAACAAAAAGAAACACAGATTCCTGGTGCCTCTGATAAGGATAGAAATGGTCACAGAAGAACACAGAGCGAATAGACACAGAGACTATTAAAAAAGAGAGAGAGAGGAACTGAGTCATAAGGGGGGAAGTCCGGCACAGGGGATAGCTTGACCATAGGAGTTGGAAATAACATGGTGATGGTAGGAACTGCATGAAGATGCAGGTCAATGCACAGAATGTGAAGAAAGGGATGCAAAGACTTTAAGTGAACAAAGAAGTCTGGGGTCAAATAATAGCAAGTCCTGTGATTCTTTTTAAATAAACTTGAACATTACTTTAGACTAGTGGTGTCCTAAGTGTGTATATTTATATTTTTATTATTTATATGCATGTATTCCTGTGAGAGGATATTATACATATTATAAAACATTTACAAATATGAAAAATTTTAAAGAATATAGTAAAGAAGTGTTTTTAAATGACTATATCAGTTTTTTTTTAATTTATAAGCTACAGAATCTACTTTGACTACATTAAGGAATTAAAACATAAAAGGAGACTCTTTAGATTATTCTTAAGAAATATCTAGCACAAAGAGAGCCAGGCTATTTGCAGGCTCTTAGCCAAGTGTAGCATCAAGGCATCATTGCCTCCACTGTGCACATCTGACACTTGGAAGTAGAGACCAGATTGCTAACAGAGAAGATTCAACTCTGCTTCCATGCTTGCCAGAAGACTGTTTTTCTCATTTCAACTCCATGAGAGCATAGGCCTGTGTCACGGATCTGGTTATGGTTTCATTATTAATATTCTCTTGAATATGTGGATTATTTGCAGGAGGCTTTTTAAGCCACTTGCCCATTTGTGAGACTTAGCTCTTACCTATTTCTAATAGTTCTAATATCTGCATTCAGTATGTATAAATTCATTTAATAGGGGACAGCTAAGCTGTAATATATCACAGTAGACTGAGAGCCAGCCAGTATATGAGAGAACTGTGATCCACCCCTTCTCATTGTTTTCCAGTGTCCTTGCTTATCCTACCTTATGTCTGCATTATCTAACACATAGATTGAAGATGCCTATGTTAGTTTACATATGAATATTAATGAAGCCTATTGTAGTATTCTTTATATCAAAACGAATATATGTAGAATTCTGGGTATTTTTCTCATCCCCAAGTGGATTGATTGCCTTGTGCACTCAGGCAGGTACATTTCATTTTGGAATCTACTGCTTTGGCAAATATAAATCTTTGGCAAAGAAAGAAGTTAAGCAGGGGAGTGACATTGCCAGATATAAATTTGTGATCATTGACTGGGCTTAGCACACGAAAGTCTATTGAGTAAGACAACAGCAGGAAGGCAGAGGATATTATAAATTGTCCAAGACTGAAATGCAAGGGATAGATGTATAATTGAGGAAATTATACATCTCAATGGAGAGATGTATGTAACTGAGTAAATCTCAGTAGTCAAGAATGATTGGAAGTAGCTACTAAGGTAAGAGAAAGAATGAAAAATTATTTTCCAGTTCTTGACTAAAGCAAATGTTTTTGATTCTTACAACAAAGGATGAATTCTTACACTCCTTGTGACTCCTGGTTACTTTTTCAGAAAAAAAAAGTCAGCTGTAATGTTATTCATTCTTGATAATGCAGTATTTGTAGCAGTGTTTTCATTCATTCCACAAACCTTGCCCCACAACATACATCTGTTCAAAATTCTTATCTTTAGAAATACCTGTAAGATTATTCTGAGGTCTGTACTCAATTCTTATAAAAGTGATTTTCCCAAAATGGAAAAGAAATACTTTTTCATTCAAAAGTAGAAAAAGAGGATTGTCTTTCTGCTGCATGATAAAGGTTGTATAGAAATGTAGGTGACTTGCATCATTCTCCCTGTGCTTGGTTAATTTGCTGCTGCATGTCTTGCCTGTAGCTGGGATGACAGCAGTTCAGTGAGCAGTGGGCTCAGCGACACCCTCGATAACATCAGCACTGATGACTTGAACACCGCGTCCTCAGTCAGCTCTTACTCCAACATCACTGTCCCGTCTCGGAAGAATACACAGGTGAGAATTTCCTTTGTTTTTTGATTCAAAGTGCTCCTGCCAGTTTTTTCCCCCAATTATTTAATAATGATTGTATCTGACATATTTGCATACCCTAAATAAGGTAAAGGTAACATGAAACATGGACTCAGCTGACACCCCTGGATCGTGCAATGTCTTTGTCTTCCTTAGAGCTACAATACTTGGGAAGTACAATGTGTACCAGAGCCTAGTTTTAATCATCTAAATCAGCTTAGATATATTTTCTTTTGATTACAATCTCGTCCAGAACAACCTATGTTGACATATCTCTCTTTATAATATTGATAGATTTGTTTAAAAATCCAATAAGTATTTTAATACTCTAATTTTGGGTAGGTTCTTGATTAATTTTACATTGATCTCTGGGGAAAAATTACTAGATCTCTTGTGTTAACTCAATAATGAATACTAAATGAAGTTTTCTCTTGTCTTATGTTTCCTTGCTGCATTTGACACAGAAAATTCCTTCCTGTCTGGCATTTCCATTGCTACTTTTCTGTGCATATTTCTTCTGACATTCTCTAAGATGTGCAAGTGAGAATTATGTATTTAAAATTAATAAAACTTGAGTGAAGACATAGATATAAATAGAGGAAACTCTGTAATTCTTTTGAACTATAAATCAGTGCTTATTTTTTCACAGTTCTCTGAAAGTACTTCCTTCCAGTGCCTTAATTAATAGATTTTCAGCATACAACTTTCCTATAATATCTTCTTTGCAGCTGAAGACAGATGCAGAGAAACGTTCCACAACAGATGAAAACTGGGATAGTACTGAGGAGCTGAGAAAAACAGAAGAGGACACTGACTGCCATGGGGACGGTGGTGGCAAGTGGAAGGGTGTTTCCTCAGGGCTTCCAGAAGACCCAGAGAAGGTGGGACAGAAAGCCTCCTTGTCTGTCTCACAGACAGGTTCTTGGAGAAGAGGCATGTCTGCCCAAGGAGGATCACCATCTAGGCAGAAAGCTGGAACAGGTGCACTCAAGACTCCTGGTAGGCTTGTCGTTTTACAGCTGCTACATGAAAGTGTTTTCATGTATTGTTTCCTTTCATTCTGTGTTCTTTTTAATACTACTCTTCTTTATAAAATCAGATTTTTTTTCCTTCTAGGTGAAAATTTTTCCTCTTTAAATTTATCTACTTTGTCATGTAAGTCCACATGAATCTAGCAACCTAGGTATTTTCCAGAGAGAACCCTCATGTTTTGTGATCATTAGGTTTCTCTTTATTTTACCATAGTCATGTAGAAATAAAATAAGACTGGTTAATAAATAATAAGGTTGCTTTTGTCCTGACTTCCTTTTGAAAGTTTGGAATGTTCATGTTAAACATGTCATTGAGTTTTACTACACACTTAGAGTTAAAAAGCTATCATCCTAATCTAATGGGTTGAAATGCTGGAGATTTGAAACAAGTTTATAAAATAGACTTTATAAATGAAGAGATAAGAGATCTGCCAAAAGGCACCATTTTTTTCTTGAAGACTCTTTCATTACTTTTTAAATAGTGCCACCTGAAGTATAGTTGAAACACAGTGTAGATCTCACAGATATCCAAATGAATTTCATGTAGCATTTAGTTTGATAGGATTATGGGCTATCTTTATAAAGAAAGAAAGTTGCAAAATATAATGTTAATAAATAGCAAAAATTATGTTTTTATTTTATCTCCTCAATGTCTTATAGCATTTCCTCTGACAGTCACATTTTTGTAACTTAAAATTTGCCTATTAGATTTAAATACGCCTTTTGGAATTGAGGTAATGTAAAGAAGCATTCAGATTTTACACAATGTTTAAAAAAATGTTATTAGGAAATTAAAATGTACAGATGCATATGTTTACATATTTCTCATTAATCAGGGAAAACTGATGATGCCAAAGCTTCTGAGAAAGGGAAATCTCCCCTGAAAGGGACATCTCTTCAAAGGTCTCCTTCAGATGCAGGAAAAAGCAGTGGAGATGAGGGGAAAAAGCCCCCCTCAGGCATTGGAAGATCGACTGCCACCAGCTCTTTTGGATTTAAGAAGCCAAGCACTGTAGGGTCATCTACTATGATCACTTCTAGTGGAGCAACCATAACAAGTGGCTCAGCAACACTGGGTAAAATTCCCAAATCCGCCGCCATTGGTGGGAAGTCAAATGCAGGGAGAAAAACCAGTTTGGACGGTTCACAGAATCAGGATGATGTTGTGCTTCATGTTAGCGCAAAGAGCACTCTCCAGTACCGCAGCTTGCCCCGCCCTTCAAAATCCAGCCCCAGTGGCATTCCAGGCCGCGGTGGTCACAGATCCAGCACTAGCAGCATTGATTCCAATGTCAGCAGCAAGTCAGCTGGTGCCACCACCTCGAAACTGAGGGAGCCAACTAAGATTGGGTCAGGACGCTCCAGTCCAGTCACTGCCAACCAAACAGACAAGGAGAAGGAAAAAGTAGCAGTCTCAGATTCAGAAAGTGTTTCTTTGTCAGGTTCCCCCAAATCCAGCCCCACCTCTGCTAATGCCTGTGGGACACAAGGCCTTAGACAGCCAGGGTCCAAGTATCCTGACATTGCCTCACCTACATTTCGAAGGTAAGGATGCAGAAAGTGATGCGGGGAAAATATGAAAGCCTGTATTTATAAAGATACATATATTTTAGACTCTCTTATTCAGTTTCTGATATACAGTGAGTCCTAAGAAGCTGATCATATAAATAGCTAACAAAAAATGGTACTCATTTTGAAAAATGGTCAAACTTCTTGGTTTCCCTACTATTTTAATTTTATTAACACAAACAACATTTTTAAGAGATGTAAAAGCAGATGGCAACACCCAGGGGTAGTGATACGACATAATGTAATAGCTTGTTAAATGTTCATAGATTTCCATTCCACCTTTTCACCATTAAAACAAAATGGGTCTTTAAGACTATTGGTATTCATTTCCAATGTACATTACTTTATTAGCTATAAATGAGTTGATGATCAGGAAAGTAGATTAAGTTACATTCTTTGGACATATTTTAACATTGGATATATTTATACAGTACCATATCTTAACTATTTAATAGTCTTGTCTATTAAAGACTATTAAAGAAAATCGAAGTATAATACTGAGAAAATTTGAAAACATTCAGGTGTTTGATAAAGGATAAAAATTAAAGACTGGACTAAGTATTCCAACCTAGCACCAACTTTCTTAGACATGACTCTGATAAGCAGTATGACTTGGTTTCTGTACCAGGATTATATTTGGTATTAAATATGTGCAGTTAACTGTTTTTAATTACAAATACGTTTTTAAGAGGCAGGAAAATGAACACGGTTAGAGACTTGGGACAGACAGCTAAACCTGTCTGGGTGTGTTTCCTTATCTGGAAAATGATAGAGTATGACCTGTAGACCATTACATGTTAAATATCTTTAAGGTTTGTGTTTATTCTACTGATTAAATGAAGAACCTTGGAAATAAAGGACCTTGAAATATTAACTCTTACATTTCAAGCAATCTCAAAAACATGATTGTTTGAAAAGTCTAGAGGTTATATTCCTCAGTGAAAATATTAATACAAAAGAACTGGCTTTCTGAAATGTTGATTTTCATTGGAAAAAAATAAATTATGACTTGTAGTAAGAGTAAATATATCTGTTGCTGAAGTAAGAGCTAATAGTGCCCTCCTGTGGCCCATTACCTATGAAACAATTTCTCATATTCGTCATAAAATATTTCACTATAGAAATACGGATTTCATTGCAACTTAATAGTAATCATTATGCCATTACTTCATATCACTTTATTTCCATATTTACATAAATTTGATTGTCATTGCTTCATTTACAAAACTAAAATGTTTTCTGAAAAGAACTCCAACATCTAATTTAGCACCAACTATGTTTTACATCACTGTTATATATTTGAATACCGCTGGCAATGGACATAAAACCCTCTGGCATTTCCTGAGGGATATGCAGATAAACCAACTTGTTGCCAACAATGTCCAATATTGTTTCTAAATTATTACTCCCTGAAAATCCCTCAGATGACCAGATATGTAACATAATCTCCTAAACCTGCCTTAAGCATTCCTTTTAGATTTCAAATAAACTGTTATAAAGAAAAAAAAAAGTAGGAAAAAAAAGCCTTTATAAGTATTATATACCGAATGCGTAGAAGTTGTTTCATTATAATGGCTCTGTAAATAGGTAGCAGCAAGTATGGTCAAACTATTAAATTTGCATGAATGATTCTCAGGATCATTAAACCTCATGAAAGCTGGCGATTTTCATGTTTGACTTACTTATGCTTTACCTGCTTCCCCCTACCCCCTGAGTAGCAACCCTGTACTGATTTACCTCTCTGGTGATATGAAATTTTTCAGCACTCAGTTATCAACTCCAAGCTTATAAAGTTTATTAACATAGAGACAGGAAGTGCTTGGTAGTGCAGTACACCCAAGCACACTTGGCTCTGTGTACTGTAACCCTAATTAAATGTGGATATTAGTTTCTTGGAACAACTGAAGTTGTTATTTGTTTTTCTTTTAGGTTGTTTGGTGCCAAGGCAGGTGGCAAATCTGCCTCTGCACCTAATACTGAGGGTGTGAAATCCTCCTCAGTAATGCCCAGTCCTAGTACCACATTAGCGCGGCAAGGCAGTCTGGAGTCACCGTCGTCTGGTACGGGCAGCATGGGCAGTGCTGGTGGGCTAAGTGGCAGCAGCAGCCCTCTCTTCAATAAACCCTCAGACTTAACAACAGATGTTATAAGCTTAAGTCACTCGTTGGCTTCCAGCCCAGCATCGGTTCACTCTTTCACATCAGGTGGTCTCGTGTGGGCTGCCAATCTGAGCAGTTCCTCTGCCGGCAGCAAGGACACTCCGAGTTACCAGTCCATGACTAGCCTCCATACGAGCTCTGAGTCCATTGACCTCCCCCTCAGCCACCATGGCTCCTTGTCTGGACTGACCACAGGCACTCACGAGGTTCAGAGCCTGCTCATGAGAACGGGTAGTGTGAGATCTACTCTCTCAGAAAGGTGAGCTTTCCTGGAGGCACTGAAGAAGTCCTCACCTCCCCCCTGTGCCCACCCACCCCCACATTAAATCCCCTTGATTTCAGTGGGAGTGCCACCGTGTAGCACAGATATGTAACATTGATAAGAGTGGCCTTTCAATTACTCTCATTACCAACTTTGCAGAAAAATAAAACTATTAAGTGTAAGATGAGTGGATAATTAAGTTTCTTTATATGAATGCAAACACATATATACTCAGTAGGTAATCTGAATAAATTCAAAGCATGTTTTTATATACTGATGTCTTCACAAGGCCTTTGAATGATTTGGCTTAAACTCCAGGACAACACTAGCTCCCTCTCATAATTCAAACATCTTGAAAACCAAATTTAAATGGATTCTACAATTACACTCTGAGCAATATGTTAAATTTACCTTATTAGCACTTCTCTGGAAAATAGCAAATGGATCACTGGAGAATAAGAATAAGAATTGGGGAAAAACATCAGTTGTCAGATTGAATTCTTAAAGAAAAGCTTAATCTAGTGACATTTTTAATAAGCCCCATAAAATTAAAATTAAAAACATATGATAGAGTGTTTCTGATTTGTTTTATAAGGGTTTGTTTTTAACATAAAGTATTCCTTACCTAATATACTCACCAGAAAACATCACTGTTGACCCAAATGGCTGTAGATCCACCCTCCCCCCCCCCCAAAAAAAAAGAAATTGTTTCTCAAATATTTCATCTCTTACCCCCAGGAAGATGTCTTAAAACTGCCATTTCTCCCCCTAAATGTTATTGGTTTCTTGGCACACCAAAGTTTTCAAACACTGTCTTGGTCACTTATCTTAATTATGTTAATGTGTGGAGACACCATTAGTCATTGAAAATGCTTGATACCTTCCTCTTTTATACTCTGATATTGATACTGACAGATATCCTCCTTTTCAGACTTTATTCAGCCTTACTCCCAGTATCATTTTTTAAAACCACTCTAGCCCTTACCATATATAGTGTGCCAGCAGCTGACCTTAATTTTCCCTCCTCTACTCTTCCTGGTTTCTCTTGTCTTTGTGAAGTAGAAACCCAGAACAAAATATTCTTTCTTCCTGTTGGTTCCATCCCACTTTGCTTCCACTGCCCTTGACCAGGATACTTGGACAAGGGAGCAGATGTAGCTCAGTGGTTCCCATGTAGCTCCTGCTTCCCATGTACAAAGTCCTGGATTCAATCCCCAGAACCGCTTTTTTAAAAAAAAAGGTAATGGACAGCTATGCAAATGGAACTTGCCCTTGAGAAATGAATTTTAGAACTAAATAAGTATCAAGGAAATGTGGGACTTCCTTAATACTTGCTAGGTGGGCTGGTATTTATAAAACTCATTTTTCTTCTTAAAAACAAAACTGGGCCAAAAGATATATGACTTACAACTGGGTGGTAGAAACTAAAATGTGGGGATTTGCATCCTGTTTCCCTCTGGTTCTGCTTTCATGAACAACGTATATGAAAACCAATGTCTTGTTTCATTTGATTTTGATCCTAAGAATATAGGCTTCCAACAGCTCCTTAAGTTTGAATTTCAGTCAATTTAAAATAAACAGGCATGTTTATATATCACTTTTGAAACGTCTGACAAGTAAAATCAAATTATCTTGAGAATATATTATTGGCAAACTACAGTTTTAATAAATGTATATTAAATTGTCTACTGGTATGTTCAAATAACAATTTGATAACCAAATTCTGAATCAGACTGCAAATAGGTAATCATTCATTAAACAGAATCATCCTCCAAAATACTGGGTTTTGTTTTTTAATTATAAAGATGACCGCAACAGATTGACCATTTGGCCTTCAGACATTAAAGACTCAGAGAAGTATCCAAGTAACTCTTTATAACCAACTAGCCCTCAAATCAAAACCAATTGATCATATTGATGCGTATTTTATCTATAAACACATATACATACATACCCATATGTATATATACACACACACACACACACAATTTTGATACTTTGGCCTATGTTTTGGCAGAAGTTAAAATAGAATTTCAGTATAGAAATATGCTAGCAACTATGCAGATAGTTTTTATTATTCATTCTTTGAAATAGGCCAATTTTACAAATGGGAATGGCCTAATGTTAAAATAGGTAGGTTCATGATTTTTCAAAATTAAAACTTAAGCAAAATAATTTTAACACATTAAAATGTTTAGCCCTTGATTTTTTATAAAATGTATTGGTGGATATTAAATCATAAAGAATAAGTTTTATTCATAGCTGTAGTATATAATATAAATATAAATTAATATAGATATTAATTTATTCTCTCTAGTAAATTACTGGACTGAAATAATTTTTGATGTTAGAAGTTGTGATTTTTCTTTTTTTGCAGAAGTCCAAGCAAAAACAGTTTAACATGATCCTTAAAAGAACATTTATCAATGTTTATATTCTATGGAAGAAAAACTTAGACATGATAGGTAATTCTGACTTAATTTTAATTAAGTGGTCAGCAAAATGTTGGGAATGCTAAGAAAACTAAAAGCAATATCTGAGAGAAAGCATTAGCGTACAAAAGTCTCAAGCAAGTGAATTAGAGATATATAATAGAGATGTACATAGATTCATGACTTATCTGTTTAAGCTATAGAATTGTTTATTTATTTTTATACCCTAATGCCATTAAGTCAATTGTTTTTCATAAGTATTTTAACGTTTGTTCAAATTTATCTTCATTAAGAATTAAATAACTAAATAACAATTTTCCCTCTTAGCTGCTTAGATCATTAGTGGCCCTTGGGATATAACTAATCCACATTTCTGCTTGTGTGTGTGTGACTTAACCAAGTTAAATTTTTTTTAAATTTTAAAATAGTGACCAGATTTACATATTTAGATATTTTTCATAAGAACCCAGTTTTCTGGCTTGTCTTTAAAAGTCAGATCTGGTAACCTTGTTTTCACATTCCTTCATAGGAGCTATTGGTTTTAGCCAAAGGATGCCTCTTCCTTTCAGACTGTGTAGAATCTCTAAGAAACTTGTATTTATTACCTGCCTGGCCTGTGCAGACATAGGGGCTTGTGACCTCT
Source organism: Dasypus novemcinctus (assembly GCF_030445035.2). Taxonomy (NCBI): domain Eukaryota; kingdom Metazoa; phylum Chordata; class Mammalia; order Cingulata; family Dasypodidae; genus Dasypus; species Dasypus novemcinctus. The sequence continues at coordinate 60,722,453 of NC_080684.1, forward strand.
GAGGGCTTATGGAAATCATCTACACTATAAAATCATTAGTATCCAACATCAATGGATAGTTTTATTTAAGGCTTATACTTCAATTGGTTAAATTAAATGTATTTTTTATTTTCTTTACATTAAATTTCTCAGCAAAACAATTGGATAGCATCGGAAAAAAATGCTTGTTTTCAATTTCCTTTGCAACAATAAACTTTAATAAATTTGCACACAGAAAGATATCATTTTGAAAATGGCTTATTAACACTTTAATGCTTAACACAATTTGAAGATTTCTAATATTTGTTCACTATGATCCCCTCCCCCCCTTTTTTATCCACACTGCTATGAAATCTTCTATACCAAGGAATGTTACTGAAACTGGCCCCTGCAATATATAGCCACATTATTTGGATATACTCAGTAAATAAAGTTGTAGTTGTATAATGACTTTGGATTCTTTCTCTTGTAGTGCTAGATAATGGAGTATACATAAAAGAAAACATTTTAGCTTTGATTTTGAGTGATTAAATTCCAAGTCAATGTGTCTACATTCATATTATGTCATCCCCATAATGCATACCCTATGTATTTAATTTTGATCATTTGCGATTTAAATGGAAGAGAGATATAATTTTGCAAATCTAAATTAATTTTACTTCTTGTTATCACATACCAGAGATTAGAATAGAAATTCCTAGTCTTCTTCCACTTAATTGTTAACAGACACCCTTTTTCCCTTAGAGAGACCATATCTCATCTTCTCTGGACACAAATTTTTATCGCTTCCTATGATCAACTGAGAATTCTTTAAAATAGAGATTGATGAAACTTAAAGTCTCTTGAATATCTGATTCATAATTTCCAAAAGCTGCTATACTTTAGTTTGATTTAATTTTTATTTTAACATTGAATTTCAATCAGATACCCACTACATATTAATTTTTTCTCTTGCATATAAGTGGGGAAAATACACCTTTATTTTTATTTGAAATATTTGAAAATGCAAAATATAAATTTTGAACAGTGTTTTAGATACTCTTCCCTTAGGAACTTGACACTTAGGCATAGCAGATATATCTCATGCCCACTCTATTATTGTCCTGCATGTGAAATTATAGCAGAAATCTAGTCAGTTGCATGAGGAGGGAAAAACTGCTATAGCACGTGGTAAATAGAATCCACAACGGAATTATTCCAACATATGATTTAATTTACTAATAATCTTTTTATTAAATTATCATTAAATGATACTCAGAAAGGAACACAAATATGTTACAGAAAGGAACATCTGGTTACCCTTGGCTTAGCCTTTTCTATGAGGTAGACATAAAATATGTGTTACAAAAATTGTTTTGTGTAGTTCAGAGAACCATTTTTGTTGGATGTGTAATTTGTAAGTTTTGTTTACATTATGTCCTTAGGGGTTTTCTTTGTTTTAACAGCATGCAGCTTGACAGAAATACACTACCCAAAAAGGGACTAAGGTATATATTTCTATCAGCACAATTGCTGCTTTTCTCTGTTGTTATGTAAACTTTGTGTGCTGTCTCTCTTCCTCTTTGTTTGTTTGTTTGAAATGTAGCACCTGGCATTGAGGATGAAATCACTTTTAATCTTGATGCTTTCTTTGACCTGAGGAGTCTGGTGAGATAGTGTTTAGGTAGAGATATTAGTAGAGACCAAGACTCAAAGCAAATAAAACCTAATGTAAATATCACTATTTTGGAGTAATAAGACTTTTCAGAGGACTTGTCCCAGGCATTGCATGTTTGGGGGCACTAACTTTTGCTGGAATGCAGAAGTCACTTCTGGATGTAAAAATGAAACTAGTTTTCCTAAATTTTGCATATTGGAGGCATTTGCTTGTAAAACTTCAAAACCTGTGTAGGCTAAAGATATGGCCAATTAATGTAGAAAGGTTGAACAATGCTCAAATTTGAGTCAAAAGATACATAATTTCATCATCAGAGAACAAATAATGTAATTCAGGTATGATTTTTAAAGAATCATTTTGGTGAAATCTCAAAATAGTTTTAAAGTAATTTCCATTTATCAGGAGTGAACTGTCAGATCTAATTTAGTCTATTTTCATATAATCTCAAAATAATTATTCAGTACATGATAAAGAAAATAAAAATTTAATTCACAGCCATTCCTTACTACACCCTTTTATCTGAGGAGGGGATATAGAGTGAACTACTAAGAGAGGTGCAATTGTATGAACTTAAGTTGGCAGCTTTTTGGTGCTAAGAATTTCCTTACTCTGGTGAAGGAATGAGTACTGGCCAATATAGGTCATTTCCTATTATCCTTCTCCTCTCCATTCCGTTAGCAATAGCAAACAGCTGGCAATTATTCCATTTCCAAATACTTTGTTCCAGAATTTATTTTCCATTAAAGTGAGCACATTATCCTCCTCCTTTTTTGTTTAATCCAGACATGATGTCCTGTGATGTTTTAACCAAATAACTGTTTTTCCTTTAAAAAAAAAAAAAAGCTATCAATAAGTATTACATATCCAATGCTTTCTTTGTCCATCACTCCATTTTCCTTGACTTCTGTCCTACCTTCTCCAGCATTTTGAATCTGTTATTCACCCTCCTCACATCCTTCCGGATACTGTGCTTTTGAATCCTTCTCAATTAACTTGGTTGTCTGCTCATTGTTTGTGGTTTTTCAACTTCTTATCTCACAGAAGTATAATTTTCTTCTCAAGAATTCTTTTTTTCCTGTGAGCTTCAAACAGATGGTGTCAAATCATCTGGAAGAACTGAGCAATTATAATTAAATTCAATCTGTTTGAGAATGTTATTAAGTCTGAATAGTAAACTTCTCTCAATTGCTTTCCTGTCCTGGTATTTCCTTGCCCTTGTGGATGTGCTTAAGTGTCTTAGCTGTATTGTTTTGCAGATATACCCCATCATCTCGGCAGGCCAGTCAAGAGGAAGGCAAAGAATGGTTGCGTTCCCACTCTACTGGAGGGCTGCAGGACACTGGTAACCAGTCACCTCTGGTCTCACCTTCTGCCATGTCATCTTCTGCAACAGGAAAATACCACTTTTCCAACTTGGGTAAAAAATTCTAAAACATCCATTCCATTTTGCTCCTTTTACTACCCACCCTTATATGAGCCCTGGTATCTCTCCATAAGAATTGTTCATCAAAAGGGGAAAAAAGGCACATTACCAATACTTTCATTGTCTGGCTGTTTACTGTTCACAGAACAATTTCCCAACGTTGTGCCCTTCCTTGCTTGTGTCAACTGCTTGACTTAAGGAAAACTCTCATTTATTTTACAGTTGAAGCTCCTTGGGGTTGGGGAGGGCATTTAAATTGACGAAAGTCTCACTGCTATTAAGGGCAGATGCAGGAATTGATCCCAGAACACCTGACTTCAAACCTAAGGGCCTTTCCATTCTATTGTTAACTTTCTCTAGAAAACCTGTAAAACATCTCACTATGTTTTAATGTTAAAATATTTTATAACAAATTTAATCATTTTTTCATATAAAATTTAAATACAAATAAGAAGAAAAAATATGTGGTTCCATGACACAAAGATCATTTCTTTCTCATACTTTTAGTTAAAACTTTCCATAAAATGCATAAAAAATTTTCTAAGAAAGTACACCACACAATTTTCTTTATTACACAATGCAAAGAAAATACATGACTGACTAGTTTAGCCACTGGATTACTTCTGTGATAGCATCATTGGATGAAATATAAAATCATTTGCATAAATGTCACAGAAAACACAGGGAAAAGTGACAAAACAATGAAGTATAAATGTGGCAGTTATTTAATGGAGCCAATGCTTTTAAAAACAGATTTCTATAAAGTCACATTTAAAGTAATATCTCTTTTCATCTGGAAAAAAAAGTTCTCCTTAATAACGGACTCACAAAATGTCCAACCTTTTTAATAATTTGTACTTCCCAACTTTCAGCCCCATTGGAACACTTAAGGTGATGTCTTTCCAATTGTAATACTTTCAGATATACTGAATACGGCTTTAAGCAATGAAAAGCAATTATATTAGCCATTGTTCCATATGAGTTTATAAATACATATCAAACACCAAATTTTTATTTGCCAAACCTACTCAATGATGAGACTCATTTGCCCCATAATGCCAAATGGTGTATAGCTCTTACTTTGATTTTTAGTTCGAAAATATAGCAAAAGCCATAAAATACTTTAGCCTCAAAATATGTGTTTGAATGGTTTTTATAGAGACATAGCTGTAACAAATTAAATCTAATTTTATGCAACAGCTTAAATCCAAATCCACCAAAAATGCTATGGGTTTGCTAGTTCCCTCATATCTCTTACCATTCTTTTTATTTATTAACCTAATAAATACTGATTTGATTAGTTGATTTCTTACTCTACTACTTTTCCATTGACATTTCTCTGATTATGTGCACCTTCTCCATTCTTTACAATAAAAAACCCTCATAACTTTTCTGAGATTAGTCTTCCAACATGAGTTTTCCTAACTCTTGCCCATTTTTACCGAATTGTCTCTGCATCAGGGATGATTTTCATCCATATGAATGGAGCAGCTCTGAAAATTCCAAATGAAACCCTTTACCTATGGTTATAATAATCCATCTTTTCTCATTTTCCTTAGGACATTGCATCATAAAGTGTCTTCCACCTCTTGATTCTTCATATGTACTCCTATTTACTCATTGGTGCATTCATTCATTCAATATTTTTAAGTACCTTCAACATTCCAGATACTGATATTTCTCTCTTTAACGTACTATCAAGTTCAAATCTCTCCCTACCTGAATTATTTCTTCCTTGGCCTTAATTTACTCTCAAGGAAGAATTTAAAGTAATGTCGTCACTGTCAGAATATACAATTGAGAAGTCTATACTCAATCTTTCCATTTCCTGCTTTTATAAATGATTGTTTTTCACATAAAATCTAGTATGAAAGCCCAACACTACAAACATAAATCAAAGGTTTATTAATTCAAGTTGGTTTTATAAGTTCAAACTCATAATATTATAAAGTTCAAGTATAAGCAGTTTAGTTGTTTTAGCAAACATTAGTTTGAATTAATTTGAATGATATTGCAGAGAAAATATAGATTCATACAGATAAGTTATTGAAAGTGGTAACTTTAAAAAAGCTGCTTAGCTGAAAATCTTGTGTGTTTTTAAATTAAATTAATTCCTAATGTCAAAATAAGAAATTTTAGGAAATGGTCTTCTGTTGAATTTCTAAGAACATTTAACAACACTCACATTTCTTAGGATAAATATAAAAGACAGACAAGAAGATACCAAAACCTAGAATCTCTTGCATTCTTTAATCTTTTATCACTGAAGTAGGAATGACAAAAGGTTTATTTGCTAGAAAGCAGGGATGACTGCTGGCTCTAGACACAGGCCTCTGCAGTAGACAGGCTTGGGTTTGAATCACAATCTGCCATCTACTATGTCTGGTCATGGTGAAGTCTCGTGACTTCAAATTTATTATCTGTTGGATGGATACCTAAGACAGAGGTTATATTGTGAACAATGAAAGAGATAATGTACATGAGCAGTCAGGAGAGTGTGTCACTTGAAAAGTATATCTCTGTTACACCATCCTTTTTTATGGAAAGTCACCTTTACACTCTCAAGAGTACCACTCAGCAGATATATCTGAAACTTGCATTTAATTGGGTGTAATCCACAAAACAGTAACAACATAATTTTATGTGAGGAACATGCACAGCCTGGATTTTGAAGGGTTAGTAGAGGATTATGACATTCTGAATCAAGTATTCAATTACAAGATTACCAGGAATTTGCAGAGAAGAGACTTTCTTCCAAAGTTGCAGAAATCAAACTGAACATGGTAACTGAAGCAAACATGTCCATGGTCACAATGTATAGCACATTTTGAGAATGCTTTTTATTATATAGTTTTAAAAGAGTTGAAGCATAATTAATAGATGAAATGAATTGTACTTTTACTAATAATAGCGTCTCTGTGGAGCTTCAATGTTCTAATGATGTGAATTTGTAAACCACTTAGCAAATACGTCCCTTTTATTTTGTTCCTGTAGAAACTGAGAGTCTGAAAGGTCAGGTTTACCTGCCTAGGATATGGGTCTCCCTGGCTTAGCCCATTGTGTTTTCTACCAGAGATCATCTCGAAACAGTATTGGACACTGCTGCCTCCCCACTGAAGTGCTTTCAGGCCTCGACTCTCCTGACACCAGTCTCCTGACTTTCTTAGTGCTTTGCCAACCATGGTTCTCCAGAGGATGCTCATCTTAACAGAGCTGTATCATTTATTGTCCAAACACTTTTTCACTCTTTTGAGAGTGAAAGGGGCCACTGTTAACAATTGTGCCAGATATTAGGTAGAAACCCTGGGCATAAGCGAGGACCCAAGGTAGCACAATTCATTCAACATCTCTTTCCCTTAGATCTTTTTGAGTTTTAAAATGAAAATCCTATCAGCTTGAAAAACCACATAGCTACCACAAGCCAAAGTCATTCTATTTCCTGTACCATTTCACTGTATCACCCTTCTGCCCAACCACTTCAGTACAAAATCTCAATATACTCAACATTTGAACCATACTTAGATCTTGATATATGGTATGTTTTTAGCAAGCCAAAACCTGGAATTTTATCTCCAGAACATCTCATATCTACCTCTCATGAAATAACATTGTTCTTGTTCAAACTCTTTTACCTCTCACCCAGGTAATTAAATTTTTTTAACCTAATTGTTCTTATAGCTTCCGTATAGCTCTCAACATTTTCACCTCTTAGGACGTATGTAGAGAGATCTTCCCATACATGTTAACATAATATAATATATTAAAATAGATTAATACAGAACATTTTTTTAAAAAATAGTAAAAAATCTTGTGTAATAAGCACTAGAAAGTTTAAAACACCACAATTATATCATTCTCAGATTAGTCTGTGCTCCTGCAAAAGTCAGCTATGGTTTGTGAGTATTTCCTGGCATGCTAGCTATAACGGAAATGATCCCACTCAAAAAAGCATATCAGGATATAACTTATATAAACAAAATTAATCTTTAAATGGAACTTCATTTATTATTGGTCACAAAGTCCTTGTGAGGTAAATGACTTTCCCAGGGAGAATCACTGTAGTGTTTCCATGAGTGAGAACAATAGTTTGGATTCAGTGTACAGCTCATGACAAGGCTTACCAGGCAGCAGCATTAATAGCAACCTGTCACTCCAGATTTCTATGTATGTGATAGACCCGCTTGCACACAGAGTGCTGCTTAAACACCTTTGCATGGAAACAGCCCCTATGCTTTTTCTTCTAAAGCCCCTCTATCTTGTACACTCTTCTATTTCCTTCCTCCACATTCATCCCCTCACCTATTCAGAATTAATCCGTTTTTTTTTTTACTATACTCACGGAACCATAGTACCTCAGAGTTGGAAGAGACCCGCATCTGGTTGAATCATTCATCTATTATGTAAATTTTTACAGCATCTCTATCTTCTACTTGAAAATCACTAACAGAACAAAATTGCTTAAATCTAGTAATAGTCAAATAACATTTTCTGGAATCTCTACCTCTTTTTCCCAACTCCATATTCTGATTTCATAAAATAAGTTAAAATTAATTCTATATGACAACTCTTCCAATTTAAAGAAATAGCATAAGATCGTTAGCTAATGTGTCCAGATATACAAAGCCAGGGAGTGACTGGAGGTATTTAAAACCCATGCCACATTTCTATCAGTCCCTATTCTGCTTAAATTACCACAAGTAAGTTTATAATCTTAGTAAAAACAATGGCTTTGCTGTGCAAATACGTTTAAGACAAGGTCAATGGTTCTCTTTCCCCTAATAGATTGCCCCTTATATATCTCTCCTATTTAGAAGTTCTGGTGTCTTCCCTGGCTTTGAATGGATCTTAGAGTTCATTTATTCTGTCTCTTTTTTTTTTTATTCATGAAGAAACTGAAGGGTAGAGACTAGAAAATTTGCCTGCAGTCAGATGGAAAACAAAACCACCACTAGAATTTCTGCTTCAATTTGTATTCTATTATGGGAAGTTTGTCTGTTTTGCCTTTGTCTTCCATTATACACATTTTCTTTGTCTAATTTACTTACTTTTCTACCTTTCAGTCACCTCCACTAAATTAGGAGCCTTTTAAAATCAGGAACTCTGTCATATTTATCTTTCTATTCACTAAACATCAACGAAGCAGACCCTTCATAGATATTAACTTAAACATTCTTTAAGAATCATGGGTACATTTCCACCAGAGAAACTATCAAAATGTTTGTAAATACCAAATATTCTCTTTGTAATTTGCCCTAGTCCCCAATAATATTTTCTTAGATGAATTAAGTGTTATGTATTTAAGTTACAGAAGAACATTTATTGGGATAGCTCTGCAATCATATTGGTAAAAATTACAGAATGCCAGAAAATAAAATGTTCTTCTAATCTCATACTCTCTCCCACTCTCCCTCCCTCCCTCCCTCCCTCCCTCTCTCTTTCTCTCTCTCTCTCTGTCTCTCCTTATTTATTTAAATAGTACACTTGTAAATGTGTTGAATACCTCATTCATTTAGCAAAGAGTCAACCCCTATGTATTTGTGGAATAGAATTATTTACCCCAATCCCGGTATCATAAACATAAACACTCAAGTCTTACATGTCCTACAATGTGTGTCCTGGCTGTTGTCAGCAGTTAAAACAAACTGGAACTAATGATGGTGCTGGCATAAGGGATGTGCCTAAAACATTTCTTCTCTGTTCCTTTCTCCCCATCCCCACCTCTTTCTTTCCTTCCTCCTTTCCTTCCCTATCTGCCTTTCTCCCTCTCTTCAGTCCTTCCTTCCTAAGGATTGTTTTGTGCGCTTGACACGTCCATGAATGCTTAGATACAGTTCTTAATCCCATTTTGCCTTCCCCTTCCCTATTCTTCTTTTATCCCATTCCATAACTAGCAATATCAGAGGGTTATTGTGTGGATTATTTCAGTTAATACCTATAACATACACAGCACAATGCCTGGCAAATAGGAGAAAATCCCCCTTTAAAGTACCTCAAGAAATCTCTCTCCTATTTTACATTGTTTTGAGAGCCAGTACATTACATTATATTAAGATGTGTTATGCCTCTGTCAAAAAAAAAAAAATCAGGGCAAATTTTGAAGTTTTAGCAGATCAGTTCCAAACTAACAATATAAATTCCTCCAGGATTTTACTCAATAGTTCCCTTCATACTTCAAGAGGTTCTCACCTACTTCCTCACTACTTGTAATAAACTTGCTTTTTTTGAAATATGAGTATCTATGATATATTTCTCAGTTTGTTTTCCACTTTACTCTATTTCATGTATTAAAATTGTATTGTTTTCCAATTCAGTTGTATATTCAATCAAGCTCATCTTTCTTTAAATTGCTTATTATCAACAATTCAATAAAAGTTGAATACCATTAGATCTTTTTGGCAATAGGCAAATAAATTTTTATTTTGAATTACAGTCTCAAGATAATGCTTTTGAAGCACAACATGCTGTGACTTTCAACAGTCTCATAGTGGCGTTCTGGTCTGGTCTTAAACACAGTACAAAGAGTTTTATGTGCCTAACCTTGTGACAGGCTGCAAATATCAAGTACCTTATACCGTATTTCATTTAAAGAAGTTGTTTATTTTACTCTTTCTCTTTTATGACATAACTCCGACAATAGTGACAGTGGCAATAAGTTTAATGTAACTTTGAAGTTACATAAATTCATAATTAAAAATGAATGGATATCTGGAAACGTCTATGGGCTTTTTTAAAAACTAAAATTTCTTATATTTTAGATTCTTTCCCCATTAAATGAATATTATTCTCTAAAAAGAAACATTCAGACTCTAGAAAGTTTCCCTTTTCTTCATCACAGGCAGCAGAAAACACCATCTTATGAGATTTGTAGCATGAACTACAGAGGTAACTAGGTGGTTTTGTTTAATGTTGTTTTAGAAATGTATAAGCTGCTTGCCATGAGAGTGCTAAAAGACTGTTACTGAACATTTCAGAGGCTGACTTTTGTATACCTTGATGAAGGCTACCAAATGAATTCATTTTTCCATAAGCGTTGGGATCACATCCTCACTATCAATCGACTACTTTCATCACTCAAGCCCCCAAAATAAGCCTATTTTGTGTGCTTTGTTTTTCAGTGAGTCCAACCAATCTGTCTCAGTTTAACCTTCCTGGGCCCAGCATGATGCGCTCAAACAGCATCCCAGCCCAAGACTCCTCCTTTGATCTCTATGATGACTCCCAGCTTTGTGGGAGTGCCACATCTCTAGAGGAAAGGCCACGTGCCATCAGTCATTCAGGGTCATTCAGAGACAGCATGGAAGAAGGTAAGTGTGGGGGAAAGAAAGATGAAATGACTTTAACTCTGAAATGAAAATTATTGCAATACTCATATCACAAGGATATTTGAAGAATAAATAAATCAGTATAACTCAGGTGGGGAGCCCTGAAGCTGGAAGAAGAGTTTTTCTTCATTATCTTCTGTATCTTTATGCATTTGAAAATATGCTGAGATTGTTTAGATTTAATAACTTTGTGAAACAGTGCAGGATAATTTCAGTGTTCTCATACAAAAATTCCATAATTTTAGAGAAAATTTGCCTTGTGTCAAGTATCAGGCCCAATGTTTTGTTTGACACTTCAATTAGAGAAGCATAAATCTGAAAAATTCTCTTATGAAACTTTCATATATTGGCTACTTTTAGTCTCAGAAACTTCTTCTTGTGATAGTCTTGTTTTTAATAGCATTACATTTTAAAATTCATATTGTATCTCCTTTTTGCTTTATAAATTATATTTTTTAATCCAATGTCAATAAAATTATGACCTGGCCTAATAAAATGGAACTAGATGTAAAAATTCGAATGGAGTAAAATAAAACCAGACAAGAAATCATCCATACTATCCTAGTCCTAAATAATTACATATAAAAGAAAGGGCTCCAAATCTTGAAACAGCCTAGGATTTGAGCCTCTGCCTAGCCATCTATTCGCAGTATGAACTTCAGCAAATTTCTTGACTTTATTATCCTTAGTTTCTGTATACATAATCTCACAAATTTGTTGCAATTAGAGTAAAGAATAGTTATATTCCTTTCTCTCCCCACTTCCCATCTTCTTATTTAGAGTGTTTTCTAACTAAAAGTTTAGACAGCTATGGAAATTGCCTCATGTTTTTCAGGTCATCAATGTGCATTTAACGTGCTGGAACTAAATAGTGAACCGCAATCTCCAGTACCACTTAGGATATTTTAACTAAATCACTGAGTGTACTGTGACAGTGAATTAACACCCCCAAGATTTTGCTAATTTCTGCAGTGTAGATAGACAAAATATAACTAATCAGTTAAGGCGAATGCTGTTTTGAAATGGTTCTGTTGCTCCCTGTATTGACAGGACCCTTTTCATACTGTAAAAATAATTGGCAAGCATACTGACTGCTTTCTAGGGTGTCTCGTTTCCAAATACCATGCTGGTTATTCTGGGAAATTTGGACTTCCATGAATGAGAATTGAATAATCTGGATTGCTGAAAGCCTGAGTGAGCCAAATGGCCTTTTAATGCTCGTTCATTGAATTCTATTATGATTCTTCCATTTTGGTCAAGAATCAAGGACTTACTGAATTAGAGAGATAGAAGGACTTTAATAATACCCAGTGTTCATACTAACTTATGAAGAGACTGAGCCATAAGCTGTGAGGCCAGACACCTAAAAATAGAACTCTTGGTTCTTTGTCCACATTCCTTCTGTTATACCAGGCTAACTCTCTTTGTTCATGCAAGTGTTTAGAGATTGAAAGAATGGGCTTTTCTTTTAAATAATTGAGTTGAGACTAATAATTAACATGTTTCATCGAGGGGAATTTGCCCAGGCTAGAAATCTGAGGATTCTGCTTCATTCCTCTTTTGGATCACAGGTCTACACGCAATCAGTTTTAAAGAGGTGCATCTTCATTTCTCTCAGGTGCTCCCCATTCTTTTCATTCCTATTACCGCTATTCCAGCACCCTTTTCCTAGCCCTCCCCAGACTGGCTTGTATGTTCCTCCCATCTGCTCTTGTACTAACCAACACATTCCTCTCAATAGCATTTCTCCTCTATTGTGGTTATCTTTTTAGTCATATGTATTTCTATATCTTTTTAAACTCTTCAGATTGGGTCTTTTTTTTTTTGTCCCAGGATCTAGCAAAGGCCTGTCCCATTGTGTATGCTCAATGAATTCTTGTTTAATAGATGGATTTATTAATAATAATTATATATATATATAATTATCTACTATCCCATAAAGCAAAGAGGAGGACCTTTTCTCCAGATATTATTAAACACAATTTTATCCATCTTTTGATCATTGTATAAAAATGAAAACAAATAAAATACACTAAAAATTATTTTGTTTAATGGCAGCTTTAATTTGGATTTCCATGATTTTTTGACTATTATCTATTGGACGTTTACTACTGGGAGTTTATTATAGTTTTCAGCATATGCAAAACTTGTTTATAAAGGTCAATGCTTAGCAACTACTCCCTACAATATGGTGAATAAGTTACTTTGGCTGATAGGTTTAGAGTCTTTACATGTCTCAACATTTTAATCTGCAAAAACTTACTGTAGAATTGTCCTCAGATTCTTTTTTGCTTGTTGTTATTTTATTTCCCTAGCCACAACTTCTTTACATTTTTAAAAGGTCTGGAGTTTATAAGTGAACTTTTTTATTCTTTACCTCTTTTGTTCTTTGTGCTTTCTGTAGTTCATGGCTCCTCATTGTCACTGGTCTCCAGCACGTCTTCTCTTTACTCTACAGTAAGTACTGGCTGTTAAGATAAAGCTTCTGCCATTGCCAAGCACATAATTTATTAAATAGACTGACAGAAAAGTTGCACAGTGGAATAAGGGCAGACTTTAAGCTAAAGCACATAACGGTAAGTTGGCAAGTGCTCCTCCAGCCCGTCTGTGGACTATTATATGTTCTTTCACTTTGAATTTTATGCATACATTATAATTAATAAGTAGATAGAAAGATGAATTTAGTAAAACCTATTGGAGGTATGAAATGTTTTGTAATAGATCTTTTGAAATAGAGTGTGATTTTTTTTAGAAATCATTATTTCTTAGGGAGAAATGCTAATGTTTCAACTTCTTTTCCTAATGTATGAAATTATAATCTGTTTTTCTCAAGTTGAGTTTTTCTGTCCACTTAATATCATTTCCTTTTTATCAAACAAAAGGTATACAGAAAGTTGTATTTTACGAGAGTGTTCCTTAATGCCAAGGTAAGAGTAAGGTATAGTTTAAAAGCAGTGTGCTGAATCTCAAAGGGACTGGAGTATTATTACTAATTCCCATATTGAAAGAGTCATGAGAAATTCACCACCCCCACTGTCACTGAGATGTTTGGCGTTAAGGGCAATACTAATTTCCCCTCAGTTTCCAGTTTCAAATACCATGGTCCTCTCTACAAGTCAGTCTCTCATATTTACTACTTTAGTCACTCAAGATCAGTTTATCATTGGCATAGAGATTTTTCTTATTCTTTTTAAATGATAATAATTGCCAAACACTACTGTAAGTGAAGAAATAACTATTCATATTTTGGTAAATCTTTAGTTTTATGCAAATGGGGGAAAACTCATAAAAGACTCCATTGGCTGCTATTTGGGCCAATGCTGCCACTTCTGGGAAAAATATATTCTGATTTAAACTGTTGCAATTGAAGTCTCTATATAACATCAAAATATGCAACATATTATAATCATATTTTACAGATGCACAAAAACAATATTTGAATAAAATTACTTTCATGAAGCCTGAGAAAGACTCAAAATATATAAAAATTTGAATGAAAACAAAAGTAATTTGTCTATACCAGTGTTGACAAACAGAATTTTCTATGATGATGAAAAATTCTATATCTACACTGTCTAATATATTAGCCACTAGTCCCACATGGCTACTGAATATTTCAAATGTGCCTAATGTGATTGAGGAGCTGTATATCTAATTTTATCTAAATTTAACTAGCTATATATGACTAGTGGCTACTATATTCAAGAGTGCAGGTCTAAAGTTAACAAAGGAGGGTAATTTGAAATATTGTAGGTAAATAGTAGTGGGATATCAAACAATAAAGGCAATTAGAGCCATAAATGAGAATTACTGAATTAAGAGTACAAGATGAAATGGAAAAAGAAATTAAAATTGAATATGTACATATGTTTACAGGCCATCGTTTAGAAGTGAAATAAGGCCCTGGTGTTAAGAGTGAAAAGGAAAAAGGATTAGGTGATAAAAGCCATATGAGAAAATAATATTACTAGGCAATTAGGAAATTTAAATTGTTGCATTTCAAATTATTAACATTATATATATTTATACATATATGTCATACATTTGAGTTGACAAATAAGCTGATGTGAAACAATTAAATGTATTTTGAAGGACTAAGAATTAAAGATGGTGAGAAGTCATTCTCCTCACCCTCAAAAGTCCATGATCGTGGATTGAGATTTAATTGTCATTAAGAAAATATCTGTGAAAGTGCTTTTCAAGCTATGACATGCAAAAGCAATTCATTATTATTTTTTATGCCTACTTAAAGCCAGATATTCAGGTAATTTGCATTATTGCCTGGCTCTATCAGTAACAATTGTGTGACATTAGGCAAGTCACTACACTTCTTTGGACTACATCTATCAAATAAAATTAGAGAACCATGGCTAGATCTATCACATCTGTCCAGTGGATTTTCTGAGATATTAGAGAGGAACAAGGACATCGTATACCATAGAGGAGGTTGTAAACTTCACAGTTCCAAGAAGCACCATTTATATCAGTTTAAGTAAATTGCACCCTCTGAAGTTATGCAATGCACATCCCACACAACTGTACATGGTAGTCCTTCATAAAATAATTAAAACACTCAGAAAAAAAATATTTAGGGAGCCAGAAATATTAGGCACTACATAATGCAAAATAATGTTCTTATCAGCCTTGAGCTGTTATAGTGTAATATTATCCAAGTAGGCAATTTATGGAACTGTAGAGCTTAAAAATAGTAAAGCATACACTAACAAAGGTGTTTGTTAAGAACACTTATTTATAAAATCTCCAGCCTTAACAAATCTCATGGGAAGAACTTTTTCTTCATATATAGCTCTTTAAAATTCTCTTAACACTACAATTTGATTACTTTTTCAAAAGTATCTTATTATAAAGTTGAGTAAATCACCTAGTAGAATTTCTGAGCTGAAAGATCCCAGGAGGTTGCAAACTACCAGCCCTGTTTGATTTGACAAGGTGTTATCTTTGGTAAACTTTGGATTTGTTTTAAATCTAGGTCAACACTGTGAAATCTGGAGACTTGATCTAAAAACTTCAGTTTCTAAATTCCTGATTAAAAAATCAGAATATCTGGCAATACTGAGACAAAATTCCTCCAGGGTGACGAGCATCTTGTGTCAACACTGTTATAGGTTGGCAAGTGTTCTCAGGCAAGCTGCAGCTTCCACCACCTCTTTTCTTTTGTGAGGTTATGTTGCTATTTATCAATGCACTCTCCTCAGTATCCATCTCTCTCACAAGAGTGGGAAAATACAAAGAAGGCTGAGTGGTTTTTAAAAATATAAGAGCCCTTTTTAATCTTTATTTGCTTGGTCCTGCTAAACATTTGACTTTTTGTTGGCTGAATATATTTGTTATTTAAAAATATATTGAGCCTCTTTTGTACTTGCAATCTAATTTTTGTTGCTTTATTGAGAACAAGGCCCATGTTTGCCTTACTGTGTATCCCTTTTGTGCTTGGCATAGTGCCTAACATGTGGCTGATACTAAAGAAATATTTTTAAATTATTAAGTTTGATTGGATGAATAAATGGTCAGTGAATGGTTTAAAGAATAAAGAGTCAGACTGATATATGTTTATTTAGGCAAGGTGTTTTATAGTGCTTACCATCCTGCAAGACATTGAAATCATCATTTAAAAATGGCAAGTAATCAAAACTCATGATAACGTTATTAATCCCAGTGCTTAAATCACTGAAGGAAATATAATATTGATATTCTGCCTAATTACATAATCCAACTTTATTGCAACACCTACCTAATGTTAATAACCACAGGGTATGAAAGAATACAAGGATAAAAGAAAATGATTGTTTTTGAAAAATTAGCAATGAGAAAGATCATTTTATCATACCCAGTATGTAGAGAACTAATATGTAATAGCTATCCTTACTACTAGAATATGTAATGTACTAGGGCTTTTTTAAATGAAAAAAATCTGAGTGTCTTTTTTTTCTTTTGAAAACATGTAATAAATCACCTTTTTCCAAATGGTAAAAGAAGAACTTTTCATGCAGTTTAGGATGTCAAAACTTTTATTGAGTGGTTCATGAAATGGGTAGTATCCCATTCAGAAAGTAGAAGGGAGCTCCAGCAAGGGGGTGGAAAGGGGAAGCACATTAGAGAAAACATGGAAGCATGTGAGGGAATATTCTGACTGGCCCAAGTTAAATTTCCATTTTACACAGAGTGAGGAACAGCCATACTTTGATTAGTGTAGGCTTGTCCATTCTAAGAAGCTGTCTCTACTGGCCTGAAGCTAGTTTTATTACCAGGTGTTGCTCATCAGCATGTTTTCCATTTTCTTAGAAAACGCCTGCAGGTCAATTGTTTCTGTCTTCTGGAGGAGCCCTTCTCTGATAAACACCTCCTGGGCAACTTGCAACACCCGCAGCCCTTTAATTTTACTTAACATAAATACATACTTAACATACAAATTTTTGTTATCAACCAGTTTTGTATGATCCTAGCCAGCCTAGAAACAGGATTTGGGCAGAATAAACTGGGAAGAAAATATGCAAAGTAAAATGTAAACATTTTGGAAAGCTAAGATAAATAGTTAATTGTGCCACATATCATAAAATCAAATTTGTATCTTGAAATTCCTTCCCTACTTCTGACTCAAACAGCAAAATATATATAACATTTGAAATCCTTTTTGAAACTAAAAATTTACTTGTAAGTCTCTTAAGATTCTACCACTTAACCAGTATATTATTTAATCATTATATCACTAGGTATACATTTAATTTTTTAAGATGGGGAAAACAAAGAAAATCAAATACTCAGGTTAAAGCAGATGTTTATGCATAAAATATATCCTTTTGGTTATTTTACTCTGTTTTATTTTATGTTTTCTGTAGGAAAAGAAAGATAAAAAGCAACTCTGCTACTTTGGCATCAATCAGGAAATGCCCCCCAAATAGTGATAGGAGATAAGAGATTGTGTTTCAGTTTTGAATCTCTTAAGTCAGTGAGCAGAATTGTCCTGTTCAGTGGTATTTGCATTCCAGAATGAGAGGGAGCTTCCCAAGCATAATGACTCCCATAGCTCATTTTCTGGCATTTTGCAGCCCAGCATGAAGAAGAAAAACAGAGTTATGAGTTCTCTACAGCTGAGGCCAAAAACACCCTGCAAGTTCCTACAGCAGTCCTCATTTTCATAAACTACACAACCAAAAATGTTTATCAACCACTTTTATCACCACCTTAACACTTGATGTTTCACTGTTTTGTTGACTTGCTGCCCAATAAACTTAATTAGTAATCCTTAGAAAAATGAAAATAGAAAGGATTAATAATAAACTTGATTTTCTGTGGTTGTCAGTAGAAGTCAACCTTTTCCCCACCTTTATTTCTCTTTCTTTCTGATCTGTAAATCACAGAATAAAATTCTAACTCCTAAGGCTTGAATGAAGATCTCATGAGATTTCTCAAATCCATTTTCTACAATCTTAAAAAACAAAATTCAGTATTCCATTTTTTCCTTCACCTACCTTTTTCAGACAGTCATTTCAGAGCTATTAGGTTTTGGTTGCTAATGTTCTGGATCTTAGAATAACACTTCATTAATTAGATCTTCTGTCTTTAAGGCATATTTTATATCCATGAGTCAAATAATGTACATTTTAAAATTACCATTTGGGTTTTATATGAGAAAATATTCGCTTTCAATCCTCAAGTTTCCTGTTTCCTGGTTTTACCATTTTAATTTAATAATTTTATGTATTTTATTATATTCTTCTATTAGATATTTTAAATACACAAAATTATTTTTATTTGTTTATACTTATGGAATGAATTGATATAATTTTGTTCTAGTGACTTTTTTTTTTCATTTCTCTTTTACAGGCTGAAGAAAAGGCTCATTCAGAGGTAAAATGCCTGCAACATTCTTGTATTTAACTATTCTGATTTACACATGTGAGGAAATTACTGTTGTTCCCACTAGGGGACACTGTGGCACTAAAGCACAGTTCTCCAGGGCTGCTGACAGAAGTGACCAAGCAAACTGGAAAATGGTCTTGGATATTTCCTCTTAAATTAAAAACAAATAAATAAATAAATATGATTGTGCAATACAGTGAACCATAATTGAACTATGTACTGTGGTTAACAGTATAATCATATTAATATTGTTTCATCAATTGTAACAGGTACTAGAGTAATGCAAAGTGTTAATAACAGGAAAACTGTAAGTGGGTATGAGGAGAGGTATATGGGAATTCTATTTTCTGCATAATTATTCTATAAACCTACAACTTCTCTCATAAAAAATAAACAACAACAACAAAAAACCATAAAATGAAAGGTAGCTTTTAGAAGTAAACTCACCCCTCAGATATAAGTTTGGAGGCTTAGCTCAACACCTAATAGCATGTCTCTAGTAGTGTAGGCACTCATTAAATCTTTGGTGAATGAATGAATATGTGGATGATTTTATGACAACCTCTGTTCCTTACTGTGAGACCATCTGCCTAGGATTAATCGAACTGTTGATTCTTAGGCACCAGAGCTCCACAACATGATACCAGCCTCCTAGCCATGCCAAGACCGCACTGCCTTTAATGGCCATAAGTCTAGTGTGGTATTTTGTACTACACATAGTCATTTCACAAATATACCCTTTGTTGCAATCATGTTCATATCGAATTGTAACCTGGAGGGAATATTCTTCTACCCTCCCTTTGGATAAGAGGTGTCCTGGCCAAGGAGAGCAGGAGGTCTTTAATTAGGACTTTATTCAAGATGAGATAATGACTATTTGATTGGCTTACCCTGAGGCAACCAGACCACAGAAAAAAATAAATTTCTTGGCAACAGCCTTTGTAGATGAACTCTTGCCTTTAAAATATTAATTTGTTAGCCTCTTTAAGTAAAATTTATGCTATTTTTATTTTGTTTTAAAAATATTGAAAAAGTATTGATTTTACTAATTTGATCTTTAAAATTGCTAAACCACATAAATTAATATAAATGTTAAGACCCAAGTTATTTTTATTTATATCACATGAACTTGACAAAGCTCCTAACATTGATCACAAGGTATAAGAAGTTCCTTATTAGTTGGTATTCAACTCCCTGTTATCATTCATGCCCATAATGAGTCATGTTTAAAATAATAATAACTTACATTAATTTATGTTTTCCTGAATTAAATTTTAAAGGAAATGGTAAAATGTAATGAAGACTATTAAGTAGAGGAAGACTTTTTAAGTTTGTATTGATTTAAGAATAAAAATACATTATCTGCTTTCTGGAACTATTTTTAGTCATCATATAAATGTAATTCAAAGGAGATTTTGAGCTGGGGATATATCACTTTTTTTAAAAAGGTGTGAAATGGAAACAAATTTACTGAAATTATGTGAATGTTCACAATCTCTGCTTACAGCCTAAAGATCTCTTCTTTTTTAGATTCTCAGGATTAAATACCATTTCTTCATAGAATCTAATGTGCAGGAAAAAATAAAAAGACAGTTAATGAGCTATGTTAAGAATGTTCCTTCGAACTGAGACAGCATTCCAAAATTCAAACTACAACAATAGAAGACTTGTTTTTGAAGAAATAAGAAGCATAGGAGTAGAATATCTGGCATCCTAAGTAACTAATATCCCTTGAGACCAGAAGTACACTTGTGGAACCTAGTCTCAGAGAATTATAAATCTTTCACCCTCACTAATCACTGTTTATATTTCATGGCAACATATGACATGCAGATTAAACTATGGAAAGTGTCTAAATAAAAATTCTAAAATAATATATCCTTTTTAAAAAAATTTTAACAAATCAATTTTATTGATATATATTAATAAAGCATAAATCCATCCAAAATGTACAATCAATGTATACCCTGACCTTTTTTGGTTTATCAGAGTTCAAACTTAACTAAAAAGGAAAACATTTTAGAATGTTTATTTTATTGGTTTATCTAGTTGAAAAGTATTACTTTTTTACCCTCTTATTTTTAAAATATGGATAATCTCTGAAGCATTTTGCTCTGAAATAACAATAATTTGCAAATAAAGGATTTTAAAATAAAGATTCAAGAAGACTTTGCTGAGTGTTAGTAACTAAAAGCCCTGCCAATTAAATTATTGTCAAATATAGATTAAAAATTAAATGTTGAATTAGGTCAAATTTTCATTGACTGTAGGATATTGTACAGTTTCTCAGAAGATGCCAAACCAGGGAAAATTAAAATGTATACTGAGAAAAAAGAACTAATATGGAAAATAATATGCTAAAACAGGCCATTAAATATACATATTATATATATTTAATTTTTAAGAAGAAAAAATTTTTCTATTTCTACTTAAGTTTTATTACAACACATTTATAGAGAGAAAAGAATCAAGAGAAAGTAGCTGTCTCTTGAGTCAGGTAAAGATGAAAAATGGAACAAGTAAATATCCATTGATTTGCAACTCTGAGTCACAACTTTGAACTTAGGCATTTGTCCTTGTAAATGACATTTGATTGTCATTGTGTAGCTAATATGCCACATTTATTTTCAGGAATTGGTGATGATGCAGTGGGGCAGAATAAACTAAAAGTAGTATTTGCTTTGGGGGATTGAATTTTTAGCTGTAAGTTAAAATTTACTAGCGTATTGAATAGATTTTTTTTTTAATTTATCTTAAGCAAATCCATAAACTGCGGAGAGAGCTAGTTGCATCACAAGAAAAAGTAGCTACCCTCACATCTCAACTTTCAGCAAATGTAAGTCACTTTTGATTTTTAAAATATATTGAAAGAGATTTTATACAGTAAAATGGAGTAATTTTAGTAACAGACTTACAAATTTTCAATGTCCAGAATAATAGAGATTTAAATCTTTGAATTGGGGCCCATGTAAACTTTTCTTTGCTGTTGGTTATAAAATGTAAGCCCAAACTGATGAGAATACTGTGGTTAAAATGGATTCTTATTTCTTACAAGATTGAAACCTTTAACAGATATAAGAGTTGTTTCTTTTCTTTTCTCTTATTTTTAAACACTCTCCAAACATAAATCTTTCTCAAACCACAGTATGATAGAGTTTGATAATGTTTGCCTTTGGAAAATAAAATATCCATTTGCCTCACCTCCTTCATCTTAGTTAATTGAACAATAAGTTAAGTATCCAAGCAATTAAGAAAATAATTATGGTCTAAATTTGGGTAGCTTAGCTACATTTTAGATGAGATATAGTACTATCAAAAAAACCTTGGCGGCCATGTCATAGTACTTTAAAAGGATACAATTTTACTAGTTCCAAAGAAGCCCAGAATGGCAAAAATCATGACAATGGAGAACATCTCTTATATAACATGTATATCATCTATTATATAACATTTATTGAATGTCTTCCCATGTGCCAGGGAGTGGAGTACTCAGAGTAGATGCAGAATAGTAAAGGGCAACATGGGGCGTTAAGCCTAATCTAAGGAACGACAGAGTTAGAAGCAACAGGTGAGGGATAAGGAAGCTCCAGCTAGTTTGCGTTATGCCCTGCTGTCCTCACTCTTCATTAGTCTGCTCAGTTGCTTTGGTCTATTTCCTGCCAACCACCCCTCCTCTCAACAAGACGACTCCAAAGTTTTGCTTTTGTTTTTTTAACAAATCAATTTTATTGGTACATATTAATAAACATACAGTTCATCCAAAGTGTACAATCAATGGTATTGCTATAATCACAGTTATGCATTCATCACTTCAATAATGATTAGAGAGTTTTGCTTTCTCTTTGACAGAGGATAACCTCTCAAGAGTGAGCAGGTGTAGGCTGCCCCTGTATGGTTTGAATAAGGAACATTTTAAGAGTAAAATGTTTGTGCTTTCTTTTTCCTTTTCATTGTGTACTTTAAATTAGACAGGTTATAAGTAAGTAATTTTACTCACAATGTATTCATTTAAGCACTGGATTTGAATTGATTTTATCTTTTCAACTTTAGGAAAAGTAAAATTTTTTTAGACTGTATTTATTTATTTTTATAGTAGCTGTTTAGGAATACATAAAAATAGCTGATTTAGAGAATTTTTAGGTGATACTGAAAGACAACAGTATTATTTAAGCCATGTTTTATTTCTAAGAGTAATTCTTAAAGAAATGGTTCAGAGACAACTATGAATCTTATAATTTAGGCTAGCTGTTTAATAATAAACACTCCTGTGTGGTAGGGGGATTTGTACCCAGAGCATATAAAGCAAAGTAAATGCCAAAAATACACTGGATTGTGTTTATCTGCAGTTCGAAAGCCTCACTGATAGATTCTATGTATTGGGTTGTCCTGGCACTTCCAAATGTCTTGAACTATTACTTGGGGTTTTATTTCATTTTTTGAATGTCTCTCAGGTGGGCTTCATCATATAGTTCAGATATTGAAATAATAAATAGCTGCTATATACAATGTAATTTGGACTGATATACAAATACATTTTAAACTATTTCTATCT
The DNA here is from genome assembly GCF_030445035.2 of Dasypus novemcinctus. Lineage (NCBI taxonomy): Eukaryota > Metazoa > Chordata > Mammalia > Cingulata > Dasypodidae > Dasypus > Dasypus novemcinctus. The sequence continues at coordinate 60,745,267 of NC_080684.1, forward strand.
ACAATGTAATATATGCATATTGTAAAAACAAAAAGAAAATACAAATTATAGAGTGTTTTAAAAGAACATTATGTTTTTTTATTTTCCTTCTGAGACTCCCATTCCCAGTCATGATTATTGTTTTCTTGTGTCCTTCCAACAATTTTCTTTCATTTGACGCTGTGTATATATATACAATACATCCTTGAGGAGGTTTATACACATAGAGAGAAAAAGAGAGAGAGACAGAGAGAAGAGGAACCAGACTCTTAACATAGGGGAACAGCCCTCAGGGTCAACACTTAGGCCATTGTTAGGAAGGGGAGCAAGCACTTAAAAAATGTTAACCTAGCCGTTGCTTACCTGTGACGACTGCTCCAGTCATGCACGTCCCTCTGTTTTCACAGATGAGTTTTCATGTATTCCCAGCTGAGGGGTGATGTGACCACCAACAGGGTGAAAAAAAAATCTTACTCTTTTTATATATAACACACAGATAAACATATAGTACATAAGCAGATCTACAGCATATCTGTGGTATTAAAATTGCATGGGAGAAGGGGATCATTAGGAGGAAAATGTCTGTAATGTCTCCCTAGAAGAGTGATGATTAAAAAAAAAATGGTTAGAGACAGAATTAGAGGCAGCAGGGTCAAATAATACCCCCAACTTCCTCCAGCTATATCTATCTTACCAAGTTTATACACAGATGTGAACAAATATATACGCAATTTTTGTGCTTTTTTTAAACTTCAGAATATTTTAGAATTATTCTCAAAATACTTCAGATCCACAGTAAAATCCATATTCAATTTTTATAGCAGCTATATTTTAATAACTAACTGATTGGAAACAACCAAAATGTCTCTTAACAAGTGAATAGATAAATATGCTGAGCTACTTCCATATCATGGAATACCAATTGGTAATAAAAAGAAATGAATTATTAATACATACAGTTTGAATGGATCTCAAGGGCATTATGCTGAGTGAAGAGAACCACTGTCAAGCGATCACATACTGTATAATTCCATTTATATAACATCTTGAAATAAAATTATAGAAATGGAGAACAGATTAGTTGTTACCAGGGGTTAGGATGAGAATGGTGAGATGGGGAGGGGTGTGTGTGACTATAAATTGGAAGCAAGAGGGAGATGTTAAAATGATTTTTGTGTCTTGATTGTGGTGGCAGTTACATGAATCTTCATATGCAGTTTTACATATATGTACCCATGGTAAACTCTTGGTTTTTATATTGTACTATAATTATATAAAATATAACTATTGGGAGAAATCAGATGAAGGGTAGAAGGGAAATTGTCTGTTCTATCTTTAAAACTTCTTGGGGGTCAGTGGTTGAGCACCTGCTCGCTTTGTACGAGTCCCAGCACCTTCTAAAATAAAATAAACAAGCAAACTTCTTGTGAATCTGGTATCATTTCAAATTTAAAAAATAAAAATGTAAAATCAAATAAAAATCACCTTGTAGATATATCACCAAATTTTTTAAAAAATGAGTAGTTTTTAATTTCCTGGAAATTTTTATCTAATCACCATAAAGCTTTTTACTATCCGACTTTTATTTGCTGAATTTGTCAAAAGATAAAAGTCAAGAGATTCAGGTAATGAGGATATAGATTATCTTCTGTTAACAAACCAGTTTATTAAAATGCACTTTAAGACTAAATATTACAGTACCTGAGAACTAATACAAATGGGTGCATGTATAAATTTTCATAAAGCGATTTGACTGTCAGTCTTATTTCAAGTGTTTATAATATTATAACTTCAGAATATGGAGACTTGAATATTTATGCCCATTTATGTTTTTAAAATCTCCTTCACACATTCATGAATTTGAGTTACTCATAAGTCAGTTATTAACTATAGACCATCTCATACTGATGCTCTTTATTGTTCTTTTTATCATTAAGTTTCAAGGACCATAGTGAACCACAAAAGATTATTTAACACTTGGTTTTCCCTGGTTCTAAGAAATACAGGGCTTACGTTTTATTCATCATGTTTTCCATTTCATTTCCTCTAGGTTAATTTCTGTTGATCTGTTTAAAATATATGTATATTTTAAATGTGTATAAATTAAATCAGTCATCGGGACTGTATAAATCATTTCTGTATACAATTTCTTCAATATAAATCAAGATGTTTTTATGTCCAGTTCCTGTTTAGACTTAGAACTAAGTCCTTTATTTATTTATTTATTTATTTATTAATTTTCAGGTTACAAGTAAACATTTTACTTTTTGGTTAAATGTGACTGGTATATATACAATGACAATTGTTGTATAGAAATGTATCAGCCATAATTTATAATGACTAATTATGAGTTTGGTTTTGAAGACAATATCATTATCTATTACTGATCACTTACATATCCAGTTATTTATTTTTACATGATAATAATATGAGTAATTCTATCAGGACTTATGTGAATTCCCTTAATTTGGGGTACTTCCTGTAGTTGGTATGCTTGGCTCTGAATAATATTTCCATGGAATCCTCACAACAATCCACATTTTAATTTTTAAACTTCAAGTTTATCTGCCTCTCTGAAAAAATTACTTTTTTGTGTAAAAAATAGGGCAGTTTTAAGTCAGAAAAATGCCCAGTCATATGATCTCTTGTGTGACTAGCGAAGTACAGCCTCCACTCAGTTGAGGCCTTCCCTCCCTATTGTGAAACTGCTCTGATCAAAGCTGCATAAGGACAGAGGAAGACTGTAAAACTATTCTATTAGGATGTCTTTAGGAGGATATGCGGCAAGTGCTATTGCCTGGCCTTTCCAGGAACAAAACCCCACCGACAAATAGCAGGAAACCAAAAGCTGCCCTTGGAAGGGCAACCACAAATGCTTGGTCACACTGCACAGTCAGCAGGTATCCTGTGGCTTCCCCCACACGCCTTCATGCAACCAAGACAGGAGGGATGGCTTTGCTTGTTTTATATACTTTTATTTCAAATTGCATCTCTTAGATGATTTGGAAATGAACACAAAGAGAGTTATTGCTAGCATTTTTCAACAATAGCACTGAATGAATACACCACCAAACAAAAGATTTTTTTTTGCTTTTCAGTCCATAAATCTTTTAACCAAAAATTTCTCAGGTGTTTTTTCACTTGGGACTGTGTCCTACTTCTATGCGCTTATTTAATACTTTTATATAACCTGGCAGTTACTCTTGCTTTCCTGCATCTTCTCTAGGAGGAAACTATTTTGTACATGTCAACAATGACAAACACTGAAAAGTCCATTTTAAGCAGTGTAAAAGAAATGTGAAACCTTATTTATGATAGAGTTCCAGAAATATTCTTAGTTCATCTAACTACTGATTTTCAAATGTAAAGTCTTATTTTATGTATCTATGTATTTCCATCTAAAAATACATGTAGATTTAAATTTTAGTTTCTTTTTTATTTGATAGGTGGATTGTTACTCAATTTCTGTAAACTGCCTTATACTAGTGCAAAATGATGTCATCATGTTGTTTAGCATCATGATAACTCTCTTCCCATGTCTATTCAGATAATTTTGTGTGATTCCAAAATTAAAAACAGTGTATATTTAAAATACCTTCCCTTAATTAATAGTATTATCTATTGTATTATATTGACAGACTCCCAAAAATATCCATCATTTAATAGGTACAATTTTACTTTGGATGAAAAATATGTAACTGCTAAAAGAAAAGTCAGAACAAAGTAAACTAAATTTAATAATTCCCCTAAAAATCTATACTTTTTTAAAAGGTTCATTTTTTCCAGACAAGATACATTGTCCAATATTTTAAAGATTTACTTTCTAATTTTTCCCTGCTGTATTAGTCAGCCAAAGGGGTGCTGATGCAAAGTACCAGAAATCTATTGGTTTTTACAAAGGGTATTTATTTGGGGTAGAAGCTTAGATTTACCAGGCCCTAAAAGAGTCCAACTCGATGTAACGTAAGAGGTACTTTTCACCAAAGATGGTTGCCAACGTCTGTTCTTCCTTCTTCCTCTTAAGGCTCTGTAGTTCCAACTTCTTCCGATCTCAGCTGTGGGCTGGCAAAGGGCTTTCTCGGCACTGCAAACTGTAAGGCAAATAGCCACTTCCATGCCAATGAACTCTCCCTTTTCTTGCATATCTGCTTCTGGAGTGTATGTTTAATATAGCCCACCAAAGGGGCTCAACCCTGCACACCCTAATGACTTGGCCAAATCAAAGCCATAATCTTGATTTAATCAAGTAAATTGAAAACCTTTTAATTTAATACAATCAAAGGGTATCATGCCCAGAGAAACAGACCAGTTTACAAACATAATAAATACCTCTTTGGAATTCATAAATAATGTCAAACTACCACACCTGTTAAGATGACAAATATCATCCTTGGTAGAAAAATTGGTCCCTTATTTGCCTCTATTATTCCCTTTTCATCTATCTCACTTGGTCTATAATTATAACATTTGTTACTTCCAAAAATAACAAAGTTAATCTGATAAATTAAGCCAAAGTGGCATTAATTAAAAGCAGTAGACTACACACATACTTTTTTTAACATACTTCATGGGGAAGAATATAACTCAAGTTAAAATGTTTTTTTGTATCATTAATAAGATTTTTTATCATTAATTAATAAAAAGCAATTTTCCCAAGGATTGAAAATTGACCTTCTAATGGTAAATGTTTTGTATTTAGTTGTAGGTACAAAATTTAAGCAATATATTTTATACAATATAGTCTTTATGATACTGATTCTTTGTCAATTGTTAAACTCCTCTTATACTAATAAAACATGCCCAGAAGGTAAAATAAGTTTCTGCCGTATGTATATTCAAGGACTCACAATTCAACAATTAAAATTTACAAATTTCCACTTTGAGAGATTTAAACTTTGCAAAATTGAGTAGAATATTGCATTGCATTTCATAAATATTAATACAAGCTTTCTACTAGAACTTTCCTGACTCATAAGAAGCCATTTTAGGTTTAGATCTTAATAACTCATTGTATGCTTACATTGATATATCTACTAGCCCAAACAGGAATCAGCAAAAACGGCCATTGTGGACAAATAAACTGTGAATTCACAAGCCGGACTACTTTAAGAAAAAGCTAATTCCTGGTGCACATAACATAGACGAATCTCAAAACCATAATGTTAAGTAAAAGAAAATTCACAAAACAAGTGTACCATTTGACTCCACTTAAATAACATTTTAAATATAAGCAAAAGTAAAATATAGTGTTTCGGCATGCAAACTTAGGTGGTAAAACTATAAAGAAAAGCAATAAAATAATTACCACAAAAGTCATAAAAGGGTTATCTTGGGAGGAGAGAGGACTGGAAAGAGGTATCACAGAACTTCTGGCATCTTGAAATGTTCTATTGTACATGAACCTAGACTATGTAATTAATCATTGAGCTATTTTCATTTTGTCCACATTTCTATCCATGTGGGTTTTTTCACAACTACAAAAAAGTGAACATAAAAGAAAACAATAAGAAATTAGCCTTATGCTAATTTCTGAAGGTAGAAATTCCTTGTCACTGAGAAAATTTTATAAAAGATATTCCTCGTTTTTTCTTAGAATGCTTTTTATCCATTTAAATCTGCTAACAAACCTTGGTGTCTCATTCTGAGTAAGGGATTGGGAAGAGAGAGAGAAAGAAAGAGATAACACAAGTCATATTGATAGAACAAAGAGTAGTGGTCCCCCTATATTTCCTTAGTTACAAGGAATAAAGTAGAAAGAAAAGCCCTTATATAGAAAAGAGCTCAGAAAAAGAAGACAACTCTTTTCAAGTCTTTGAAAGCAGAAAAAGAGGAAAGATAATGTTAGTGCTGTCAGCATATGTCTGACACTTGAAGGAGAATGTCGTTACAATAGAGGAGCTAACAATATCTTCAAAGGTCATCATAGAAGTTTCAAAATGATGAACAGTTACCCATTGACTATTTCAGTGTCTTCCTCTTGAGCTTTAAGTCTAAAAACTTGGCAACTCATATCTTAATTCAGAATTTTGAGTGTCAATCCCTTTATGATGTACAAATCATAAGGTATTATTATTGGCAAAATCCCATTCCCTTTCAGCAGGTGAACTTAAATGAAATGTCAAGAGACTGAGACACTGAGTTTAAAAGCTAAAGTTTAGAAATGGTAAATGGAGGTCTGTGTAAAAAGAGAATCACCATTTGAGAGCTAGCTATGATGGTAATAGTATTTAAAGTGTTAGAATACCTGAAATTAAGCATTTTGTGGAATGAAGTATTTTCATGCATCCATGGGAGATTCTGACATTTAAAATGTATTCTTTCCATTTTGTTCACAGGCTCACCTCGTTGCAGCTTTTGAAAAGAGTCTAGGGAATATGACTGGCCGATTGCAAAGTCTAACCATGACAGCAGAACAGAAGGTATGCTCAGGAACTGCTCCTGGGGCTGGACAGAAGACAGCAATTTGCATAGACCATTTAAGCAATGCCTGAAATGTATTAAGCATCATTCTATACTAAATCCTAACAATGAGATTATACTGTTTTTTTTAGATTTTAATTTTAAAGATTTATGATTCAGGTTAAACCATATTGGAAAACACACACACGTACATACGTGCAGTTCTTCAAAGGCAATCTATTCTTTTGCTTCACACTCACATTAATAAAAGAATATCAAATGTTAAGAATGAAAAATAGTTGAATAGGAGAAGAACTAGAATATTCTGGGAACAATTTGTTATGCAGCTGACAAATATTGCACTCTAACAAGAATTTTCAAAGATCCATTTTCTTTTTATTTATATATGTTTCTATTTTAAAGAAGCTCTAGATTGCATAAATATTACATCAAAAAATATAGGGATTCCCATATTCCCTTTCCCATACTTTTCTCCTTTAACAACATCTTTTATTAGTGTGGTATATTTGTTACAATTGATGAGCACATATTGAAGCATTGAAGCATTGCTACTTACCATAGTCTATGGTTTACATTATGGTTTATACTTTGCACTGTACAATTTTATAGGTTTTGACAAAATGGATAATGGCCTGTATCCTTTATTGCAATATCATGCAGAACGATTCCAATATCCCAAAAGAGTCCACCTCTTATACTTACTCTTCTTCTCCCTTCCCTCAGAACCTCTGGTGACCACTGTCTTTATATCAGTGTTATAAATTCTTCCATTACTAGAATAGTGATAAGTCTACTTTAGTCCATAGTAGCATTCATCCCTAATGTCTGTTTTTCCTCCCTCTTGAAGATTTTGGAATGGTAATGCTCATTCTGCTTCCAGTTGAGAGGCAGCTTAAATCCCATAGGGCAGATGGATGGAAATGTCTTGTTTGTAGTTGTAGATACTCTCTGTATTTTGGGATGGGCTTGTCCTGGGAGAGCCCAATGAACTGAGGAGTAGGTGTTGGCTGCAACTCTGTTGAGAGTCAGGGTTCAACTGGCATATGAACAAGCAGAAGATTTAAGTCTCTGGGATGCATATTTAATGGATAAAGTATTAATTAAAGGTTCAAATAAAAGGGACATAAGAGCTGTGTATAGGAACATTGTAAGTGAGTATAACTCCAATACATTGGGGGATAGGTTATCTTATATTCCAAGGTAAGGCCCACTGACAGGGTGCCAGATTCCTGGGGTTGTCTGTCCTGCCTATAGTGTCTAGATGTCTCTAGAGCCCCCAGGAGTCCCCCTGCTTGAGGCACTGTTTACTATGGCAGTCAGTGAGATTCTCCTGAGATGTACATAAATGTAATCTCTGGAATGACCTCCTGACTCACTTTGAAGTCTCTTAGCCATAAAACTCATTTGTGTTTAATATTTACCCCTTTTGGTCAAGATCTTTTTCCAAATGTATCACTGGTTGGCATGTGGTAATAATCCCTCAGTGCCAGGAAGGCTCATCCCTGGGAGTCATGCCCCACACTGGGGCGGCGGGGGGAGGAGAAGTAGTGAGTTTATATGTTGAGTTTGGCTTATAGAGACCCCACACTTGAGCAACAAGGAGGCTTTCAAGAGGTAACTCTTAGGCAATATATAATACTAGGCTAAGTTTCAATTTCGCAAGAGCAAGGTCATAAGTACAAGGATCAATATCAAGGGCCTGGCATATTTGTCTGTCTTCCTTTGCTAGGCACTGCTCATGTACTCTAGGGATTCTTGCTACTCTATTAGACAGTGTATCAGAACTTCACAGGATGGAAATTCAGTATTCTTTCAGTTATTATGTGGGTCTCTACCCAGCGAGGCAACACCCCATGACCACTTGAATACATTCATATTCCACAGAGGTGTGCCCCATGTGTATACTTCCCCATACATTCCCCCTTCACCAACACCCCACACCCATGATCCTCCCCTGCCACATTTGCAACACTTTTGCAAACCAAAATGTCCCTCAAACAAAGCCGAAAACAAATAAATAAATAATAAAATAAATAAATTTAAACAAATTAAATTAAATTTTTTGCATTGTCTTTCATCACTGTAGGATTGTTATCTTTTATGTACAGTGACAATTTCTTCTGAATGTTGCCCCAGTGTCTTATTTTTTTTAGTTATTTTCAAAGACGCTTTAGGCCACAGAAAAGTCCAATATTCTCCTCCCTCTCCCTCTCACATTTTGCCCTATTAATAACACAGATGCATTTTCTATAAGCCCAGTTATAGGCCATGGTCATAGGATCAGAGACCTAGGAAAGAGGTCTGGAACAGATGTAAGGACTCTACAAAGTAAGGAGCTTTCAGTTGCAGCAGCTATGGGACAAGGGACAGAGCTCGTAATTAAGGAATAACAAGGATGAGTTGGTATCTGGGGCATGCTACTTTTGAAAGAGAGTTATTTAAGTTTATCAAAAGCTTTAAAGTAACTCAAGGATTTTATGGCATGGAAACAGGAATACTAAAAGGCAATGAACAAAGGATTTAGTTCACAAAGGCAGATACATCCCAATCTGCCATGACAGAATTCAAACACTTTCCTTCTGATCACAATAATTTACCTCTCTGCCATGTGTTCTGGTGTTCTTTACCTGCATCATTGGATGAGTGTCAGAGACAGGGGAAGCCTCTGGAATTGTATGAAGTTGTTTATTAAAGCTGCATAGGTGCATACCAGGAGTAGTTTCCCACAGTTTTCATCTAATTCTCAAAAGAGCCATAATTTAAAGGGTTTTACATATTTTCAGAATCAATTCTTATATCTATCCATAGGGATACCTTCAATTTTGTCTTTAGCTTCTATAAGGTATGCTTTTAGCTTAATATAACTAGCACATATTGGTAAATTTTGTCAATTCACTAATTTTTTTTAAAGACAAAAAGGACAGTCCAATGAAATCAAAAGAAAAAAATCGAATATTCCTATAATTGCCTGGTATAATTAGCAAACTACATTCTAGTTTCCCCTTATCCTCCATCCACCTATTTCATTAATATTCCCTGCCTATAAAAAAGAACAGAATCCATCCCTGTCAAACCTTTTCTAGAAGGGCTGCTAACAAATTCCTTTTGAGCTTTGAAATTTTATCTTTTTTTTTTTTTTTTTTTTGTACAGTTTGCTACGTCAATGTATAGCATAAGGACCTAGCAAATAGAATTCAAGGCCTATTAGAGTAGCCAGGTAGAAAAGAATATAAACATCGAGCTCAGAAAGCCAGAATATGAATCCTGGCTATATTTCTTAAGAGCTATATAATCTTGTCCAATATTAACTAACCTTGCTGAAACTCAAATTTGTCATTTAAACCTGAGGATTATAATAACTGCTTTGTAAAATAGGAGGATTTAGTGAGATGCTATGATAATGTGGCACACAGCAGGCAATCAACAAATATTATCTCTTTAAGTTTTTCTCTTTTTTTCCCATGAAAAATATAAGATAAACCAAATTCATCATTGGCCAAATGCAAGGTATATATCATTGAAAAGCAAGGTTAGTATTGAGGTCTTAACATTTTTAAGACAAAATTGGTAGATTCTTGTCCTTAATATTTCTTTCAACTCTTCTATATTTATAAATAAATATTCTCATAGAAGTTGGAAAAATATACAGGTATGTTAATGTACAATGCCTAGGAATAATGCCTAATTATTTAAAAATACGTTTCCATATTATAAGGAGTTTCGTAATTGTGTACCTATTATCCTTAAAAATAACACTGTCAAAATTATGAAATTCTCTCAGAAAATATCACAGTGTGTTTTTGTACTTTTGTTTAACTGAACATGAAATGATTCCCCTTCTTTAAAAAAAAAAGCTGTATATAGGCAGCAATGATTATAACTATTTTATTTTATTATTCTAAGATTTTAGCTTGCCTATTTCCGAAGTGGTTTTGAGTGGTCTGTAAAATTACTCACAATATGATATGGTACAATAAAATAAAAATGGCAGAATGTAAGAAAAAGGAATAGAGAAATATATCTAACTACATGCCTGAGTCTAGATAATTACTTACGCAAAGCACTGAACTGAATTGAATGTCAAGGAGGCTAAGGCACAAAGGGGGATTGCTTGGCATGTTTAGTTCTCATTTTCTGCCCTGAAGAGAATAATTTAGATTGAAGAGACAAAAAAATTGGCACTGAATTCAAGGAGGAATTTATTGCAGGAGTTCTTAAATTGGGGTCATAGAATAACAAAAGACAAAATCACCATTCCAATAGACATTTCTCTATAAGCTGAGGGCATAACATTTAATCATATTTCAGTAAAGGCATTTCTTCAGGGAGTTGAGATAAAAGGGTATATTGCTCTCTAGTGATCCAAAAGTCTGAGGAAAAAGCTTAGAGAATATAGACCAGAGATTTTCAAACTCTGTTCCAGGAGCCCCAGGGTTCATTTATCCATTTAGTCATTCATCAAATTTATACCGATTAACTATTGTCTATGAGATATTGTGAATACAGCAAGGAACAAAACAGAATGTATATTCTTCTCCTGACATTTATATTCTAGTAGGTGAAAAACAATTATTAAAAACATAATTAAAACAATATCATTTCAGGTGATGCCATTGAGAAAAGTAAAGCTGAGAATGAAGGGGTTGGGGAGTGGGGTAGGATGCTACTGCATGAGGCAACCAAAATCAAAGTAGTTACCTGTTCTCTATTAAGTACTTAAGAAATAGATTTACTAAGATTCAAATCTAGTGTCCTGGCTTCTTCTGGCTTCAAAGTATGTGACTTTCAGCAATCCCATGGTATTATTAGGTTGAAAACTACATCACATTTTAATTTGGCTTACAGACCAGAATCATTCCCTTGAATAGTGACCTAATAATTTTCCTTACTTCTAGATACCAAATCACAATTATTCTCTTGCCAAATTTGTCTGTCAGTACACTAATTTTGTATACATATTGCTTGGCAAGAAAGGAAAGACATGTATGAATAACTCAGAAGGCAGAAAATTCTAGGAGCCATTAGAAATATGAAAGTACAATGTGATGACCGGTCTTAAGGGAACCATTGCATCTTGGAGTTGGTTTCAGAGTGGAGGCTGTGGAGCAGAGTCACTTCAGGCTTAGGGAAGATAGAGAGTGTTTATTAAGTGAAAAACGGAGCAAAGTACACCATAGATGAACAAACAGCATGAGTGTGAGCAACAAAGAAAGAAATTGTGAACAACATTAGGAAAAATGTGCAATGTGGGGGAAACTTGGCGATAAGGTTAGAAAATTCTCCAAGGCTAGTCTTGGAAAACAAAAAGCCATTCAAAAGGTTTTACCATAGACTAACATACTAAAAAGTTATTTAATGAAGATCAATCTAGCATCATTTCCTAATAGTTGCTAGAAAACCACATGTTATATTTTTTGAAATGTAGAAATGTGTAAAAATTAAGATAATTTTCAATAATTCTGGCCAGAGGACAGTACTGTCTCTAGGCATTGCCCTTTTCCTGACTTAAGTCTTAACATTTTACTTCTGTGATCATGAAATCATTTAATCAGGAATTTATCCTCTTTACAGGTCCTTGTCCTTTTTGCAGGGTTTCTCCACCAGAATTCTTAATGTCTCAAGGAAACCATTATATAAACTATGCATAATGAACTGACTTCTCTTCATCCAGAATGGTACTAGCTATGTACTGTCTTTGTAACACTTCAGGACTTTTCTCACAGAACAACAATTGAGAAAGGCTGAAATAGAAACCATAAAAAGACAAGAGTTGTGCAAATCTATATTCTTATAGGTGAAATTTTTACAAAACTGTTAAATCCTTGTGTTCAAATTTACTAGCTATCCTCACTGATAATATTTAGAAATTTAAAATTCAGAAGCCTTTAAAATCAGTTCTCAATAGCTGTGTTGTGAGAGTCAAGTTTAGTGTTGTTAAGAGGTCAGAGCAGGAGAGAGGAGTGTCTTCTTGTATGAATGATGGAGCTCAGATAGAGCCTTATGCTGACTGTAAAGCATAAGATTTTCTCATTCTCAATGCTGTGAAATGACTTTTCTGGTTGCTACAATGAACAATTACTTAATGTTGAAAATAAGGAAATTCAAAGTGAATTCTTTGGAAAATAATAGTGTAAAAGAATTAAAAATTGATTGAACTAGGACACTACATTAAATTTCCCCCACTTTAGGTTAGCATATTTAGTCATCTGAAAATGTTTCTAACACTGTATCACTAGGGTCAGAGAAAATATGATACATCCATTTAACTTTTAGTGTATAAAGTAATGTGAATCCATACTTTCCAAACTACTTCTACTGGAAATTGGTGAATTTAGATTATCTGAACTGAGATGCAGCAGAGTTGCCAGGTTCTTCCAGTAGAAAACTTAAGGATTTCAAAGTTAACACTACGGGGAAAATGCATTCCAAGAAAACACAGATGAGTATTGTGAGACTGAGTGTGAATGTGATGAAGCAAAATACAGTTAATGGAATTTTTTTGTCTTGCCTTAGAAGGTCAAGTTGGTTGACAATATTTGTGGCCAACATTCAGTGCTGGGATTTTTAATCAGGCTTACGCCCAGGAGAAATTTGGAAGGAGGTCAGACATGGGAAATTACATTGGAAAGAATGCTGAGGAAAGATTATATTAAGACACAAAACTTGATGATTTTATTTTGCAGCATTTCAAATCTGACCTTAATAATTTGTTTAGCCTCAGAAACATATACAAAACAGTTAAACAGCTAAAAGGATATCGACCCCCCTCTAGCTTCATTTACACAGGAAAATCACAGCAAACTAGAATTTTACATGGTCAGCAGGTGTTTATGGCAACATTATCTTTAATAACTCATTGAAGGGCAATGACATTTTAGTTTGGCCCTCAGGTTTTAAACTAACCACTTTTGAAAAATGGAAAGCACCAACAAAATATGAACTGATCAATTTAATTCCAAGAGCCTTTGTGAAATTACCCCAGGCCCAAATATTCTTTTCCACAGTTAATGAGAGATAATAAGGAGAAAATAAAATTGGGAACCACTCAATTGGAGGAGTAGATTTTAAATCCATATCCTGATGGTGTATACATTTTTAAAAGAATTTTTCTGAAGGTTTTATAGGGATTCTTAAAAATTAATTATCTTCTATTAGACTGTCCTCTAATAAGAAAGAGCCTATGTGCAAAATATTTCTGATATCTCATGATTATGTATTCAGTTTACTCTGGAACTCATTTCTAATTATACTCCTGATCCACACTCCCCACAGTGGTCAAAAACAAAAAGGGTGGGGAGTTCATTGTGCTTGCAGGCAACGTCTTGATTTCCATACATTATAGAAATCTTAGAAAAACATAGCTTAAAAAAATAAGTGTGACTAGTAACTAATTTTGAAGGGGGGAAAGAAAAGCCAGAAATAAACTATAGAAAAACAGTTTCTGTTTTTCAGTCAAGTTTTTATTTTTAAATGCCTTAAATGTATCTCTTTAACTTTGTTGGAAAAGAAGGAAAGGAAAACCTGTTTCCTTGCCATCCAAAGAAGGTGATTCCACTAACTAGCCACATTAAGACCTTCTGTTTGCAATGAATGATACAGTTACTGACTTTTTAATATGGCATTCCATTCCCTAGGTGATCAGACATCCTTTTGTAAAAAAAAATGTACATAGTAAAGTTGATGTTTTACATTAATGTTTGAAGGAGCAAAACACCTGTTTTACATAAACCAGCACTTTTTAACAAAATCATCCCAGCATTTACTGAGTTCATAAATCAGCAGAAAAGATAAACACCGCAAACACTAAATGTCCTGGAAGCATGAGAACGGATCGTTTCATTTTTCTTGGGAGGAAAATTAAGAAATTTTACATGTATGGAGGCATTTTACCATGGCCTTTTGGGCTGAAGAAGGTGTTGAAAGCAAAGGGAAAGCATATGCAAAGATTGAGAGAAAAGAGATGGTTCTCTTGGGTAGCAAGATGAGGCAGGATCTCATTAATTGATGTAAGAAAGAAGGAAGAAACTTTTTGCAGGAAAGGAAACATAATTGAGTTTAGGTTTGAACAGATGATATAAATAAGAATTTTGCTTTTAATTGAAGACCATTGCAACATTTTATAGGTGTTTGCTTACACTTACAAAGTCCTCCTAAAGAACTACCAATATGGACTAGGGTAAACTAATTTTTTCATAGACATTATTTTCCCAAGCTATAAAATGAATAAAATTCTTACCTAGTTATTCTTCCTTGGCATTTAGTGTGTCACACTGAGTGAAACAGGCCTGTTAATGTCTGTCATTTTCAAAAAGATGCTCCTCATTAGAAAGTGATCATTCTTCTATCTCATATTATTCACTGCTATCTGAAATAGCAACATTCCACTTTTAATCACTTAAAAAACTTTCTAGAATGGTCAGCTGAGTCAGCTAAATTATTAAACTAAGTTCCATTCTTTAGACTTTTGCACGACTTTCTCATTTCCATCTTTTAAAGCTAAAGCCAGATATTCTAGCAGATTTTTAATCCACAGTAAAATAATTGTTGTTTTTAAATTTAAGAATGCAAATCTGATTTTAATTAAAATTAACATACATCCTAGCATATATGTTGCAAAATTAATATTTCAATTATGTTTTTATTAAATATATACTATACATATTCTTGTTGCAAATAAATTCCTGGTAAAAAATAGAATGAATTTCCAGTAGATACTTCATTTCTTGGGGAATTTAACTTAAATGGAAAATTATATTAAATTTTGGTAAACTTATCTATTACTAGTTGGCAAGGTACAGACAGACTGTAGAACTTGGGAGAGTCTGAGAAATTATGACAAATTGGGTGTGGTTTTTGTGGCATGACACTGGAAATTTTCCACAAATATCTTTGTTTTATGATAAATAAATGCAAATGAGATTACCATCAAGTATTTGAAGACACATCCATAAATCTAGGCAATTGCTGTTGATTTTTCATTATGGGATTCTTTGACTTATAAGCTACTAAAAGTCTATAAAAGTGTTTGTTTTTAAGAAAATCTAGCTGTTCTCTACTGGAATATGTCAGTTATCTAATGAAAATAGATACCTGAGATGCCAGGTGCCTATTCTGAACTTGTATATCATTTCAATAAGCATCACTTATCTTTTTTTTAAGTGTCTAAGGTTAGAATAGTTACTTGACATTCCCCATATATGAAAGAGTTTCCTGCAAAGGCAGTTGTCAATGATCCTTGCTGGTTTTCATATATTCAAGGAGACATTGAACGGGAATAAACTGTTTAACATGGAATGAGGAAGCCAGCCTGACTCTGGCTTTCTGCCAACAATGCTAGAGAAAATGATGAATGACAAATCATTACTGAGAAAGTCTCTCTCTAACAGGCTGAAAAGGATCTAATTTTTATGATTGTCATCACCAACAAGGATATCTTTATAATTGGGTTTCTGATGGAACTATTACCCTAATCTTAAGAGTAGTCCAGTTCCTTTTTATTTATTTATTTATTTATTTATTGGTTATTGTATCTCAGAGTAATTTCTGGTGAAATAATTCTTCACGATTTATATAAATGTTTTGTTGGTTTGTTTCATAAAAGTTTGTATCAAGCTGCCTTTTTATGCTATTCTAATTAACTACCATTTAAGGGCAGTTTATTTCATATATTTCTAGTCAGTTAATTTTCTAATTCCTATGTTGCCTTGGCTTAGTGAGATTAGGTCTCCATACCAGGAATCAATATATTTTATTGGATGAAATCCTCAGAATCTAAAATGACCTTGTTTTGCCAGAAGACTGGCATGTTTAAATGCAATGACATTTAATAGAGATGAGTTAAGGATGAGTTCCAGGTGTTATACTTGAATACAAAGAATCAATTGTCTGAGTGCAAAATAAATGAAACAAGTCTAAATTCACTCATTTGATTAAAACTCAGGGTTTTCAGTTGACAGTAAATACAATATGATACAATACTATAATAATGATATCTAGATATCTAAGATAATCATAAGCAATATTAATGTGCTTAGTATCTAAAATGAGAAGTATGATATGTGGTTTTAATTTGTAATGGCTAGCTCCAGGTGCCACCCTTTGAAAGGAGTAGAGACTATTCATATCACGTTTATAAGAGAATAACTAAGTGAGAATTTGTTGGAGTTTAGCTAAGTGAGAATTTGTTGGATATAACTTGACAAGGTCAGCCAAGCATCAACATCTCCTAGGAGGTTAGCCCTACATAAACCTGAAGCAATTAGATGGTGAATATGAACAAAGGCATTTTATTTTCCCCTCTGGGTGTTAAAGCTTGCAAACATTGTTTGTTCTACAGGAGTCTGAACTTATAGAACTAAGAGAAACCATCGAGATGCTGAAGGCCCAGAACTCTGCTGCCCAGGCAGCCATACAGGGAGCGCTAAACGGTCCAGACCACCCTCCCAAAGGTATCGTTAGAAACATTGCCTTTTTCCTCCAGTGCGATCGGCATCTATTTTATTCATTAATTAGAAGAAAGCGTTTACTTAGTGACACTGCCTTTTATACTGGGTAAATTGGTACTAATGAGATTAGAATCCCAGAATTTGGGAACTGTAGCTTTCTTTAGCATATAAATATTAAATTGGCCTTAAGGAATTTGCTTCTATAGTTGTGCCTGCATTTCTCTCCTCTTGCTTTGGTGAAGCTGGGGATGGGGAGTTTAGTTAAGATTTGTATATCTAACCTCAAGCAAAGCAAACCCGGGAAGGAGTATGAAAATCCAGATCTGTACACAAAAATAAAGTTTTCCATGTGGAACATGCCAAATAATGGGTGAGGGGGGCAACTCTCCCTGGGTGGGGATAATAACAAGGTATATTTCCTATAGATAATTTAAAAACAGTAAGAACAATATGATCCAATAATTCTAAACAATAATAAAATATTGATCTCTGCCACTACCTCCCACCACTCGGTTTGTCACTGAAGAAATAATCTTTCCTAAAGAATTCCATGTCAGGCGGCGGACTTGGCCCAGTGGTTAGGGCGTCCCATCTACCACATGGGAGGTCCGCAGTTCAAACCCCGGGCCTCCTTGAGCCGTGTGAAGCTGGCCCATGCACGATGCTGATGCACGCAAGGAGTGCCCTGCCATGCAGGGGTGTCCCGGCATGGGAGAGCCCCATGCTCAGGGTGTGCGCCCCGTGAGGAGAGCCACCCAGTGTGAAGGAAAGTGCAGCCTGCCCAGGAATGGCACCGCACACATGGAGAGCTGATGCAGAAGGATGATGCAACAAAAGGAAACACAGATTCCCAAGTGCCGCTGACAACAACAGAAGCGGAGAAGACGCAGCAGATGGACACAGAGAACAGTCAACCGGGGTGGGGGACGGGGGGAAGGGGAGAGAAATAAATAAATAAATCTAAAAAAAAAAAGAAAAAGAATTCCATGTCGGTATTTTTTTCTTTATATAGGTTCTATTTAGATTTATATCCTAAATCTTTTCACTGGCATTTGATATGCTCAAGTCTCTCCTATCTTAAAAATCCCTTCCTAGATCCCAAATATTCTACCAGCTCTGTTTCCATTTCCAGATCGGTTGTGGAAAATTTTATGGAATCTTTCATTGTCTTTAGTCTCCAATCACCTTTCAGCCCCCTGAAATCTGGCTTCTCTTCCCACACTCCACCAAAACTATTCTCTCCAAGGTCAATAGTGACTTGTGTGTCACTAAATCCAATAAAACTTTTAGAACTCTTATTTGTATTGACATAGAAACAGCATTTGATACTGATGGTCATATATTCCTACTTGAAGCATTGTTTTCTTTAATGTGCATGACATCATATTTTCTTGATTTTCCCTCTTTGAAATCTCTTCCTTAGATTCTTTTGTAGGTTCACTCTTTGGTATCTATTCCTTAATTTTTTATATTCCCTGAAATCTAGTCCTAAGCTCTCTTCCAATATGAGTCTATATTTTACGATTCTATAACCCTATTAAAATTCAATACTAACCCATCCTATATTCTAGCTAGAGTTGTCATCCATGTGCTGATAACCATCAAATCTTTATCTCTAGGCCAGGCTCATCTCTTCCTTTACAGATGTAAATATCTGACTGCCTAATGAAAAACTCTGGATATCTTCATGTATCTGTTGGGCACCTTATACTCATGTATCTCCAAAGTTGGGCTCATCATCTTCCCTCTCAGACCTGCTTCTCCTTCAGTGTTCCCCTTCTCAGGAAACAGCACCACCATCCTTCCATATAGCCAGAAATCTAGGTGCCATTTATGACTCCTCCTTTTCTGATTCAATAAATCACAACATTCTGTTAATCCTGACTTTCAAATATCTCCTGGATCTGCTCGGTTTTCTCTGTTCCCTGCTATCACAATCCCTCATCTATCCCCTGAGCTATGACCACAACTTCTTAGTCTCCCTCTTAACCTTATTCCACTATACACCAGTCTTCTTGTTGAAACCAGAGCAACCATCTAAAAACATATCTGCAGGCATCCTGTATGTTTTGAATAAAGTACAAACTCCTTACCATCTCCACTAGCCTCATTCACTCGTTGAATATTTATTGATTACTAATTATGTACCATATACTATTCTAGATTTTATCTCTTTCCCTTTTTTCATATTTTATATTGCATATTTCAACTACTTGGAATTTCTTTCAATTTTTCATAAGTTCTTCATCCTGAATATTCTATTAGGAACACCTATTCTGTTCAGCATGAACACTCTTTTAGAACCTGCAGAAGTTGGCTTAAATATCCTTCCTTGACCCCTAACTGGATGAGGTTCCCTCTTATATATTTATTATATATTTCTAGAAATAACCCTAGTTCCTCTCTTAAAATTTGCATTATACTTTGTTGCCTTTATTTTCGGTCTCTCTGTCCTAATTGTTGGCAGGGTGCTTTGTTCTGTTTTTCCTAGTGCCCATGATGCACATAAAAGGAACTTAATCAAATTTTATTTTTAAAAAATGACAATTTGACATTTTAATTTAAATTTGGGGGGAAAAATTTATTAAGTGAGATAGACATAAAATGAAGGACAAACTAGTTCTCTAGGGGCTACCTCTGTTAAGAATGTAGCAACTTTCCATGGCAGTTGATTTATATGCTGCATGGAAAATTGCTGCATATTTAAAGCTCATCTTAGAGCTCTAATAAAGCAGCTTATGTTCTAAATCTTCATGTCATAAATAGGTCCAGAAGGGATTTAAAGAAGCTTAATCCTTTCTTTAACACAGCACAAGTCACTGAAATGAAACTTTCTGGAAGGATTCATTTTATCTTAGGCAACAGGTAGCTTAATAGAGCCTCAGGAATTGAGAAAAAATAGAAATTCCTTTGCTCAGAAATGGGGGAGGGGTGCCTAAAAGTGAACAAAGTAATAAATTATTATCCAAATGATTAAAAAATAATTTTCCAAGATTTAAAACTAACAAAAACAACTCGTTATAAGGGGTTGAATGTATACAGGATAATTAAATTGTGTTTCTTTAACCTTAAAAATCAATATTCAATTTAGAGTACACAAAGTAATTCTTATTACATTGTCCATTAATATTACATGGAGAAAATACAGTCATTTGACCACAATATATATATTTACATCTTTGTTAAGGTGATTGTACAGCCATACATTTGCATTCTGAGATCATATTGAAGTTTGGTTTTGGGGACCTTAAAATTTTTCAGATAAGTATTTAATATAGTGTCTTAAGATATATATTCAAAAGACAGTACTTTTAAAAATCAGGTTCAACTATCGCAAAATCACTTGTCGCCTTATTAATGGGCTCTTCCATTTTCTGTATATTAATGCATCATATTTATGTGTCACATTTCTTAACAAACACTAATAAGTAATAGCAGTGTGTAGTAGAACAAATGTATTTATTTATTCAAAAGCATTATCTAAATACCTGCTGTGTAATAGGCAGTCTATTAGATCTTGAAACATAAGGATACCCTTTGCATTCAAGTGCACTCTAGTGCACTAGAGAGTAAGATAAACTATTCTTAGGCTATTTTCTAAAACATAATTGTTATAATACTGAAAGTTGAAGGTAATGGAAAATTTTACTTTTTCAAAATATGCTATTGCTTTTTAAATCACTACTTCTGTGTGTCGATGTGGGTTATTTTTTTTCCCTAAGGTGTACCAAGTATAGTTCAACAAAACGTATTAAATTGTAGTCAACAGTAAATATTTTTTGGAATAATGTTATGCAAACATAATTATTTTGAAAGAATAATAAGAAAGAATAAATTTATTCAACAAGTGTCTATTGATTGCCTACCACATGCTATTCTTCATACAAGGCCCTGGATATACAATGGTAAACAAAATAGAAATGGTCTTTGTTTCTGTTGAACTTAAGCACTAGTGGGAGAGCAGAAAATAGATGATTGTATGTGATTGTTGGTATAGCTGAGCATGTGCACACAAATAGTTATATAAGTTCTGAGATGGGCAAGAATAGATGCTATAGAGAGAGAACTAGGTAACCTCCTAGAAGTTGCATAGTCAAGAAAGGAATTTCCAAGAAAGCAACTTGTATTTAAGAGGAGGCCCAAAGAATAATTATGGAATCATATTGTATATATTGGTGAAAGAACATTCCAGGAGGGCCCTGAGCCAGAAAAATAGATTAGTTCCTTGGCTTTTGTAGAACTGATAGAATGAAGATAAGAAACAAAGGTGAAATAAGTAGAAAAAGATTGAACCATATTACTCAGGGACTTTTAGACCTTGTTTAAGAGTTGCAGTTTTTTCCCTTAGTAAAGTGGGAGTCTATTGCAAGGCCTTACGTGAGGGAGTGCTGAAGTTTTTCTTTTAAAGGGATTAGCCACAGTTTGTAGAATGGTGTGAAGGTAAGTTAGACAGCTATTCTTGCTGTTGCTCAGGTAAGTAATGGCAGAAGCTTGAATGGAGGTAGTGGTGATGGAGAAAATGAGAAGTGGAAACTAATGGACACATAACTGAAATGTATAATTTTAAAATCAGCCGCTCCATTCTTTCAAGATGTTGATATTCATTTCTTTACTGAGCACTATGATGGTCCATCTACTGAATCACTTATACACACCTGAAAAGAACTGTAAAGAAAAGTACCACGCTTTCCTTTCATTCCATGTTATTACTGAAATTATGCCTTCGCTAATCTTTATTGGTAAATGTAGTCATAACAGAAGGTAACTAATGCCTTCAAGGACTGCTTTTGACACTATGATTATTTCAATATATAGTGACCAGTGATATAACCTGTTTTTTTACCCCAAGTTGTCTCCCTCATCTGTTTGCGTGGGTTTTTTTTTCTGCTCAGTGTTGTTTTTTTCTCAGTTGTTTGTGCTCTTTGCCTGCCTGGTTTTTTGTTTGTTTGTTTTTTGCTTGTTATCTGCTCGTTTGTTTTGTTTCTTTTCTTTAAGCAGCACAGGGAACTGAACCCACGACCTCCCTTGTGGGAGGTGGGTATTCAACTGCTTGAGGCACATCCACTCCCTGCTAATTTCATTTTGCTCACTGTCTACTGTCTGCTCATTGTTTGCTCATTGTCTTGCTTTTTTTTTTTGCTCTTTGCTCTTGTTTTTGCTCATTGTCTGCTGTTGTTTTTGCTCAATGTCTGCTTGTTGTCTGCTTATTATTTGTCTTCTTTAGGAGGCACTGGGAACAGAACCCAGGACCTCCCATGTGGGAGGTGGGTGTTAAACTGCTTGAGCTACATCTGTTCCCCAATTAACCTATTTTTGTTTATTTGGAATTAATCAAAACATGAAAAAATACCTATTCATATTCTTCTATTTTCAATTCATATAACTTCCATGTTAGTTAATTAAGGGATACTAGGTTTATTATTGAATTATTTATACAATATTCCTGAATTATATATATCATACAGAAATACTTTAATTTATATTTGACATTTATAGTATCTTGGCTTGCAAAAACAGTAAATGTTTTCATCATTGCTTTTTTAAAAATATGAAATACTTATAACAGACAAAAATGTGGAGATTCTGAAAAATAGCTATATATTTTTCTCTCCTGTGAAATTTGTTGGTATGGTGTATTACCTTAATGGAAAAATTTATATATTAATTGATAAGTGTGTATATGCATGTGAGGATATATATAATGCCCACACATATAGTCATTTATTATGTATTTGAATGTAATCAGTTATAGTTTTATTGCTATGAGTCATTGTACTATTAAATATACCAGTCAACTGAAAAACTGTTCATATTATACTACTGTTTCTATGGAAACTCATTGGCATCTTACAGGTTCCACTGAGATTTTTTGCTTGGCTGGTCTACACTGATGTCAATTACATATAGTAACTGCAATGACAAAGAGCAAATTTGACCTTAAAAATCATCCTTGAATTCTCCTAGTGTTTTTACTAACACTTACTATCAGTACACTACATAGATAAAATTTAAAATTAGGTTCTAATTTTAATAACTATGAAAGAAATTCTTATAACGTGATTGTATATGGGCTGAGCGGATACTATCAAAGTGATCAAATTTCAAATTCTATACTCACAAAAATACCTTGTGTAACTAGAAAAGTACAGCGTGCCTTTTTAGAAGTCTAGTAGTTAGCACAATAAATGTTGGAATCAGCCTAGATCTGAGGTTAGCTCCACTGTTTTCCATATATGTGACTATAGGCAAATTACTTTTAGTAATTAAACTCATTTCAGTGGTTTAAGAATAAAATTATATACTCCAGGGGCAGAGTAAGCACATGACAAAAGTTAGCTGTATTATTATTATTTATTGTTATTGTTACTGCTATTACTATTCCAAGTCATGGACAGGGACTATGGGTATGGTGGAAGAATGACACTGTCTTAAATATTTTCTGTTAACTCACAAACCCACTCTCCCTAGATGCTCTCTTGAAGTGCCTTCCCTCTTTAGTTCTTTGACCTTGATCAAGTTAACATCTATGCACTTCAGTTTTCTCATCTGTGAGATTAAGTGGTTGGTTAGATAAATTCCAAGGTTTGTTTTGGCTCTAAAATGATATGATTCTACGAAATGGAAAATTAATAAATTTGGCTTCAGTAACTTTAATAACAAATATTAAAAAGACACCATCAATTCTCATCCTATATGAGTTTTCATTTACTCCGTGGAACTTATTTCAAATAAGTCATTTTGGAAGTACTGTTTGATCCAGGTAGTCAACAGAAACCACTAGCATAGCATTTCATTTTTTGACAAAATGCCGAATTCATTAATCTACTAGTGCTAAAACATATCAGATTCTCATTGAATCTTAATGCAGATAACTCAGTTAAGTAAAGCAAACACTGCTGTACTTCAGTAACCCTAAAAAAAAAAAAACAAAAAAAAAAACTGCATTGAAATGATCTGCACAAAACCTTACTGACCTTTATTAGAGAACTTCCACTAAAAGCCAAACTTGTTCAGATTAGAGTCTTGAGAAGCAAACCTGATTCTCTATATCTGTTGCTAGATCTCCGCATCAGAAGACAGCATTCCTCCGAAAGTGTTTCTAGTATCAACAGTGCCACAAGCCATTCCAGCATTGGCAGTGGTAATGATGCTGACTCTAAGAAAAAGAAAAAGAAAAACTGGGTAAGTCATCAGCATTAATCTAACTCAGAAGTTTATTACTGCACAATGAATCAGGCTTTTTCCTTTGGGGCTTTAGAGATGTACAGAAGTTTACAAAGAGTCCTATTCAAGTTACCTGCACCCCAATACTACGTATATCATCAAGAGCAGGGTGACAGGGTGCTGAAGAGCAGACCTTTTGGAGTTGGAAGGGAAGTTGGGTTTGCATCTTAGCTCTGAGACTTACTATTTGTATATTGGGCAAGTTACTTCAACTTTGGAGGCCTACATTTTCTCATCTGTCAAAATAGGATAATTGATAATGACTTTATAGAGTTGTGAAGAAAAATGAGGTGATATCTGTAAACAAATGACTTAGAGCAGAGGTCGTGGGGGTGGAAATGAAGAGGCAGAATTAAAAAAAGAAGACAGTGGTGATGTTGGTTGTGGTGATGGTAATAGAGGGAGATGAGGAGAACTGGAGCTGGGAAAAGAAAAAGAAGAGGCCCTGAAAGTTCCCACGTCAAAAGAGCTTCCAATGTGAATAAAATTTCACCCTCCATAAAAAATTAACAACGTTAGTGACTGATTTTTTTTTTAACCAGGGGAATATAGCAGAAATATGGAAACCATGCCTTAACCATGCTTTAACAGAACCATGCCTTAGGATTGATAGAGATATAACTTATGATACTATTAAGCAATTGCTAAAAACTAATGAGGGGTAGAAGCTACCACTGTAAAATACTTTGAAAATAATGAAGTAAAGGATTTCTTTTACTATCATACACAGAGTTAGATTTTAAATAAGTACAACTCTTGATGAAACCCCAAATATAACTATCAGAGGATTTTGTGCCTTCTATGAATAATGAAAGAAATATCTCTTTTGTTTTAAAAAAATGTTTATGCAGGTAATATTTTAAAATACTGATCAGCCTTCATTCCCTTGATTTGTAATTCCACACTCTTTCATGTTTCTGCAAGGTGAACTCTAGAGGAAGTGAGGTGAATATAAACCGTGGACAATTTGGCATGCATCTATTTAAGAAACCCTACCTTGGCATGAATGCTATTCATTTTGGCAGTAGGCTTTTATACCTTTTTAAAACAGATTACCTTGCGCGTCTTTTCTTTGTGTCTTTTCATTTTAATCTCAAATTTTAAAGAGAAGTTAAACCACTTTCTGAATAGAGCAGTAGGGGATACCAATTTTGGTTTTGAATAGTCTGGGAACTGAAAATTTGAACAGAAACTCACAATTAATGAAATGGTAGGTGAATTTGACTTCATTTTACCTTTAAGTTTATACTGTCAACAGGAAATGACATGATGGTAGCTCTGAAGTGGCCATTTAAAACAAACTTCCTTGAAGGGAAATGCCTTGGGAGTGGAGATCCCTTCAAGGTTCTTAGTTTTAAATGAGTGCTTGGACAGCCATGCCCTTGACCCTGCACTATTTAAAAGCCTTCCATGTTTGCGCTGCGCTGGATTAATACAAGAATAAACCCAAAACCCAGAACACAGTATTCTTGTTTTTAGAGATACTGTGCTGCAACTTTTAATACTCTGCTTATACATACTGACCCCAGGCAGTGGCTAGGATGGCACCTGCAAACTAACCGCCAAAGCAAAAACTCTCCAAGTGCAAATAGACTAGAAAGGTAATTTCTGTCCTTCTTTCAGCTGAGAAGCTCATTCAAACAAGCCTTTGGGAAGAAAAAATCCACCAAGCCTCCTTCCTCACATTCAGACATTGAAGAGCTTACTGATTCATCCCTTCCAGCATCCCCCAAGTTGCCCCATAATGCCGGTGACTGTGGGTCAGCATCTATGAAGCCTTCACAGTCGGCCTCAGCGTAAGTGTCTCTCGCCTCAGAATGCTAAATATTTTTTAAAAACAACTTCAGGCAAGCCTATTTGTGCTTTAAATGTAATCAGGCTGTACTTTCCCAACTGCAGCATGGTATCTGTATCAATCATTTTCAGACCTTGCTTAGGTTGTTTTTCTTTCCTTTTTCATGGATTAGAATTCTGGTGGTTCTTGATCACTTTCTCCCGTTTTCTAAATCGGTATTCTCACTTCTTTTCACTTGCATTTGTCCATGTGTCTGTCTAACTGTGCGTAAATGCAGGTCACCCCTTGTCTGGCCACCAAAGAAACGGCAAAATGGCCCTGTGATCTACAAGCATAGATCCCGGTAAAATGGAGTGTGGTGCATGAAACCTGAAAAGACTCAAGTTCTAACCACAGTGGTGTTTGCTTTTGGATTTTTTTAAAACACTGGCATGCATTTGAAAAATAGAAATCTCCTCTGTCTTCCTGTTTTTCAAGCATAATTCAATTCCCTAGAGACCAAACTGCAAATCATTGCTCTTTAATCTCATTATATAATCTGACCTAACACTCTCATGGTAGCCCACTATTTGAGAGTACCAGGAAGAACACAACACTCAGAATGTGGAAAAATGCTCTGATGAGGTGATTTTCTTGGTTTTACTAATATATACTGTTTAAATCAGATTTCTTTTGTATGCCCATGACAATCACTAGCATAGAGCTGTCAAGCTTTGTCTACATAATTTCATTACCACCTAGGAAGAAAGAGCATAGCACTATCATTTTGTGATCAGCAACCTGGTCCTCACATTTTAAATGGAAAAGATAAAAAACAAATGCTTTTTACAGATTTCCTGCAAAACTGTCAACAAAACAAAACAAAAATGTTACAGTATGTATACCCTTCAAACGGCCCTGGACTAGCCTGCTTATGGGTTGAAACCTGCAGTTTAGCTTCATAAACTGTGAGCCCCGTAATCAGCTGAGCCTACCATGAAGGTTATGTAACACTCATTCATTATTTATATGCCCAAAACTAATCTCTAATTTTTGTTTCTCAATATTTACATTGGGTTTTCATGGTAACTTGAAGAAGGTGCTGTGGCAGTCACATAAGTTATTCCTTGCAAACTTTCTGTTTCCTGGGTTTTGCAGCAGCAAATAATTTCTGTACCTGCTAGATAATAATGCAGATGGGCTGTTAAAAGAGGCATTGCTTTCCCTAATCCCCTGACTTTCCCCATCCACTGATTTGTGTTTGTTTGCTTCTGCAGGATCTGTGAATGCACAGAGGCTGAGGCTGAGATAATTCTGCAGCTGAAGAGTGAACTTAGAGAAAAGGAACTAAAATTAACAGATATTCGGCTTGAGGCCCTCAGCTCTGCTCATCATCTGGACCAGATCCGGGAAGCCATGAACCGGATGCAGGTCAGTGCTGAAGCACCTTCAAGGAACAAACCGGAGAAATAAAAATGCTGCTTGTTTTCTTCTCTTCGTCATTATAAAAAGTTCTCATTTCCCAACCTACTGTGGAAATATTACTCAGTTTATTCAATCTTTGCATCTTATTTTTCACTAAATACCAAATTAGAGAGTTTTTTCAAATCCAGTGTTTGAAATGTGAGTACAAACAGGGCAGTTCCACTCTACAAGTACACAAGACATTTATCCTAGTGATTAGATTTGGATTAAGTGCTAAACTTTCAAAGAATCTGCTACAATTCTTGCTTCTTCGCCTTTCCATGACTTAATTTATGTTTGCTTCTGTCTGTTCCTTTGAAATCTGACTTTCAAATACCTTTACCTATTTTCTATCGAAAAACAAAAGTACTAAGGAAACTACAAAATTTATCACAGAGTTTCTGAATATGGAAGTACAAGTGATGTAGAATGCCATCTGTAAATGTAAAGCTTTTGTTTTTCTTGGATGCATCTGAAGGCTAAATTCAGAACCAGGCTGTGCTCAGTCTAAGTTTTCATATTATTATTGTAATCCAGTAATCACTTGGTACCATAGAAGACTGAAATAAGAAAAGCTCATTGCTGAAAAGCTCTTCTGCCACTGTATATATTCATCAAAAGGCTATTTTTTTTTTATGGGCTTAGTACAGCATTTCAAAGAAACAAGAACTTTTTTCAGATGTTAGCAAGGGATCTGAAGTAATTTAAAATCACCTTATTCATATTGTTTTTGTCTTGCTCTGTTTTCAACTATCCATGGTTGAATTACACATAATCTTATTTGTCTGCGATTTTAACTTTTAAAATGAGAAATGTTATGGATTATTCAATTATATAATTCTTAATTCAAATAAGATCAAATCCTGGGAAACTCCAAGAATGGATGACAAATTCAAGAAATAATTTGAAAACTCTAATGGTTAAGGTATCTCTGTCTATGAATATATGAATATATTTATGTAAGAAACAGAAAAGCTTGCTTTTTCTTCTTTCAAAGGAAATTCTGTTTCACAGTTTACATGTGTTCATTTAATATATGACCACATGGTTCATTTAATAAACTAACCCTTAAGAAAGGATTAGTACTATGTTTCTCCATCAAACTAGCTCTATTTCTTTCATGTTTTCCATCTTTATAACAGAATGAAATTGAAATTCTCAAGGCTGAAAATGACCGGTTGAAGGCAGAAACTGGGAACACGGCTAAGCCTGCTCGGCCACCGTCAGAATCCTCAAGCAGCACCTCCTCTTCATCTTCACGGCAGTCATTAGGACTCTCTCTGAACAATTTGAACATCACAGAGTCTGTTACCTCAGGTGACTTTTTGCATGTATCTGCCTGATCACAGCATGCCTATGATTTAAGGGAGGGAGGACAGCCTGGAATTTTGAGAATCTTCCTCTCCATAACTTTCACCCACAGCCCCTTAAAAATGCTATCACTTCAAATTCTCAGATAGCCCAAGTTATCTCTTTTAAATTTAGTCTACTTAGTTGTAATTTTAAAAGAACATTCTTGTGAAAGAATGAAGGGAAGTCTTAGAGATATGGCTTTCATAATCATTTACTTAGTATCACGTGAAGTTGGGGATGTTCTTTCACCGTTATTATGAATAAGATGAAGAAATAATAATTATTCTCAGTGATGATCATTAATACTCATGAATATAAACATAATAACAACTCCAGGCAAATTTTATAGTTTTTTAAGTATACAAAGCACATTTACAAGTATACCAGGACCTATTCCTAAATTTGGCTATTTGATCTTGTGTGATGTTTCCCAGAGAGAACATAAATGCTACTAGTTTACTCAGTCTGCAAGTCTATTAAATTTTCAATAACAAAAAGAGCTCATTGGATTCTGTTATTGTATTCAGTGGTACTAATGATGGAAAATGGTGTGGTTTTGATTCAATTGCAAATAGTCATGTGACATAATGCCATCTTAATATCAAATGGATTACTCCATTTTAAAATTTAAGTGCTGCTATGGCATTGAATTATTTTATGTATAGGGGATTTACTTTGGGAAAGGTTCAAGTGAGAATTTGTGGTAATTACAAGATACAGCCAGTAGATGACGCTCGGAATCCAATTATATATATATATATATATATATATATATATATATATATTCCTGGCTCCATTATAGAACTGAGATCCTTCACTACTTGTCTTAAATTACACTAACAAATAGAATTTAAAAAGAGGAAGAAGCAGAAGACAAGCAAGAAAACAACTACAACAATGACTATAATAATGAGGACAACTGAAATGACAGAACATGATGATAT
Source organism: Dasypus novemcinctus (assembly GCF_030445035.2). Classification (NCBI taxonomy): domain Eukaryota; kingdom Metazoa; phylum Chordata; class Mammalia; order Cingulata; family Dasypodidae; genus Dasypus; species Dasypus novemcinctus. Next base: position 60,774,870 of record NC_080684.1, read on the forward strand.
TGATAACATTTTTAACAAATCTCATCTTTTGCTTCTAAAAAATAGGAACCATCATGCTTTAATTATTGATTGGGCTTTTTAGAAACACATGCAAAAAATATTACGACTGTGTTTTTTATTCTTCTATTTGTCTTCCCTTAAAAATATAAAATGCAAAATGACAGACCCAGATATATACTTGCCTTCATCTTACACCTAAAGGGTAAATGGGAAGGAACTATGTGTATTTCATGCAAACAACATTTCTGACATATTTCATATTTCTCATATCTACTGTTTTGTCCTGGAGTTGCTTCTTCAGGTGACTGTCAGCTCCTATCAATACACTGTGGACAGGGGGGATCCAGAGTGGTTCATGCTGTGATCCTCCACTGTCCAAAGAAGGTATTAAAGTAAATACAGGGACAAGAAATGATGATGAGAACAGTAAACTTCCTAAATACTGAGGGAAGTGTTTTGAAAGCGCTATGTCTTTTATTGCTCTCAATAAATCTATGAATCAGCACTGTTTTAGTAAACCTATGAAGCAGCACTGTTTTAGCCCTATTTTACAGATGAGGAAACCAAGACTTAGGAAAGTTACTATAATAATTTGCCCGAGATCATGCAACTAGTAATGGAAAGAGTTAGTATTTGAACTCAGGGGTGGATGAATCCAGTGCTGACTTTTTAACCTCTGTATTAATTTAGCTTTAGGTGACAAAAGCCAAGGCGGTCATTCACACATTCATTGCTGTATAAATATTTACCCCCTTCTGCCAGGTGGAATTTCATTTTTTAAGTTTAGTTTTTAAGAGTGACATGAAATAAATAGCCTGTTCCAAAGCAAACTTGAGTAGATATGTATATCAGCAATGAGATTACACCCTTTTCCATGGACTGAAGACTGGGCCTTCTTTGATTTGCTCTTTCCCCACCTCAACATCATTTCATATCTCGCCTTGCCATACCCTGAACGTTTCTTACACACCCAGCTCTGACATGAAGTCTTTTGAATTTGTCTTGCTGACCCAATTTCTCTTTCCATGACTCTCCACAAGCCTTCTGATCTTGTCCCAAAATGCTGCCTCTTTATGGAAGCCTTCCAGGACTACATATCCATCTAAAGCTTGTTCCCTTCAAGTACTCTCTATTACACTATTTCTTGCAAACCACTAAACAAATTATCTTATTTAGAATGTATACTCCAAAAGAGCAGGGAACTCATTTTCATTCTCACCATAGTGTTCATTCCCAATACCCAGTACAGTCCCTGATGTCTTTTATGCTTAATAAATATCTGTTGAATATTTATGAACCTTTATGAATAATTAAGCAAAGTACACCAGAGATAGTTTGGTCAGGAACTACAAGATGTTTCCATGTGAACTGTCAATGGCAGCTACTCTAAACTTCTGAGAAAAGCAGTAATAGAGTTAAAGTGACACTTAGGGAAGACTTTGATTTTTCAGTGGAATAAATGAAAAGGTGAGAGACTATGAAGATGGTAATCTGGTCAAGCAATTATAGTAAGGGACATCTTCTGATGATTGAACATTTCTAACTGAACTTTCCATTTTCCTTAAGCTCTAAAAGTTGTTTTTTGCTTGTTATAATTTTAAAACAATTTTTATTCCTTCCTTAGCAAAATCACGTATTCTTATAATAGAAACCATTGCCTTTTCAGAAGCCATTCTATTAAAGTATTGTTTCTATGATGTTACCATCACAGCACTTGTCTCTGTAAATTTAGAGTCAGAGCAGTTGAGACTTCTGTTTACCAGGCAATGTGTACTCTTCAGTACATAACCAAGCTTCCTTTGTCCACAGAACACTATCTTCATATTAAGCATGATAGTAACATCATTATCAAAGGAAAAATATATTCATGACAGTTTACCATAATAATTCCCCAACTTGGACATAAATCTGATATTAAATACTTTGAAAATTAATCTTTAATCACATTTGAAGGCTGGTATTTTAAAGGTTATCTAGCTTTATCACTATTCTGTAACTCTTAGCTGATTACTAGAAATGCTATTTTGATTTTGAAACTATAAGCATTAAGGGTACAGGAGAGTTATAATTAATATACTTCTGTAAGGAAATATGATGCCATGGTTGAAATTTACTATCTCTATTAATTGTAAAAATGAGGTAAGCTGGATGTGCCAAATGCTTGAAAATAATTTGAGTTGACAGTCAATCTCAGCACCTTTGCATTCATAAATTACATGGGTATTGAGCTTGGATATTTTAGGTTGGATAGCAAAATCAGATTGCTTTTTGGTTTGTCACAGTTATCGTGATGACTGACTATTACTCAGGTATTACTCAAACTTCTGTGTAATAGAAAAAGAAACCCCTTATTTTCTCATCTAAGACAATGGTCCAGCACTTGGGTGAAGATCTTTGGAAGCAGAAATAAATTCTTAAATAGAAACTTTAATACAACCAGAGTAATTCATCTTCTTGAAAGCTCAGGTTTTTCAAACCAGATTATAATGGGAAGCAGAGATGCTAAACACTCTCATTGAGCAATATAAAATAATGGGGAAGAAAACAGTAACAGTAATGAAATTAATGCTAACGTTACCGTATTGTGTGTGTTTCTTTTAAAATTTGGCAGATATTTTGCTGGATGATGCTGGTGATGCAACTGGACATAAAGATGGCCGCAGTGTGAAAATTGTGGTCTCTGTAAGCAAAGGCTACGGTCGAACAAAGGTACTTCTTTAGTTTAAATTCTTTATTCCTAAAGGTTGGGCGTTACCATGAGTCATGTATTTTATATTTGAATATTTGTTCTGGTAAATATACTATCAAAGATGTTTTATTAGCTTATTATCATCTTTAGATAGAAATGTGGTGTGCATGTAATATTGACTGTCAAACTACATCACCTTTGGTTCCAAAACTTTTTTAAAAATTACCTTCTTTAATATAAGCATGTTGTCCAAAATATTCTCTCAGTATCACTTGCAGGATCATGTACAATGTTTACGATGTATATTTACTTGTCACTTGCACTCTTTAATATAGTCTTTGTACAAAGGAAAGACTATAAGCTATGTGAACATTCTAGACATCAGGAAGATACTTTCTACTGAACTCAGAATGAAAAGTCCATCGAGGCAACTTGTCTCTATCATTTTTAAACTAGGACCTACCTGATCAAACAAGCATGTTATTTTTCTGGCATCACATTTTGCCTTCAAATTGGCAATGTCACTGTGACTCTAGTCCTTTCTTAAAACTAAAAATTCCTCTATGCTGATTCAATTTTTAGTTGGGTAGCCAGGGATACAAATTTATTTCTATTTTTTTCTAATAAATATAAAAACAGAAAAGTCCTTTAAATTTTTAAAGTATTAAACTATTTAGGTTTGAAAAGTGAGAAAATTGTGAATTTCTACACTAAACAAATGTTCCTTCCAGGAAATCCAATGCTTTTCCAAAGTGGATTTTTATGTGAGAAAATAAAATAGTTTCCCTAGCCTAAACCATTTCTATTTAAAAGCAACTGCTTATAAAATATTGTGTAAGTATCCATTATAACTGGGTTCTAATTACATTGCAAAACAAGTTTTCCTTTTCCAAAAAATTCTAATGAACAATGTCTTTGAATACTGTTACTAATAAAGACCCTAAGAAAATAGTAAAAAATATTACAGTGATTCCACTGTAAATGTCTCAACTTTGTCTGAAAAAGATATCAGAATCTAACAGAGCCTATATCTAAGTAATGATGATGACAATTTACACTTACTGGATTAAATATTGAAGATGAAGAAATTGAGGCTCTGAGCCAACTAAGTGACTTATCTAAGATCACACTGCTTAATTAGGTGGTAAGGGTTGTACTTTGTAAAATCCTTGTCTTCTTACCCCTGGCTCAGTGACTATTCTGCCACCCCTTAAAGACCACATAGTTGGCAACTGGAACCAGGATTGTAATATATCAGCCATCTAATTATATTTACTGGTTTCATGAGAGCTATTTCACATAACTATTTCCAGTCGTTATAAAAGAAGCTCCAGTTAGAATACAAAACTTGAATTGTTTACTTTTTCAAATATATATAGAAATTCCTCAGAAAAAGATTAATTGGAGCCATTATCTGTATTGTAAACAGATTCTTTGTTGACAAATAAGTCTTGTAGTTCTATTACATCTTCATCACCATTTCCTTCCTAAGAAGCACCAAACTGCTGCTTTTTAGGAAGGCACGCACAGCATTAAAGCAAAACACTATTCTTTCCTATCCTTCCCCCTTTCCCTTCTATTGGCAGGTTCATGAATTAGTTTTCCTTGACATACCACTTCATCCAATAGCTTTCTTTCTTCCTGTTATTACTGTTACTTTTTTGTGTTTTTGTTTTACTTTGGTTGGTTGATTTTGTTCATTGACTATGTTTTATTTTATATAATCCTTCATGTACGTCTGTTACTATAGAACCCACAGGCTTAGCAAATATTTTAGTCGTAATTACCAACTACAATAAATTTTAGTAGAAATTGTAGTAATAAAACATGAGGCACAGTTAGATTTCATGTTTTATTTTGTTCTTATTTAGGATCAGAAGTCTCAGGCATATTTGATAGGCGCTATTGGTGTTAGTGGCAAAACCAAGTGGGATGTTTTAGACGGTGTAATTAGACGGCTCTTTAAGGTAAGCTGGGCAAGATGGCCTGATATTAGTTTTTAAATGTTTCATTTTAGATGCTTCCCTTGATTTTCCTAGCTTAGACATATCTGTTTTCCTCCCCTCTTATTTCAGATATTAAGAAAAGCTTTATCTCCTTGTACTGTTTGATACTAACTGTTCTTATAGTACACATTTCTAAAATTCTTGACAACCAACCTCATAGCTCCATGAGTTTCGTATTTGTTGTAGATGAATTGAAACTCTCTTGTGACCTTCTTTTTTGGTGTGTGCCATTTTAGGAATATGTGTTCCGAATTGATACATCCTCTAGCCTTGGTCTGAGCTCAGACTGCATTGCTAACTACTGTATAGGAGATTTAATTAGATCCCATAAACTAGATTTGCCTGAACTGCTGCCTTGTGGATATCTTGTTGGAGATAACAACATCATCACTGTGAACCTAAAAGGTAAAAAATAAAATAAAAAATAAAAAGCACAATTGTACTTTTTACCAGCATTTCACCCTTTTTTGCAGTTTCCCTTCAAATTTTCATATTGGAAAACTATTTTAACCTCTACTTAATAGATTTTGTATGAAAGGAGCTAGATTGCTTTTTAAAAAACATTAAAATCCTATTAAAAGCACATATTAGAATTTCTTTGAGTCCTGGGATGTAAAATTTTAAAAAATTTTAGATTCCCTGAGGTTCAACAAAAGGAATGTTATTTAGAGAATATCAAATTTCTAGGTTTCCTCCATTAGCAAAATTTTATTTTATATCCCCAAACAATAAGTTCATCATGATATCTTTGATTTTAAAATAAAAATTTCCTTGGATTAGAAAACTAGGGATGACAAACTCTCTTTGCTTTGCTATGGGTGTTGTGATTAATTCTAGGCAAATGCAATAATTGAAGTACATTTTGCTCAATAATTTTTTCCTTATGTATGTTAAAGAATCAGAACACCTTTATAAACAGAGGTTAATAGAGAAATATGTCAATGTTTGATTTTATTATTATGGCACTTTGGTTAGTAAAAGGAAATGGGATTGTTTCTCTTCCTAATTCCCTGCCAAACATCACAATTTGTATTCTTCAAAAGCCTAAGCAATTGTGCATCTGGGATATGGAATGAGAGACAGAAGAAAATAGAAAGAAGAGAAGAATAAGAAAAAGGAAAAAATATGCACATAAATCTATCTGTATATGCATGTGTATCTATGTATATAATCTCCACATTTATTCTTAAAACTACCACCTTCAAAGGGAAGAAAGCGTTTATGATACAATTAACAGTAATGGAAGAGCTCTCTGGAAACATTAGTAGATAACATAAAATAGACAGTGGGAGGGAAGCTTGAACAAAAGGAAATAGCTTTCTTTCATTTGGATGTTTACTCTGCCTTATTACTGAAATGTCGTCTTAAAATGGGAACATATGTTTATGGGAAAGAAATATTAAGGAAATTATTTTGCATAGACTATGCCCCTACAATTAACAAAGCTCTGTTGTCAGTTGACACCATATTTAGAATTCTAGTTTATGTAGAAAAATAAGGCGTGCTCTCCCCTTTGTTTCTTCCTTCAGGGGTAGAAGAAAACAGTTTGGATAGTTTTGTTTTTGATACGCTGATTCCTAAACCAATTTCCCAAAGGTACTTTAACTTATTGATGGAGCATCACAGAATTATACTATCGGGACCAAGTGGCACTGGAAAGACCTATTTAGCAAACAAACTTGCTGAATATGTAATAACCAAATCTGGGAGGAAAAAAACAGAGGATGCAATTGCTACATTTAATGTGGACCATAAGTCAAGTAAGGTAAGTCACAAAATCCTAAAAGAACAGATATGCTTTATCCACTGATGTCTTATGTAATTCGATATTAAGATTCATGAGACTTCCATGTTATCCCTCTCTTTGACTAAAAGTAGAGTCTGGTAGATCACTGAACCCTGTTTCTTGAATTTGAACTAGACTGCTATTCAATAATATTCAGTTCAGCTCTCCATCAGGTACTACACGCGACTCCAAGGAGGTAGAGAAAAAAAGACAAGGTCCTATTGTCTTGTTTTTCTTAGACATCTTAGCAAGTGCTTAAATAGAAAGAGGGCTGTGCAAACATTAGAGATGCAAAAGGGAAGAAAACCTCTTCCTGGAGGAATCAGAGTTTTACATGAAAGGCAATAGTTGCTCTGGGTCTAAGAGATAAGTAAGTAGGAGTTGACTATGGTGTTGCAAGAATGGTGATTTCAGGATAAGTAGAATTTCCAGGCAGAAATTCTGGGAGTAGCAAACAATTTGTTTATGTCATATCTTTGTAGGATTTCTGCTTAGGAGTCTTAGGAAACTGAACAATGTTCTGTTTCACCATCAAATAATGTCTAAAATGTGCCATAGGTGAGCCTGAATATCCTCACCTATTAAATAGGTATGAAGGAATATAAAACTTAGCTAGTACTTTCATATCTTCTGAATAAAATAAGCAATCCTAAAAAGGAAATGATTGATTCCTAACATATTCCTAACACTAGCCCATTTTTACCTGTAATTTTTACATTCTGAATCAATTCAAAATAAGTTTCTCCTGCAAAATTACAAATGTTATAAGCAATAACTTAAGAGGATCCAGAGAATATGGGGATCATGATTTTTTCCTGAACATACCTTGGTTAGGTGATCTAAATTGACACAGTCTCTCACACAAAACTCAGTCCCTCAAAATTTCAGGAACAAGACTGATTTCTGACAGCAACACAAACCCGTTTGATTCTTGAAATAAGTCAGACATGTAACTTAGTGAATATAAAGTTCTTGGTGTGATAGCTCATTAAGTCCTTAACACTGATTAGCTGTGGGATCTTATGCTGATCACTGCATTTCTTTGTACTTCAGTTCCTCAGCTGTAAAATGGGGATAATAGTAGGTTTGTGGTAAGGACTAAATGAATGTGTGTGTGTGTGTGTGTGTGCCTGAGAGGGTGAAAGAGAGCAACAGTAGTAGGGAGCACAACATAAAGCTTCCCTGCAATGTTATTTATAGCCCTTGGCTGCTCCCAGTGAGTGTTTCTTACAAGTACACACACACCCCACACTTTTGTTCAAAATTGTCTTGATATGTATTCTTCAAGGAGAACAATGATGGACATAAAGGAAAGGGCAATCTCTTAAGGCTACGTAAATAAAATGCATAAATTCCAAATACTTCCTTGGAACCCAAGCACTACTCAATTTGTGGTTGGAACACCCATTGTCATTTCAAGTAAAGAGAGGCATGGAACCTGAGGCCGAGTATTTAACTTCTCTACGGAGAAATAGGAAGGGCATGATTGTTCGCTCCAGCCTGTAAGTTTAATGCCTCCCGTGAGTTTTGTGTCTCCTCATATCTTTAAATAAAAGCTTTTAACTTTCTTTTTTTCTTTTCAACCAAATAGATGAAGGGTTCCTTATTCATCCTCAGTGTTTTCTTTGGTTTTTCCTCAATGTTGCTATGAGAGAAGTCTTCAGAAGTTACTTTCGTTATGAAAAAAAATGGTTAGGAAATAAGAATAGATGTATTAGATCAGACCAAGGCATTGTGATAAAGTTTGAGAATACTTAATATTAAGTTTTGAATCATTGATTAACTTTGAGCTTCATTTTGAAAAAAAAAATAACTCCATCTATGTTAAATGGTCATTTTTAAAGATGTAGTTTGATGTATTAAAATAAAGTTGGATAATTTATATTATTAAATTTTCCTCCCTCCAAATCCGTTGTTATGTTCTTTTATAACAGTATAGTGCTTGGAGGTATTTTTAGTCAATACTGTATTATGAGTATCCTTTAAAATTTTTTTGATCAAATGTTTCCAACACTCTTATCTTCGGCTTTTTCAGAAGAAAATCATTTGTGCCATTATTTGGTCAGTTCAATTTTTGTTATTGCAAAATAATGAGAAGTAAAGCATTGCCAAGTGCATTTGAACAGAACAAATGATGCTGGAAACAGTAATAGGAAGAAACCCATGAAACAAAATCACATGGGATTCAGCACCCAGAAAGTACAAAATACAACAAAGGTTTATTGTTTCTTTTATGTTTGTAAGAGATGAATGGACTGTCAATAATGCTGGTCATTCCCAGAGAATAATTGTCAGAGAATTCGCACTGTTGTTTGGGAGGGTAGCAGTAAGTGAAGGTGGTATAAAGGAAGGGAGGGCTGGCAAGCGGATTGTATTAGGGATAGCTGCTGACAGTGTAGAATTACCAAAGCACAATGTAAAAGAGGCATGGATTAATAAGTCCTTTCCCTGGAAAAATTCAAACAAAGCCATGTAATTTCTGGCATACTTTATGTTATACCATAGATAGCACTGGAGACAAAAAGCTAAACAATTGCTTGATTCCAAAAATATCAAGCGGTAAGCCATCAAATAAAAACAAAAACAAAAACAATCTCTTCATATTTATAGTACCTCTGCATTTTACATTCTGTCCCTCTTCCTACTTTTCAAACCCTCTCTCAAGCTGCCAGCTGGAATAGTTTGATCGAGAGTAGTACACATAAACAATTATACTTTGTGACATTTGATATAGCAGGCCCAGAAGGCAAGGGTTGGATTTAGGATTTAGTAAAGAATACACTGTCAGCAGAAGCCACTTGGAATACCAGGTGGGAAAAGAGCAGGAAACTTGACTTTGCAGATTCTTTTTTTTTTTTAAGATTTATTTTTTATTTCACTCCCCTCCTCCTTCCCCCTCCCCCCTCCCACCCCTGTTGTCTGCTCTCTGTGTCCAATCGCTGTGTGTTCTTCTGTGACCATTTTTCTCCTTATCAGCAGCACCAGGAATCTGTGTTTCTTTTTGTTGTGTCGTCTTGTTGTGTCAGCTCTCCATGTGTGCAGTGCCATTCCTGGGCAGGCTGCACTTTCTTTCGAGCTGGGCAGCTCTCCTTATAGGGCGCACTCCTTGCGCGTGGGGCTCCCCTATGCGGGGGACACCACTGCATGGCACGGCACTCCTTGCGTGCATGAGCACCGCGCATGGGCCAGCTCCATGCGGGTCAAGGAGGTCTGGGGTTTGAACCGCGGACCTCCCATGTGGTAACAGACGCCCTATCCATTGGGGCAAGTCTGCTTCCCAGCAGATTCATTTTTAATGTATCTGAAGTCCAAACCAGAGGAAGCAATGATCAACAATTTTTATATAACTACTGTGTTTTATATATTGTTTTCAAAGTTGGGGATGTAGATAATACCTGTTTTCTTCTGCCTGACTAGATCTTGGACAGAAAACTATTAATGGCTAATGCCTCAATTCCTCAATCTAAGATTTTACCTCAAGCAAGCAAGAGGGGAATGAAGAAGTGATTTCAAAGATTTCTGTGAAAATCCCTTAAGTTATTTGTCAAAGTTCTGTGTGCAAGTCTATGTGTACATTCAATTGTACCATAGCTTTCATTAGATTCCAAAGGGATCTACAACCCCAACAAAGATGAGAGAGAACCACAGTCTTATGGTCTAGCTCTTCCAAAAATCACCCACCAATTTTCTAACTACCTAATATAATGCCTTTTCTTCTGTTTTCTACTTTTAACAATGTTTTCTATTTTTAACAATGTTTTAACAATGTTTTAACAATGTTGACTGCCCTCTACTAGAAACTCTTCTGACATTCATGATTATCACTCTCACCTTGTTTTCTTCTTACCCTGCAGTGAGCTCCTTCACAGTCATTTTCACTGACTGTACTTTCTTGATCCACCAATTAAATGAAAACATCTCCCAAAATTCTGTTCTCTCTCACTTCTCTTCTCATCTGGGTGATTCCCACGGTGGCCTCAACTACCCCCTGAGTGATTGATTCCAAATGGGCACTATTAACCCTCCAAAATAGTAGACCTATGTTTCTATTAGCTTACTAATATGTTTCTATTAGCCTATTAAATATTCATGTTTAGAAATGCCAATTTCATCTCTGAAAAAATATTATAAACCCCTCCTCTCCAATTCCACCACCATACCCTTCCACCCAAATTAGCACCCTCTGGCACCTAGGCTACCTCAATAGTTTTCTAATGGCTTGATCCAAATCTTCCCTTAAATTTCCCTTCTCCCCTTTCTTGTCTGGATTCATTCACCACAAAACAGAGTATATTTTCATAATTATAATCTGGTCATATTAAAATCCTCCAGTCGTTTCCTATTGCTATTTGCATTTGATCAGAAATCTTCCCACACTTCTTTATCCCTCTTCAGTCCTATATTATCTCTTGATTTCACTTGACTCCTTTTCACACTATTATATTGTGAATTTGACTGTGCTCCTCAGGTCCCCAAAACAGTCACTGTTTCTTCATTGCCTATGGAAAAGTCCAGGGATCTTACCAGTTATTGAAGGTTGCAAACTATTCTTTCCAATTTATTCACCACTATTTGCTTTCACAAACCATATACTACTAAAACTTTCCTATATGGATGTTTCTGACATTGGTTATTCTTTTAATTCTAATCAGAAAGTTCCTTTCCCATTTTTAAGCATCAGTATATTACTTATTCATAAAGATAAGGGGTTAATAGCAAATAATACCACTACCAGAAACCCCTTCCCAGCAGCTTTCTTAAGTAATCTTTATATGCTCTAAATAAAATCTTGGTCTATATTTTTTAAGTAATATATTATTTTTCACTGAATTATGGTTATGTAAGTACATGCATAACCTTCTATTATGGGCCATAAACTTCTTGAAAGCTTTTTTCCATTTTTAATTAATCATCATATGATTCACATTTCCCTCGATACATACTGTTTTAGTGACCAAATCCCTCTCCATTACTATAAAAAATGATCAGTGGTACACTGTTGCTTATATAGTAAAATCCAAACTCTTCTGCTTGGTTCAGATTATTTTGTTTTTCTCTTTCAGCATCACCACCACCACCTCTGTGTATCATATTCTTCAGTAACAACAGAATACTGATTATTTCCCAAACACACCACATACTTCTTCTAGACTTCACTCTTTATTGTTTAGTCTTAAATGGTCTCTCCTTTTGTATGCCCATTGTTCTCTGAACCTCAAGCCTAGGTTAGATGCCTGTCTTGAGTCACCCTATCGTGTTTGTGTGCTAATCGTACTACATTGTAATTCACTTATTGACCTGCCTCTCTGCTTGTTAACTCTAAATTCCTGGAATAGTGAAGTTATACTTTAGCTCAAATCCTTGGTGCCAGAGTACCTCACTCATAGTAGGTGCTTGCTAAATGTTTAGAGAATGAATGGCTGCCTACTTGTCGATTAGAATTCACTCGTTATTTAACATTCATCTCAAATGCCCTCCCTATGAAATACATCAGGATCCCCAATTGGAATTAATCCCTCTCCCTTCTGTAGAATACTTTCCTGCTTTAACCTCTCTCACAGGATGTTTCACATTACCCTCTGTAAGTTCATTATTTATGTGTGCTCCTGCCGCCCTTACAAAGCTCCAGGGTTACCTCCTCCAGAAAGCTTGCCTTGACAGTCGCTGCATCTCCCCCAAATACTCTCATGATATTATATTGAAATTATTTATCTTATTTAAATTTCAATCCCTAATGTAGAAATTCTTAGAACCTATAGGGCACAACAGTCTAAAACCTTTTTTTAGGGGTTATATATGATTTTTTTTTATTGAAGAAGTTGTAGATTTACAGAAAAATCATGCATAAAATACAGGATTCCCATATACCACCCTATTATTAACACCTTGCTTTGGTGTTGAACATTTGTTAAAACTGATGAGAGCACATTTTTATAATTGTAAACAATCTAACATTTCCCCTTTTAATCATATTCAGATATTTATTTCAGTGCTGTTAATTATGTTCGCAATCTTGTACTACCACCACCACCATTCATTACCAAAATACTTCCATCATTCCAAATAGGAACCTGTAACTTTTAAGCCTAATTCCCCATCTCTATCCCCGCCCTGTCCCTTGGTAACCTTTAGTCTACATTCTGACTCTATAGGTTTGCTTATTCTAATTATTTCAAATCAGTGAGATCATGAGACCATAAAGTAATTGTCCCTTTGTTTCCGGTTTATTTCATCCACATGATGTCTTCAAGGATTATTCATGTTGTCACATGTATTAGGAAAGGCCTTCGTCCCTTTAAACAGCTGATAAATATTCCATTGTATGTATGCACCATATTTTATTCATTTGATTCTTTTTAAGCCCTATGCCCAGAAAAGGACTTGATGTAGTTCTTCATAAATATTAAACTTATTTGAGCACTATGACAGCAGCAAAAATGCTTTATTTTTGTATACCTCCAGGGCTTGGTCTAGGGCTCTGAACATGGTAGATAGACAGTGACTATTTTATAAATGAATAAATGACATAAAATAGCTAGATAAGTGATATAAATTCCATTTTCTCTTTTAAGGGAAATGAAATTTCCCAGACTATTTATTGGTTTAAAAAATAGTTTTCTGTATTCCCAGATTTAGACATTTATTCAATGTGAGTTGCTCAATATAAGACAAATAGTATATTAGTTCTTTAATACATTTTATATTCAGTCTTCGATGAATATTTTATTAAAGGTCCCAATACCCTGGATAGTCTTGGTTTATTCTCTTTTACTTTTAATTCTAAAGTGGTATTACAGACAGAGAAGTTGCATCTAGGGTAAATGGTTCACATATTTACCTGGCTGCCAGAATATGGGATCGTGGAATTGTTTTTTAAACCTCAGCAAGATTTACAAATTGAAAATGTCATTGTAAATATGCAAATATTATGGAAATGCTTTTACTGATTAGGATAACTCTAAGAAACCTAATTATATGTCTTGACTACCCATCTGTGAGAGCAGTCAATCAGTGAACTTGTTATCATATTTAGATTAAAAGCTACTTAAAAGAGATAACACTTGTAAAAGAACCAAGACTCTTACAAAATGCTAAATGCTAATATCAAATGACCCCAAAAGGACAAAAAAAATTGTCCCTGTTTAAAATCACAGCAGTTCCATGCCATGCAGAAAGAGAAACATCATACTTTTATCCCAGTCCTGGGGCTGCATTTTTGCACCCCATCTTAATGAATTAGAATTGAAACATTTTTTTTTTAACTTAGTCTATTCTTGAAACTATATGGCTTACTAAGTTCAGTTTTATCATTGAGATACCAAAAATAAGAATCCGGTCTCCATATTTGTGTTTTTTTATAGGAGCTCCTATCTAGACCTCTTTTTTGCCCCTTTCTAGGAGAAAAGCAAGTAGGAGATGTCTTTGTGCGCTTTTATGTTTACTGCAGGTGTTTTCTATTGGCTCTTTTGTCCTTGCTTCTCTTCTTTGTTCGTCTCTTTCCTTTAAAAATTTTATCCTCTCAGCATTATATGATCTTTGCTTTGTAGACTAAAGTTTTATATCAATGGAACACTCCAATGTGTTTTTAATGAAAGATACTAGATGGCATACAAAGAGTGTTGTTCCGAAAATATTGTTTGCAATTGGTATAAATTTACTATTGCTCTACTTGTGTTCTTTATTTTTGTTAAAGGAATTGCAGCAGTATCTAGCTAATCTGGCTGAACAGTGCAGTGCTGATAATAATGGTATAGAGCTCCCAGTTGTGATAATTCTTGATAATCTTCACCATGTGGGCTCTTTGAGTGACATCTTCAATGGTTTTCTCAACTGTAAATACAACAAATGGTATGCTTATCAAATTTTTTGATTGATGAAATCTGAATAGATGGTGATCAAATTAGCTTTTTTGTGCCTATCTACATTTTCATACCTATCATGGATATCATTAAACTAATAAACCCTCATTAAAATCGTAGCATATTTCCAAAGATTCCATATGTATTCCTTAAAACATTTGTTTATTCATTCAACAATTGTATCTGAGGCTTTTTTTTAAAGGCTGAAAATATTTCCTTGATTAAGTTAGCTTCGACAGATATCCTCAAAGTCTGGAGAATAAGAAATATCTTTGATGGAATGGTTTTAATCAAGGAAATTAAGAACTAGGAGGAGCCTTTAGAGCACTGGTTTCATGTTCAATCCACATCAAAGTTTAAGTACAACTTTTCTACAGAGAAAATTTTAAATATTCAAATGTAGCTCCCTCTATTAATAGTCTAATTTTTAAATATTTGCTATGGAAAGGATGGTATAAAAATCCGAACATGCGCTAGATATTAATTGCATCTTGGTCCTTAAAGAGAGGACATATAAGAGCATCAACATATATAATATTAGTTATAATGATTCCAAATATCTCAATCACTCTATGCTAGAGATAAAGGCTATTAAAAACAGATCAGCATAAAATAAGGGTTGAAGCAAAAATGCAAATTTCTCATGTTATTAGGAATCTTTAAAAATAACTAAAGACATTAAAATAGAAAAAAATAATGAAGTTGAGATGTTAGAGTGGGGTGAAACTGTTGTGATATTTCCATTCTAACCTCTTCATTTTATAGCTAAGTAAAATCTGGCCCAGAGAGGGGTTACCAAAGCTGAAATTAAAACTCAAATCTTAATTTCCAGCCCAATTTTCCAATTTAATTTTATAAAAGTACATTTTTTAATTCCAATGTTAAAGTATAATAATCCATATTTATCTGAATTGTTTTCTAAGTTTTTATGGATTAATCTCATTTATCCTCAATATATCTACATTTCCTGTCCTTTCCTTTTCATTCTTTTTTTCCTAGTCCCTATATTATTGGAACAATGAATCAGGGAGTTTCGTCATCACCAAATCTAGAGCTGCATCACAATTTCAGGTGAAGATACATTTTTCTTTCAATTGTCTCTTTTCATTTCATTGACAATTTCTGCCAGGGGTGACCTCTTGTGTGAAAATAATTCCTATTTCTTCATACACTTTCTCAAGCAAACAATTTGTGGTCCTCTCCTTGTAATTAGAAGTGTTTCTTTAAAAAAAAAAAAAAGTTTTTTTCTGCTCACTCTGTAACTGGCTAAAGTAGAGCACTCTTCTTATAAGTGTGGGGAATGTGAAGAGAGTTCCTATTTCGGGATTTTTTATTCCCTTCCAGAAGAGAGCTCAGCATGTATACACCCACTCACCTCTGATACACACTTTAGCTCATAAAGAAGAGCTGGCTGCATTAAAGCTTTAATGCTAGCAAATCTCGTAACCCCCTTTGGTCATTAGAATATGGCCACCAATTAAAATGGAAACACTGTTATTTTAAATTGCACTTTATATTGGAAAGGGAAGCACTCCGGACTTTATGTAAAGACTCCTGGTGTTAATTTGTGAAGCTTTTTGTTTGTTTTTGTAGGTGGGTACTATGTGCAAACCATACAGAACCTGTAAAAGGCTTTCTAGGCAGATATCTGCGAAGGAAACTGATTGAGATAGAAATTGAAAGGAACACACGCAATAATGACCTAGTCAAAATTGTAGACTGGATTCCTAAGACATGGCATCATCTGAACAGTTTTTTGGAAACACACAGTTCTTCTGACGTTACCATTGGTGAGTTCCAAAATTACAATATGCCGTTCTCCAGGAACTAAGAGTACTTGGTAAAGATGGCCAGATTGGATGGTAGAAAATAACAAGTCAAACGGATCTTTTTCAAGCTTCCAAAGATTCAAATTTACTTTTTTCCTTCTGAAAGTTTGCTTTCTCCTAAATTTTATATCTCCAATTACAGATTCATTTTATCAAACAATTATGGTTTACAAAGACATTACTGAGATCACAGAAGTCTAATACAAACAAATATCTAAAAATCAGATGACCGTTTGAAATAAACAACATCTCTTTTGGGTACCACTGTTATGCTAAAAACAAATTTTAGCTAATGGCTCTTCAATTAGAGATAATTTAGATGTTTTATAGTTGGTTTAGGCATTTTCTATTTTTCAGGAACACAAAATTGTTCACATTATTCCTCCTTAAGTGTCACAAAGATATTTATTTTTATACTCTATCTTAAACTACATGTAGAGAAGTCCCTTTCCCCTTGTTATGGCTCATACAAATATACTCACTAGAGGCAGAATCATCCAGATTTGGGGTCAGAAGACCCAGATTGCATGCCACCTGTGCAAATAATGACACTTTATATTAATCAGTTCGTTTCAACACAGTTTCATCATTTGTAAAATGAGGTGTGTTGAATGGATTTTGGTATTTAAGACTAACACTAATACATTGTGCTTCAGATTAATATTTTATTGCAAAAAGAAAGAGGGAGGTGGGAGATTGAATCATGAGTAAAGCCTACTTTAATAATAAACAAACTGGTTGGAATCATAGGTTCCTAAGAATCCTGCAAGAATAATGGTGTCTGAATATGTATTTAGATTTTTAAATATAATGTTCCTAAAAAATGCTTTTGTTTATTTCTTCTCAGGTCCCCGACTTTTCCTTCCTTGCCCCATGGATGTAGAAGGTTCTAGAGTGTGGTTCATGGATCTTTGGAACTATTCTTTGGTACCTTATATTCTGGAGGCAGTGAGAGAAGGTCTTCAGGTATAATACTTAATATTCTTTACAATTAAAAGCAAACAAAAAATCCTACATTTATTAAAAAGCAAAAAAAAAAAAATCACTTCAGGAAAAACCAAAAGGTAAACTCTATAAATATAGTGGTAAAAATTCAAAGAGCAACTAATACACAATACTTTCACCTGTTCTGAGAACAGATATCAGAGAAGAAAAAAGCAAAGTTATTCCAACAACTCCACATTCAAGGCCATGTTTATTGCCGTGAATGTTTGCAGATTGTTCTCATTAGATAGTCAGTTAATTGTACAACTCTACATATTAAGAGACAGCCATGAATTACATGGTCCTTGGCCATTTATAAACTAATCACATAATTTGCACCAAGTAGGTTTTCTTATAGGTTACCTGTTTTTAGTGTGCTTTATAGTTCTAAATCCTTTAACATAATATGCCAAGAACCCTTACCTCTTAAGGAGCATTCTAAGTTCCAAGACTTTGGCTTTTTTATCTGACAAGGTGGTTTGGCAGCATGTCTGCTCTTCCTCTCCTCTATTGTACATCATGAGGCTCTGCACCCAAGACTTCTGTATAGTCATGATTAAAAAGTCAAATATATCACCAAAAGAGAAAACCTTATGTCTTCAATAAAATACTTATCCTTTTTCTATCAGATTTGATATTTCTAGAAGTAGAGTTGAAATTTAAGAAATTGTAGAATTATAAAACTCAGTGTTAAATGTTTAAGATTTATACTACATGTTCACCCAACTTATCGTGGAAGACCCCAATACCATTTTCAATAACTTATCCAAAGTTTAGGCAGTTTTTGCTTAAGCATTTGTAGTTCTGGTTGTCACAACTGCTATTAGAAGTAAGATATTGTTTATGTTTTTCATGTTTTTGTCATCGGTAATGCAGTTTTTAAGTCTTTTTTTTTTTTTTTTGGTCTTTATTTATTTCTTTTAATATTACATTCCAAAAATATGAGGTCTCCATATATCTTCCACCCCCTCACCCCACTCTTCCCACATCAACAACCTCTTTCATCATCGTGGCACATTCATTGCATTTGGTGAATACATTTTGGAGCACTGCTGCACCACATGAATAGTGGTTTACATTGTAGTTTTCACTCTCCCCCAGTCCACCCAGTGGGTCATGGCAGGGCATATAAGTCTTTATTTTACTATATGAAAAAATTGCTCATCTATTTTTCTTCCTTTCCTTTTATCATCATGCTTTCCTCACTTAGCTGAATGGTATGGAAGTATTTTAGAAATATCACTGTCACTCTGGTAAGCATAGAAATATTATGAGGAAATCTCAGAAGCTTAAGTGATAAAAGCTAAGATCTAAAGATTGCTATTGATTGGTCCTACTCTAGATTTAAATAGCACAATTTCATATTTTTAGGAGTATAAGTTGATCCAGCCCCAGAAAGTGACTCCAACAAAATAGACTATACCAAAGATTTTTGGTTTGTTTTATTTTAATTCAAATATAACATGTCACTTTCCATGATTTCTTTCAAACTCTTATACTGCCTAGGATGTGAAGTAGGTCTGTCAGTTTTGATCAGTTTACCAAAAATAAAAAAAATAGTCTGAAAAATTATCTACAATGTTCTAAAAAGAATAAGTTTAAAATTAATATTAAAGTGAATTCTTTGTTCTTTGGATAAAGTTTTGATATTAATAAACTATGATCCAGTATTTACACATGAAATTCTTCTTTCTTCATATTTGTTTTATATGTAAATATATGTATGGAAAATTGTAATATTTAAGTTATTACTTATGAAACAGTATTCTGAGAATTATAATTCTATAAATCTTCCATTTGGGCAAAAGTATACTCAAATAATACCAGTTTCTCAAACAAAAACAGAGAGATACTTAAAAATTACTTTTAAACAGCAATAAAAATATCTCAGATTTCTTGCTGTGGTTCTATATGTTTAGTAGTAGGTTAGTATGAAATCTGAATCAACCATAATGTAGATTGAAATCGATACTGTTAGGGGGACGACCCAATATGAAAACCCTTTAACGGATAGACGGTTCTCATTGCCATTGAAGGATATAAGCCAGAAAAATCCACTGGTGAAAGGTATTCTTTGGGTGGTTTATTTATGCTTCCTGTAAGTGCAGGAGGAAAAACTCTTAGGTCCACTGGCAACAAAGAAGCTCAAATTGAAAAAAGAAATGGCAAAGCAAAGCTTGGTAGCAAAGGTGAAAATCTGAGAGGAATAGAAAGATCTCTTTTCAGATAAAGGTTGATGCTTTAGTAAAGAACCATACAGGCACTGTTCTCTACCATATGTTGTAGTTGGAAACAACACTGGTGATACAATGGATTTTCATTTTTATTCTAGTGAGTCTCTCCTTCTTGAAATTTCAGCAATTAAATCAAAGATTCTGGATACATGTATTTCTGATTTTTAAATACCTTTTCTCTATTTTACCCTGAAATACAGAATTGAACCTGTTTAGCTTTTTACTTGTCACCTCCAATTTTGTTGTTACTGATGATTCTTTAAAAGGCTGGTGGCATTTAAGATTGATTTTAACTCATATTTTTTTTAAAACATAGTTAAACTTTTCAAATATTACAAATTCCCTTCAGTTTTAGTTGTATAGCAAGTTATTTTTTATGCTGTAAAAGTAGGTTATCAATTGAGAGAAAGTGCCCACTCTAAAACAAGAAAATTATTGAAATAAATTTGTTTGCTACCAATGCAATGGATATACCTTCAATCTCCTAAGGAAATACTCAGATACCGGGACCTGGATTCCTTTTGTTAAGCAAGAATGCCATAGCTTCATACAATTCCTCCAGGAGAAATCCAAAACAACTCTAAGGCAGACCACTGACATTTTTAAAAAATACTTTTTAAAATTTAAAAAAAAAATGCTTTAGGCTACATAAATGTTACATAAAAAATATAGGCGATTCCCATATGCCCCACCCCTACCCCTCCCACATTAAAAACATCCTTCATTAGTGTGGTACATTTGTTAAAATTGATGAACACACTTTGGAACATTAACACTCAGTGTGGATTATAGTTTACATTACAGTTTACACTCTGTCCCACACAATATTTTACGTTATGACAAAATGTGTAATGGCCTGTATCCATCATTGCAGTGTCATGCAGGATAATTCCAATGTCCTGAAAATGCCCCCATAATACACCTATTATTCCTTCTCCCTCCCCTCAGAACCTCAGATGGCCACTGCCTCCATATCAATGAGAAAAAGTTCTTCCATGGCTAGAATGACAATAAGTCTATAGTAAAATAACAGTCTTCTCTAGTCCATCATTCACTCCCCAATCCTGAGGATTCTGGGATGGTGATGCCCACTCCACCTCTAGTTGAGAGGGGGCTTAGATCCCATTGGGCAGATGGATGAGACTACCTTACTTGCAGTTGCAGACTCTCTGTTCCTTGGGATGGACATTGTCCGTATTATGTCCTTGTTAGTTGTCCTGGGTGAGCCTAATGAACTGGAGAGTAGGAGTTGCAATTCTGTTGAGATTCAGGGCCCAAGTGGCACATTGACAGCCCAAAGACTTAAGTCTCTTGGACATACATACCAAGTCTAGTACTAACTATAGGTTCAAATAGAAGGTGCAGAAGAGCCAAGTGTAGGGAAACCACAAATGAGTCCAACTCACAGGACACAGCCATTTCATGATGTCAAAGATCATCATTTTGCTTTTGTCTTACTAAACCACAACAATTCACATAGGATACCCACAGAGCATGCCTTCAGGGACCTAACATGCACCTGGTGGTCAGGATTGCCCTTAGTAGAACAGGCTAAGTGGGGAGGGGATGTACATTAAAGAACTAATGTGCCCAAGATACTGCTCTCCTCTCTTAATTTTAACATTTCTGTGGTCTTGTGCTCCTCTAAAATGTTCTATCAATCTCTGTTTCCTCAATGTGCCCTTTTCAGGTTGGTTTCAGCTTTGGTTCTAGCCTATTAACTTTTTAATATCGCTTGAACTCATCTCCTCCCCTACACTCCACTGCCAAGATTTTTACCAGGTTATATCATCTTTTTTTAATGGGGATTCTGTCTCCGTATGAGTCCTTGCAAAGCTGATGCATACGTTTCCATTTTTTCTCCTCTCTTACTAATGGTCTTATAAATAAACATCTAAAAACATCTTTGCAGGAAGCAATAGGTTTCTTAAGGAAACTTAATCTGAGGAAAAGCAGTTATCAGAAAAAGTATTCTTATTCTTAAAGGAAGTTTGAGTACAGTAAGCCATACAGAGTAGGAAGTCTTTTTTATTCCTTTTGATGTTTTATCTTTCCAAAGTGCACTGTAGTTGACAATTCAGCTTAATGTCTAGGATCACTTTTTCTCAGTCCTCTGTAACTGGAGCTTTTCTTCCTCAACTTTGTGTGTTCTCGTGGTTTGTAAAATTAACAATAAAGATAAATGTTGGTAGTCATATCTACATGTATTTAAAATAAACCTCTCCAAATGCTAGTCATTTATCCCAAATGTTCAACTTTATTTTGGCTAGCCTTTGAGTTTAAAGTGAGCTATATAGACAGATATATGTTTAAAATCTTAGAATTAATTCACTTGTCAGTCCCAGGAGAGCTCAATGAGCAAAGGAATTCTAATTTAGCAGAGGCCATTTTTACTGAGTATAAATGGATTTTATATGTGCTAAATATGTGGTCAACTTTTAGATGTACGGGAAACGCGCACCATGGGAAGATCCCTCAAAGTGGGTGCTGGACACATACCCATGGAGCTCAGCATCTCTGCCTCAGGAGAGCCCAGCATTACTTCAGTTGCGACCAGAAGATGTTGGGTATGAGGGCTGCACATCCACTAAGGAAGCCACAACCTCAAAGCACATTCCACAAACTGACACAGAGGGGGACCCCCTGGTAAGAAGTTGATATTTTATTCTTCCTATACAATCTTGACTACAGTGTGTGGTCATTAGTATTTTGTTATTTGTGTCATAGATATTAGTTATCCTACATAATATTTGGGACTTTCCCTGATTTGGGAACTCAGTTTTAACATTTTTACCTTTGACCCACTTTCACTGGGTGAAATTCTTGAACCAAAGTCCCAACATGTATACTTAAAAGTAGTCAAAAGCTTCCAGTCAACCAGGATGTGGTATAAGATGCACCAGGGTGCCCTCCCACAGAATCTTTGAACAACTAGCAATAACTGCAGAGTCATCTTTCTCAAAACTCTGGAAAAAGTTAAGGGGTTGCAGTACCTAGATTAGTCCCAAAGCAAGACAAGGCAGCTTTAGAAAATGATAGGAGACGTTCCTGGCACTCTTGCCAGTTCCTTCATCAGCCCCTCCCCAGTGTAATGTGGAGCCAGCCTGAATTCCCACTGTGGATCCCAGACCCTGTTCCACAGGGAACAAAGTAGCCCCTGGGTATATATGATGGTGCATGTTTGTAGGTGACAATCTACCATAATGCAGCCTATAAGGCTAAAGTAGTATAAGAAACAGTTAAGGAAAGGCAGTCTGGAACTAAGGATTACCTGCTTTAAGTCATATAATAGAGCTCCCTGGAGGAGAAGAGAGTCTATTTCATAGGGAGTAGAGGTATCCTTCAAATTTCTGTAGAAAGAAGAATTCCTAAGGCAAAGAGCAAGCACAGCCCAGGTACAAGGCATGGACTCAGAAAAGACAAAGAAGACCCTGCACTTCAGATTTGCCTAGGATGATCTTCTTGATAGGAAAGCTAAACTGAAGTTTAAAACTAGCTGATGCAGAGACAATTTGCAAAGACTGTGAAAGGTAGTTTTTGCATTGGTTTGTTGAGCATGGGGTGATTTTTTTTTTTTTAGCTCTTAGAACTCAGTAAACTCTCTCAGACAGCTCAGAGTAACACTTTAAATGTTAAAATGTACCATGTGCAACAAAAAAGTTACAAGACAAATGGGAAATGTAACAAAAAAGTTTTAAGACATATAGGAAATGTTGACCCATCCAAAGAAACAAGGTAAAAGTCCATAAACCAACAACAAATAAGACCAGACTTATAAAAAAAGACCAAAGGCTTTTAAAAAATGATCCTCAATATACTCAAGGAGATAAGGAATATACAGAGACAGGACTAAAAGAATATCAGGAAAATAATGAATGAACAATATGAGAATCTCAATAAAGAGATATAAATTTTAAAAAGAAACCAATCAGGAATACTAGAGTTAAACACTGGAATGAAAAATTCCCTAGAGGGTTTCAGCAGCAGATAGGAATTGGCAGAAGAAAGAATCAGCAAACTCAAAGTCATGACAAATTGTGAGAAGCAGGTGTAGCTCAGTGGTTGAGCACCTGCTTTCCATGTGTAAGGTCCTGGGTTCAATTCCCAGTGCCTCCTCAAAAACAAAAACAAACAAAAAAAGCCATGACAATTGAAATTATTCTAGCTGCTCAGCATAAAAAGAAACAATGGGGAAAATAAAAAACAGTGTCAAGAGCCTAAGAGAACCATGGGATACCATTAAGCATATCAATATATGTAGTATAAGAGTTCCAGAAGAACAAGAGCAGGACTATTCAAAAAACAATGGGAGAAAACTTCCCAAATTTAACTTAAGAGATAAATATGTACATCCAAGAATCCCAGTGAACTCCAATTAGGATAAACTCAAAGAGAACCATGCCCACACACATAGAAGTCAAAATGTCAAATGCCAAGGAGGAAGAGAGAGTTCTGAAAGCTACAACAGAAAGTAATGTTATGTATAGGGAAGTACCATTAAGATTAAGTGTGAATTTCTCATCAGAAACTATGGAGACTAGAAGGTAATAGGATAAAATATTTGAAGTGTTAAAAGAAAAAAAATTAAATTTAGTATGTTAAATTTAAGCCCCAGGGTAACCACAACAAATAAATATGAAAAATATATGCAAAAAGAAATGAGAAAGAATTTGAAATGATACAGTACCAAAAAATCAAATAAATATGAAAACAGACACTAATGGAAGATTTGGGGGAACAAAAAGTTATAAGAATTACAAAGATCAAATAACAAAAAGGCATAAGGAAATCCTGCCTTATCAATGGATACCTTAAATGTTAATGGATTGAACTCTAGTCAAAAGGCAGAGATTAATAGAATAGATTTTTTTAAAAAGCATGCTGTTTATAAGAAACCCCCATTAAATTAAGACACAAATAAGCTTAAAGTGAATGAATGGAAATAGTAAATACCATGCCAGTAATACCCAAAAAAAGAGTTGGGCTAGCTACACCTATATCACATAAAACAGACTTTAAATTAAAAATTCCTATGAGGGACAAAGATGTCAAATCTATCATTTTTTGTTCAGATAGCCATTCTACCCAAAGTCATTGACAGATTCAGTGCAATCCCAATCAAAATTCCAACAACCTTCTTTATAAAAATGGAAAAACCTGTCATCAATTTTATATGGAAGGATTAGTGGCCCCAAGTAGCCAAAAACATCTTGGAAAAAAAGAATGAAGTTGGAGGACTCATTCTTTCCAATGTGAAAATTTATTACAAAATCACAATAATCAAAATAGCATGGTACTTGTACAAAGACAGTCATATAGATCAATGGTATCAAACTGAGTGTCAGAACACATGTATAGTCAATTAATTTTTGAAAAGGCTACCATGTCCACTCAATAAAGAAATCTCTTCAACAAATGGCACTAGGAAACTAGATATCTATATGCAAAAGAATGAAAGTGGACTTCTACCTTACACCATATACAAAAGTTAACTCAAAATGGATCAGAGAACTGAAATAAGAACCAAAACTATAATAAAAATTCTGGAGGAAAACAGGAAAATACCTTCAGGACCTTCTGTTGGGCAATGGTTTCTTAGACTTTTACACCAAAAACACAAGCAATAAAAGAAAAAAACAGATAAATGGGGCTTCATGAAAATTAAAAATATTTGTACATTAAAGGACTTTATTATGAAAGTAAAAAGACAACTTATAGAATGGCAAAATACATTTGGAGTTTAATAGCTAGACTATAAAAAGAAATCCTACAACTCAACAACAAAATGTCTAACAACCCAATTTTTAAAAATCTGTTGAAAATTATTATCCTGAAGTATATTAAAAAGGCTTTCAAATATGCTTTAACTATAGCCTGTATGTCAGAAAGGCAGTCTCACTGAAACTGGTGATTACCAGGTTATAATTCATTTCACAAACATTTATTGGACACACATCTTACATTCAGCGTATACAAATTATACATAACATATAACCAAGTATTCCTTTTTAGATTTCTCAATTCTATTGGATCAGAGTCCCTGTTTATCCAAGTTTGGAAAAAAAGGAAAACTTTTATTACTTTATAAGATTAATATGCATGCAGCAATATCAAGAATATAATTTAGGGAGTTATAAGAATTTCTCACTTTCTCAATAAGAAAACATCTCCACTACCCTCATGAAGACACATGCCGATTTTCAATGCTTCCTAAAATTGTTGAACCATTTAGCCCCAATTTGCTTTTAAACAATTTCTTTAAACTTCCATCTCTAACATTGATGCTGCAGATCTATCAAGATCCAAGAATGTACCTTCACTGTACTTCATCTTACATGGACGTGCTAGCTACCTTTCTCCCCAGGTGCTTTCATTCATATGTCCCTTTTACTAGAACAAGTATTACCGTGCTGCTATAAGGCTTAGAACTTAAGACAGCTGCTATCGTTCCAGAAGGTGATTTTGTTTTCAGCGATAAATCAATCAATTTTAGTCAGAAAGTCAACAACAAAAACTTATTGACAGTGATTCTTTCCCTCTCCCTCTTCAAGCACTCATGGTCCGCTTCATTCAGCACCTCCTCTCGAGGTCAGCTCCTAAACAGCACATGGTGTGCTTGTGTGCAGCAGCTGGCTTCATTCCACTCCTTTTCTCAAAGGACCGTGCACGTGCGTCTTTCTGTGCATCTGTGTGTGTGTGAACATTCACCACTTTCAGTTGCCGCTCAATGCTTTCTGCTTCTCCCAGCCAGAAAGCTGGGAAGCTTGGCGGGCTCTCCAGCAGCAAGCCCAGATGTCCAGCTGTGATACAGTTTCCTTTCCAGTCTCCCTGCTGGAGCGGTATACATCCACAAGCCCCAATAAAAGAGTTATCTAGTGTCCCTAGTTTGTCCTTATGGTTTGCTGTTTTCATCGTGTTCGGGAGAAAGAGTGTAGGAGCCAGGGGCAATGAGTGGAAATCTAAAATTGTTTTCCCATTTCGCTTGGATGGGGTGAGACGGTTCCTCCGTGTGGCTCAGGGCTTTCATTTTTGTGGGGCCAGCTTGCTCAATGCATCATTGCCTACAAGGATGTCTCTTTTTCTTTCTTCAGATGAATATGCTAATGAAACTCCAAGAAGCAGCCAATTACTCGGGCACACAAAGCTGTGACAGTGATAGCACCAGCCACCATGAAGACGTTTTGGATTCATCTCTTGAATCTACCCTCTAGAGAGGGTGAAAAAACAGGGGGAAAGACTATGCTTTAAAAAAAAAAAATGTTTCATGGGAAAGTCATTTTAAATAAACCACTGCCAGCATGAAAACACCCTGTCAAGGTACCGGACCTAGAGTCATCCTCTACCAGGAACTAAGTCTGACCTGCCGAGATGCTAAATGGAAATGGATGCTTAACTTTATTTTCTTTCTAGGAATTTTTATATCAGTGGAGTGATATAAGGCTCCATTGCTCAACTGGAAAGGACCCTAATGGCAGGGCAACTGAATAGATTGCACATGAGATAGCCAAACTGGAATTTACTTTTTGCCTCTTTAAAAGTTTACAATGCAGGCCTTTTTTCGTCCCTTCCTTGCGTTTCCTCTGAGGGGCTGTACCCCGGTGCAGGGTCCATTCTTCTGATCCGTCCCACCTCCTTCGTGCCACATGGTGCTGGTCACAGGGCTCCAGTAGTGTTTGTGTTGTGCGCTCCCCCTATTCCAAAATGAATCCGAGAGGCCAGTCCTCCCCGAGCACAAATGGAATTGTGCAACCCCCAGGAAAGCACTACTGTGACAAGCTGGAGAAGTGCCAAGTTAGTTCCTAACTGCCATGTTCCCACGATGTGCTCCACCAACTTTTTAGTGTATGAGTCACAGGTTTTATAAGGTTGTTTTTACCACAGTGGTCTTTTTAAGCCACCTGCCCACTCCCTTAACAAGAGTTTTATACCAATTATTAGTCAACACTGACAAAAGGCTTTTTTAGGGCTTTCTTCGTTTGAGCCTTTTCAGTGAAAGAAGGAACATTTCCTATGGTGCTGTCTCACTGCCTTAAAACAAATTTCTACATCAGTTTAGCAGTTGCTATGAATCCTAAACCATTGGTAATTTCCACTGTCTTTTCATTTACCAATAAGCAACACCAGTTAACACAGTAGCCTCATCTCTGTATATCCTCTTTTTTCCCTGAAGAAATGGATAGGAGAAAGATCAGTATTTTTACTGTGTGAATAGATTGCTTTGCCTATCCTAAGTATTTAAGTAATCCAGAAACCCACCTTTGACCGTCACTTAAAAGCTGAGACAGGTGACAAAATTCCATCCAGTTCTAGGTGAAAGTGTATCAGAAGGCAGGAGATTTTGAATTCTTATCCAGCAGAGCTGGAAGCACTAGATGCAGCATGAGCACAACTAACTATTCGGCTTTCCTTCCCTATTCTTTTGTTTTGTTTTGTTTTCAATAGTTTTGACGCATGTTGTTTTGATTGCTATTGTTGTACATGAGAAATTCAGCATTAAAGAACACTGAAGCAGTGAAGTCACTGTGGAAGAGGAAGCATTTATACTGTAAAAGAAGGTTAGATTTGCACAGTCTACTGGGTGGGTATTGTAAATAATTTTTAAAACTTGCACAAATGAAAATAAACACAAGCAAAAATTGTATTTTATCCTGTTGGTGTTAAGAGGTGTTTCACTTGCTGAAATTTTCTGTACATTGCAAACAAATACAGAATGCAAATCCTCAAAGCTGTAATTATCTGGCGTGTTTGTCCTGTATTTACAGTTGTTATGACTATGCAGGAGCTATCAGTGCTAGAGTGAGCATGCCTCAAAACTGTACATGAAGCCAATACATTTTTGGAAAAGTAAAACTGTCTGAAAGTGCATCTGTCATGGCAGGCTTTAAAGAGAGTGCATGAAAACTGATCTGAGTCATTGGAGAAGTTACCACCACACACACACACACAAAGGACAGGTTTTAAACTTTTAAAACCCAAGGGCTAGGCCATAGTGTAGACTTGTTCTATGCATGTGAAAATGTGTTATCTTTAGGAAGTGTAATTGGTGCTATTCTCTGTGACCACCCACGGGTCAGTTGCTGTAGAACAACAACAACAACAAAAACACAAGACATTTGTGCAGTTTTCAGAGTGTCTCTAAGTCTAAAGGTTCTTATATGGTGCTATTGCCCCAGGGGAAATCAGAACTGAATTTATGCAGATGGGATTGTCAACCTGACTTTGAAGCCTCAAACATGGATCAAATTTGTTGTGGAACATCGATATATGTAACTGGATGAGTGACTAGTTGCCCTTGTAAAATATGTGATATAAGAGAATTGCTAATCTTTCCCTGCCATTTTGAGAAACACGGCCCAAACATGAGCATAAACAGAACTTCCTGCAATACATACCAGTAGGTCCACCTAGTTTACAACTTAAACTAGTTTGTGAAACATTTGTCTGTATACATTTTATATTTTGTACATTTTTGATGTAACATATCATGTAAATAGACAGAAACAGTGAAATAAATCATCTGAAAAGTTTTGTAGTCTTTGTAAAGCCCCAATAATAAGTTCTTGGTGTCAATGGACTTAACTGGATGATGTATTTTCTATTGGTTTATTGTTCCTCTAGGTTGTAAACCAGCTTGCATATATTTTTTTGCAAATGTGCACCCTGTATCTGTCTAAATTATTACTTTGCCATTAAAGTGGAATTATTTATTGACAATAATATGTGGCGTCTATTTATGATGAAAGACTGAATAATTAATTATGCACTAAGGAGTGTCAAGTTTTAAAATAAGGCTTGCACTATTAATATACCATTGATACAGATGGATGTGAATTTTATTGTATATACATCATAGGGCATCATAGATTTTAAGTAAATAAGGATATATATCTTTTAAAATGAAAGTTAGTAAATATTCTTTAGAAAAATCTGAATTGACTACCTAAATGTCTAATTAATATAAAGAAACTGTTAATATTAACTTAGTTGAATCAACTTATTAAGTACTTCATTGTTTTTATTCTATAAAGTTAATTTTTGACCTTTTAGCTCTAAAGGTGACTTTAAAGCAAAATCATCCTTTCAGTGATTGGTTATTCTTTAAGAGAAAATTACAAAAAGAAAAAGGAACACACTCTAGAATTAGTCTTTTTTTTTTTTTTTCCAAAGTACTTTGGGCACCTTCTCAATCCCAGTTATTTGAATGTGTCATTGGTAATAGAAGTAGGGTTAATTCACCCATAAATCATAAAAGGGTATTAGTTAAAATGGATCAGTCATCAGTAATGGATTAAAATCAGTGCATTTGGCAGATACAGAAAATGTTCACAGTTCTTTTTATTTGTTATATTAAAAATTGAATTAATTCTAAACTTGAATACAATTCAGACCGCATATGTATGACTCCCATCCCAGTCATTCCTCCCTGTGTGACTTTGGCCAATTTACTCAAACTCCATGTGCCTTAGTTTCCTCATTTATAAAAGGGTAATAATAGTAGTATCCATCTCTCTGACACTGTGAGGATCAAATAGGCATTAATGAAAAACATCTCAAATAGTGCCTAACACCAAGTCCTCCATAAAATTTAGTTGCTCTCGCAAGCATTATTATTAAATAATAATTATGTTTATTCTTGTTTTTTAAACATTTTAACAATGTATAAAGAAATTTTGACATTTCTAGGTGTTCTTTTAAAATAGACTTTCAAAAAAGAATGTAATCTTTTAATTCAATTTTCTCCTCTGTAAAATGGGGGAAGTAATAATATCTACTCTGTTAGGCTGTAGGGAGGACTGAGGTTAAGTCTGTAAAACACTTAGAACAATGCGTAGCACTCAGGGAATTTTCACTAAAGCCTGCTGTGTTAATACAACCATTATAAGAAATTATCAATGTCAGTAATATTGCAAATATTCCCAGGATTCAACTGGTAAATATAGTCAGATTAGAATCTTATTAAAAGATATCTTTCATTTAGTTTCCTCACTGTGAAACGGGACAATAATAGTACACAAAGATTGTTTTAAAGACTGAATAAGAATGTTTTAAAATAGGTAAAGCACTCAGAAAAGCAGCATATCCTAAGTTCTATAAAAGAATGAGCTAATAGTATTGTTCAACAAAAGTTTATTATTCACATAATATGTGCCAAGAAACTTCTTGCTTCTTACTTTGATGGGTACCTAAATTGTCTACTGTAAGTGTGGCCAATGGGAAGTCCACTAAATAGTCCACTGAATGGTTGCTACAGTGTATATTTTCAGGTGTCAGTAAAATCAAGGACACCAGAGAATTATGGCTGAAGTTAGAAAAACTCAAATACTTTTCATTCAGGCTTTTGGAATTTCACATTAAAATATATTACTTTTATACAAAATGAGTCATCTTAAAGTGTTTTTCTGTGTCTTTGATTAGTTAAGATATATTTAAAGATGCTTCAATTGTGTTTTTTATTTTGCTTTCCTTTCTTTTTTTTTTTTTTTTTGGCACCTTGTCATAGGTAAAATATTCCACTGCTGAATTCAATATTTTTTTTTAGTTTAATGAAAATGGTTTGAGGATCTCCTCTCCGTGTGAAATATACATTATCTCTCCAGTTACCCAAGAGTTCATCAGTAAGAAAACATTTCCAAATAAATTAAACATAATAGCACAATCTGATTTAGAATCTAATTAGAGGAAAAAGAAAGTTCTCAAGTTGTTTGTTTTCCAAAATAATTTTTCATTAAAAAATGAAATTGTATTTAAAAAAATAACAAGCCTTGACTGTATCATTGTTTTTGTTGTTTTGTTTTGTTTTGTTTTAAGATACCAGGGCCAAGATTGAACCTAGGATGAAGCCAGAGCTCAACCACTGAGCTGTATCAGCTCCCTTGAGGTGGTTTTTTCCTTTGTTTACTTGTTTTTGTTTGTTTGTTTGTTTTTAGGAGGCATCAAGGATGAAACCCAGGACCTCTCATGTGGGAAGCAGGCACTCAAATGCTTGAGACACATGTGCTCTCCTCATTGGAATTTTTAACCTTGATTTTAATAATCCAGAATGGCATGGTAGAGTTGAAGTTGATGAACAACTCAGTAAATAATTCTGGATTTCCATAAAGCTGAATTTGGCACAAATAGGTTTAGAATTTGCAAAGTCTTCACTCTTCAGAACGCTGCAAAATTCTAGTGGCCAGAATAGGATTAATTTAAACAAACCAGTTCAATTTGAAGGATTGACATTCTTATAATTATTGTATTTCAAATTTTAATACACAAACTTCAAGTGTTCTATGGAACAGAGCAGATATTCTGATAAAATTTTGAAATTCATCCTTTTAAATCTTTGGAAATGTTCTGCTTTATTCTATTTTGATGGAAATTTTATCATAAAAATACCATTTTTTCCTAAGAAATATGAAAATAGTATGACTATATAATAAATTTACTATGATCACATAAACTCTCTCATATTATGTTTTATACTTCCTTTTTTATTTCTCTCTTCTTTTACATAGGTGTTTCCATCTTAAGAGAAATTTTATATAAAAATATATCCAAATTATATGTAAACATTTATCACACTATCCTAATCATATGTTCACTTGGTAGACTGCTGTAATTTTTAGAGAATTATCAGATCATAAATAGATCAGGGAATTAAAATAACCAGAGTATATGTGGACTATAGCAATGGCTTTTGGCAAAGTCTTTTATGATATCTCTGGGAAAAGGGTCAAGATGTTTAAAGGTCATGCAGGGAATCGAACAAGTCTACCCTGAGTATTAATTACTCAATATCAACTTGAAGAGAGGCTTCTAGTGAACTGCATAAGGATCTATTCATCAAATACAGAAATAACACAATCTTGCAAAGGTCAATTATTTACAGATAACCCTCAATTATCACTATCAATCAATTTCAGTCTATCTCTACATTCCTATCTTTCTATCCCCTCTATATTATCTATCTCAAATATCTACCTATAATGCACTCAATCAGAGTTTTTAAAGAACTCCAAGGAAAAAATAAAATCAACTTTCTCTAATAAGATTATATTTCTGTTTGTTAAAATATGAAGTTCTTCACAGAAGTTTAAAATTAAATGTGCCCAAGCCTCAATTGTTTGAGTAGTGACTAGAGTTCCCAGTAACAACTATTTTAAAAGAGGGGAGGAAAATAGTGAGACATGAGACACAGCTGTGCCCCATTACCTATTACAAACTTACATGTACCTAAATCAGTAAAATATCCAAAACAAGAGATCATCCCACTGCACCGTGTAATGGTCCTACTGAATCTGGAGGGTTGCTTTCCATTCTGGATTTACAATGAAAGAGGGGCATTGGGCAAGTGGAGGACAACCTGGGAGGTCACAGACTTGCCTCCAACTCGTAATCTTTAGCAATTGGCACAAACTTTCTTATTTTCATCTTCTCTCTTTCTTTTTCTACCTCTGGTTACTCTTAGATGGTTTAAATGAAGTAATATTGGTGAAAATGCTTTATAACTAATAAAGTAGCAGAGGCCCATCAATACATACATGTGTACATACATGTGTAATCTGAATGCCCACCAGAGAAAAGTGTACCAGGACAGGGCACAGAAAATCATATCTATGCTACAGCTTTAAACTCTGCAGGGGAAAAAAAAATGGTGCCAGGCATTTGGGAATTAATGACAAGGTTACAAGTGAATTGATGTACTCTAATAGAATAGAGAGAGACAAAGGCAACTGGGGAGCATATTACTCTTAAACTACAGTTTATGATGATGTTTACAAGTAAAAAAAAAGATGAGGCCCAAATTAGCATCATCTCTGGCAGTTGAGTGAATATCTTCCTTTGTTTATTGAACAAATAAGAAGTATGTGCCAGGAACCAATGTGGCTTAGTGGTTGAGTGCTGGCTTCCCACACACAAGGTCCTGGGTTTAATCCCCGGCCCTGTACCTCACACACACAAAAGAAAGTATATGCCAGGTTCTGCTAAGTCCCAGAGTACACGGATGAATAAGATTTTAGGCACTTAAGCTCAGTGCTTACAATCTAGTGAAAAACAAGTGAAGAGAAATGACATAATAGAGAAAAAAACAGCATACAATGGAAATACAAAGAGAGACATATAACCCAGATGGCCTCCTTGATACATGATAAAATTGATATGTGAACCATGACCTGCATAATTATTTAAAGACTCTTTTTTAGGAGTTACCAGGGATCAAACCCAGGACCTGGTATCTAGGAAGCAGGCACTCAACCAGTGAGCTACATTTTGGTTCTTTTAAAATAAGTAATAAGCAGATACTTCAGAACACTTAGAGTATAATAATTTTAAAAATTAATGCTTTGTTATTCTCTAACAAAACAACATTAATTTTTCAGCTATTACTTATATTAGCTGTTAAGATGACATTTTTAAAAGTACAAGCAGTTTTGTAAGCACCACTGTTTTGGGGGTAATGGGGGCTTGACATTGGGGAATATGAATGGTATGAGCTATAATAATTATCAATCATAACTTTATTACCTCATCTGAAAGGTCCAATAGGCAGTTAACATTTTGTTCTTTGATATTAGTAAAAACAAGCATTTATGATGATATGAGTAATTAAAATTTCTAGAGAGGACACTCAGAATTCGGCATGAGTTACTTTAGAGTAACATTGCTAATTCTTACAAGACTTCCATACTAGCTCACTCTTGTTTTGTTCTTCTTTCACTCGAACTTCATGGTAGGCTTCTCCTCAACCAAGTCATTAAAGTCAGCATTCTCTTGCTTTAACCTCAAGCTTTCTTTTCTTCCTCCATTGGGCAATCTTGTCCACATACATTATTGCAATTGTCACACACAGGTGCTATTAACTTCCCTCATTTTCATCTGAATTTCTCAAAAGTATCTTGAAATCAGCAAATTAAAAATATATATATATACATACATGTATATATAATCACCACAGATCCCAAAGTCTGACTGCTTTTCAGCATTCTTTATCTCCATAAAAAGTATTCTTTCATCCATTTGCACAATACAAAATTCCAAAAGTAACTTTGACATCTATCCATTCTTCGCCTCCCCTTATCCAATACATTTCAAGTCCTATAATTTGATCTCCTAAAGAGCTCTTAAATCTTTCCATTGCTCTATATACCTACTACCTACTCTTTTAGTCCAAGCCACCCATCACCTCTTGCCTATAAACTCAACAGTCTCTGTAGTATATTGAATAATGGTCCCCAAAGATATTCCCAGTTCCTGGAACCTGTAGACATTATCTCATTTGGGAGAAGGGTCTTTGCTGATATGATTAAGTTAAGGAAATCGAGATGGGAAGATTATTCTGGATTATCCAGGTGGCCCCTAAATGACATCACAAATATACTTACAAGACAGAGGGAGATTTCACACATACACAGAGAAGGCCATATGAAGATGGAACTGAGAGAGATTTGAAGATGTATGGATCTTGAAGCAATGTAGTCACAAGCCAGAGAATGCTGGTAGTACCAGAAACTGGACGAGGCAAGGACCAGATTCTCCTGTAGGGGTCCCTA
Source organism: Dasypus novemcinctus (assembly GCF_030445035.2). Classification (NCBI taxonomy): domain Eukaryota; kingdom Metazoa; phylum Chordata; class Mammalia; order Cingulata; family Dasypodidae; genus Dasypus; species Dasypus novemcinctus. The sequence continues at coordinate 60,809,790 of NC_080684.1, forward strand.
GGGAATACCGCCCTGATGAGACACTTTGATTTCAATACAGTGGCATTGACTTCCAACATCTGGCCTCCAGAAACGTAAGAGAATAAATTTCTGTTGTTTTAAGCCCCCAAGTTTGCGGAAATTTGTCACAACAGCTGTGGGAAACTAATACAGTCTCCTAACCTGTCTCCTGACACCAATTTTGTACTCTCCAATCAATTCTTTATATTATAGACCTCTGCCACTAGACATATATGACTATTGAACACTTAAAATGTAGCTAACACAAATCGAGATGGGCTGTAAAATGTAAAATTTATACCACTTTCAAAGGTTTCATATGAAAAAAATATGAAATAATTTTTATTGACTAAATGGTAAGATGTTTGTATTTCCAGTATATTGGGTTATATTAATTATATTCATGTAATCAATGTCCCATGGTTCTTTTTACTTCTCTAGAAAATTTAAAATTAAATATGTGGCTCATATTTGAGCTTGCTTTATATTTCTACTGAATAGCACTGCTGTAAAAAAAAATTGATCTTTACAAAATGTAAATGTGAGTATGTACCTCATCTCTTTTGTATTTTTTTAAAAGGGTAAGATTCAAATACTGAAGTCCTACACTTCCTTGCTCAGTCTGGCTTTTGTTTACCCTTCAGCTTCCTTTTTCACCATGTCCACTGCCGCCATTTCCTTTCTATTCTCTAAGTCTCTAATGCAATTACCGAACCTAGAAGTTATTGTTGAAATAATAACAACTTTTTATCCAATTTAGCTATGAGCATGCATCAATGTTTTATTATAATCTTGCTGCATGGGAAAAGCCTCTAGTTGGCCAGTTTAAACATTTCTTTTCTGGCACAGACATAGGAAATATTACTAGGTTCAAAAGGAAAAGAATATTCATTTAAAGATCTCCTGACTCGAGTGTCAGGTAAATGAGTGAGGGACCAACTTCCCATACATAATTAATTTTATTAATATATCCATTAACATATTATGTTGATATTAATAAATATTAATCCTATAAATAATTGGGCAACTATTGAAAATTGCTAAGCATTTTGGCAGAATCATAATTTATCCAAAGAAGATTACTAATCATATCAAGCAATAACATTTTATCCCAGACTAGGTTGGGAACAATATTTCTTTAAGGTAATTTATTTCCCCTTACTCCAAGACCCTTACATGTTCTCAAAAGCATTTCCTCAAATAAGTCTTTCTGTGTCCTTTCAAGTCAAAATTCTGAGTTATGTGCTTTTCTAACACCACACATATACAGTGTTCCACTTATTAAGTTGTAATCTCAGGGCCTGGATAGTGCATTCTCAAATACATGTCAGATAAAAATATTGCTGCACATGGAGACAGCAACTGAGCTTTAATGTACCTTAAACAAAAGCATTAAATTTGAAAATCACTTTTACAGGTGTGGAGCTTCCTTGAAAGCCAGAGGAGTAGAGAAAGCTGTTTGGTGAGCAAGTAAAGAAATGGGTAGCCTGAGGACTTTGCCACCCAGATCAGGCAAAGTGCTACTTAACTTTTGATATATTTTTCCTTTAAACATAACATTCTAGATAATTTTATTAATAAAACTATTTACTTATTTATTCCCACCCCCCTCATCTTTTTTGCTCACTGCTTTCTGTGTCCATTCACTGTGTGTTCCTCTGTGTCTGCTTGTTTTCTCTTTAGGCGGCACTGGGAACTGATCCTGGGACCTTGCAGAGGAGGAGAGAAGCACTCAATCTCTTGTGCCACCTCAGCTCCCTCATCTGCAGTGTCTCTTATTGTCTCTCCTCTGTGTCTCTTTTTGTTGTGTCATCTTGCTGCATCAGCTTTCTGTGTGGGCCAGCACTCCTGTGCATGCCAGCTTGCCTTCACCAGGAGGCCCCAGGAATCGAACCCTGGACCTATCTGCTTCCCTCTAGATACTTTTTATAAACTTTTCTTTTTATTTGTTTTTCCAGTCTTTTTATGATGCCTTAATTATATACAGTTCAATTTAAATGCATGCTTGGCGGGGGGAACAGAGTAAATACAAGAAGCAGTTGGAAATACGAGGCTAGAGCCTCGAGACAAGTGGAGACTGAAAAGATCAAAATATGAAACATTAGCATAGAAATGAGAAGTGAAGACGTGAATCTTGCTTTGTGATATCTCCAAACATGAACATCTTGACCATGTAGAGAAGACTGAAAGGAGAATGTAATGAACAAAGTAGATCTTCTATATTGCCCATTGGGTTTAGACCTCTTTATATCAGTTGGGTTTAATTTTTCAATTTGTATAATACATTTATGCCTATTTAATGTGACATTTATTTATACAGGAGTCAGTATAATATAAGGAAAAAAAAATATTGAATTGAAGGAAAATCTGTATCCAATTCATGTTTTGTATTTTCTCCAGGAAGAATCAATTGATTGATCACCTGTGTCCAAACAGACTTTATAGCTTGAAATGTTGATGGAAAATAAAATGCACCTAATAGACCTGGAGTCGCTTTAAACACAACTTGTAATACAAATATTGTGTACATTTTAGTTACCAATGAAACATAATCCCAAGATTTAGGAGAAATTCACCTGGCCTATGCTAACCAGTAAGGTTTCATGCCCTTTAGACTAGAGCAGTGCTTCCAGAAGAAATATAATGCAAACCACTTATGTAATTTAAAATTTTCCAGTCACCATGTTAATAAAAGTAAAAGGAAACGAGTGAAATTAAGTATAATTTATTTTATCCCAATAATTGAAATTACTATTCCAGCATATCATCAATCCAAAATATTTTAATAAGGTCTTTTACATATTTTACTTTTTTAATACTAAGCCTTGGAAATCCAGCAGGTAGCTTATCCTTATATAACAGATTAATTCGGACACTAAATTCTCATCAGAAAAACTCAGTCTGTAGATTTCATAAAATTTCCAGTTGAAAAAGATTAGTGTATCCAAATTGTTCCAAACATACTGAAAATAAACAGTGATCAGTTTTAAACTTAAATTTAAGTTATTTACCATTAAGTAAAGTTAAAAATTCAGACCCTAAATTGCTACAGCCATCCAGTGGAAATAGCCACGTGGGCTTTGGCTGCTACCAAACTGGAGAGCACAGCTCTAGAGACACTGAACAGCTTTTCATTTCACTTAGAGAACCTCTTCCCAGGTGCAAGTGTGTTGCTGGGTGGGTGGGTGGTGGGGGTGGTTGTAATTTTTCCCATTAATTTAGAAACCCAGACCATTTTTCCCTTCACACCCAAGTGCTGAGGCTTCTTTGTACCTATTTTACTGACTTTGTTAGCCTTCTTAGTCTTTCTGGTTTCTAACATTTTATCTTAATTCCAACCATTGGCTCTAAATCCATGGACTCCTTAATAAATGTGTTGACCAAGATTGTTTTTCTTTCTCTTGGCCAAGCTGCCAGCCTTACTCCTGGTCCACCCCTACCTTCTCCCTTCCCTGTCCTGACTCCTTGAAACTGATCTTGCAGCTGTGGGACCGCAGAGGAAAACAACTAGGACTGCAGGGGGAAAAAAAAGGAATAAAGGAGCGAAAAAGACAACTTCAGACTCTAACTATTCTAAATATTAATTTTACCTCCTCCACACCTCCCTCTCCCTTCTGCCTCTTAACCTGCCCTTATGCTACCCAGGCTCCCGAGAGGGCCCTAAACAGCCATTTCCCATTCTCCCTCCTCCTTCTCCAGGCCCTTACTGACTCCAGGCAGCCTATTTCCACAAAGGAAAACATTCCAAACCAAGTAGTCCGGATTGCAACCTCAGTAAATCACTCATCCATCTATCAACCCCCTTTTTTATCTTCCAACCCATCCCAGCTCTTTAAAAATTCTAGCTTTCCTTTTTTTCCAGAGAGCTGAATTCTACTTTGTCTGCCCTGTGATAGCCGTCCCTGAATAAAATCACCCTTTCCTGTTTCACATTGTCTTGGGCAGTTTTGTTTGTTTGTTTGCTTGTTTGATTATTTGTTGCTGTGTCCTCCTTCTCCAGAGCACCTCAAAACAGCAAGACATCCAAAAATCTTACCTTGTAATACCAGGACAAAGATTGCCTGGGCATCCTACATTTACGTTATTTTTTTTTTTAAGATTTATTTTTTTTATTTCTTTCCCCCCACCCCCCATCCCCCCAGTTGTCTGCTCTCTTTGTCCATTCGCTGTGTGTTCTTCTATCCTTATCAATGGCACCGGGAATCTGTGTTTCTTTTTGTTGCGTCATCTTGCTGTGTCAGCTCTCCATGTGTGCGGTGCCATTCTTGAATGGGCTGCACTTTTTTTTCATGCTGGGCGGCTCTCCTTACGGGGCACACTTCTTGCATGTGGGGCTCCCCTACGTGGGGGACACCCCTGTGTGGCAGGGCACTCCTTGTGTGCATCAGACTGCGCATGGGCCAGCTCCACACGGGTCAAGGAGGCCTAGGGTTTGAACCTCGGACCTCCCATGTGGTAGGCGGATGCCCTATCCATTGGGCAAAGTCCGCTTTCCCTACATTTACTTTCCTCAGGTTGTCCTTTTGCATGACAGGAAAAATCTCTTTCTCTGTATTTTAAAAACAAGCAAAAAACCCAGCATTAAGCATAATCACCCAGAGACCTTTTAAGTATTAATTGATGAACTGACTCACAGAGAAAGATCAGCACTTCCCCACAGACCATCAATAATAATAATATCTATCAATATAAAGAGAATATTTTGAGAGACTGAAGATAGTTGGACAAAGACAGAGGCAGAGAAAACTTGCTAAATATTCCATATATGAGGGAGAACAAACAGACTACTTATATCAGTACTTTCCCTGATCTGAATAAAATATCCCTCAGGGCTATTCACCTCTTTTTTGTCCACATTCTCTGCTTACCAAACAATATTCTAATCACTAACCTGGCTTTCTAGAGCCCCAAAACATGTAAAGGTTCTTTTAACTATAAAGGTTGTGTTTGTTATATGTTAAAATTCAGTTGCTATCTCTTTTCAAGACCAGAAGCACCATTATTCCTATACTGTGTTATGTTTTATTGAAGGTCTGCTACTGGAAATTTAGTTTGTCTACAGAAACCACAGGGCTAACAATGGGAACATGATATAAGTAGTACCGCTGCAAACCAACACAGTAAATAGCCTTTTTTTTTTTTTAATTATTATGACTTTTTAAACTCTGCCTTTTTTCAGGATCAATGAATAGTTTTATTGACTGGCTTGAGGAAAAACATGTCTGTCATACTGGGGCATATTCAGAAATCAGAAATTATTAATGTCCCAAAGATACCAATGCATTGGGATTTAAAGAAAATTAACTAATTCTCCTATAAAATAAAATTACAGTGGGTACTAATGTTATCTTAATTATCAAACTGAAGATAAAATTTCTATATGCCATTAGCATAGAACAATAGTGGAGGCAAGTATTTTGTTTACCAGCTGGTGTGCTAACTCCATGAGAGCAGCTTCCCGCATTACTCCTGCAGGACACCACCGTTTCGAAGGCTGCTCTGCAAATTTCCTTTTGATACAATGAATTGCAAAAGATATGCAAGACCTTCAGAGAACTGGAGAATAGATCATGTGCAAACAGATGAAAATACTTCTCTAGCCAAGCAAATATTGATACTGCTAGAATCAGACCTACAGTTACTGTGTGACCATTAATTGCGAAGAAAGGTCAAGTTGCAGAGTTCAACAAAGTCAGGAAAGCAAGAAAGGAATAGGAGTTTGAAAATAATCATAGGAAAATGCTGCAAACAATTCATCACCTTTTATATTTGGAAATCAACCCAAGTGTTACATTATGAAAAAAATATTTTGGTGCCAAACAACTGTAACTTCTAGTATGACATGATGTGTTAGTAATTATATAGAGATATAGCTACAAAGTAGTACTGTTGTAGAATTTGAGAGAGATTCAGTTATTTTCTTATAGAGAGGCCAGGACTAAGGAATGATTTTGAGAAGGAAAAATGGTTTATTGACAGCTGGCGGGACTCGGGAGCTTCCTGTTGCAAACCTGAGTCCCGAACAAGACTTTCGAGTTTCTTTTCTACAGAGAGGAAAGGTTAAATGGTCCTTTTGTTTCAGTTCTCAATAGGCTTGAATTAGCATATATATCTTCCACATCTTAGGTAAGCTTTTATCATGGACTTCAGGCATTCTAGATAAACTTTTAGCATATTTGGTTTGCATTTCCCCTGAATAATTAAAGTTTATAGACCTTGCGTTGTTAAACTGTTTCCTGGGACTGGAGTCATTGCCATGGTCACCAAGGGCAGGACTGCAGCCTCTTACCATCTCACACCCACAAGTCACAGACAGCTTAGGTTATCTCTGAAGAGACAAAGAGCCTCCCACCCATAGTCCACATCAGTACGAACCATTTCTACAATTATTTAAAAATTTCTGTTAAATGACTTCATATTACTCTTCATGGGGATCATGGGACCTAAACTCAAGAAAAAGTAAAACCCAGAGTTAATACTACTTTGCAATCAAAGGGTAAGATACTTAAATGGTGCCTTATTTAATCAAATGCATGTGGAACTCTAATTTGAAAATTCCAGAGGAAATGACAGTGTTATTTATACTTTAATATAAGCTTTAGTATTTCTACAACAGATGTTAATAATGATCTGTGGCCTCTAAAGATAAGATATTTGTTTTATTTATTGAACGTACATTATCTTCTGACCTCATTGAATAAACAAGTGGCTGATTTTCAAGACATAATAAAGTGCTAATGAAAGGAAAACTACTTCTCCTCTCCCCTCATTTAGGCTTTGAGCCATAGAAAATAGAATTTTAACCAGGGATGAGCCATGGAAGGAGTCTCACTCCATCCCTTAACCCTAAGGAAAGGGGCGCCTACAAATAATTGGGCCTGGTGGTCCAGAAATGGAAGGCAGGGGTAGGGGATAAGGGCCCCAAAAATCCACGCAAAGATTTTTAGCCAGGGTTCTTCCCAAATTTTTCCAGGACCCTGGCTTGCTTTTGAAAACCCTACCCTTCACTGGAGCCTCTCTAAAGCAGGAGGAGTGGCTTACAGGAACAGTGAGACATGAAGCAGGCTATATTTCTCTACCAAGCAAGGCAGGATGGTCTTTTAAGTCTGCTTGTGCTCAAATCCAGCTTAGTGGTTTTTATACAGTAAGCACCCCAGGGATAGATCACTGTAAGCAATGGGACAAGATGTTGGAGAGTTTGACATTTTCCATCTTCTCCACTTGCAACGATATGGGTCCAACTGTTTTTTGTCTTCAACTGTTTTTGGTGTTTTGGGAAAAGTGGAGTAGAACTAGGAGATCTGGAAGCATCATCAGTAGAACCTATACATGCCCATTTCCTAACTGTAACAGAAAGATTGAAAATGATAAGGGGATAGTAAGATACTTGAAGCTAGCTGGCCATGGTGTCTTTGTCATCTTTATTCTCACCATTCAGTTCAAAACAATGCCTTGAACAACCTAGATGTTCAACCTAGATGTTGAATTTATAGTTCGTGAGGGCTGGAAGAGAAGGTAATTACTGATTGCAATTGCAATTACTTGATTGACTTGATATTTAAGAACCACTTTGGCCATGAAGTGATGAGCATAAATTTATTCCTAGAGTCTTTGGGAATAATCTTCATTACTTGTTTCCCAAAAGAGTAAATGCATCTTATGGAATTTCTGAAATTTCGCTGCATTTACTGCATGCTGTTCAAGAAGGGAATCTTTGAAATGCAAACATATGCCCTCTATTTTAAAGATATACCCTTAATCAAGAATAAATGAAGCAGATTTGTAGAGGGATACAATGAAGAGTTTTAAAGAAACAATAACCCTCAAATCATTTTAGGAAAAAAATGCTTATGAAAATTCCCTTTACCTCAAATCACCAAATGCAGAAAATGTCCACATAGCCAATAAATTGTCTGTATTGATGCTCTTCTGCATTTCATTAATTTATGCTTTTACTCATCATCACTTTGTGGATAATTTTTATTTTCATTCCAATCAAAAGATTATTTCTTTTGAAAGCAACTTTAAGTGATGACAAGCAGAAGCAAACTGTATAGTCATCACATAAAAAGATGGAGAAATGCTCAGAATCCCTTCCATAAGAACTGTCTCACATCACCTTAGTTACACCAGAGTTTGCAAACTTACGCCTCAGAGGCTGATGAGTACTAATTAGCCTAGTCAAGATGTAAAACTAATTTTAGTATCATGTCATGTGGTAAAAAATTTAACCTTGCCCAGAAGAGGTCTGGCCTTTGCCCTTGGATTCTAGGCCATAACATCCAAGCCCTTGTGATAGCATGCCTAATGGGAGTGACTTTGCCTGAGGGCCTTGGGTTATGCCAGATAGTCTAACAATGTGATTTAGGGTGGGGCTGTCCACAATGAACCACTGTCATCTCCTGGAATCTGCTCTCAGGTCCCTGAATATGACCTACTCCATTTCAAAGCTAAGGACAGCTTTTTGTATCCTTCTTGTCCTATGAATGACTCTGGCTTATCCCTTATCCTTAGATTAGGCCCACCTAAATATTTGCCCTTTCACCATATAACATCACAATATCAAGAATAATATCTTATTATAGTTACAGTTTCCACCCACACTCAAAGGGGAGAGAATTAGGCAAGAGGTGACCTAGTTTGTCAGGTTGCCGTAACAAACACCACACAATAGGTTGGTTTAAAACTATGGGAATTAGGGAAGCAGACTTGGCCCAGTGGTTAGGGCGTCCGTCTACCACATGGGAGGTCCGCGGTTCAAACCCCGGACCTCCTTGACCCGTGTGGAGCTGGCCCACGCGCAGTGCTGATGCACGCAAGGAGTGCCCTGCCATGCAGGGGTGTCCCTGCATAGGGGAGCCTCACGCCATGCGCAAGGAGTGCGCCCTGTAAGGAGAGCTGCCCAGCGTGAAAGAAAGTGCAGCCTGCCTAAGAATGGGCCGCCCACATGGAGAGCTGACACAACAAGATGACCCAACAAAAGGGGACACAGATTCCCGTGCCACTGACAACAGAAGTGAACGAAGAAGACGCAGCAAATAGACACAGAGAACAGACAACTGGGGCAGGGGGGTGGGGAGAAAGGGGAGAGAAATAAATAAAAGTAAATCTTTAAAATAAATAAATAAATAAATAAATAAATAAATAAATAAAACTACGGGAATCTATTGGCTCCTGGTTTCAGAGGTCAGAAGCTTAAATCAAGGTGTTGACCAAAATAAAAGGCCTCTTTCTTAGCCTCTTGGGGTTTCTCTTTCTGCAGCTGTGGTGATCCTGGGTCCTCTCTCACATGGCAGGGTAAAATGGCAGCTCCACTCACCTCTCCTGGCTTCTCTGTGGATTTTTCCTGTATGTGACTTTTTAGTCCTCTGTTTATAAAGGACCCCAGTAAGAGGACTAAGACCCAGCCCCAAAGAGGTGAGTAACATCTTATGTTAAAATCCTACTTGCCTAAAGATCCTATTTACAATGAGTCTACACACACAGAAATGGATCACTTTAAGAATATACTTTTCTGGGGTCCACAAAAGACTGAAACCAGCAGAGGCATCATTCTTAGAATTCTACCTCATTTAAAAATCAGAATCTTTTATACAGATATCCAGCTATCTGGTTTATCTTAAAAATCAGTCCTTCTGGCTACATCAGGTTACATCCCATCATTGTCATAATTGGCTAGACCAATGCAACAATTGGCTAGACTTGCCTAATAAATGGCTAGAACCTTTTGTAAGAAATGAAGATTAGTTTAGCTTTCACATAAAGGAAAAAAATAGTAATTAATGTAACCTGGCAGCCTACTGCCTCATTCTCCCACTCCCGGGTTAAGCAGGAACAATGGAAACCAGCTTAAGCCAGTCCTATAGGCAGTAAAAAACATGCCCAAGAAAGAGCTAAGTCAATACCAATTCAGCACTAAATTCCATTCCTTATTTGGCAAAGGGGAGCATGTAAAAGCTAAAATGGTTGGAATGTGATGGGGAAGCGGTTAATCACAAACTTTTGCGCGGGAAAAGTTAGATCTTCTTGAATAGGTTGTAACTTCTGAAGTATCCAATCTATGGAGAAACAGTGGACGGGCTTGCATGCTAGGCTTAGGGGTATAAATTGTGTCATTTTTCTTTGTTCAGTGCGCTAGCCACGTTTTCTGGTTGTGCACCCCTTCTTGCAAGATTGAGAATAAATTCTTTTCTTCTCTACAATTGGGTGAGCCTTATTTTCTTCCAGAAGATTTCTTTCTTACACTTTCAGATGACCATTCACTCATCAAGTTCACCACTATCTCACCTTACTTAATCACCCCTATTAACTTATACCTAGTTTATTTCACTCTATATGTGTTTCCATTTTCAACAACTGCCTTACACAATAAACAATACTGCAAACTAACATGTCTGACAGAGAACATATTCACACCTTTTCAAATCTAAATTGGACCAGAAAACTAATCATCTCAATGATATCTGCACTTTTAAGATAACGAGACAATCACCAGCTATGCAATGATGTTTCTTTTTCCTCTCAAGACTGATTTCTTATAATAACATTTCAATAAACTTAGTAATTTGAGCATGTACTGTCTTTTGGTCTAATAAGTGAATAATTATAGTACACAAATTAAATGCTACCACTGAGTTAGCCCATGTAAGAAATGCAAATGTACTCTCAGTGGACAAATGTATTCCTGTGTAATCATGGCAGCAGCAGAAAATGGAATCTGTCATAAAAAATAAATTATCCAAGAGTCACACCATGTTCACACAGCTCAGCACTAAATTTCTTTTTCCTTGCTCTTCTACTGAGATCCTAAACACACAGAAAATAGTTTGGAAGATTGCATTGTTCGTCAAAGTTGAATTCTACAGCTTCAGAATTCAGATGTATGAAATTGTGGCACTTGGGAGGCCAGCTGCTTCCTAGGGGCTGGTTCTCTGTGATCACACTACTCTCATGCATTTAGGTTTTCCAGTTTCAGAAGGCATAAAGGTGTAGAGAGAGGCAAGTGCAAAGCCTGTGGCTACATGCTTGGAGGGCTTGGAGAAGGCAGCTAGGTTGAAGTAATGGAACTAGATGAAGCTGAAAAGGTTATTGTGATCTAGACTGGAGGGCCTGGCATGCCAGGGTAAGAACTGTAGAAATTACCCTATTATGAACAGGGGACCATTTCATTTAAAACAGCAGAGGAGCTTAGTAGTTAGAAGCATAGCCTTGGATTTAATCTGCATGGGATCAAACCCCACCTCTACCTTTTGCTAGCTATATGCTCAGAAGTAAGTTATTTAGGTATTCTATGCCTCAATTTTTTCATGTAAAATGGGGGATAATATAGAGATGTGTTAATATATTTATAGATTTAGAACAGTGCCTCCTAAATTACAAATAGCCAATAAATGTTGTTCATTATTATTATAATTACAATCCAGGATTGGGCTCACATTGTGGTAAAAAAAAAAAAGTAATAAACCCCAAATATAAAAGATGTATCAAAATAGCAAACAAATTTTACCCAATTTAATAGGTTCTTTAGTTTCCACCAGATTGCAAAGAGGAGGCACATGACTCATCTCAATTAACTAGACTTTATCATAAATCTATTTTCCTTCTCTCTGCCTCACAGCTAAGGTCTGTGCAAGGCTTACTGCCTGCCTTGCTTTGCAAAAGCTGCTATGACAAGTACCACTCAATGGGCAGGCTTAAACAATGGGAATGTACTGTCTCATGGTTTTGAGGATAGAAGAAATCCCAAATCAAGATTCAGCCAGGTGTACTTTCTCCCAGAAGACTGAAGTGTTCTGGTGCTGGCTGCCAGCAATCCTTGGAGTTCCTCGGCTTGTGTTTCTGCTCCCCATCACATGGTGATGTCCTCTCAGTTCTCGCTTCCGTGACCTCTGTGCTCTCTTTTGAAGGCCTCCAGTAATCCAGATTAAGGCCCACCCTGTTCAGTTGGCCACACATTAACTAAAAACAACATTTTCAAATGATCCTATGGGTTTGCACCCATTGGCTCTATAGGTTGAGTAAAGTACACCAACAAATACATGTTCTTAATCTGAGTCTAGAGTGTGTTTTTGTTGGGGTACATTAGTCAATCTGCCATACTGCCTTGTAGCTTTTGATCTCTCTGCTCTGCTCTTTCTACTAACTTATTTCCATGTCAAATGTGTCACATTTAAATTTTGTCCAGTAAGGATGTGAGTGGCTTACTCAGTCACTATTAAACGTGGACCTCTCAATCTGGGCAGTTTTCTGCCAAGCCACTTCTTAGAATCCTGTCGGACAGGTAGACAGTTATCTTCAGTCCAGGTCCAGGCAGCTGTGTAGAGAGTGGTGAAGGAAATGCTTGTGTGTGTTTCCCCCTCCTGCCCACACACAGAGGAAGGTTCTCGATTAGCATGGCGTGTTGCTCTCTCTTCTACCCCTGATGTCACTGGTCCTTTGGACTGTAGTGATGATGAGTCTGAGTGAGAAAGAAGCAGAAGAATGAAATCCTGACAGTTTTTTTTCAGCAAAAGAAGTGTTGAAAAAAGAAGAGCAAAAATACTGAGGAATATTAGGTCTAAAGAAAAAATCTTGTGAAAGAGCACATTGTGGGCGGAGTGAGAGAGCAAGAGAAAGGAGGAATGGACTGGCATAAAGGACAGAAGAATTCTTCTGGGTCAGAATAATGGAAGGCTCGGGGGTGTACCGTGGTATTAAATAATAGAAGAAGACCAGGAATTCAGTAAAATTCTTGTCAACTATGTACTTGGCTCCTTTTTTACTTCTCTGAGAAAAGAGGTAGAGATTGGAAACATCATTCAACCCGTACTTCTTGGATTATGACACTTCCCTCAAACGCCACTTCAATAGGGGTACACAAGAGAACCTCAGATAGGAGGCTGGGCATGGCTGCCACTCTGAGGCTTCCTGGAAGGGAAAGGTTTAACTGGACTTTTCAGTATGGCAATGACTGTTGATATTCCAAACTCCTTGCTGACTGCTCTACCTTCCTTCTGAAGGTATATATATCCAATTATTAGGAATGAGGAAAAAGTACTAAAGACAAAAATGTAACGCAAAATAGCATTTGCAAATTCAAATGGATAAAATGCACATAATTTAAAAATATTTATTATAATTATTTTTATAATTGCTTCATCAATAATTAAGCCAGAGACGTGCATTTATTTATTTATTTTTATTAACTATTTTTTTTATTGACTTTGTAATAATATTACATTAAAAATATATATGTGAGGTCCCATTCAGCCCCCCCCACCCCCCCCTCTCCCCCCCCCAACAACACTCGTTCCCATCATCATGACACATCCATTGGATTTGGTAAGTACATCTTTGGGTACCTCTGCACCTCATAGTCAATGGTCCACATCATGGCCCATACTCTCCTCCATTCCATCCAGTGGGCCCTGTGAGGATTTACAATGTCTGGTGATTACCTCTGAAGCACCATCCAGGGCAGCTCCATGTCCCAAAGACGCCTCCACCTCTCATCTCTTCCTGCCTTTCCCCATACCCATCGTCCACCATGTCCACTTTTCCCAATCCAATGCCACCTCTTCTATGTGGACATTGGATTGGTTGTGTCCATTGCCAGAGACGTGCATTTAGATGTCTTTTGGTTTCTAAATGCACCTTTAAGAAATTATGTGTTTGAAGGAGTAGTTGTTCTAGGCAGTGGAATACTGTGATTAAAATACCAGGTCCAGAAAATAAGTTCAATTACATGCTTTTCCACTTTTTAGCTGCATTGCTTTAGATACGTTAGCATGTCTGGAGCAGACTTAAGTTATATGTTATTTGATGCTCTTCCCTTCAAGAGGTAGAACCCATTTCTCCTCCTAAGATAGTGTTGACTAACTCGCTTCTAATAAATGAAATAAAGAGGAAGCGACCGTGTGCAGCGTTGGAAATTAGATCATAAAAAAACCTCTCTGACTTTGTCTCTCTTGTGGAAAGCTTGCTGCTGTGTTGTGAGGAAACCTTAAGTAGTCCTATGGAAAGGCCCACCTGGCGAGTGGCTGAGGCTCCCTGCCAACCACCGTGTGACAGCCTCCACCTTCCTGCCAGCAACCATCTTGGAAACAGATCCTCCAGCCCCAGGGAACATCTTGACTGTACCTCCCTGAGATAAACTTAGCCAGAATCACTCAGCTAACCTGCTCCCAAATTCCTAACCCACAGAAACTCTGTGTACTAATAAAAATTTGTTGTTTCAAGCCACTAAATTGTAAGCTAATTTACTCTACAACATGTTGTTTTAGCGGTAACTTGGAGAGCCAACAAATGAAAGGAGGTTCAGAAAAAAGTAGAGTTGTGCTGCCCATTACAACAGTCATTAGCCACCTGTGGCTATTTAAATGTAAATTAATAAGAATTAAATAAAATTTAAAATCCAATATGTCACACTTCAGGTAATACAATAGTTACATGTGGTTGGTGGCTACTATATCAGACAGTACAGACAGTACAGATATGGAATATTTTTATCATTGCAGACATTTCTATTAATTTTCTCTAGAGCAATGCTACTCAAATGTTCAAATGTAAAGGCTATTGATAAAAGAGCAGAGTCAAAATCATTGTGTAGGTCATGGGCACTTAAGATACCTGTAATGCATTCTACCTACAGAATCACAACATGCTGTCTGGGTGAAAGTTAAGCCATGGGAAAATTAGTTCATCCCATGGCACATTAAGCATTCAGTGATTTATTTTAGACAAAATAATATACCCTTCATATTAAATTTATGCCATTCTTTTGACTGTTATCAATTACTTTGTTTATATGTGTAACTATATTTAATCTTATAAATATACATGGATTATAAGTATAGGTATTGTGTATATTTGCTCATGATCAGGAAAGATTGTAATAAATTAGTGTACTCATACTGGGATTCCATGATATTTTTCTCCTTTAAAAGCAATACCTACCCAGGTCTATTTAGAGAAAAAAAAATCTTAGTGCTATGATATTAATCTCAATTTGCGATTCCTAATTTCTGTATATCTGCATTTTAATTCTTAAGCAAAAGATTCTGATTGGCTCAGCTTGAATCATGTATCCCTACTTGTCCAATCAGCTCTGATCAGTAGGGTAAGTTCACATACATGGTACTAGTAAAACAATTGTCTAGAGTCAACCCATGTGAATTGGAGTATGCAGAGATTTGAAGCTACATACTCCAGAAAAACATGTTCTTAAACTTAATCCATTCCTGTGGGTGTAGAACCTTTTGATGAGGTTATTCAGTTAAAGCGTGGCCCAACTCAATCAGGATGGTTCTTAATCCTATTACTGGAGTCCTTTAGAGGCAAAAAGAAATCCAGAGAGGGAAGCAGACTTGTCCCAATGGATAGGGCATCCGCCTACCACATGGGAGGTCTGAGGTTCAAACCCCGGGCCTCCTTGACCCATGTGGAGCTGGTCATACGCAATGTTGATGGGCGCAAGGAGTGCTGGGTCACACAAGGGTGTCCCCCGCATAGGGGTGTCCCCCGCGTAGGGGTGTCCCCCACATAGGGTAACCCCATGTGCAAGGAGTGCACCCCGTAAGGAGAGCCGCCCAGTGAGAAAGAAAGTGCTGCTTGCCCAAGAATGGCACCACACACACGGAGAGCTGACACAACAAGAAGACGCAACAAAAAGAAACACAGGGTCCTGGTGCTGCTGATAAGGATAGAAGAGGTCACGGAAGAACACACAGCGAATGGACAGAGAGAGCAGACAACTGAGGGGGGAGAGAGGAAAGGGAGAGAAATGAATAAAAAATACATCTTTAAAAATAATAATAATACTCCAGAGAGAGAAGCTACAAAATGAACAGCCAGAAGCTGAAATCAACCAAACCTGGAGAAGGGAGAGGCCAGGAGAAGTTATCAGGTACATTGTCATGTGACAGGAAAAGTTAAGGACCAAGGATCACAGGCAGCAGCCCCAGAACGCCATAGTCTTTGGGAAGAAAACATCACCTTGATGATGTCTTGATTTGGACTTCTCCTAACCTCAAAACTGTGAGCTAATAAATTCCCATGGTTTAAGCCAACCCATTGCATGATATTTGCTTGAACAGTCAAGGAAAACTCAAACAGGGGGCTTTTCAAAGAAGAGAAGCTGATGAGATATCCCAAAGTTGCCAATTGTTGCTATTGTTAACCATTACAGAGGAGGATCATGCCTAGGAGAGTCTAGTTTTCCTTTCAGGTAACAGACTTTCATTTTAACCTGGACCTTCAAAGAAGAGAATGCCTGAACCTGAATGACCGTGCTGGAAAGAAATTCCTGTGCAGTAGCAAGCTCTTGGGGGAGATATTTTAAAATGGGGGACCTCTTCTTACACTTCACAGCATACCCAGGAAGTGGCCCAGCCTCTGCTTTTGCGAATGTGAATACAAACACTTCTTTGATGATACATTTCATTAGCTCTGTGAGACACCTAAACTGCTTGTGGAGAACAGGTTGCTAAAGAGAGAAAGATTTTTGATGAATGCAGGAGAATTATATTAAGTAATCTGCATGGCACATCTTTTGTTATGTTGATTGTTCCCTGCCTTTTATTTGAACTGGATGAAAAATAGAAAGATCTCTATTTTTTTCTCAGCTATGTGCATGCAATTTTCTCTAACAGCTAGCAGAGCTAGGCCAAGTCTTTCTGGGTAAAACAACTTGGCCTGAGGCATACTGTTTTCATTAATGCCCTCCTTCCCCACACCATGGAGTGCCCTAGAGAAATGCCTTTCCCTGATATTGATGGGAACGACCAATCTGTTTAGTACCTGCCAATCTGAATTGAATTGCTCTTGCTCACTGTGTCTTTTTCTTCTCCCCTAAAACCTTTTGTAAAAGTCCTCTGTATATTGTTCCATTTGTCTTGTCACCTCTCCACCTTCCTGAATTTTTTTTCTTTGCTTGGTTTATGTCTCTTTCTTTAATTACACTTTCCTGCCACTATTTTTCACTTAGCCTTCTGAGAGGACACCCAGGTTTTTCCTCTTCAATCTGCTGCAATTAGCTTTTTTTAATTAAATGCCCCTGATTTCCTATCAATGGCATCCATATAAATGACAATGTTATCTTTGTAAGATGTTTATTCAAAGAGGAAACACAGCCTGTCTTCATATATCTTAATAAAGAAAATTTCCATTTTCTCACTAAATTATTTCCTGAAGCTCACAGAGTAAATTAGATTGCCTTGAAGCACATCACATTTTCCATAGGAACAATTCTATAACTGGAGAAGTCATATATCTGAAAATGGACTCTTGATTATGTATAACACATTTGCATCACATCCACTGTCAAGTTTCCATCTATATCATGGGAGTTAGACCAAATACACCTTTGGGACCCCTAGCAAGAAATGAAATCTTATAGTACATTATTCTGTCTCTCAGTTTAGCTCTTTGTTTATAATAGTATTTTGTATATATGTCTCAACACTCATACTGGAACAGAAATACTCATACTGGGTTAGATTAAGTCATTTAGCACAGTAACTTTTACCAGTATAATAATTTAATATAGTAATGCAGGGACTAATGCTCTAGGCATGATTATCATGCTTGCTTTAGGATACAGGTGTGCCATATTCCTTAAAACATTCAAAAATAAAATTCTACCTATGTGTAGAATTGGGTAATGGATGAAGGATTGTAATCTAATATACTAGCTAAAATGAACATCAATTAAAAAAGAGCAAATAGGGGAGCGGATGTGGTTCAGGCAACTGGGCTCCCGCCTACCACATGGGAGATCACTGGTTCAGATCCTGGTGCCTCCTAAGGAGACAACAAACTGGCACGATGGACAGGTGTAGCAAACTGACACAACAAGAGACACAAGAAGAAAAAAACATAATGAGAGACACAACAAAGCAGAGAGCAGAGTTTCCCAGTGCCTCCTAAAGATGACATGACAAGATGATGCAGGGAGGAAAAGCATAATGAGAGACACAACAAAGCAGGGAGTGGACATGTTTCAAGCAATTAGGTACCTCTCTCCCACATAAGAGGTCCCAGGTTCAGCTCCTGGTGCCTCCTAAAGAAACAAGGAAGACAAGCACAAGTGAAAAAACAACAAGGGGATGGGGAGAAGTAAATAAATGAAGTAAATCTTTTTTAAAAAATGAGCCAATAGGGAGAAGATGTGGCTTAAGCACTTAGGTGTCTGGCTCCCACATGGGAGGTCCCAGGTTCAGGTCCCGGAGCCTCCTAAAGAGAAGATGAGCAGACAAAGCAAGCAGATAGACAAGGGGGCCATCTGGGGTGGGGAAGCTTAATTTTTTTTAAAAAAATGGGCAAATAATATTTTTCTTGACATTTTAGAATACAGAAAGTTTATTTTAAAGGGGTCTTATTTTTGATGGAAGGAAGGAAAGGAAGGGGGGAGGGAGGAAGGGAGGGAACTATCCAGGGAAGTTTATATTGATAGGTTTCCCTGTAGCCAATATTCAAAGCCCTTTCATTGATATTCACATCTGTGGTCATGCTTTTAAAAGCAATCTCTGAAAGTTTTGATACATCAGTGAAGAATTTTAAAAGCCAATTTGAAATTTTAGAATACGTTTTAGTAGTGAAAATACTTTGACATTTTGTATTTAAATTAACAATCAATTCATTAGAGTTATAAATTCAAAAATCACATTTTGCTTAGGCCTTAAAGCATTTTATCCTGTGACTTATAAATCTATTTTATTTGATAAAGATCTCACCTTTACTCTTTGACACCTGATTAGATCAAGTTTCATGTTTCAAACTCTTAATTTTTAAGCATCTTAGTCAATTAAACCCCTTTAAATATTTTTAAATGGATTTATACATTAAGTATCTTTAATTAAAAAAAAATACCGGGAAGCAGATGTGGCTCAAGTGATAGGGCTTCTGCCTACCATATGGGAGGACCTGGGTTCAATCTCTGTGGTCTCCTGGTAAAAAAGGAAAAGGGAATGTGTGCCTGCATGGTGAGCCAGTGCCTGCACAAGTGAGTCATGCAGCAAGATGGTGACACAACAAAAGAGAGAGAAAGGGGAGTGTCAAGGTAAGGCGCAGCAGAAACCAAGAACTGAGGTGGCACAAGTGATAGGAAACCTCTCTTCACATCTGAGGTCCCCAGGATCAAATCCCAGTGAATCCTAGAGGAGAAAAATGAGAAGACAAAAAGAGAAATAGATACAGAAGATCACACAGCGAATGGACACAGACAGCAAAAAACACACAGCAGGGCAGGGGGAGGGGGAGGGGGAGGGGGAAAATTATGGCCTGACAAAATCATAGTCTTCAAGATGACAAAAAATGATCTAGCTCCTCCCCTGAGTTTGGAAATAATTTATTTGGTTACCTAGTTACTTATTTATTCATGGGGGGACGGGTTAATTTAACACTCACAGTGCTTACCCAGTACAACATTGCCCTGCCCACAAAGCCAAGCATATCTATTCCCAAATTTACCAAGTAGATTCACTCCTCCCTTGGGGAGGATAGGTGGTACAGGGAAGTTATCTATTGGACCTCTCTCCAATGGGAAAGTGAAACCAAGAGAAAAACATTTCCTAACTCACCCAGCCAACACACACACACACACACACACACACACACACACACACACACACTTCTTCAGGTTTGTGTTCCTGTTTCCCTTTGGATTTAATCTTTAAAACTATAGTCAAACAGGGATATGGGGCCCTTATCAGTGGAGGAGATCAGCAGGGACCAAGGCACTCCATCACTTCATCCTGAGACTTCAAGGGGGTGGCGTCGATTTTGTACTGGGAAGGCTCAGAAATGGATAAAACATAACCTAATAAATCAAATCTGAGCCACTTCATACCAAGGATGAAAGGAAGAGGAAGAGGCCAACATTCTCTAAGCCAGGCTAATATTTGGGGTTGCCTAAGGGCTGTTGGTATAGTAGATCAGTCTTGGATTTATTCTAATCTCTTCTTTAATGTGCTTAAAGGTATAATTATATCCTTCTGCTTCTTCCTACCATCTCCCAAACACTATATCATTTTCTTCTAAGAGGTACTTAAAGAAAGTCATAGGCACAGAAATGTGTATTAATACTTGTTATTCTGATATTTTTAGTGAGCTTTATAAAGGGTGGGATTTTTCTCCTTGATTGTAATGTGACATCACAAATCAACTTAGTAAGCTTTATGCTCTGAAAAGAGGATGGACATGACCAATTTACATGAAAGAGAATTCGATACCAGGAGATTTTCATTTTTAAAAAAAACATTTAGTAATCTTCCTCATGATGTGCTGAGGTTTTGTACCAACTTGCTATTTAATTTTTCAGTTCTTTCTAAGGCTACACAGCTAAACCTACTGGGGTTACCAGCTTTGACTTAATGAAAGCAGTGGGTATCATGCAAAAGGTGACAAGAGGCGGACTCTATTCATAAGGAAGGAAATTAAATTTTCAAAATTTGATTGATTCTTGAATCCCCATTTTTTTGGTGATAAGTTGATAAGATACTTTACCTGAAGAAAAGCAAATTTAATGTAATACAAATCTAAGGATAATAATTGAAAAAAGTTAGAAAGTGTTAGGAAATCAATTCATTTTGTAAGAGCACTGATAAAGAAGGTGCTGTAAGAGAATTTATGTAAATGTAATGAATTAAAGCATTTATCTTGCAAACTTGATAAACAGCAGTAGGTACTTTAGATGGTAGAAATAATTATTTTCTCAGCCCCCATGTGTACTCAAATCATTGTTACAATTATATTTGTTTATTACTCAAAATGATTTTTTATTTCAGTGCAAAACAGACTTAGAATCTTATAATCACATCACTTTTTTTATCTAATAAGTTTTGTTTGTACTGAATGTAGGAAATAGACTCCCATCTTGGATAATTTTGTTGGCCCTCTGCTCCCACTCCTTAAGAACACACTGTAAGCCCGGGAGTATTTTTATCATAAGCAAGATCCTTTTAGAAATAACCACTCCTCTTCCTCTTCCCTTTCTAATACATTATATAAATTGCAGTCTGTTTTGTTTATTGTGTTTGAGTGAAAATATGTCCTTGTCACTCCCCTTCTTAAAATCTTTCAATGGTTCTCCTTTATTTAGCATAAAGTTATCATAAGAAATTTTATAATCAACTCCTGCTAACTAATCCAAATTCATCCTACACTAATTAGCCTGACCTTGAACTTTACATATCAGTCTAGCTGGATTTTTATTGTTTCCTTAATGTGTGATCTCTGCTTTAGGCCAAGGTTTTTGCATTTGTTGTTTCCTTTGCCTTGAATAACCCGTAATATACTCATGTTGCTGACCCCCAATACTATAAAACTTTAATTCTAGTTGATTCCTGTAAGTCACTTTAGTCAATAAACTAATATTGTTGAACATCAAACTATATGCCGGGCAGTTTTCTGGGCACTAGGCGACAGGAACTTCCCACCCGCAGCCCCACCAAACACACACACGATTGAATTCATTGCGGAATTTATATTCTAGAGGGACAAAGAGAATTTAAATAAATAAATATACATGTCGGTTAAATAGTGCTAGGAAAGGAGGAAGTGAGGCGGCATATGCTGCTGTGACTGGTTATAGACAAGGCCAGGGAAACCTGGGCTGAGACAGTGATTTTTGCTTATGACCAGAAGGATGTCATTCAATCAGTCATATGAAGAGTTGAAGGAAAATCCTTTCAGGCAGAGAGAAGAGCAAGGGCAAAGGCCCAGTGGTGTGGAAAATGCATGGAGTATGCAAAAGTTAAATGTAGGGAAGCTTGGTAGGCACTACTGCCATATTCCAGGCAAGAGATGGTGGTAACTTGGACCAGGGCAGGTGGATATAGTGAATGGGGTGGGATGGTGGGATTCTGAGTAAAGAGAAGTGTGATAGAAAGAGAGGGCTCAAGGATGACTTCAAAAGTTCTGGCTATGTGAAGCTGAAATGATGAAGCTGCTAGTAACCGATGGGGAGGGCAGGAGGTAGGTAGTTGGTGGATAGTCCAGGAGCTCAGTTTTGACATGTTTAGTTTTTTATTTCTTGGTTGACAGAAAAAGTTAACTGCAAGGCATCAAAATAATTTATTTGGGGTCTTAGAAGTACAATTCTGGGAACACAGATTCAGGTAGCAACCCAAATTGTGCCCTGTCTTGGTACTTCCTGGGTACTTCCAGGCAAAAGTTTTTCAAGAAAAAGGAAAAGTTTACTTAAATTGTTTGGAATTGGTGGATACTCAGGGCTGACCTTCAGGCTGGATAGTTTACTGAGTTCTTTATCTTGTGGTTGTTTCTGGTATCCATGTCCTCAGGGTTTTGAAAAACTGTGCTGTTTGTGGCTATGCAAATTTTGGCAGTTAGTGATATATGGTTGAGAATCGCATAAGGTAACCTCCAGAATGACCTCCCGACTCCATTTTAAATCTTTTACCCATAGTAACTATATACATCATGTCTATTTAACATCCAAGTGGAGAGGTTCAGTGAGAAGTTGAATACATGAGTCTGCAGTTCCAGATAGAAGTCTGAATGGAGATTATGAAGTCAGGCGCTGCTTAATCAACAGAACTTCATATAATCAATTCCAATTAACCTCTGGAGTTAATAGCTAGAATGTAATGAGGTGAAAGAATGGAAAGCTGAAGTTTAATCTGTGCAGAAACTGTTGTTTGTAAATGTTTAGAAATGAACAGAAATGGTGAAAACACATCATAGTGTTGGTAATTAGCAGCGCTAATATATGGGTATGATAGTGGTTGAAAAAAAGTCTAAGGCTGTGTCTATCACTTGAAGGACAGCTAATAAATGAAATATGGGACTGTATAGCATAGCAAACCCTCTTGTGAAAAATAAGTATGGTTAATAGTGTTTTTCTCAGAAACAGAACAAAGTATGTTAATGTTATATTAGTATCAGGGTGATACATGGGCAAAAATACAACCTAAGCAAACTATGGACAGTGAAGTAATATATTAATAATCTTCCATCAATTAGTTAAAAAAAAAAAAAGGAAAGTCTTTCTAAGTAAAAGAACCTGGAAAAAAAGTACTGTTTATTAATTTTTGTTGATTTTTCTTCTTTTCTTCTTCTGTGGCATAATGAAAATGATCTAATATTGATTGAAGTGATGAATGAACAACTCTGTGATTATACCAATGCCATTGATTGCACACTTTAGATGGATTGTATGGTTTATGAATATATTTCAGTACAATTAATAAAAAAATACCAAATGCTTATTTCATCCCGGATTGTAATTGTCTATTTACTCTTCTTTTCTGCAGCCCTATCTTATATTCCTGGAGGGAATATGATTATGTTCATAGCACTTAATCAGGCTAGGTAGTATACCAGTCAGGACATGCTAGATTCTGCTACAGTAGTAAACAACCCCAGAATGTTAGAAACTTAAGACAACAAAAGCTTATTTCTCACTATGCTACATGTCCAGTGTAAGTCAGCAGAGGTGCTTTGCATAAAACAGTTACTCAGACCATGAAGTTGATGGAGTCTGCATCTTGCTATATGCTCCCATTATCATAGCAGTCATGAAAAGGAATATGGATAATTGAGTACCAACACTTCAAGCTTCTTCCTAGAAGTGTCATACATCCATTTTCCACATTTCATTAGTCAAATCAATTCATTTAGCCACATCTAAATGAGAGAGGGAGGAAACATATAATTATTCTATGTGTCCCAAATGGAGAGGAATGGAAATGTTTGGTAGATAGCACTAAGGGCTATAGAGCACATAGTGTCTACCATATACATTGACTGGAAACAAGGAAATTACATGACTAGTAAATCATGGAAAAATCAGAGAAGGATCAATTCTTTATTTGAATTTTAATCTAGGGATGACTAATTTATCATTTCAAAAGGTTAATCACTTGTGACCATTTCCAATAGATAACATTTCAATGTGTGACCATGTAAAGGAATGCAAAATCAGAGCTTAGAGAAGCAAAGATTCCAGGAACTGTTAAACCCAGTGTAGCAGTTTGATATAGTTATGAATTCCAAAAATAGATATCGGATTATGTTTGTAATCTGATCTGTACCTAGGTGTAATTAAGCTATGATTAAGGCTGATTGGGCCACATCATTAGGGCATAGAAGGCATGGCAGAGGACAGAGTTGAGGGTTCTTAATGTTGGGGTTTTGATGTTGGAGTTTGATGCTGAAGTCTTAAACTGGAGCCCCAGGGAAAGAGA
The DNA here is from genome assembly GCF_030445035.2 of Dasypus novemcinctus. NCBI lineage: Eukaryota > Metazoa > Chordata > Mammalia > Cingulata > Dasypodidae > Dasypus > Dasypus novemcinctus. The sequence continues at coordinate 60,833,972 of NC_080684.1, forward strand.
CAGAGCTGTTCACCTGATAGTCTACAGCTGACCTTGTGGACAGAAGCAAAACCTAGAGAGCCTCATAGTCTACAACTGACCTTGTGGTGAAAACAGGGTTGCTGAGCCCAGAGGAACCCAGGAAGCATGGACCCTCGCAGAGGTCAGCAGCCATCTTACTCCAACATGTGAAAATAGACTTTGGTGAGGGAAGTAACTTATGTTTTATGGCCTGGTATCTGTAAGCTACTACCCCAAATAAATACCCTTTATAAAAACCAACCAGTTTCTGGTATTTTGCATCAGCACCCTTTTGGCTGACTAATATACCAAGGAAAGAATTTTAGGAGTTATTCTATACTTCTAGACTGCTCCAGACTAAACACTGAAAACAATGTGAGCAGTCAAGTAAAAATAAATGAATAAATATTTTCATATTTGAAAATATTGCTGGTCATCACAGAATGACAGGGAGTTAAATATAGGGACACAACATTTTTGCTTGACTAGATTCACCAAAACGATTTTGCAAAAAAAGATTTTTAATTTTAGTTATGAATTTTTCAGTTGATAATGACAAATCTTCAGTATAGATGGTATGTTCAAGGTGCTAGAGATACAAGGATATATTTAGAGTATCCCTTGCCCTCAAAATGTCACTAAAATATTGGAAGAAACAGATAATTGAAAATAACTTTTGGATAAAACAGCTTTAGTTAGTTCAAGAAACAAAGGTAAAACTAATGCTGTAGGAGTATAGGGGAGAAAATGATGAACTAAACTGGATTAATGAAGAACTTAACTTAATGAGTGCTAGTTCTATACCATCATTTTTCTTTTGGGTGGTGGTGGTGGTGCCACAAGAGGCGGCAAGAGGCACAGACAGAGGGGTGAAGAGAGAAATAGACTAGAAAGTTGGAGCTGAAATCTCACAATGAGAAAATAGTTGTTAGTATGAACACCTCCCACTCTGTTTGATGTCACTCCTAGGTTTGTATAGCACAGTCAGCAGGGAGCTCCAAGGCAAAGTCGGAAAGGAAGGTGAGGCATGGTGTATTAAAACTGAGACCATTAAGCATTTTTGTCAAAAACCTTTTTGTATTTTTTTTTTACCATTTCTTCTGTGTTGATCTTTCTATTTGAAATTAAGAATTTCCCTAAATTTCAAGACTTGTTTTACTTCATAATAAGTTGTCAGCATTTTATATCGAAAGGATTAAAGAAAGCTCACATAAAACTTGCGTTATATTTCCCTTCAAAAAATCTTCCATTTGTACATGGATAAAATAAACCTTGACAATACAACTGAAAAGTCTCTCCTATGAATTAGCCAGTAATAATTATGCTTCTTTAATTTCAAGCAAAAAAATTTGACTTTGATTGTCTTGAAATAAATTAATTATAATTTTTTTAGATTTTTATTTTGAAGTAATTTTAGACTTATAGAAAATTGACAAAAATAGTACAGAGAATGTCCATACCCTATAACCCTTAACCATGTTGCAACTATCAAAACCAGGAAATTAACATTTATATAATACTATTAACTCAACTAAAGACTTTATTCCTATTTGGCCAATTTTCCCACTGATGTCTTTTGTCTGTTTCAGGATTCCATCAGGATTCCATTTTGTATTTAATTATAATTTCTCTTTAGATTCCTGCAGCTTATAACAGTTTTTCAGTCGTTTCTTGTTTTTCCTAATAGTCTTTCTTTGACTTTCATTTAACAGTCTTTGTCTTTCATGACCTTGAAATCTTAGAAGAGTATGGATTAGTAATTTTGTTCAATCTGTTCAATTTTCTTCAATTTATGTGTAATATTTTCTCATGATTTTTTTGAGCATTATTGTGGCATTTTTATATTGTGTCCTTCTCAATGCATCATATCACAGTGTTCATGATGCTGATATGCTGAAATCGACTTTGATCACTTGCTTAAGGTAATATCTACCTCATCCTTCCACTGTAAATTTGCTCTTTCCCTTTGCAGTTAACCGATATTTTTGGATCTCTGGGAGACTATTTGGAACCTATGTAAATACTCTTTCTCTTGCAACTTTCAGTCACTAATTTTAGCATCTATCAGTTGATATTTTTTACAACAATATTATTATTCCATTTGTCTAGTGGTGATTCACTATATACATTCTTAATCGGTATTCTACTGTATGGAAGAGCTGTGTTTTCTTCCAATATACTTAACTGATTATTTGTATTAGTATGGTCTTATGAATATTTCTATGGGTTATAATCTAATATTGTGTTTATAATCTAATACTGCCATTTTTTTTTTCTCTCCAATTCTCCCAGCTTTAGCTCTGAAGAACTCCTTTAGATATATTGGATCTTGGATTTTTATTATTATTATTTTTGAGCACATCCTTGCTATCTGATATCATATGATGTTCAGGTTGATCCTTTATTTTCATTGTCCCAGTTCTGGGATCAACTATTGCTCAAAAAAGCCATGGTTTCTTTTATTAAAGAATAGTGAGGTTGAGTGGTATCCCTCAAAAGACATGTCCAAGTTCTAACTCCCTGTCTGTAAACATGACCTCATTTGGAAATAGGATCTTGGCACCAGGAGTTTTTGCTGAAACAGTAGATTTCAATCCAATATTGTTTGTTTTGAGTTTTCACCTTTTAATTTTTAATTTCTTTCTCCAACAGTGAGATACAAAAGATATTTACTTATTTGTTCAATTCTAGTATACACAAAAATAGTTTTAGAATTCCTAACCAACATCACTTTGAGAAATATTTTGACAGGTTTTTGTTTGTATGTTTGTTTTTTATTGGTCTTTTAATGTTTAGTATGGATAATATTTTCCAAAGTTTTTCAGGTTATTTTTTTTCTGCCTCATCCCCTTCATTGTGTTTGTTATTCATCTGTAAAACACTTAAGGCACACTTGTTGTTTGTATTCCATTTGGTGTTCCCCCACATTGGTTGGTTTTATTTCTGTTTACTTTGAGTATGTGAAACATTACTATAGTTCTGTGAATCAGAGCTGCTCAAAAAGAAAACAGTCACCCCTTCCCATTCCTGCCACCCCATCCCCATTTTCCCATTCTTGCCCCCTCTTTCTACCCACCCTTTATAGGTAACTAATCATTTGCAGTTCTAGTTTGACCTTCCAGTATTTCTTTTGCATAAATGAGCAGATACATTGATGTTTTCTTATATCGCCTTTTTTTCTTTTAAATGAAGGTAGCAAACGACACATATTCTTTTGTTGTTTTTTTCCCCACAGTATATCCTCAAAATCATTTCATGAGATCTTAGAAGCTCCTCATTTTTTTTACAGTTATATATTACTCCTTTGTGTGGATATGCTAGAGTTTACTCAACCACTCACCTATGTATGAATATTTAGATATATTAAAGTTTCTTGTGGTGAGATGGAGAGCGAGGGATGGGGGTGGGGCAAGCTGCAGTGCCGCGGGAATGCACAGACATGCACGCACGGACACACACTCCAGGGATGCACACCAGAGCACACGCACACAGAGGCAGCTCACATGCCTGGCTTCCTTCCTTTCCTGCACCAGAGTTGGAGCCGAGTTGGGCCAGAGACAGGGGCCGCAGGGGCAGCAGTGGCTCATGCCCAGCCTGTCTTGCGCGGGGTGGACCCTATGACTCGGCTGGGCCCCCAGTGGCAGGCAATGTGAAAACGTCACTGGGCACTGCCTGTCCTGGTGTTCCTCAAGGTCATTCAAGCTGCGCTTGCCAAAGGAGCCTTGCTTTGGCAATGTCTTTACCTCTTCCATCCTGGCACCATTCCGGATCGAGATGTTGACCAACTCCCATGTACTCGCCTACATACTTGGAGCGTAGGATTGGGAAGCACACACCATACGGCAACCAAACTGACTACAGAATACTCGAACTTAACAGCTTCAGAACTAGACAGAGGGTGTAACAGTCTTTGGTGGGGTGTTTTCACGACTGAGGTCTTTGAGGATGATGCCATTTTAACCATCACTTTCTTTTGGATGGACCAAAGAGACACCAATGGCTGGACTCTGACTTCACTCTACTTCCGCAGCATCTTTAAGGATATAATTTGGAACTGTACTGTGTGCTTAAGCACCCCAGTGCTCCACCCCAGTGGAATGGAGACATTCCACAGCAACTTTGTGTCGCATGACAGTGTACAGGACAGCATGGCCACCCCAGCACAACAAACCATGTTCACCCAGCTATGTGCCAAGGGCTTATCATACCTGGAGTTCATGTTTGATGCTGTGATGCCAATAAAGATGTAGCCCTTCAGCAGCCGGCATTACTGAGAGCTCATCGCCACACAGCATCCTTGCCATGTACACCAGGACCCCCAGATGCTGGATCAGCTCTAATTCCACTCCCAACTACTTATGCCTCTGTGTGATACTTGAGTTGGGTTGTCTAATTCCACTCCCAGCTACTTATGCCTCTGTGTGATACTTGAGCCCATGCAGGAGATCATGTCCTGCCATAAGACCTACAGTCTCAGTCCCTCCAACTGACCTGAGACCTGCCTTTTCCAGAAGTGGTGGCATACGATAGCTCCACCAGGAGAGCCTGTATGGCAGCAGCCCAGCAAACCATGGAAATGGGAAATGCCAGGGGGCAGCACTAGGAGATTGGGGGACAGCGGTACCAAAAAAAGCAACAGCAAGAAGAGTCCAGCCAGTAACTTTGCCCTTCCAGCAGGTCTACCTGATAGTGGTTGGTGGGTAGTTAAGGGATAAGCCCAAGAGGCTCATCACCTGACTATAGAACACCCCTCCTCTAAGCCCTCCATTTAGGTGGCTGGTAGTAGAGGGGTAAAGTTTTGGGCATCTCCTCCCTTCTGCCCCATATCCTAGCTCCAAGCATATAGTTTTGTTTTGTTTTATTAATGTTATTAAAAGTTTAAGTTTAGAGAGTTTTGGGAAGATGGCATTGGGGTAGGTCTTGTAGGTGCAGTGCTCTTACAAAATAGGGAGGAAGGGAAGAAGCTATCCAAGGGAGCTGTTTGGGGGACCTGCAGACCAGGAGAGTGCTGCATGCAGCGTCCAGGAGGGATTGGGGACAGAGACAAAGAGGGTGAAATGAAAACCACGATTTACTTATGGTGGGGATGGGAAAGGTGTCCATCTTCCACTTTCAAGGTGAATAGCCTCAGTAAAACCCATGACACCATGGCTATGGTGTCAACTGAGGGTAACGGACGTCTTCTCTGGGAAGAGGGAGAGTGAGGCAGCAGGCTGAGTGTTGTTTCTCTTCAGCAAGTTTAAACAGCAGGACCTAGCTTTGAACTGCAGGCTCAGAAACTCCAGTCAGTCCAAGTTTAAAGAGCCACCTCTGTGGAAAGTTTAACCAAAGAGCGCCATCTACTGGAAGACTAGGAAAGTGAAGGAAAATAAAGCTTGTCTCTCATCCCTGTTCCCATGCCCGTGTGGATCTTTTCTGTACCCCAACAGTTTTGATAACTTAAAAAGGGCAATCTTAGAAGTTTTAGAAAAAGGTGAACCAAAAATTAAAGAAGAGCCATGAAAAAACAAACACTAGGAAAGAGAGAGAAACTGATCAATAGAATAAAATCTTCAATATCATCAGATGCTTAGACATCAACAAAAAGTTTATAAGGCGTACCAAGAAACAGGAAGATATGGCACAAAGGAACAACCAAAAATCCTGACAGGACACAGGATTAAAGACAACTAATCAATGATGTCACTCAAATCTACTAAATCCATTCAAGAAATTGAAGACACACCCTAAACAGAAAAAATTGAAGAGACCTACTCTGAGATACCTACTATTCAGAATGTCAAGTGCCAGAGATAAAGAGAGGATTCTAAAAGCAGCAAGAGGAAAGCAATGTATCACAATGTATCAGCAATGTATACAAGGGAAGCTCAATAAGACTAAGGGTCAATCTCTCATCAGAAACTCTGGAAGCAGGAAGGCAATAAGATGATGTATTTAAGGTTCTGAAAGTGAAGAAGTGCCATCCAAGAATTCTTCATCTGGCAAAACTGCTCTTCAGAAATGAGGGTGAGTTTAAAGTCTTCACAGACAAACAAAAACAGAGTATGTTACCAAAAGACCAGATTTACAAGAGATACTAAAGGGAATTTTACAAGGGTGAGAGACTTAGAAAAGAGTGTGGAAATGAAGATTATCCATAAGGGTAGTTAATGTAAAGGTAAAAAGATAGGCAATAGTAAGATATGCCAACAGAAAGCCAAAGGATAAAATGGACAAAGTAAATAATGCCTTTAAAGTAATAACACTGAACATAAATAGATTAAACTCCCCAATCCAAAGGAATAGACTAGGGGAACAGGTGTAGCTCAGTATTTGAGCACCTGCTTCTGTGTATGAGGTCCCAGGTTCAATCCCGAGTAGCTCCTAAAATAAAAATAAAAATAAAAAGACAAAAGACATAGACTGACAGAATGGATTAAAGACTGTAAGACGTCTATATGCTGACTACAAGAGATGCAAGGATACAATCAGGATGATAATGAAAGGTTGGAAAAAGATATTCTGTAAATAATAACCAAAAAGGATCTGGAGTAGCGATACTAATATTGGACAAAATAGATTTTAAATGTGAAACTGTTATAAGAGATGAAGAAGGTAATTATATATTAACAAAGGGAACAATTTACCAAGAAGAAATAACAGTAATAAATATTTGTGCACATAACCTGGATGCCCCAAGATATTTGAGACATACATTGGCAGAACTGAAGGAAGAAATAGACTTTCTACAATAATAGTTGGGGACTTCAATATACCACTCTCAGCATTGGATAGAACATCTTGGCAGAGGATAAATAAGGAAACAGAAAGCTTGAATTATATAATAAATGAACTAGACCTAACATTTTAGAACACTACACTCCAAAAAAGCAGGATATACATTCTTCTCAAGAGTCCATCGATCCTTTTCCAGGATAGATCATATGTTGGGTCACAAGACAGGTCTCAATAAATTTAAAAAGACTGAAATTATACAAAGCACTTTCTCTGATCATAATGGAATGAAGCTGGAAATAAATAATGTGGAGAAAGGGAAACTCCACAAATATCTAGAGATTAAACAACACACTCTTAAATTATCAGTGGGTCAAAGAAGTAATTGCAAGAGAAATCATTAAATATCTTAAAACAAATGAAAGTAAGAACATAAATATCAAAATCTATGTGATACAGAAAAAACAGTGCTGACAGGGAAATTTATAGGTCTCAAGGCTTACATTTAAAAAGAAGAAATAACTAAAACAAAGACCTAACTGCATACCTGGAAGAACTAGAAAAAGAACAGCACACTAATCCCAAAACAGGCAGAAGGAAAGAAATAAAGATTTGAGAAGGAATAAGTGAAATTGAGAGCCAAAAAACAATAGAGAGAATCAACAAACCCAAAAGTTGGTTGTTCAAGATCAACAAAATTGACAAACCCTTAGCTAGACTAACAAAGAAAAAAAGGGATGTTGCAAATAAAATCAGAAATGAAAGGGGAGACATTACTATAATCCTGCAGAAATTAAAGAGATAACAGGATACTATGAACAACTGTACTCAAACCAACTAGACAACATAGAAAAAGTAGACAAATTCCTAGAAACACACTCACAGGGAAGCAGACTTGGCCCAATGGATAGGACGTCCACCTACCACATGAGAGGTCCGTGGTTCAAACCCTTGGCCTCCTTGCCCTGTGTGGATTTGGCCCACGCACAGTGCTGATGCACGCAAGGAGTGCCATGCCATGCAGGGGTGTCCCCCTCGTAGGGGAGCCCCACATACAAGGAGTATGCCCCGTAAGGAGAGCCGCCCAGCGCGAAATAAATTTCAGCCTGCCCAGGAATGGCGCCACACACACGGAGAGCTGACATAAGAAGATGACACAACTAAAAGAAACGCAGATTCCTGGTGCTGCTGATAAGGATAGAAGTGGTTACAGAAGAACAACACAGCGAATGGACTCAGAGAGCAGACAACTGGGGGGGGGGGGAAGGAGAGAGAAATAAATTTAAAAAATAAATAATAAAAAAAAAAGAAACACACTCACAACCTACACTGACCCTAGAAAAAATATGAAGCCAACATCACCCTAATACCAAAGCCAGATAAAAATGCTGTGAAAAAAGAAAATTTCAACTCAATTTCTCTAATGAACACACATGCAAAAATCCTCACAAAATACTTGCTAAATGGATCCAAAGGCACATGAAAAGAATTATACACCATGATCAAGAGGGTTTTATCCCATATATGCAAGAGTGGTTCAACACAAAAAAACCAATCAGTGTAATATACCACATTAACATACTGAAGAAGAAAAATCACAATGAAAGAAGCCCCAAATACCAGATGGCTTCACTGGTGAATTTTACTAAGTGTACCGAGAATTAACACCAATCCTGCTCAAACTCTTCCCAAAAGTTGAGGAGTAGGGAACACTTCCTAACTCATTCCATTAGTCCAACATCCCCCTCATAAAAAAGCCAAATAAAGATAGCACAAGAAAAAAATTAGGACCCATATCCTTTATGAATACATGTAGATGCAAAAATCTTCAACAAAATCCTAACAAGCCAAATCCATATCTCTTTAAAAGAATTACACACCATGACCATGTGGGATTTTCTCCAGGCATGCAGTGATGGCTCCCCATAAGAAAAATCAATTAATGTAATACACCACATCAATAGGAAGAAGGGGAAAAGCCTCATGATCATCTCACTTGAAACACAAAAGACATTTGACAAAACACAACATCCTTTCTTGATAAAAACACTCCAAAAGATAGAAATAAAAGGAAGCTTTCTCAACATGGTAAAGTGCAATTATGAAAAATCCACACCTGACAGTGTATTTGATGGTGACAGACTGAACACTTTCCTGCTGAGATCAGGAGCAAGACAAGGATGCTCACTGTTGCCACTGATATTCAATATTGTGCTAGAAGTTCTAGCTAGAGCAATTAGGCAAAAAATAAATAAAAGGTGCACAAATAGGAAAGGAAGAAGTAAAACTTTTGCCATATGCTGATGATAAGATCCTA